>NC_138554.1:19278882-20478882 GCF_964273705.1 Natrix helvetica | reverse complement strand
TTTCCCATTTAATAATATATTTGCCCTTTGGGTGGAGTATATCATTTCTATTAATCTTTCAAATTGGTCCCCTAATTTCATATTCTTAATTTGTTGTGTCATGAATTCCCAATTTAAATTGTCAGATGCCTTCTGTGCGTCCAGAAAGACAAGTGCCACTTGTTTCTCTGGATGCGCCTCATAGTACTCTAAAATATTTGCTATTATTCTAGTGTTATTCCTGATTTGTCTTGTTGGGAGAAATCCGTTTTGGTCTGGATGTATATAGTCATTTAATAGTTTTTTTCAATCTGTCTGCTATTATTGTTGTGAACATTTTATAGTCGGCATTTAACGAGATTGGCCTATAGTTTTGAATCTGTTTTTTAACTGCACCTTCTTTAAATATTAATGTAATAGGTGCTTCCCTCCATGAATCCGGTATTTTTGCTTTCATCAGTGCCTCATTATACATCTCCAACATCAGGGGTTCTATCAATTCGCTCAATTCATCTATTATTTTGTACCATTCTGCTGGGAATCGATCTGGGTCTGGCGTTTTATTATTTTTCTGTTTCTGAATCGCCTGTTTCAATTCTAGTTTCGTTATTATTATTTTTTGACATTTCTTTCATGTCTTCTGTTATTGACAGGGTTTCTTCTCCGTTTTTATTTTATTTTATTTATTTTCCATCTACTTTTTCCCCTTTATACAGATTCTTAAAGTACTTGTATGCAATCTTTTTCTTCCATTCCATTGTATGTTGTAGTTCACCAGTTTCCTCTTGAAGTTGATATATTAATCTTTTTTCTCTTTCTTTTCTCAGTCTGTATGTCAACCACCTCCCCGGTTTATTTGCTTGCTCAAAGAAGTTTTGTTTTGTTAGTTTTAGGCCCTTTACCATTTCTTCCTGGTCTAATATATTTAATTTATATTTTGCTAACATCCAATCCTTTCTAATTTTGTCACTTTGTGACTTATTTTGTAATTCTATTTCTAAATTTTTAATTTCCTCCTCTAATATCTTCTGTTGTGCCCATTTCTCTTTGTTTCTTTTTGCTGAATACACTATAATAATTCCACAGGAATAAGCTTTCATGATGTCCCATAAATTTTGTATAGATGTCTGTTCTTTTGTGTTTTCCTTAAGGAATAACTCCAATTCATTTCTACATTTTTGAATAAATTCTTTTTCTTTTAATATTTGTAAATTTAACATCCATCTTCATCTAGTTTTTTTTCCCTTTCCAAATTATTTAATGGGGTTGTTATCCACCTACGTATTTGGTAATATTTCAATTGTATGTATTTCTGCCCTAATTTCCCCATTCATCCATGGCATATCTATCTGTGACCAGGATTGGTGTGGATTGGAATAAAAAGTAAATTGTTTTTTTTCTGGTTCCATTTTTCTCCAAATATCTATTAAGTTTAGCTTCTCCATCATCTCAAAACAGGTTGTTGGTAATACTTTTTTATTTTTAGTTTTTTTGTCACTTACGTAAACTTTTTTACTGTCTATTATGGCATTATAATCTCCTATTATACAGATATTCCTCACTCCAATTTCTCTAATTTTTTCATGTAATTTTTTATAAAAGTCCAATTTTCGTTTGGGGCATATATTGCTACCAGTAGTACTGATTTTTTATTTATCCATATCTCTATCATTAATATTCTTCTCTTTGGGTCTGCATAAATTAAATTTGTCTTTATCCCCTCTTTAACATATATCACTATCCTTTTTTCTTTTCTTCTGCTGATGCTGCATATAATTTTCCTAATTTAGGACATTCCAGGTATTTTATATCGTGTTTTTTAATGTGTAATCATATTATATCTGCCTTTTGTTTTATTAATTTTGTCCAGATACACTTTCTTTTTGTTGGCGAATTTAAACCACTAATATTTACTGACAATAATTGAATTTCTTCTTCCATCCTCCTAATTCTCTACCTGTCTTTGTTTTTTATTAACTCTAGTTTCTTTTTCGGCTCCTTGTTTTTGGTCTCACTTCCTCCTCTCTCTGCTGCTCTTCCTCCTCGCTAGTACTTTCTCCCTGTTCTCCTTCTGTTATTCTCTGTTGTCGTTCTTCCTGGCTTCTATATTCCATCTCTTTTCTGCTCTGTTCCTCTTCCGGGCCTACTAGTTGCTCATATAAATCCTGTGCCTTCGCCAGATTGTCAACTTTAATCCTTTTCTCCTGCCAAGTTACCAGCATCCCTTCAGGTACCAACCACCTAAATAGTATATCTCATTTAATCAGTTGTGTCGCCAGGAATCGATATTCTCTCCTTTGCTCCCTCACTCTTTGCGGGATTTGTTTCAGGGTTTGTATCTCTTTCCCTTTGTACATCATCGGCTCATCTCTTGTTATTCTATGAATTATATCTCTTACTTTTTTCCTCGCAAATCTGATGTGTACTTCTCTAGGCAATCAGTGTCTTTTGGCATAATTGGTGTTTACCATGAGTCCAACTCATTTAGAATCTCATGCTTGTCTCTTTTTAACATCTCTGCTATTAATCCCGACATTATTATTAGTAAATCTTCTTCTTTTGTCTCTGTTACATTCTGGAATCGAAGGTAAAAAACGATCCATTTCAAGGTGGATGAGAGAGTCTTCTAAGTTTTTGCTTGATGTTTTCATCTGCTGTTCAACTAAGTCTAATTTCTTCTCTGTTTGTTCTGTTCTTTTTTCTACCGCTTTTATTGACTGTTCATTTTTTTCCAATGTTTGTTGTATAATTCCCATTTTGTCATCTAATTTCTGTATGTCTTTTTAACTTCATTTTTCATTTCACTCATCTCTATTTTCATTTCATTCATATCCATTTTCAATTCACTGTGGTTTTTAGCTACTGCCTCTTGAAGCTTAATCATAGTTTCTTGAATAGTTAGCAGTGCTGTCTGCACATTTTCAATATTTGATCCAGAATTTGGTTTTTCTATTGTATTAATTAATTAATTTAATTTATTAAACTTCTAGACCGCCCCTCTCCTCGAAGGGACTCGGGGGCGGTGTACAGGTACAAATTTAAAAACCATACACTCGAAATATACATAACTAAAATTGAATTAAATATCCCCTGTACAAATTTATAAAAATTAAAAATTTAAACCTTAAAACCAAATCATAAAATTTAAAAATACAAACTGAGGTGGGAAAGCTGGAATTAGGCCAGGTCGGCTAGGTGAAACAGGTGGGTTTTGAGTTTCCGGCGGAAGGAGCAGAGGTCTGTAGTCGTTCTAACGTCAGGGGGAAGGTCATTCCAGAGGGTTGGGCCCATCACAGAGAAGGCCCTTCCTCTGGGCGTCGCCCGCTGGCACAGCCTAGTGGACGGCACCCGGAGGAGTCCCTCTCTGTGTGAGAGAATCGGCCGAAGGGATGTATGGGGCAGGATACGATCCCGCAAATAGCTAGGTCCCGTGCCATGGAGCGCTTTGAAGATGATAATCAACACCTTGAAACGCACCCGAAAAGCCACATGCAGCCAGTGTAGCTCACGCAGGAGAGGTGTTACGTGGGACTTTCTAAAGACTCCCGAAAGTACCCGCACGGCCGCATTCTGAACCAACTGCAGCCTTCGGGTGCATCTCAAGGGGAGCCCCATGTAGAGAGCATTGCAGTAGTCTAGCCGGGACGTCACAAGCGCATGAGTGACTATGCGAAGGGCGCTCCGGTTCAATAGGGGACGCAATTGGCGCACCAGGCGAACCTGGTGAAACGCCCCCCTGGCCACAGCTGTCACATGGTTGTCCATTGACAGCCGGGTATCCAGAAGGACGCCCAAATTGCGTACCTGATCCACGGGGGCCAGATGTTCGCCCCCAATGGCCAGTGATGGAGTAAGCTGGTTGAACCGGGGCGCCGGTAGCCACAGCCACTCAGTCTTGGATGGGTTGAGCTTGAGTCTGTTACTTCCCATCCAGATCCGTACGGCTTCCAGACACTGGGACATCACTTTGATGGCATCGTTGGGGTGGTTTGGGGTAGAGATGTACAGCTGGGTATCATCCGCGTACAGATGGCAATCTACCCCAAACCCACGAATGATCTCGCCCAGCGGCTTCATATATGCATTGAATAGGAGAGGCGAGAGGACCGACCCTTGTGGCACCCCACAAGTGAGCGGCCTCGAGGTCGACCTCTGCCCCCCTGCCAATACAAATTGCGCTCGGCCAGAGGTAGGAGGAGAACCACCGCAAAACGGTGCCCCTCACCCCCAACCCCTCTAGTCGATGCAATAGGATACCATGGTCGATGGTATCAAAAGCCGCCGAGAGGTCTAATAGGACCAGGATGGAGGAGCAACCCCCATCTCTGGCCCTCCAGAGATCATCCACTAACGTGACCAATGCCGTCTCCGTGCTGTGGCCAAGCCGGAAACCGGACTGGCGCGGGTCCAGATAATCAGTTTCCTCCAAGTGGCGTGGAAACTGTTGTGCCACCACACTCTCTACAACCTTCGCCAGAAAGCAAAGGTTGGAGACGGGACGGTAGTTGGCTAACAAAGCTGGGTCCAGGGAAGGCTTCTTTTTTTTTTTAAACAAAGTTTTTTATTGGTTTTTTAATGTTTTACATAGGGAAAAGGTAGGGGAAAGGTTACAAATTTTGGCAGCTGCGAAATGCGGTAGGTGCACCCCCCCTCCAAACTCATAATATACATTTGCATAGAATTCAAATATTACATAATAGCATATAGTCAGTGTGGTAAATTCAATTGGTAATTTCGGTCAGTTTATATCACGTAGATTTTCTTGCTTATTTGTGTGATCTGAGCTTTCTTGATGTCGCCCCATCTCCCCCAGCTGGCAGTGCTCCGGCCCCTCCCGTGTCTTGTACCTCTACTGAAGTGTCTTCTGGTTTTTCTAGAAGTAGTTAATTTTTTTCCATAAAGGCCTGCGCCTCTATGGGTGTATTAATTCTAACTCTTGTCTCCTCCCAGAATATTAGCATACCTTCAGGCAGTAACCATCGAAACCACACCCCCTTCTGGTATAGTTTATTCGCCAATTGCGAAAAAAATTTTCTTTTCTCCCTCACTTTCTTGGGGATCTGTTTCAGAATGGTTATCTCCTTATCTTTATATTTTAAGGCTTGCCCCCTTTGTGCATTCAGGATTTCATCTCTTGTGCTTTTCCTAAGAAATTTAATGTGTATCTCCCTGGGGACATAGTGTGTTCTAGCATATGCTGAATTCACTCTATAGACCAGGTCTATTTCCCACCCCATCTGTTGTTTTTCCTTCTGAATATACTCAGCCAAAATGGTTGTCATGATGTCCCTTATATTTTCATCATCTGTCTCCATCACGTTCTGCAATCTAAGATAAAAAGACATTCTCTCAAACTCTATTTTCATTTGTTGGGTGTCAAGTTCTTTGTTTCCCCTTTGCACACCCTCTATCCCTCCCTTCATCTCAGCCGCCCCATCTTCCAAAAGATCCAGTCTCTGTGAGTTCTTATTAATTTTATCCTGGTTCTCTTTAATTTCTTCTTTCATCTCCTTCAATTGTCTCTTTATTTCCTCTTGTCCCTGTAGAAGTTGTTGTAACATTTGATGAATCTCCAGGTCCGTAGATTTAGGTTGCTTGAAGGCTGTTAACGTTGATTGTGTGCTTGGACTGGAGGTTGCAGATGTTGGGGCTGAGGCAGCAAAGCCTGACTTTCCAGGAGGTGGTCTTTTGGATGCCATTGTTTATAAAGTAAAGAGTCCAGTCAGTATAGAGAAGGATCAGTCAGAGAGATAGAACAGTCAAGAGAGTCCAGGGGACAGAGAGTCCAGGCACAGGGGAGTTTTCTAATCACCCTGGCAAAAGAGCAGTCGTTTTTCACTCCAGGGGGTTCAAAAGCAAACAATACACAAGAGAATTATCCAGGTAGCACGGAGACAAAGACTGGAAGCCTGAAGTTAAAGGGTGGAGTCAAGTCTCACATCTCATGAAGACAACGGAAGTGTGCCATCTTGCCCTGCCAGCTTCGGGTATTGAGGCAACAAATAAAGTTTTCAAAGTTCCCAGGGCTTCCAGATCTCATTGTCTTAAACATTAAAAGTTTAAATCTGAAAATCCATTTAGTAGGGGTGTGACATCTTTAGTTTGGCTCTCCCCCTCCTCCTTCCCTTGGGGCTGCGAGCTCACTTGTTTCCAGCCGCTTGTCCAAGGGGGGGGGGAAATCCCCCTCCCCTCCAGCCGCACCTCTCCAAATCAAGCCAAAAATTCAAGTTTGCACAGCTGACAGATTTTATAGTTGGCAATAGGAATGAAGGGGGTCTACACCTCACCGCTCCGCTGCCGCATCCTTCAGCTTTCTTTTTTCACTCCGATCAGCCTGTCAGCGAAGACGCGCCCACGCGCCCTCCGATATGCTCCCCGGTGCCTTGAGCATGCAGAGGACCTCCCGCCGGCTGCCGCCAATGCAGGGATCCCCTGCGATGCTGCTCCTCTGGCAGGACGCCTCTACAGGGCGTCCTGTGCCCCCCAAGAAGTGGGGAAGCCCACCGGGGAGCCGGAGCGAGCAACGAGTTGCCCGTCGCCATCAGCCGCCGGAACCGGAAGTCCAGGGAAGGCTTCTTGAGGAGGGGCCTCACCACTGCCTCTTTCAGGACGGCCGGCAGGAACCCCTCACTCAAAGAAGCGTTGACTAACTCCTGGAGCCAGCCTCGTGTGACCTCCCAGGATGCCAGTACAAGCCAGGAGGGACACGGGTCCAGTAAACATGTGGTGGCTCGCAGTCGCCTACGCAACCTGTCCATATCGTCGGAAGTAACAGAGTCAAACTCCTCCCAGAATGGAACCTCAAGGCCCGCCTCCGACGTCCCCTCCAGACCACTAGTAGGGACCAACTCCCTTGAAACTGAGCGATTTTGTCCTGCAGATACTCCCCAAATTCCTCTGCTCTACCCTGCAAAGGGGCTTCCCGCGGCCTCTGTTGAAGGAGGGAGCGGGTTACCCCAAACAGGGCGGCAGGGCGGTTATCTGCGGACGCAATAAGAGTGGCACAATACTGACGCTTGGCCACTCTTAACGCCACTAGGTAAGTCCGTAAATGGGCTCTTGCCTGTGTTCGGTCAGATTCAGAGCGTGACAATCTCCATCTGCTCTCTAGGCGTCTCTTGTGGCGCTTCATCACCCTCAGCTCCTCGGTGAACCAAGGGGCCTGGGTGGTTCGCTGCTGCAAGAGAGGCCGCAAAGGCGTGACCCAGTCCAAGGCCCCAGTGGCCGCACTATTCCATGCAGCCACTAGGTCCTCCATCCGGGTGTGGGTCAGGGCTACAGGAAATGGCCCGAGCTCCGTCTGGAACCTGTCAGGTTCCATCAGGCGCCTGGGGCGGAACCATCTTGGACATTCCGGTTCCGCCTCCCCGCGGGGAGTAGCGGCTGGAAAGTCGAGCCGGAGAAGTGAGTGATCTGACCATGACAGGGGTGTGATGGCTAAATCCCCTACTCCCAGATCACTCCTCCACCGGCAAGAGACAAAGATAAGATCCAGTGTGTGTCCTCCCTCATGTGTGGGGCCCTGAATTATTTGGGCCAGGTCCATGGCTGTCATGGAGGCCATGAACTCCCGGGCTACCTCGGATGACTCCCCTACCAATGGCAAGTTAAAATCCCCCATGACCAACAGTCTGGGGGTTTCAATTGCCATCTCGGCGATCACCTCGAGGAGCTCGGGCAGGGCTGCTGATGCATAGCGAGGAGCCAAGTATACAATCAGCAAGCCCAGCTGCCTCCCTGGGCCCCACTTCACGCACAGAGACTCACAACCGGTTATCTGTGGCACAGTGGTCACAGTATTGTTTGTTTGTTTGTTTGTTTTATTGGATTTATATGCCGCCGTTCTCCCAAAGGACTCAGGGCGGCGTACAACATTAAAAAACACACATCCCGAAAGTTAAAAAGAAATTAAATACATATCCAAAAAAACAAACCCAATTTATAGGACAATACATTTAAAAAATGAGATAAAATTAACCGGCCAGGCCGGCTTGCTGGAAAAGCCAACTTTGTAGTCATTTCTTCTGTTGACCTTTGGGATGCTGGAGAAGCAATCAATACTTTTGTTGCTGGATTTGTCGCTCAGTTTACAATTGCCTTTTTCTCGGTTCTCGGTGCTGTTGTGATGTTCGCCATCTCTTTTAAAATTTTATCTTGTTCTTTTAGTATCTTATATATGTTGTCTCAAATTAACATCCAATATCTTTCCCTTTTTTTCCCCTTTTTAAATAATTCCTGAACTTAGCTTGTTCTATCTATATTAATCCACAAACAGTAGTCTTAAAGCAGTATAAGCAACTTAAATAATGTCTATATATATCTCTAAATTATTCAATAATAACCGGGAATAGTAAAAAAGGAGAAAGCAAACAGAGAGAGGGGAAGGACAGAGAGAGAAAGCCTCAGTGCTCATTCATATCAACAGTACTATATCTCAAAGATGCGATTATTTCATTATATCCTTAGTGTGATTACTGAAATTTCACTCAGATAGGCATTTATAACATAGACATATATATAAGGATATCCACAAGCTTTCCACTTACTTGTTTATAAATATAAATATTGATTTAAGTACTTGTTTATAGTATTATTGTTATTTGGGCATACCAGGGGTTGTAACACACACACACACACACACACACACACATTATATAATTGTAACTTATTTCACTAAACTATTAATGCAGTCAGTTCGTTCACCACTTTTTCTTTAACTTTTTTTTAAAAGTTCAGGGTTAGTTACTTTTCTTTTCAGTCTTTGCAAAATTGTCCACGTTCTTCTGTTCTATGTAGTTCTAAATAATTTCAGCACAGCTGTTGCATCAGCCTCTTCCCCTTCCATTTCATTGTCCTCTTCTTTTCCTAACTGCTGTCTATCAACCGCCGCCCTCAAGCACACCACAGTTCTCCAAGTCCGCCTTCTTTCTCGGTTTCTTTCCACTACTTGAGTCTGTATGACTTAAAGTCAGTTCGTGCTCTTTCTTGTTGTCTCCATTCCGATCGCTCACTTACGCCAATTAGTTCTTCGGGCCGGTCTTTGCCTCTAAAAATCCGCGGCTCTCATTCCTACAGGTGGCCGCTCGGTTATAGGGCTCTCACCCGATCTCTAGAGACTCACTGCTTTGCCCGTTCTCCTCTGCGATCTTCCCTTTCTGCCCACACTCACCGCTGTTTCCACTCGCAAGCCACTCCGCTAATCCACTCAATGACACAAGTTGATTAAATTCTTCCTTCCCCTTTTAGATAGTTTGTCGAGACTTCAAGTCCACCATTGAAACAAGGCAGATGCTTGCATGCCGGATTAAAAGGGTATCCCCATGTCATAGCGGGTGGTTGCCCTCCGCCTTGTTAGTCCTAGGGTTTCCCTACTCCTCCGCGTCTCTCTCCAAGATCAGCGTACCCCTGGAGAGGTCCTCCAAATGTGTAGATTGAGATAAGAAGTCAGACCCCTGATTTCTTCCCCACACATCTCGACGTCACCACTGGAAGTTCTCAAAACTTTTTTTTCTTACTTACCCCTTCGAAATCTTGGTGTGTCTTATACACCGGTGCATCTTATAGTCTGAAAAATACGGTAGCTCAGCCAGGATATTTTGCCTGGGGATCATGGGAGTTGATCTGCAAGTACCTGATGAAAATCTCCCCAATTTTCTCTGGTGAAATATGAAGTTTCCAAGTTGAGATCAATCCTGATGACTTGGTGTCCAAATTAGGAATTATTTTTGGGGGGCAATGATACAGTCTCTCCTGGCCTTTTTCTAGGACATTTTCCAGTTCAAACAGGATGATGCTGGAAATCTCCCTTCCAAGCTAAGGTGTCTGACACTGCAGTGCTGAAATCTGAATGAGATTTATCTGATCTATCCAAGGTCTACAGAGTTTAAAACACAAAGGATCTCAATAACAAAAAGTTTTCTGGGAGAAAGAAAAGGAAAAAAAATATGAATTATTCACTCCCAACACACCATTCAGGACTTCAAGACAACCACACTCCCAATATTGTTGATCTACAACTCCCAGCAACCCCCAGACTCGGACCTGCTTCCAGGGGATGCTGGAAGTTGTAGATCAACAATACTAGGAATTTCAGAGGTTGATCAACCCACAGTACCAATTTACTAACATCTGATAGTCTCAGCTCTCCTCAAAATGCAAACGCTTTAGCTGGGGATCCCACATCGCCACATTGACTCCTTCCCTTCCTCTGTTACTAGAAAAAGAAACTTTATTTTATTGAAATCAACACTTCTTTGGAGAGGGCAATTCAGTCTGCAGGGTTCCTATTAAGGAGCTATATGGGGCAACCGTAAATTGTTTTATAGAGAACTAAACTTCCAATTGAAGAAAATTAAATAAGTGAACTAAATTTTTATTTTTCTCCCACTTGAATATATGAGAACAAGGTTTTTTTCTCCACACATTGAAAGTTTCCAAAAGTGTTTCAACAATCTCCCCATCAGATAGGATGGATAAATATCCATTACAAACTATTTAAATTTAACTAATTATTTAAAAAAAAATATTTATCCTGCCTTTTTTATTTCCCAAATAGCTCAAGGAGGCGAACATATCCAACCCAGCATCCTCCTCCTATTTTCCCCACAACAATGAGACAACTGATCAGAAAAAGCCACTTGCCCAAAATGATCTAGGGTCTCCTGCTTGAGCAGGGGGTTGGACTAGAAGACCTCCGAGGTCCCTTCCAGCTCCATTCTGATTGATTGATTGATTGATTGATTGATTGAATAAATGAATGAATGAAAGCAACTGGCTCAGAGCCACCCAGCTGGCTTACAAAGTTAAGGCAGGATTTGAACTCACGGTCTCCCGCTGATTGATAGAAAAGGGGAAGACTTGATGAAAAGTGGAAATTAAAGGCTTGTGTTGAGGCCGTGACTGAAACAGATTACCTTTTTATAAAGGGAAAAAAGATATTTTAAAATCTTTTCTCCCCGCCCCAGATATTCCGCATACTAGCCTTTGTTTCCATTTACTGTGTTGTTTTTCTCCCTTTCCTTTACATCTTCTCTGATTGGATGAGATCAGGCGCAGATCCCCGCCCCTCTAACTTCCTTCTTTTTGGATTGGTTAGGAAACTGGGCGTGTGTTTTGATGGCTTCCTTCGAGCGATCGCGGCTGCTGACGTCATGATCTTGCTACCCAATGAGGGCCCGTTGGACTGGCTCTTGTTGATTGGTGGAGAGACAGAGTGAACCCGGGAAAAAAAATATCCCGCGACCTACCGTAGCTGGCGTGTGTCTGGCGTGCTTGCTTGTTTGGGGGAGCCTTCGAGTGGCTCGGCAGAAATCCAGGTGAATTTGAATGCTGTTTTTAAAAAAATCCATTTAGCTAGCACCAGACAAACTGGGGGCGGGTTTAACTCTTCAATAATTGCACAGAAAATGAGATTTCGTCCAGTGCTTGTTTGAATTTCATAGAATGTATGGCTACCGAATCTGGTTTGCAAAACTCCCTGCAAATTCCAGAGAGCCGGAAGAAGGTCCTGCATGTTTAACAGCTGCAGTGATTCCCTCAACAACTCTGGCAAAATTCACTTAACAAATGGCTTAGCAACAGGAATTTTGGGCTCAGTTGTAGTCCTAAGTCGAGGACCAGCTGCATTGGTTTTTTTTAATGTAGGAAATGAGTTACAGGAGAATGTCTAAAATAGTGTATCTTGTTTTTGGCAAACGACTTTATTAAACCCTTCCTTCCTTCTCTCCTTCCCTCCCTTCCTTTCATCTATCCCCTCCCTCTTCTCTCCCTTCCTCCCTTTCCTTTGTTCCTTTCCTCCCTCCCTCCCTTCCTTCTCTCCTTCCTTCCCTCCCTCCCTTTCATCTATCCCCCTTCTCTCCCTCCCTTTCCTTCCTTTCCTCCCTCCCTCCCTCCTTCATTCCTTCCTTCTCATTCCCTCCCTCCCTTTCCTGTCCACTTCCTTCCTCCCTTCTCTCCTTTCCTCTCTCCCTCCCTTTCCTTTTCTCATTCACTCCCTTCCTTTTATCTGTCCACTTCTTCCCTCCCTTCCTTCTTTCTTGCATTCCCTCCCTCCCTTTCATCTGTCCCCTTCCTTCCTTCCTTCTTTCCTTCCTTTCTTCCAGGTGTAACTGATCATGGCATCAACAGAGGGGGACAAAGAGAAGGAAACAGACTCAAATGCCCAGTTTCAGGCCACTATAGGTGAGGAAGGGAGGAGAACCTGCCAAACCTGCAAACATGAAATGCGTGTGTATCCATCTAACCCTCAGCAGCACATGGCCAGCAATGCCCCTGACAGCACCATAGAGTCTTCTGGGTCCCAGACGGGTGAAGAACATAGAGTATTAGAGGATTGTGGTCTTGCAAACACCATATTAAAGAAGACAGAGGTAACAGTGCTTCGGCTATGTTTGCTCACTCATAATCATTTTCTGTATTTCCACATCTATTGCATTGAGGTTTTATTTTGTTTATGCATCTCATTCGTCATTTGTCTCATCTTCAAGAAGTCCCTGAGCCTATTTTGATCCTAAGAATTTCTTGGGAGGCTGTAAGAATTATTTAAAGCCACAGTTTTGAAGAAAGTGAATGACACTTTTGGTGCTAAGCTGTCTAGCCACAGTTTCTGGAGTATTTATGATTGCCTGGCTGTTTGCAAAAACACTGTGCTTAGGCCAAGCCAACTATATGGCTAGAACAATATATCAGTGGGACAACTTGCCTCCAGAAGCTGTGAATACTCCAACACTGGAAGTTTTTAAGAAGAGATTGTACATTTGGGCAATTATTTATCTGAAATGGGTTTCCTGCCTGAGTAAAGGGTTGGACTAGAAGACCTCCTAGGTCTCTTCCAACTCTGTTATTGTGTTGTTTTGCTATGGTGTCTTACTCTATAGACAAACCTAATCTCTGTCAACTTTGACTCTTCCATACTGCCTATTAACTTGGGGCTCCAATGGGAAAGCACCACAGTGGAAGTGATTGATCGATTAAATAACAGATCCCACCTCTCTCTTAATCCTGTTCCCACCTTCCTCATTTTTAATTGGGTCATAGTATGTGTTTGTGTATTAACGTAAGTTTTTAGTTTATACAATTTTTATCTTTTATGACTGTAAGCCACCCAGAGTTACCTCATAAGATGGGTGGTCAATACATTTTATAGTAAATACATTTTATAAATAAATAAATATTTTATTTAAAAATCTGACAAATATCTAAGAAAATTATAAAGCTTTTCTTAATTGCAAATTGCCCTAAAAATTAAGTAGCAAATCCTAGTGATTATAACAAGCTAGGATCCAAGATTGGATTTTTTTTTGTTTTGTTCTTGTTTAAAGCTCAGACACAGAAAGAATCTATGCTACCACAGAAAGATCCATTTTAAGCTTTTCTCTGCCCTCCATTTCAAGCATACATCTAACTTTTTATAACCCAGTTGTAAATAGGCCATTGGAAAGTGGTGGGACCCTTTTCTTATTCCCAATAAGTAAATATTCACTTTATTCTGATTTCCCTCACCAGGCCTCCTTGCATGCCTGTTCAACGAAGAAGAATGAGGAAGAAGTAGATGAGGCAGTAGTGACTAATGGGCCCAGCACATCTACAGCACCATTTCGGTTTAGTACCAATCCCACGTTGGAAGACATGTGAGACCCCCCTTATCTTATCCCCCTTACCCTTCATTCATGCCGCTTCCCCTTTTTGGAAGAGGAGCATATTGTTGTGGTTTGCAAATGGAGCTGGCAGAAGATTCGGACAGTGAGGAGGTTGGGGAGGGACATGGGCCAGTCCTGGAGTCTGGGGAAGGCTCTGATGAGGGCTCTGTGTCGGAGGCAGAGAGGGGACCAGAGCCGTATGCCAGCTATCAGATGCTTTCAGAGGCAGACAAATAGCTGGAGCCTATTCCCAGTGTGCACATGTGCAGAGTTGCCAGATGAAGGGAACAGCTAAAGAACAGGGGTCGACTTCGGAGTAAGGCCCTCCCAGAGGAAATAAAAAGGAGTGAAAGGGGAGTGGAGTTTGCAGGAGACAGTTCACTTAATTGGTTCGTGACTCTCCGTTGCCAACTTTTGCAGATATCGGCCTGTCAGCTCTTCAAGCCAGATAAGGTCTGAGACTGTAAATCCTTCTTTGAAAGACTTTGCTGGATGTGAATGAGCAGAATTCACAGTAAATGAATAAAAGGGGTTTTTGTTGGGTCAAGGAGTTTGCTTCATGCTCTTGGGAAGCCTCGGTCAGAACACATATGGATAGTCTCTGGGGCATTCTCATCTTCTCTTCCGTTTTGTCTCCTGCAGTCGGAGCCTCCAGTCGGCCTTCGCAGCTGAGCGGGGCTGGGGAAGGTACCACCAACCTCGGAATCTGCTTCTTGCTCTGGTTGGAGAGGTTGGGGAGCTGGCAGAGCTCTTGTGAGTATAACAATCTGTGGAATGTGATGGGGAAGAGACGGGGTAGTAGATCCAAAAATGCCTTCATGGGGAGCATAAGTGTCATTCTTTACATCTGCTGTATTTGCCCACCCACTAGGAAAAAGTCCAAAGTACTTTTTTTTTTAAAGAAAAACTACTTTCTACTTTTTCACTAGGAAAAAATACGAAGAAGAGCAAGAGAGATGGTATTCTGCCGGTTCTGACCGGTTCGCCTGAACCGGTAGCGGAAATTGCGGGTGGCTCCACCCTCCCACCCACGCTGGCTCTAGGGCATCCCAGTTAGGCCCTTTTTTTAGGCAAAGCGCATGCGCAGAAGGCACACTCACATTTGGGAACCGGTAGGGAAGGTAAGTGAATGCCAACCCTGAAGAGCAGCTAAGATGATCAAAGGCCTGGAGACTAAAACATATGAAGAATGTTTTAATTTAAGCCATGATGCTCTTTTCCTGGTTTTATCAATTTGGCATGTTCCATAGGTTATTTTTACAAATGAAAGTGAATATGCATGTCCCAGGATAATGTTGCAATTTGGGTCAGTCACTGGACCAGAAGTTTTGTATTCTGAGCTTTTGAACTCATGCTGGAGCCCATCCAGAGGGAACTTCTCTAGCCTAAAGAATTACCTCAGGATGGGCTCCAGCGTGAATCTGAAAGCTCAGAAGAAAGTACCTCTGATCCCGGTGACCGAGCCAGATAGGATCCTGCATAGGTGGTGTTATTTATTTATTTAAAAGTAAATTACCTTAGCCTGTACAGGTACATTCGACTTACAACAGTTCATTTAACGACCATTCAAAATTACAACGGCATTGAAGAAAGTGAATTATGACCGTTTTTTGCACTTACAACCGTTGTCGCATTCTCATGTCCGCATGATCAAAATTCAGGTGCCTGGCAACTGGTTCATATTTACGACTGTTGCAGTGTCCTGGGGTCATGTGATCATCTTCCGCTGCCTTCTGACAAGCAAAAGTCAATGAGGAATCCAGATCCACTTAACAACCATGTGACTAACTTAAATGCAATGATTCGCTTATCAACTGTGGCAAGAAAAGTGTTAAAGAGAGGAAAAATCCACCTAACAAATGTTTCACTTAGCAGAATAAATTTTGGACTGAATAATGGCCATAGCCTGAGAACTACCTGTATAAGATTTAATTTTTTTTAAAAAAAAATTAAAATAAAAGCTAGAATAATACTTTCTTGTTTAAATAAATAAATAACACGATCTATAGCTAGAGAAAGCTCAAGTATGGAACAGTTGCTTCCTAGCCCTATTCTACTCACCAAGAAGAGAAAGGATACTTCAGCTGTGGCTCAGGAGTCCATTTTCCATGAATATTGGCTTGTCAAGGTTGAAACATTTTGGTCTAGCACCTCAGGAGAAGAGAACCTGCCTCAGGTTTCCTTCCCCCTCTTCAATCTGGCTCCATTTAAGTTGTTTTTTGCACTCAATGCTTTTGTCTGTGGTCTTTTTTAGCCAATGGCGGGAAGAAGCTCCCGAAGGCCTACCAGGGTGGGAAACATCGGAGCGTGAGGCCCTCAGCGATGAGCTCAGTGATGTCCTCATTTATCTGGTTGCATTGGCAAACAAGTGCCATGTGGACCTCCCTAAGGCTGCTCTCCGTAAAATAGAGAAGAATCGCCTTAAATACCCAGCCAAGCGTGTCTATGGTTCTTCAAAGAAATACACAGAGTATCAGGAATAAGTATGGAACGTATCTCTTCCTGGATGAATGAGAAGAAAAATCACGCCGTGGCTTCTAGAAGATGCTCTTTTCAAGATTTAGGCCTTCTTTGGGATGAATAGTTCAAAGTGACCCCTGATTGACTCTTGACTTTGTGGGGTGGATCCAGCAAGCTCTGATAGGCAAACAGACCTGTTGTGGAAATCTCTGTTTTTTTGTTCATTTATCTCTTCTTTTCTTTTTCAAAGGAGATTGGGCCACCCAGGAAGTGTTGGGCTTCAATTCCATCACCCTGAGACCATGTTGGCTAGGAGTCATTGGAGTTGATGTCCAACCACAGTTGAAAGGCTGCAGGTTCTCCATCCCAAACTTCAAGAGTTGCAGATGGATGCACAGTTGTGCAGAGGAAACTCACATCGGTCATTTACAGAGAAACATGTCCCCTTCCTTGTGGAGGTATATCCATCATAAAAGTGCAAGGAGCTTTTCATAAACTCTGCTTTCTTAGTGAGGCCAGATTCTTCTCTCCAATGTGTGGCTGTAGTTTAGTTTAGTTTTTAAAGAAAAATAGATGGCCACCATTTTGACCTGAGTAATTGACGATTTCTTCCTGCCTGCACATTCTTTCCAAGAGAATTACCCTCCTTAAGGTATAGATTACACCGCATTTGGTATTCCCTTTGAGTCTTAAAAACAAGCAGAGGGCATTTTTGAGGGAAAAAATGGCGAGAGGCTGAAGAATGAAGTGGCTATGGTGGTTTTCCTGCCCAGACTGGCAACATTATAAGGCTACTGTTGTAAAATAATAAAATTTCAAGGGCTTGCCAGATACACCACCTCTTGTGTGGATTCATTTGCTCCTAAGAAGTGGGCATAAAGGAAGGGGGATGTCATGGTGCGCATGTGTCATCCCCTTACATACACATGACAGTACAATGCATAGGCAGCACATGCGTGTATGATATTGCAACACAGGTGCAGAAATGAGCATGCGTTATGAGGTTGTAGCACAAATGCCATGAAGTGGGATATATTATGGATAGAAATGGATACGTATTTTCTTCTTCAGCACTTTAGAATCCCTTCCATCATATTCCTATTCTTGATCGCCCAATAAACTGCCCTGCTGATTCTGTCTATTACAAGTAGTCCTCAAGTTACAACCGCAATTGGAACCAGAATTTATGTTGGTAAGCAGAATAAGTGAAGTGTGCCCGATTTCATGATCTTTTTTGCCATGAATGTTAAGCTAATCACTGCAGTTGTTAAGCGAGTCATGTAGTCATTAAGTGAATCTAGCCTCTCACATTGAATTTGCTTGTCAGAAGCCAGCAAGGAAAGCTTGACCTCAGAATGTTGCAACCATAAATACTTGCCAAGCATCCAAATTTTGATCACATCACTGTGGAGTTGCAACGATCCTAAGTTCAAGAACTGTTCATAAGTCACTTTTTTCACTGCCATTCTAACTTCAGTTGCTGAATGAAGGTTGTATGTTGAGGACTACGTGTATAATAATAAGTTGAGAATTGAAGAATTAATTTTCCTAGTGTCATCTTCTTGACATCTTGAACTCTGATATCAGCATTCTTGTAGAAAACCTGTAGATATCATTGAAAATATTTGATTCTCATGTTAAACTAAGACATGGTTTAATCATGATGGGTTTGCCTGTCATCCCAAAAAACACTCCTCCGTGACAAAAGGAACGAAATAGTTGAGTGAGTTGTGTCAGTTCAGCCAAGGTATCCCAATAAAATGATCCTGAATAAATCAGATTTGGATTAATGATTGGGTAGTATTGGAAAGCAGCTACAGATAGTCCTTAGCTTACAACCATTCATTTAGTGGCCTTTCAAAGTTACAGTGGCAGTATTTTTCACATTTATGACCATTGCATAGTCACGAGCAAAATTCGGACACTTGGCAATTGACTCATGTTTATGATGATTGAAGTCCCAGGGTCTTGTGATCACCTTTTGCGTTCTTCTGACAAGCAAAATTAATGGGAAGGCCAGATTCACTTAACAACCGTGTTACTCACTTAACAATTAGGGCAAGAAAGGTTGTAAATTGGAGCAAATTTCATTTAACAAATGTCTCACTTAACAAGAGATATCTTGGGCTCATTTATGGTCATAAGTCAAGGATTACCTTATTTGATTTGGACAAGACTCAATCCCAAATCATGAATGGATCATACTTTATAGATATAGATATATAAATGGGCGTGTATGTGTTTGTGTGTATCCAGCATAACTCTGGAACGCCTCAGGCAATTTCAACCAAACTTCGTGCACAGATAACTTACTCTCTGGAAACAAATATTGTGGGGGGTAAGATACCCCTAACACCTCTCGGGATGTGTGTTCTGTTAAGATACAGCCTGTTGTGCCTTAAAATGGCTTCTACTGTGCAGCATAGTGGAATTGCCATGGTAACGGCTTCACAGTGCTCCACAAGGGGGCTCCCTCTGGTAAGGGTGAAAATCCAACATTAGAAATTGGTTTGGTCCAGACATTTCCCCCCTATAAATAAATACCTGGGTAACTCCAGGTTATCATCTAGTACCTTATAAGAAAGAAATTGGAATATCTTAAAAATTCCAGGCCTGGAACAGATTCAAAAGTTGCATTTTATTGAAGAGTTTCCAATTATTATTGAAGCACTACTATGCTGGCAAGTGAGAAATGCTCAGGGTCTTCTTAATGGATGGGAAAAGAGGTCTGTGTGAAAGGAGGAGAGAGGAATGAAGGAAATAATTCCCTTTTCCACTTCTCCAAGTGCACAGTTCATTTGCCAGAGCTAACATGGCCATTTCCCATAGCTGGTGAGCTTCTCTGACCCAAAGATCAGCCAGGGGGTTTCTCCCTTCGTGGATTCCTCTGATTCTTGGGAAAAGAGGCTGTTTCACAAGCTGTCGCATTGCTCCCCCTTGTTCTGTAGCATCTGCTCCTGCATTTTCCGTAACATTTCCTGCATCCGACGGAGCTGGGAAAAGCAATGGAGAAATGAAATTTGCGCTCACAGTGCAGCCTGAGTCTATTAAGCAAAAGCAGCTGAGATCTGGGTTGGGAAGTTGATGGATTTCCCTGGGCAAAGACAATCATCCAACCTGTGCCTAGCCATGCTAAAGGGCAGGAACCTACATTTCCCTCTCTGGCTGGCAATTATGAAATACATTTGTCTTATGTGAGGTCCTTGCTGCTGTCTTGAGCTTGGTTGTTTCCTTGCAGATGTTTCATTACCCAGCTAGGTAACATCATCAGTGCTAAATGTCTATGGTTTAGACATTCACACCATGGTTATCCCAAAGGTGTAACACAGTCCTTTCAGCAGTTGAAAAAAGGTCCCACACCCATTTGCACTATTCAGGTGACCCTGAGGGCACAGACAAACCTCTAAGTAGCCTCAACTACTCCTAGAAAGAGTGCTAACAATCAGATGACCGCAAAGTATATAAATCCTTTCATTCCCCACCATTTAGTCAAAACTGAAGTAGCAAAACGTCTTCAAGGAAAAACGAACTCCAGTTGCCTCTTGAAAAAGCACCTCAGTGCTCGCGAGTATCTAAGCGAGTGAATCCCTTTTTGAAGGAGATGGGTGGTTTGCAAACACGGAGTATGTAAAAATAAATATAATGATGATGTTACGTAGTTTGGGTAATGAAGCATCTGCAAGAAAAACAACCAAGCTTGGAGAGTACCAAGGATTCCACAGTTCAAACCTGATAACAAATATTCCTTATTGGTATATTTCTTTTTCTGTAAATGGGAAATGGGAGAAAGTGTTTTGTCTTTTCTCTGGGAGATCTTTTTTTTTTTTTGCATCTGATTGTGTAAATGTTGTGTTGGAATGACCTTGGGACAGTGATGGCTAACCTTTTTGTCATCGCGTGCCAAAATCATGTGCATGACAGCACGCGTGTGTGTCCACATCCACAATGCAATGCACTCTGTGCATGTGCGCACAATCTCCCCTGCACACACACACACACACACACACACTCACACACGCATGTGCGTGACCCCCTACGCATGTGTGCGATGCCCCGCTCCCCATTTGGGGCCTAGCAGGCCTCCCTGAAGCCTCCTGAAACCAAAAACGGGGCACTGTGTGTGTGTGTGTTTACCATACACCTCACCGCGCATGCGTCTCCTGCATGCACAGCAGAGACCCAAAAATCACCTGGCCAGTGGGAGGAACACACACACATGCACAGTGGAGCTGAGCTGGGCGATGGCTCGTGTGCCACAAAGAGGGCTCCATGTGCCACCTGTGGCATGCGTGCCATAGGTTCGCCATCACAGCCTTGGGGCATAGGGAAAAGCTGCAGTCAGAATTAAGGCATGGGAAACATCTCAAGAGGGAAACTCCCTAGTTTCTGAGGCTGTAAAGGTGAGGGGGTAGAGATGTTATTTCAGGCTTGCAAGATTCTGTCAATATAATCTTAGAATAAAGTAGAGTGCGTGGGTGTGTTTCTTGTCTGGACTACCTCGCAAGACTTGATAGGTTGTCAAGGAATTCCCTTGCAACTTAGAGGGAAATCAAGAAAGAAAAATGAGATGGAATGTTGCAGAATGTCCATCAATTCTCCTTTGCCATCAACCCTATCACTTGCATAGTTGGAAAATTCAGTCCCTCATGGAAGTGCAAAAATTCTCACAATGGTCCTGTTTCTCTTTGTGACTTACCTCCTCATCCTTCTCGCGAATTAATTTCTCCGTGTCGGACATCGGCAGGACAGGCAGGTCAGTGGCACTCTGGCGAGACAGTTTCCTAGCGAAACAGGAATTTAAAATTTCACTGGGTCACATTCTTACTATGTATGTGACTATGATTTGAAAAAAAATGACATATGACTGTTTTTCACAGTTACAACCTTTGCAGCATCCCTATGATCATGTGATCAAAATTCAGATGCTTGGCAACTGACTCATATTTATAACCGCTGCAGCGTCCCAGGGGAGTCATGTGGTCCCCTTTTTGCGTCGTCCTGACAAGCAAAGTCAATGGGGAAACCAGATTCACTTAACAACCAGGTTACTATCAACTGCAGTGATTCATTTAACAACTGTGGCAAGAAATATCGTAAAACGGGACAAAACTTAACAAATTCTCACTGAACAACATACATTTTGGACTCAATTGTGGTCGTAAGTTGAGGACTACCTGCATTTAAATTGGTGCTTTTCAGATTTGGCAACTTTTAAGATGCATGGACTCCTAGAATTCCCCAGCCAGGGGCTTTAGTTCCCCACTTCTGCCCTATGCCATACAATTACAAACCCAGCCAGTCCCTTGATTCATTCCTCCTCATCTGAGTTCTCTTAGCTAAATTCCCATTTTCCCAAAAGTCCCAAAGCAGACTTACGCGCGGCTACTGCGATCCCGAGCCCCGGGTCTGGTGAGACTCTGAATGTACTGTGCGCGGTAATTTTCGTAATGAACCTCGTGGGTCACATCCTTGAGGTCCTGCATATGAGTTTGAATCAACATGTTCCGAAGTTTAAGGAAGTCGCAGTGAGCAGCGTTCTCCACTAGGGGAAGAGGAAAGGAAACCAGTACCGCCTCTGACTTCCCGCGGCACAGCGCCCTCTACTGCCCACGTCACTCTTAAAAATATTTTAAGAAATTTTTAAAAAGATTTACCTTCCACTGTTCCCCACGCATACTCTCTTCCCCGAAATCCTTTGCCCTTTAACTCTCTGACCACGTGGCTAGATCCAACGACAGCAAAAGGCATGCTTCTCTGCAGGGAGAAGGCTAATTAGGATCCTTGGTTGCTTTAACTAACCCAGTGTTAGACTTTTGGCCACTTGAAGAGGTGTGGACTTCAACTCCCAGAATTCCCCAGCCAGCGAACAAGGCTCTCACCTTCATCTCAGCATCCTGAGTTTTGAACGCTTCGTCTTCATCGGAGTCACACTCAGGAAACTCATAAGTGCAGATGCTGTTGGCTTCTAACTCCTGCCGAATCTGTAATTAGAAAACAGCCTTGAAATGTAGCTACGGAAAGGATGGTGGGAATTTAATGCTGGTGTTTTCAGGTAGAATCAGGCATGACTAGGAGCTGGATGGGAGACCACAAGGAAATCTTAATAGGGAATTTTTGATTGCATGATTTACTTAACAACTGCAGTAATTTGCTTAACATCCATGACATAAAAGGTCATAAAATAGGGCCCAACTCTCTTATCAACCACCTGGCTTAGCAACAGAGAGTCCCAACTGTGGTCGTAAATCAAGGACTATCTAATACATGCAAAAGGGGTCTGCATTTCCTCGTAATCTACAAGATTTATTTTCTTGCCAGGTACCTTTTCTTTCTTTTGCTGCACTTCTTTGGGTGTCAAGCAATCCGCTTTTCCAATCACAGGCAGAATGTTGACTTTGTCATGAATGGCTCGGAGGAATTCTATATCCAGGGGGCGGAGCCTGTAGCAAAAAAGGAGGAGCCACAGGTTTGAATGCCCTTGGAAAACATCCTAGATCATGGGTGTCAAACTCAATAACATCATGTGATGTATTGCCACATTTTTGCCTTTGTGGAGCCGGGGTGGCACATGATGCATCTGACCCATAAGCCACCAGTTTGACACCCCTGTCCTAAATTATAGCCAAGTAGCTAGGTTCCTCCTTATAAAATAATAAATTCATCTACCAACCTGAGGGCATGATGGATAGATTGTATGCAAGGTGTTTTGAACATGCTTAGTACTATTTTTATTATCTTTTAACCAGTACAAAGATTGTACTGGATGATGGGTGCAAATGCTGCGTTAGGTTCTATCTGCTGTGGAATTCTTGGTGTTCTCTGAGCTTGGTTGTTTGCTTTCAAACATTTAATTACCCTACTGGATAACATCATCAGTGATAGTGAGTGTGGAGTTTGCTTCCTGTTTATATACAGTGGCTTGCCCTGGCTGTGTTGAACTAAGCTAAGACTTGGCCTTCCTTTGGAGCAGTGGTGGGTTTCAAAATTTTTAGAACCTCTTCTGTAGGTGTGGCCTGCTTTGTGGGATTGGCTTGCCGGCCATGTGACTGGGTGGGAGTGCTTGCCAACCATGTGACTGGGTGGGAGTGGCTTGCCTGCCAAGTGACCGGGTGGGAGTGGCTTGACAGTCATGTGACTGGGTAGGCATGGCCAACTTGTAAAATGTGGTGAAACTCACTTAGCAACGCTCTTGCTTAGCAACCAAAATGTTGGCTCAGAAACTCTGGTATTTGAAGCACGCAAGTCTTAAAGCTGTCAAGTTACAAGACCCTTGCACCCCTAACCCTTTAGAAAAAACCCCCAGGGGTGTTCAAACTTGACAGCTTTAAGACTTCTGGACTTCAATTCCCAGAATTCCTCCTCCTGTCATGTTGGCTCAGGAACTTTGGCACTGAAGTGTGCAAGTCTTAAAGCTGTCAAGTTACAAGACCCTTGTACCCCTAACCCTTTAGAAAAAAAAATCCCAGGGGTGTTCAAACTTGACAGCTTTAAGACTTGTGGACTTCAACTCCCAGAATTCCTCCTCTCGCTCATCATCTTGATGATGTGCGGACGGGCTGGAGGAGGGAGCTGGTTCTGAACGGCAATGTAGATTTGTGGAACCTCTTCTATAGAAGAGGTTAGAACTGGCAGGAACCCATCCCTGCTTTGGAGATACCTGGTCCTCCCAGGAGACCAGGGGCGAGGCTCTCACCCACTTTTCACTCTGTTTTACTCCTAAACGTGTGTGCATCATACCCGTGCCCAAAAGGGGAGAGGACGTAGAGGCAGCAATGAACACGGCCATCCTGAATATTCTTGCGGTCAAGGCCACTCTCATCCCGAAAATACTGTTCAAACTGGCCATCAATGTAATCGGCAATTGGTTTCCAGCTGTAGAATAAAAAGGAAAGAAAGAGAGCCAGTTTGTTCTAAAGCTTAAGGCACCAGGATAGAGAGCAGGAGACTGTGAGTTCTACTCCTGCCTTACCATGGAAGCCAGCTAGGTGACTTTGGGCCTGTCCCTGTTACTCAGCCCACCCCACCTCACCCCACATGATTGTTGTTACAGGGAAAATAGGAGGAGGAAGGTGTGTTGGATATGTTAGCCACATTAGTTATTTGTAAAAATAATAAAGGCAGGATACAAATAAATAAATAAATTTGAGATAAGTCAGGTTTTTTTAAAAAAAATAGTATTTGCAGAATGTGTCTTTATCACTGGAGATGATAAAATAAGAGAATCTGAAAAGTTTCTATCAAAATTTTTCCTCACATTTTCCACGAAACAAAATCAAATTGGAGTTACTTTAATTTTCTTTCTTTCTCCTACTCGCTTCAGTCTCTGAACTGGGTACAGGTACCCATTGACTCACAACGATCGATGTAGTGATTCTCCAAAGCTACAACAACACTGAAAAAAAGTCACTTGCAACCTGTCCCCACACTTATGGCTATTACACCATCCCCATAGTGTAATGATCAAAATTTGGGCCCTTGGCATCCAGCATGTATTTATGACTATTGCAGCATCCCAGGGTCACATGATTGCCATTTGCAGCTGGCTTCCAATAAGCAGAGTTAATGGAGGAAGCCAGATTCACTTAATGACCGCATGATTCTCTTAACAACTACTGCGTTTTACTTAACAACAGTGGCAAAAAAAATCATAAAATTGAACTTGGCTCGCTTAAAGATCCTTCCTTAGCAGTGAAAATTCTGGCAATTCTGGCAATTCTAGTGGTTGTAAGTTAAGGATTACTTATAATCTTATTTCCCATTCTCTCCTTAAAGGTTTTTTTTCCCAATACCTCTCCCAAAGTAATCTCTAAATCTGTTTACTATAAACTCATGCCAAAGCTTCTTTCCAATCAGGATTCTGTATACATTTTTTTTTGGTGAATAAGCATTATCTGGTTTAGTTTTCAATCACAGAATTAAAACATAGGCATGCCCAAAGATTTATACTGCCTTATAAAACCTTAGTAAGACTATACCAGGAATACTGCATCAAGTTTTAGTCATCACATTATTTAAAAAGGAGTTGAAACTTTGGAAAGAGTGCAGAGAAAAGCAACAAAATCAATTAGGGGCTAAAGGCTAAAACATATCAAGAATGGTTGCAGGAATTGGGATATGGCTAGTCTAGATGAAAGAAGGACTAGGGGAGACATGATAGCAGTTTTCCAATATTTAAGGGGCTGTCACAAAGAACATGGGGGCATATCTGTTTTTTGCACCAGAAGGCAAGACAAAAACAATGGATGGAAACTAATCAAGGAGAGAAGCAACCTAGAACTAAGAAGAAATTTCCTAACAATGAGAACAATTAACCAGTGGAATAGATTGCCTTCAGAAGTCACTGGAGACTTTTAAAATGAGACTGGACAGGCATTTGCCTGAAATGATATAGGTTCTCCTGCTTGAGCCAGGGGTTGGTCTAGAAGACATCCAAGGTCCCTTCCAGCTCTGTTCTGACTGATTGATTGAGATGCAAATAATAATTAATATACTTAATAAGACTTCTAAGATCCTTTCCAGCTCTCTTATTCTCTAGGTGCCTCTTACCACTCCGTATTGTCTATTGCATCCCCAAGTCCTGGAGTATCAATCACTGTCAGCTTGACTTTCACTCCTTGTTCCTCAATATCTACTGCATGTTTGACAATTTCCAAAGTCTGGGGGATCCTGGCTGTGAAGCAGAAAACAGGAAAGCAGGACCAACACTGAGGCCTCCTAATCAGGTGACTCCTTCAGGCCCATCTTCCCAAAATATCAGCTCTTCTCTCACCTTGCGCATCTGGAAGCACTCGGTCCTTATAGACATCAGTCAAGAAAAGACTGTTGATGAGAGTGGATTTTCCCAGGCCAGATTCTCCTACAAAATGAATGCAGAAAGTTTGGCTACAGGTAATCCTTTTATATATATATAAGAATTTTTTTATTTTTGAATAAACACAGACAAACAAAACACAAAAAACACCACAAAAACATCTTCCATTACAAACAGCTTCTTCTGTTGTCTTTGCTCATCAGAAGCCGCTTGGGGAAGGTCGCAAATGATCCCATTGTAAATGCTCTGTTGCCAATTGCCCAAATTTCAATCACCCGACTGCAAGAATTGGTTACAAAAGGTGATCACACGACCCCAGGTCACTACAACTGTCATAAATGCATGCCAGTTGCCAAGCATCTGAATTTTAATGTGACCATGGGGATGCTGCAATAGTCATAAGTGTGAAAAATGGTCATAAGTCACTTTTTGTCAATGTCGTTGTAACTTGGAACAGTCACTAAATGAATGGTTGTAAGTTGAGGACTGCCTATGTAGAGGGTTCAGGGCAAGTACAAGTTAGGAGTATACAAAGTCACTTCTTCATGATGACATATCGGGTGAGTTGCTATTGGCTGGGGTCTCTGACATGCTAAGCAAAGCAAATAGTCAACATAGTGTATAAACATGTGTGAACTGTGTCATCTAAACATCTAACATACTACACATCTGGGTATCGTTCAAGGCTGAATCAAGGTCCAGGATATAATTTATGCTAGAAATGAATCAATGACCCAAATGCAATAAGAGAAAGCCTCAATTTTAGCTTATCCAGGCCCTGATGTTCAGACTTCCATTGGGTCAGTGGAGGAAGCAATGCAGGTAGTCCTTGACTTACAACCATTCATTTAGTGACCGCTCAAAGTTACGATGGCACTGAAAAAAGGGACTTATGACCGTTTTTCACACTTGTGACTATTGCAGCATCCCCATGGTCACGTGTTTAAAATTCAGATGCTTGGCAACTAGCATGCATTTATGACGGTGTCCCGGGGTCATGTGATCACCTTTTGCAACCTTTTGACAAGCAAAGTCAAGAGGGAAGTCAGATTCACTTAACAAGCCTGTAACTAACTTAACAACCACAGTGATTCCCTTAATAACTGTGGCAAAAGAGTTCGTAAAATGGGGCAAAACTCATTTAACAAATATTTCACCTAGCAACAGAAATTTATGCAGATATATGATTGTTCTCAAAATTAGCCCCATAAACTACTACTAATTGCTCTTGAGATCAGTCCTATAAAAATTTAAGAATGATGAATACTAGATGTTAAGTGTATTCTGTCAGATGCACTGGTTTCAAAAGTGAAAACTGTCTGTTCATAACCAAACAAGAGGCAGACAAAATAAGGCACCACCCATTTTCACCATCTTAAATTACAGTACAATGAGCAATTCTGGAAGGAGGAGGAAGAGAAGGAGAAAAGAAAAAAAAGAAAAGAAGAGTCACATTAGCTTGCTTCAAATAGCAGAGGAAAGCTGTGTTCACACTGGCTGCCAAGTGCTTCTTCTGAATCTAGCTCTTATCTTTGAATGCTGCACCACCGCAGAACGTAGTGTGCCTAAATCAATTCAGGGAGAGAAAACAGACGCAAGAGGCAAGGACTCCCTCCTGGGGAGAGAGCAGATGGGCTTGGTGGATTAAGATGGTGAGCAGGGACTTTGGCATTTCCTCCAATGGAGAAAGCCAGTGGTGCAACGACTTACCTGCTACCATCAGCGTGAAGTCGAACCCCTTCTTCACGGTCTTTCTGTGGACCTGAGTGGGCAACGTAGCGAAGCCAACGTAGTCTTTATCCTGAAGGCCAGAGAAAGAAAGGTCATCTCAAGGTTTCCTGCTCTGAGGAAAGACGACAAAGGTTTTTTGGGGGGGGGGGGGATATTTCCTGGGTTCTCTTACCATAATGGATCTCCTGCTGAAGCGATAAGACACGGCAGGAATGTCTGCTGTGCGTGTACCTTCGTGTCTCTGCCCGCCACTTCCTGTGGTGGTGAAACAGGAAGCCCATTTTGCATCTACATCAAGCCCTCCACATCTCCTTTTGTTTGCCTGGCTTTCATTTCCTCCCGTTTCTACCTGCAGTTTGCCTTGCACTGAAGCTGAAAATACACTCTCCCCAAAATAGTATCTGCTTCTTCCGTTTGTCCTGCCCGTGCCTAACAAGCATTCAACTTCGATAACTTACAACAAGTTCTTGGGAACTTTAAGACTTGTGGGCTTCAACTCCCAGAATTCCCCAGCCAGACATGCTTAAGTCCTCAAGTTCCAAAAGTTCCCAAGAACTTAAAAGTTCTTCGCTTACAACCATAACTGATCTCAGAATTACAGCTGTAAGCCATGCTGGTTGCTAAAGCGGGTCACCACACAACTGCGTCCAATTTTATCGTGGTGGTGGGGGTTATAGCAATTGTTAACCAATGCCGTGATCGTTAAGCGCAAACACCATGGTGGTTAAGTTTACAGCACAGTTGTTAAAATGGATTTTAGCCAATGGGCATTTTTTTTGCCAGGAACCGAAAGTAAAGACTACAAATTTTCGGTTCTATGACTGCAAAAGTCACTGCAGAAAGTCATAAATGGAAGTGGGTTGCCAAGCACCCAAAATGCAATCACATGACCCAGGAGGAGGGGCGATGGCCATTGCAACTTTGAAATTGGGTCATAAGTAGCTCTGGGGAGGTCCCTTGTAACTTTGAATGGTCATTAAATGGCTGGCCATAAATTGAGTACTACCTGTACTGACCTGCATCCCTTTTTCTGCAGTGAGAAAAAGGCCCTGTGGATATTTGGCAGGTGTTTTAAAAGCTATTTATGGGAGAATCAGAAAAAGGCAGGGAAAACAGAATATTAAAAAAAACCCACAAATGGATGTCAGGTTGAGACAGCTACAGGCGGGCTTCAAATGTGCTCTGGTAGAAATAGTTTTTCATGTTCTCAGACACTGAAGTGTTTGTTGCTTCTACTTCCAAAAGGGTCAATATAAAAAGATTCCAAATCCCCAATGTTCCAAAAGCTCTTATTTTAAAAAAATTAAATGCCGATTCCTCCTCCTTTCATTTGAACCAGTATGAACCATGTGAAGCGGTTCTCAAACATCTAAATTTTGATCACACGACCATGGGGATGCTGCAACGATCACGTGTGAAAAACACAAGTCACTTTTTCCAGTGCCGTTGTAACTTCTAAAGGGGTCAGTATAAAGGCATTCCAAATCCTCAAAGTTCCAAAGCTCTTATTTAAAAAAAATTAAACACCGATTCCTCCTTTTTTTTCATTTTTCTTCTTTTTCTTTTGCAACTCCCCCCCTCAATAATCCGGTAAACAAAAAGTAGCTTATAAACCAGAGCACATCCTCACATTTATCCCTCCAGAGAGTCAGGGACTACATCTCAGCATTCGGGGTGGGGGGGGGGGTTGCGCATGCTTGCGCTTGGCTTATATAGCACCCCACCAACTTTTCAAGCCTCCGCTCTGTTGTGTTGGACTAGAAGACCTCCAAGGTCCCTTCCAACTCTCCTGTTATTCTGTGTTTTCCATGCTATGCCGTTCTTCGAAATGTGGATTCCAACTCACCAGGTCTGGTGTCTGTCTCTTGCGCTTGTCCTTAGTTTATGGGTAGTCCTCGACTTACAACAGTTCATTTAGTGACCGTTCGAAGTTATGACAAAACTGAAAAAGAGGACCATTTTCACACTTCTGATTGCTGCAGCATTCCCCCTCCCCCAACCCATGGTCATGTGATCAAAATTCAAACACTTTCCAACTGATTAGTATTTAGTTGCAGTGTCCCAGGGTCATGTGATCTCTTTTTGTGACCTTCTGACGAGCAAAGTGAATGGGGAAACCAGATCCACTTAACAACCACATGTTAACAACTTAACAAATGCAATGGTTCACTTAACAACTGTGGCAAGAAAGGACATAAAACGGGGTAAAATTAACTTAACCGCTGTTTCACTTAGCAACAGAAATTTTGGGTTCAATTTTGATTTACAATCAATTTTTATTATAAATTGAGGACTGCCTGTATTGGATTCCTGGTCTTGACCCAGGTCAAACCTTAACTCTGGGGCCATGGCTGACTTTAGCGTTAGGTAAAACAAACTTTTTGCTTTAAAAAGTCTTGGCTGAGTTTGCATATTTCTGGACTGCAGCCAGCTTGTTGTCTTGTTGTTTGGCTGCCTGCAGTGCCAATCCTTGAATTTTGGTTCAGAAATAGAAATTAACACCTTCTCACATATTTCAAGTCAAGACTATGGTTTTCCCAGTTGCAATGTATGGCTGTGAAAGTTGGACCATAAGAAAGTCTGAGCGCCAAAGAATGGAGGCCTTTGAACTGTGGTGCTGGAGAAGACTCCTGCGAGTCCCTTGGACTGCAAGGCAATCAAACTGGTCAGTCCTAGAGGAGATCAACCCTGACTGCTCTTTAGAAGGCCAGATCCCGAAGATGAAACATTGGCCAACTGATGAGAAGGAAGGACTCATTGGAGAAGAGCCTAATGCTGGGAAAAATGGAGGGCAAAAGAAGAAAGGGACAACAGAGAATGAGGTGGCTGGATGGAGTCACTGAAGCAGTAGGCCTGAGCTTAAATGGACTCCAGGAGATGGTAGAGGACAGGAAGGCCTGGAGGAACGTTGTCCATGATGTCGCGATGGGGCGGACATGACTTCACAACTAACAACAACAACACATATTTCCATGAGCGAACAACTGTTGGCAGGCTCTGCCATAGCTCATCTCTGAAGAGGGCAGTGTGTCCTTGTGGGGTTGTCCAAGCCAAAAATGAGTCTGCCAGGGCCACATGGATTATCCAATTCTGTTTCAGGGGGGGGGGAAACCCCTAAATCGTTAAAACAAAGGGGATTAAACCTTTGACTCACAACTCTTGTGTGGCCCCAAGCCTTGATGAGGTTTCTGAAACACTCCTTGATCATTTGCCAGCCAAAAAAATAAATTCTGTGTGATTTGGAGCCAACAAAAAGAAGCAAAGTGGCTGAGAACCAGTTTGGTTTAGTAGTTCAGGCTCTAGGCTACAATCCAGGAGATGGTGAGTTCTAGTACTGTCTTAGGCTGGGTGACTTTGGAGTAATCACTGTCCCTCCGCCCAACCCATCTTGCTGAGTTGTTATGGAGGAAATAGATGGGGGAAGAAGCAGTATGCATGCTTGCTTCCTTTACTCATAAAGTAAAAAAGGTGTGATAAAAAAGAACCTCATAAATGTTTATACTTATACTTGTTATCTTGTACACATTTGACAAACTAAATAAAATAAATAAAATTTATATCTTTTAAAATCTCCTCAGAGCCTCTCAAAGAAAACACGGGGGAAGGGAGGGGGAGGAATCAGATTTTTAAAAAATTGTCTGCCCTGACAAACTTTCTAGGGTCCTTCAAAAGCTACAAAATAGGAAATGTATGACTCATGACCCAAACACACTGCTGGTTCTTGCATCATGAGTTGCCATGGGTGAATAGGAGGCAATATAAATTCAACAAACATTTAAACAAACAAACAAACAAGTAAATTATTAAATGGAATGGAATAGAATAGAATAGAATAGAATAGAATAGAATTATTTATTGGCCAAGTGTGAACGGACACACAAGGAATTTGTCTTTGGTGCATAAGCTCTCAAGTGTACATTAAAAATACATTCATCAAGAATCATAAGATATAACACTTGGGAATAGTCATATGTTAGTAATAAGCAACTCAAATTATACTAAGAAACAAATAAAACAATATAAATGTTAAAGATACACGCAACATGGTTATAGTTATAAGTGGGAGGAAATAGGTACTAGGAAGGAAGAGAAGAATAAAAGTAATACAGTCTTAGTAGTAATATGACAATGTTGTGGGAATTAGTTGTTTAGTAGAGTAATGGCATTTGGGATAAAACTGTCCTTGTGACTAGTTCAGGGGTGATTCTAACCTCTTCTATAGAAGAGGTTCCACAAATCTACACTGCCGTTTAGAACCGGTTCCAGCTCCCTCCCCCAGCCTGTCCGCACATCATCAAGATGAAGAGTGAGAGGAGCAATTCTGGGAGTTGAAGTCCACAAGTCTTAAAGCTGTCAAGTTTGAAGACCCCTGGGGTTTTTTTTTCTAAAGGGTTAGGGGTGCAAGGGTCTTGTAACTTGACAGCTTTAAGACTTGCGTGCTTCAAATGCCAGAGTTTCTGATCTAACATTTTGGTTGCTAAGCAAGAGCGTTGTTAAGTGAGTTTCACCACATTTTACAAGTTGGCCACTCCCACCTAGTCACATGGCTGGCAAGTCACTCCCACCCAGTCACATGGCCGGCAAGTCATTCCCACAAAGCAGGCCACACCTACAGAAGAGGTTCTAAAAAAATTTGAAACCCACCACTGGCCTAATTGTTCTGGTGTGCAGTGCCCTATAGCGCCGTTTTAGGGTAGAAGTTGAAACAATTTATGTCCAGGATGTAAGGGATCTGTAGATATTTTCCCCACTGATCAGATGCTAGAGGTGCAACATCTCACCAGCTTTCTGAGGGTTGCTCAGGAACCCTGATATTTAAAAGTTAAGTTGGTGATGTCAGATGCCTCTCCAGTAGAAGTTTTATCTCCTCCTCTTTTCACTCCTCCCTCCCCTTCAGATCTTGCTGTGTAGAAGATTACTTGATGTCGAAACTCACCCTCACTTCTTCCCATTTCTGTTTTGGGAGTTGAGCCTCTGGCTTCTGGAGGAGGAAAAGAAGGGGCTATCAAATTAGTGACCTGGTGGTGCACGCTCCTGGCCATGCACTCCGGAAAGTGATCTCTTGCACCTGTTTTTCACCACTTCAGCATGGCTGGTTTAGTATTTCCACACGGTTTGTTCACCCTGATGCTCGGACTGAGTCTGCGAGGTAAGCTGGTTTTGTGGGCGAGGGAGGAAGGTCTGTGAAAATCCCACCAACGGTTGAGTGGAAGATTGTGGTCCTCTCTGCTGTTTCCTTTCTTTTAAAGACTGGGTGATGGGATGATGGCGGAGAGGGATGGAGGTGAAAAACAAGTCATAAATGAGGTTGCTAAGGTTGACTTTAGGGCTGAGGATGGTGATTGAGCACTCAGCCAGAGAGACTCAAGGCGGAGCTGTTATTTAGCAAATCTTGCATGAAAAGTTCTCAGATTTGATTCTGAGCACTTCCCGATAATAGGGTGGTATTTCATCATTCGAACACAGACCATCCGTTAAAGGGTGGTTAAAATGCTAAACCTGCGAATCCATGGCTTGTTATAGATTATTCTATCCATTGCTATTATCTTCTGTGTCTTCAGGAGTCATGGCTTTTTTCTTGTTAAGCAGGCTTTCACTTTCGGAAAACTTCAATAAGGAAAGAAAAGTTGAAAAATTGGCCAGAGTTGCTTCTAAAGGAACCATTCGCCTGCTCTAATTTTGAACCAGGATGAACGATTTTTCACCACAAAAGCGGGGTTTGTTGTCGCTGAAAATGTAAAAATTGGCAAATCGCGCGCGCACACACACTCACAACCACAGGAAGTGCCAGCTGATCGGCACAAGATCCCATTGCAAAATGTAGTTAGCTATGCTTTGCTGGATGGTTTGAGAAATGTTTGCTGGGTCTCTTTATCATGTTAAACCTGATTAGTGTAATGCAGGGGTGTCCAAACTTGGGAACTTTAAGACTTGTGGACTTCAACTCCCAGAATTCCCCAGCCAGCCTGGCTGGGGAATTCTGGGAGTTGAAATCCACAAGTCTTAAAGTTCCCAAGTTTGGATACCCCTGGTGTAATGTATATACTTGGGTTCTCCCACCCTCCCTGTTCATCCTTGTAGCTGTTTCCTTGCCAATTCATTAGTTCCATGCATAGTAGTTACGCTAATTTTCCTTCAGATATTTTTTAAAGTGTTTTTCATTTGACATTTTCCAAACATTAAAATCACAATTACACTTTTACAGCTTTACATTATCAATATTTTTTTCCGATTTCGGGTTTTTCATTTTCCATTCTATTATCTTATACAATATTCTTATTTGTTTCATACTTTCTCATTTTTTACAATATATACATCTATATACAATATTTCCATCTCTATTGCTTTCTAAGTCTATGCCATCTCTTTTCATTTTGTTTGCTATGTGTTTCTTATGCATTGATTTTACATCTCTTTTCGAGCCAGTTATATCACCTATTCCATATCTTGTAGCACTTTGTTTCCTCTCTATCTCTTAGTTCCATCGTTAGTTTGTCCATTTCCGAGCATTTTAGCACCTTTTTTATGATTTCTGCATTTGAGGGAATGTTTCCAACTTTGGGCAAATGAGATTCCGGCAGCAATAATTATATGAAGCATTATATATTGAATATCCTTACTAATATATTTTTTTCATATTATTCCTAGAAGAAACAGCTCAGGGTTCATGACAATTTTTTGTTCTTTTATTTCTTCTAACCATTTTTGAATTTTTATCCAGAATTCTTTGGCTTTCGGACACATCCACCACAAATGATAGAAGGTCCCCTGTTGGTGGTTACATTTCCATATTTATTGTGAATGGTTATTTATTTTAATTATATACATTTTAATGTATTTGTATTGGCCATTTATTATTTTTACAAATACCTCATGGAAAACATCCAACTCACTTTCCTTCTCTTACAATACCCTGTGAGGTGGGTTTAACTGAGAGAGAATGACTGTCCCAAGATCATCCAGCTGGCTTTCATGCCTAAGCAGGACTTGAACTCACAGCTTCCCGATTTCTAGCCTGATGCCTTAACCGCTAGATCAGACTGGCTCTCTGTGCTATATTAATAACCTGTCTTTTTTCCCCAGGAGCTCAATCTGACTCCCTAGGGATCTCCTATCATTGTTCCCCACAATAACAACACCCCTGCGAGGTTGTTTATTTTTTATCTTCTTTTACCCTGCAAATTGTCAGTTCCCACCTTGAAGTGCCTTGAAACCTCTTGTTCACAAAATTTATTTCAAACATTTTGTTAGGCCACCATATTAAACCAGCCAGCATTTTAAAAATAGGGATATTTCTGATATTCCAGCACTTTCTGCCACAGTTCTCCCAGAAACAATTCCTGTCAAAGAGAACAAAATGGCATGTTTTGTTAGTCCACTTCGGTGTTATGTAGGCTTTAATCTCTCACACTTAACATTTGCATCTTGTTGTAAAGTACTCAGAGTGGAAAGGTTGTTCCAAATGTCGCATCAGCATTTACCACTGATGAGTCAATGCAGAGAACAAAACATATAGATGGTCCTCAACTTATGATCACTCACTTAGCAACCGTTCAAAGTTACAATGGAACTTTCCCCCCCTCCCCCTGCAAAGGTAATGGCTCTCTCTCCGTTTTGGATGCTTAAAACCAGCCCACATTTATGGCCACATTTGCAGCAACCTGCAGTCACATGACTATGATTTACAATGTTTTGCTGAAATATGGAATTTATTTTCAGGTTTTGACAAACTACCCCATAGCAAGCAATGGGTTCGCTTAATGACCATTTAACAACTGCTGAGAAAAACGATCAGGATGGTCATGTGGTAACTCACTTTACGACTTACATCACGACTTACAACCATAATGGGCGAGTTCCATTTGGGTCATAAGTTGAGGACTACCCATAGATGCTTTGATCCCTTTAAAAAAAAAATCTTCAGTCTCAATAGAAGTTGGCAAAATATCTCTGATTGCAAATTCCACGAATGAGAAATGAGTAGGACAAAGACATTTAGAGGATTTAGCTTTCAGAGTTCGTTGTAACTCTGACCTCCTTATGGCAACTATGGCAACCACCACGTCTTCCAGCTTTTCAAAGATTGAGGAGACAATCTGGGATGGGTTTGACCCTGTGACCCCCGAAGGCATGGACAGGATTATGGGGAGACTCAGTGCTGCCACTTGTGTGCTGGACCCGTGTCCCTCTTGGTTAGTTTCGGCTTCCCGGGAGGTGACACGAGGCTGGCTCCAGGCGATTACCAACGCTTCATTGAGAGAGGGGTTCTTTCCCACCGCCTTGAAGGAGGCGGTGGTGAGGCCCCTCCTTAAGAAGCCTTCCCTGGACCCAGCCTCTTTAGCCAACTATCATCCGGTCTCCAACCTTCGCTTTGTAGCAAAGGTTGTCGAGAGTGTGGTAGCACATCAGCTTCCCCAGTACCTGGCTGAAGCTGTCTACCTGGATCCGTTTCAGTCGGGTTTCAGGCCCGGGTACAGCATGGAGACGGCATTGGTTGCGTTGGTCGATGATCTCTGGCAGGCCCGGGACAGGGGCTGCTCCTCTGTCCTGGTCCTATTAGACCTCTCGGCGGCTTTCGATACCATCGACCATGGTATCCTACTGCGACGACTCGGGGGGTTGGGAGTGGGGGGCACCGTTTTATGGTGGTTCTCCTCCTACCAGTCGGATCGGTCGCAGTTTGTGTTGACTGGAGGGCAGAGATCGACCCCCAAGTGCATCATTTGTGGGGTGCCCCAGGTGTCGGTTCTCTCAACCCTCCTGTTCAACATATACATGAAACCGCTGGGTGAGATCATCCGTGGTTTTGGGACACGGTATCATCAATATGCTGATGATACCCAACTTTTCATCTCTACCCCAAACCACCCAAATGATGCCCTCGACGTGATGTCCTGATGCCTGGAGGCTGTGCGGATCTGGATGGGGAGGAACAGGCTCAAGCTCAATCCCTCCAAGACTGAGTGACTGTGGTTTCTGTCATCCCGATTTGTACATCTTGTTCCATCTTTGATGATAGGGGGAGAAATTTTAGCCCCCTCAGAGAAGGCTCACAATCTGGGAGTCCTCCTGGATACGCGGCTTAGTTTAGAAGAACACCTGACAGCTGTGACCAGGGGGGCCTTTTACCAGGTTCGCCTGGTACGTCAGTTGCGCCCCTTCCTGGATCAGGATGCTCTGTGCACAGTCACTCATGCCCTCGTCCTTTCTCGCCTGGACTACTGCAATGCTCTCTACATGGGGCTGCCCTTGAAGAGCACCCGGAGGCTTCAACTGGTCCAGAATGCGGCCGCGCGGGTTGTCATGGGGGTACCTAGGTGCTCCCATGTTACACCCCTTTTAGGCGGCCTGCACTGGTTGCCGGTTGTTTTCCGGGTGCGATTCAAGGTATTAATTATGACCTTTAAAGCGCTCCATGGCTTAGGCCCAGGGTACCTGCGAGACCACCTACTGCCACCAGGAGCCTCCCACCGTCCAGTACGATCCCACAGAGTTGGCCTCCTCAGGGTGCCGTCGGCCAGGCAGTGTCGGCTGGTGACCCCCAGGGGGAGAGCCTTCTCTGTGGGAGCGCCTTCCCTCTGGAATGAGCTGCCCCCGGAGCTCCGCATAATCCCTGACCTCCGGTCCTTCCGACGCACCCTAAAAAGTTGGCTTTTCCAGCAAGCCGGCCTAGCCTGTTAATTTTAATTTTAACTTATTTTAAATGTATTGTTTTTTTTTAAAAAAAAATCGGTTTTGTTTTTTTTTGGAAATGAATTTAATCTTTTTTTAACTTTTGAGATGTGTGTTTTTTAATGTTGTACGCCGCCCTGAGTCCTTTTGGAGAAGGGTGGCATATAAATCCAAATAAACCACTAACCACTAAACCAGTGGTGAAATTCAATTTTTTTATTAATGGTTCTGTGGGCGTAGCTTGGTGGGTGTGGCATGGTTTGATGGGCGTGGCAGGGGAAGGATATTGCAAAATCTCCATTCCCACCCCAATCTAGGACCAGCCCGAGGTGGCATTTGCTGGTTCTCCGAACTACTCAAAATTTCCGCTACCGGTTCTCTAGAACCTGTCAGAACCTGCTGGATTTCACCCCTGGATGTGTGGTTTCCAATGATAGATATTTTGTGATTAGTGGTATGTCCAGTGTTGGAAGGGTGGGAGAAAGGAATGGATGTATGGATGGAAGGAGGGAGGGAGGGAAGGAGGAAAGGAAGGAAGGAAGGAAGGAAGGAAGGAAGGAAGGAAGGAAGGAAGGAAGGAAGGAAGGAAGGAAGGAAAGAGGAGGAGGAGGAGGAGGAGGAGGAGGAGGAGGAGGAGGAGGAAACCAACTTTTCACTTCTCCTCAGGTGAATTTATGTTAAAAAGTGTCATCCATAGACGGAATGAAGAAAACAGCCCAGGTTCACTGAATGAGATCCCTTCAAAAAGGGAGAGTCAGCCCAAGACAAAATATCAAGAGAGGGCAGGTACCAGTGACCCAAGAATGGAAACAGCATAGATTGGCCAGTTGGAGTGGAAACATTTGTCTATATAGGTACTCAATTTACAACCACAATTAAGCTCAAAATTTAAGTGAGAAATTTGTTAAGTGAGTTTTGCCTCAATTTACAATTTTTCTTGCTACAGTTGTTAAATGAATCACTACAGTGGTTAAGTTAGCAACACAGTTATTAAGTGAATCTGGTTTCCCCATTGTCTTTGCTTGTCAGAAGGTCGCAAAAGGTGATCCCACAACCCTGGGACATTGTAACTGTCATAAATGCGAGTCAGTTCTCAAGCATCCAAATGTAAATCATGTGACCATTGAGATGCTGTGACGATCATAAATGTGAAAAATGGTCATAAGTCACTTTTTCAGTGCCATTGTAACTTTGAAAAGTCATTAAGTGAACTGTTGTAAGTCAAGCAATACCTGTAATGAGGATAAGCTCAATTCATAAACTGGACCAAGTTGTGGACAGAAGTTGTTTTTTTTTTGGAGGGGGGGGGGTTACTGGGAGGGGCAGATATCATACATTCCTGCCCTCAAGATATATTAGCAACTTTTCTTCTAATGGCTGGTTGATGGTTGTGAAGATCAGCTGTACAGTTTTTTCAAGCATTTGCTTGAGTAAATCCATTGGAGATGCAGAGATGGATACAGTCTGGTCATAGAAAGTGTATCAGTTGGTTACAAAAAGGCTTTCGTGCATCTCTTCCACAGTCAACAAACATAATTCATATTAACTGATAAAGTGGAAGATTAGGCACTTCACCCAGTTTAAGAAAATTGGCAGTCCAGTGCAACCCCAGGCCTTCTAGATCAGGAGTGTCAAACTTGATTTCATTGAGGGCCACATCAGGGTTGTGTTTGATCTCATGTGTGTGTCTAGGGGTGTGTGGCCAGCTCAACATCATTTGTGTCAGGGGCACCTGTGGTGGCCAAGTGCTAAGGCAGGACATCCCTCAGACCCTCCATCTCTCTCACTATAATCTCCTTCCTTCCTTTTCTTCTTTTTCCTTCTCTCTTCCTTCTCCTTTCTTCTTCCCCTCTTTCCTTATTTTTCCTTCCTTGCTCTCCTCCCATCTTTCCTTCTTTTTCTTTCCGCTTTCCGCTTTCCCTTTCCCCTTTCCTGTCCCTTCTTGGATGCTCAAATGGAAAAGGGGAAACATTTCTCCTTTTATTTGTTTTGCGTTTAGTTTATTTTGCTAGCCTTCTGCCAGATAAAATGGAGCCTGGCCCCTGGGCCCCATTTTTGCTCGCAGTGGCACCGTAGGCTGGTCCTTCACTGTTTCCAAGGTGACCAAGCGGGACAGATCTAAGCAACTTGCGGGCTGGATATGGCCCACGGGCCTTGAATTTGACACCGCTATCCTAGATAATATAGAACCTCCCAGGATACAGGTTTTCAATATGCTCATCACAAGAAGTAGGGAACCCATTAAACAATAAATTGATAGATGATAGAATATAAGACACAGGTCCCATTTGTAATTTAAAAAACCACATTCAGTTTCTTTTTTTATTTTTTATTTTAATTTTAAAAACAAACACAACACATCCTTCTTTACATACTATAGAAAATGTATCAGTTGGTTACAAAAAGGCTTACGTGCATCTCTTCCACAGTCAACAAACATAATTCATATTAACTCATCTATTTTAACTCAGATATTTATACATGTTACCATCATCATACCTCCATTTTCATTTGACTATAATTGTTTAAACGTCCTTCATCATAAAATATACCAAGATTTAATACATAACCACATACTGGCATTTCATTTACTATTTCTAAAATCCTCTAATAACACTGAATCCTTATGTCCTATTCTAGCTAAACATCCATAATATTTAATAACAAAATTTTCTCATCCTCCTTTCCAAATCACTGTTTACAATTTACATCCAGTTTCCTTATGTTGTACCCATACCTGTATATACATTGTTATTATTATCCCTCCTTTATTTAACTATATCCTGTATCATAACATTTTCCCCTAATAATCAAGACTTAATTATATCTAACTTAGTTCTTTTTTATTAACCTTTACATATAATCCAAAAGGATTTCTAATCTTCCTTTCATGGGTACCATTCAATATTCATATACAATTATTACTTATCATAACACTACACATTGTATACATTATTATCATTATCAATTATTTATTTAACTATATCTATTGTCACTAAATTTCACTGTTTAACTAGTTTAAAATTATACTCTTCCATCTATCAACCTGTATCTTTCCAGTAGCAAAACAGTCTCATATCTTCTGCCATTTGTGGTGTCAGTCCTCTAATCATCTCCTTAATCAACTTTGTATGGACTCCTCTTAGCAACTCCTTGCTTATAAAATCTCTCATGTAATTTCGATGCCCTTCTTCTGTTTCCTTAATCAGCTTATCTTTGATTGTCAGTAATGTTAATAAAATTTCTCTCTTTAAATCCATAAATTCTTTTGTTTTTCCTTCTTCTGTATCTTGCCGTCTGGGGTAGATTTCCCCTCCATTTGATTCCTCTTTCAGTATTCCACTCTTTCCATTTTCAGAGACAAACCAATCACCATAAATATCAGCAAATTTAATTTCTTTATATTCATTTTCCTCTTCGATTTTTAGGATTTTAACCACCACTTTTTCCACTTGATAAACATCTCCAACTTCTTCATCATATTTTGCTGTTAGATGCTCTAAGTCTTCCAACTTCTTCTCTATCCTCTCATATATTTGATAATTTTGGTATTTCTGAGAATATTTTTTGCGGATTTGAAGTTTCTTTCTGCTGTTGAAATTGTGCCATTATCTCCAGCTAACAAACACTGCTGCTTTAGCTTGGAAAGTTAACAAGATTAAGCATAGTTTCAGAATAATGTTTTATTTTCACTTTTTTCTGGTTAAAGATATACTTCAAAGGGACATCTGTATGCTTTTCTTATCACTCTCTATAAACAAGCAGTGAGACCTTGGAGTGCCAAGCCAGGATAATCAGTGAGAAAAGTAAGAGTGTTTCATTTCCAATACACAAACCTCCAGCCTCCGAGTAGCAGTGCTATTGTTGCAATTTTCTTTGTTTCTTTTTTGTATTTCAAGTTTTAAAAAAGTCCAATTCTTGAATGAGTTAGAAGAACACCCACAGTAATGAAAGAGGAGAATTTTAGTCCATAGGTTACAAAGAATAATAAAAGAAAAAAAATAGAAGAAAACTTAATCCATTCGTTTTAAAAGGCTTGCATAAATTCCATCCATGAAGATAGCATTTAAAAAGTAAGATAACCCATTGTCCAAAACCATTCCAAACTTAATTCCACCGCTTATTTCTTCTGTTCTCCAATTTAAATTAATTTTAAGTTTTTTATAGGCAGTCTCTTTTAAAATGGTAAAAATTCCTCACCAGCTGGAAACACTTTCTCTTTCCGTATCCTTCCGTTTTGGAGCTGCCATGACTTCATCAGCCTAATGGCTGGATTTTTTGTCGCCGGCTTGAAGAATTTCTCTTGGATCGATCAGCGACTTTGTGATGTCCCTGAGATCAGCAAGACGTATTCTTCCTGTTTACCATCTTTGCAGGATGGTTTAGGTCCGTTTGGACCACCCAGTGGCAAAAGTATCGACGGCGATCTCAGAGCATTGAGATCGCACGTCGTCTCGTCCCGACATTGGCTCCTCCTCTCCCACATTCAGTTTCTTCTTTCTCTTGGCAGGATGGTGATATAATGGATGATAGCCTCACACTTTGGGACAGGAAAGGCGGTTAACACCTGCGCATTGATTTTAATTTTAATTAATTGATTAAGTAAATACTGTACACAAAAAGAGAAAGAACTAAATAAAGAGTAGAAAGGTTATAGGACAAAATCAATCAATCAATAAATAGAATGTTTCCATGTATTCTGAGAGTCGACAAAACCACACACATTACAATTAACAGCATAAAAATAACCTGATTTGACAGAAGTACGATTCTTGCCCCTAGGACCTCATTATTCTAAAATTTTCACATTCATAACTCAATTATTAAATTTTCAAGAAATTTCTAACATTGAGCAATGATTAGTTTTGTTGCTAACAGGAAATTATCATCTTATTTTTAGGGGAATTGTTGAATCATACAAATGCTAGCTCTTGGGAGCATTCAGTTCTTTGTTTTGATATTATCTTCATCAGAAAGTTAACTATATACAGCTCTAAATTAACCCTTTAAGTGGTCTTCATGGATATCTGGTAAAGGTGATGTTAAAATTATGTATTCAAAAATGGAAAATTCTGTATTCAAAATGGAAAACCGTCAAGTTATTGGATAGAAAGGTCATCAGGCAGCCAAACACTGCTTAAACCAAACCTACCCATTAGAGAATATGGGTAGGTTTGGTTGATATTGACTTGTCTGCTTGAAGAGAATTGAAGCTGATGAAATCATCGTTTCATCGGTGTTATTCAATTCTTCACACACATAAATCCGAAACTGATGAAGGTCTCAATTGCAACAGTACTACACTACACACCATGCCCAGCAGAATACACAAGCACTCAAATATGTGGACTTTGGGATCTTACTGTATTCCCCTTCATCAATTTGAAGTTCCATTTTGATGGACAAATATACAAATTCATTGAAGGAACACCCAAAAGATCACTCATCTCAAGATTCATAACAGAAATAATAAAGCAACTCCTGAAAAAAATAGTCCTCCCACAGATACAATCGGTATTGTTCTATTATACAGAGGACATACTTATCATTATCAAAAGGGATCGCTTAGCTTTAGAACCATGTCTAATTCCATGTAATCAGAAGGATAAGAAAAAAAGAAAACAGCAGCAGTGTGAGTCTTCCTGCACACATTCATCAGCAAGAAAAACCATGGCAAACTATAAAGTAGGTGTAGTACAAAACAACCCCAACAGTTAAGTACTCAACTGTCACGGGGCCAAAATCACACATAAGAAGCTGTGTCAGAACTCTTTATGGTCAAGCAAAATTGCACCGCAATAACCCAAAACTCCAAAAAAGGAGAAATAAAAAAGGAGAAATATAGCATGCTCCAAACTATAGATATTCACACCGCTTCCTCAAAAAGTGTCTTTCCATTCATCCACTACAAAATCTGGCCAATTTATGAATAGAACAACCCACCCACCCCCCGTTCTTGTTGGGTCACTGGGTAGCCAGTGCCACCAGTGAGGGCACCTTTCATGTCCTCATCAAGGAGAGGGATCGAATATCCCATAACCATGTGAGCCACCACGCTCCTACAGAATAACTTTATCTTATATGAAAAATATCTCGGAAGCTTCTAACATAATAGCCAATTATGTTGATTTTGTAAACCAACAAAATCTCTCCAGGGCATCCTGCACAAAAACAAAGGCCCAACAAGGAATTATCTGCAGTGTAAAGTTCAAGGATTAGAAGACCTCCAAGGTCCCTTTCAACTCTGTTATTCTATTCTATTCTATTCTATTCTATTCTATTCTATTCTAACTTATTTTCCAAGGCATCTGAAAGCAAGATAAGAAACAATAGATGGATTTGGAGGAGGAGCTTCCTGGAGGATGGCGGTCAGCCTCTGAGCCCCGTGTTTTCTCGGGGCTCTTTTTGACCTGGGCTGGGTGCTGCTGGCCCGTAGACGAGCTGGAGGACCACAAATCTACACAATGACCACCCTGGCTTATTTCTGGACCCTAGTGGTCCCCCAGGGTGGCCGGACGGCACAGAAAAGCGGAAGAAAGTAAATCAAGCTTTGAAATCTGAAGTGAGCTGGGAAATGGCGGTCGGCGTTTTGGGCGCGTCGGCTTACTCCGGGGGGATTGCAGGCGTCGACGGCTGCTGGAGCTGTCGTCTTGGCGTTCTGATTCGATCTATTTGGCTGGCGTTTGCGGGCGTTTTTACAAGCCACGACAGCTACGACAGCCTGAGGCAAGACCAACGACGCCCTGAGCGGTTAGTGTCGGGGACACGATGGCGTCCCATACGAGAGAAGGTGGAGGGAGGTGTTGGTGGCAGAGGCGGCCCGGAAGACCATCGGGGGGCTTTAAACATCAATCCCCCGACCCGCTGGACCCGCCGGGAGCCCCGAGCCTTCTAGAAGCCCAGTGGAGATCGTGGGAGGTCGGAGCTGGGCGTGAAACATCTGTTGTGAAACATCTGAGTCGCCGGGGATGTTGGATTTGTTGAGGGCGCCGGAGTGAATAACAGAGGCCTCCTGAAATGGCGCGGAGGCGACGCTGGAGCTTGAAAGGTGCACGGTGAGCCGCTGACACCACCCCCCTCCCCATTAGGGATTGTTTACTTGCCTTCGTATAGACTCTGAGAACTCTTACCATCTGGGGCTTGGAAGAACTGCGGGGAATTATTTGAACTCCCCCCCCCTGCCGCTATGAATCATCTGCTCACCCTCTTATGGACTTTTAAGAACTGCCTAACCCCTACTATGGGCCCTATTTATTTTTAGCTACTTCTACCTATTTCTTTCTCCATCCCTCTTTTTCCCATTTTGTTATCTTGGTTGCCGTTCTGTTATGATTTTTACGGGTAGACTTATTTAACACCTCAGCACCCAGAATCCATCTTTAGCCCGGTGTATTTACTATTTATCATTTGTCATGTATGCGAGGTCTGACCTTATTTTATTGCGGGAATCCCCCCTCTCGCAGTTATGTCCTCCTGCCCTTTCTAGGACCCACCTCGAGGACGGGTTTATTAACCCAGAGAGGTGGAGGAAGCGCACATTGAGGGTTTTTTTAATAAATTCTTTTTTAAAAATTGTAAGGGGTTCTAGGGGTGGGGGGGGGGAACCGGTTAGGAGGGATGGTAGAGCCAGGCACTTAGGTGTGGTCGAAAGAGGAGGGAGCGGAGTGGGGGAGGAGAGGGAAGATAGCATTCCTGTTCAGGGCTCCTTAATACCAACGGTCGTGGGGAGGGGCAGGTGTGAGGACAATTTAAGAGCGCGTAGTCGGTTGGGAGACTGGGGCTTTTGGTCATTCCCGGTCGTTTGTACCAACCCCTGCATACTAGGTGGTCAGGATCTACAGACCCAAGGCCTGAGACTGCTGTTATGCAACGCGAGGTCCGTTGTCAATAAGGCCCCCCTCATCTACGATCTAATTTTGGAGGGGGAGCCGGACCTCGCCGGAATAACCGAAACCTGGCTGGACCACGAGGGAGGTCTACCCCTTGTGGAAATGTGTCCACCAGGTTATCGAGCATTTCACCAGCCTCGGGCCCAGGGAAGGGGCGGTGGGGTAGCAGTGATTATCCGGGAAGACTTAGGGCCGAGAGAGTTCACCGTGCCGCAGACATCCGGGTGTGAGTCCCTCGTCGTGAGATGGGGCCCAGGGAGGCAGTTGGGCCTGCTGATAGTATACCTGGCTCCTCGCTATACGTCAGCGGCCCTGCCCGAACTCCTTGAGCTGATCTCATCGGTGGCGGTTGAGACCCCCAAACTTTTAGTGATGGGGGATTTTAACCTGCCGTCGATGGGAGAAGCGTCTGAGGGGGTGCGGGAGTTCATGGCTTCCATGACAGCCATGGACCTGACCCAGTTAATTCAGGGCCCTACTCACGAGGGAGGCCACACCCTGGACCTTGTTTTTGTCTCTGGCCAGTGGACGAGTGATCTGGGAATAGGGGATCTAGACATTATTCCCCTGTCATGGTCGGATCACTCACTTCTCCGGCTGGACTTCCCTGGTGCTACCCCCCGCCGCGAGGAGGCGGAACTGGAAGGTATTAGATGGTTCCGCCCCAAGCGCCTGATGGAACCAGATAGGTTCCAGACGGAACTTGGGCCACCTCCTGTGGACCTGACCCGCCCCCGGGTGGAGGACCTGGTAGACGCATGGAATAGTGCGACTACCGGGGCCCTAGACCGGGTGGCGCCTTTGCGGCCTCTCCTGCGGCGACGAACCACCCTGGCACCTTGGTTTACCGAGGAGCTAAGGGTGATGAAACGCCACAAGAGACGCCTAGAGAGTCGTTGGAGATCCTCCCGTTCCGAATTTGACCGAGCACAGGTACGAGCATATTTGAAGACGTACCTCGTGGCATTAAGAGCGGCCAAACGTCAACATTGTGCCGCTCTTATTGCGTCTGCAGATAACCGCCCTGCCGCCCTGTTTCGGGTGACCCGCTCCCTCTTGTTTGAGAGACCACGGGAAGCCCCACTACAGGGCAGAGCAGAGGAGTTTGGGAAATATCTACAGGACAAAGTCGCTCAAATCCGGACGGGATGGGCCCCTTTCAGTGGTCCAGTGGAGACGCCCGTGGCGAGTCTTGAGGGACCGCTTTGGGAGGAGTTCGACTCGGTTGCCATCGAGGATTTGGACAGGTTGCGTGGACGTCTGCGACCCACCACATGTTTATTGGACCCGTGTCCCTCCTGGCTTGTACTGGCATCCTGGGAGGTTACGCGCGACTGGCTCCTGGGCCTGGTGAACGCCTCGTTGGGTGAGGGGTCCCTACCGGCCGCCTTGAAAGAGGCGGTGGTGAGGCCCCTGCTCAAGAAGCCTTCCCTGGACCCAACGGACCTAGTCAATTATCGTCCAGTCTCCAACCTTCCTTTTTTAGCGAAGGTTGTAGAGAGTGTGGTGGTACAGCAGTTCCCTCGTCACCTGGAGGAAAATGATTATCTAGACCCGCGCCAGTCCGGCTTCCGACCCGGGCACAGCACGGAGACGGCCTTGGTCGCATTGGTTGATGATCTCTGGAGGGCCAGAGATAGGGGTTGTTCCTCTATCCTGGTCCTATTAGATCTCTCGGCGGCGTTCGATACCATCGACCATGGTATCCTGTTGCACCGGCTAGAGGGGCTGGGAGTCAGGGGCACCGTTTTACGGTGGTTTGGCTCCTACCTCTCTGATCGGACGCAACGTGTGTTGGCAGGGGAGCAGAGTTCGACCCGGAGGCCACTCACATGTGGAGTGCCACAGGGATCGGTGCTCTCGCCTCTCCTGTTCAACACATATATGAAACCGCTGGGCGAGATCATCCGTGGTTTTGGGGTGGGATATCATCTGTATGCTGATGATACTCAGCTATACATTTCCACCCCGAACCACCCCAATGAGGCCGTCGAAATGATGTCCCGGTGTCTGGAGGCCGTACGGGTCTGGATGGATGGCAACCGACTAAAACTCAACCCTTCCAAGACGGAGTGGCTGTGGCTTCCGGCCTCCCGGTTCAACCAGGTGCTTCCATCTCTGGCCATTGGGGGCGTCCAACTAGCCCCCATGGAACAGGTGCGCAATTTGGGCGTCCTCCTAGATGCCCGGCTGTCCATGGATGACCATGTAACAGCCGTGGCAAGGGGGGCGTTCCATCAGGTCCGCCTGATGCGCCAATTGCGCCCCTTATTGGACCGGGATGCCCTACGCACAGTCACCCATGCGCTAGTGACGTCTCGCCTGGATTACTGCAATGCTCTCTACATGGGGCTTCCCTTGAGATGCACTCGGAGACTACAGTTGGTCCAGAACGCGGCCGCGCGGGTGATTATGGGGAGGACTAGATACTCCCCTGTAACACCTCTCCTGCGCGAGCTGCACTGGCTTCCTGTGGTCTACCGAGTGCGTTTCAAGGTTTTGATTATGATCTTTAAAGCGCTTCATGGCATAGGGCCTAGTTACATGCAGGATCGCATCCTGCCCCACACATCCCTACGACCAATTCGCTCACACAGAGAGGGACTTCTCCGGGTGCCGTCCGCCAAACAGTGCCGGGGGGCGACGCCCAGGAGCAGAGCCTTCTCTGTGATGGGCCCAGCCCTGTGGAATGACCTCCCCCGTGACATCAGGATTACTTCCGATCTCCGCTCCTTCCGTGTACAGCTGAAGACCCACCTCTTTCAATTATCTGGCCTGGCTCAATCGTAATTTCTCTTATTCCTCCTAACTGTTTTTAAATTGTCTTTTAAACGTTAAATTTTTAATTGCATATTGGGTTCTTACAATTGGGGTATTTTAATGCTGATTTTAACTGTCTATATGATGTAATTTGTTACCTCCTCCGTGTCCGTGTCCGTGTATGTGTATGTGTGTTTTGTATGTATGTATGTTTATGTGTTTTTTATACATCTTCTATGTTTTATATGCTCCATTGTACGCCGCCCCGAGTCCTACTTGGAAAGGGAGCGGCTAATAAATTCATATTATTATTATTATTATTATTAAACTAATCAAGGATTGAACCAACCTAGAACTAAGAGGAATTTCTTAAGAGTGAGAACAATTAACTAGCGGAGGTCAACCTGTTTTCCAAAGTATCTGAAGACCAGACAAGGAATAATGGATGGAAACTGGTCAAGGAGAGATTCAACCTAGAAATAAAGAGAAATTTTCTGACAGTGATGACAATCAACTAATGGAACAACTTGCCATCAGAAGTTGTAGGGGCTTCATCACTGGAGGTTTTTAAGAAGAGACTGGATAACCACCTGTCTGATATGGTTTAGGGTCTCCTGTTTGAGCTGAGGATTGGACTAGAAGACCTGCAATGTCCGTTCCAGCTCTATTCTGATTGATTGATGGGAGGGGGGGACAGGAAGAAAATGGAGAGAATTCATCCACAAGGAGACCTAATAAAATAACCCATTTCACAACACATTGACAAGTTCAATCAACATTTCAATTAGGAAACTTTAGACCTCTTTGATCAAGCCTGGTCCTTAAATGCAAGAGAATTCCAACAGGCATGGCACTTTAACCATGAACAGATCCACTGAGATAAGATCCGTAAACCATTCACGAATGGAAGCAACCAAAGATCAGAAAAACAAGACCTAAACACATCCTTCCTCAGCTTACATCTTAACCAACTCCCTGTGAAGCAGCACTAGCTAAACAAAAACAAAGAAGAAGAGATAGCCACTTAAAGACCAATCAATAAAGAAACAATGTCCCAAATAATAATAATAATAATAATAATAATAATAATAATAATAATAATAATAATAATTTTATTTGATTAGCCACAACCCTCTCCCGAAGGACTCGGGGCGGCGTACAATCAAACGGATAAAAATACACATGAGACAAACATATATACAAAAGAACAAAGACATATACATATGTGCATAGAGGAGGATTGACTTATAAGTGCAAGACAGTTAAAAATACAATTTAAAATCCCCTTAGATAAAATTACTAAATTAAAAAACCCATCAGGAGCGTTACGAAGTTATGGTCGAGCCAGGCCAGCTATTTGGAAAAGGTGGGTCTTGAGCTTGACACGGAAGGAGCGGAGGTCAGTAGTGGTCCTAATATCCGGGGGGAGGTCATTCCACAGGGCTGGGCCCGCCACAGAGAAGGTGCTCCTAGGCGCCGCCCCATGGCACTGTCTGGTAGACGGCACCTGGAGAAGTCCCTCTCTGTGCGAGCGGATGGGTCGTAGGGATGTATGGGGCAGAATACGATCCCGCAGGTAACTAGGACCTGAGCCATGGAGCGCTTTAAAGATCGTAATCAAAACCTTGAAACGCACTCGATAGACCACAGGAAGCCAGTGCAGCTCGCGCAGGAGAGGTGTCACATGGGAGTACTTGGTACTCCCCATAATCACCCGCGCGGCCGCATTCTGGACCAACTGCAGTCTCCGAGTGCATTTCAAGGGAAGCCCCATGTAGAGAGCGTTACAGTAGTCCAGGTGAGACGTCACCAGCGCATGGGTGACTGTGCGTAAGGCGTCCCGGTCCAATAGGGGGCGCAATTGGCGCACCAGGCGAACCTGGTGGAACGCCCCCCTGGCCACGGCTGTCACATGTTCATCCATGGACAGCCTGGCATCCAGGAGGACGCCCAAATTGCGCGCCCGCTCCACGGGGGCGAGTTGAATGCCCCCAATGGCCAGAGATGGAATTATCTGGTTGAACCGGGGGGCCGGAACCCACAGCCACTCCGTCTTGGAAGGGTTGAGCCTGAGTCGGTTGTCATCCATCCAGACCCGTACGGCTTCCACACACCGGGACATCACTTCGACGGCCTCGTTGGGGTGGTTCGGGGTGGAAATGTACAGCTGAGTATCATCAGCGTACAGATGATATCCCACCCCGAAACCACGGATGATCTCACCCAGCGGCTTCATGTATGTGTTGAACAGGAGCGGCGAGAGGACCGACCCCTGTGGCACCCCACAAGTAAGGGGGCTTAGGGTCGACCTCTGCTCCCCTGCCAACACACGTTGCGTCCGGCCGGAGAGGTAGGAGCCGAACCACCGCAAAACGGTGCCCCGGACCCCCAACCCCTCCAGTCGGTGCAACAGGATACCATGGTCGATGGTATCAAAAGCCGCCGAGAGGTCTAATAGGACCAGGATAGAGGAACAACCCCTATCTCTGGCCCTCCAGAGATCATCTACCAACGCGACCAAGGCCGTCTCTGTGCTGTGCCCAGGGCGAAAGCCGGACTGGCGCGGGTCTAGATAATCATTCTCCTCCAGATGTCGTGGGAACTGAGAAGCCACCACACTCTGTACAACCTTCGCCAAAAAGGGAAGGTTGGAGACAGGATGATAATTGGCCAGCTCCGTAGGGTCCAGGGAAGGCTTCTTGAGCAAGGGTCTCACCACCGCCTCTTTCAAGGCGGCCGGGAGAGACCCCTCACCCAACGAAGCGTTCACTAGGCCCAGGAGCCAGTCGCGTGTAACCTCCCAGGAAGCCAGTACAAGCCAGGAGGGACACGGGTCCAGCAAACATGTGGTAGGTCGCAGTCGTCCACGCAATCTGTCCAAATCCTCGATGACAACCAAGTCAAACTCCTCCCAAGAAGGTTTCTCAAGACTCGCCACTGGCGTCTCGACTGGGCCACTGAAGGGGACCCAATCCTTCCGGATTTGAGCGACTTTATCCAGCATATATTTCCCAAACTCCTCTGCCCTACCCTGTAGAGGGGCCTCCCGCGGCCTCTGAAACAGAAGGGAGCGGGACACCCGAAACAGGGCGGCAGGGCGGTTCTCTGCGGATGCAATGAGAGCGGCACAATATTGATAGGACAAGTTACCATAGAGAAACAGCCAACAAGCTCATTTCTCCCTCTGATGATGTTACCCAGTATGGTAATGAAAGGTGCACATGAAGAGAAGCAAGTTCAGAAAACCTTGTCACCATTCACATCCTCATCAATGTTCCCTCTAATTTTTTTTCAGTGTGAGCAGAAAAGTATAGTGTTTGAGCGGCACATTTTTATGCCTGAGCAGCACCTGAATTTTTTTCACAGGTGTCACCTAAGACAACAACAAAATCAGTATTATTTGAAACTCAAAGTTATGTTTATTCAAGGTACCCGCTTAATTAAAAGTGTTATATGGTATCACTTAACAACCCTCCTGCTTAGCAACTAAAATGTTGGGTCAGAAACTCTGGCATTTGAAGCATGCAAGTCTTAAAGCTGTCAAGTTGCAAGACCCTTGCACCCCTAGCCCTTTAGAAAAAAAACAACCCAGGGTCTTCAAACCTGACAGCTTGAAGACTTGTGGACTTCAACTCCCAGAATTCCTTCTCTAGTCATGTTGGCTCAGGAACTCTGGCATTGAAGCATGCAAGTCTTAAAGCTGTCAAGTTGCAAGACCCTTGCACCCCTAACCCTTTAGAAAAAAAAATCCAGGGTCTTCAAACCTGACAGCTTGAAGACTTGTGGACTTCAACTCCCAGAATTCCTCCTCCAGTCATGTTGTGGCAACGTCATCTGCGTGGATCCATCTTCGGCTTTTTTCACAGGGGGCAGGGCTGCTGCTGAAGATGCCGACGACGAGCCACTGCCGCCACCAGAATAACAGCTGCCTCCTCCTCCTCCTCCAACAGCACCACCACATTTGGAGTGAAGCCGCCAAAGCTCCCGCTGGCGCCCTCCTCCACTCGGAGTACCTGAGCTGGGCACCGCGTTACCCCTGCTGCCTTCGCCGCCGCCGCCGTGCTTTTGAGAAGCCATGAGGCCTTTTTCCCCTGCTGCGCCCCCTCCGCCGCTTCCTACTGGCTCCCGCGGCCTCATGGCTCCTCAAAAGCACAGCAGAGGAGGAGGGGGCAGGGGTAACGCGGGGCTCAGCTCAGGTGCTCCGAACGGAGGGGGAGGCGACGCTGCCACGGGCGGGGGCGCCGGCGGGAGCTTTGGTGGCTTCACCTCTGCCGCAGCGTCGGGCAGCAAATGTGGTGGTGCTGTTAGAGGAGGAGGAGGCGGCAGCAGATATTCTGGTAGCGGCATGGGCTTTGGGGGTTTACTTTAGCTGCAGCGCCGGGCGCAAGCAGCTAGGTTTGGCCGCCCACAAAGGACCTCCCCGGGCTTGCTTTCCTGGCGTCAGTCGCCACACGCTCACCAAAACAAGTCCGGGGAGGTCCTTTGCGGGCGGCCAGTTCTAGCCGTCTGCAAAGGACCTCCCCAGCCTCCGGCGTCTGTGACAGCAGAAAGCACTGCGCGGCAGTTGGAAACTGCTGCGCGGTGTTTTCTTGCCACCTGCGCGGCCACGCAGCTGCGCACCTTAGAGGGAACAGTGATCCTCATTGGGGTCAGAAGCTTATGGTGATTGTTCTGAGATATCTAGAAAGTTCTTTCCTGTTTCTTCTTGGAATCCAGAGAGGGACTTTCTTCTTTCATTCAGAATTCTTGCTTTGGGCCAGTTGATGGCATCCAATGCTTGTTTCTGCTGGAGGCCACCACCCTACCATACCTGAAGCTACCAGATTTGGGTTGGTGTAGGTGGGACTGGTGGGTGGAGAACCAGTTTTTAAGAGCTAAGTGCTCCCTCTTACTGTCAGTCCTTGGATTTTGAGGTAGGCCAGGTCTGAAATAGATGCCAGAAAGATTCCAGGAATGTGTTTTTGTTTTGAAGGCCAGAATAACAGAATCGTGAAAGCCTGATCCTCTTATATCAAACAAAATCAAGATGGAATTATTCTGACCCTTTTAGGCCTCCTCCTTCCTCAGGACTGATTTGCTGTTTCTCCTTCAACAGTTCATCCATTTTCAACTTAACTCCAAATTTCTTTACACTCGGCAGTTGATGGTAGATTCCAAACTTGGACTGCAAAAATTGGGATGGCCATTTGATATCCGCAAAGACATCTTTGCTGGCATCTGGTGGTTGGTAGATTTTTTTTCCAGTCCACAGCTAATAAAATAGTTCTCAACTTATGACCATAACTGGGACCAGATTTTTTGTTACTAAACAAGTAACTCCAGCCTATTCTGGAGGAAGGACAAGGGCTTGAGGAAAACAATGGCTTTAAGAGTGGTTTCCAGAATTGCCTCCCACAATGGCCCATTGTTTCTCCTCAGTTGTGTCCATTTATGCTTCTTCTGGCATGGGCTAAAACAGTGATGGCGAACCTATGGCACGCGTGCCAAAGGTGGCACATGGAGGCCTCTCTGAGGGCACATGAGCCATCACCTAGCTCAGTTCCACTGTGTATGCGTCTCCCACCGGCCAGCTGATTTTCAGGTCTTGGCCATGCATGCGGGAAAACCGCGTCCGTGTGCAAGTGACAGAGGGATCGCATGTGCATGCACAGGGCTGGGGGGAGCGCAAGGGGTCCACAGGTCAGATTGTGGCAGCAAGATTTCCTGTGTTGTCTTTACCACAAAGGAACCACTCAGAACCAGCATGTTTCTTCAAAAAATGGCCCCTAGCAGCTTCAGGGCCTGACTTAAAGCAGCACTCACCTGATTATTTGCAATTTTTTTTATAATTAGCTTTCTTAGGAAAGGTGTTAATGTGCTTTACACTTCTCTCCCACACACATTCACAGTATCTCATATGTAGAATTTTCCCTCCATTCGCCGGAGGGATTTACTAATTGCTTGTCATTTTTGCAATCTACAGTGCTAAAATCCTGGGGGAGAGGTGATGACTTAGAGCAGCGTTTCTCAACACTGGCCACTTTCAGTAGAAATGATGAACCTATAATTGCTAAAATGTAGAAATTGTTAATATTTGAAATAGAAGAAGAGAAAGAATGCCAGATGGTTCAAATGAAACAAACAATATGTTAAAAGTTATGATATTTATGTAGTTGCTTACCAACCACATCTAAATTATATTCTTGATGAATGTATTCTATTTTATTTTTCTTTATGTACACTGAGAGTTTATGGACCAAAGACAAATTCCTTGTGTGTCCAATCATACTTCACCAATAAAGAATTCTATTCTATTCTATTCTATCCTATTCTATCCTATCTTATTCTATAAAGAATTCTATTCTATTTACAATCCCCAAAGCACGTCACAACCTTTGAGCACCCCTAATGTTTGGAAATTGAAAAACTTAACACGCCCCAATTGATGAAGTGGGCTAAACTGTTATATTAATATTTTAATATTTTACAAAGCTTCTGAAAGCTTAACATTGCTAGAACTGAGTTCATGATAAAATAGGCTAAACTTTTAGCTCATCTTATCATACATTCAACTCTGGAAATGTTAAGCTTTCAGAAGCTTTGTAAAATATACAACTATAAGAGCAGGAAGCTCTTCATTTGTGAAGGGGGTCCTGCTGATTATGTGTTTTCAAATTGGTGTCAGTTCTTACCAACCAAACAAATAACTTTCTCCAGGAAGATTTATCTTCAACATGTTCCTTCAGATCTTTCATAAATGTACCCACAATTGCTATTCATCTCCCTTGCTGCTGCAGGTAGTCCTCCACTTACAATAGTTCATTTAATGACCATTCAAAGTTACAATGGCACTGAAAAAAATGACATGACCGTTTTTCACTTTATTACTGTTGCAGCGTTCCTATGGTTACGTGATTAAAATTCGGATGCTTGGCAACTGGTTCATATTTATGACGATTGCACTGTCCAGGGTCCTGTGATCACCTTTTGCAAATGTCTGACAAGCAAAATCAACGGGGAAGACAGATTCACTTAACAACTGTGATACTAACTTGACAACCGCAGTGATTCACTTAGCAAATGTGGGAAGAAAGGTTGCAAAATGGGGAAAACTCACTTAACTAATGTCTCACTTGAGTTTTGGGCTCAATTGTGGTTGAAAGTTGAGAACTACCTGTTTGTTCTCTTTTTCTCTCTTCTTCCACTTTCCCAGCATATTTCCCACTTATTAAGGGAGTGAGGCCTTTACACCAGAGGTGTCAAATTCGCAGCCTGTGGGCCAGATGCATCATGCACTGGCCACGCCCATACCCAGTTTAGCGAAGGAGAAAAAAGTCATGATACGTCATATGTTGATGCCATGACGACATGAGTTTGACACCTCTGCTTTACACAACTGTGTTTCCAAAACATGGTTTTGTAATTTGAGCCTGGCGGCCTGGCCATTAAGGTTCCAAATGAAAACTCTTGACCTCCTGTATTGTTTGATGATCCATTTGTTTACTTTCCAGGCTAACTGAGATATTTTCAGGCATTTCCTCCAAAATCAAAAGTTACGATGTGATCCTACTGTTACATAAATATTGGAAATGTGTGAATCATAACTTTATTCCTTCAACAAATTGAGTTAGGATGTCAGCCATTCAAAGTACAGTAGTCTGAAGGAAGAAACCCAAATCATTATTTTAATGTTGAGAATCTTGCAAATCTGAAAGAAATTCTCCTTTTCCTCACCTTTAACTTTGCACAAAACAACAGAGGGGTATTTTCTGAGATGCTTCTCCTGTGGCCCGCCAGTGGCCAGCAGAGCTGGTGGCAGACTCAAACAGTGAGGCGGTTGGGAAGGAACATGGGCCAGTCCTGGAGTCTGGGGAAGGCTCTGATGAGTGCTCTGCATTGGAGGCAGAGATGGGGCCAAAGCCGTATTCCAGTTATCAGCTGCCTTCAGAGTCGGATATCAGTGGGGCAGAAGAACAGCTGGAGCCTATTCCCGATGTGCACATGTGCAGAGCTGCCAGGAGAAGGGAACAGCTAAGGAACATGGGCCGACGGGAGTAAAGACACAGGTAGATGGTGAATGGTCCCTCCCATAAGGAATAAAGGGGAGTGAAAGGGAGGGGAATTTGCAGGAGACTATTCAATTCATTAGGGTAAAGATCTGTTCCTGACTTCTTGCCAAGTAATTGCTGCTACAGCATGGCATTTGAAAGATATCAGCCTGGCAGCTCTCCAAGCCTGTTAAAGCTCCGTAGTTGTGAAATCTCATGAAAGACTTTATCAAATCTGAACTTTAAAAAAAAAAAGCTGGTGCCCATTTATTGGTCAGGTGTGTTTTTGAAGCCCGAGTATAGTGTCTCTACCCAGAAGAGGGGAAGTCACACTCCAGTCAGCAATCCCATGTGGTGTTGCATACATCACACATAAACACCCACGTGTAACTGTTTCCCCTACTTTGTTTTCTTTTTACATAAGATCCCTAACTCCCCCCACAGAGAGATTTACATCTAAAAGAGTGTGGGAACCATCCCTTAAACATTAAGTGTTGTGAGAGGTGGTGAGAAAAAAACCCAAGCTGCTCTCTTCCATATACCTTAAAGGCAAGCAGCTTTCATCTCAGCCAATCCCCCCCACTCTAATATCCAGGCACTTAATACTTGATGATTAGACAAGGGAAACAATACTAATTATTTTATAGGCCCTACTTTCTACAGAGCTATGCAACATGAAGATGTGGATGGAAGATGCTTGTATTGATTTTATATGCATTTTCCTGTAACATTTAACTCTTTATCTGGTTATTCAATTTATATATTACTTCTTCACATTTCTATACTGCTCATCATAAGCGACTCTTATACTTTATACAACTTTTTCATAGTTAATGCTAAACAGCAATAGATAGGCAGTATTCACCCACTTAAAAATTACCTCTGCTGAAAACCAGGGGGCAATTGTATTTTGTGTTGTTAGAATTTCAGTGCGACTGTCATTGAGTATATGGACTGGGGCTTGTCAATTGTACGCTCATTGTTAAGTTACTGCTAATCAAGCAAGCAAGTAAGCAAGCAATGTTTTACATTGGAAACACCAGTCTTCATTGTTGATGATTACTAGTCTATTAGAAAAAGGTGAACAGAATAAAAGAGTCGGAAGAGACCTTGGAGGTCCTCTGGTCCAACTTCCTGCTGTATAGTGCTTATTGATACTACAGAATCAGTTGGCTGGGTGACTTGGGCCAATCAAGAGGAGACCGAGAGTTCTAGTCCTGCCTCAAGTATGAAAGCTGATTGGGTGACTTTGGGCCAATCAAAAGGAGACTGAGATTTCTAGTCCTGCTTTAGGTATGAAAGCCAGCTGGCTGACTGGTCAGTAACTCTCTCAGCCCAATCCACATCATAGGATTGTTATTGTGGGGGGAAAAGGAGGAGGAAGAAATATTAGGTATATTTGTTGTCTCAAATTATTTATAAAATTAATAAAGGCAGTATATAAATAGTCTAAAGAAAAAACAGAGTTAGAGTTATTAATATATAATAAGGCAAAGAAAAATATGGACAATTAGAAAGGGAGGAGGAGGAAGAGGAAAAAACCAGCAAAAAGTAAAGTATTTTTTCCAGCATCAGGAAGACTGGATTTTCAATTATAATATTTTTCCAACAAAGCTTTTATTTTCAAGAATCTATGGTTACGATAGAATCAAAGAATTGGGAAAGAAAGAACATGCAATATATATAGTCAAAGAACACGGAAGTTTTAGTCACTACAGTTGTGAAAAGAATCCAGAAAAGAAAAGACACTCAGAAAGCCAGACAATAATTGATTTTAAACCTATGCCTGCCAGATAGAAAAATGAGGACAAAAAGAAGCACTTGGTTCATTTTGCCAGAGGTCTGGTAACCTTAACCCTAATCAATAATCCAGCTGCAGCATTATTGATCAGAGGACATTCCTGACCTATTTTAGTTGATCAACTTTTTATTGTTTTTTCCCTCTATAATCTTACAAGCATCACAATCCTCATCTATTTTGAATGCAATCCACGTGGGAGGTGCTACAGTATTCAACCAGTAGAAGGGTACAAGAAAAATTCTAAATCAGAGTTTTCCAACCTTGAAAAAACACATGGACTTCATCTCCCAGAATTCCACAACTATGCTTGCTGGAGAATTCTGGGAGTTGAAGTTCACACCTCTTAAGGTTCCCAAGGTTGGAGAACCTTATTCTGGGAATAAGATGGAGAACTGCTAATCCTAAGAACTCATTCCACTCATAAATTTCAAACTAGGAAGAACAAAAGGCAGGAGTATTTGGGTTTGAATGAGACAGGGTGATTCTGCAATAAAAGTCTTCCTAGGAAAGACCTTGGTGACATGCATGTCTTATTACAGCCAGCTCTGTCATTAGACCGGAGAGGAGATGCAGAGTTTGCAAAAGCTTTCACATTATAGGTTGTTTTTTTTTCCAAAATGCGGGCAAGCAATGGCACTTCCTGTAGTTGCAGTTTCAGCAAAATAGGAGAGAAATAAAAGCAGTGTTGCAATGACTCCGCTTCTCAGCACAGGAATGTGATTTTGCAAGCCGTCCTGAGTGACATACATATGTGTGAGGGAGGGTGGGCGGTTATATAAATCTGTTTAGTAAATAAAATGTAATAAATGAAAATACCACAATGCTGGGATGGAGAGTACAGGTAGATCATAATTGAGCTCTAAATGTATATTACTAAGTGAGACATTTGTTAAGTGAGTTTTGCCCCATTTTACGACCTTTCTTGCCACCATTGTTGTTGTTTTTTAAATATTTTTTTATTATTTTTACATTTAAAACAATGCAATACCGTGGAGTCTTGCCACCATTGTTAAGTGAGTCATTACAGTTGATAGGTTAGTAATATGGTTGTTAAGTGAATCTGGCTTCCCCATTGACTTCGCTTGTCAGATGGTCACAAAAGCTGATCACGTGACTCTGGGACACTGCAACTGTCATAAATAGGAACCAGTTTGTCAAGCATCTTAATTTTGATCATGTGACCAAGGGGATGCAACAACAGTTATAAGTGTGAAAAATGGTCATAAATCACTTTTTCCTCCAGAATAATAGAGTTGGAAGGGACCTTGAAGTTTATCTAGTCCAACCTCTGCTCAAGCAGGAAACTGTTTCATTTCAAACAGATGGTTGTCCAGTGTCTTTTTAAAAACCTCCAGTGTTGGGACATTCACAACTTCTGCAGGCAAGCTGTTCCACTGATTAATTGTTCTAACTGTCAGGAAATTTCTCCTCAGTTCCAAGTTGCTTCTCTCCTTGATTAGTTTCCACCCATTGCTTCTTGTTCTACCCTCAGGTGCCTTGGAGAATAGTTTGACTCCCTTTCCTTTGTGGCAACCCCTGAGATATTGGAACACTGCTATCATTTCTCCCCTAGTCCTTCTTTTACTTAAACTAGACATACCCAATTCCTACAATGTTCTTTTTATATTTCAGCCTTTATTTGACAGAATTGTCCAATGGAGGAAAATTGAATTGAAGCATATTAAAGGGAAGGAAAGGAAGGGAAGGGAAAGAAAAAACATTGACAGAAAATTGAAAAGTAAATAGTGGAGAAAAAGATACTTGTTGCCGGCTTATTTTTTTTTTGCATAACAGGATGCTTTGGCTGGCCCTTATGCCTTGATGTTTATTAAAAGACCATGAAAAAGTTTCTTTCTGGGTTATTTTCTGCTGATTTAGTTGGTAGCCAAAATAGAAGAGTCAACAGTAAACGTTAGCATTTGATGCTACTGTACATGAATTTTTGCATGTTCTTTGAACTGTTCGGTGGGGGAAAGAAACAAACAAATCATGGTGGGTTTTTCTAAAGCCAGATGAAAAAGACCCCAATTTGGAAATTCCATTCATTTCCTCTATGCTGGCTGGGGAATTCTGGGAGTTGAAGTCCACACCTCTTAAAATTACCAAGGTTGAGAAATCCTGATCCAAAATCTTCTTGCCACAGGCATGTCTTCCGTTTTATTAAACTATTTCACTTTCATTAACTCTCAGGACACAGCACTTTCGATCACACATCAGCATGGGAACGTATCCTTCCTCTTTTATTCTGCCTGATTTTAGTATGGAGAAACCCAAGAGGTAGTAGCTACAGTAGTTGCTCTTTCAGCATCAAGACAGAAAATGAGGCCTGTCATTTGATTAAAACATTTCCAGGCTGTCTTTTCTGTGTACTTTTCTTAGGCCGAGATGTAACCGAGCTCATCAAAACTATTTTTTTTAAAAAACTAAACCAAAATGAAATAGTTTATAAATGCAATTGTGTTGAGTAAGCTAATGGTACTGTTGGAAGAAAATTCCAGATCCAGTTCCAAGCCAAGAATAAAATGGAGGCAGATTGGAAAGCAAGTTGATTTATTTATGAACAGAACCACCAACAGCATGTGATTCCGGGACAGCTGACAAAATGGAGTTGAGAGTAGGGTGGGTTTTTATACCTTTTTGATTTCTAGGGGGTCATGTAGGTGTCATGGCTGGTTTTGTAGGCAAAACGGGAAATGCAAATCCTAGGTGTTTGTCTGAGCTAATCTTGTCAACCTTTGTATTGTCCCTTATCTGAAGTTTCTGTCTGACCCAGTCTTTCTGAAAGGATTACCAAATCTGCATTTCTAAAAGCTGGCTGCCTCGCTTTCTGCTTGGGGGAGGGATACTGGTGTTGTTGTTTTTTGCCTCTCTTAAAAATATTCCCATTAGGGGAAATGTTCTATCCTGCATTTTTAATATTCCCAAAAATATTTCATTTACTAGGAGGGTGGGTGGGATGCTGACTTTCTACAGTACTCTTTCAGTTAGGTTAATATCAGCAAAGACACTCAAGATGCTAAACCATGGTGTGAAGTGATCTGACTTGAGCAGGTAGTGTGAATGATTGCAAGCATTATGGTTTGCTAAACACAGTTTATTATTTAAATGTACTTCATTCAATAAAATTAGAATGGTTAAGGGCTGGGATTAGCAAGCAGTCATGCCTTATAGATCAGTTGTGCTGCCTGGGGAATTCTGGGGGTTGAAGTCCATTTAAGTCTTGTGTTGAAGTCCTCTTTAAGTTGCAATGGTTGAGAAATATTGCTATAGAATACATGGTGTCTGCAGAACTGCCCAAAATCAATAAAATGTTATTTAAATGGTATATCAACCTGTATCAAAACTCAATATTGTAAGCAGCCAGTTCCAGAGGAATGTCTGCTCTTTTCTGTCTTCTGGGAAGTATTGGAAGTAATTTCTAAGTAGGTTGTACAACGAATAAATCCAGAACTAAGAGATTCCAGGTTCAGCAATGTGATTTATCGAATTTTGGATAAAGGTTCAGCACTTCTGCTGGAAGGCTTGGATCAGAAAGTGGCGATCAACAGAATGCATGAAAAGTACAATTGAAGATTTCTCCATTTCCTATTTGTGTGTGTGTGTGTGTGTGTGTCCAACATTGTGTGTGTGCACACGCGTGCGTGCGGGTGTGTGAGATACCAGTTTGGGTTGCTCTATGTGTCTTGTTGATGTGAGTACATCAACCTCAGTTAGCCCAACCTGGGTATTTTCTGTTAAAGTTACCATTACATTTTGTATAGAATTTGGTGCATATTCTAATTTATTTACTGTATTTACTTACTGGGTTTCTAGGTCGCTGTAGTCATAATGCTAAGCAGCAAACGCACCTAATACAACAGCTGGATAAAAGGAAAGTTATAAATAGTCAGGGGTGGGCTTAAAAATTGTAAGCAACGGGTTCTCTGCCTGGGTAGGCGTGGTCATGGTGGGCATGGCCTAGTTGGCCTCATGCACTATGGGGGGGGGGCATTTTTGTCCTCCCTGGACTCCAGAGGCTTTCCTTGAGCCTCCAGGAGGGCGAAAATGGCCTCCCCGGACTCCGGAGACTGTCTGGAGACCGGAAATGGTCCCATTTCGGGCCTACTGGAACTTCAGGGAGGCCCGTGTTTTGCCCTCCACGAGGCTCCACGCGGGCCCTGCACTTACCTGGCGTCACAAATGACCCGTGTGAAGACTCCTAGGTGGGGAGGGGGGTGCAGTGGGAGAGGAGGGGGGGTTGGCAGGGCCAGCTAGGGGTGGGATTTGTGGGTTCACCAAACTGGGCAGAATCCTTAGCTAGAGGATCGCCCCAACCCATGCGAACCCGCAGCAGCCTATCCCTGGACATAGTTCCTAATATCCGAGGCTCCAATAGCACAATTCCCCAGCTAGGGGAAGCAAGATGAGATATAATATCAAATCCAGAAAATACAATAGAAAGTTATTTACTTAACAACTGTGACAAGAAAGGCAAAGCTCACTTAACAAATGACTCATTTAACAACAGAAATGTTGGACTCGGTTGTGGTTGTAAGTTGAGGACTCCTATATTAGAAGAATATGTAAAGTTGCAACAGATCTGTGTAGCACTGAATATAATAGACAAACAGGATTAACCTTTGGCTTTCAAGCTGTGTTCACACCAGGCAATGCTTCCTTGGCCTGTTTATGTATATTTTTACTATCAAGGAAAAAAATTAAGAATCCGCTCACGTTAGAGGAGTTGAATCTGAACTATGTTGGGTTTTTTTTTTTATTTCAATTCCCAGAGGGGAAGGATGTCTGCAACCTCCCCAGAACCACACAGCACAGTAATAACTGCACTTTTGACAGTGAATTAGGTGTTGCTTTCCCTTTGTGGGTGCAAAGTGGAGAGATAGGATCAAAGTAGGCCTCTTCCTGTGTGACAGCTCAAGTATCTGCTTGTAAAGTTTTCATGCAGATCTGGAGCTCCAGAACTTTTTCTAAAGCCTTCCAAAACCAAGAATGGGCTTTTGAAACAGACTCAGTGGTGTGACGTACTTTGATGGTTACAAAATGGCTGAATTCATCCTCTATCTAGCCCAGCACTAGCAATTTCCCAAGCCTTCAGACCAAACTCTTTAAGGCCTATTATACCAAAGGCACCGGTGACGCGGTGGCTCAGTGGCTATGATGCCGAGTTTTTTTATCAGAAAGGTTGGCAGTTCGGTCGATCAAATCCCTAGCGCCGTGTAATGGAGTGAGCTCCTGTTACTTGTCCCAGCTTCTGCCAACCTAGCAGTTCGAAAGCACGTAAAAAAAAAAATGCAAGTAGAAAAATAGGAAACATCTTGGTGGGAAGGTAACAGTGTTCCGTGCACCTTTGGGGTTTAGTCATGCCAGCCCCATGACCACAGGGACGTCTTTGGACAGCTCTGGCTCTTCGGCGTTGAAATGGAGATGAGCATCGCCCCCTAGAGTCGGGAACGACTAGCTCATATGTGCAAGGGGAACCTTTACCATTACCTTTTCCTTTCCTGAAGGCTCATTTAAAGTACAGTGCACACATCTGTTTATTGGCAAACAAACTAGAAGTAGTCCTTCACTTGCAACAGTTGGTCATGTGATCAAAACTCAGATGCTTGGCAACTGACTCGTATTTACGACAGTTCCAGTGTTCGTGTGATCATCTTTTGCAAGCTTCTGACAAGCAGTTAAGCAAATCAGCGCAGTTGTTAAGTTAGTAACACGGTTGTTAAGTGAATCTAGCTTCCCCATTGGCTGCTTATCAGAAGGTCGCAAAAGGTGATCCCATAACCCCAGGCCACTGCAACGGTCATAAATATGAGTCAGTTGCCAAGCATCTGAATTTTGTTCACATGACCATGGGGATACAGCAGTGGTCACGAGTGTGAAAAACAACCATAAGCCTCTTTTTTTCAGTGGTGTTTTAACTTGGAACGGTCACTAAACTAATGCTTATCCGTCAGAGATTACCTGTATTACTAATACATTTACGTAAGTATTGGGTTTTTAATCTACTGTATTTTGTGTAAATGAGTTCAATTATATTTGTCCATACAGTACAAAAATCTACTTCTGTAGGCAATCTTCTACAGGTAGTCCTCGACCGTTCATTTAGTCATCATTCAAAGTTAAAATGGCACTGAAAAAGTGACATGACCATTTTTCACACTTACAACCGTTGCAGCATCCCCAGAGACATGTAATCAAAATTCAGATTCTTGGCAACTGACTCATATGTATGATGGTTGCACTGTCCCGGGATCATGTGATCACCTTTTGCAATCTTCTGACCCGCAGTGTCAATGGGGAAGCCAGATTCACTTAACCACCGTGTTGCTAACTTAACAACTTGCACTGATTCACTTAAGGATATTAAATGGGTCAAAACTCACTTAAGAGTTGTCTTTCTTAGCAACATAAATTTTGGGCTCAATTGTGGTCCTAAATTGAGGAATACCCCATACATCCTCAATCTTGTTGATCAGTAAGCAGAGAAGAACTCGATGAAGTAAAAGATCCTTACCCTATCCCTAACCCTAACCCATCATTTCCCAAAGCCCAGATAAGCAATCCATTTCATTTGGGATTCAGTGGAAACACCTTGAGTTTTCCAGCAGACAGGGTAGAACCATTTTCCTTCCATGTAAGGCTTCAATATTTTCATGCTTTCCTTTCTCTGACGTTTTGATAAATTAGGAATGGAATCTTGCCAGCTTTGCAGCTTAATTTTGATTATGATTGTGAGACTAGAAAAAGCGCAGAGAAGAGCAACCAGGATTATAGGAGACCGGAGACTAAAACATATGAACAATGGTTACAGGAACTAGGCATGGATACTCTAGGGAAGACGTGATAGCAATGTTCCAATATTTGAGGGGCTGCGACAGAGAGGAGGGGGTCAAGCTATTTTCCAGAGCACCTGAAGGTCAGCCAAAGAATAGCGGATGGAAACTGATCAAGAAGAGATTCAACCTAGAAATAAGGAGAAATTTTCTGACAGAGAACAATCAACCAATGGAACAGAGGTTGCCTTCGGAAGTTGTGGGAGCTTCATCACTGAAAACTTTCAAGAAGAGATTGGACTGCCATTTGTTAAAAATGGTGTAGGGTCTCCTGCTTGGGCGGGGGTTTGGATAGATGACCTATAAGGTCCCTTCCAACTCTGTTAATCTGAAATCTAATCTGTGATGGCCAAATAAAATTAACAATGAATGGTCGGGAGTTGGGACAGTGGAGTGATAGTTGCATGCTGATCTTCATACTCAGCTTTTGATTAACAGGGAGCTGTGTGAATGATCTCATGTGACATCCTTGATTTCAACTTTGGTCCTAGTGAGGACACTGGTTGCTTGATCTAAAAGCATCTGAGTGTTTGGAGAGAAAAAATGGTAGTGTGGGAATCTACACTACCTAATCCTTGAGGGTTTTTTTTTGTGTGCATTAACAAGATAGTATATTTTAAAGTTGCTTTTGATAGTGAGGGAACAAATAATTGCACTTAGATCAGCATTTCTTTTGCCACTATTAGGCCAATGTGGTCAGTGATTTTCCACTCTCAGAGAGAAATAATAGAAAGGGAAATCCCTTTTCGAAGATCTTATGAAAATTCTGGTATCTGTTTTAAATAAGAACCACCCACATTGAGTTAACCTTTCAGACGAAGCCTCTTCGTATGCTTGAATAGATTCTGAAACTAATAGTTGCCTTTCTTTAGTATTCATTGTGGCAGAGGTGGTATTCAGCAGGTTCTGAACAGTTCTGGAGAACCAGTAGTGGAAATTTTGAGTAGTTCAGAGCACTGATAAATACCACCTCTGATTGCCCCTGCCCCCATCTACTCTCTGCCTCCCGGGTCCCAGCTAATCGGGAGGAAATGGAGATTTTCCAGCAACCTTCCCCTGGAGTGGGGAGGGAATGAAGATTTTACAGTATCCTTCCCCTGGAGTGAGCGGGGAATGGAGATTTTACAGTATCCTTCCCCTGGAGTGGGGAGGGAAGGGAGATTTTACAGTATCCTTCCCCTGGAGTGGGGAGGAAATGGAGATTTTACAGTATCCTTCCCCTGGAGTGGGGAGGGAATTGAGATTTTACAGTATCCTTCCCCTGGAGTGGGGAGGGAATTGAGATTTTACAGTATCCTTCCCCTGGAGTGAGGAGGGAAGGGAGATTTTACAGTATCCCTCCCCTGGATTGAGGAGGGAATGGAGATTTTACAGTATCCTTCCCCTGGAGTGAGGAGGGAAGGGAGATTTTACAGTATCCCTCCCCTGGAGTGAGGAGGGAATGGAGATTTTACAGTATCCTTCCCCTGGAGTGGGGAGGGAAGGGAGATTTTACAGTATCCTTCCCCTGGAGTGGGGAGGAAATGGAGATTTTACAGTATCCTTCCCCAGGAGTGGGGAGGGAATGGAGATTTTACAGTATCCTTCCCCTGGAGTGGGGAGGGAATTGAGATTTTACAGTATCCTTCCCCTGGAGTGAGGAGGGAAGGGAGATTTTACAGTATCCCTCCCCTGGATTTGAGGAGGGAATGGAGATTTTACAGTATCCTTCCCCTGGAGTGAGGAGGGAATGGAGATTTTTGCAGTATCCTTCCCCTGGAGTGGGGAGGGAAGGGAGATTTTACAGTATCTTTCCCCTGGAGTGAGGAGGGAATGGAGATTTTACAGTATCCCTCCCCTGGAGTGAGGAGGGAATGGAGATTTTTGCAGTATCCTTCCCCTGGAGTGGGGAGGGAATGGAGATTTTACAGTATCTTTCCCCTGGAGTGGGGAGGAAATGGAGATTTTGCAGTATCCTTCCCCTGGAGTGGGGAGGGAATGGAGATTTTACAGTATCTTTCCCCTGGAGTGAGGAGGGAATGGAGATTTTACAGTACCTTTCCCCTGGAGTGGGAAGGAAATGGAGATTTTGCAGTATCCTTCCCCTGGAGTGAGGAGGGAATGGAGATTTTTGCAGTATCCTTCCCCTGGAGTGGGGAGGGAATGGAGATTTTACAGTATCTTTCCCCTGGAGTGGGGAGGAAATTGAGATTTTGCAGTATCCTTCCCCTGGAGTGGGGAGGGAATGGAGATTTTGCAGTATCCTTCCCCTGGAGTGGGGAGGGAATGGAGATTTTACAGTATCTTTCCCCTGGAGTGAGGAGGGAATGGAGATTTTGCAGTATCCTTCCCCTGGAGTGGGGAGGGAATGGAGATTTTGCAGTATCCTTCCCCTGGAGTGGGGAGGGAATGGAGATTTTACAGTACCTTTCCCCTGGAGTGGGGAGGAAATGGAGATTTTGCAGTATCCTTCCCCTGGAGTGGGGAGGGAATGGAGATTTTGCAGTATCCTTCCCCTGGAGTGGGGAGGGAATGGAGATTTTGCAGTATTCTTCCCCTGGAGTGGGGAGGGAATGGAGATTTTGCAGTATCCTTCCCCTGGAGTGGGGAGGGAATGGAGATTTTACAGTATCCTTCCCTTACCATGCCCACCAAGCCATGCCATGCCACGCCCACCAAGCCACGATCAAATTTCATTACGTTTTGTTTTTTAAAATCAATTTCTTCTCCGCTCCAGATTAATAAGAAATAATTCAGCAGGCAGGGAAATTTTCCAAATGAGTACCCTATTAGTACCACCTTATCAAGCCTTAGTAAGACCACACCTGGAATACTGTATCCAGTTTTGAGCAACTAAAATGATTAAAGGCCCAGAGATTAAAACATATGAAGAACAATTGCCGGATTTGGGTTTGGTTAGTCTAGAGCAGTGTTTCTCAAACTTGGCGACTTTAAGTCCTGTGGACTTCAACTCCCAGAATCCCCCAGCCAGCTGGCTGGGGAATTCTGGGAGTTGAAGTCCACAGGACTTAAAGTCGCCAAGTTTGAGAAACACTGCTCTAGAGAAAAGAAGGGCTAGGGCGGCCATGATTGCAGTATTCCAGTATTTGAGGAGCTGCCACAAAGAAGAGGGACTCCACTTATTTTCCAAAGCTCCAGAAAGCAAGACACATTATAATGGAATGGAAGAAAACTAATCAAGGAGAGAAGCAACCTGGAATTAAGGAGAAATTTCCCAAAAGTGAGAACAATTAACTAGTGGAATGGTTTGCCTTCAGAAGGGTTGTAGGGTGTTTATCACTTGAGGTTTTTAAGAAGAGACTGGACAGCCACTTGTTTGAAATGGTATAAGATCTTCTGCTTGGGCAGGGGGTTGTACTAGGACCTCCAAGGTTCCTTCCACCTCTATTCTGATTGCCTGATTGAGATACAAATAATAGCCTGTTTTTGGCAATGGGGCCACAACATTTATATCATTTTGAGGCATCCCACAATTGCATGATCTTGATGATTGTTTTGACAAAAACCAGCAGTTACTTCCAGTTTTCTGCAAAAACCACGTGCCATTTCTAACCACTGCTTCACTTAATGACTACGGCATTTGCTTAATGATCAACGCAAAAGTGTTTGTAAAATCGGGGCAGGATTTACAACCGTCCCAATTTATGGCTGTGGTGGGCAGGCTTTATTATGGTTGTATGTCGAGGATTGCCTGTACTTGGTAAACTTCAATAACTTATTTTACTGAGCCATTATGTTTCATCTCTTGCAGCCTTACTATGTTAGGTGCTACCTAGAAAGTAAAATAAGCTGTTTTAATTTTAAACCCTCCAATAAGGATGAGAAGGAAGAGGAAAGAGGGAAAATTAACAAAAAGGTTTGGAAAGGAAAATCATGGAGAAATGGCAGGGTGTGCATGGTAAAATTGTAGTGGGGAATCAGAAAACGTAAAGGTCTTAAAGCAGGGGTGTCCAAACTTGGGAACTTTTAAGACTTGTGGACTTCAACTCCCAGAATTCCCCAGCCAGGCTGGCTAGGGAATTCTGGGAGTTGAAGTCCACAAGTCTTAAAGTTCCCAAGTTTGGAAACGCCTGTCTTAAAGAAAAAGAAGAAAGTTGGATTGAAAAAAAAGATTAGATTGCAGCTGCAGAGAAAGCCAGGATAGAAGCCATCAGTGTACTGCTTCTAGTTATTATAATTTAGTATTTATTTAGTATTTATTTATTATAATGTAGTGCAGGTATATAGTACAGTACATTACTATAATATAGTACAACCTATGATGATAATGGAGTCCTGAATTTCTGTCATAAGTCATGATGGTCATACAAGGCGCTCACATGACAGGATCCAATTTTATAACGTTTTTGTGGCTGTTGTTAATTGAACATGTTGGTCATTAAGGGAACACCTCAGTCATTTCGTGAATCTAGTATATGAATGTTTTTTTCCATGGAAACCCACCGAAAAGGCTGGAAACCAGCCAAAATGTCATAAATCATGGCCCTATGATTGCAGAATGCTGCAACTTCTTGTGCAGCCCTCAGAACTCTGGATCTGTAAGTACCTTTTGGGGGGGGGATCTGTTATAACTTCAAATGGTCATTTTTGTTTCTCTACCCTGAATAAAGGCGACCCCTCTTCTTTTTTACAGGCCCCTCACGATCTTTGGGGTACAACATTGATCCTTCTCCGATGATTCTCTTCTCATCGAACCACAGCAAGCACTTTGGCTATCAGGTCCTCCAACTTGGAAAAGGCTCCGAAGCAAAGTAGGCCACCATCCTTATTCCCACACTCGATATATCACAGTCCTCCACTTACGACCCTTTGTTTAATAACCGTTCAAATTTGCAGCGGCGCTGAAAAAGTGACTTACAAATGGTCCTTGCACTTGTGATTGTCCCTGGGCAGGTAGTCTTCGACTTACAACAGTTCATTTAGTGACCATTCAAAGTTACAACGGCACCGAAAAAAGTGACTTATTACAATTGGTCACACTTGGGACCATTTCAGCATCCCCATGGTCATGTGATCAAAATCTGAATGCTTGTCAACTGACTCATATTTACAATGGTTATGTTATCCTGGAGTCTTGTGATTCCCCTATGACAGTGATGGCCTAACCCTCACCCTAACCCTAACCCATTTTGTTGTTGCGTACTAAAAGCATGCTTGCATGTGCAACAGTGCACACGCATCCATAATGTATTGTGTGTGGGGGCCCTACACACCCTAGCCCAGCGATGGCGAACCTTTTTTGGCTCGCGTGCCACAAGTGGGGGGAGCGTGTGCAGGCGTGCCGCACTCATAATGCACTGCGCGACCCCCCCCATTTTTACATGCTTTTTTCGCCCTCCCCAGGCTCCAGAGGCTTTATAGGAGCCTGGGGAGGGTGAAAAGAGCCTCCCCCGCCCTCCCAGAGGGCCTCCGGAGGCTTCAGGGACCGTCCGGAGGCTTCCCTGAAGCCTTCGGAACGCTTAAAACGACCCTCCGAGCAAACCGGAAGTGACTTTAAGTGTTCCGAAGGCTTCAGGGAAGCCTCTGGAAGGTCCCTGAAGCCTCCGGAGGCCCTCTGGGAGGGCGGGGGAGGCTCTTTTCACCCTCCCCAGGCTTCTATAAAGCCTCTGGAGCCTGGGGAGGGTGAAAAATGGCTTTTAAAAAGGTGAACTCAGTTGGCCAGTGCGCGCATGCGCGCTGGCCAGCTGACAGGGCAGCGCCTCGCGTGCCCTGACAAATGGCTCTGCGTGCCACCTGTGGCACGCGTGCCATAGGTTCGCCATCACTGCCCTAGCCCCTGCAAATGGGTGTGCACCAGTGGTGGATTTCAAAATTTTTTAGAACCTCTTCTATAGGTGTGGCGTGCTTTGTGGGAGTGGCTTGCTGGCCATGTGACCGGGTGGGCATGGCTTGCCAGCCATGTGACTGGGTGGGAGCGGCCAACTTGTGAAATGTGGTGAAACTCACTTAACAACGCTCTTGCTTAGCAACCAAAATGTTGGCTCAGGAACTCTGCCATTTGAAGCACGCAAGTCTTAAAGCTGTCAAGTTACAAGACGCTTGCACCCCTAACCCTTTAGGAAAAAAACCCCAGGGGTGTTCAAACTTGACAGCTTTAAGACTTGTGGACTTCAACTCCCAGAATTCCTCCTCTCGCTCTTCATCTTGATGATGTGTGGACAGGCGAGGAGAGGGAGCTGGAACCGGTTCTAAACGGCACTGTAGATTTGTGGAACCTCTTCTATAGAAGAGCTTAGAACTGGCAGGAACCCACCCCTGGTGTGCACACACACGCGACCCCCACACATGCATGTGCAACCCCCCTCGGACATGCGCTCCACCTCCCCCTCACCCATTTTTTGCTTCCAGGAGGTGCAGGAGGCTTTCCAGACCCAAAATGGGGCACAGGGGGCCCTCGCACTGTGCCCCTGTGCACAGTTTTGACTTCCAGGTTGGTGCAGGAGGGCAAAAACGGGGTTCCAGAGCCAAAAGGGGGCAGGGGGCCGTGAGGCCTCAAAATGTAATGCACGCCCCCCATGTGCATGCTCCCGGTCCCCATGCATGCACAGCTGAAGACCAGCTCACCGGCGGAAGGCATGCGCACATGTGTGGTGGAGCTGGGCTGGGGCGACGGCTAGCGTGCCCACAGAGAAGGCTCATTGTGCCACCTGTGGCACACGTGCCAAAGGTTCGCCATCATGGCCCTGTGACAAGCAAAATTTATGGGGAATCTAGATTCACTTAACAACCGGGTTACTCATTTAACACCAGCTGTGACTCAGTTAACAACAGTGCACAAGAAAAGTTGTAAAATGAAGCAAAACGCACTTAACAAATGTCTCGCTTGGCAACAGAAATTTGGGGCTCAGTTGTAAATTGAGGACTACTGTCATTACCTGATTGTGATTTGGGTGCCTGGAAAACTGGCAGATGTTTATGCAGCTGGCAGCATCCGAGAGTCACGTTCTTGCCATCTGCAGCCTTCGCAGCTGGTTTCCAAGAAGCAAAATCAATGGAGAAGCCAGCAGAAAGTTGCAAGGCACCATCACACAATGTCTCGCTTAACATCGTAAAAGATTGTAAAATTGAGTGTTGTCATGTGATACTTCACTTAACAAACATGCCACTTAACAAACAATTTCCCTTTCCTAATTATGGTCGTAAGTTGAGGGCTAGCTGTAAAGTCTTAAATTTTGGGGGGAGAAATTGGATTGTCTGTTGGGATTCCTCTAATTAAGAACCATGATAGTACAATGGCTAGAATGTGGTACTGCAGGCTACTTCTGCTGACTGTCGACTGTCAGCAGTTTGGCAGTTCGATCCTGACCGGATCAAAGTGGTCTCAACCTTCCATCCTTCCAAGGTTAGTAAAATGAGGAGCCAGATTGTTGGGGGCAATATACTGACTCTATAAACTGCTTAGAGAGGGCTGTAAAGTGGTACATAAGTCTGCTATTGCTAATTATAGGGGTGAAGTAGAGGAAGCAGAATTGGCATCCTTTCAATCAACTTTGTAATGCTTTAATAGCTGTTAGACTCATCATGCAAAGAAGGGAAACCCGCAGCGAGGTGTGTTTGCTGCTTAACACCAAACACTAAGAATGCAAGAGGAGAGACAACATATGTAGAGTGTTACTTACAAGGGTGAGAATGCCCTACATCAGAATTAGAGATGGTTGAAGATAAGAAAAAAAATTGTAGTAAAGTCCCTGCAATTCAGTATATAGATTGAGCCCTGGCTTTGTAAGAAAAGTGTTTGCTTGTCTTTCCTGATAAGTTTACAAATCAATAAAATTGATCTAAAGCTTGTCCCACATAATAATACAGTGAAGCTGTGATTCGTCAGCATCTTGGAATCTGACTCATTGTTGAATGCAGCAATTTCAAAATATCTGTTATTTCAGCTTCACAGTGTTGTTTTGTTACAACTCCATGTACTGCATTTAGTGCAGTTGTAACTTCTGGATCATCTCAAAAGAGCATGTCTGACTAATGGACCCAATAAAAGCAGGCATCTTCAAGAACTTTAAAATCCCAAAAGCAAAACTTAATTGAGTACATCATTTTGGCACAGAAGAAAGCAAAACCAACTCTAAATTTTCCCACACATCTCTGTATAGTTAAAGATGGGTTTCATCCCCACCTCCCATGGAATGTGCCATATTGTTCAATTAGGAACCAGTATTTTGTTTTGATAACAGTCCACATCCTGGCAGACACTTGCAGAAGTGTCCTTAGGTCTCACGGTTGGAGATTGTAGCCTCCACATTCCATCTCACTCTTCCCTCCCCACAGTTCTTTGGCAAGTTAAAAAGCAATAATAGTCACAGGAACCGTAAGCATTTTTCAATCTCGACAAATACAGTCCTCAAATTGCAATCATTCAGCGATTGTTATAATGACACTGAAAAAAGTGACATGACCAGCCCTCAATCTTACAATCTTTGCAGCACTCCCGCTAACACATCATCAAAGTTCAGATTCTTGGCAGTTAACATGGTTGCAGCTTCATTAGGTCATGTAATTGCCAATTGCAATCTTCCCAGCCAGCCTCTGGCAAACAAGGTCGATGGGAGAAGCTAGGCTTGTTTAATGACCATATGATTCACTTAACAGTGATATACTTAACAATTGGGGCAAAAAAGGTTGTGAAATCAGGTGCAGCTGCCTTAATAATTGCCTCGCTTAGCAATGGAAATTCTACTTCTAATTGTGGTCGTAAGTCAAGGATTGCCTGTAGACCATAGACGATCCGAGTGGCTGTGAGGACATAGATTACTATCCCAAAGGCATCTTGGTCCTTGTAGATTTGTAGCTGATGATCTGTAACAGGGTTGTCCTAGTTCCAGTTTCCATCAGCTGTTTAAGCCCAGAAGAACTCTTAAGTTATGAACAGAATAGAATAACAGAAGGGACCTTGGAGGTCTTCTAGTATAACCCCCTGCTTAGGCAGGAAATCCTAACCCTTTTCAGATGAATGGTTATCCAATCTCTTCTTTAAAACTTCCAGTTTTGGAGCATTTACAACTTCAGAGCAACTCTTCATCAAAACTACAAGTTATCCTTGATTTACAAGCATTTGTTCAGCGAATGAAGTTACAACAACCCTGAAAAACTGATATGATCGATTTTCACACTTACGACCATTCCAGCATCCCCACTGTCACATGATCAAAATTCAGGCGCTTGGCGACTTCCGGTTCCGGCGGCTAGGGCGACAGGCAAGCCTTTGCCTGCTCCCGCTCTCCCGGTGGGCTTCCCCCGTTTCTGGGGGGGCACAGGACGCCCCGGAGAGGTGTCCTGCCGAGGGAACGGCTCGCGGAGGGTCCTGGCGTCGGCGTCGGCTGGCGGGGGCTCCTCCGCTTCGTTCTAGGCACCGGGGAGCAGTATCGGAGGGCGCCCGTGTGCGCGCGCCTCGCCCCATGCCGATCGGAGAACGCGCTATTGAACGAAGCAGCGGCAATGTGGTGAGAGGCTGCCCTTCTCCATTCCCTCTATCTTAAATTTATGGACCTTTCAGCATCTTTTTAAGAAAAAAAGTTAAACTTTCGGACTTTTGCCAGAGGTGCGGCTAGAGGGAGGGGGATTTCCCCCCCTCCCTTGGACAAGCGGCTTGAGAAGATTTTGCTTTCGCCCTCAGGGGAAGGAGGAGGGGGGAGAGCCAATTAATGATGCCTCACCCTCATAAAAGTGACTTTCATTGGACTTAGCTCCAGAATCTATGGGTGAACTGAGAACTTTTTGAATTTTTAAAACTTTATTATGCCTCTGAGCCCAAAGCTGGCAGGGCAAGATGGCACACTTCCGTTGTCTTCATGAACTGTGAAACCTGACTCCACCTTTAAAATTCAGGCTTCCGGTCTTTGTCTCCGAGCCACCCAGAGGAATCTTTTGTGGATTGTTCTTCTTTGAACTCTTTGGGGAAAAAATTTTCATCTACTGCTAGACTGACCAAAGAAATCCCCATCTGTTTGGATCCTCTGCCTTCTGGATTCGCCTGCCTGCTCTACTTCTCCAGCTGCCCAGGCTCTATTTTGACAGACTTCCTTGCTTTAAAAACCATGCCTCCAAAAAGACCACCTCCTGGAAAGCCTGGATTTGCTACTTCTGCCCCAACGTCTGCAACGTCTAGCCCAGCTACACAGTCAAAGATAACAGAACTGATGCAACCCAAGACTACAGAGATAGACTTTCAACAAATGCTTCAACAAATTCTACAGGGCCAGGAGGAAATTAAGAAACAGTTAAGGGAAATGAAAGATGAAATTAAACAGAACCAAGCCCAAATCTTTAAGAACTCACAGAGACTGGACCTTGTGGAGGGTGGGGTGGCGGAGGCGAGGGGGGGGGTAGAGGCTTTACAGAAGGGGAACAAAGAACTTGATATCCAACAAATGAAAATAGAGTTTGAGAGAATGTCCTTTTATCTTAGATTTCAAAATGTAATAGAAGCAGATGGGGAAAACATAAGGGACATTATGACTAATATTTTAGCTGAATACATACACAAAGATAAACAGCAGATGGATTGGGAGATAGACCTAGCTTATAGAGTGAATTCAGCATATGCCAGAACACATAATGTACCCAGGGAGGTTCACATTAAATTTCTTAGGAAAACCACAAGAGATGAAATTCTGGGTGTGCAAAGGGGGCAAACATTGACATACTGTGATAGGGAGATAACCATTCTAAAGCAGATTCCCCAAAAAATTAGGGAAAAAAGGAAAAATTATTCGCAATTGGCGAATAAATTATACCAGAAGGGGGTGTGGTTTAGATGGTTGATGCCTGAAGGTATGCTAATATTCTGGGAGGAGACAAGAATCAGAATTAATACACCCATAGAGGCACAGGCCTTTATGGAAAAAAACAAAGCCAACCTAGAAAAAACAGAAGATACTACAACGGTCATACAGGACACGGGAGGGGCCGGAGCTCTGCCAGCGGGGGGTGAAGGGGCAACACCAAGAAAACTCAGATCACAAAAATAAATAAGGAAATCACAATGTTATAAACAGACCGAAAGTAAATATGAATTTATAACTAGACTATATATTATAATTATATAAATTGATTGAAAATTATTTTTTCTAGAATTAAGATGCTGACTTTTTATGATTATGTATTAAGATTTGATATTTTGATGTAATCTAGGAGTTTGGAGGGAGGGGGCGTCTGCCACATTTGCAACTGCCAAAATTTGTAATTCCACCTACCCCTTTTCCACATAAATGTTTTTAAAAAAACCAATAAAACTTTTTGAAAAAAAAAAAAAAATTCAGGCGCTTGGCAACTGGCATGTATTTATGATGATTGCTGTGTCCCATGATCACATGATCACCATTTGTGACCTTCCCAGCCAGTTCCCAACAAGCAAAGTCAATGGGGGAAGCCAGATTTGCTTAATGACTGAATGATTCACTTAACAACTGTGGCGAGAAAGGCCATGAAATGGGGGCAAAATTCATTTAACAAATGTCTCTCTTAATAACAGAAATTTGGGGCTCAATTGTCGTTGTAAATCGAGGACTACCTGTAATTCCCAGAGCTGCTGTTACTAATTAGTCCAGATGTCTATTGACAATTAATTATATTGAGTGAGTGAGATTTCATTGGAACTGGATTTGTCCCATTCACATACCCACAGCTGGCAAGTACTAGTTGGGTGGACATCAGGTGCTTTATTCAGCAGTGGGTTTCAAAAATGTTAGCCAGGGGTTCTCTGCCCGGTTGCTTGGTGGGCGTGGCCATGATGGGTGTGGCAGGGACGTGTTTTGCCTTCCCTATGCTCTGGAGGCTTTCCTCGAGCCTCCAGGAAGGTGAAAACGGCCTCCCCATGCTCTGGACGCCTTCTGGCGGGCAGAAACGGGCCTGTTTTCGGCCTTCCCGAACTTCCAGTAGCCCATTTTTCACCCTCCCCGAGCCTCCACACATACCGTGCACTTACCTGCATCCAAAACGGGCCTCATGGTGACTCCTGGGAGGGGTGGGGCAGGGTGGGCAGGGCCAGCCAGGAGTGGGATTTGAGGGCTCTCCGAACTGCACAGAATCTTAGCTTGCTACTTTCCCAAGCTGAGTTTGAACCCTGTTTGTTTCAGGGCATGTTTACTGTGTATTTATTTGTAGCTAGGAGGATGGTGGCTATTTCCAAGCAGGTTCCCTTTTTGTTTTTGTATCTCCTACCTTCTACCACTCTAGTTTTGAGGAAGTGAGAGTAAAGGCTAATAGTGGAATAGGGAAGGAAGTAAAATGGATACCTTTTATCTTAAGAGAAGGGTTCCCCCTTAGAGCAATAGGAATTCAGATGGTGTAACTTCCCCATTGAAGAACATTCTCACAATGCACCGGCTTCTGGGCTCTTCCACCAAGTAGAGCTAAGTGCTGCCATCCGGTACAAGAGTTGGTAGGAAACTAGGCTGGCTTAAAGAAGCGTTGACTGCATTTCCGGTTCCAAGGGGAGAGAATTTAATTCTTGCATACAGCTTGTCTGCCTGGAATCCACACTGTACATCGGACATTAATACAATTGAGCGAATCCAGAAGTATTTCACAAGAAGAGTACTCCACTCCTCTGCTCATAATACAATACCTTATGCCACCAGGCTCGAAATTTTGGCCTTGGACAATCTGGATATCTGCGGTCGGACCTAAGCATAGTACACAAGATTTCCTGCTACATTGTCTTACCTGTCAACAACTTCTTCAGCTTCAACCTCAACAATACACGGGCAAATAATAGATGCAAACTCAAGATAAACCGCTCCAAACTCGATTGCAGAAAATACGACTTCAGCAACAGAGTGGTCAATGCCCGGAATGCTCTACCGGACTCCGTTGTTACATCCTCAAACCCTCACAGCTTCAACCTTAAACTGTCTACCGTGGACCTCACCCCATTACTAAGCGCGCATAAGTGCACCAGCATGCCTTCTGTCCCTGCCCTACTGTTCCCATGTATTATATTTATAAATAAACTTATATAAATATATATAACTATATATATAAATAAACTTCTGGGATGAGATCTTGGGTGTCGGCCCATTTGATAAACCAGAGCATGAAGGCAAAAACTATATACAATGGTTCTTAACTATTTAACAATCTTAAATAGTTTCAAGATGGCTATTTTTTTAAAAAGAGAATTTTGCATGTCTGACTGTGCCACATCTCTTCCTCCACCTTATACAGGTAGTTCCCGAATTATGACTAGAATGGAGCCCAAACTTTCTGTCGCTGCAGTTCTTAAATTAGCAGCATGGTTATTAAGTGAATCTGGCTTCCCCATGGACTTTCCCTGTTAGAAAGACACAAAAAGTGATCACATGACCTTGGGATATTGCAACCGTCATAAACATGAGTCAGTTGCCAAGTGGCTGAATTTTGATCATGTGATCATGGGGATGCAGCAATGGTTCTAAGTGTAAAAAACGGTCATAAGTCACTGTTTTTGTGTAACTTTGATCATCAAATGAACTGTGGTAAGTCGAGGACTACCTGTGCTAAGGTACTAAGTACTTAAATACTTACTGTAGTAAGAGACACAGATGGAAGATCCATTTCCACCTAAGTGTCTTTTCACTGGGAGGCCCATTCTTCAGCCTCTCTCTGTGGGAAAGTGAGTCTTCTCCTTCCCATCTCCTGCCATTCATAACAAGTGGGAAAGCCATTCTTAACACAGTGGGAGGATCCTGACTCCCTCACTGCCTAAAGATGAACAGCCTTAAAAGTTATTGGTCAGGAATCAGGAAGAAGATGCCCACAGAAACTCTGGGGATGGGAGTGGGGGAACCGTCCCCCTCTCTAATATTAGCCTGGAACTATTTGCTGCAGACTAAAATAGAAAAATGGCACTTTTGACAATAAAAGGGGAAGACAGCCGTTGCTTTGGGCTGAGATTGGGTTAAAGATGACATCGAATGGTTATGTCTTGGTCATGTGAAGGAGCCCGTTTGTTGAGAAAATAGCTGTATGCAGGAAGTTAAAGCTGAGGTTTGGTACATCTTAACAGAATAACAGAATTGGAAGGAACCTTTGAGGTCTTCTAGTCCAACCCTCTGCTTGAGCAGGAGACCCTGTATCATTCTGGATAAATAGCTGTCCAATCTCTTCTTATAAACCTCTAGGGATGGGGCACCCACAGCTTCTGGAGTCAAGCTGTTCCTCTGATTAATTGTTCAATTAATTGATTTTGTTGATTAATTTTGTTACAGGGTCTTTGTCCACTCCAACCTCAACGTTGCTCCTTGGTGTTATCAGGCCATCATCTGTGTACAGCAGCTGAGTTGATTTCTTTGCTGGCTCATTTGATGTATCCAGAAACATAAAACAGTTCTGTTTGCAGTGATGAAGTTGTATTATATGTTTGGAAGTAAATGCGATAGCTGGATACAACATTAAGGCCAAAATAAACTGTATTCAGAGGTGGTATTAAGGCGGTTTGGACCAGTTCACCCAAATCAGTAATGAAAATCGCGGGTGGACCTGCCTACCTGCTCTGGTTTTATGCCGTCCTATTTAGGCACTGGTTTTTTTTTTTTGTTATAAATTTTTTTAAATTTTTTCCATTTTCATAACATATAATTGCATGTATACTATTACATAGCCAACATCATATTGCATTATTAAATGTTTACATCGATTCATCTTACCATCAAGTTCCAAAAACAATTATTGGCTCTTCTGCTCTCCATACACCAGGGGTGTCCAAAGTTGGGAACTTTAAGACTTGTGGACTTCAACTCCCAGAAGAGCTGGCTGGGGAATTCTGGGAGTTGAAGTCTACAAGTCTTAAAGTTGCCAAGTTTGGACACCCCTGCCATACACCATATTTGTACCTTATCCATCACTTTCTTCTCCCTTTCTCCTCCCCCTTCCTACCTCCTTTCTTCCCTCTGTCATCGTTCCCTTCTCTACTTCCCCTTTCTCTCTCCTTCTCCTCTCTCCCCTTTCCACTCCTCCTTTCTCTCTTCCTCTTCCCCCCTTCTCTCCTATGCCTCTCTTCTTCCCTCTCTCTCCTCTATTTCCCACTCTTTTACTTGGTGTATTTCAGCTTCTGAGCAAGCTCCATTTTATGTTGATGGTATTTGTAATTCCTTTTCAATATACATATTTAATTTTAACATGCATTCTCCTCCTTTAACTTTAACTTTAACTTTATTTAATTTATAAACCACACCCTCTCCCCGAAGGGACTCGGGGCGGTGTACAGTCATAATAAAAACACAATATAAATACATATAGATACATATAGATATAGATAGAGGAGGCGACATACAAACTGTACAATAATAATTAAAATTAAAAGCAACATTAAAATCTACCCCTAAAAAACTACCCCAGAATTAAAATGACTGCCAGGAGGATAAGAATGGGACTATAAATGGGCTAGGCCAGCTAATTGGAACAGGTGGGTCTTGAGTTTCTTACGGAAGGAGCGGAGGTCAGTAGTGGTTCTGATATCGGGGGGGGGGGGAGGTCATTCCAGAGGGTTGGGCCCATCACAGAGAAGGCCCTACTCCTGGGTGCCGCCCGTTGGCATTGCTTGGTGGACGGCACCCGGAGGAGTCCCTCCCTGTGAGAGCGAATTGGTCGCAGGGATGTATGGGGTAGGATGCGATCACAAAATAGAACACAAAAGTATACATATATAGTCATTGTACTTTTAAAACCCTCTCCCCACCCCCCAACCTAATTTTGGCTGAGATGTAGACCTGGTTACAATTCCCAGCTATTCTCATCATTTATATAATTATATAATTATATATCCTTACATGCCCCCCCCCCCCCCCGTTAGTGATTCTGTCTTTAAATCTCAATAGTTTCCCATTGTAGGTGTATTTCATGTTCCCTCTCCATTTTCCATATCTTAGAGTAAATTACCCTTAATTGTCTATAAATGGCAATCCTCGCTGTTCAATGTTTATTACAATTCCCTTAGTCTATTATATAGAATAACAGCGGTAAACATCTCACTTTATTCATCATCTTAAACATTCTATATACGTCCATGTTTCATATATTTTAACCCATGCTTAGTTGTCCTTCTATTGTCATATTCAGTCAATTCACAACTCAGTTTAATTATCATGTATAAAAGTGCATCACAAAACTCTGCTTTACAACCTCCCCATATCAGTATCATATTTATTCATATTCCATATATTTTAAACTTTGTTTAATTATCTTTCCCTTATTATATTCAACCAATTTGCAACTCCATTTTATTGTCATATTTAGGAATAAAACTCTTATCTTAGCTTTATATTTTCCCATATAAAAGTTTCTAGTTGTCTGGTTTTTTCCTAGTAAGTCTTTTGTCCCACTTCTCTATTCCTGTCTTCTCCCTTTTCTTTGTTTTGACACATCCATTCAATTTTCCCCAGGTCACCATCAAAAGGATATTTTATATTTATCTTTGTTGGGGCATAATCTTTTCTTATGCCACTAACAACCTCCAAAACCACTTTTGTCTGCTTTTTGTTCCCTTTCGTTGGGACACTTGACCTTTTTACAATTTTCCCTACACCACTGCCAGGACCAATGGAGATTTTGATCTGCTTTTTATTTCCCTCCATTTCTACTACTCCTTGCCCCCCTTCTTCTTTGATTTCTTCTTTAGATATCTGCTTCCCTGGGTTCAGAATTATATTTAGGCTTGATTTTAATGATTTTAATGATTTATGCATATTTTTTATAATTTCGCATAGTTCTTCAAGTTCCCAGCTTTCCATGATGTCTAGTTCCAAAGTTACAGTTAGTTATACAGTTCTTATTTCAGAGTTCTGTTTCACCTTAAATTTATCTACTTCAGCTGCTGTGGGGAAAAGCGATGGGAGCCATCTTGGTCTTTTATTCTTCCTTAATATCCAGTTCCAAAATTGAAGTTAGTTATACAAGCCTTATTTTGATGGTCTGGTCCATTTTAAATTTCAACTACTGTGAGACTGGAAGAGAAGCCGGGGCCATCTTATTTTTTTGCAGAGAAAAAAAAGGACAAAAGAGGGGGGGAACCCTCGCATTTCCCTGTTCTTGACTCTGTAATAATTCTTTCCCTTGTCACCTTCCACTTCCGGTCAGCCGTAGCTGTTCAAAACATATCAATTGGAACAAACTTGCAAACAGCAAGATTCGGGTATGTTTCTCTTTTGCCTCCTACTTTCCAAATTCTGATTTATGACAGTTGGTTAATTAAAACTTTCTGCACAGTCAAGGTTAGGTTATCAGTTGTCGGTGAAAAGAAGTTTTTTTTCTTGTTTTTGGGAGTTGCTTCAAAGCGAAGTAAATCCTTCGGAATGTTTTGTTTCTATTTCAAATCCAAAACCAAATTTAGAGTTTATATTTGAGTGGGTTTGTCACTTCTCTGCTTTCTCCTTTTCTGTCCAAAATTGTTTCAAGCGAAATAGCTTTGGGGGGTGGGGTGTGTGTGTTTGAACCCTCCATTTTCCTTTTCTTTCTTTTGGAGAAAGTCCCAGTCTGACCATCAATATTATTTATGCTCTCAAGATTTCTTTGCCTTTACCAGGTTTGATTTATGGCTGTGGGTTAGATAAATTTTCTTACCGGTCTTTCATCTCTTCCTCACCCTCCTGTTCATTTGCTTAGACAGAAATCAGCATCTTGTCAGCCATATTGCAGGCTGTCACCCCCACTCTGATTCATAAGGCAAATCTCCGACCTGTGAGGGACCTGTTGCCTCCCTCTGGGTCTGGTGAGACGCTGCCCTTCTTTGCCCCCACTCCAGGAGGGTTCTGATCCAAAAAAGGATCACCAGAGTAAGTTTGTCAGACAGAGTTCTCCAGAGCTCTCATTCCCCACATCTGTCCAGCTGGAGAACTTCCTGTCAAATCCCTATTTAGGCATGTTTTTGAGGCCGGGCGCATACACAGAAGGCACGCATGCAGCAAAGTGCATGCACGGAAGGCTGGGTGCATGTACAGAAGGGGCATGTGCGCCCGCTTTACATGCGCAGGCACGTGAAGTGGCCGGGCATACAGGCGGCAAACCAGTGGTAACTAAATGTGTAATCCACTGCAGACCGAATTGCTCCATTCATTGCTTTCAGTGGGGATTTTAATATAAGGGAATTACAACTTGGTCTGGGAGTTTCATTCTATTGCAAATATTCAGATTTTTTTTTACAAATAACTAGGTAAATGCACACAATCTGTCATGAAAACATGGAAACCGGCAGGGTGGGGCTAGCTATTTACTTTGCTTCTTCGTATGGAGCAAGACAAATGAGAAAGTTCTTTCAGAACCTTCAGGAACTTATTTATTTATATATCTAATTAGAATTTACTTTTTTATTATTTGATAAACAGCAGGGATTGGCTCATGGTCAATCATTCCCTGCCTGTTCTATCTCCTCCAAGAAATACAGGACCGAGTTGATTTTCCAACGGTTTTTTTTAATTCTACTTTTATTTTACTCCCAAAAAAGTTAAAATACTAAACACCTCATTTTTTTAAAGAAACAAACAAGAAAGAAACAATAAAACAAGCAAGATACCAAAAAGAATTTTTTTTTTTAAAAAAAAAAGACTAACACACACACATATATTCACATATGGTTCCCCCTAGTTGAATGCTGATAAATATATTGCAATATTAGTTTCCTACCCGTTGCAAAACAGGCCCAAAGAATTTTAAATTACTAATTCTACAGTTTTTGCAGGTTGTCATGTATATACTATGTTAATAGCAAAATAGTTAACAGTACAATAATAATAAAAAAGATAAGTTTAAAATTCCAAAATTGGTTTTTTCAACCCTTTTGAGGGGGTGGGAACAGTAATATGCAGCATTGCTGTTGGAGCTATTAGGAAAAACATTAACTTGTTATTATTAAAATTATCCCACCCCCTCTATTTATTCTCTTCCAGGGTCATTGTGGGAGCCCCCGGCAAGCAGAACTCTACAGGCAAAGTGTACCAGTGTAATTTGAAGAGCCAAGACTGTGAGGAAATTCAACTTGAGGGTAAAATGAAGGATTTTAAATTCTTCGTGGCTATGAGTAAAAGGCCCATTGAAGCATACAATAGTGGAAAAAGGCCACGATTTTCTAAAACGTAGAGAATGCTGTGGTGGCGCAGCGGTTACAATGCAGTACTACAGGCTGACTCTGCCTACAGCCAGGAGTTCGATCCTGACAGGCTCAAGGTTGATTGAGCCTTCCATCCTTATGAGGTAAGTAAAATGAAGACCCAGATTGATGGGGGTACAATATGTTGACTCTGCAAACCGCTTAGAGAGGGCTGTAAAAGCACTGTGAAGAGGTAAATAGCAATAGCATTTAGACATATAGCGCTTCATAGTGCATTACAGCCTGTCTAAGCAGTTTATGGAGTCAGCATATTATCGCCAACAATCTGAGTCCTCATTTTACCGACTTCGGAAGGATGGAAGGCTCAATCAACCTTGAGCCCGTGAGATTTGAACTGCCAAATTGCAGGCAGCCGGCAGCCGGCAGCCGGCAGTCAGCAGAAGTAGTCTGCAGTATTGCATTCCAACCACTATGCCACCACGACTCCTAAAAGTCCTTTAAGTCTACATAAGTCTAAGTGTTATTGCTAGTGCTAAAAGCTGCAGTCATGATTGTAGGATGCCTCTATGTATGTGTGAGGACAGCAAGGGAAGAGAAGAAGGTAGTCAGAGGCTGGGTGCAATATTCTGAACCAGACCTAAAGGATTAATATCTATGGATACAGATAGTCCTCAATTTACAATCATTTGTTTAGTGACTGTTTGAAGTTACAACAGCACTGAAAAAAGTGACTTATGACCTGTCCTTACATTTACAATTGTTGCAGCATTGGTCATGTGGTCAAAATTTGGGCACTTGACAATCAGCATATACTGTATTTGTGGTGGTTGCAGTGTGACGGGTCATATGATTGTCATTTGCAACTTGCCAGCTGGCTTTTGACATGCAAACTCAATGAGGGAGGCCAGATTTGCTTAACAACCATGTGGTTCATTGAACAACCAGGGTGATCCACTTAAGAACCATAGCAAAAAAAAAAAAAGTCATAAAACCAGCGAAAACTCACTGAACCTACCTTGCTTAGCAGGTTCTGATCCCAATTATGGTCACAAGCCGAGGACTACCTGTAAGGAGGAAATTTAGATTATATCTCAAATTAACTAATCGATCTCTTTCTCTCACTCTCTTTTTGCAGAGAACTCTCCAGTACCCCATCTGGGCATGACCCTGGCAAGCAATATGCAAGGAAATAAAATGATTGTGAGTTTGGTCTGGAAGAGAGGATAAATTTGAGCATGGGTTTAAACTGTTCTCTGACAGGCAGAGATAGATCTTTAAAACTGCTTCTCATCCCTGAATCAATGTTGGAAGAAAAGCAGTATTTAAGTGAACATGAATTAAAATGCAGGAAACATTTCTTGCAGACAAGTATTTACTCACCATCCATATATTTTGATCAAACTTGGGCTGGAAATTATTTTGGTGGTTAATTAGTTCTTGTGTTATGAAAAACAAATTATTTTGAGTAGTAAAGAATCTTAAATAACAGTCTCCCCCAAAGAAGGACACCCATAAAGCCTTATGTATCTGATTATGATTATATCATGATTTATTGGTATCTTATTATTTATCACTTGTTGTTTGTACCTTATGATTAATGATTATAACTGATTTATTATCTATGACCTATCACTTTGTTGTTGTCTGTTGTACACAGAGAGTTTATGCATCAGATTGAATGTTCTGTTGTGTTCTGTTTTTTTCTGTCCTGTCCTGTCCTGTCCTGTTCTATTATCAGAACACACAAACCTTGAAACACCCAGACTTTTGAAGTTTACTGTTCTCTCTCATAATCTACTTCAAATCTGATGGACAGATAGACAAACAGATCAAAGAAATATCCAGAGGATTACCTATTTCAGGATTTATAGCAAAAACCAGTGATGGGATATCTGGAAACAATAATCTTACAAATACAATCAGGAATATGATCTATCCAATCCAACCCCTTATCCACAACCTAAGTTATGTGACTAGTACATTCATCATTATCCAAAAAAGATAAAACCATCAATAATTCCTTTCTTGGAATCTGATTCATAACAGAGAGAGCAGCAAGAAACGAGTCTTCCTGCACGCACAAGGAAAACTATGGCAAACAACAACCCCAAATGGGCTGCAAAACTCGCACTGATCAGGTGCTCAAGTAGCGCAGCAACAGTCCAATAGTACATAAGAGAAAGAAGCGATGTAAAAAGTGTCTACTGCCAAATAAAAACACGACAATAATCCAAAATTCCCAAAAGCAGAAATAGACTACCTGTATAATACGTCCCAAGACAATGGATATCCGTATAACGTCATCAAAAAGTTTTATCCATACATCCATCCAAATCCCTAACCATGAGAGGGGTTCCCTATATGAAAAATATCTCTTTGAAGCTTCCACAGTACAATCCTAGGCATCATGATAGCCCATAAAGCAACAAAATCTATCCAGGGCATCTGAAGCAACCCAAAGGCTGGCAGCCAAGGAAGATGTAACAGGAGTCATCTATAAGTGGAAGGACAGTGAAAACTACTATGTGGGGTACAACAGGCAGAAAATTGAGAGAATATGCACGAACATCAACTGATAGTCAGGAGACACAATAAAAATTCCTTAATTTCACAACACACTGACACGTTCAATCCCAATTGCAAATAAGAAACGTAGACATGTTAGACCAAGCCAAATCTACAAATATCAGAGAATTCCTACTTTGGAATTCTTTAATAGGTTCACAACCTTCTTCATCATCCCAAAAGTGCTTTTTCAAGAGGCAACTGGCTTTCTTTGTTTTTCCTGAAGACATTTAGCTTCTCCTCCAAGAAACGTCTTCTGACTAAATTCTGACTCAGAATTGAAGAAGCTTCTTGGAGGAGAAGCGAAACGTCTTCAAGGAAAAACGAAAAAGCCCAGGTGCCTCTTTTAAAAAGCACCTTTGGGACAACCATGACCTGTATGACTGAGCATCTTCAGAGACATCCTTTTCATCCCACACATATTAAGAGAAGCACCAAATGAACAAAAATAATCAGAGAGATTATGCCCACCCAAAAACCAATCAGGGAAGAAACAACACCCCAATCAACACCCCAATCAAAATACCACGTATAAAGAACCAGCAAACTCTACTCCTCCCTGCATGGATGATAGTCTTCAGCTTGGTAACAAAAGGTTTGCAGGAAGGAAAACAAGCTTAGAGAACACCAAGTACTCCCCAAAATCAACATGAACAAACATGAAATCTGATGGCTGCTCTAATCTCACTGAGCATTGGAATAATTAAAACTGTTTCTAAAATGAAAACTGTTAAGAAATTTCCAGAAAACCAAGAATGAGAAATCCAAGCATATTTCTGGGGGCCATGAGATCTAGAGAGAAGGGGTCACACCAGAGAAGGTCTGTTCCATCCATTACATCAGTGTTCTGCTCAGGGCCAAAGGTGGAATAACTCAATTGATTTAGCTAAGGCCTCTCCAACTTGTCAATTTGGTGAGTTGGGTCTGGAATCTCTCCTGGGGTTACAATCAGAGGTGGTATTCAGCAGGTTCTGACCAGTTCTGGAGAACCGGTAGCGGAAATTTTAAGTAATATAATACAATAGCAGAGTTGGAAGGGACCTTGGAGGTCTTCTAGTCCAACCCCCTGCCTAGGCAGGAAACCCTATACCATTTCAGACAAATGGCTATCCAACATCTTCTTAAAGACTTCCAGTGTTGGGGCATTCACAACTTCTGGAGGCAAGTTGTTCCACTAATTAATTGTTCTAACTGTCAGGAAGTTTCTCCTCAGTTCTAAGTTGCTTCTCTCCTTCATAGGTTTCCACCCATTGCTTCTTGTTCTACCCTCAGGTGCCTTGGAGAATAGTTTGATTCCCTCTTCTTTGTGGCAACCCCTGAGATATTGGAACACTGCTATCATGTCTCCCCTAGTCCTTCTTTCTATTAAACTAGACATACCCAGTTCCTGCAACCGTTCTTCATGTGTTGTAGTCTCCAGTCCCCTAATCATCTTTGTTGCTCTTCTCTGCACTCTGTCTAGAGTCTCCACATCTTTTCTACATCAAGGCGACCAAACCCGAATGCAGTATTCCAAGTGTGCCCTTACCAAGGCATTATAAAGTGGTATTAACACTTCACGTGATCTTGATTCTATCCCTCTGTTGATGCAGCCTAGAACTGTGTTGGCTTTTTTTTGCAGCTGCTGCACACTGCTGGCTCATATTTAAATGGTTGTCCACTAGAACTCCAAGATCCCTTTCACAGTTACTACTGTTGAGCACTACCTATACTGTACCTGTACATTTCGTTTTTGTTGCCTAAATGTAGAACCTTTTCATCATTGAATTTCATTTTATTAGATAGTGCCCAATGTTCAAGTTTGTCAAGATCCTTCTGTATCTTTAGCCTATCTTCTGGAGTGTTGGCTATTCCTACCAACTTGGTGCCGTCTGCAAATTTGATGAGCTCTCCATTTATTCTCTCATCCAAATCATTGATGAAGATGTTGAAGAGTACTGGGCCCAAAACAGAGCCTTGGGGTACTCCACTGCACACTTCCCTCCATGTAGATGCAGTTCCATTGAGAACTACACGTTGAGTGCGGTTGGTCAGCCAGTTACGAATCCATCTGGTGGTGATGCTGTCCAACCCACATTCTTCTACTTTATCTAGTAGTAGGTTATGGTCTATCTTATCAAATGCCTTACTGAAGTCCAAGTAAACTATATCGACGGCATTCCTCTGGTCCACTAATTTTGTCACATTATCAAAGAATGCAATAAGATTAGTCTGGCATGATCTGTTTTTGACAAACCCATGTTGGCTTTTGGCTTTACTTTGTTTGCTTCTAGGTATTTGCTAATTCGTTGCTTGATTATCTTTTCCAGAATCTTTCCTGGTATTGAGGTCAGACTGATAGGCCTATAGTTTCCTGGATCTGTTTTTTTCCCCCTTTTTTGAAGATGGGAACCACATTAGCTCTTTTCCAGTCCTCTGGTAGTTCCCCAGTGCTCCAGGATCTCTGAAAGATATAGTTCAGAGAAGTAGCTCGATAAGTAGTTCAGAGTAGTTCGGAGAACTGATAAATACCACTTCTGACTGGCCCTGCCCGCATCTATTCTCTGCCTCATGATCCCATTTGATTAGGAGGGAATGGGGATTTTGTAGTATTCTTCCCCTGGAGTGGGGAGGGAATGGGGATTTTGCAGTAACCTCCTACCAAACGCACAAGCCACACCCTCCAAGTCAAGCCACGCCCTTAGAACTGGTAGTAAAAAAAAATTGAATCCCACCACTGATTACAATCCCCAAAAATATGTGAAATTTAAGGATATGCAGAAGAGCATAGGTCATAGGAGTGGTTCAATGATCTACATTGCTCTTCTGGATCTCTTTTCCGGGAATCCCAACATCCCTTTTGCTTTTTATATGGCCATTAACCTCTGCACTTCTTTGTCTCCAGTTTCCTTAATTTTCTTTTTTTTTTAAATATATATTTATTATTTTTACATTTAAAAACAATGCAATACCGCGGAGTCAGAGTGACCATACATTCACATTATATACAGCTAATTTCAACCGTTAACAGTTAAACTACTTGATACATTGTCTATCCTTCTGTCTAATCACAATATATACATTTGTTCCAGTCTTGTCATCTTGTCTTATACCAATCATAAAATCTATTCCATACCTCAAAATATTCTGATTCCCCTTTATTTTTAAGTTCAAGAGTGAGCCTATCTGCTTCTGCACAGGCCAACACTTTTCTGATTATATCAAGCTCTGATGGTGTATTTTCTTTTTTCCAATGCTGTGCATAAGTTATGCGTGCTGCAGATAGTATATGTATAATTAGATAAAGTGTATCTTTCTTAAACCCCTCCGGTATTATGCCTAGGAGAAAAGTTTCTGGTTTAAACATAATTTGTTCTCCCACCATTTGTTCTAACCACGATTGAATCATTTTCCAATATTTTTTTGCCTCATTGCACGTCCACCACATATGATAGAAAGTGCCTGGTGTTTTTTTACACTTCCAACAGTTTGGGGCCAGATTTTTGAACATCAGTTTCCTTAATTTTCTTGATAACAACAGGAACAGTAAAATGTTCTCTTCTACAGGCATGTAGTCCGGGCATTGAACAACACTGTGACAAAAATCTCTACGTAAGTGGAATCTGCTACCTGTTTGACACCAAACTGCACAACCCCAAAAACATAACAACTGGATATCAAAGTAAGGAGATGCATTATTATTAATATTTTAATTTTAATGGTTAATATGACAGAGTAAAGGAGTTATTAAACACTTGGGGAATATTGAATCGAATCTAGTTTAGTTTCTGTTCAGCTTCACATATGCCCTTATCCGGGGGTCTATTTAATTTTTGGCCAACAGGAATTTCCTCAACAGTCTAGAAATCCCTACTGCCCCCTTTTTCATCTGAGACGTTCTTTCTTTTCTTTCATCCCACAGAGTGCCTGAAAGGAAAAGTGGACCTGGTGTTTCTTTTTGACGGGTCAGCCAGCATGAAAACATCTGAGTTCCTGACTATCAAGCAGTTCATGATTGACGTCATGAAAGAATTGTGGAACAGTTCTGTACATGTAAGATGTTCTTACTGAGTACCATGTACTGGGTGGGTTCTGCATAAGAACCTTGAATTTTTAAGAGGCAGAATTAACTTACTAGCCATGGAAAAAAATCATTCCTTCCTTCCCTCCCTCCTTCCCTCCCTCTCTCCCTCCCTCATTTCTTCCTTCCTTCCTTCCTTCCCTCCTTCCTCTCCAGGGGTGGGATTCAAATTTTTTTACTACCAGTTCTGTGGGAGTGCTTTGTGGGCGTGGCAGGGGAAGGATACTGCAAAATCCCCATTCCCGCCCCACCCCACTAACCTGCTTTCCAGCTCCATTCTCCTGCTCAGAGCAACAGAAGAAGATCAGCAGGGAGGCAGCGGGGGCGGGGTCAGCCTATTTGCCGGTTCTCCCAACTACTCAAAATTTCCGCTACCTGTTCTCCAGAACCTGTCAGAACTGCCTGGATACCATCTCTGTTCCTCTAGTCTCCTCCCTCCCTCCGCTCCTTCTATCCATTCCTCTCCCCCTTCTTTCCTTCCCTCCCTCCTTCCTCTCTTTTCTCTTTCCTTCGAAGAGTATTTCTTTATTCCAGACTGAAAATGTTTAGTATATCAGAGGACATTACCATCAAAAACATTAATTTGATTCTATAAATTCACACAATAGGAGGGAGGGAGGAAGGAAAGGAAGAAAGAAAGGAAGACATTTGATGTTGGGACCTCCCCATTTCTGCTGCAGTGTTGCAGTTGTGGGTCCACAGGTATAAAATGGGTCCAGTGCAGGGTTGGGTGTCTGCTGACATTGCTAGCGGTTCAGCACGCAAATATTTTTGCATATGCGCATGCACACAACATTAGAAAAGGGGGAAAAAATACATTTTTCCAATGAAGATTGTTCTGCGCATGTGCAGAACAGAACATCAAGATGGCGCCGCTGAGCACAGAACCGGTTCGGGTGCGTGTCCGGCCGAGTTACTACCTACTCAGCTGAACTGGTCCGAACCGGTAGGAACCCACCTCTGGTCCAGTGACTCTGATTTTATAAAAGGCAACTTATGAGATTTTGGGGGGGGGGGGGGGAAATAATCCAAAACGACTCTCCCTTCATTAAGGAGACTTCCTTAATTATAATCAGGGCTGGGAAATTCTTCTTATGGTTTTCAAGTTTTTGTGTTGACTCTAGATTAACCTTAATGATTTTCAACAGCACCCTTTCATCTGACCACTTTGGCAATGAGAGATGTGCTGTGTTTTGCAAAAGGCTTCTCCAGCCAGGCCATTAACAGCAGTCTCTCTCTCTCTTTTTCCACCCTTCCAGTTTGCTGCTGTGCAGTTTTCAGAAGATGCCAAACTTGAATTTGATTTTAACGACTATACCAGCAATCCAAATCCTGAAAAGCTCTTGGCCAACGTGATTCATGCCGAGCAAATAACAAACACCTTCAGAGCTATCAAATTTGTGGCGTGAGTAGTTTTCCTTTTGGTGGCAGGAGATTTGGGGTAGGGCGGAAGGGCAGCTTGAGAAGAAATCCAGTCAAGTTGGAGATTTAAAATTGTGTGTCTTTTCTAAAGATTTAGATCACAATTGCATGGAAACATCTGGTGATTAATCAAGCAGGCCATCCAGATCTGGAACGTGCATTGCATTGGAGCTTTGATTGCAGTTTGAAATGACATTTTGCCTAATTCACTCGGCCATGTTGCCCAAATCTCTGGTTAGATTAGTGGGAAGCTGGGTGGCATTCCTGGTTCTGATATTCCCATCAGAATGAAATGGGGACATAAAGCTGAGAAGGAATATGCAGTTTTTCCTATCTAAAACATCTTGCAAGTCACTTATTACTTTTTACTGTCTTAAGAAAATGTTTGGAAAACAAAACGTGGACGTTTCATTCATCCAGCCATGATGAAGTAGAATTACCACAGGTGGCCTGTGGCTTGCCATGTTATCTGATACTAAAGCCATGGTTAAATGGTTTAGCCATGATTATTCCCTCGCTTAGTTTACTGTGTGGTACAAACCAGTTTATAAACAATGCTACAGCATCTAGTTTGGTGATGGGCAGTCCGAATTCTGTGCTGTGGTATGGCAAAAGGTAAATTAGTCCTTGACTTATAGCCACAATTGAGCCCAAAGTTCCTGTTGCTAAGTGAGACAGTGGAAAAGTGAGCTTTGCCCTATTTCATGACCTTTCTAGCCACAATTGTTAAGTGAACCACTGCAGTTGTTAAATTACTGTATTTTTCGGAGTATAAGACACACCTTTCCCCACCTAAAAGAGCGTGGAAATGTTGGTGCCTTATACACCGAATACAGACATTTTTGGCCTCCCAAAGCCCCGCCCCCCCTGCATCCCATTTTTGTGAAAAACGGGCTGAAAAAATGGAGGCTTTTTTGCTTTTCCTCAGCAGCCCTCTGTAGGCTTCAGCAGGGCTGGGGCAAGATAAAAATGCCCCCGTTTTTGTGGGAAATGGGCAGAAAATGGGCCGTTTTTCACAAAAACAGGGGCATTTTTGCCTTCCCTCAGCGCCTTGCTGAAGCCTGCATAGTGCTGCTGGGCGCTGAGGGAAGGCAAAAACTTTTTTTTCTTACTTACCTCTTTGAAATCTTGGTGCGTCTTATACACCGGTGCCTCTTATAGTCCGAAAAATATGGTAGTAATAGGGTTGTTAAGTGAATCTGGCTTCCCCATTGACTTTGCTGGCCAGAAGTTGCCATTACAGAAACTTGGTGGGATGAAACCGACAAATGGAACATACAGCTAGAAGGATTTAAATTATTTAAAAGAAATGGACCAAATAAAAGAGGAGGTGGAGTTGCACTATATATAAGAAATAATTACCTCTCTACAGAAATAGAGCACAACAATGATGAGAAGTATCTTGAATGCATTTGGGTCAATATTAAAGGTTGGGGGGAAATGACATTGCCATAGGTCTATACTACAGGCCACCCAACCAAGCAAAGGAAGTAGATGAACGTTTTGCTAGTCAGATAACTAAGGTATGTAGGAAGCATACCACAATAGTAGTGGGGGATTTTAACTACCCTGACATCAACTGGGAAACAAACTGTTAAAACACAATAACAAAAGTGGAAGATCCAACAGGTTCCTAACAAACCTAGAAGAAAACATTGTTTCCCAAAAAGTAGAGAAGGGAACAAGGGGATCAGCCATATTGGACTTAATTCTCACTAACAGAGAGAAATGATAGAAGGTGTTGAAGCCACAGGAACCCTTGGGGCAAGTGACCATGCAATATTCGAATTCAACATTATGCAAACACAAGTAGTAGAACAAAGTGAAACTAGAGTCTTGGACTTTAAGAGATCTAATTTCAATAAACTTAGAGAGAGCTTGGGAAAAATTCCATGGATGAGAATCCTCAAGGGGAAAACAACTCAAGAAGCGTGGGAAATTTTGAAAAATGAGATTACAAAAGCCCAGTCTAGCACAATACCAATGAAGAAGAAAAATAACAGCTCCCAAAAGAAACCAGCATGGCTGCATAAAGAACTCTCTGACAAATTGAAAGACAAAAAAGATAAGTATAAAAAGTGGAAAGGGGGGGGGGGGGACATAACTAAGGCAGAATAGCAGCAAATACCCTGAGCATGTAAAAATGAAGTGAGGAAAGCTAAGGCTCACAATGAAGAAAAGCTTGTCACAAAAGTAAAAAAATAACAAAAAAGCTTCTTCCTTTAGTAGATCTGGTTGCAGGTCGAGGACTTAACACTTCCAACATGTTAAAAACAAGAAAAAAGTTAAGGAAACAATTGGTCCATTGCTGGGAGAAAGTGGCAAGAAGGTTACAAGCAACAGGGAGAAAGCAGAACTATTTAAGTCATGTTTTGCATCTGTCTTTATACAAAGGGATAAAACAGTCCAACCTATCAAAAACAGCAGCACAAAAATCAGATTAGGAACACAAGTTGAAATAGGGAAGAAAATGGTAAGTGAGCACCTGCCTACCCTAGACGAGTTCAAATCACCAGGACCGGATGGATTACACCCCAGGGCTCTGAAGGAACTGGTAGATGAGATCTCAGAACCACTGAACTATATCTTTCAGAGATCCTGGAGCACCGGGGAACTACCAGAGGACTGGAAAAGAGCTGATGTGGTTCCCATCTTCAAAAAAGGGAAAAAAACAGATCCAGGAAACTACAGACCTATCAGCCTGACCTCAATACCAGGAAAGATTCTGGAAAAGATAATCAAGCAACGAATTAGCGAATGCCTAGAAGCAAACAAAGTAATAGCCAAAAGCCAACATGGGTTTGTCAAAAACAGATCATGCCAGACTAATCTTATTGCATTCTTTGATAATGTGACAAAATTAGTGGACCAGAGGAATGCTATTGATATAGTTTACTTTGACTTCAGTAAGGCATTTACCATAACCTACTACTAGCTAAAGTAGAAGAATGTGGGTTGGACAGCATCACCATCAGATGGATTCGTAACTGGCTGACCAACCGCACTCAATGTGTAGTCCTCAATGGAACTGCATCTTCATGGAGGGAAGTATGCAGTGGAGTACCCCAAGGCTCTGTTTTGGGCCCAGTACTTTACAACATCTTCATCAATGATTTGGATGAGGGAATAAATGGGGAACTCATCAAATTTGCAGATGACACCAAGCTGGCAGGAATAGCCAACATTCCAGAAGATAGGCTAAAGATACAGAAGGATCTTGACAAACGTGAACATTGGGCACTATAATAATAAAAGGAAATTCAATGGTGAAAAGAGTAAGGTTCTATATTTAGGCAACAAAAATGAAATGTACAGGTACAGTATAGGTGGTACCTTCCTCAACAGTAGTAACTGTGAAAGTGGACAACCATTTAAATATGAGCCAGCAGTGTGCAGCATCTGCCAAAAAAGCCAACACAGTTTTAAGCTGCATAAAACAGAGGGATAGAATCAAGATCATGTGAAATGTTAACACCACTTTATAGTGCCTTGGTAAGGCCACACTTGGAATACTGCATTCAGTTTTGGTCACCATGATGTAGAAAAGATGTGGAGACTCTAGAAAGAGTTCAGAGAGTAGCAACAAAAATGATTAGGGGATTGGAGACTAAAACATATGAAGAACAGTTGCAGGAACTGGGTATGTCTAGTTTAATAGAAAGAAGGACTAGGGGAGACATGATAGCCATGTTCCAATATCTCAGGGGTTGCCACAAAGAAGAGGGAATCAAACTATTCTCCAAGGCACCTGAGGGTAGAACAAAAAGCAATGGGTGGAAACTAATCAAGGAGAGAAGCAACTTAGAACTGAGGAGAAATTTCCTGACAGTTAGAACAATTAATCAGTGGAACAGCTTGCCTCCTGAAGTTGTGAATGCCCCAACACTGGAAGTCTTTAAGAAGATGTTGTATAGCCATTTGTCTGAAACGGTATAGAGTTTCCTGCCTAGGCAGGGGGTTGGACTAGAAGACCTCCAAGGTCCCTTCCAACTCTGCTATTGTATTGTATTGTATTGTATAAATGATCAAAACTCACTTTTTTCAGTGCCGTTGTAAATTTGAACAGTCACTACACAAATACTTGTCAAGGACTACTCGTATTAGCCTGACCATGTCTGGAAGGATCAAATTATGACAAGGCCACTAGAGGCCAAATGTTTAAAGTTATACATGTACCTTCAGGTCCCAATAATTAAAGTGTGCTTTGCATTTTCCTCGTGTTCCCGTGTTTCTCAAAACTGTCAATTGTAAAATGTGTGGATTGCAACACCCAGTTGGCAAGTTCAAAGATCACTGGTTTAGATAATAATTCCTGTGCTTGTTGGTGGCAGAAATGAAGTCTTCATTCCCGAACGTGGTACCCGAAAAGAAGCAAACAAAGTGATTGTCATTATCACCGATGGGGACGCCTCAGACAGGGACAGAGGACATATAGAAGCTGTCAAGAAAAAGAACATTTTGCGCCTAATCATTGGGGTAATGTATCCAGAGGTCCATCTGGCTAATGGAGAGACCCACCAAGCAGTATTGAAGTGGTCTGCCTTATAAACATTATATTAATTGTTAATATGTAAACATGAGGAGTAAAATGAAGAAGTGTATTTCAATTAATAAGATCAGATTTCCCCCCCCCCCCCATTAATAAAAATTAATTCTACACCTGTACAGATGGTCTTTGACTTATGACCACAATTGGGATCAGAATTTCTATTGCTAAATTAGGCAGATTACGTGAATTATGGCATTTTCTGGCTACTTTTGGTAAACAAATCTGGTTTCCTCCATTGATTTTGCTAGTTGGAAGCTGGCTGGGAAACACACAATCTGGAACCCTACAACCATCGTGAATACATGCCAGTTGCCAAGTGCCCAAATTTTGATCACATGATCCTGGGGATGCTGTGAGAGAATTAAATGCAAGGATCAATTGTAAGTCCCTTTTTTCAGTGCTGTTGTAATTTTGAATATGGCAATTGCTAAATGAATGGTTGTAAATCGAGGACTACCATATGTATCAAATGTTCATGTACAGGTAGTCCTCAACTTATGACCCTTTGTTTAGCAACTGTTCAAAGTGACAACAGCACTGAAAAAAAGGGACTTATATCCTTTATGTTGCTGTGAGAAATTTGTTAAGTAAGCTTTGCCCCATTTTATGACCATTCTTTTCAGCGTTGTTAAGTGAATCAGTGCAGTAATTAAGTTAGTAACATGGTTGTTAAATGAATCTGGGTTCCCCGTTGACTTTGCTTGTCAGAAGGGGATCACATAACCCCAGGACGCTGCAACCGTCATAAGTTTAAGTCCATTGTCAAGCGTCTGAATGTAAATCACCTGACTATAGGCATGCTGCAACAGTCGTAAGTGTGAAAAATGGTCACCTTTTTTCAGTGCCGTTGTAACTCTGAATGGTCACTAACTGAACTGTTGTAAGTCAAGGACGAACTGTACTTGATTCTTTACTGCTTCCCACCCCCTTATTGCTGTTTCCCTTTTCTGCATCAAAATATTGTCTCAATAATTCCTTCCTTGTCTTTCCAGATTGGTAATCACCTTAATTCACCTGAGTCCCAAGAGAATCTCAAGCGGATTGCCTCAGAACCCACAAGTCAATTTTTTAAAGTTCTTGCCAGCTTTGATGAGCTCAAAGACAGTTTCAATGATCTCCAATCTAATATCTTTGCCATTGAAGGTAAGTGGAGCCCACCGGGAGTCTCCATGGAGAGACTGAGGGAAAAACACTACCTCAGTCTGCTTTTAAAACACAATAAACAAACAAACAAACACACACACACACATATATATGCATACATGCATGCATACATACATGCATGCATACATACATACATACATACATACATACATACATACATACATAAATCAATATCAATACATGAACAGTGAGGCATCTGGGTATCATTCATTTGAATACAAGTGATAGTGATAGTATTAATACTATTTGTTATTTAGATCATATTTATGTAGTTGTAATGTTATTACATATATTTATGTTAAAATATATGTCTTCATTATTTAGTTATTCAATATTTTAGTCCCCCATTCTAGTGACAATAACAATATCATTAAAATATACATAGTATTACCATCTTTCAAAATCTAATTTTTATATCTAGCTATTACTTTTAATATGTTATATAAAATGTGCATAATAATATTCCCCCTATTTCTTGTTTCTGCCTCTGTTCTAGCTCATAGTAAAGCCAATTTTGTATTACAAAACATTTCCTCTATCCATCATATCTTGCCCATCTTAATATTTCAATTCTTATTCATTTTTTGACTTGCTTCCCAAATTCCTCCCTTGGGTCTTCATCTCTATCTACATATTTCCTGTTTAACTTAAGTATTTCTTCCATCTCTACTATCTTTTGCTGCCAAGCCTCCAGAGGATATGCCCAAATCTCTATTTTCTTTTCAAAAATATCTTTCTGTTTATCCAGTATAATTTTTTTGGTATTTTAGTTTAGTTTTATTACCTTCTCCTTCTTATCTTCTTGTTTTGTTGTTAATTTGTTCCTTTTATCTTTTCCCCTGGTCTCTCCGTTATATCCTCTATTTCCTGGCCTTTTTGGTCATTATTCATTATCCATTGTGGAGCACTTTTTAGCTTTCCATTTATGTTATTCATTAAATCCATCATCTCCCTTTGACTCCTTGTCATAATATCATAAATGTTTTGAAACATCGACACATTTCTTTTTACATCTCATTTATCTCCCCCTGCTGAAACATCTTATCTTCTTTTGATAAGTCCAAATATAGCTCAATAGTCTGTCAATGGTCTGTCACTTCCCCAAAGTTTCAATTGTCTTTGCCCTCAGAAAGTCGATCTGTAAACCATTTACTCAGTCCTGATGTTGCTCCTCAGAGAATACAGTAATGTAGTTCTTTATAGCTTTTTTTAGGTAATCCAGGAAAGTTTCCAAATGTCTCCTTAAGTCCATTCTATGAGTTCAGTCCTGATATTTGAAAGTCACTTTAATTAGATATCTTCTGGGTTTTCACCATTAGAGCTCCAGTAGTCATAAAGTAGATAAGGAATAGAGCAATAGATAGCACAGCAGTCTTCTAGGTGTTATTTCTACTTTCTCCTCTGTCTTAGTCTTTTCCCAGGATTATAGGAATATAATTATTTCATTCATCTATACGTGGCACCTTTAGCTTAACTTCAACATTGCACAAATTCTAATAGGTTCCGTTTGTGTTTGTTCAAACAAATAGTCAAAATTCTGACAAGTAATTCCAGCATTTTAAAATGCCTTATTGTCAATAAAAATTAGAAATCCAATCTTTCTATGTTTTTAAAGTTTACGCTCTCTTCTTAAAATCCTTTTCTTTCAGGTCTATAATTTTCTCTCTGTAATTGTCCGCTGCTTAAACAAACTCTTCACAGTCTCTTTTTCAGATTTTATTTTCTTTAGGTTTTAGGTAAAAAATAAAATCACCTCACCCAGTTCCAGTCACTGTTCATCCAAACCGCTCCAGCACATTCTTTGTTTCTTCGGCTGCCCCAGCTTGAAGGCAGCCATAATAGCTGCCTCTCCTCTTTATCATCAGATGAGAGGGAATTAGCCGTGGGTCAAGCAGGAGAGCCACTGCTCTCCGCAACTTGCAGAGCACTCCTCCACTCTTCGTCACCTCTACCAGATGACTTTAGCCCCTTGTGGAGCCCTCCAATGAAGGGATTTGACGCGATTTTGTGGAGCCCCACTCTTCGCATCCGATAGCACCGCGATACAAGTCTTCAACCAGAAGTCTTAAAACATATACATATAACCCCCACTAGTTTAATACTGATTAATGTATTGCACAATATTACTTTCTCACCCCTTGTGAAACGGGCCAATTTTTTTTTTAAAAAAAATTCCCTATCTTTCTTCATCACAGGTACCAGTGACAGCAGATCCTTCCACCTGGAATTGTCATCCAGCGGATTCAGTGCAGATATATCCCAGGTGAGGCTGAAGGATTGGAAAGACACACACACCCCGCCAATATACAGGAGTCCTTGGCTTATGACCTCAATTGGGACCAGAATTTCCATGGCTAATAACATGGTTGTTAAATTAGTTTTGCTTGATTTTTTGACCTTTTTTGCCACAGCGGTTAAGCAAATTACCACAATTGTTAAGTGACTCACACAGCTGATTAGCAAGTCCAACTTCTCCCACTGGCTTTGGCTGGGAACATCGAAAATGGCGATCATGTGACCTCAGGATGCTACAACCATCATCAATACATGCCAGTTGCCAAGTGCCTGAATTTTGATCACATGACCAGATCATGCTGGCTGGGAATTCTGGGATTTGAAGATCACATATCTTAAAATTGCTAAGGCTGAGAAACACTGGTAGGGGTTCATCATCTCTAGAATATTTGTTTTTAAGGGCAAAATCAGAGCTGAGAACACTTCTGGATGAGCCCATTGTAACAGAAGTCTCCAACTTCAACTCCCAGAATTCTTCAGCTAGCTTTACTGGTTTAGGAATTCTGGGGTCATCTCCCAGTGCACAAGTCTTAAAGTTGTCAAGGTTGGAGTCCCCTGCATTATAACATTGCCATCTATGCTTCCTTGTGATCTGCCTTGGTAAAGCAAGATCTTTTGATCTGCAGGATCGTGTGATTCTTGGTGCTGTGGGTGCTGACAACTGGGCTGGGGGCATTCTGGAGCAGCAGCAGGATTTTTCCGGTGAAAGATTCATTACAACTCCCTCAGTACGGAAAGAGATGGAAGGTGCCTACTTGGGTGAGTAGAGAATGCCATTATCCCAATATAATATGGACTACTCTTCCCCATCCATCATCATATGTTGGCTGAGCATCGTGGCCGTTCCGGGTGCCAATTTACAGAAGGTGGATCTGGATGTTTTTTATCAAACTGAAGTTAGTTTTTTGTTGTTTTGCTTATCCTATAGAATTGGGCGGTATATAACCATCTTTCCTATGGAACATAGGATTATGAGTCAAACCTGTCTTTCAATCTTGTGGTTACTTCTTGTTGTTACAGATACATTTAAAATTAGGGACACGGTGGCTCAGTGACTAAGACGCTGAGCTTGTCGATCAGAAGGGCCTGCAGTTCAGCGGTTCAAATCCCTAGTGCTGCGTAACGCAGTGAGCTCCCGTTACTTGTCCCAGCTTTTGCCAACCTAGCAGTTCGAAAGCATGTAAAAATGCAAGTAGAAAAATAGGAACCACCTTTGGAAGGAAGGTAACAGCCTTCCGTGTGTCTTCGGCATTTAGTCATGCCGGCCAAATGACCACGGGGACGTCTTTGGACAACGCTGGCTCTTCAGCTTTGAAACAGATGTGCACCGACCCCTAGAGTCAGGAATGACTAGCACACATATATGCAAGGGAGAACCTTTTTTACCTTTGCATTTAAAATTATTCACAAATATGAATACAGGTACTCCTCGACTTACGACCACAACTGAGCCCAAAATTTCTCTTGCTAAGTGAGAACAGATGTAAAGTGAGTTTTGCCCCATTTTACGACCTTTCTTGCCATACTTGTTAAGTGGACCACTGCAGTTGTTAAGTTAGTAACACGGTTGTTAAGTGAATTTGGCTTCCCCATTAACTTTTCTTGTCAGAAGGTCACAAAAGCTGATGTACCCCAAGGTACTGCAACCGTCATAAATATGAGTTGCCAAGTGTCTGAATTTTGATCATGTGATCATGGGCACGCTACATCAAGCGTGAAAAACAGTCATAAGTTACTTTCTCAGTGTGGTTGTAACGTCGAACAGTCACTAAACAAATTGTTATAATTTGAGGACTATATATAGTAATATTCAATAAGCCTTCGAGTATAAAGGGGCTATAGTAACCCCCATGAAGATTTTTTCCTCCTGTGAAATCTATCTATCATCTATCTATCTATCTATCTATCTATCTATCTATCTATCATCTATCTATCTATCTATCTATCTATCTATCTATCTATCATCTATCTATCTATCTATCTATCATCTATCTATCTATCTATCTATCTATCTATCTACCTACCTACCTACCTACCTACCTACCTACCTACCTACCTACCTACCTTCCTATGTACTGTACTGTACTGTATCTATTTATTTATCTTTGCCTGTAGCCTTGAAAGTTTCACATTCACTAGTTTATATAGGTTTCTAAATATCAGTTGTTAAAAAAGCAATTTAACATTATGTGTGAACTCAGGAATTGTGGTTTATAAACCATGGCCTGCTGGTTAAGTATGCTATATGAGCCTAGTTGTTCTGATATACTTTCCCAAGTAAGTACACCAAACCGAATGTAATGTGTAAATCTAGCTATCTTATTTAAGAAGCCGTAGTGAAAACAAGATTCGGTGTAAAGCAGTGTGTAAACCCAGGCAGAGTGTCTAACCCTCACTATTATAGAATTAAAAGAAGATGCTGCTTTGTTGTGCAAAAGGCCCCCAGTTTAACTCAGTGTTTCTCAACCTTGGCAGCTGGGAAATCTGTGGATTACAACTCCCAGAATTCCCCAGCCAGCATGATTTTAAGGCGCTGATGTCCACACATCTTAAAGCTTCCAAGATTGACAAACATTGGTCTAACCCTTCTGTGGGATGTCCATCCATCATGTTTTTAACCTTCACAGGGTACACACTCACTTTTCTCCAGCATCGTCAGAAAGCATTCTACGCCGTTGGTGCCCCTCGATACCAACATATGGGAAGGGTCCTCATATTTGAGGTCGATGCCAAAACTCAGAACTGGACTTTAAAGCAAGAAATTAAAGGGCAACAGGTAAAGGAGAGAAAAAAAAAGAATCATAGAATCATAGGGCTGAAAGGAACTTTGAAGATCTTCTAGTCATAAGGAACTTTCTAGATGTTTTGGTCCACTGCTGCCTAGCATCATTATTAGAACTAGGCCAATGTTTCCCAACCTTGCAAAATTGAGGGTTAATGGACTTCAACTCCCAGAATTCTCTGCAGTGGCTAGGCTGGCTGTGGAATTCTAGGAGTTGACATCTATATGCCTGGAAATTGCCAAGGTTGAGAAACCCTGTTAGCAAAAGGACGATCATGGTGGCCCAAGAAAACCTAATCAAGATTCTTCTCCTTCTCTTTCCCTGGTAGATAGCAGTGGTTGACTTTTGTGAGCTGTAGCACACTTCATCAGGTGCATGGAATGGTTAAACACGGGGTACCTAGAGAGAAAGAGAGGGAGGGAGGGAGAAAGGGAGGGAGGGAGGGAAGGTGAGAGAGGAGGGGAGAGAGATGGGACAGTGATGGTAGGGAGATGGGATAGTTTTGCAGATAAAGATTCAAGGGAAAAGATTACAAATACCTTGTCAATTAACAAATGCAATGTGTTAAGACCCCCACAGTGTGTGTTCAGATGTTCAAAAAGGCCAGACTTTGTCAGACGGGGTAAATGTATGTGATAAGATAAGATAAGATGATAAGATAAGGTAGGGTAGGGTAGGATAGGATAATTATAGGGTAAGGTAATGTAAGATAGGGTAGAGTAGGATAGGGCTAGGCTAGGCTAAGGTAAGGTAAGGTAAGGTAAGGTAAGGTAAGGTAAAGTAGGAAAAGGATAGGGATAGGGATATGGCAAGATAGGGTAGGGTAGGAGTAGAGTAGGGTAGGGTAATGTAGGGTAGGGTAGGGATAGGATAGGTAAGGTAGGATAGGATAGGGTAAGGTAGGGTAGGGATAGGGTAGAGTAGGGTAAGGTAGGGTAAAGTAGGGTAGGAAAGGGTAGGGTAGAGTAGAGTAGAGTAGGACAGGACAGGACAGGACAGGACAAGATAAAATTTTATTGTCATTTTTTACAGCCTGTTCTCAAGGGAAAGTGTATATCTACCCAAAACACAAACTTAATGCACATATAAACTTGCTATATACATACATAAATAGATGTACATGATCATTTCAAAGTACAGTACAAAGATCAACTGTTATTATCTATGATTAGGACTCCAGTGCTGGTAACTCTGCCTTTTCATTCTATGCATTTTGATGCCCCTTTTGCAGACTGGATCCTATTTTGGAGGAGTGCTTTGTGCCGTGGACGTAGATGGTGATCAAGAAACAGACCTGCTACTTATCGGGGCCCAGCAATATTTCACCGAAACGAGAGGAGGCCAGGTTTATGTATATGGTTGGGAAGAGGTGAGCCAGGAAAATGGGCAGGGCAATACAGGTAGTCCTCAGCTTAAACAGTTCGTTTAGTGGCCATTCAAAAGTTACAGTGGCACTGAAAAATGTGGCCGTTTTTCACAGTTATGAACTTTCCAGTATTCCCATGTGATCAAAAATTCAGATGCTTGGCAACTGGTTCCTATTTAGGATTGTTGCTAAGTCCTTAGGATTGTTGCTAAGTCCCAAGATCACGTGGCCCCCTTTTGCAACTTTCTGACAAGCAAAGTTAACAAGGAGGCCAGATTTGCTTGACAACTGGGTTACTCACTTATCAACTGCAGTTATTCTGAAGCGAGAAAGGTTGTTAAAATGGGACAAAATTCACGTAACAAATGTCCCGCTTAGCAATAAAATTCTTGGACTCAATTATGGTTGTACGTCGAGGACTACCTGTACATATCCGATATATCTGGGAGATGCCCACATTGTATCCTAGATTTGGAGAGTGGATACCTTTCCTTCCAGGATAATCTCGTTCTCCTTGGAGAATTTAATGGGGATTTAGGATACCCCTTGGGCAGATTTGGAGCAGCCATCACAGATCTGGCAGACGTCAATGGGGATGGACAGACGGACGTGGCTATAGGAGCTCCCTTAGAGGATGAGGAGAGGGGAGCTGTCTACATCTACAACAGCCTTGAGAAGACTCTGCTTACGGAATATAGCCAGGTATGACTACAGCAATGGTGTTGCATGCTAGGTTTACCTGAGAGATTTGCTAACATGCCACATCCAGCTGTTTACTACTGATCTCCAAAGCTAAGTTGGTCAGATCAGAGTAATGATTGGATTACTACTAAATGATACAGCTGTAGGCATCTCAGAAGATGCTAATAGTCAAGTCTTTCTGCATGGTTCAGTGAAGCTAGGTGGATATGTGTGTAAAATCGTCAGTTTGAAAGATGTCACAAATAAGAAATGTAAAAGAAATAAACTTTTCTACATCGTGGTGACCAAAACTGAATGCAGTAAACTAAACTAAACTAAAGGATACTATGAGCCCAGGGCGCTTAACTAGCCAGGGGACTCCGAAAAGTGTTTTGTCAAGAGGAAACTGGACTTTCTGTTTTTTGTTTGAAGATGTTCTGCTTCTCATCCAAGAAGCTTCTTCAGCTCTGAGTACCAGTCAGCAGTCAAAGCTGAAGGAGCTTCTTGGATGAGAAGCGAAACGTCTTCAAAGAAAAACCAGAAAGTCCAGTTGCCTCTTTAAAAAAGCACCTTTGGGACAATCATGACCAGGATGACTGAGAATCTCCATAGACATTTCGCCAAGAGTCTGGCCTGGCCATTTCTATGCATCAACAAGGGTTCATACAACATGTCTGACACATTCATTTCACACTCTGAAAGTCAGTTTTGGGTTGGCAGCGCATTAGAACTAGAGAGTTGATGGCCTACAGCAAGGAGTGTCCAACCTTGACAACGTTAAGACTTCTGGACTTCAACTCAGGCGGGGGAATTCTGGGAGTTGGAGTCCACAAGTCTTAAAGTTGTCAAGGTTGGACACCCCTGGTCTACAAGCTTTCTTCTGTCTGTCAGCTATGTCTTTGAATAGACAGCGCTAACATGACTGACTAAAGAAGTCCTGCACCTATTCTGTCAATCACTCCTTGGAAGAATAGCTTTAAAAAAAAAACTTTTGAATGACCATCTATTGTATAAAATATATTTAAACATGGCAATAGAAACACAGTAAAACGCAGTCTAAAATATTAGTTTTTGAAGCACCAGCTTTCTGAAAGAATCAGACTAAGGTTCTTCCAGTCTGGAACTTTACTTCTAGTTAAGTCAACAGCATTTTTCTCCTGCAGAGAATCACTGGATCCAGCATTTCTCCTGGTCTGAGACACTTTGGACAGTCCATCCATGGAAAGACAGACCTCCGTGGAGATGGTCTCACCAGCATTACAGTAGGAGCCTTGGGAAAGGTGATGGTTCTCCAGTAAGTTCATGTTCTTGGGTTGTCCCAGATGAGGCCATAAGGACTTCAGAAAGTGAAAGTAAGACCAGAAAGTGAAGCAAAGAGCAATTGCAGGACACTTAACAATATTTTCAGTGTTTTTTCCACTACTGTATTTCTTAAACTGGGAACTTATTAGAGGAGTTTTCATTTCTTATAGAAATAACAATAAACTTCTAAACCAGTGGTTCCCAACCTTTTTTGGGGGCCGTGCCCCACCTAAAAATCTTTAAAATCCTGACAGACACACACACACACACACCGTGACATATAATTCTTACTTCACTCAAAAAGTGAACTCTACTCATGTGGAGGAAGCCTAAAAGGCTATTAACTTGGTTTAAACATGGATCAAATAGCCCCCATTAAAAATCAAATTTTCCCCCTCTGGGGCATGGGCCCCATGTTGGGAACCACTGTTCTAAACGAATGTCAGAATAGAAATTTCCCAGCTTGTAGGAAGCAATTCACTTTTTGTTACTTTCAAAAGATATTATGAGGAAAGAAAAATAGGCTTTAGATATTTGAAAATTATGTTTTCCTTTCCTGGGGCTTCAGAAGAATAATTGATAATAACAAAAATATATACACTTTTCATTTAAGTAGTGAAGATGAGGAATTTGAAATTTATGTTAGATACTATGTAGCTTCAGAAAGATAAACAATCTGATTTTACTTCTTTCTCCTGTTTTAAAAGTAGAATTAAACATTAAAGGCAGAATAAAGGGACATTCTAACTCTTGTTAACAATAATTAGTTGTGAGAAAAGAGAAAATTCAACCTTCTCACTTTTGTGAAAGGTGACTGACCTTTCCTTAATTGGCTGAGATGCGGAGGGTAAGTTATTAGAAATAAAATCCCTGGATTTTAGAAAGATAAAAGTCTGTCTGAGCTGGGAAATTATTTCTCAAATTAAATTATAATTACAGATAGTCTGACTTACAACCACAACTGAGCCCAAAATTTCTGCTGGTAACTGAGGTATTTGCTAAGTGAGTTTTATGACCTTTCTTGCCACAATTGTTAAGTGAATCACTGCAGTTGTTAAGTTAGTAATATGGTTGTTAAGTGAAACTGGCCTTCCCATTGCAGGATACTGCAACCATCATAAATATGAACCTGTGGCCAAGTATCTGAATTTTGATTATGTGACTGTGGGGAACGTTGCAACGGTCATAAAAAATATAAAGTGATTTTATTCACTGCCGTTGTAACTTTGAACATTGTCACTAAATGAATGGTTGTAAGTCAAGGACTACCTGTAATTCTTTAACGGCATAAAGATAGTGTTTTTCCCTTTCCGTGGAATCTACAGATAGTCCACAATTTTAAACCCCTACATTTCTTTCTCTTCTGTAATAAATAGTGGTACCTCCTTCCCTCCTCACCTAAATGTAGAAGCTTTGATCCACAGGGTCTAGTACATTGATGGCGAACCTATGGCACACGTGCCACAGGTGGCACGCGGAGCCATTTGTTACCATTTTTAAAAGCCATTTTTCGCCCTCCCCAGGCTCCAGATGCTTTATAGGAGCCTGGGGAGGGCAAAAAGAGCCTCCCCCACCCCGGAGGCCCTCCGGAGGCTTCAGGGACCGTCCGGAGGCTTCCCTGAAGCCTTCGGAGCGCTTAAAACGACCCTTCGAGCAAACCGGAAATGACTTACGGTTTGCTCGGAGGGTCGTTTAAGCGATCTGAAGGCTTCAGGGAAGCCTCTGGACGATCCCTGAAGCCTCTGGAGGGCCTCCGAGGGGGGCGGGGGAGGCTCTTTTCACCCTCCCCAGGCTCCTATAAAGCCTCTGGAGCCTGGGGAGGGCGAAAAAAGCATGTAAAAATGGGCGTGCATGCGCACTGGGGGGTCGTGCATTGCGTTATGGGTGCGGCACGCCTGCACACGATCCACCTGCGCTCCCCCCAGTTGTGGCACGCGAGCCAAAAAAGGTTCACCATCGCTGGTCTAGTAGAATACAATACAATACAATACAATAACAGAGTTGGAAGGGACCTTGGAGATCTTCTAGTCCAACCCCCTGCCTCAACAGGAAACCCTTTACCGTTCCAGACAAATGGCCATCCAACATCTTCTTAAAGACTTCCAGTGTTGGGGCATTCACAACTCGTCTAGGGTAGATAGGTGCTCACTTACCATTTTCTTCCCTAATATTTTTGTTTTGTGGTACTTGCAGATCCAGACCAATTGTTAACGTGGCCACACAAGTTACTTTTGAGCCCCAGGAAATTCCAGTGAAAGATGTTGAATGCACTGGAAATGGCAAACCCTGGCAAAATATAAATTTGAAACTTAGGATCTGCTTCAATAACAGCTTTGTCACGGAGAGTTACACAGGTGAGTCATCTGGAGGAGAACCGAAATGTAGGACTGATCCTGATCCAGAGAACAATCCAGCACTCACATCAGTTGCACAGTGAGTGATATGAGGACAAGACAAAATAGTCCATGGGTTCTTCGATGCTAGTTGCTTTCCTATGAAATGGCCAACTTTAGAAAGAATGTAGAATCAGCCAGTGTCAGAGTTTGTTGCAGAAAAATCAAATCCAGAAAGCACAGAAAGATAACTGATTCAGTTGGATTCATTAACTTCTTTATGTACATAATAACAGATGAATAAATATACCAGGGGTGGCGAACAAGTTCGACAAAAAGAGCCAAAATTTTAAACTGTGAGAGTCAGAGAGCCACACCACGCAGTGACCTGCCAAAACAGACCCGGAAGCAATGTTCCCTCTAATTTTTTTTCGATGTGAGCAGAAAAGTATAGTGTTTGAGCGGCACATTTTCATGCCTGAGCACCCGAATTTTTTTCACAGATGTCACCTAAGACAACAACGAAATCAGTATTATTTGAAACTCAAAGTTATGTTTCTTCAAGGTACCCGCTTAATTCAAAGTGTTATATAATATCAGTATCACTTAACAACGCTCCTCCTTAGCAACCAAAATGTTGGCTCAGAAACTCTGGCATTTGAAGCACGCAACTCTTAAAGCTGTCAAGTTACAAGACCCTTGCACCCCTAACCCTTTAGGGAAAAAAACCCCCAGGGGTCTTCAAACCTGACAGCTTTAACACTTGTGGACTTCAACTCCCAGAATTCCTCCTCCAGTCATGTTGCAGCGACGTCATCTGCGTGGATCTGCTCCATCTTTGCTTTCTTCATTGTGGGCAGGGCTTCTGCTGAAGATGCCGACGAGTACGAGTTGCCACCAGAATAACTGCTGCTACCTCCTCCTCCTCCTCCTCCTCCTCCAACAGAATCACCAGATTTGCTCCTGAGCTCAGCGCTGGGTTACCTCTGCCCCCTCCCCCTCCTCCGTGCTTTTGAGGAGCCATGAGGCTTTTTTTCCCCTGCTCCCCCCCCCCCCGCCTTCCTACTGGCTCCTGCAGCCTCATGGCTCCTCAAAAGCACGGCGGAGGAGGAGGAGGGGGCAGGGGTAACCCAGCGCTGACTGAGCTCAGCTGCTCCGAGCGGAGGGGAGGCGCCGCTGCCACGCGCGGAGATGCCGGCTGGAACTTTGGCAGCTTCATCTCAGCCGCAGCGCCGGGCGGCAAATCCGGCAGTGCTGCCTGTTAGAGGAGGATGAGGAGGAGGTGGCAGCAGTTCTTCCGGTGGCGGTGGGGGCTTTGGGGCTTCACAACTAGCCTCAGTCGCCCCGTGCTCCTCAAAGCAAGTCTGGGGAAGTCCTTTGCAGGCGGCCCGTTCTAGCTGCCTGCAAAGGACCTCCCCAGCTTCCGAAAGGGAGCGCGCGATCCGAGCCACAGTATACTAAATAATGATAAGAGGCAAAGAGCCTCATTTATTTTGGCCGGGAGCCGCATGCAGCTCGCGAGCTGCGTGTTCGCCACCCCTGAAATATACAATACCAATAGTAGATTATTTCAATGTGGTAGAAGTTACAAGCAGAACACAAGCAGGAGAGAATTGTTAGTTTCATTTCAGAGTTCAGAGCAGACAGAATAGTTTCAGTATGGATTCTCAGCACAGACTCAGATCTGTTTAAGCTCCCATTGGCTGACTTAGTTGCTATGCTTATTCATTGGCTGACCTTGTTACCATGTCTCTCCCAGTTATGAATATTCTAACAGCCAGTCCATTACATTTGAGTGTTTTCTGTGTTTGTGTCTTGTTATATTCATTTTTTTTCCTCATTTAAAATGGCATGGTGGTATTAGGCTAAGCAACGCACTACCAAGGCTTTGGACTCAGCTGTGTCTTTCATCCAGGGCTTCCAGTGTTGCTCCTTTTTAAAAATAGTTTTCTGTTTAGGCAGCAATGGCATTGGCATTCTTTATGAATGGCCTCCAATTGGTTAAAACAGGGGCCTTCAAACTTAGCAAATTTAAGACTCATGGATTTCAATTCCCAGAATTCCCCAGCCAGCTGGCTGATTAATTCTGGAGTTGGAAGTCTACAAGTCTTAAAATTGCCAAATTTGGAGGCCCCTGGCTTATAGAGAGAGTCCTCGAACATAGGACCACAATGGAGCCCAAAATTGATATCTCTGAGGAAGACATTTGTTGAGTGAGTTTTTGCCCCATTTTATGACTTTTCTTGCCACAGTTGCTAAGTTTGTGTTTGTGTTTATGGCAGTTGTTAAGTTAGTTACACGGTTCTTAAGTGAATCTGGTTTATCCATTGACATTATCAGAATGTCACAAAAGGTGATCACACGATCTTGGGACACTACAATTGTCATAAACGTGAATCGCCAACTTTCTGAATTTTGATCATGTGACATTGGGGATGCTGCAACAATTGTAAGTGTGAAAAACGGTCATGTCACTTTTTTTCAGTGATGTAACTTTGAACAATCACTAAATGAACTGTTGTAAGTCAAGGAGTACCTGCAATAAGTCCCTTGGGGACTTTCTGTGACAATTCCTTCTAATACTTATTCCCCTTAGCACAATTTTGTCCTTAATTATCTAAAAGGGAAGATAGCATCCATTTTCATGATATTTTCTATTTTAAAAAATGTTTATTGTTTTTAATCGGTTTTATGTAGGTTGTTCTCGACTTATGATTGGTTGCTTAGAGACTGTTTGAAGTTATGACCAACATGAAAACAGAAACTTATGAGGACTACTTGTTTACTTCCTGTTTCCTGGTTGTTTACTCCTTTTTTAAGGCATGGGATTGGTGGAGGGCAATTGTATTTTCAATACAACAGGATCCAGAGATTTGCTGTTATAGTCATCAAAATAGACAGAAGATTTGCAGAATATCTGCTCAGCATTTTACACACATTTTCTTCCTTCTAGGGCATCTGTCTGCAAAACTCTTGTTCCACTTGGAGATTGACCCAGACAGGGTGAAATACCGAGGAGAATTTAGGAATGGCAAGAATATTATAAACGGAGCCGAAGAAATCTCTCTAAAGCCAGTGTGTGTATTGGAGGAAATTAATATCACGGTAAATCAAAACTACTTGTTGTTAAATCTTTTGTTCATAGATTCTAGATTTCTACCTTTTGTGTGACGGTGAAGCTAGTCTGCCCTCAGATATTGCTAATGTGATGGTTACCAGCCAGTAATCCTTGCTTAAGCAACTCCTACATTGTCTTTCAGAATTGCATTGAGGATTACTTGTCAGCCATCAAGCTCCTTGTGAATTTGTCCCTTGAGGAAGACGGTTTGCTGAAGAGTGGACTTCCTAAGCCTATTCTGAATCCTTTAAGCAATAGGACAATGGTGGAGGTGAGACCTTACTTGTGTGTGTGGGGGGGGGGGGGAATAACAGATTTAGCCATCAGCAGAAGAGAATCCCTAGCACCACATAAAGGAGTGAGCTCCTGTTACTTGTCCTAGCTTCTGCCAACCTAGCAGCTGGAAAGCATGTAAAAAATGCAAGTAGAAAAATAGGAATCACCTTTGGTGGGAAGGTAACAGCGTTCCGTGCGCCTTCAGCATGCCTGCCACATGATCACAGAGATGTCTTCGGACAGTGCTGGCTCTTCGGCTTTGAAACGGAGATTAGCACTGCCCCCTAGAGTCAGGAATGAAGCATCAGAGGTGATATCCAGCAGGCTCTGACCAGTTGTGGAGAACCAGTAGCGGAAGATTTGAGTAGTTCGGAGAACCAGTAAATACCACCTCTGACTGGCCCTGCCCCCATCTATTCTCTGCCTTCTGAGTCCCAGCTGATCAGGAGCGAATGGGGATTTTGCAGTAACCTTCCCCTGGAGTGGGGAGGGGATGGAGATTTTACAGTATCCTTCCCCTGCCACATCCACCAAGCCATGCCACGCCCATCAAGTCACGCTCATAGAACCAGTAGTAAAAAAAAATTGAATCCCACACATATGTGCAAAGGGAGCCTTTACCTTTTAGAAGAGAATGTAAATCAGGGTTGAACAGTGGTGTCCTTACTGCTTTCTGAGCTTGGTTGTTTTCTGGCAGACATTTCAGTACCCAAGTAGATAACATCATCAATGCTAGCAGAGAGTAGGCTTTGCTCTCTGTTTATATATCAGTCGCTTGCTCTGTCATTATTGGTGGGAATGGCCTTGGTGGTTCCTTAATTGGGCTGTTGCTACTGTTAGCTTGTTTGAGTAAAAGATTAACATTAATTAACAATCAAGACACAAACAATACCCCCATCAAGGAACTGCCTAACAAGCTAACAGTACACAGCAACCCAATCAAGGAACTACCAAGACCATTCCCACTAACACTGACAGGGCAAGCCTCTAGAATATAAAATGAGAGCAAATCCCACTCCCACCAGCTTAAAGGCAGATGGGAGAAAACCAGGAGATGGGCCTCAATCTGTCATATTTTAGCATAGGGTAAATATCTATGGATATTCTCAATCATCCAGGTAATGGTTGTCTCCAAGGTGCTTTTTCAAGAGGCAACTGGACTTTCTGGTTTTTCTTTTAAGACGTTTTGCTTGTCATCCAAGAAACGTCTTCAGCTGTGACTGGATGGTGGGCAACGGAAGGATTTATATTCCTTGTAGACAACAGATTATTTGCATTCTTTTATGGAGTCACTGAGGCTACTTGGAGGTTTGTCTGTGTCCTCAGGGTCACCTGAATAGTGGGGGAGGGGAATGAATGTGACATCATCTATCTCCAGTTTACAATAAAGCCCTTTCAGCAGTTCCAAGAAAGCTCCACACCCATTTGCACTACTCAGGTGACCCTGAGGACACAGACAAGTCTCCAGGTGGCCTCAATGACTCTCTCTAAAAGAATGCAAATGACTAGCTGTCTGCAAGGAATATAAATCCTTCCATTTCCCACCATCCGGTCAGAGCTGAAGAAGCCTCTTGGATGAGAAGTGAAACGTCTTCGAAGAAAAACAAGGAAGGTCAGCAGGGTAAGGTATTACACTGGATATGTGTAAATATTTCCTATCTTATCAAATACAACAGATTCCTTTTGACAAGAACTGTGGAACAGATGACATCTGTGTGGCCGACCTGAAAATCACCTTCCATTCTTCAGGGTAAGTATAAATTCCTTGATACCCTCAGTCACTTTTCTTGAAAGAATATGAGAAAAATCAGAAGCTGCCTAGGAACTGCAAGGTTTCAGTTTCGTCAATACTAATCCACATTTATGTAGCCTGGTTTTAAATAACAGGCAGTCCTCACTTCACCACCAATTGCTTAATGGCTGTTCAAAGTTACGATAGATCCCAGAAAGTTACTTATCCACCCCTTGCAGTCATGTGTTCACATTTCAGGCATTCGTCAAGCAGTTCGTATTTACAACTGGTTGCAGCATCCCAGGGGCTTCTGAATGCAATTTGTGATCCCCCCACCCCCAGTTTCTGGTACAAAAAGCATGCATTTGAGAGAATGGATCTGCTTATCATCCAAATGATTTGTTTAATGACTACAGTGACTCACTTTGTAAAAGTCATAAAATAAAGTCAAGTCACTTAGTGATCCACTTAATGATTGCAAAGGTATCGACCAAAATTCTAGGCTCTGTGATTGTTAAGTGAGGACTATCTGCAGATTGTTTTAAGAATCCTTATATTTAGCTTTGTAAAATATTGAAAATTAATGTGAAGCTGAGTGAAGCCAAAGATAACAAAAATGGCTATGGAGAAGAATCTTTGAGATTTTAGGCTTCTGGAGTTGAACAAATTATCTTTCAGAAACTCTTTCTCTTCTACACCAGTTTTTACAGTTCTAAAGGCTCCAGGGTGAAATTGCATTGGATAGCCACTCTTGTGGCTATTTAGCAAACTTGCCTCAAGGATGCATCAACAGAAGGATACTGTCAAGATCATGTGAAGTGCTAATACTGCTTTATATTATACTGGTAAAACCATATTGGGAATAGATTTTTAAGAAGAGATCGGACAGCCATTTGTTCAGAATGGTATAGGTCTCTTGCGCAAGCACAGGGTTAGACTAGAAGATCTCCAACTCTGTTATTCTGCATTTGAGTCTGTTTTCTGCATATTTATCGAAACTGGGAACGGAATAGCACTAATCCACTTCTGCTCTTGTACAACAGGTCTAAGGAACTCGTTGTATCTCCTCAATATCCACTAGAAATGAATTTGGAACTGGTGAATCAGCGGGAAGATGCCTATTTTACGATGCTCTACGTGCCCCTGTTGCCAGGCCTTTCTTTCCGCAAACATTCAGTGCTGAAAGTATGTATGCCATCTTTTCGAACGCAGGACTTGGCAGTGGGCATATCCCTCCACCTTCCACCCCCACCCCCTGGTGCCATGATTCTGTCTGCTGGAATAGCATATATTTCAGCAGCTCCCTTTTACCTGTCCGAAGACTTGGGCTAAAGGAAAAGCCACAGAGTTTGAGTTTTTTGAAAAAGCAGTGGCCCAAAAGTGTAGGCTATGTGGCGACTGTAACCTCTCTATGGCAGGGTTCCTCAACCTGTGGGCTCTGGCCCACTACTGGGCCATGTTCTGTTAGCCACTGGGCCACTTGAGTGGCTGGCCAATACATGTGTGTGCCCGCACTCCCTACTCCAGGGGTGGGTTCCTGCCAGTTCTAACCTCTTCTATAGAAGAGGTTCCACAAATCTACAGTGCCGTTTAGAACCAGCTCCCTCCCCCCGCCCGTCCGCACATCATCAAGATGAAGAGCGAGAGGAGGAATTCTGGGAGTTGAAGTCCACAAGTCTTAAAGCTGTCAAGTTTAAACACCCCCTGGGTTTTTTATTTCTAAAGGATTAGAGGTGCAAGGGTCTTGTAACTTGACAGCTTTAAGACTTGCGTGCTTCAATGCCAGAGTTTCTGAGCCAACATTTTAGTTGCTACACAAGAGCGTTGTTAAGTGAGTTTCACCACATTTTACAAGTTGGCCACTCCCACCCGGTCACATGGCTGGCAAACCACTTCCACCCTGTCACATGGCCGGCAAGCCACTCCCACAAAGCAGGTCACACCTACGGAAGAGGTTCTAAAAAATTTTGAAACCCACCACTGGCCTACTCGCACTAGTGTTGCGGGGTCAAATGGGCACTATCATCGCCATGAGCACACACTCCTCGCATTTGTCTGGTGCATCGCATGGGTGCTATCATGACCTTGAATGCACACATTCCCCAGTCGCACTAGCATTGTGGTATCGCATGGGCACTATCGTTGGCGCAAGTGCATACCCCCCCCCACTAGTGTTGCAGTATCGCTAGCATCCCACAGGTACTCATGGCCCTGTTTGCGTTGTGCGTGCAATCATAATCCTGTTTGCACATGCAAATGTAAAGATGACTCCCCCCGCGGGCCAACCAAGAAAGGTTGGGGCCCCCTGCTCTATGGCATGTGTCTCACCCCAATGAGATTAACCCACCACACCCACTCTGGCCAAAGGTGCATGCTGTGGATTCCATCAGACAGGGGATTCCAACTGGAGGGGTTAGGGAGAAAACCATGTTTTCTGCCATGGTTCCCACCTTATGAAAGTCCCTCGAGGTGGGATCCATTCCCCCCACTCCACCCTTTTGGCTTTCTGAAAGGGACTGAAAACCTGGCTGTGCCAATTGGCTTTGGGGCCTGATGGAGGCCTAGTTGTATGGAGGTGGTTAGTAGCTTAGAAGATTCCACTTGCATCCCATTTACATATTGGTCCTTTTAACTCAGCTCCTTGAGAATTTTAATCTTTTAACTTTTAAGGCTGAACATTTTTAACGTTTTAAACCTTCTAATTCTTTCATATTGTTGCTTTATTGTTTATTTGTATCCTGCCTCTATTATTTTTATAAATAACTCAAGGTGGCGATCATATCCAGCACACCTTCCTCCTCCTATTTACCTCACAACTACCACCCTGTGAGGTGGTTTGAATGAGGGAGAGAATTTTATGACAATATAAGACACCTAAAGTCACTTGATAGTGAGATGGAGAGCCTATAAATGTAATAAATAAATGCAGTCTGGAGCTGCAGGAAGGAGGGGCTCTTTCCCAGAGGCCAAAGAGACAGCAAAGTTGGGAATGTCCGCTAGGCAAGAAGAGAGCAAAGGCAGACCCTCCTAGCAATTCACAGAGGATATCTATAGTTATACAGATTCGGTCTGGCAAGATTCTGTTGTAGGCAAACAGCAACAGAGAACTATTCAGAAGTATAGGTAGCCCTTGACTTATTAGAGTTTGTTTAGTTGACTGTTTGAAGTTACAACAGCACTTTAAAAAATGACTTATGACCATTTTTCACACTTACGACCAATGCAGAATCCCTGAGGTCACATGATCTAAACCCAGCTGCTTGGCAACTGAGTCATGTTTATGAGGGTTGCAGTCTCCCGGGGTCCTGTAATCATCTTTTATGATATTCTCACAATCAAAGTTATTGGGGAAGCCAGATTCACTTAACAACCGTGTTACTAACTTCATTGAGAGGATTCACTTAACACCTGTGCCAAGAAAAATGTGTTAATACAGGACAAAACTCTCTTAACCAAAACTCTTGCTTAGCAACAGGGATTTTGGGCTCAGTCGTGGTCATAAGCCAAGGACTACCCGTAACTCCACATGTCATTTTTCGTTCTTTGGGCCTGACATGAATCTTGCCAGAGTAAAGTAATTATCTGCATAAGTACACTCTGTAAACTGCTAGGGAGGCTCCGCCTTCATCCTCTTCCTGACTACCAGACATTCCAAGTTCGTGTTGTGGCCCGACAGCGGCCAGCAGAGCTGGCAGCAGATTCGGACAGTGAGGAGGTTGGGGACGAACATGAGCTAGTCCTGGAGTCTGGGGAAGGCTTGGACGAGGGCTCTGTGTCAGAGGCAGAGAGGGGATGAAGGCACCTGGTAGTCATTTGCTGCCACTGGAGCCTCTGGAGTCTGACATCAGTGAAGCAGAAGAACAACGGGAGCCTGTTCCCAGTTTGCCCAGAAGGCAAGAACAATTAAGAAAACACAGTCGACTTGGGAATAAAGCTTGGAGATGATTGGCCCCTCCCATAAAAGACATAAGAGAGGAGTGAATGGGATGTGAGCTTTTGCAGGAAGCAATTAGTTCATCTGCTCGGTTCAAGCTTTGAAAAGTTCCGTTCGACTGTGCTAAGTTTGGCCTTGCTCTGCATTTGGCAATTAGGTCTCTGGCAACATTCCCAGGGAGATAAGGTGGGTATTTATCAACATTCCCTTGAAAGACTGTGGCAACTCAAGCAGACATCTGTCGGAATCTTCATAGACTGTTTGTGAAGCTTTGCTGTTAATGACCATAATTTGCAGCCATATAAATAAAAGAGGGCTTTTGGGACTAAGATTGTGATTTATGCTTTATCTGGGAGCCTAGGTCAGGACAGCTCTGCTACAGTATCTATTTGCCCTCTGGAAAAGTGCTCTTCCTTCCTGTGACATCCCACCACAGGAGGATAACCGGTCTTGAATTGGAAAGGAGAAAGTCGCAGACATTAAACCGAATCTCACTACCCTTTCTTTCCTTTCCCAGTACAATGCTCTCGTCATCCTGCAGTGTAATGCAATGTTTCGTCGTCAGGACTTTCAAGGCCTTGCTTGCAACGTCAGTCACCCCATCTACAGGAATAGCACAAAGGTATATATGATCACCCTAGTGAGCGGGTTAGGGGGCTGGTAGTGGTGGATGTTCACCATTTTTCTATGCAGGACGATGGCTGTATTGTAAGAAATACTTAACGGTACTTAAACTATGGTTTAATCAACTAACTTCATGTCCTGGGTTTGCAGGCCACACTGGATTAACAGATTAACAGGGTGGGAAGGGACCTTGTAGGTCATCTACTCAGGGGTGGTATTCACTTACCTTCCCTACCGGTTCGCAAATGTGTGTGTGTGGCACCCTCGCTTGGATAGCATGCGCCGCGTCCACACATGTGCTCTGCCTTCAGCACATGTGCTTTTCCTAAAAAAAGGGGCCTAAATGGGATGCCGTAGAGCTGGGGTGGGAGAGCAGGGCCACCTGCGATTTCCGCTACTGGTTTGGGCGAACCGGTCCACCTCTGCATCTAATCCAAAAACTAAGCACACTTGCTGAGTTTGCGGAATTTATGGATAGTTGCTTGCAAACCTTTGCCAATCCTGTGCTATGACCAGGCAACAGGCTACACTCAAAAGCCACTATAGTTGAAGGAACAAGGCAAGGTCATTCCCACATACCATTCTAGTGGGTCAGTCAATATAGAAACCAAGGATCCTAAGGATGAGCTACAATCTGCAAGTCAGTTCAGTTGTAATTCATCACAGCAATATGGAGCGGTTGACCATCTTGCTTTTTTTTTTATCTAATAGCCTCCTCAAAACTAGAGATTATAACTTTTTCCCACTCTTTGGAAGCAGAAGCTGCTTAAAGATGAGACCCACATAGCAAAACCGATATCCTGAAATAAATTGTGTGCTAGTTCACACTTTACAAAAAGCCACCATTTGCTTATTGGCCACAGTTTTCTGAACCATCCACAATGTCTGGCTCATATATTGTGCTAAATTAAAAACAGGAGTTTACAAACCACGGCCGTTGGGTTCGCTTAACGTTATGTCAAACAACAGCGTCACATCTAGATTTGGCAACTGTTGGGTGAGTCCCGCCAATGTCTCTAATTTAGGCATCTTGATTGTGAATATAGAGGATGAGGTAGAAAGAACAGAAAATGTGGGGTTTTTTTAAACACACACACACACACACACACACACACTGTGCAATGTCTCAGCAGTTAAAGATGCTGAACTTGTCAGCTGGAGAGTTGACAGCCCAGGTTCGAGACCCTAACTCTGCACATCAGAGTGAGCTTCCATTGTTGCCCCAACTCCTGCCTACCTAGCAGTGTGAAAGCATGCAAGTGCAAATAGATAAATAGATACCACTTTGGTGGGAAGGTAATAGCCTTCCATGAGCGTTTGGTGTATAGCCGTGATGGCCATATGACCATGGAAATTGTCTCCCTCAGCCTAAAAACAATATATAGTTTGCCTGCAAGAGAGAAGAAAAGGGAGGAGGTGTGGGAGGAAGCCAGAGAGAATGCTGTTAAATCAACATCCCCAGCGTTATCTCCTGGGGAGGAACAGCCCAAGCTGTGTTCGATAAGGGAGGAAGGGATAGGAGCATCGTTTAACATGCCTGATGTAAAAACAACAAGCTAATCATAGATGGGAGGCGGGTGGATGGGCCTATCACATGTGCCATGGCCAAATTGATTAGCATTGTATAAACGATGTTAGCAGTGGCTAAGGAAAGCTCAGTGAGCAATATATTTTAAAAGTTCCAGCGATCATAATGTCTGTTTCATATATGTATGTATGTATATATGTATGTATTGTTTGTATGTACCGTATGTAGGTATGTAACGACCTGGGTAATGGGCTGTGTGATGACATCCTGAGCTCTACTTGTAGTGATATCCTGAGTCCTGTGCTGCAACTCCTGGGGCGTTGGCTGTGTTGTAACATCCTGAGCCTTTGCATTGTAACCTGGCCACACCACAAACTCGGAGCCAAACCAAAGACCAGGATGTTACACCTCAGCCATCTGCTCAGGACATTACATCACAGAACTCAGGAGGTTACAATGCAAAGGCTCAGGAGGTTACAACGCAGCCAACCCCCCATGAGGGTACATACCTGTATCCGTGAAAATCTACAAAAACATATACATACATACATACATACATACATACATACATACATACATACACACATACGTTTTCGTAGATTTTCACGGGTAGATATGCTGGTCTTGTTGTATTTGGGTCTTTTCCCGTGTAAGATTAAGATTGTCTTAGCAACATTTCGGCGAGGTCTCATTCGCCATCTTCAGGCTGGTATTTTCAGCTTAAAGCATGGTCGGAGCTGCCATCTTTCTATAAAACTTGGTGGGGGTGTGGAGTGCTGGCTTTGTTTCAGTAAGTGGATTGATTGGTTGTGTGGTTGTATCATGATTAGTAGATTGGTTCTGATTGGTGCTGGCTGTGTGTCCGTTGTTGTTTTGTGTTGTAACGGCCTGGGTGGTGGGTGGGACTCATTTGTTGATTAGGGCTGGTTTTCAAATGTCTGGTAGGTGGGAGGTATCCTCATGTTTATTCATGTTATGGGGGTGTTTCTCGAAGCTATCGAAATAGAGATAGCTGCTTAGAAAGTTAACAACTTTCATACACACACACACACACACACACACACACAGACTGTTTCCCCAAAAATAAGACCTTCCCGGATAATAAGCCCAATCAGGCTTTTGAGTGCATGTGTTAAAATAAGCCCTCCCCTAAAATATTTAAATGCATGTGCAGCCGCTCCCTGCCATTTCCTGGGGGGAGGGGGGAACATGCTCCAAGCGCCCCACATGCATCTGCCATCCACGCAGAATGGCCTAGCAGAGGACACTCTTGCAAACCCTACGCTCCTGCGCTCCTTTAGTGGTGGCCGCAAAAAGAGCAACAGGCCCAGCCACGCTAAGGCTGGCAAGAATGTGCTAGGAGCAGAGACAGAACTTCCGGCCCTCTCTGGATCAGCTGATCTGTGGGCCGTGGGCTGAGGTTAAGGGGTCTCCTGCACCTCAAAAATAATAAGATCTCCCCGAAAATAAGGCCAAGTCTTTATTTTGAGGGGGTCAAACAGGGGTGGGTTCCTGCCAGTTCTAACCTCTTCTATAGAAGAGGTTCCACAAATCTACAGTGCCGTTTAGAACCGGTTCCAGCTCCCTCCCCCCGCTCGTCCGCACATCATCAAGATGAAGAGCGAGAAGAGGAATTCTGGGAGTTGAAGTCCACAAGTCTTAAAGCTGTCAAGTTTGAACACCCCTGGGGTTTTTTTTCTAAAGGGTTAGGGGTGCAAGGGTCTTGTAACTTGACAGCTTTAAGATTTGTGTGCTTCAAATGCCAGAGTTTCTGAGCCAACATTTTGGTTGCTAAGCAAGAGCGTTGTTAAGTGAGTTTCACCACATTTTACAAGTTGGCCACGCCACCCAGTCACATGGTTGGCAAGCCACTCCCACAAAGCAGGCCACACCTACAGAAGAGGTTCTAAAAAAGTTTGAAACCCACCACTGGGGTCAAAAGAAAATAAGACCCTGTCTTATTTTCGGGGAAACACAGTATATAATTGTAAGTCTAAATGTAAGGATATGCATCTTCTATTGTTTAGTGAGCTTAACGGGGGTGAAAGAACTTGACCTGATATGTCAGAGGCCAGAAACATAGAATGAAAAAGACTGTAAAATGCTTGGCAGACGTTGTGAACTGTCTCAGTGTTGACCTGCTCTCTCTTAGGCTTTGATCCAGCTTCAGTTTGGTGTGCTCGAAAACATGGACTGGAAAGAAAACGTGGAGTTGGTGGCGTATGTCACTAGGTAAACTTCAATAACTTATTTTACTGAGCCATTATGTTTCATCTCTTGCAGCCTTACTATGTCAGGTGCTACCAAGAAAGTAAAATAAGCTGTTTTAATTTTAAACCCTCCAATAAGGATGAGATGGAAGAGGAAAGAGGGAAAATTAACAAAACGTTTTGGAAAGGAAAATCATGGAGAAATGGCAGGGTGTGCATGGTAAAATTGTAGTGGGGAATCAGAAAACGTAAAGGTCTTAAAGCAGGGGTGTCCAAACTTGGGAACTTTTAAGACTTGTGGACTTCAACTCCCAGAATTCCCCAGCCAGGCTGGCTAGGGAATTCTGGGAGTTGAAGTCCACAAGTCTTAAAGTTCCCAAGTTTGGAAACGCCTGTCTTAAAGAAAAAGAAGACAGTTGGATTGAAAAAAAAGATTTGATTGCAGCTACAGAGAAAACCAGGATAGAAGCCATCAGTGTACTGCTTCTAGTTATTATAATTTAGTATTTATTTAGTATTTATTTATTATAATGTAGTGCAGGTATATTGTACAGTACATTACTATAATATAGTACAACCTATGATGATAATGGAGTCCTGAATTTCTGTCATAAGTCATGATGGTCATAAGAAGGCGCTCAAATGACAGGATCCAATTTTACAACGTTTTTTGTGGCTGTTGTTAATTGAACATGTTGGTCGTTAAGGGAACACGTCAGTCATTTCGTGAATCTAGTATATGAATGTTTTTTTCCATGGAAACCCACCGAAAAGGCTGGAAACCAGCCAAAATGTCATAAATGTCATGGCCCTATGATTGCAGAATGCTGCAACTTCTTGTGCAGCCCTCAGAACTCTGGATCTGTAAGTACCTTTGGGGGGGGGGGATCTGTTATAACTTCAAATGGTCATAACTAGAACTGGTTCTTAACTTTCTAAGCAGTTTGGAGAACCAGTTGTTGGAAGAAATCTCATTTTGGTTTTTCCCACTTTACAGGGGTAATCCTGTAAGGAAGGCAGGAAGGAAACATTCTGGTGTTGTTTCTAGCCTAATCTTTATTCCCCCTGGTTACAGAAACTGCCTCTCTGGTTAACCCTTATTACATTGTAAGAGCTAAGGCGAAGCGCCCATCGACCTGAGTGACATTGAGTTGGCCACGCCCACCCAGTCACAGGACTACCAAGTCCCACCTACCTAGCTGGTCATTATGGCAGAGAACCAGTTGTTAAATTATTTGAATCCCACCACTGCTTCCAACCCATACGGTCCTGAGCTCTCTTTTTTGGCCAATTGGGCCCGTAGTACTTGCCAATGTCATCTTGTTTTAGGTTTCTTTCATAGATGTTTTTTATCAAGTGGGATCCATTCTATGACTGCCTTGGTCCGCCTGCCATCAGTTCTTTTTGCTATGTGGCCGGCCCATTTCCATTTCAATTCTTTTACTCTCTTGACGGCATTGTATACTTTCGTTTGTTCTCTAATCCATGTGCAGGTCTCTCTATCTTGTCTTGTAACACTGAGGGTGTATCTTTCCATGGCTCTTTGTGCCACTTGTAGCTTTTGTAACGACCGGGAAGTTAGTGTCCATGTTTCCCAGGTGTTGTGGCTCATCGGTGGCCAGCAAAGCTGGAAGCAGAGTCGGACAGTGAGGAGGTTGGGGAGGAACATGGGCCAGTCGTGGGAGCTGAGGAAAGCTCAGACAAGGGCTCTGTGTCAGAGGCAGAGAGGGAGCTAGACAGCAATGAGGCAGAGGAACAGCTGGAGCCTGTTCCCAGTGTGTGCATGCGCAGAGCTGCCAGAAGACAAAAACAACTAAGAAGGCAGGGTCGGCTTAGGGGTAAAGTCACACCTTGGAGGTGATGCCCCCCCCCCATAGGAAACAAAAGAGGAGCGAACAGGGAGGGGGCTTTTGAAGGAAACAATTCATTCCTTCGTTGGTTTCAAGAGTAGAAAGTTCCGTTTGTGACTATAAGAGACTCTGTGCCAAGTGTTGTGTTTGGAAACTAGTCATCTGGCAGATCTCCAAGTGAGATAAGGTTCATGTTGATAAATATTCCTCCGAAAGACTGTTTGCCAAGACTTGTTGATTGTGAATGAAAGTAATTCACAGTCGTGTAAATAAAAGCGGTTTTGTCGAGATTCTGCTTCATGCTTTTTAAGGAAGCCTAGGTCAAAACACCTGGCATGTTAGAACAGGAAGCACACAACTGATCAAAAACTTTTCACACATAGTGGGAGGTTGTCATTTGTTTTGTTGCTTATGGGTGCGGAAGTCTGGAACGAGTAGTTCTAAGTTTATATTGTGTGTTACTCTCTTATAGTGAAAACGAGGCTAATGAAACTCTTCAAAACAACAGAGCTGTTCATAGCATCCCTGTGAAGTACCCCATCAACATCATTATCAAGAGGTAAGACTCTTGGTTGCCTTTTTAAACATTTTCCTCCTGGATATGAAAGCAGACCTGTAGGCCACTGAGGTGTATCCCATAATTAAGCAGAACGAATATAACACCCAGAACAACCTAGTGACTGTGGATCGGTCGCCCTCTGATCTAGTAACTTTACAAATACCGGTGTTTGAAATTCCTGCAAAACCTTCCACCTCATTTTTCAGAAGATATGACATTTCCTGGGCTTCCAACAGTTTCTTATGATGGCATCATCGCAAATGCTGGCCGTGATGGTGAACCTATGGCACGCGTGCCGGAAGTGACACACAGAGCCATCTCTCTGGGCATGCCAGCCTCACCAGTTGTTCTTCCGGGTTCCGGCATGCACATGCATGCCAGCCAGCTGGTCTTTGTACACGCATGCACACTAGAAACTGGAAGACCAGGTGACCAGCACACATGTTCATGCCGGAACACAGAAGTTCAGCTTCCTGGAGCACACAGGCATGCCGGGAAACTGCTCTTCCGGTTTCCGGAATTCCCACACATGCACGCTAGGGAGCTGCTCTTCCAGTTTCTCGTGCTTTCTTGTGCATGCGTGCATGCTCCCATTTCGGCACTCAGTTCCAAAAAGGCTTGCCAACAGGGTTATTTTGCTTGGTTCCAAGATTGGGCTTCTAAATGAGGTTTTTATTGCATAATTTGCTGTTGGGGTCATAGAATATTAGGCAGAGTCAGTGGTGGGTTCTGGATCCCGTTCCAACCGTTATGGTTGGAACAGGCCCAGTGTCACCCACATGGATGTGAGTGCCTGCCTGCCATGCCTCCGCAAGCCTCCACAACGCTCTAGCTGCTCGGCGGAGTGTCGTGCAAGCGCCATAAGCACCATGCACGTGCACGGAAGCCCCAAAGGCTTAGAGGACAGGTAAGGAGCGAGGGCGGGCGGTGGACCCTCCAGAGCACCGTACCGGAACAGTACCCGGTGCTCCGCGTAGGCTCTGGTACGCCCACACCGGGGTGTACTGCCTACAACCCATCACTGGGCAGAGTTTACATCTTGTCAGCTTTGAGCTGCAGCCCCCACCCCTCCATCCCACTGCTTGTATTCTTTCTTTCTACAAAGAGAACCAGTTAAAAAGATTGAATGGCTGCATAATGTTTTTTAACATTAGTATTAGGAGCCCTCTGTCTGCAAGTACTGTAAAGTTATTTTTCTCTTTTCAGCCAGTATTGTGAACAGATAAGTTCTCTTGGAGTCAGTAAATTCAAGGGGGTTCTAGTAATAATAAGATCACTTCCTTCCTTGCTCATCCATTCCTGCTTTTGTCTCTTGCAGGTTAGAAACATCTAGCCAATACATTAACTTCAGTTCTGAACGGCAAGAAAACAAGACCGTGACACACTCCTACCAAGTGAGTTGGTGCTTGCAAGGTTTCACCCAAAGTAAGACTGCTGTAATGCCTGTCATGGTGCTTAGAATCCTGTGGACTTATGAGAAAGTGGCCCAAAGGCTTATTTTTATGCATTTTCATTTATTAAAAGAATTTATATGGCTGCCCAAGTCACACACAGGTGACTCTGGGTGGCTTACGACATTAAACATTACTAACTTTATAATGATTGGTTGCACGGTCAGCCAGATGTTTAGACTGGATTTGATATTTTTCTCAATCTAGCAAATTTTCCCCTAATACTTGGGATAGGCAGATGTTGTAGTTGGATGGTGTTAAAGGTCTTGTCACAGGGTGTAAGCTGTTCCAAGCAAAGCAGTCTTTTGCAATTGACCAATGGTCAATGATGATGGTGTTCAAGGGATGCTCCAGATGTTACTGTTAGTATTGGTACTATCTTTGCTTTCTTTTGCCACAGTTGTTCTACTTCTATTTTCAAGTCTTTGTATGTGATGATTTTCTTTAGTTCTTTCTCTTTTCTTTTGCTGTCTCCAGGTATTGTAATGTCCACTATCCAGACTTGTTTTTCTTAATATACAGTTAAGTGTGGTGTGCAAATGCATGGCTGTTTGAATTTTAAAGTTCCAGAGCTTCTTCATTGCTTCTTCATTGCTATTACTGGCACTTTGTCTATTTGGTGGTCCCATCAGTTTTTGCTTGCAGGCAAATTACGTTTCTTGCCGATTTTCCAATGCAACATTATTGCTATTTTTCCCTTCATCTTCCTTCTCTTCCAGGTAACTAACTGGGCCCTGGGGAAGTTCCCACTACCTAAAGTATTGGTGTATGTCAAAGTGCCAACTAAAGTTCCTTCTGGACTGATATGGAAGATTGGTAAAATCCTAACTGCGGTACGTCAGTTTATTTAATATGGAAACTTAGGTGAACTGTTGTTCTGTGCTCTAATCGAAGCTCTCCAGGCTGTTTTAGACAATCCACTTGCTTCCATCAAAAGGATCTATTGGAGGTAAGATCAGAACTTGCAATTTGGCAGGTGCAGCAGTGTGATCCAAACCTATGGTGCACCTATAAAAAAGGTGAGGCTTGGATTGTGATGTCATACCCACATCTTACAGGTTTTACACACAAACACATATTTTACAATTACCAGACACATTTAAATTTTTAAAAGAATACTATGAATCTTCCCTTACCTTTAAATGATTTTTGTTTAAGGCAAAGAGTATTAATGTCATTTTCTAAAATACAAGTGTGTTAGGAATTACAGGAGGAAAAAATAATGTCCAAGTTTACAAAGGTAGGGTGGGTAACACAGCATATTTGACATAATTGATTGAGGCATACTTTTTACATCAAAAATGTTACAATTTACTTTGTCTGCTTATACCATACACAAGTAAGCCAATATTTTGAGCCTCCTTTTCAAATCACTGAAATGATTCCTGTAATAATCCCCACTCTCATACTATGTTCCCATCTAAATATGTATTTAATTAATGTCTCAATTAATGTTTACTTGATAATCATGATAGATAATCTGAAACTATCTTGTTTCCTGCATTTAAAACAATCCTGGGGTGGATTAATGTAGAACAGTGTTTCTGGCTGGGGAATTTTGGGAGTTGAAATCCACCAATCTTCAATTTGCAAGGTTGAGTAACACTAATAACAGAGAGAAAAAAATCTTGGTTTCTCTGTGTAGTTTACAAACCTTTTAAAATATTTCTGTAATCCTTTGAAAGCCTGCTGTCTAGGAAATCAACAATAAGTTAAAGATTTTGATGCCAGCAGACTCTGGAGCATCTTGCTGGTTTAGTTACACTGACAAAAAAATAAGGTTGCGATGTCACAGCAGTAATGCTGCCCATTTCAGCCATCCATTTGATGTTACATGTTTTGCATGACAATAACATGGAATAGTTGAGTGTTTTTTTTTTTTTAGGATCCTAATGTGAATTGCCAGCCTGAAAAGAACATGACCATAAGGAATTATCCCACGTTAATTAAGGTAGCATATATCTCTAAATATGATGCAATATTATTAAGTAATTAAAATATGCTGCTTTACATGTGCAGCCCCATGCACTGGATGGGTGGGAGATGAAAGAAAAGGAAGCAGAGATAAACCAACGAAAACGATGTTCAGGTAGTCCTCAGCTTATAACAGTTTGTTTAATGACAATGTTCAAAGTTACAATGGCACTGAAAAAAGTGACTTATGACCGTTTTTCAGAGTTACAACCTTTGCAGCCTCCCCATGATCATGTGATCAAAATTCAGATGCTTGGCAACTGGTTCATATTTATGACGGTTCCAGTATCCCATGGTCATATAATCCCCTTTTGTGACTTTCTCACAAGCAAAGTCAATGGGGAAGCCAGGTGCACTTAACATCCGGGTTACTAACTTATCAACTGCAATGATTCACTTAACAACTGTGACAAGAAAGGTCATAAAATGAGGAAAAACTCACAACAAATGGCTCACTTAACAACATACATTTTGGGCTCAATTGTAGTCATAAGTCGAGGGCTGCCTATACTTATTTCAGTGAAATAATCATGCTTCCATTAAATTAGTAACTAGCAGAGGGTAGATTGGGATTTACTGATTGCCAACCCCATTTCGTTTAACAATAACCCAAAAAGAGAGAATTTGTCCTTCCAAATTATGCTGAGATGGAGAACAGTCAGGAGTGGATCTAAAGATTCTCAGAGGATGTAAAGATTCTCAGGAAGGAACTGATAACTCTTATAAGATGATGCTTACCCATTCTTTTAGGTAACTTTGGAAACTAAGGTAGTAGATTAAAGGAATTAAATGATTAAATGGAAGAGGTGGGCTTCAAGCAGAATTTAGAAGGAAGAAAGTATATCCACTTCATAGGGATTAGGAGTCTTCATAGGAATCCGGGAGTTAGACTCTGGGTTAGTGACAATAAGGCAGAAAAAGTATTTTGGGGTTAGAGGAGATATTTGGATAATAGAGATTGAACAAATGAGCAAAATTGTTAGAGAGGGACATGAGGGAGGGAGGGAGGGAGGGAGGGAGGGAGGAAGGAAGGAAGGAAGGAAGGAAGGAAGGAAGGAAGGAAGGAAGGAAGGAAGGAAGGAAGGAAGGAAGGAAGGAAGGCTAAGAATGAGCAACTTCATTTTGAATTGTGCTTAACAATCAGTTACTCAATGTCAGGGGAAGATATTTCACCCTGAACTAGATGAGGTCTTAGATCGCGGCTTTTCCAAACAGCATTATCTTTAAGGTGCGAAAAAGAAATAAAATCCCAGAAAACATATTCTAATTAAAAACAAGCTTTAATACAAAAATAAGAAATAAAGAAATAAAACAAATCTATCTAATTGTTACATTTTGGCAGAAACAGTTTGTCTACCAGCTTCCTGGCAGACGGACAAAGATCAAAAGGGAAGAGAAGTCTCTGGAATGTGTGAAGTAATAAACATGTTAAGCATGCGCAATAAATCATTGTCAGATAAGGCTTATGACCTGTGCAGTTCAGCTATTCAGTTCAGGCTAGCAAACATTTAACGCAGTGACACTCAAGAATTTATATGTATCTAATTTTGAAGTAATTTGTTCTTTTGTTTCTAGCAAAGACTCATTCATTCAAGAAATCCATTTGGATGGATAAAGCTGAATGTTTACAACACTCTCAAAAGTAATAAACTATTCTAAAGGACATAGAGGATACCATTCCGGTGCCTCTGAGAAAAAGAACAGGAAGGGCTGAATTAGCAGGATTCCTCCCCCTATGAGTAATATAGAGACCTACTTCAGAAAATTTAACTAAACCACCTCAGCTTCTTCCATCCAAGCAGATTCCTTGAATGAACTGGGAGTCCTATGTTAGGAACACATGAATAGATTTAAGTGTACTGAAATCTTTCTGGAATTTTATCATCCATAAATTACCTTTTTTATTTGTGCAGATCAGGGGTGTCAAACTCAAATTTCATTGAGGGCTGCATCAGCAATATGCTTGAGTGTGTGTGTGTGTGTGTGTGTGTGGCCAGGATGGGCATGGCCAGTTTAACATCACTCCTGTCAGGGGCGCCTGTGGTAGCCCAAGTGCTCTGCGAGAGAAAACGGGCTCCTGAGCGCTGTTTTCGCCTGCGACAGCCTCCTGCAACCCTCTGCCAGTGAAAACAGAGCTTGGGAGGGCTGAAAATAGCTCTCATTCGCTTGGAAGAGGCACTGCAGGCCAGTCTTTTGCTGTTTCAAGGGCAGCCCCACAGGCCAAATTTAAGCATCCAGAGGGCTGGATCCGGCCCCTGGGCCTTGAGCTTGACACTCCTGGTGTAGATCATTTGGGACATGGCCAGTTTCTTAAAGATTTTAAATAAATGGTGTGATTCATCATGGAATTGCTTGTTCATTAAAACAACTAGCTCCCCAAATAATTATTCCCATCTCAAAGAAAGAAGTAACACCAGAAAGTACTCTACTCTCTGATTTATCTTTTGAAGAAATAGTAAGAAACTATTTCTTCTTACTGGCTTGGGACAAAGCTATGGTCTTCCACCGTTTCTTCTTTTACGGTATTATTATTTACAAGGAAGTATATCAGGAGGCCTGCTAGGTATGGGAATATTAATTTGATCAAAATAAACTGTCATTTTAAGCAATCAAACAATCCCTTAAAAAGATGGTGGGGACAGCTGGAATATTTCTTTAATTGCAATGTTTTTTTTCCCTAGCATTGGGCAGTTGATGAATACCTTATCTACAAATGTGATCTTGGACAGATAAATTCATCTATGATCCATATAACTGGGATGATGTCTACCCAAAACAAATCAGAGGTAAAAACAGCTCCATAATTAACAATGGTTTCTAACCCCATTTCCTTTATATCTGAAACCTGGAGAATGGGAAAATGTATTTTTCCCTCATCTAATAGATGACTGAATATTTTAGTAGACAAATCAAATGTCTGAATATTTCAGGAGGCAGAGACATTCATGAAGCTTGTGGATTGCAAAGGAAAGAAACTACAGACCTACAAAAAACTGAGATGAGATATTAGCAAAGAGTCTGTGATGGGAGTAAATGTCTAATCTAGTTATCTTTACATTATCCAGATTTTAAAATAACGTGTTATTTTGTTATGATTTATTTCACTTAGCATACTATAGGAACACAGTTGCAAGCACAATTGAGTGATAAATTGCCGAACATCAAATGGTTATTATATGCATTAAAGATTTATAACTACCTCTGAAGATCACAGTTGTGTTAATGGATTTTGAACACGCTACAATTGTCCATTCACATAGTACTTGTAATCTGTCTCACATAATCATGTTTCCCCCTTTTCACCTACATTGCATTTGATGAAGTGACTGTAGTTACTTCGTAACAAAACCTTATGTTTTAGGATTAGTAGATTTTACTTATGAGGAGCTACTAGCCTCCAATTCTGGGATACCATAAACTAACATGGCTTTCCACCTACAATGTTTATAATTAAAAACCTCAAGCAAACACAAACATTTTTGGGTGGGCTACTTGGACTCCCAAAGACTTTGAATTTAGTTCTCGCACCCACATATTTGAAAGCAAATGACTTGCTTTGATAAAAACTGGCATATTCGTCTGATGATTTATGCTGCCTGATGCAATGTAAACTTCATTATCCTTTTTTTCTTGTTAGCACTCTCTTCAGGCCAAACTTTCCACAGCCTTGTGGGTTGAATTTGATACTGGAAGATATAAAAATGTCTACAGTCATGAATTTGTCCAGGTTCAGGTGGGTTTGTGACTGAAATTATTTATTTCCCTTCTTCTCTAAGAATTTTCTATATTCTTATGATATTGTAATCTTTTGCTATTGTTATCTCTCCTGCTGTAATATTCCTCCAACCAATCCATGTATTTTAGGCTGGAAGCTCTCGGAACTATTCAGAACAGGGGTCCCCATCCTCAAGGCAGTGGCCCATTACTGGGCCTTGAGTCTTTCAGAACCAGACTGTGGAAGTGGAGGATGTGCGTGCCCACTGCTTGTGCAAATAGAGCTGCACATATGTGCTTGCCTGCCATGCACACGGTACCATCCCCTCCCCGCCAGTCTGCAAAGGTGAAAAGGTTGGGGATCTCTGATTCAGAAAGTTCACAGAAAGGTTGCAGAACACTTTTAAATTTATTGAACTTTTTTCTTTATTATAATATGGTCAACTGATCAAACCGGCTACAAATCCTGAGTCCCATGATTTTTTGAACAGCTTTGATGCAATCTACTAATTTCACCTCCTGTATTAAATAAGCCACATCATCCCTTCAAATGCAATCCAAAATGTAATTTGCAAGTAGGTTTTGTTAGAACCAATTAAGAAAACCACAAACAATTGGATAAAACATTCAAGATCCTCCAAATCTCCTTCATTTTCAGACATTATTGCAAAATATGTTCAAGCACACCTCTAGAATTGGTGTTGGGGGGGGGATTTTTAACTACTTTTTAAAGTCACTGAGTGGATGGAAAAGTCAAATATTAATAATAATAAATTGAGGAGAACAGAAGGGAAAATATTATGAGGTAATAAAGTTTTCATTATCAGAATCTTCAGCTGAACAGGAAGGAGGATAGGAGACTCATCTGCTAGCTATTGTTTTTATTTAAAGCAATTACTTAATCAAATTTGGATGGAGAAAAGGTGGCCATATGCCACTCTTAAATGTTTGCTTATTTGCAGGGTCTCCCTGGCTGGAAAGATATGATTATGACTTTATGCCTCTCTTTCTTTCTTTTATATGCCCTACAGGTCACAGAAATAGAGGTGATAATTATGATGAATTATCTCCCAATTATAATAGGCAGCGCCATTGGAGGCTTGTTCTTACTTATTCTCTGCATTGTAGTACTTTACAAGGTAAGAATTACTTTATTTCAGAAATCCAGAGCAATTCTGAGGAACTGAAAGTTGGGCTCTCCCTGGTCAGTTGGATTTAAAAAATGATTGGATCAGTAATATTTCAAAATAGCATTGCTAACATTCAGAAATTATTCATCCATCACTACTTTGTAATGTCCAAAGTATATTGTCAGGCTACAGTTTCAGCTATAATTATTTGAGATGTCCAAAATTAAGCCTAGGATCTTTTGCTTGCAAAGCATGGACTATACCATTTCCTAATTGTTAGCAATTATTGTTGATGTTGTCCCTGGCATTTTTCACAGCTCCAAGAAAGAATTATTGGAATTCTTAAATTCTTAAGACTGTTCTGAGTTAAATCTGATTTTAGCTGCTGTACCACTTTACTTACTTAAGTTTTTCAAACTTGCCAATGTTTGAAAAGCAGTTTAATCAGAAAAACAGCATGACTAGAGACTATTAGTCTCTAGTAATTATATTATTCAGAGCTAGATTATATATAGTCCTTGCTTTATGAACACAACTGAAACCAAAAATTTCTATTGCTAAGCAAGATAGCTGTTAAGTGAGTTTTGCCCCATTTAACAACCTATTTTGTCACAGTTGTTATGTGAATCACCACAGTTGTTAAATTAGTAACATGGTTAAGTGAATCTGACTTTTCCATTGACTTTGTCAAAAAGTCGCGAAAGGTGGTCACATGATCGCGGGACACTGCAACCATCATAAATACATGCCAGTTGCTAACCGCCCAAATTTTGATCACATGACCATTGAGATGCTGTAGTGGTCGTTAAGTGTGAAAATTAGTTAAACGTCATTCGCTCAGTGCGGTTGTAACTTTAAATGGTCACTAAACGAATGGTTTTAAGTAAAGGGCTAACTGTATTTGTGTTTGTAGAACTTTTTTAAAATTATTTTTTATTTTGCAACATGCAACATAAACTCCATTCCTTACAGACATTCTGTGAGATAGCTTATGTGTAACTGTTTACCTCACAAATGTTGTACAGCTTGGCATGAATTGAATTATTGTATATCGAACTGCTTAGATCTGAGTTTTTTTAATTAAAGCAGTGTTAAAGCACTCACAATAAATAAATAAGCAAGCAAACAACTTATAAATAAATAAGCTAATCTAGACCAACAGTGTTTGTCTGTTCCTTTAATATATGTACATAACTGGAAAGAAAATGGCATCTGATAAACTGAACAATATTTAATGCTCATCCTGTAATTATACAAATAATTATAAGCGGTGAACGTATTAATTTATTTGTATCCCAGTTCCATTAGCTTTACAAATAATTCAAGATGGCGAACATATTCAATACACCTTCCTCCTTCTATTTCCCCACTCCCCATAACTCTGTGAGGTAACTTGGCCTAAGAGAAAGGGATTGGCCCAAAATCACCCAGCTGGCTTTCCTGGCTAAGGCAAGACTAGAACTCACGATCTCCCACTTTCTAGCCTGGAGTGTGGCCACTAGATCAAACTGGCTCTCTTTACCGATTCAAAATCATTAAGCTGAGGCTGGATCTCCCTAATTTCTGCTTCTAATGGCTTTTCTTACTTTGCATTACAGTGTGGGTTCTTCAAGCGGAATTATAAACAGAAGATAGAAAATCAAGGAGAAAATGAGAATGCTGCACAAACAGCTGACAATCTAGAAGATGGTGCAGAGAAGGAAGGTTCTAATACCGAGAAAGAGGGCCAAAGCAAACTCCTTACAGAACCGTCGAATACAGAAAATGAGACCCAATGATCAAATCATGTTTCTCTCCAGAGACTAACGCCAGGCTATTTGTTATAAATGCTCAGTGTGTGGGGTGGGAGTGGGGGTTAGGAGTCAGGAGACTGTGGTGCTGGTAATGATGACTTCCTTTTTCCTTTCAAAAACAAAAAAAGAAGCTATTGTTGCAGTTATTTCAAGTGCTTCTAATGACCGTCTTAGAAAAAGATCCATAATACGTGTTTGCTGAGGCAGAGGGCAGGTACGCAGGATGAGAGGACCAGAACAAGATGCAGGCAGGCAAATGTGTTTGTCTGCATCCTCTGCTAGTCCTTTAATCTGAGACAAATTTGCTGTTTTGTGTGCATATTGTCATGAGATTATTTTCTAGACAATAGCAGATTTGGGGATTCTGGACCTTTGGCCTTTGTTAGTCTTATTTTTTTGCACAGCAGAAATGGGTAAGACTTAAAAGGGGAATTATGCGAATTCCCTCACTTGGCAAGGGATGAAAGAAATTCTCTGGAATTCTGGACAGTAACTACCAGCAGACGGTTAGATAAATAAATGTAAGGTTCCAAAACCAAGAACGATGTGCTGAATTACTCCAAAGCAGTTTCCTTTATTGTTCCTCATCTATGGACAGAAATCTTGCCACACTAAAGCAAACTACTAGCATCAATAAAGATATACACCGAATTGCTTCCTTAAGCCTCTTCCTCCCAATCAAACTATATAAACTTTGCTGTCTCTCAGTCTTCTGCAATGCGGCATCTCCAATGCAGCCCCTCTCGCCTTGGAATCCAGGCTATATTCCACCACATCTCCACCCTTGGAGATTACAGGGGTCAAACCATCACTTCAGCTTTCTCACTGGAGTCTAAAATCCCTATCTTGGCAACTCTCAAATGAATGGGAGGAGACAGAATGGCTTGGACCCTAGTCAAGAGCTTCACCCTCTTAAGAACCATTATGGCCCTGCATGATGTCTCTAAATAACCTTAATTAGATTTATATTACTTCCCATGTTTAGTATGGAAGGGAACATAAGGGATGGAAGCATCAACCCCCAAACATAGAAGCAAGAAACAAGGAGGGTAACAAATGACAATCTGTTGCAGGCTAAGCCCTTGGAAATAGTAAAGCATTCTGTCATCAGAAAATTTGGAGCAGAACAGAATCTGTAAATCAATATCCAACTTAAAACAAACAAACAAACAAACAAAAAGGCAGGCTGTGTCATCAAAGCTATATGGCTTTCAAACTCTGGGATTGTTTGAACTTTTCATTGATCACTTTTGCACTTATTTCCAATCTATGTTAAAATATTTTGGGGGGAACTTTTTAAATTTATATTTTCTTCACCATATTTCAATAAGGACTTTCTTAAATATATATTTTGGTAATGTATTTGCTATAATGTAACTTTTTCAGAAAATCTTTAACAGTAATGTGAACAAGTAAAATTACAACAGTTAATAATTTCACAGATGGTGGCCAAAATAAATGTCTTAGATAATTTTTACCTTAATAAATGAAATCAATTTTCCAGAATAAAAAAAAAGTTTATATTCCAGAATCTCCATATATCAAAATCACTAATGAAATCCCCCCAACTTTGAAAAGAGGTTGGCTGTGCTGCTTCTGTGTGTGTGTGTGTGTGTGTGTGTGTGTGTGTGTGTGTGTGTCAAGGTTAAGCATTCAGTGTATATATGCAAGTTATATGCAAGTGTCGTGAATGATTTAAAATGTTGAGTAATAATCCTGGCTCAATTTAAAAGAATGGAGGGTGCTTGAGTGGAATCAAAAAGAGCATTTATTAGTTCAGCAGAGGGGGACCCAGAAAAGAAAGAAAGATTAGAACGTTACAAAAATAACTACAGTTGGGAGAGATTCAGAGCATGCAACAGAAGTTTCAAAAGCTGTTCTAGTTAAATATTGGAGTCTTAAGAGTGTCCCCACATTCTGCTGGGTTCCTAAATAACAATTGTGAAACTAAAACAACTGTATTATATTTTTGTCATCCTCCCCCTTCCCAAGTCAATTATTTAAAAGCTTATAGACTGAATTGAAGGAAAACTCCTTCCAAATCAACTCCTGGAATCCAGCAAGAATTGCCACCATAAGGAAAGGCACCCACTTATTTATAAATAAGGCATCTTACCTTGGAAGTGTTGTGAAACTTTTTTTTTTTTTAACAAAACATGGGCTGGATTGGTAAGTATAATACAGCATGTACATAGGTAGAGTAACGTTTAAAAACGGACTGACTAAAATCACCCTTTGGAATTATTTTGATCAGCAAACGGCAGAAGGCTTTGAATGAATATAGGGAGCCGGATCATAGAGCTTGACCATAAGGCAGCCACCACACAGCGCTCTGTAGTAGCACAGGCATGCAGGGACTGGAGTGAGGGGCATGTTCAAGTGGAGAGTAGACACCACAGAATACCCTACAAATATAAATACAACTATATTTGTTGCAGAAGAAGACGACCGCTTTGCATCAAAGTACGATTCTGCTGCTTATCCACAATGACTTTTGATGACTCGCTGGTTTGAGCTATTATGAGCATTGTAGGCATTCTACTCTCTTCTACTACATCCCAGTCAATCATTTCAATTCCTTAAGCTCCTCAGCTTCAGCTGGGTGACTCAGTCTCTGACTTCTGTCTTGTTCTCTTCAAGCTGTCCTCCCCATCTCCTAGCCAATTTTGCTTCTCACTATCGTCTTCGCTGTCCTGCCATTCCTTTTCCTCAATTAATTTCTCCTGCCTTAAATTATCTAAAGTAGCCTCCCATTCCTCCCTTATGCTTTCGCCTCTATCATCCTGCCAATCGTGCTTTGGGATCTCATCCTGACCTTTCTCCCCTGTGTTTGAATTACTGTCACCTTGTACGTATTCTTCTACGCTTTCACCATCTTCATCATCATGACACTCTAGCCTGATGCTCAGATTGTCATCCTGGAAATTCTCCTCCACCCTCCTGTAATCACCACCACCGTCGTCGTCATCCTCCTGACATTCCAGCCTCATGCTTTCAGTACAATCCCCCTGTGATCCCTGTTCCAGTTGTTCATCCTCATCGTCCCGCCACTCGGTCCTCAGGGAGGATTCCACACCATCTTTCCAGGTCTGCCTCATGCTTCCTCTGCCATCATCCTGCAACTGTCCTTCCAGACCTTCATCAACGTCATCCTGCCACTCCACCCTCATGGCCTCATCCCCGTCATCCTCCCATTCCTGCCTTGTGGCCTCATCCCCAACACCCTGCCATTCGGGCTCCATAATCCCTATCCCATTCCCCTGCCACAGACTATGTGCTTCCCCTCCCACTCCCTGGTCCCCAACCTCTTCCATCCCAGCCGTGTCCCATCCTTCCATCAAAGTCAATGTCTCCCCTCTCCTCACATGGGCTCGCCGATGCTGAGAAAGCGCTGATTTCTGTCCAAACCCTCTTCCGCAGTAGGGACATCGAAAGGGCTTCTCACCGGTGTGAGTTGCTTGATGCTGAAGGAGAGCAGAGCTACGCACAAAGCCTTTCCCACAGTCTGCACATGAGTAGGGCTTCTGCCCTGCATGAATACGTTGGTGTATGTGGTAGGTGGAGCTGACACTGAAACTCTTCCCACACTGGCTGCAGCAGTAGGGTCGTTCACCGGTGTGAGTTCGCTGGTGTTGCAAGAGTGCCGAGCTTACGCCAAAACCTTTCCCACACTCATCACATTTGAAGGGTTTCTGGCCTCGGTGCACCCGCTGATGCTGCTGGAGGTTGGAGCTCTGATTGAATCCTTTCCCACAGTCTGGACAACGAAAGGGACGCTCGCTCATATGGATCCGCTGGTGTCGGATAAGATGGGAGCTCTCTGCAAAATGCTTCCCACACTCAGGACAGCCAAAAGGTCGCTCTCCGGTATGAGCGCGGAGGTGACGGACCAAATCAGCCCGGAGACGAAAGGTTTTGCTACACTCCCCACAGGAAAACGGACGCTCCCCAGAATGGAAGCGTTTGTGTTGGGTGACCTTTGAGCTCTGAGAAAAGCATTTTCCACAGATGGAGCAGACGTAAGGCTTTTCCCCAGTGTGGATCCGCTTGTGCTGAATGAGATCAGAACTATGGCTGAAGCTCCGCCCACACTCTGGACAGGTGAAAGGTCGTTCGCCTGTATGTGTCCGTTGGTGGATGATGAGATTGGAACTCTGCGAGAAGCCCTTGCCGCAATGTGTGCACCGGTATGGCTTTTCACCTGTATGAGAACGCATATGCTGAACTAAATGAGAGTCTTGGCGGTAACTTTTGTCACAATGGGGGCATTTGTACGGTTTCTCACCTGTATGGACACGACGGTGACGAATTAGGTGAGAGGTGTTACTGAAGCTCTTCCCACAGTCAGGACAAATGGTAGCTTTGAGCATTTTGTCACTGTCAGAAAGATTATCTGTAGATTCCTGTTCCAGAGATATGATAGATTCATCGTTAAAGACCTCATGAGGAGTGCTTTCCATCTGATAGTCTTCTATTCCTTTCACTGGAGAGTCTCTAAGTTGCTTTTGTTGGTCTTCTTTTTGTTTGTTCTGTGATTCTATTTCCTCTTTGTTTTCATGTGTCATCTTAATGCCTACAGTCAGAAGTTATATCATAACAGTTTAATCTCATTCTCACCAAATAAATTTAAACTTTTTACTCTATATTACTTTAGGAAAGCAGATTACTGTATGTCTTAAAATAATCGATGGCAAACTCAAAGGAATTTTTTTAAATCAAGTTCACTCCTGATTTATACTACAATCAAAGATGATGTGTAGAGGTTAATTTAGATATCAGAAGTTTATTTAACTGACTTTCCCATTTAAGTTATGAAAACTAAACATAAATTTTCTTGGATCCTCGTAAAACATAGAAATATTTAAAAAAATAAATATTATTGTCCATTCATGTCTGGAAGAATCTCTATAAAACTTGCAATGAAATAGAATTTAATTTTGAAAAATGATAGTGTAAAAATATAGTGAACAATTTCAGTATAGAGTTTTATTTTCACACTTATTCAGAGTCATTAGCATATTTGTTAGTGAGACAAAGCTCACAAAAATTTTTTCTTGTACTTTGTAGTGAAACAAAGAAGTTAAAGAGTTTGGTTAAATGGTATTCTAAGTGTCTGGAATTCCTCCCATAAAGTGCATAGAGAATTTAATATTTGAAGCCTAAAAAAAGAATTACTGTAAAGTGACTTTGGTTGTGAATCACAGGTTGGTGTGTACACACACACACACACACACCATAATAAAAGCAGCAGCCCCAATAAAATATATTTAAGCAGCAATATGATAAAAGCAAATATAATGATTAAAACTTAGAATACATTTACATTTAAAAGATAACCTAACTTAAATCTTGTTATCAGAATGCAAAATCTATGCCAACATTCTTCTATGGTAGATCTGAGTTAAAGGTTTATGCCCGATATAAATATATTTTTTAAAAAGCTATTAAGAAATTGTGACTAGGCTAGGGACAGTTAATACTGTAAGGCAAAAATGAAATTTGAAATAAGAATTCCGAGTCACAGCACACTCTTACTGACATATGTTCAATTTATTCAATTTATTCCTCACCTCTTAATGTCTCTCTTTCACTACAGTCCTGGAGGTCCAGAACATAGGCTTGTTTTCCACTTTCCATGTGGGAAAACTGCAACAGTTAGCTCTGAGGAATTCTGATTCTGGGGGAGGGAAAAAACCAAATTTCTTTAGCACGGGGAATGCAGATGTCTGTCTTAAAATTCTGTTTCCCAAAAAAAAAGAGAGAGAGAGAGCTTCCGAGTCTCCAGAGTCCCCTAAATGATTCTCTGCCTCCCTCCCACAGGCACACATTTGCTAGAGTTTCTTCACACCCTCAGATTCCCTTACATTTTACAGAGTAGATATATTTCACAAATCCCGACCCTTCGAATGTAGCTGTATATTCGTTATACAACTACATTCCTCCTCGGTCTGATAGGATAGATCGATCCTAGCAATAATAGATTTTTTTTTAAAAAAAGGAAACGTGTTTACCAAAACCATTAGGGTTTTTTAAAAAAATTTATTTCAAAGCAAACGAAGGCTATTTTGACAATTAAAAAAACAACAACAACACAGAGAATGAGATGAACAGGAGCTTTCCTCCTTTAGTTTCTCCCACGCCAGTTTGCTGTCATTAACAATTTCCTGACCAGGATGTTCTTTTGATTCCCACATGTTCACCAGCCCTTTCATCTTCTCTTTTCAGGCTGTCCAGAGAGATGCTGCTAGCTAGCGCAGCCATTTCAAACCTTGTTACTTGGTTGTGCTCTCCCTGACGTGTCCCCCCACTGGCTTTGTTTTCATTAAAGAGTGGGCACGGGGAGGCTGCTAGGTGCCTAGCTATAGAGATCCGCTTGGAACAGGAAGGTCCCTTCATGAGTAAGACCCTTCTCCAACCCTACTTCCTTCTGGGTCCTTTCTAGGCAGCAGAATTCTTGCCCGCTCTACTGTTTTAACTCAGTCGGCTCCCTGCCGGCCGCTTGTGCGCGACCCTCGTGGGTGGGTGGAGGGAAGGCTTTATTCCTCCGCGGCTTTACACGAGTCTTTTATTTCAAAGTTGTCGGGTTCTTTTGAGGCGGCAGCCAAAGAAGCCAATGGAATCAATTCTAAACTGCATTAACAGAGGGATTGATTGAATCAAGATCACGAGAGGTCCTATTACCACTCTATAAAGCTAGAATACTGCATCCAGTTTTGGTCACCACACTATTTTTTTTTAAAAAAAAAGATGTGGAGACTCTAGAAAGAATGCAAAGAAGAGCAACAAAAATGATCAGGGGACTAGAGGCTAAAACATATGAAGAACGGTTGCAGGAACTGGGTATGTTTAGCTTAAGAGAAAGATGGACCAGGGGAGGCATGATAGCAGTGTTCCAATATCTCAGGGGTTGCCACAAAGAAGAGGGAGTCAAACTATTCTCTAAAGCACCTGAGTGTAGAACAAGAAGCAATGGATGAAAACTCTAGAAAGAGTGCAGAGAAGAGCAACAAAGATGATTAAGGGACTGGAGGCTAAAACATATGAAGAACGGTTGCAGGAACTGGGTATGTTTAGCTTAAGAGAAAGATGGACCAGGGGAGGCATGATAGCAGTGTTCCAATATCTCAGGGGTTGCCACAAAGAAGAGGGAGTCAAACTATTCTCTAAAGCACCTGAGTGTAGAACAAGAAGCAATGGATGAAAACTCTAGAAAGAGTGCAGAGAAGAGCAACAAAGATGATTAGGGGACTGGAGACTAAAACATATGAAGAACGGTTGCAGGAACTGGGTATGTTTAGCTTAAGAGAAAGATGGACCAGGGGAGGCATGATAGCAGTGTTCCAATATCTCAGGGGTTGCCACAAAGAAGAGGGAGTCAAACTATTCTCTAAAGCACCTGAGTGTAGAACAAGAAGCAATGGATGAAAACTCTAGAAAGAGTGCAGAGAAGAGCAACAAAGATGATTAAGGGACTGGAGGCTAAAACATATGAAGAACAGTTGCAGGAACTGGGTATGTTTAGCTTAAGAGAAAGAAGGACTAGGGGAGACATGATAGCAGTGTTCCAATATCTCAGGGGCTGCCACAGAGAGGAAAGGATCAACTTTCCAAAGCAGCCGAATGCCAAAGAACAACAGATGGAAACTGATCAAGAAGAGAATCAATCTAGAAACAAGGAAAAATTTTCTGACAATGAGGACAATCAGCCAGTGGAATGGCTTGCCTTCAGAAGTTATGGGAGCTTCAACATTGGAGATTTTAAAGAGAAGACAGGACAGACAGCCACCTACTTGAAATGATATAGGGCAGCGATGGCGAACCTTTTTTGGCTCGTGTGCCACAAGTGGGGGAGTGCAGGGGGGTTGTGTGCGGGCGTGCCGCACCCATAATGAAATGTGCGACCCTCAGTACACATGCACGCACAACAGACGCACCCCCCCCCATTTTTACATGCTTTTTTCACCCTCCCCAGGCTCCAGAGGCTTTATAGGAGCCTGGGGAGGGCGAAAAGAGCCTCCCCGCCCCCCCCGGAGGCCCTCCAGAGGCTTCAGGGACCATCCAGAGGCTTCCCTGACACCTTCGGAGCGAGGGGGCGGTCTATAAGTGTGAATAATAAATAATAAATAAATAATAAATTAAAATGACCGGTTTGCTCAGAGGGTCATTTTAAGCGTTCCAAAGGCTTCAGGGAAGCCTCCGGACGGTCCCTGAAGCCTCGGGAGGGCCTCTGGGGGGGCGGGGGAGGCTCTTTTCGCCCTCCCCAGGCTCCTATATAGCCTCTGGAGCCTGGGAAGGGCGAAAAAATGGTTTTTAAAAACGGTGAACTCAGCTGGTCAGTGCGCGGATGCGCGCTAGCCAGCTAACCGGGTAGCGCCTCACGTGCCCTGACAAATGGCTCCGCGTGCCACCTGTGGCACGCGTGCCATAGGTTCGCCATCACTGATATAGGGTCTCCTGCTTGAGCAGGGAGTTGGACTAGATGACTTACAAGGTCCCTTCCAACTCTTCTTATTCTGTATTCCTTTTCATGTCCACCCAAGATGCCTCTTAGGGCTCTTGGACGTTAATTCAGTATTATTGCTGTTGCATATATATAGTATTCAAATAGGATTTAGAAATAAAACACCTTTCTGTGTTTTTCTCAGCTATCCTTCCTTGCAGGGTGACAGTTCATTACTTAAAAAGAACTGTCGCTCTGCAAGGAAGGATAGTTGAGAAAAATACAGTAAAAGCAAAATGTATTAAAATAATTCCCTTTTGGGGGGCAGATCCTGAATGCCACTGTTAACAAAGTTACATTCATGATCTAAATATGACACAGCAACCTGAATTTGGGCTAACAAACAGAATGACCTTAAAAGCCAGGTGCCTTTGGCCAGAAGGACTGAGCACAGTTGAGTTTGGCCCTTTTCTTTTTCATAGATGTTTGTCAAGTCACATGATTCTGAAAGGCCACAACTCTCATGAGCCAGTTGCCAAGTGTTTTAATTTTAATCACATGACTATGGAGGTGCTGTAATGGTCATAACGGTGAAAAGCAGAAATAGGATAGGCAGAAATTGTTTAATAATATTAAACATATTATTAGGGTTGGTTGCACAGCCAGCCAGATGTTTATAGACTGGATTTGGCATTTTTAGCCACCTATATTCTTCCCAACAACCTGAGATAGACAAATGTTGATGTTGAAGGTGTAAAAGTATTGTCACAGGACTTTACTGTTCCAAGTAAAGTTGCCTTTTGCTATTGACTGATAGTGATTTTGTCAATGTCGGTGATATTTAAATAATGCTGCAGATGTTTTGGAGTTGGAATTTTATCCTTGTAAGCTGCCGGAGTTACTGACAGTGAATTGGGCAGCCATATAAATGTTCTTAAATAAAGGAATTGCACTCAAAATGCCTATAACTGCTACCACTATTATTACAGCACTCTTGAAACAGGAGCTGCTCTTTGTACAGAATGCCTCAGCCAGATTGTAGATGGCATCTCAGTACAGGGAGGATATGAACAAATAAACAAATTACAACCTTCGTAAAAAATTTACACAGGCATTCTATTTTGTTCTGGGTTCATTTCAGAGTTCTGTGACCTTTCTATTGGTTCACGATAGAAAGAATCCTCACATACTGCATTACCGTATGGTATGCTGGTTTAACTGCTGCAGACAGGAAGGAACTACAGAGAGTGATCAATTCGGCACAAGAAGCCATTGGTTGCCCTCTGACACCACTGGATGTACATCGCCAGGTCTCGCTGCTTTAGCAGTGGAAGGAAGATACTCAGAGATGATTCACACCCTGATCAGTGTCTCTTTGCACTTCTACCATCAGGCAGAAGACATCGAAGCATAGCCAGCCGAACAAATAGGTTTAAAAATAGTTTCTATCCTTGGGCTGTCAGACTCTAAAACACAACCACAATCACTCCACGCGCATGGGAACGTATGACTAGTTTTTCTTTCTTTTATTCCTAATTACTTGCATAGGGATTTTTCTTCATACTATTTATGTGGTTTGTATTTTTTGTCAGGGACTGCACCAGTGAGGCTAAAACCAATTTCTTTGTATACATGATGTATAATGACAATAAAGGCTATACTATACTAAACCCCTGTGACAGGGATGAGGAAATTGTCCATATGAACCATGCTCCATACCAAAACGATCTCATGATTCATAATCACAAAAAAAATCTAATATCTTAGGGCAGTGATGGCAAAGTTTTTTGGCTCGCATGCCAAAAGAAGGGGGAGCGCAGAGGGGTTGTGTGTGGGCATGCCACACCTATAATGCAATGCGTGACCCCCTCAGCACACATGCACACATGACAGGCACTGCCCATTTTTTGCATGCTTTTTTCTCCCTCCCCAGGCTTCAGAGGCTTTATAGGAGCCTGGGGAGGGTGAAAACAGCCTCCCCTGCCCCCCCCCCCCTGGAGGCCCTCCGGAGGCTTCAGAAGCTTCCCTGAAGCCTCCGGAGTGCAAAAAACTGGCCCTATGGGCAAACCAGAAATTCAGGAACGGACTTCTGGCTTGCCCGTAGGGCCGTTTTTTTGCACTCTGGACACTTTAGGAAAGCTCCTGAAGCCTCTGGGGGGGGGCAGGGGAGCCTGTTTTAGCCCTCCCCAGCCTCCTATAAAGCCTCTGGAGCCTGGGGAGGGTGAAAAATGACCTCAAAGAAAGGTTAAAGTCAGCTGGCCAGTGCGTGCATGCATGCTGGCCAGATGACAGGGCAACACTTCGCGTGCCCTGATAAATGGCTCCGTGTGCCATAGGTTTGCCATCCCGGTCATAGGACATCCATAGAAAAAAACATTTAGGGGGGAGTTGGGACAGAGAATTATTTAGGCAGCTGCACGTAAGCATTTGAATTCTTTTCTACGGAAGGTTCATTTTTAAATTTCCACTTGGAGTACAGTACAGGTAGTCTTCAACCTACAACCATTTGTTTAATGACCACTTGAAGTTACAACAGCACTGAAAAAAGTGACATGACCGTTTTTCACACTTATGGCTGTTGCAGCATCCCCTGGGCCACGTGATCAAAATTCACGTGTGTGGCAACTGGCATGTATTTATGAAGGTTGCAGTGTCCCAAGGTCATGTGATAAACTTTTGGGACATTATGTCACTTTTTATTTATTATTTGCAGTCCAGAGTAGCCCCTTGGTGAGATGGGCAGCAAATACATTTAACAAATAAATAAAATTTTTACTGATGATTAATAGTAGCAGCCATCGACAACCATCACCCTCTCTTTTAAATCCACCTGTGTACAGTACATATTGGTGATGCAAAACAGGCAGTTTCCCCGCATTAATGAACCCCCGCCCCCGCCATAAATGTTACTTCCAAGTGAACATAGCAGGATTGTTTGATAATGAATACAATACAAATAGTACTTTTTCAGTTGTCTCTGCTCCCCCTACCCCTTTTTTATTACCTTTGTCTAAATAGTACAGAGTAGGATAGGATAGGATAGAATTAGAGTAGGATAGGAGAGGATAGACTTAGAGTAGGATAGGAGAGGATAGAATTAGAGTAGGGTAGGAGAGGATAGAATTAGAGTAGGAGAGGAGAGGATAGAATTAGAGTAGGATAGGAGAGGATTGGATAGGATAGAATTAGAGTAGGAGAGGAGAGGATAGAATTAGAGTAGGAGAGGAGAGGATAGAATTAGAGTAGGATAGGATAGGATAGAATTAGAGTAGGATAGGATAGGAGAGTGTAGAATTAGTGTAGGATAGGAGAGGATAGAATTAGAGTAGGAGAGGAGAGGATAGAATTAGAGTAGGAGAGGAGAGGATAGAATTAGTGTAGGATAGGATAGGATTGGATAGGATAGAATTAGAGTAGGATAGGAGAGGATAGAATTAGGATAGAATTAGAGCAGGATAGGAGAGGATATAATTAGAGTAGGATAGGAGAGGATAGAATTAGAGTAGGAGAGGATAGGATAGGATAGAATTAGAGTAGGATAGGAGAGGATAGATTTAGAATAGGATAGGAGAGGATAGAATTAGAGTAGGTGAGGAGAGGATAGAATTAGTGTAGGATAGGAGAGGATAGAATTAGAGTAGGCTAGGAGAGAAGAGGAGAGAATTAGTGTAGGATAGGATTGGAGTGCATAGGATAGAATTAGAGTAGGAGAGGAGAGGAGAGGAGAGGAGAGGATAGAATTAGTGTAGGATAGGATAGGATTGGATAGGATAGAATTAGAGTAGGATAGGAGAGGATATAATTAGAGTAGGATAGGAGAGGATATAATTAGAGTAGGAGAGGAGAGGATAGAATTAGAGTAGGATAGGAGAGGATAGAATTAGAGTAGGAGAGGAGAGGATAGAATTAGATTAGGATAGGATAGGATAGAATTAGAGTAGGATAGGAGAGGATAGATTTAGAATAGGATAGGAGAGGATAGAATTAGAGTAGGTGAGGAGAGGATAGAATTAGTGTAGGATAGGAGAGGATAGAATTAGAGTAGGCTAGGAGAGAAGAGGAGAGAATTAGTGTAGGATAGGATTGGAGTGCATAGGATAGAATTAGAGTAGGAGAGGAGAGGAGAGGATAGAATTAGTGTAGGATAGGATAGGATTGGATAGGATAGAATTAGAGTAGGATAGGAGAGGATATAATTAGAGTAGGATAGGAGAGGATATAATTAGAGTAGGATAGGAGAGGATAGAATTAGAGTAGGAGAGGAGAGGATAGAATTAGATTAGGATAGGATAGGATAAGATAGGATAGAATTAGAGTAGGATAGGAGAGGATATAATTAGAATAGGATAGGAGAGGATAGAATTAGAGTAGGTGAGGAGAGGATAGAATTAGAGTAGGATAGGAGAGGATAGAATTAGATTAGGATAGGATAGGATAAGATAGGATAGAATTAGAGTAGGATAGGAGAGGATATAATTAGAATAGGAGAGGAGAGGATAGAATTAGAGTAGGATAGGAGAGGATAGAATTAGAGTAGGATAGGAGAGGATAGAATTAGAGTAGGTGAGGAGAGGATAGAATTAGAGTAGGAGAGGAAAGGATAGAATTAGAGTAGGTGAGGAGAGGATAGAATTAGAGTAGGAGAGGAGAGGAGAGGATAGAATTAGTGTAGGATAGGATAGGATAGAATTAGAGTAGGAGAGGAGAGGATAGAATTAGTGCAGGATAGGATAGAATTAGAGTAGGTTAGGATTAGTGTAGGGTAGAATGGAACTGAGGTAGAATTAGTGTAGGATAAGATAGAATTAGTGTAGGAGAGGATATGATATAATTAATGTAGGATAGGATAGGATTGGATAGGATAGAATTAGAGTAGGAGAGGAGCGGATAGAATTAGGATAGAATTAGAGTAGGAATGGAGAGGATAGAATTAGAGTAGGAATGGAGAGGATAGAATTAGAGTAGGAGAGGAGAGGATAGAATTAGTGTAGGGTACGATTGGATTGGATTGGATAGAATTAGAGTAGGAGAGGAGAGGACAGAATTAGTGTAGGGTACGATTGGATTGGATAGGATAGAATTAGAGTAGGAGAGGAGAGGACAGAATTAGGATAGAATTGGAGTAGGCTAGGAGAGGATAGAATTAGAGTAGGATAGGATAGAATTAGAGTAGGATAGGATTAGTGTAGGGTAGAATGGAATTAGGATAGAATTAGTGTAATATAAGATAGAATTAGTGTAGGAGAGGATATGATAGAATTAGTGTAGGATAGGATAGAATTAGTGTAGGATAGGATAGAATTAGGATAGAATTAGTGTAGGATAGGATAGAATTAGAGTAGGATAGGATTAGTGTAGGGTAGAATGGAATTAGGATAGAATTAGTGTAATATAAGATAGAATTAGTGTAGGAGAGGATATGATAGAATTAGTGTAGGATAGGATAGAATTAGTGTAGGATAGGATAGAATTAGGATAGAATTAGTGTAGGATAGGATAGAATTAGAGTAGGATAGGATTAGTGTAGGGTAGAATGGAATTAGGATAGAATTAGTGTAATATAAGATAGAATTAGTGTAGGAGAGGATATGATAGAATTAGTGTAGGATAGGATAGAATTAGGATAGGATAGAATTGGAGTAGGAGAGGAGAGGATAGAATTAGAATAGGATAGGATAGAATAGAATTAGTGTAGGATAGGATAGGATAGGATAGGATAGGATAGGATAGAATTAGTGTAGTAGAGGAGAGGGTAGAATTAGGATAGGATTGAATAGGATAGAATTAGAGTAGGAGAGGATAGGTTGAATTAGAGTAGGAGAGGATAGAATTAGTGTAGGATAGGATAGGATTGGATAGGATACAGAGTTCAAAGTGTCTTGTAGGTCATCTAGTCCAACCCTCTGCTCAAGCAGGAGATACCATTTATGTAAAGCATAAAGTGTAATTCAGACTCACTGGAATCCTGAAATGTTTCCTGTTATTTTATTGGGCTCCCGCCAAAATAATTGCATCTCTTTCTTGCACCTGGTGAAAACTTTACAGATCGCAGACTTTCACCTCGGGTGGGGGTGGAGGGTGGCGGATGTGGGGAGGGGGAAGCCCTCCAACGGCTGAGAGCGGGCATTCTCCTTTAACCCCGCCCCCTCCCCGGACAGCTCTATAAACAGCCCTAGGGAGGCACTCGTCTTCTTCGGCTAAGCTCGCACCATTGCGGTTACTTTTCCTCCGTCTCATGTTTCATAGAAGAGAGGTGGATTTAACGCTGACCTCCCCAATCCTCCCCCTCCCTCCACGCAATTCATTTGCTCGATTTCAGTTCTCCTGTGCTTAATATGAGTGTGACACAAAGAGGTTTGTTAATTTAATTGCGATTTCTAGTTGCTCAGTTCTGGAGAGAGAAAAATATCTACTGTAATGGCCCAGTCACTTTGGATAGTCAAAAGGCGGTTGATTTATATATAAATTTAATAAACATGGTTGCTAAGAGTTGAACCCTGAACTGATGGCATGTCATCAGTTCCAAAATGACACAATGGCTTACAAATGACATTTATATCCTCCCTTTATTATTTTTGCAAATAATGCAGCTAACATATCCAACTCATTTTCCTCCTCTTTTTCCCACTTGTGAGGTGGGTTGGGCTGATAGAGTGACTGGCCTACAAGGTCTTCTGATAGACTTATTTGGTTCAGACTATAGTCTTATGATGAAAAAAGTAAGGGAATTTAGGTATAATATGAACAGAGACTCTGCAGGGAAAGTTGGACGTTACTCAAGAGCTTTCATGCCTTGCATGTCATATTTTGACAGATAGCTGTAATCAGTGTTAACTACAAGAGACATGTAGCACATATGAGATTTTTGTGGAGAAGAAACAGCCACAGAAATGGATGGAATAATCCTGTTGATTATTGGAGGGTCTCCAAAATGTTGGATTAGGTTGGGAAAGATTTAGGAAACACCAAAAGGGGCAAATGTCACAACAGGAGACAAGTACAGTACTGCCATAATTTATTTCTTGAAATATTTCATGAAAAACATGAGTTTCCCTTTCAATTCCCAAATCCCTGGAAGTCCAATGCTCACCCTTGTTTATTCCCCTTTGCTCCACAAATCAACCCTTTCCAAAAAAGGGGTCCTATTTGCAGACAGCCTCAAAGATCTCCAGAGTCCTTTTAATCTCCCGAATCTGCTTAGCGAGGATATGAACAGGCTGCATGGAGCGGTCCAGCTCCTCACACCTGGCCATCAGAGTGTACATCCCTTTGATGCTCATGTCCACGGATTCACCCAAGCTGTCCACAGCATCTCGGTAGGTCTGGATGTAGCCTACGCTGAGTGCCGTCATATTCTGGATGGCGCTGTTCAAGGCCCTCAACATCTGGTCCACTCTCTGTGCCACATCCATGGTCAGCCTTTCCAGATCCCGAAGGACCTGGGGATCCACTGGAGGGATATCTGCAGTTTTGCCTCGGACAGAGTGCTGGGATGACATTGATGAGGAGGTGGGCTCTGTATCATCCAGGCTGCCCCGAGAGCTCATCTTGATCTTCATTTGCAAGTTGTTGGCCACAAAATGTGTCAGGTCTCCATCGTAGCTCACTGTTCCTTCCAATTCCAAGGCGCTCGATATAGTGGCCCTCCTGCCTTCTTGGTTCTTGGATGCCCCGTATACCTGGCTTATCCCATCCAGGCTGTGACTATCCAACAGACGTCCTCCGGCCATGCTTTCCCTGGCTGCAACTCGCACGGGGTTCCGCAACCGCTTGGATTCTTCCCCGGCTACGGAATTGGACGAGGGGGCTTGGATGTGGACCTGGGCCATTATATGTTGCCCCTCCATCAGGCAATGCGGGAAGGAGACCTAGGGGAAACACCGAAGCAAGGGAAGGAGGGTGCAAGGCAAAGGCCCGGGGTGGGGAGAGAAGCGCAAAGAAAAGCCTCGAGGTGGTTTCAAAGGAAAGATTCCTCCGGAGACACAAAGCACAAAACGGATCCTTCCCACCCCATCTCCCGCACCTAAACACACACTGGAACCCCTTCCGCTTCCCGGGGGGAGGAGATTGGTCCAGGAAAAGGAGGGGATAAGAGCGGGTTGGCTAGAAGGACCAAAGGACCCTTCTCATTGGCTGTCCTGAGTTTGAAGACCCACCAATCGAGGTGGAAAAACCGAACGCTCGTTGATTGGACTCTCTCCCTGCCGGAAGGAGCAGAATATACACAAAATACCATCCAGGGCAGGGAAAGGGCAAGCGGAGCCTGTGAGCTGGCATTAAAGGTGCAGAGGATCATCGCAACGTTTGGAGGGACCCAAACACCGACATTTTCAATTCTGACCGTTAAAGAATGTGTTGTTGTAATGTGTATTTTTATTTTATTAAATTTATATGCCACCAGTCTCACTATCCAAAGCGCCTCTGCACCTAAAGGCCAGACAAGGAAGAATAGAATAGAATAGAAATTAGGAATGGAATTAGGAATAGGAATAGAATATAATGGAATGGAATTAGGAATAGGAATAGAATTAGGAATAGGAATAGAATAGGAAATAGGAATGGAATTAGGAGTAGAATTGAATAGAATTCTTTATTGGCCAACTGATCAGACACACAAGGAATTTGTCTTTAGTGCTTATGCTCTCTAGATGGAAACTGATCAAGGAGAGATTCAACCTAGCAATAAGGAGAAATTTTCTGACAGTGAGGACAATCAACCAATGGAACAGAAATTGCCTTCAGAAGTTGTGGGAAGTTGTGTTCATCACTGGAAGCTCTCTTGCCATTTGTCAGAAATGGTGGTGTTGGACTAGTTAACCTACAAGGTCCCTTCCAACTCTGTTAATCTGTAAATCTGTAAAGTCATAGGTACTCAGAGCTCCCCCCACCCACATAGGGTCGAGTGGTACAGGGTAGAGTCTTCCCAGTAAAAAGGTGAAGAGATGCAACAGAATCTCAACATTATAGTGGAAGGAAAACCCGGTGAATTCACTAGAATTTACTCTGAAGCAAGCAATACAAAGCCTCTTTGGGTTTTAGTTTTTAATCCACACTTTATTTAATTTATTCCTTTTTTAAATCTTGAATGAGATTTAATTCAGCTATTATTTTCAAGCAGAAGGAAGGAAATATAGAATTGTGGTCCTGCGAGCTGAATACACATCCTGCTGTTCTTTGGCATTTATCCCTGGTTGGCTCTTCCCATCTCTTAATGATAAAGCCCTTTTGGCTGTATCAGAAAGGGAGGAACAGGTGGAATATTGTTGGTCATGGAGATGTTAACCCTAAGAAAGGTGACAGCAATGAAGCAACAGAATTGCCCAAGACTGTTTCCAAGTTTACCTAAAAAGTTGCACCAGGTGGCCATAAATACACAGACATGTACAAAAGGGAATATATAGCTAATACCTTCCCCCCCCCTCCTGGCATGTCATGTCACTACCACCAAAGAGTAATTATGCAGAAGCTAAAAAAATGAGAAATTATGATATGATTAATAGAACTTGCATCATTTACTTTAGTGAGGTACTTGTAATAAATATTATTTCCACCTAGGCTTCTTTTTTCTTTAAGTGGACTAATTTTAAAAAATCAGTTATATAATAGATGTGTCCTAAAGATAATACAAATTACCATAGGCATGTATTTGTTGTTCTTACCAGCCCAATATATTATTTGAATTTGTATTATCTTTAGGACACATCTTAATGAAGTGAAGCAACTACTTGTATAAATATCACCCAAGCATAGCCTAAGGCTTGTGCCGTATAACCAAGATACAAACATGAACTTTGCTTGTTCAGAAACAAAACTCTTATTTCATACATTGTTCCTGTAATAGTTTTTGTTTATCTTCTTTCAAAATCTTTTTGTTGTATTTTTTACAAGAAAGTAAGCTTGAGGAACCAGACTATCTTAATTGTAAACTAATTTAGAATCTTTTGCTTTAATCTGAAAAATGGTGCCTTCATGTTTTCCAATTCTATGATTTCACAAAAGTTATTTGGAAAAAAGCACTTCTAAGTGCATGGCTGTAAATTGAGAGACACCTATACATATTGTTCAGAGTTTTACTGGCTTTTAATATTTGTAAGCTGCCCAGTTTTCTTTAAAGCTCACATATTGTATTCATCTGGGGCTCTCCACTCATTAACTGAAGTTTGCTTCTGAAACTATCTTTGCTGACAAATATTAAGAATCCATTTAAGTATCTTCTGGAATGGCCCCTCCCCCCAAACTATGTGCTCCTTTGTTCTGATTCAGAAACAAATGTTTTTGTAACAAGTATGATTCTAAACTTTTTAAATAATTGTGAAGTGCCTTATGCCACTCTTTCTTTTGTGTTTTTATATTTTAAACTGCTATTATACTGTATGCTGGCTTTTGAATTTGGACTGTAGGAGTGTTTTTCTTTATATCACTGGGAGACTATATAATGATAGCCGCAGGAAAGAAATTTAATATACATAAATACACAATCTATTCTGCTACATGGGATAGCAGAAAACATAGTGGGCATTATAATCAGAAGCAGAAAAAAACATATTACAGTTACCTTTTTACGTATTAGCATTCTACAGAACTAAGATATTCTTAACATAATGGTATTCAAAGTGGCCATCATGTGAAATTTGAACAGCCCTCTCTCAATAAGAGGGGAAGGGAAACAATATCATCAATCTCCAGTCTACAACAGAGCCCTTTCAGTAGTTCCATGAAGGCTCCACGCCCATTTGCACCACTCAGGTGACCCTCAGGACACAGATAAACCTCCAGGTGGCCTCAACAACTCTCTCTAAAAGGACGCAAATGACCAGCTGTCTGCAAGGTATATAAATCCTTCCTTTCCCCACCATCCAGTCAGAGATGAAGAAGCTTCTTGGATGAGAAGTGAAATGTCTTCAAAGAATAACAAGAAAGTCCAGTTGCCTCTTGAAAAGCCACCTTTGGCATATCATAATGGTAGCTGGGGAAATTATGAGAGTTGAAGTCCATACATTTTAAAGTTACTGAGGTTAAGAAAGATTGGTTCAAACATATTCACCACTTATATCCCTACTGATGATGCAGGACAGTCTGCTCCATGGCTACAGTGACTCACTCAAGTCTCATGGGTTTTGTGGTTTTCAAGCAATATGTTATATTAATCTGCTAAATTGTTTCCATCAATTAATTCAGATAAAATAAACTACAGAAGTCCTTGACTTACAACCATTTGTTTAGCGGCCATTCAGAGTCAAAATGGCACTGAAAAAAACTGACTTATGACTGGTCCTCACACTTATGACCATTGCAGCATCCCACAATCATGTGGTCAAAATGTAGGTGCTTGGCAACTGGCAGGTATTTACGATGATCAAAGTGCCCCAGGGTAACATGATTGCCATTTGTGACCTTCCCAGTTGGCTTCTGACTCACTTAACAACTGCTGTGATTTGCTAAAACCACAATGGCAAAAGGGTCACAAGCATCAGATGCCACTCACTTAACAACCACCTTGTTCAGCAACAGAAATTCTGATCCCAATTCTGGTTGTAAGTTGAGGACTCCCTGTATAGCTGCTACTGTACTGTGAGCTGGTGCCTGCTGAGACCAATAGTTAACTAAGAGTAAAATCAAGACTTGCAATGTTCATGGCTGAGGCTTCCCATGTATAGAGATACTTGTCTTACCTGGAAGGGGTGGGGTTTGGGGAAACAGACTAAATAACACACAACAAGCAGCTTTGTACAACAGTCTTAATTGGCACAATTTATTCAGGTTAGCCTAGTGTGCATTTTTCTTAAGATACCGTTTTCAATTTTTATCCAAGCAGAACAAGTGTGGCCTTTCAAACAGTCTCCACAATAGAAAATTGGTAAGACTGTTTTTCGAAGCATCAGAACTTAATCGAGGTATTGGAGAAAACAAGTGCGATCTTGGGTCATTTCGTGTCTCCTGTACAAAGCTAAACATGGACCTAAATATAAAGCTCCAGGACATGTAAAAATTCTATATGCATGCTAACTAAATAAGCTTGCTTCAGTGATCAGATTTTTGCCCGCTGGCTCAGCAAAACCTTCCTTTGTCCATTTAGAATTTCTGCAGGTGCGTAGCTTATGTTGCTTTGCAATCAAACATCAGCCACTATTATAAAGCAAATTATTTCCCAGGATCAAGGTACAGGTGTTTAAAAAGTTTCCTCTCAACTTCTTTGTCACTGCAGTGTCCCGGGTTACATCCATATTATCCTTTACTTTTTCAGCTACTCTAGAAGCTCCTGAATAATTGAGGTGAGGAGGAGAGAGACTGATACAAACCCAGTCTTTTGTTTGTTTACTTTGGGCTCAATTGGACAAGCCCCCAACAGGCGTCTCTACCTGTTCTCACTCTATCGTACTCTATTGTAACCTGTCAGAAAAGAAAGCTGAACTGAGAAATCCACCCTTTTGTTAAGATTGTTGTTTCTCAACCGTGGCAACTTTAAAACCTGTGGACTTCACTTCTTAAAGTTGCCAAGATTGAAAAATACTGACCCTAAATTTCACACCACAAGCAAGGAAAGGAATTTGGAGATGAACTCAAGGGGCCAAAGAAGCCAATTCAATGCCAACTCCTTGCAAGGATCAGGCCCGTTCAGTGAACGAGGAGCCAGGATTGCTTCCTGACCTAACCTATGTCTCAATTTGTTACTGACAGATCAATAATTCTCTTTTTTTACATATTGGGCTTCGCATTTAAGCTGTTGGACGTAGCCTTAAACTACGTCCAACAGCTATTACCACACTCTGTACAACTATAAGGCCCTTCCCCCAGAGCCAAGTCATCTTGGTTGGGTTTTCGGGGGCTAGACCCCAGGTGAAAACCTTTACCACAGTGGCCGCAGATAAGAAGCCGGTCGCCTTCTTCTTCATCAGAACTATTATTGCCATTGGTAACACTGGTATCAGCACACAAAGTATCAAGACCAGTCATGCATGGGATCCCAACGCTTCCATCATGGTGGCCCTCAATGCTACCCTCGTCAAAAGTCGGGTCAACCTCACAGAGGAGGTCCTGGCTCATGCTGGGGCTGTGAGCGTTGGTGTGAGTGCGACGGTGGCGAATGATGTGTGAGCTGAGCCGAAAGCTCTTCCCGCACTCGGTACACACATAGGGCTTTTCCCCTGTGTGCACCCGCCAGTGGTCCACCAGATTAGAGTGGTGGGTGAACCTCTTGCCACACTCAACACAACCGTAGGGTTTCTCACCTGTGTGGGTACGCCGGTGGTTAGCCAGCGTGGAACTTCCCGAAAAGCGCTTTCCACATTCCTGGCATTGGTATGGCTTCTCTCCAGTGTGCGTCCGCTGGTGGCGAGTAAGGCATGAGCTCCCGGTAAATCGTTTACCGCACACGCTGCACTGGTAAGGTGTAACCCCAGTGTGGCCACGCCAGTGCAGGTTGTAGTTGGAACTTTGAGAGAAAGCCTTGCCGCACAATTCACAACGATAGGGCCGTTCCCCGGTGTGGAAACGCCGATGTTGGAGGAGGTTGGAACTAGCCGTGAAGGCCTTGCCACAGTCCCCACAGACATAGGGGCGCTCCCCAGTGTGCGTCCGCTGGTGCTTGGTGAGCGCCGAGCTCTGGTTGAAGCTGCGGCCACAGTCGTTGCAACGGTACGGCTTCTCTCCTGTGTGAATGATCTGGTGCTTGGCCAGGTTTGAGCGGCGGCTAAAACTCTTCCCACACACGCCACAAGTGTTTGGGTGCAAAGAGGAAGACTGCAGGAATGGAGAAGAAAGTGTGAAAAAAGTTATACCTGTCTAGACCACCTATTTCTGAAATGGATGCTCAGGAAAATATGGCTTATTTGTGCCCCATCCCTTTCAGCAGTGGCATTTTTGCAAAATACAATAGCTAACTGAATTTCTACAAGCAGGGGTTTGTGCAGAGGTAAAAACAAGAATCAAGAAGGTGGCCAAAATGGCACAATCAACTTTTTATAGGTAGCCCTCAAGTTATACTTGTGTTTCCCTGAAAATAAGACTGGGTCTTATATTAATTTTTGCTCCAAAAGAAGCATTAGGGCTTTATTTTCCAGTTAAGTCTCATTTTGGGTGAAATACGGTATTAAAATGTGTCCGTCTGGCTGACAATCCAGCCAGACGGGATAGGGCTTATTATTATGAGCATCCTGAAAAATCACGTTATGGCTTATTTTCCGCTTGGGTCATATTTTCAGAGAAACACGGTAGCCATTCATTTAGTGACTATTCAAAATTACAATAGCACCAAAAAGTGACTTGTGACCAGGTTTTTACACTTAAGATTTTTATGGATCCCTGTGGTCATGTGATCAAAATTTGGACACTTGGCAACAGGAATATATGATAGTTGCGTTTGATCACATTTGGCTCTGATAAGCAAAATCAGATCATCTTAACAACCATATTGCTAACTTAACAACTGCAGTGATTCACTTGATAACTGTGGCAAGGAAGGTCATAAAATGGGACAAAACTCACTTAACAACTGCCTTGCTTATCTAGGGAAATTTTGGGCTCAATTGTGGTTGTAAGTTGAAGATTAGTCGTATGTGCATTCCTGTAGCCATCATCTTGACTTTTGACTGGAGATGGGAGGGTCTTGGAAAAAAACCCAAAAAAATTGGGAAGGAAAGAAGTTTTTTCCATTTTTTTCTTGCTTTTTTTTTTTCAAATGGCTTTCGAAAAACAAAACAAAATAGAGAAAAATGGTGGTGGTGGTAACTGTTCCCCCCCCCTCCCCAATTTTTCCAGGTTTTTTTTTTTCAGGTGTTCCTAATTCTATTTTTGACACACATATCCCTTTCTGCCTCAGGGAAAGATGTCCCCATCTATAAGTTCATTTTTACTTTGCATTGCGCAATGGAAATTCAAATATCTTTGGTGAACAGAGGATTTTGGGAAAGAAGGTCAGGGATGCTACTCCAGAAACCCTCAAGTGGAGAATTATTATTATTTCCTTTCCTGCCACTTTATTTTAATTATCGGCCACCCAATTCTATCTGAGGTAGAGAAGCAAATTTTACAATTTCTTTTTCAATCAGCCCAGGAACTAATACTGCATGTCCTAAGTTCTGCCCAATAGCCAAAATAAAAACCTTGGCTCAACTATTCCTAATGTGGGCCTCTCATACATTCATTTATTGTTATGTGTGGATCAGTGACACCAGGGTTAGAAAATTCAAGATGGCAAACTACATCTGCCCAATCGAAGCCCTGCCCATTTTCAATGGGTTGTGTGCAAAGAGATGGGCTTTGATTGCATTGTCGCGGCAGCCATCTTGACATTTTTGACACCTCCCACAAGAATGCCTTTGGTCGGTATACAAGAAGCGGGTGAAGCTAGAAGTGGCTACTCCAAATCTGAGAGGCTTAGTAAAAAAAAGTACAGTACTAAAATAACCTGAAAAACATCAGCTTGGAATTCTGGAATCAGCAATCCTGACCCATCTTAAGGATACTAAGCTTGGAAGTCTGGTTTAAGGGAGGCTTTCCCAGTGCTACAGACCTCTGAAGTGAAACATACATCTGGCCAAATTCTCTTTCAAAGCCCCGGGGTAAAATATGCTGTGTGCGGCATGTATGTGAACCGTGATACAGACAGTTCTGGAAAATCTGTTATGTATAGTACTGAAGCATAGCTGCAGAACTACAAGTAGATTTCACCTTACATCAGTTCATTTAGCGACCGTTCAAAGTTACAACAGCATTGAAAAAAGTATTTTTGACTATTTTTCACCGATGAACATTGCAGTATCTCCCGAGGTCAGGTGATAAAAATTCAGCTGCTTGGCAACTGGTTCATATTTATGACGATTGCAGTGTCCCCAGGGGTGATCAGTTTTTGCGGCCTTCTGGCAAGCAAAATCGACGGGGAAGCCAGATTCACTAATTAGTAACCAGTTAATTGTTGCTAATTTAACAACTGCAACGATTCACTTAACAACTGAGGCAAGGAAGGTGGTAAAATAGGGCAAAACTCATTTCACAAATGTTTCGCTTAGCAACCTAAATTTTGGGCTGAATTATGGTTGTAAGTGGAAGACTATCTGTATTCCATTAAATAACCAGAAAACCATGTAGTTGCAAAGTTTACCCCAAAAGCTATTGTTGGAGTATAGCTATGGACCTAAAGGAGAACCTCATATTCCCATGACTGATGAACAAAGCTCAGGGCAAGTCCCAACAATTCCTCAAGGTGTAGAATCATAGGGCAGAGGTGGCATTCAGCTGGTTCGGACCGCTTTGGGCCAACCGGTAGCTCCGACAATCAGTAGGTCCCACCCTATCCTGTCCTTTATTTCAGTGTTTCCCAACCTTGGCAACTTGAAGATGTCCGGACTTCAACTCCTAGAATTCCCCAGCCAGCATCCGCTGGCTGGGGAATTCTGGGAGTTGAAGTCCAGACATCTTCAAGTTGCCAAGGTTGGGAAACACTGCTTTATTTGCTTTCTAACTCATCTCAGTTGTGCAGCACAGCTGATTCCACCACCACCCACGCCGTTCTACTTACCGTTGCTGACTTGGAAGGTAAGCAGATGAGCTTCTAAATGCTCAATTTTCAGCGCTGCGCACAAGCGTTTTAGGTGCGCGCTCACCGAACTGGTTGTTAAACCAGGAGCATCCCACCACTGTATAGGGCCGAAAGAGATCTTGGAACTCTTCTAGTCCATCCTTCTGCTCAAGGAGGAGGAGTCCTTAAACCGCCCCATATCTCGGAAGTTCCCAGAATTGTACTTTACTACTCACCGAACCCTCTATTGGAATTGTGACTTTCTGCACCTCAAACTCTTGTACCTTCTGCTCCTCAGATTTCACCTTCATCTCTTCCTCAGTTGAGGAACCTCGTGAAGGTGCAGGACCCAGCTGGTTTGGGCAGAGACAAAACAATCTAAATAATAACCAATCCTTAAAGAACTTATTTCCTTACACGTCAGTTCTTCTACTCATCCAGTTAAACCTTCAATGTTTCTATCTTCCTTATCTCCACTCACCAGTTTTCCACCTGCAGGAAGTTCCATCTCAAATTCTGGATCCTCCTCCTCCTCCTTTTCCGTCTTTACTCTAAGCAATCACTTTTCTTCATTACCATGCACTCTGGCAGACAATCTATCCCGGAAAGAGGATGAATCCAGCTAGTAAACCCAAAGAAGCAAAATGAGAGATTCAGCATTTATCTTTTGTTTCCAAACATAAAGATAGTTTGTTTAGTTTGTTCCCAAACAAAGAGAGAGACACAACATCTCACAACCAATCTTGGAAAGTGAATGTCAACAACATATTTCAGCTTACACGTTCCTCATGCAAAGGCAGACAAGAATTTACCCAGGTGCAGTAACAGTAACTTCACTAGGTTGCAAATTGCTATAACTAAGTATCCACAAGGAATCCTCTTAGGTGAAACACTACAACTTGAATGCTAAGTAATCAGCAAGTCAAGCCTGTGTATTCTAGATTTAAAATATGTTCCTGTTGCATTTCATAGGGAAGGCCATTTGAAATACTGAATGTGTTTCATATCGCCACTTCTAAAAGCCTGGTTTTGTTTCTTTCCGGCATTCATTTTCTCAAAACTGAGTGGTATTCAGTCATGCACAAGGCATTTGTCACCCAAAACCTAACCATGCTTTTAGTAATCATGTTACAATCAAAAAAAATGTGCCTGCTTCAGATCCAGCCTGTTCTTTCAAACTTCAAAACACATGGCTTTGTCATGTTGGCTTTGTGCACCTTGATATTTCGAATCCTTTCCACTCCCTTCTTCAGTCTAGCACTCCGTCCCAAAGATTCCCAGGATCTGCCCTCACCTTTCACCAATGGTCCATCCATCTGAAAATACAGAAAGGAGAAAAAGGAATCCATTAAAAGGTAAGGCATAGGTTCAAATTAGATATCAAAATATTCCCAAGAACTTCCTATATCCTACTCAGGCCTTCCTTACATTAGTAGTTGGATTAGAAAGAAATATAAGATGCTTAGCATTTTTAAACTGGGTGTGTGTGTGGGGAGATGTCCAGAGTTTGTGGTTATTTATGTTGGTCCTGTCTTCATCCAGAGCTTCTAGAACAGAGATTCCCTTGAACCATTTTTTTCCTGTGCTCTCCATGTCCTCATCCATCGTGAATACACAGACAAAAGTAAATGGCTTTTGGAGAGAAACAAGATTAAAAGAAATCTACCTCTTTAATATAATTGACGAGTAGCAAGTAACTTGCCAACTGCTAGCCATTAGGTCCTGCAACAGCTCCATGAAATTAGTGAGGCCATAATAAAGACCAGATACAAATCAAATCCATAGATAAATAGATGAAATTTTGAGTGTAGCACTCAAAGCTTTCCCCGAAATTAGCTGCGTCCTTGAAGAAAGTCCAGATTTCTATTAAATCCTTAGCATAACCCTGGTTTCTAGGAGGGCCTAAAGGCAACATGTTATCTCGGTGGAGGATACAAAGTAAGACCCCAAGACTTAATCCCTAGACTGTGATCCCTAGAAAATTAAGGAGTTTGCCTGAACGTACAGCAGTTCATTTAGTGACTATTCAAAGTTGCAACAACACTGAAAAAAGTGACTTATATGACCCTTTTTCACATTGACCATTGCAAGCATCTCCATGGTCATGTGATTTACATTCGGATGGTTAGCAACTAGTTCGTATTTATGATAGGGTCATGTGATTCCCTCTTTCAACCTCCTGACAAGCAAAGCCAAGGGGGGAAGCCAGATTCCCTTAACAACTGCATTACTAACTGAAAAGTGGTTCCCAACCTTTTTTTGCCATGCCCCACCTAAACAACTCTAAAATCCTGATTTCCCCCCTCCCCATATAATTCTTACTATTCAAAAAGTGAACTCTACTCACACGGAGGAAGACTAAAAGACCATTAAGTTGGTTTAAACAAGGTTCAAATTGCTGCCATTAAAAATCAACACACACACACAGGGGTGTGGACCTCATGTTGGGAACCACTAACTAATATAGCAAGGAAAATTGCAAAATGGGGCAATGCTCACTTAGCAACATAAATGCTGTGCTTAATTGTGGTCATAAGTCGAGGACTATATATATAGGCTTGGCTGCCTGAGTCCCCAACACTCACCTGAGGGTTTAGCCTTCATTCCACATCTGGGGGCAGGTGGGGGGGACGATCCACAGCAACAGCTGGCTTCTCCGACCCACGTGTGCGGCTTTCCTTTCCAGCACCCGGAGAGGCGGGGAGGCTGGGACCCGGAGGATGGGTGAGCTGAAGCCGGGGGAGACGGGAGGGCGAGGAAAGGAGATGGGGACCCCTCGGGGGAAGGAGAGGATGTGACCGACCGCTTCCTGCGGATCCGGCTTGCCAGCCCGCTCAACCGGGCCTCTGCCGGGGGAGGAGAGGGAAGGGAAAGGAGGGGAGGAGATCCTCGCAGATGCTGGGGAAGATGGGGGGGGGGGAAAGAGCCGGGCAAAGAGAACCCGAAAGATTCCCTCTCCCCGCCCTCGGCAGTCGCCCCCAAAGCCCGCGCGCGGTCCGCTCTCGGGGCGCTTCTACGCCCGTCCTTCCGAAGTAGCGACCCTGCTTCGAGGAAGAGGGGGGAGGCTCCAAGGGACAGCAGGAATGCTGGGCGGAGAAGAAGGGAGGGAGGATGACAGAAGGCGGGCGCTTCGTGAGGATTGGCTAACGTGGCCGGCCCCCCCTTCTCCTGGTTTGTAATTGGCAGAGAAGGAGAGAGTGAATGGCAGCGGACAGAGAATGACAACTGCTGGAGAAGAGCCGACCTGAGCAGTGGGTTGGATGCCCGAGTTCTGGTCCCGCCCACTCCCTCTCCCCTTTCTCCACTAAGCCCTCCGAGAGCCGGGATCGCGCCCGTTCATTGGCTGGGAACTCTAACGGAACGCACGGCTGTAAAAAAAAACGGCGGACGGCGGTGAGGGGGGAGAGTACCGCCGGGGAGCCGGTAGTGGGTCGGCATCCTATTAGAATTAGAATAGAGTAGAATAGAACAAAATAAAATTGAATTGAATTGAATTTCTTTATTGGCTTAGTGTGATTGGACACACAAGGAATTTGTCTCTGGTGCATAAGCTCTGTGTGCATACAAACTACAAAATGATAAATCACGATCATAAAATACGATGATCATAAATCACAAGATAAATGATAAGGAAAGTTGAGAAAGAAGCAAGGGATTAATGTGGAAAAAGGCTGCCTGGAAATTGCCTGTAGGGAGCAGGGCTGGAATCTGATTCTTACAGTTGTTTTCCATAACATTTGGGGTGTTTGGAACAGGCTGTGGAGCCACATTTGCACTGCAGACATCAGGATTCATGCCTCTAGTACAGTGTTTCCCAAAAGTGGCAGCTTTCCGACATGTGGGTTTCAAGTTCAACTCCCAGCGTTCTGGGCACTGAAGTTCACATGACTTAAGTTTGAGAATCACTTGCTCTTGAGGTGATCAACTGAGAAATAAATGCCATTTACTATTGTTGTAAGTAGTGGGTTCCTGAAACAGAGGCTTCTGAAATTGTGTGTGTAATAAAACATTAATGTAATTACAGGTCTTTATGATCACAATTGAGGCCAAAATTTCAATGGCTAAGCAAGGGAGTTTTGCTCTATTTTACAACCATTTTTGCCATGGTGTTAAGCAAATCACTACAGCTGTTAAGTGAATCATGTGACCATTAAGCGAATCCGCGCCCCCTCCCATTGATTTTGCTTATCAGAAGCTGGATGGGAAGGTTACAAATGGTGATTATATGACACCAGGCCAATGCAATTGTCATCAATACATATTAGTTGCCAAGTGCCTGAATTTTGATCATGTGGCCATTGGGATGTTGTAATAGTCCTAAGTGTGAAAACCAATCATAGGTCACTTGTTTCTGTGCCACTGTAACTTTGAACGGTCAGTACGTGAATGGTTGTAAGTTCCTGTATCAGGAATGGTTTTAAACAATTCACAAAGTCATCCCGACTGTGTTTTCTCACAATGTGCTAGATTAAGGACCTTTGTGAAACAGTGTGATTTGTGAAAATACCACAATTTCTGTCCTTGTAGCAGATATCCCAAGGCTAGTGTGCAATTTGAGATATGCTTCATTACATCCTTCCAAATGTGCTGCCATTTTGATGTCACTGCCATATGCTGTGGAATGATGCCACTGACCTGCCTAGAGCCCCATCCTCCAATTTTCCTCCACTGTAACAACTCTGTAAGGGAGGGCAAGAAAGAGAGGCCCAAGTCACTCAGGGTGATCATCTGCGGAATTTAAACCTGGTTCTCCAGAAACTCAATTCCATAACCCAGTGTTTTTCAACCTTGACCACTTTAAGATGTGTGGAGTTCAACTCCCAGAATTCCGCAGCCAACAACAGAATCTTACATTCCAGGAGCCTCACATCCTAGGGCAAAGTGTGGTTCAGAAACATGTACTATCTTCCTGGGAATCTGTAGCAATTCTCAGTCATCCAGGTCATGGTTATCTCAAAAATGCTTTTTCAGGAAGCAACTGGATTTTCTTGTTTTTCCTTTGAAGACATTTTGCTTCTCATCCAAGAAGCTTCTTCATCTCTAGATGGTGGGAAATGGAAGGATTTATATTCCTTGCAGACAGCTGGTCATCTTCATCCTTTCTAAGGGTCATTGAAGCACTTGGATGTTTATCTGTGTCCATAGGGTCACCTGAATAGTGCTCCTGGGTCCTGTAGTCTGCAACTTTTCGGGAACTCCGTTCATACCTACACCATTTGAAGGGTATTCATCACAAATTGCAGAGCTAAAAGTCTGTAGCTGAAATTACTGGTAGTCCTTGAAAAAAAATGACCTATAACAATTTCTTCATAATTACAACTGTTGCAAGCATCCACATAGTTGCATGATCAAAATTAAGATGTTTGTCAACTGGCATATGTTTATAACAATTGCAATGTCTGGGGTCATGTGATCACCTTTTGTGATCTTCTGACAGTCAGTGAGGAAACCAGATTCACTTAACTGTGTTACTAACTAGGGCAAAACTCACTTAACTGTTTTGCTTAGCAACAGAAATTTTGGTCTGAAATGTAAGTCAAGAACTACCTGTACAGAAACTTGAATAAATTTGAATAGAATAGAGCTGGAAGGGACCTTGGAGGTCTTCTAGTCCAGCCCGCTGCTCAAGCAGAACCTATATTATTTCAGATAAGTGGATGTCTAGTTTCTTCTTAAAAACCTCCAGTGATGGAGCACCCACAATTTCTGAAAGCAAGCTGTTCCACTAGTTAATTGTCCTCACTGTTAGGAAGTTTCTCCTTAATTCCAGGTTACTTCTCTCTTTGATTAGTTTACAACTATTGTTTCTTGTCCTGCCTTTAGGTGCTTTGAAGAATAATTTGACCCCCTCCTCTTTGCGACAACCCCTCCAATACTGGAATAATGCTATCATCATGATAGAATACTACTATTCTACTACTCTACTACTGTACTAGAATTACTGGAACATAATCATTTGCTATTTAGCTTCTGTAAGAATAGAATTGCCTCTGCCATTTGCTTCCACCAGTGATCTAACTTCTGTTATCTTGTTTTTGTGTACAACTCAGTGCCTGGTGCAGGGTATGTCATGGCCTGGCAGGGTTACATCAGGCAAATACCTGTGTTGCTAAGCGCTCCCCCCTCCCCCCTCCCTTGCTGCACTGCCAAAGGAAGGTCTGAACAAGGGGCCCCGGAATGGGGTACTAAGCAGATGTCTCTGAAGATATAAAAGGACACCATATCTTCCCCAAGGTATGGCCTTTTACTGCATGCTCTTTATTTGTATGTTGTGGAATGGTATACCCACCTCTTCTTTGTACAAATAAAAACTGTTGTTTTTTGCCAGCCTCTTCTTAGGTCTCTTTTTTGGCATTCTGGTGACTCAAGTACATTTTGGGACCTTACAATGTCCCTACATTGTACTTTACAATGACATTCCTAATTCTTCTTTTCTTTAGACTAGCCAAGCCCAAATCCTGCAGCCGTTCTTCATGTTTATATTCAAGCACTATAATACAATATTCAAGTACTCCTCACCTGCCTTATCAGCATTATCTCTTTTCTCTGTTCCCAGGATTGGCCATTTGGCCCCCTGTTGTGAAGGGCACAGATCAAAAGTGAGATAGTTCTTAGGCAGACATATCAAAGGTGTCAGTTTTACAGCTCTTTACAGCTCCATTCCGGGATAAATTCTATGCCCATAGATTGCAGATTGATAAGAGTTCAAATGGCAAGAATCACACGTTTTGACATTTGCCAGAAATTTTACAGACCCTAATGACAGCACCATAGGAAGTCAGTTGCATGGAACAAAAGGCATTTGCAGCATGCAAGCATATGCATTACAAATACAAGGCATAATATATGTGTGTTACAGAAAACAAATGTTTATATTAAAACCAACAAGTTTGTATCCTTATTACTATTCCCCTTCAATAATATATAATTAAGATCCAATTCCTCCCCACACCCCTTCGTTTTCTCCCATCGGCTCCAGCGTTTAAAATCTTATTTGAAAACAAGCTTTCACTTCCGTACATAGTCATCTGGGTCACAAATAGCAACGGAAACGAAAACGCCTTTCCAAAGAGTAAAGAGGTTTGGAAAGCACTGGCCCTTTAAATCTTCACTTTCTGGCCTCCCCTCAAATGGCGGCGCCCTAAACGGTGCCATCTGAATCTGCCTTATTCCAAAATGGCTACCGATTTTCGATGCGGTACCTTATTTTGATAGCCTGTTTTCTTGCCCACACTCAAAATGGTGGGCCCATTGACTTCAACACTACGTTGACCCGAACCGAGGGCAGTTACAACGTCTAGTTTCATTTCCCCCCCTGCTTCGGCCATTGGCCCGGAACTCACAACGTTCATCCTGTGAATAATAATAAAAAAACAGAGGCCTCTGGAGCCGAATCAGGCGCTGCCGGTTACGTCACCGAACGGTGCGCCCTTTAAAAAAGATGAGGGTGAGAGATATATTTTCACTGGTAGCCAGGAAATCAGTTTCGGGAGGGGGTGGTGGAATTAAATTGAAATGGGTTCTTTAAAGACTTTACTAGATTTTAAAACTATCCATTCTATCTCTAAAGACACGCCTCCTGAATCCCTAGCACCAAAAACGGACCCGCCCTTCCCGACCGCGTTCTTCGGCGCCACATAAAGACCTTGACGACAGATCAATCGTCGTTCCTGCCCTAAGTAATGATGGCGATTCTTGAGCCGCCACTTGAGTAAAGAAACAGGAAGCCATTGGCTGCGGCAGAAAACAAAGCCGGCCGCTATTGGACGGGCGGGATCCGGAGCAGGATCCGGCCGGGCCCAAGAGCTGATAGAGAAAAGAGCAGAGGGGGGAGAGGAGAAAGGGGTAACCTGAGGGATGGGACCGTGTTTCCTCCTCCCCCCCACCGACCCCCGTCCTCTGTTTCGCGACGCGACTGTTATCACTTCCTTGCGGGGGCTGGAGGTGAGATTCCCCCCCGTGGAGTATGGAGGGTGGGGGTCTGCCTGGCGGATGACCCGGGAGGAGTCCTTGGTGGGAACTGAAGGCAGCTGCTCCTGCTGTTTCGCTGGCAGCCGGGCATCCTCGGCTCGCTTCCTGGGTGACCGTCAAGCGTGGCTTCTATGCCGGGCGAAGGAGGGTGGGTGGGTGCGGGGTGCCCGGGTGGAAAGACCTACGAGATTGTGTGTGCGCATCCCTTCTAACATCTTCTTGGGTAGGATGGGGTGCCCAAAGGCTGCAAAAACGAACGTCGGGGCTTTGCCTGAGCCCCAGCCCCGTCTTTTTCAATTCAACTTGCCTACAGCCACGCTGGCTGGAATTCTGGGAATCGAGGTCCTCCCATGTTTAAAAGTTTTAAAACCAACAAACCACGACCCTTTCTGTGGGGACGTTATGGCAGTGCTGATATAGCCCGAGGTTGAAGCTGCTTCAAGCCTAGCCCTGAGTTACTATGCCTCCTTCTGTCTCCCCCCCCCCCTCCTCTTGCTTAATAAGAAGGTTTATTTATTTATTTAGTCAAACGTATTAGATAACATATATAAGGATAAACATGATTTTGGATACATGAAATGGATACGAAGAAAAGGGAATATTAGGACAGGGACGGTTGGTGCACTTATGCACGCCTCTTACAGACGTCTTAGGAATGGGGTGAAAATGGTTGGTAAAAACTGGTGCCAAGAGTCACACAAACACAACTGAGGGATTCTGAGTGTGTTATCCCAGCCAAGTGATTCAGAAAGTTAAGATTTGGGGTGGGGGGAGTGTCCGTTAGAGGAAGAATGGGATGGGAGAGACTTTGAACTGGCTGCTTCCTTGCTAAGTGGAAACTCTGTAGCAAAAAAATCAGGATGGACATTTCCTTAAATTATCATTGTAGCAAGATTGGCACTCTTTTGGCTTCGAATTTCAGCCTGGAGGGACTCATTGACATGAGTTATCTTGATTTCCATCCTGTCCCCTAATTTGGCCTTTGCTGTTTCTCCTACAAACACACAACTTTTCCAAACCCCCTTTTTTATCTATAATGAAGAAGTGGAAAGGTGAAAGTTTTCAGTTTAGTTAAGAAAAAGAGTGGGAAAATCAATGTTGTGTTTCTGCATGTAAGGGGGGAAAGTCTATTGTTCTAAGTTTTTTTTTTAAATTAAGGTCAACTATTTTTAAGGTGTTTTTTTTAAATAAAGGCCAAACTAGGAAAGTGTGTGAAAACTTTTCACTTCATAGGAATTTGTCATCTGCCAGCTTGGCGGGAATAGGCTGAGGTGAAAGAAACCTTGTCTTGGAAGTCTAAGGAACATGAAAGCTGCTGTACTATTTTGTGTTTTTTGAGTGGTGGTGATACAATTGACGTCCAGTTTTGGATTTTATCATGTAATAACTCAAATTGAGCTGCAAATGTTAGTCTGTCATGTATTGCTGTTGTTAAAAGATGTGGAGTGATGGAGGGAGGATATGATTTCTGTCCTGGTTTGATTGCTTTAATATAGTACAATGCTAGTATCCCACTATATAGGGCAGTCAGTTTGATGTAGTAGCTAAGGCAACAAACTACAAGCCACCAGGCTAGAAACCAGGTGATTGTGTGTTCTAGTCTATCCTACCCTCAAAGCGACGCTATAGAGCACTGCACACCAAGAAAATTAGACACAAGAACAGTTTTTCCCCAAATGCCATCACTCTGCTAAACAAATAATTCCCTCACCACTGTCAGACTATTCCATAATGCTGCATTACTATTACTATTAGTCTCTTCATCGTTCCTATTACCCATCTCCTACCCACTTATGACTGCACGACTGTAACTTTGTTCCTTGTATTCTTACAATTTATATTGATTGTTTCCTGATTGCTTATTTGTACCTTATGACTACCATTAAGTGCTGTACCTTATGATTTTTGATTAATGCATCTTGTGTTTTTATGTACCCTGAGAGCATCGGCACCAAAGACAAATTCCTTGTGTGTTCAGTCACACTTGGCCAATAAAGAATTCTATTCTATTCCTACTCCTATTCCTAATGCCATTCCATTCTATTCTGGCACAAGGCCAGCTGGATAATTTTGGCCTAGTCACTCTCTCAGCCCTAGAAAGTGGTCAGTGCTAAACCATTTTCAAAAACCTTGCCCAAAACACTGCTGAGACTTGTCCAGCCAGTCACCAAGAGTCCAAAACTGACTACACACACACACACGCACACACACTGTACAGAGGAATCTTCGGACATGCCGGGAAAACTTTTTTTTATCTCAGTTTTTCTTTATCCTGGAAAAGTGCTGTGGGAGGAACAATGGGTCTTAGTAGCATATGATTTAGATGATTGCTAATGATTCATAATTAGCTTCTCTGAGGCATAATCCCATTTCCTCACTTACCTCTGTTGTATTGTGCAGCACAATTTAGAACATTTCTTCCTCAACCTTGACAACTCCTAAGATGTGTGGGTTCCAGTTCCTAGAATTCCCTAGCCAGTCATACTGATTGAGGAATTCTGAGAGTTTAAGACCACACATCTAAAAATTACCAAGGTAGAGAACACTGGCTTAGAAGAATAACTATTTAAAATAGCAAACCTTTCAAAGGTGAGAGCAGGGTTTGCCATCCTCCTTAGAAAAGCACCCCCCACTACACACTTGATCTGCTGTTAAAAAAACAGGAAGTAACTTCCATTGAAGTGCAGCTTTGTGTAGAAATAGGCAATTTGTCAATAAAAATGAATTCCTCTTCTTTTTAGGATGCTCAGCTCTGTTAATAGTTTATGACAATAGACACTGGTGGATGGTGGAATACCTTTTAAATAAATGCATTTTGATTCCAAGATGGAAAAATGATTTTTAAAAAATTAAGCCTGATTAAAATTCCAAACTGAAGAAGGTGGGGAATGACACACCTAAGAGGCATAAGAGTTTGATTCTTTGTTTCTCAACATTGGCAAATTTGAGGTGTGTGGACTTTAACTCGCAGAATTCTGGGAATTGAAGTCCGCAAGTCTTAAAACCTGCCAAGATTAAAAAACAGTTTTTAATTATTTCCTTAATTAAATCCTTCCTAAAGAGGCTCTGTTATAGTAGTTTGGATGCCTTATGAACATGTCTTCAATTAGTAGCATATTAAGGGACTATTTCAAGTTCCTCAGTATTTTGACATTACTAAAGTTATTTAGTTTTGTAATGCGATCACTTTTTGCCGGTGTTTTCCTTTCTTTTTAGACTTCTGTAAATTGTTTTATATTTCCTTCAAAAATACTCAGTTCACTGCAATTAACTGAGCAGAATCCCTTTGGGGCACACCAACCCTCAAATTTGCTATTTTTTAACCATACAAAATCCATCTTTATAAAAATGTTGCATTTCCCAACTCTGCCATTATTCTTACCTTGATCTGGGGATATTTTAAAATGAAATATAGTTTTTCTCATTGCCAATTATTTCAAGATACAGAGGAGAATCTTTATGTACATATGCATGTGTTTTTTTTTAATGAAATAAGTAAACATTTATTCATTTGATTTCTCTCCCACCACAGAGAGGTGAGAAATGAGGTTCTGGTGGAGAAATGGGGGAGCTTTCCGATTCTTGACCTCCAAAAGGTGTTGGGTCTGAGTCCAGCCATGGAATGCTCCTCTAGTGGGGGTTGTTTACCATTGTCCACTTTTGAGAGGATAACCAGACGACGAAAAATCATATTCAGGTTAGAGATTGCCATGTTTTTTGTGCTGGGAATTCAAAGTGGGGAGAAGGAGGAGGAGGAGGAGGAATCAGGCTGTTGTTTTGAGAATCTCTCTGTATCCTTTTGCAGGCCTGCAGCTGAGGAGGAAGGGACCACTGCAGGTCTTCTGGAGCCCCTGGACAGAGGCAGAAACTCAGCCCCCTTAAGTGAGGATGAAAAGTGGTCACCCAAGAAGAGGCAGCGGCTCCAACAAGGCTCCCCGCCAAAGGCAGAAGAGGGCAGGGATCCTTGCAGTGGGATGGGAGAGACCCTGTGGCATGTGGCATCTCCCATGGAGAAGAAACAGCGAAAGGTGTTGGCTATTGATCTGGAAGACTTTTCCACAACCCAAGTGCCAGTAAGGATGCTGTAAAACCTGGAGTGAATGTTAAAAGGGATTTTCGGGATAGGCTACCAAATTGAATGGATGATGTATCTCCCAGGCTTTGTGTAGGCAGATGGCAATTCCCTCATTACTAGTTGAGACTGGGTGTTCTTAAGTTACAGGCCTGATGCCTAATTTTTTATTTGTTTGTTACTAAGCAGAGAATTTTTGATTTATCAAGCTTTTTTATGTGTAGAACCCTTTTCAAACTTGCAAGTTGTTTTTTTCTTTTTCTAACCATTTGTGGGCTGATGATGCTATACTATGACATGCATATTTGGGTTGAATTACTAACATTTCTAAGAGCTGATCTATGATGGTAGGGCAGAATTGAGATAGGAAAAAAGAAACTTCTTACAATTCTTGTCTCTAAAACTCTTCACAACACTTTTGTTCTGAAATTTAGACACTTGCACAGAACAAATGGGTAGATTTGATGCCCTTCACAGGCAAGAGTTTCTCGGAGTGCAGAAAATCGTTCAAGTGCAATGTTTTGTATAACTGAAACAGGAGAGTTAATCATATGATCTGTAGTTCTCTCTGTGTGATGATCCATGAAAGCAACACAGCCAGAGAGCAGGTCTAACTTCCCTTTATTATTCCACCTAAGCCCCCAAACTTCCTCACACTACAAGTCCTGGAGCAAAGCTGTCACAAGCACCTTCAACAGCCTCTAGTCCAGTAAGCAAGGTTAGCACACAGTAACCAAGATAAGAAATCCAGTCCAGCGCTGTGCATTTTATAACTGCACAGCAGTAAATCCAGTAGGGCAAAACAAGGAGTTCAGGAAGCAAAGAATCCAGGTAATTAGTCCAAAAAGCCAGACGGAATGCAAGGAATCCAGGAAGGTTCAAATGTCAGCACTCACCACTTCATGAATTCAGCGTTTGTTCCAGACAAATGCTCCTTAGGTCTCATTCCCCTGGTGTACCTTCTGAAGAGGGGTGGGGCACTCTCCTCCCTCATAAGTGGCTCAATCTACATTGTTCTCTCCTTCTTTCTTCTCTTTGTGCTTTTGGATCGGGGTGGTGGTGGTCCTTGTTCATCTCCTGGCTCTGGCTCTCCTGTTCCTGTCTCTCTCTACTTATGAGCTGCTCTAGTCCTGAACAGCTCTGGCTGGACTGGTTCTGCCCTTCCTCCGTTTCCTTCCAAGCCAACGGAGCGCCCCCCCCCCCCCGAGGTCGATTCAGCTCGTCTTCCCCCGCAGATTCAGGCTTCGTTAGCCTGTGGGATGAGGAAAATATGCTTTTTCTCTGACATTTACAGATGTTTGAAAGTTGGGTTGTCTCTCCCTCTGTCCAGGAGGTTCCACAAAGATGCTCCCTTTTACAAAGGCCTGCCTTGCTTCCTTCCAAAAAACTCCTCCCGGTCTCATTTGAGAATGAGACCAAAGTTTCCTGCTCAAGAAACAGACAGGATAGCACTGTGTGCAGGTGAGCAAGGATTCAGGAGACAAAAGTTTGATAGTGTGGTTTGTGGATGTCAGCAGCTACCTGTCTGTCTTGCTCCTTCAGATCCCTTCTGCCTAAGATAGGTTCTCGTCCTTGCAAAGAACCTCAGGAACAGTTGGCTCACATGTGCCAGAAGTTGGGGGACCAAAGTTTCTCCCCCCCTCGTTGCCGCGAGTCAAAGCGCTTGCAAGCCAAGAGGCAGCGCCTGCAGAATGGAGTCCCTCTTATAAATGGGAGAGAGGGGACACGGGCCACCCCAGAAGAGGAGGCTCATCGGCCAATTCCCGCTTTGGAGGATTGTCAGTTGACCCAAGCCCAGGTGAGTTTGCTGCGGGAAATCATTTGCACATGGGCAAACCTTTTGCAGGTTGGGGTCAGAGGGAAGGTGGTCCCATTTTGGTTCAGACCTCTTTTCTCGCCAGCAGGATGCTGATGTTGGCCAGGAGCTTCTGGAGAATTTTCCACCTCCCTGCAGGTGAGTGTTTCCACATTAGGATGGAGGCATGATTAAGCCATCCTTTTCCCTTCACCAGGATCATGGTTGTGCTGCAAACAGATCTTGAGAATAGTCTTCCTTAATGGGCCACTCCCCAGGTGTGTTAGCCTTCCAGGTACCGTGATTGCCAAATGCCATACTGATAGGACAGTTTCCCGAATGGAAGTCTACTTTATTTGGAATCTCTGGATTGGGGAGGGCTTAACATTTTTTATCCTTTAATGCCACTAGCTGGGCAAATTTCTAACTGATGCCCAGCTGGAGAAGGCTGTTCCAGAACATCATCAGACTGAAGAGCTAAAACGATTGCCCATCACTTCCCATTGTTTATGCTCTTGCTCAGGAGTGATCATCGAGAATTGCCTCATCTGTCATCAAGCATAAAAACGCCAGTGCCTTCAGAACTACATGACCTGGAGCATCACACAGGTTGGTGACGCGCTGAATTAAATAAAGGGGTTTGGATAGTGTGCAAAAAATGTTTATACCTAAACACTGATAGCAAAAGTGATCAACCTGTCTGTGGCCAAAGGTTGCACTTTGGGGAAAGGATCCTCAAAGAAATAATGCTAAAGTAAGCTGTTTGAGGGAATGGCAAAGGCAAGGAGGAATTCATGTCATGTAATACTGTTCCTGAACTTATTTAGAAAAGATGGGGATTTACATCGCCAAGGATTCTGGACCAATGTATTAGGCAGTATCAGTGGTAGGATTCAATTTTTTTTACTACCAGTTCTGTGGGTGTGGCTAGTTGGTCATGTGACTGGGTGGGCATGGCCAACTCGACGACATTCATATCGAGGGGCACCTCGCACACCCCGTCCTTGTCATGCTTGGCCTCAACATATCTATAGTTCTGTAAAAATGTTCACCTTTTTTGACTTTATTATCTGCATCTACATACTATAGATGTTCTCCCTCCCTCCCCCCTCCCTCTCCCTCTCCCTCTCTCTCTCTCTCCATTGTTTAACAACCAGTTCTATGCCCTAATACCTGGCTGTGTGGGCAGGTGCGTGACAGCACTCAGCCTGCTGCACCACTCTGCCAGTCAAAAAGTGGTGTGGGGGTTAATTACAAACTGTCGCCTTTGCTTTGTGACATCCTGACCCAGTGAGCAAGGGGTATGAACTGCACAGAAAATACACTTTTGTTTGGTTATGAAGAAATATCCTCAAAGTCAGATGTACAGTAAATGTAGACTAACTTTTAGTTACACACTTCCCCAGCAAACAGCAAATTTTGAAGCTCCAGATAAAGAGGATTCATTTTAGGATGAGTAACCACAGTTTCCATGTTGGAGGCTCCTAAAGGAATGCTGGGAAACTCTGTATTTTAAAGAACATTTGAGGAAGGGATGCAAAATAGCCCTTCTCTGTCTGAAGGCTCTAGAGACCTGGACCTGGACCAATCAAAATACTGGTAGTGAAGCCATTAGTATATGAAAATAAGACCAAACTCAACTCCCTTCTAATACTGATAATGTTACCTAGTTTGGTAATGAAACATCTACAAAAAAAAACCAAAAAAAAAAAAAACCATCAAGCTCAGAGAGCACCAAGGACCCCACAGTTCAACTTTGAGCTACAAATATTCTCTTCTATCAATAAACACTTTTTGGTTAGAGGGATTCAGAGCCTGCCTTACATGAGATGGCTCCCAGTGGAATTCACTCTAAATTTTGATGATTTCTCCAAATAAGGAATGTAGAATTATAATGAGGTATAATAATTAATACCTCAAAAAAGAAAAGAAAAAAGAAAGCTAAGGGGTAAACAAATAAAAAAAACAAATTTGAAAAAAGAAAAGGCTCTAGCAAGTTTTTATATTTGCTTGAGAGTGAGAAACCTTTTGCTAATGTTAGAATGAGCACTGAACAGCTAGTTTTGTCTTCTTGAAATCCATGTCACAGAATTCAATGTTTCAAAGGTATTCATATCATCTTAGCCATTTTTGACATAAGATTGCCAGATTTAAAAAAATCTATAATACTATAAGAAATAGTATTTCTTAATCTTGGTGACTTAAAATCCCCAGAATTCCCTAGCCTGCCATGGTTAAGAAACAATAGTGTAAAGGGAAGAACATTTTTTTTCTATCTTGACCTGTGATGAGAATGCCTCCTTTTCCCTTCAATTATTAATCTTGACACATGCTAGCATTACAGACACAAGTGTTGAAGAAAATGAAGGCGAATTACCATACCCTTGCAAATATTTAGCAATATTGCCGTGCATGAGAAAGAGACCAAGAAAAGAGGAACAGTGAAAAAAGGAAGGAAAAGATGAGGAAGAAAAAACGATGATGTCCTAAAGTACTTTTGACTTTGGGCCTTCTCATCGCTTGCAGCACTGTGTCTCTTTGGAAAGGATGTCATGTACTGATAGTCCTCGACTTGCGACCACAATTGGACCCAAAATTTCTCTTGCTAAACAAGATTTCTATGAAGTGAACTTTGCCCCATTTTACGACCTTTCTTGCCATTGTTGTTAAATGAATTACTGCAGTTGTTAAGTTCGTAACACGGTTGTTCAGTGAATCTGGCTTCCTCCATTGACTTTGCTCGTCAAGTCACAAAAGGGGATCACTCCGGACACTGCAACCGTCATAAATATGGGTCAATTGCCAAGCATCTGAATTTTGATCACATGACCATGGGAATGCTGCAACCTTTGTAAGTGTGAACAACCATCATATGTCACGCTTTTTCAGTGCTAATTTAACTTCCAAAGGGCCACTAAGCGAACTGTTGTAAGTCAAGGATTACCTGTACAGCAAAGCACTGTTTCTTTCAAGGCAAATTGACAATATGGTGACAGTTGGACACTTTGTGTTGATGATCCAGGCAGTTTTTTGGGCAAAAACATTATGTTCTGGTCATGGATCCAAGCTGCCTGAGGAGATGTCTCATCTCAATGGGATTGGCCTTATTATTATTATTTATTATTATTTATTTGATTTGTTAGCCGCTCCCTCTCCACAAGGGACTCGGGGCGGCGTACAATAAATAAAAGCACATATATATATTACACGGAGGAGGTAACAACAATTACAATACATAAAATAATAATAATTAAATTAGAAAATTAAAATACCCCAGTTTAAAATTACTGATTTAAAAAGACTGTCAGGAGGAATAAGATGAAACTATGCTTGAGCCAGGCCAGATAATTGGAAAAGGTGGGTCTTGAGTTTTGAACGGAAGGAGCGGAGATCGGAGATAATCCTAATATCGAGGGGGAGGTCATTCCAAAGGGCTGGGCTCATCACAGAGAAGGCCCTACTCCTGGGTGTCGCCCTCTGGCATTGTTTAGTGGATGGCACCCGGAGAAGTCCCTCTCTGTGAGAGCGGATTGGCCGTAGGGATGTATGGGGCAGGATGCGATCCCGAGCCTCACGTGCAGAAGGGGCATACTGTTGATCCCTTCGGCTGAGGAATTTTGGTTGGGGGGGGGGAGTTCAGGAGCAGAGCATTTCCTGCTGTGGCTTTCTCCCTTTGGAACATCGTGCCCTCAAGGTGGGACCTGCCACCACTTTCTCGGCCTTCTGGAAAGGGCTGAAGACTTGGCTCTGCCACCTGACTTGAGACTCAAATGGGCATAGGTTCCTTTTTGCCTAATGTTTTTTTGTTAATTTTAATGCTTTAAATTTAATTATTAATATTTTTAATGAACTAATTGTTTTCGATGGTGTTTTGTGACATTGGAAGCTGCCCAGAACCACAATGTGACAAGATGCATATAGTTGCATATACAAATTTAGCAAGTAAGTAATACACAAAAAAGTTTGCCACTACCTCCTGGCAGGATTTTCTTAAACTTTCAAATCTAGTAACTTCTCTGGCATGTTCTGGGGGTCAGGAGTCTCTCCTCTGAGCTGATATTGCTTAACTTCTGAATCAGCCTAAATCAGCCAACTTCTGCCACCTGCTAAGACAAGGGTTCCCTCTTCCTTAAATCCAAAGTAAGTTTTTTTTCCTGACCAACAACATTCTTCGAAAGATGCCGGCCAGAGAAATATTTTGAACTCTCCCTCTGTTGCTTTGAGATCATCAGCCCCCCCCACTCTGAGGTAGATGGCAGTTAAGAAGTACAGGTAGCCCTCAACTGACAACAGTTTGCCTAGTGGCCATTCAAAGTTTCAATGGCACTGAAAAAAAGTGACTTATGACCATTTTTCACACTTATGACTGTAGCAGCACTCCCCATGGTTATGCGATTTACATTCAGATGCTTGACAACTGTTTATAAATAAATCATTGCATAGCTGTGTTTGAACATCTCGTGTCAATGGCCCCCAAGATACCACCTGTGTAACAGCCATATCTTTCCCCTTCCATCAGGTCCGTCCTCTGAAACATCCAGTCCTACCTCGGCTTCGACCCTCTTGCGTCCGTCCCTGGTCCCGCGTTTCAGGCCCTGGGGCTTGGCCCCAGTCTTCCAAACCATGCGTTCGAAACTGGAAGCCTTTGCCGACATCTTCCTCAGCCCGTCCAAACCATCCCTGCCGCCCGTCGAAAGATCTCCGTCCCCATCACCGTGTCCTCCAGCAAATGGGGACAAAGCGACAACAGCTCCGCCGGCCACCCCTCGCCCGGGAGTCAAAATCGAGGTGAAAATTGCCATTTCTGAACCACGTCCCCGCAAGAGGAGTTCTTGCCACGAAGAAGAGAGAGAAGAAGCTGACCACCTGGTGGTGAGCGGGAGGCCCCCCATCCGCCAGTGGCGCTTGAGCCAAGGAGAGCCGGCTCCGCAGCCCCAACTTGGACGTAGCTACTCCTGCCCTGATTTTCCTAGAGCCTGTTCTTGGCAAAGCGTCTCTTCGGTGCTTTCTCCCTTGTTGCAGCTGCGGCAACGCCGACACACGGTTTGCAGTCTGGAAGTATCTCGAGAACTGGACCGTCCCACGCTGCCCTGCCTGCGTAAGGAAGTGTACCCCTTCAGCAGCCCCCCTGCCCGCCTCATGCCACGACCCTTGGTTCACACTACCTACTGTGATCCTTCCTCCTATTCTTCCCTGGCACCATCCTGCTGTCATGAACCTGACCCAGCGCATCCCAGGTAATAACTTTCCCTTCCCTGTTCCCCAAAGACGTATGTTATTCCCCCTCAAAGAACATCAGCTCCGCACCCAACAATGTGAGGGTGATCCTGAAGGCACCGGCATAGGCTTAGTTTCCTGGCTGCTCCATGAAAGGAAAGGAAGGGTGAGAAAGGAACAGATTTTTGATCCCTCTCTGTCGAAAGGCTGGATCTATTTACAGGTGTAATCCTCAACCTTTCCAGCTTGTTGATGGGGGGAATGGTTATGCGCAAGTGGCAGGTGAGCCCACGAGGGTCCATTTGTACGAGTGCTGGGCGCACACCCCTGCTGCTTGCACAAATGGAGCTGCTGCTCTGCTGCTTCTGTGGCCAAGTTCTAAACAGGCCACGGCCCAGTAGTGGGCTGAGGCCTTGGGGGATGGGTACCCCTGTTTTACTTTGGGAGATTTTGGGTCACATGTTCTTGGACTCCCATTCCCAGCCAGCATGAACCTGGAATGAAGAGGGTGTTCAGGGGGTGTTGTAGTCTTCGACTTACAACAGTTCATTTAGTGAGCAAAGTTACAACGGCATTGAAAAAAGTGACTTCTGACCATTTTTCACACTTATGGCCATTGCACCATCCCTGTGGTCATGTGATCAAAATTCAGATGTTTCATATTTATGACGGTTGCAGTGTCCCGGGGTCATGTGATCACCTTATGCGACCTTCTGACAAGCAAAGTCAACAGGGAAGCCAGATTCACTTAACAGCCGTGTCATTAACAAATTTGGCAAGAAAGGTTGCAAAATGAGGCAAAACCTGTTTTAACAACTGTCTCACTTAGCAACAGAAATTTTGGTCTCCATTTTGGTCGTTCATCGAGGACTACTATAATCCAAGAGTATGTTGGTGGCCATTGTCTGCTGCTTAAGACTTTGAGCAAGAGTATTCAAAAGCTGTTTTTTAAGATCATGGTTACACCAGGCCATGTTCCCCCTGAGATCTATTTCTCTGTAAGGCACAGTTGCGTGTCCAATTCTTAACTAGTTCTGGAATCTGCAGAGGGGGAGTCCATCACTTTTTTTGTTGTTTTTTTCCACCTTTCCTCCAACTCCTGTGTTGTGCTGCATAGGTCTTCCTGTTCAGTCAGCTCGCTTTCTTTTTCCTACAAGAAGTGTTGGATTACAGACCTCCTGGTTGTACATGCGGAGAATGCGGGATGTTTGCAATTGTGACACATCTGGAAATTTAGGGGGAAAAGAATTGGGCAGAGACTGAATTTAAGTTCTTTTCCTGTTCTGTCCTCTCTGAACCAATGAGCAGATGTCTCCAACATGTGGAGTCTCTTTGATCTGTATGTGATTTGTTTCCTTTGCCCTTTCAGGAAGGCCTCCCTCTCCCCAGATGGTGGGCAAAAGGTACCTGCGGTTGGCCTAGACATGGTTGCATCAGAGCAGTTGATGCTTTCCGAAGATGAGATGAAGGTCAGTCACTGTTTGATGTAGGGCCTAACAGAGGAAGTGTTGCGAGTGAGGGGTGGGGTTGGATTAAGACAAACCCTGCCTCTCTATAGGGCTTGCCTTCCCCATCATGTCCATGCTTATCCCCGCTTAATTTCCCTAAAACCTGCAGGGGTCCCAAGAGAACACATTAGAAAAGGTGTCCTGCATAGGAATCCGCAAGACGCCAGCCAGGCATCAAGCCAATCTCACCCCCATGGGGCTTCCCCGTCCAGTCAGGTGAGAGCATGCCTTAAACAAATTGGGAGCCCCAAATGAAAATGCTTCTGCAGGAGGGTGCGAAAGGGCTTCCAGATTGCCCAATAGTGGTCAGAGAACCTAGGATCCAGATTCTCCGTGATTCCAAGCTAGAAAAGGGACAGTAGGTAAGCAGAAAGGGCTAGGCCTTTCCCAGGGTTAAAGCGCTGCTGCTGGGTCATTTGGTTTTCAATCGCATTGGAACAAATCTAGGATTTGTACCTTCTGGTGGTGGGTCAGAGATCAACTTCTTTGGAGAACAGGGATTAAAGAGGAGGGCATTCTGGAACCTCACGCCTGGAACATTTTCCAAAGATGTTGTGGACAATGTGACCCACTGGACAGTTCTGTCAAGATCTAATGAAATGGCAGGCTAAGAAACTTGTCTGAAAAAATGAGCAGAATGTTACCCTATACACTGTAAGAAAATGCTTTATTATTCTGCAGAACAATTATCCCATCTCACAGATATTTTTCCCTTACTGGCCGAGTTATTCCAAGGTAATATGTTCCCTTTCTCTCTTTTCTCAGGCTGAACAAGAAGGTGTTCAGTCTGGAGGAGATCTACACGAACAAGAACTACCACACACCTACGGAGAAGAGGTGAGAAGCCCCGCTAATGGCTGTTGTATAGGGCTTGGTCCAGGTTGGCCAGGCTGATACATGGTGGAGTCACAAGGTGGTGGGACCTGACCATCTGTACACCCTGGTTTATGGCTCAGCAGCTTTGTGAAACCAATTATGAATTCTGCAGACCATAGTTAAGCAAACCACCAATACATAGTCTGTGTTCAATCTAGAACTCAGCCAAGTAGAGTCAGCACACTTGAAAAAGAAATGCTTTGATAGTTTCTACCCGAAGATTTCCTGGCTATATTGGGTAGGAAGGTTGAGACAAATTATTTGGAGGGCACTCTGTGGAAGAAAGCTAATGCATATAAAAGTACTAGAGTAGAGGTTCTCCACCCTTTCTTCACCACGAAGCCCCTTAAAATACATTTTGTGGCCACAGACCCTCAAGATGTAATTCAAGATTTGAATCATAATATTTCTTCAAGCCTTCCCGCATCCCCTGGGGTAATATCGCTGTCCCCCCAGGAATCCACGAACCACAGATTGAGAATCACTGTACTAGACTAGGTAGAAGACAATTGCTTTGGAGTAGTAGTATTGAAAGAGCACAAGCACAGTATCAGTGATTTGTTGCTTTAGCACAGTGTTTCTCAACCTCAGCAATTTTAACATGCGTGGACTTTGAATTCCCAGAAATCCCTCAGCCAGCGTGATTGAAGCCCACATTCCTTTAATTCCAGAATGCTGGCTGAGGAAATTCTGGGAGCTGAAATCCACACATCTTGAAAAATTGCTGAGTTTGAGAAAACTGCCTTAGCATTTGCTCCCTGTTGAGGAAGCAACGGGCAAGTTAACGTTGATTGCGTTGGACTCAAGTGCACCATTGAACCACACCCACCTAACTGACGGGCCACAGAGGGCTTACGGAATTCATCATTGAACGACTATTCCGGTTCAGGCTCATCTCATGCTTCCCATTTACTGCTGTCATGCAGAATTTATGTGGTATTCTCTATAACAGGAGTTCCCCACCCCTGGTCTGCAGACCCCTGGGGGAACGCAGTGTTGTCCTGGGGGTCTGCAAAGGCATGAATTAATGTTATTTAAATCTGGTGATGCAGGTAAGTATGTATACATATAGCATGTGTATATGTGTGTTATATATGCATTTCGGTGGATATACGCTCTTGAGAGCAGGCAACAGAATTCATTTTTCATTTCGTTTTTAATGTGGACCAGTGTGCTCGCAGTAAAAAAAACACAATAAAAGTTATCTTGAGTTACGTCTTGGTGGTCCGTGTCCATGGTGGTCTTGGTGGTCCGTGGCCACAAAAGGTATTTAAAGGGAGTCCATGGTGAAGAGAATGTGGAAGAACCACTGTACTATAATAAATCACCTGTTGCCCCCTTTAGAATTCTCACATCCTGGGGGTGGGTCAAGCAGTTCTTTAACAAGCAAGCAGTGAATACAAAAGGCTCTGCATTCAAAAAGGAACCATAGATATTTTGCTATAGAGGTGTTTTACGTTTTTCTTGGGCTCGCATTTTATACCCTTTCCTCTTTTCTTTCACTCTTGACCTTTTGGGCACCCATTAAGAAGATGGCTAAAATTGTCTGATGACATCACAGTTCTGTGCCTTGCTTACATCCAGAGCATGCTCTGCACTTAATGATTGCCTGAACACTGGCATCGCTTTCCCCCCTGCTGCTAAATATTGGGAGCGAAGAGGAATTAGATCTGTCCTCCTTTTAGCCGGTTTGATAGCTACGAGCCTAAGGCTGGTCTCCCTGTTAAGGAACCTCAGAGACAGCTTCTGCTTTTTAAATTTGGTGTCCCATCTCCTTTTTCTCCTTGCAGATCATTTGAGACCATATTTGAGGTACCACTGGAACGCAAGGGAACCCTTGTCTTCACCAGCCAACGCAAGCTGAGGAGGGCAATTAAGTTCCAGGAAGTGGGCCTTCCCCGCAAGCAACGCAAACTCCACCTCCGGAAGGGACTTAGGGCAAAGGGAAAACGTGCCCAGCCCCAGTCCGCTAATGTGGAGGAGATGCTACAGCAAAAACTGGCTGAACTGGATGACCTGTCGGAGGAGGAAGAGTGTTGAGCGCCATCTACAGAAAAATATCTATAAGAGCCCTTTCCTTCCCATCTTTTTTCCCTTTCCCCAGAGCAGTTATTTCTCAAACTACTCGTGAATTGTCTAATATTTTTCCCCAAGCACCAAGTCACCCTGAGCACTCCCTGGGCCTCTTTATTCTCCGTGTCATCCCGACCTCTTGATCTCCAGTGACAGATGTTTCATCATCCAGGGATCCTAGGTTGTCCTCCAAACCACAGACAGTGTTCTTACGAAGGTGGGGCTGGATGTCACCCTGCAGTCTCCCTCAGCTGCCTCCTTGCCTGACGTTTTATTGTGCCAGTCCCCTTTTCTTTTGGCTCACCAGTCGGAAAAACTGGATGAGGTCCCAAAATTGGTGTTGTCCGTTCCTCGCGTTCTGCTTCCAACGCACAATCAGACTCTCAGTGCCTGAATTAAGAAGAGGATGTGAATCGTCTAGTCCAGATTTAGGACCTCAAGGGATGTATCCAACTAGGTGGAGATCAAGTTACTCCTCTTCTGTAGCTGCCATCTTGACTAACCCAGAAAATCCATTGATCACAAAGGAATGATAGGAGAGAAAGAGCAAAACAGACATAAACGGAGCGGGGGAGGGGGGAATGGAAGGGAAGACGTTTCAAGCAGCTCAGAAAGAAGCTGTCTCAGAAAGGATTGTTAAAATATGAATGGCTGTGAATTCTGCTTCAGTATGAATAGACTTACTGGGGTTATATTTCTGTTAGGCATGGTGGGGTGGGATGGGGTGGGGGAGTTGATTGCATTTTTGTATTAATCTATATTTCTAATAAACTTTTCTGCTTTGGAGCAAAAAAAAAAAATAGTTGTTCTTTTTCAGTTATTCCTCTCCTGATCTTGTTTACGAGGATGCCGAAAACAGCTCAGAGGTAAATGCCTATGGAGATTCTCAGTCATCCAGCTCATGGTTGCCTCAAAGGTGCTTTTCCAAAAGGGAACTGGTAAATGTTTTTTTCCCACCCTGCACCATCTAGCCAGAACTGATGAAGCTTCTTGGATGAGAAGCAAAACCTCTTCTTCAAGGGAAAAAACAGTCCAGTTGCCTTTCAAAAAAGCACCTTTGAGACAGCTCATAGGTACATTTCGAGGCCAGTGTTCCCTCCAGGTCTAGCAAACTGAAGATGCTATGATGGATCTACTTCATTTGATGTCACAGGGCCAAGTCTTTGTGATTGACTTTCCCTGAAGCTTTGATTTCAAGAAACAAATAGTGAAAACTAACTAGTATTCTTAATCTCTTGTTTCATGCTTGGTGCCGCAGCTTTCAACTAATAACAAGAGATCTTTTTTTTTCCTGTTGGAAAAAAAAAATCCCCTAAATACATTTGGTTGCCTTCCCTGTTGCTCTGTGCTTCTATTTACAAGTATTATCAAAATGTATTCGTACAATAAATTAAAGACTTAAACAATGCTCTATACCACTTGCAATAACAGAAAAACAGCGAATGTATTGTCAAGTGATGATATTTCCCCAAATTTAAGAATGGTTCCTTTTGGATGCCCTCAGTCTGAAGGGATGCATGTCTGTGATTTCATTGCATGTTCCTGGATCCAGCTTCAAGCTACATTCGTCCCCGTTCCTATGGAAGGAAGTCAATCTGTTAAGAAGTACAAATGGCTTTTCCATTCTCTCCATAATTCTGGGCTACTTTATCTGCAAGAGTTAATTTTTCCCAGCTATCTGTGTTGCTCTTTAGATCAGTGTTTCTGAACCTCAACAGTTTCAAGCTGTGTGGTTTCAATTTCAGTTTCAATTTTTTCACTGTGGGATATGTTGGTATTTGGTGAACCTATTTTTCCTTGCACCTACACAAGAAGCCACATGCTCTAAAACCATAACAGAGCAACTCACCTGCCTAACAGTACAAGATCATATTTTCTTTTCACATTTTCCATTCTTTGCTATTCAAAAAGTATTTTATATGGCTGTGGCTGAACAGTTCGATTCTTGTTCCATCAGTTCAAAGTACAGTGTTCCAAACTATTTCAGGTTTATTACGTTTTTTCTTTTACATACTTTCAGTCCGGGTTTATTAAACTCTGTTCTGTGAAACTAGGGTTATGTAAAGACATGATGTTCCATGAGTGATTAAAGTTGTTAAAATGTTATTCAAATGCATTCTTGATCAGGGATTTTATTTTTTAGAAAATATGTTTAAAATTTCTGTTCCTGACGACAGTTGTTAGGAGGCCACAGATATGGTTTTCTTCTGACAATTGTTCTACACAGATTGTTGAATAAGTCAGTGTTTTTCAATTTTAACATCTTAAGAATTGTAGCCTTCCACTTCCAAAATTCTGGGAGTTGAAGGCTACATATTAAAATTGTGAAGGCTGAGAAATACTAGAACAAGCAACACTGAATATCGGACTGGTGGATAATCTTCCAGAATCAACTACAGGGGCTCAAGTAACATGTGAGTTCTATTGTTCAGATCTGATCATTTCTAGCAGAAGAGATGTGGATGAAAGTTGGTTTATATATTCCAAACCTTGCCTTGATTTCAACTATTCCATATAACTTCCATTTCTTCCCCAGAGTTAAAATTGCTGGCAGGAATTATTGAGTTTCGTAGCCTTCCCCTGCCTTCCAAGTTTAAATGTCAGAAGCTTTGTTTTCAATCTTAACAACCTCTTAGCTGTTTGTTGAAAATAACCCAAACTAGCACAATCTGAGAGGTGAAAAGAATTGTAATATTCATGAAAATTGTCTTCATGTGACTAACTGTATTCTATATAGTCAATCACTTTCGGGGCTTTATTAACAAACAAAAGGGGAAAAAACTGGAAAATGAACTGGAGGGATATCCAGATTTCTGCATTATTACATTTCCGTGTTTTATTTAGAATCTGTAAACAACTGAGTGTGAATGGCAGAACTGTTGAGCTAAACTTTTTACATCACAGAAGTTATGTTAGTTTCTTTCACTTAGGGATTAAAGGTGCTTAAACTTTTGCACGCAACTGGGACTATCTAAGGACAGGGTATTTGTTGCGAAGTTTCATTTAAGATCTTTTCTGAAGATGCTAACAGCACAGGTAGAGAGATTTCAGCATATACTGCCTTGCACACATTAGCTGGAAAGTAATTTTCTTTCACAGGAATGAACTGTTGCGAAAAATTAACACTGTAAAATATTGCATCTGATTCAGTAAGCTTGGATAAGCAAGCTTTTCAGATCCCTGTTTTAGCTGTCTGGTGGCACAACAGGGAGCAACCTCAGTTCCATTTTAAAAAGAGTGGATTATAACTCCCAGAAGCCTCCAGCCAGTTGGGGAATTGCAGTCCACCCATCTTCAAGAGGCCAAGTTTGAAAAAATACAGCCCCTGAATGAATTCAGCTGATTAGGAAGAATCGCATGGAATCACTCCATTGTTGGAAGATGAGGGATCACATGGTCGCTTGATGACGTCAACTGGGTTGGCCACTACGCAAGGCGTCCATGGGCCTTCCCCCTCAAAAGATCCCACTGTGAGGCGCTATGACGTCATTGCGCGCAATGGCGGAGAGGAAGCCATTCACTTCCTCCGCCTTACGTTCCCCGACGTCAGGGCTGTGACATCACCCCCACAGGACGGAAGTGACAGCGGCAGGGGTTGAAAGACGTTGAGGGAACGACATCCCTCCTCCGCCCTCTGTCTATGACATGGGAGTTTAATAGGAGGAACAATCCCCCACCCCCTCCCCGCTCTCTTCCGGCGGAGGGATTCCGTCGCTTCCATCCATCCGCTCGGCTGGCGGAAGGATATGACGCTGTGGGCGGAGTTGCGTGCCGTGCGCAGAGAGGAAGGAGATCCGGCAGAGACAGCTAGGGAGAGGAGTCCGGAGGGCAGCAGCTGAGACGAAGCGAGGGGGGAAAAAAGGGCGACGGGACCTTCCCCCCCTCCCCACCCACGGGGGGAAGGGGGTGCAACGCGACCAAGGCAGCTGCTCTCCTTCCGCGCCGCTGACCCTACAGGCCGCAGCCGCCCCTCCCCCATCCTTTCTCACCGCTCCTCTCCGGCCAGACGAGCGGAGGAAGCCGGCCTTGCTGCCCGTCAGGCATAGAGGCTCGCGGGACGCCCCAAGAGGTGGCAAGACGGGCGGCGGCGACTCGAAACTTACCCTCAACACCGGCGCTCCTAAAGGTACAGCCAGGGGGTGCGGTTGGCGGGGACGGACAGCGAGAAGAAGCTTTTCCGCCGGAGGACAAGAAACCCCCTCAAGCCTCCAGCTTCTGTCAATGGATTTAAAGGGAACTCGGCCCTCTTAAAGGGGAAGTTTGTCTCCGGGCCTTATTGTGACTTAAGAGGGGGGGGGTCTTAAAGGGGCCGCCGGAGGACTTTGGACGCTGGATGCCCAAAGGGGAGCGCGGAGTGAGCCGAGGAAGCGCTTGGAGGTCCTTTAAATGCCGATGGTGGAAACAAAACAAAAAAAAGTGGCTGTCTGACGAGGAGGACTTTAAAATAATAATAATAAAAAACAAGGTGCTTAAAGGTGAGGCCGTGCTCCTTCGACAGGAAACGTGTGGCGGGCATTTAATCGGAGGTTCTTAAAGGGGATGGAATGAAAGGAAGCAGATTCTCAAGCCTGGACTCTTAAAGGGCAAGGTCATACCTTTTAGGAGGAATTCGGAAGATTCTTAATAACAATAAAAAAAAAAGAACCCGTAAGGTTTTCAAAAGAGAATTGGCTTCGAAAGGAAAATGCCTCCAGGGGAATAACTCTGGGAGCTCTCAAAGCGAGGGTGGAAGCCACTGCTCTGCGAGGAGGGAGCCATTTGCCATTGTTGGCAGGAAATCCGCATCTGCAGTCTTAAAGGGGAGGCTCCTGAAGCGCTTATTTGCCCCTCCGGGTAAGTTAGGCGCCTCCTTCCAGGCAGAAGCCCTGAGGCTAAGAATGGTGATGCTTTTTAGAAACACCGTAAACATAAACACTGTATCTCTTTAAATAAATACAGGCACTTAAATCAGAAGCTTCCAAAGGGAGAAGCAGCGAAACTGGCAAGCACCACAAGTTGATGCCAAGGGATTGTCACTTTTGCTGGTTTCAAGGGATCCCCATCTCTCTCTGACTGATTCGGAGGGATGTAAAATTCCGATTAAAGCAAGGTGGTTGTGTTTTTTTGGGGGGGAGGGGGGTGTTTGATTTTCTTCTTTTTCTTCTGGACCTAAAGGTGAAGTTCTACCTTAAAAGAGAGCTCTGTTCGCTGGCACAGACTATAATTTCCTATTAAAGGGTTATTAGATCGGTTTCGATCTTAGAATTTTCTTTCAAAAAGTATTTAATTATTTTTCTCATTGACTAGTCTGGCCTTGAGGGGGAAGTCAAAAAAGCAGAAGTTTGCCATTTGTATTTTCCTCAAGGGAGAATTAAACCTGAGCAAAAGGGTTTACTTTCCAGAGCAAAAAGGAACTTTTTGGATTTTGAATGGGTTTTTTACATGTAAATCAAGAAAAAGTTGCTACCAATTCAGCTGTAGGAGCCAAGGACTTCTTATAAAGAAATACAAAAATTTACTTTCTCTCTCTCTCTCTAAAGCAATATAAAGGAGAACCTCTTTTTTTCACAAGCGTGGCACGTTTCTTCCTGGCTTCCACAAAAGAGCAGAAAAGCCAGCAGGGACAGCTGCAATGCTTCTGGCTGGTGAGGGCTGAAGGGTGTCTTCCTTCTTTTTCACGTGCCTGCAACAGCCATTGGACACAACACAATTTATTTTCTGTACCTCAGAGGGGAGCATAATGGAAGGAACAACAGCAGCTCCTAACCCATGTTGGAGTGGGGGAGGAGGCAGCAGTAGCCGAGCACGGAGACGGCGACGTTGCTCACGGCGGGACCGTGAGAGTCGCTGTGCACGCCGTAGAGGAAATCGTCTTGGAGACCCTCCCCATCGGGGCTTGTCGTCTTCCTCATCTTCAGCATCAGACAGTGAAGGCCCCTCTCCACCTGCACCTATGGCTCCTAGCAAAGGACGTCCCCTACAGCAGCAGCGGCGACGTCGACGGCCCCTCCGGCGGCGGAAGAGAGTTTCTGGATCATCTTGCAGTCGTGAGGAGGAAGAGGAGGAGGAGGAGGAGGAGGACCTCATTGATGGCTTTGCCATTGCGAGCTTTGTCAGTTTAGAGGCACTTGAGGTGAGGTGGTCCACAGTCTGTTCCAGCAGAGGGTTATGTCCTTTCATGCATTATAAGGCTAAAACAATAGGTTGGTTCTTGCCCTTGTCTTTGGGCCTCCCCTGAGATATGATATGCAAAAGAGAGTAAATTGGGATTCCACCTGTTTTTGTGGAGCTGTGCAGATAACAAATAATTATAAAATTTTGCCGAATGATGTTTGTGAGGGTGGGTCATTTTGGAAATGAAGATTTCTTTTTTCTTAATAGCAAGTAATTTTTAATTCTTATGTTGCTACCATGGATCTTCTAATTAAAGGAAACTTACCACGACCTCAATTGTTAGTAAGGGATACCAGATGAAACTGAATTGTTGCTAAGTAGGGGTATACCTATACTCCTCAAAAAGATTGTCAACGAAAACTCTGTAAGAGCAAGGCAAAAGAAAATATTCAGGACTGTGATTCAAAAATCTGAAATTGTTTTTCTATACCCAGAGGATCAGGGGAAGGTATAAAAAGAAAACGTGGATATTTATGGTCTCTGGTTTCTATATCCTTTATTATGTGACCAAAGGGTAATGCTTTGTGTTTACTATGTTTCTGCTTAAGCAGAGAAACTATAAGATTCTTGAGATGAGATGGAATAAACATATATTTTCTCGGCTAAAATAGCATCTAGGCAGTTCAGGTGCAGTCAGACAAGTTTCCATAATAAAAGTTGTAAGATGGTCTTGACTGACTGTGTACACTTGGCACAATATCAGAACCACTTACTTGTTTGCAAAATGCTTGTTAATATTCTTGACAAGGTGCAAAACACAGTCAGGGTGTATCTTAATGTTCTTTCTGAATTTGTATAGTGGGCATAGTCTGTGCCACAGGACACAAAAGTGTATTATAAACATAAAACCTGAATTTTTTTTTGAGATGAGCTTGTTTCCTCCTTGATTGGGTATGAGGAACTGCCTGTTTATTATACTTGTTGGAAGAGATGTATTTTTAGATGTGAGTTTCAACTTATCCCTCCCAGGCATTTTTCTAGGGCTGCAATCTGTTTCTGTAAACTACATATTTCTTGGGAGGGGTTAATCAGAGGATTTCAATAAGCAGTGCAGTTATTGGACAATATGTAAGGCCCAGCTGTTTTACCTGCTGAAGCAGAGAGAAAGCATTCCTGCTTTACTCAGGAATGTTCAACGCTGAGCATGTAGGCCAGTTTCAGACTGGATTCGCCAGTCTTTCTGGATAGGCAGGACTAGGTGAGGAGTAGGGTGTGAATCCAGGTGTCTTTACGAAACTCTGGAGCAGTGCAGTACACTGCCAAGAAACATTACTACACCACACACAGTCAAGCATACCATTCGAAAAGTATGCAGTGACCTTTAATTCAATACCTTGCTATCCAGAAATATACCATTGCTTCTATGATTGCTTTTTTCCAGAGCTCTTGTCCTGTTCTGGCATCCTTCAAACTTTTGGTTTCTTTCTTGAACCAAAGAGGCCTTTCACAAAAATGACTACTTCTCCCAGAGCAGTGTGGTTTAGGACAGCATTAGTTGCAGTGTTGCCTTATGAGTCTGTTAAATGGTTATTGGCAAGCCAACTCCTTGCTCTACATTGTCTAATTGTGGAATTTGGGACATAACTGACCAGATTAAAAAATTCTGCATGTATCTGTCCTTTTTTTAAAGGACCTTAGGGCAGTGTACATACCTTCTTTCCCTTTTTGCTTCTGTTTTACCCTCCTAGAATGTTAGACTTGAAAGAAAAACAATTCACAGTTTAGTCTATGGACCTAAAAGCTACATATAGATTTAAACCAGGTGTCTTCGCTCTTGCCTTTTAACAACTACTTCTTACTGGTTTTCAGTGTGAGAGTGTTTTATAATATTTAGGATATTATTATATAAATAAATGTGATTCAATTTTTAAAAATAAGATGATAGAATAATTCATTTGTTCAGTATCTGCAATGCAGTGCAAAAAATGTAAATGTTATTTCTGTATCGAAGATACATAATTGTTAGTATTGATAGTTAAGTAGCCAAGCTAGATATTTCAATTTTGTCCCAGAGTTTTGTATCACATTTTGTAAGGTGCTTTCCAGTTTTTATATTTAAATGCACATTTCTATATCCCACAGCAGCAGCTGCGATATCACAGCTTTTATTCAGAGGGTAGAATGTCTGCAGCCATTATAATGCCCACCTTGTCACTCCTGCAGAAGGATGCAACCTTGAAGACTCCAGAGCGAGTGAAGCTTCGGCTGAAACATTCGGGAAAGAGGAAACGGGGTGAGGGAAATAATTCTGAGCCTGAAGATGAAGACGAAGGCTCAGAAAAAGATCGCAGCCAGGGCTGTAGAGGGGAGAGAGCACTGAGGAAACGAAGCAAGAGACTGCACAAAGAGGTGAGGTCGGGCTCAGGGAGTGGGGCGAAGGGGAGGAAACAAGCAGGCAGGTGTGTGCAATAAAGTTTGAAAACAGCTCAGTTGAACTGGGGAAACTTGCAGCTGGATTAAATTTACAGAGACTTCTAGAAATCTGCTTCTGGGAAGCACCTCAGTTTCTCAATACTGTCCCGTGGAAAATTGCAGAATGGCCAACAGGGGCCAGTATCACTCACTGCATTGAAAGGCTGTTTCTTGAAGGTTCCAATTTGCCATCTTTACTGGGCTAGATGAGTGGGAAAGAAAAGCTTTGGGAAACACTACTTCAGGGTATTGGAAAATCTTGAGCAAATAGACAGAGGCAACAGAAGGCCTGTAGTCTTCTGAGGCAGTAGGTACAGCAGCTGTCTTGGGAATGAAGCTTTGCCTGTTCATAACATTGCCATTATGGTTATTATAGCCTGTCACAAATCAGGCTATAATAACCATTATAATTTTCTGAGCAGCTTAGCAGTTTCAATTTCCAAAGTATTAAATGTGTTAAAACACACAAGTTTGTAATATTATTTTCTATTCACAATAATGTTAAGTCAGAGCTGCCAATTCTTCAGCTGGTATTGGCCTACAGACACCTCAAGTTCTTCCTAGGATGTCATATCAGAGTAGTATGCATACGGATCCAAGCAGCGTGGCCTTCTACAATTGTCAGATGGTAACTTGTCAATCCACATATTTTTGGGGGGTATGGCACACAATGTGCTGATAACTACTGGGACCACCATGGCTGGTTTATGCCATAATCTTTCCATTTCGATTTTCCAGATCTTGATAGTGATTTCCTCCAATTCTTTGTATTTTGCTATCACCCCTGGTGTTGCTACATCAATTACCCACACCTTCTTCTCAATCAAAGTTAAATCCAGTGTATTATGAGCCCAGACTTTATTCATCTATATTTGGAAATCCCTCAATATTATTTCTGAGTATACGAGGTGCCGATGTGGATCCAGATGCATATTTGAAAATAAAAATTCCTTTGGTAGCTGATACTGTGTTTTTCAGCTCCCCATTTGTTTTTAAAAATAATAGAATTAAAAAGATTAGGTCCAGGTGAAGCAAGGGGCCTTGCCAGTACTAAGAGTGGGGAGTGATGCATGCCTGCCTGTGTCTAAGCAAAAGAACCTCAGGTTGGCCTTGCTTGTAGGTTTGTACCCAAAATGGTGTTCCATTGGGCTAAACAGTGACTTGCACATCTATTATAATTTGCCACGCAAGGGATGTATGCATTAATATTCAATAGGGGAAAAGCACAAAAATGCAACATTGACAGCAGGAAACTGTCATTCTGTTCTATACAGAACCAGAGCAGGCATATGAACAACAAAGCCTATGACTCATAGTGTCAGGTTCCAAGTAACAGCCCATAGGAAATCAAAGCTCCAAGGCCAGAGGGTTCCTTAAAGTATAGATTTATTAGGCATGTCATATTGGCACAGCTGGTGAAAACACAAATCTGAAGTCTCTCCCTCCCCCCCCCTGGTTTTTCCCACCCAATTCAAAATCCCAAGCCCCCCCCCCCCCAATTACACATAACAATTACATGCCCCACCTAATCAGATCTCTCTCTTTCTCCATCCCGGATGCCTCCCATCCACATCCCTCCAGGTGCTGATTAGAGTGTCCTTGGTTCCCAGAAGAAAGAATGTTATTTTGGCTACATATCCCCCTCAGATATCTCTACTCCCCCCTCCCTTTCCCATAACCTCCAGCCAGGGAATATTATACAGTTGGAATATTTACATAACTGTGCCATTAACCCCCTCTGTCTTAATATACATGCATAAAATTTGCTAAGCTTTTATTGGAAATAAGACCAAAAAAAAAACCAGTTCGGGACAACTCAGCCTGTAGTCTTCTTGAATTTTCTGTTCCTTTGCATACTTTTTGTTTATTAATATGTCCAAAACAGCTAGTTGAATCGATCATGGTACGATGAGTTGAAATCTCAGATTTTTTTCATTATGTAGTTGAAATAAAACCAACAGCAATAGAGTGAGAACAAAGCTCACCTATATTTAAGAGTGCTTATATATTTTCTTAGAAAAAATAAAGGACAAATCAGAGAGAGGTATGTAAGAATTAAAAAATGCTTTTATAACTTTGCGTTGCAAAGGAAAATTGAAGAGCAAAACCAAGAAAATACATAATTAAATAACTCTAAAGGATAGCTTCCTGAAAACTATATAATAAAAGTCATAAGGGCCCATTGTACCTATATTAGGATGGACATATTTTTCAGCAAGAGGCTGCCTTTGCTATTGGAATGGCATTCCAGATACATTCTTTAAATGTGGGTAGACAGAAAATTAACTTTAATTCATATTTAGTTTTAAATATTTTAATTTAAATTATTAACAATTGTTCTCCATATTTTAATAACTTTCCTTATTGGCAATTGCAGTTTTTGTGGACCATTTTTGAAGGAGTTTGCTGGGTCCTCAGACTATGTTCCTCAAGTACCGGCAATTCTCTTTTCCCTTCATGGGAGATTTGTTGTTGTTATTACTATTGAGAGAGTCACAACTGCAGTGTTTACTGCTTTGTAACTGAATCTGCTGAATTGTTTATACAGGAATAGTCTTATCACAATCATCTGTCTGTCGTCATATGCCCAGCAAATTAGAGCAAAATGTAGAGCAATTATTTTCCAAACATGCTCTATTGACCTGTATAATGTTTACAGCCAACTGCAAATCAAGACTGACCTATTTTAGAAATACGGATCACACATTTTGAAAGTAGGCATGGCGTTATTTTCAGTTTAGTTCTAACTTCATTAGCCTCTCAGCAAAACAAAGCTTGGTATCTAAAGTTCTGGCCTGTTTGCTCCTGGAGTTGCAAGCCTCACTGTGAGTCTAATCAATTTCTTTCTCTCTTTTCTCTCTTCAAAATCAAATTCAGCCTTCTCTCCAATCTTTCCTGGAAACTGGATATATAGTAAGTGGGTAACGTATGAATGGTCTTTCCTCAACTCTTTCAAAACACAATTCTGCAAGACTGAATTTAATTGCCTAAGCATTCCACCAATGGAATTCTTTCCTTCAGACTCAAGCAGGCTTTAATTGAGTTACAAATGGTTTCCCCAGAAGAGCAGATAACTTAATGAAGCTTCTCTTAAGCAGCTTCTCTTAATGAATATACTACAGCAAGTGGTGGATTGTGTATAGGACAGCTGGAAGGTGCTAAAATACTCATTTACTCCATTAGTTGTGATTAATTCTTGCAATGATGCCGGTTTGCATGCTTTGATTTTTTAAATGATAATTCCAATGCATATTAGGGTCCCTGGAATATCCTGACTATTTTCCTGGATTCAGTGTACAATAATAGCACATTATTTTTCCTGTGTTCTACAACTTTTAAGAACATTTTTGTGCTCTTAATACCCTTCAAAATATATTTTGTATTGGATACAGTAAGACCTAGCTTTCTGTCACAATGTAGAGTATAGAGTTAGTAGTGGAGATTGACAGACAGAGTAAGGCCCAGAATCTCCTCCTTATTCAAGAAAGTAAAGACTCTTGAAACTTGGCATTTCAAAAGGAACCTTTTACTGAACAGGAGTGGAAGCAAGGCGAAATCAAAGTAGGCTCTGAGGTCCATCCCTCAGGCCGAACAATTAGAGTAAAAGGAATTAGAAACCTCTCCCAACCGTCCAGTGTGGATTCAGCCAATCCGCAGGTGTGAAGATGTTATTGTACCGGCTGCTCTGAGAAAGTGATAAGGGAACTTTCTCAGGGTCATCCTCTGCCTGCTTTCCAGCGATACAACCCACATGGCCCTCCCTCCCCTTACATTCCCCAAAATTTGAGAAATTGCCAGAGTGCCTAGGCGCCAGGCTAAAGGTTATAACTCAATAAGCTACAGGATATAGGATACATAGGGGACAAAGCAAAGTATAAAAGTATACAAAGTGTAATAAAGGATAAACGTAATCAGGGTCCCTCACCCTGTTCCTTGAAGAATGGCAGATTTACAGATTTGACAGACAGACAGACAAATAGATGTGTGTGTGTGTGTGTGTGTATTTATGTTCATATATTATATATAGGTGTGTGTATATAGTATAGTGTTTGTGTGTGAATGTATATGTGTGTATATATGTATGTATCATATATATATAAATGTAAATAAAAATAGCAAAGTTCCAAAGATGGTTATTTTCCATTATGCTCCTTTTGACATCTGCTTCTTTTTCTCCATTATTCTTTTGACAGTGTGATACAGAAAGCGACCCAGAGGAGCAGGTAGGCAACTATCATTTCTGGGCCTAATTTACGATATATTCCCAGTCCTTGTTGCCTGCTTTTCTAGAAATGACTTAGGGGCAGAGTTGCTAGAAATTCTATTTTATGAAAAGATATTAATGTTTCTATGTAGGTAAACTGCTTTCCATGGTTTCATTCTGTACACACATTTAGTGTGTGAATACTTCAAATGTTTGTAATTGGTCAGATTTTTGTTTTTGTTTTTAAATAAAATGTAGGTGAGTAGAAATACCACCCTTTTTGTAGCCTGTTGCAAATGTTATCAGAAAAGGTTTGTGGCTGACTGTAAGTTAAATGGTAAATAGTACCATGTATGAAGTATCCCCCCCCCCCCATGTGTTTTAGTGGTCTTAGGATGAATAACGAGAGCAAGAGTCTGTAACAATTATCTATGCATGCATATTTACACAGACTCATATACAACAGTAGTACCGTGTTTTTTGGAGTATAAGACACATCTTTTCCCCCCAAAAAAGAGAGGTTAAAATCTGGGTATGTCTTATACACTGAATACAGCATTTTTTGCCTCCTGAAACCCCGCCGCCTTCACCAAAATGGCCATGCATAGCCTTTAGGAGCCTTGCATCGTGCTCCTGGGGGCTGGGGAGGGCAGAAATGAGTGAAAAACGATCTGTTTTTTGCTCAATTTTCCCTCCCAGCCCCCAAAAGCACTCGATAAGCCTCCTAAAGGCTATCCATGCCCCCCCTTTTTTTACATAAAACGGGCCTGTTTTCACAAAAATCAGGGTGTTTTTTGCTCATTTGTGGGGGGGGACCCCCCCAGGAGCACTTTACAAGCCTCCTAACGGCTATTCATGCCCTTTTTTTGAAGAAAAAAATTGGGCATGTTTTCGTGGAAAACGGGCCGTTTTTGGGAGGTCTGCAGAGTGCAAATACTTTTTTAAAAAAATTGCCTCTTCAAAACCTTGGTGCGTCTTATACTCCAGTGCATCTTAAACTCTGAAAAATACAGTAATCCCAATCATACAACATAAGCCATTGAGAAAATTGTAAAAAACAAAAAACAAGGGCTTTAATCAGCACCTGGAAGTTAATACCAAGGGAATGCAGATCAGTAGTAGTGTACAGTGCAGGTAGTCCTCAACTTACGACCCAGTTGAGCCCCAAATTTCCCTCACTAAGCAAGACAATGGTTACGTGAGTTTTGCCCCATTTTATGATCATTCTTGCCATTGTTGTTGAGGGAATCAATGCCATTGTTGGTTAGTAACACGGTTGCTAAGTGAATCTGGCTTCCCCATTCATTTTGCTTTTCAAAAGGTCACAAAGGGGGATCACAGGACTCTGGGACATGGCAACTGTCATAAATATATGCCAGTTGCCAAGCATCTAAATATTGATCATGTGTCCACAGGGATGCTGCAACCGTCATAAGTCACTTTTTCCCCCAGTGCCATTGTAACTTTGAGTGATCACTAAATGACTGATAGTAAGTCAAGGACTACTTGTAACAGTTCTCCAACGGGTATTTTCTGGAAGAAATATTGCCATATTATATTTCAGTTCTGATTACCAAGAGATAGATGTTGCTGGTGGCCTGGGTCCAAAATACTTTTTTGTTTTAAAATGCTAAAAAGAGAATTGTGATGAATTAAGAATAGTTTGACTTAGTTAACAACCATTCCTAGCCCAATTACCTGTTATGGAAAGCAGCCAATCCTACATTAAAAATACTCAGGAATCCATCCTTCCTTGTAGGGGGAAAAAACCCCTTACCGTGCTTCCACTTCCAAAGGAAAAGTACCTGACTCCTTGAAAAGCTCTTGGGTAGCTTTTCTGCCGGTTCCAAATAAATTTAGAAGTAGGGGATTATTATTATTTTTTTAAGTATTTTTAAAAAAGTTATTTTTGGAGTATAATGAACCCCCTGTGTTTCTTGTCTTTCTGCAGGCCTCCATTGATGACCTCGAACAGTCATTCACTGTCTCAACCAGCAAAGGTTGGGTGTGGACAAATAGCGGGGGGTGGGGGTGGGGGTTTGTCTGCTTGTGTTTCCGTGCACTAAAGAAAACACTGCCTCATTTCTCAGTGTGACTTGAATGAGCACGATTTTTGGTTCTGTGGGAAGATTGGTGCGCTGTAGTTCTGTTTTGCCTCTAACCAAGTACTCGGTCCATCTGATCTAAATAATCAGTTAGCAAAGCAGGGTGGGAAATCTTCCTCTGCCTTAGATGGCGGAGAACTGTTGAGAGAGAAAGAGCTACAGCTGGCAAAAGTAGCCCCTTCCATCTATGTGGTTTTGGCAGCTTCCAGAATTCCCAACCTATCTGGTTATTATCATGCCAGCTGAACGACCTTCACTGCAATCTCCAAGACAGCTTGGAGAAACTAGGCTTGTATGCTTTTTTAAAAAAAGAGTTTTCTCCACTCAGTTTAGAGCATAATTCTAATTTATAATTTATAAATTAGAATTTATAATAACATTATCTTCTCATTCACAAGGAATTGGAAAAAAACCTGACTCTTTTCAGATCCTATGCTAGGTCCTCTGTCTGTTGATGCTTGTAATTATTTATTTATACAATTCATAGGCTGTCCAATTCCTAATGTCTTTGGGCAGCTTACAGTTAAAAAGTAAAAAAAAAGGCAAAAAAAAAACCCTGAATAGTCCCCCAAAATCCTTCCAGCAGAGCCTCATCCTGCACTCTGTCCCAAAGTTTAAAAGCTTTAATAGGCTCCTGAACATCATCAGGCTGGGAGCCAACCAGATTTTTGGATTCGGAGCAACAATTGAACAGAAGACAGAATATACTTATATAGGATTCTGTCAAAAAAAGGGAAGAGAGAAGCAAGCGGTTCTGAGTTTCAGAAGAGTTTGCCTTCACAAAAGTAGTAGTATTAAGTAGTCCTGTGCAGATCGCCACTGTTTCAACACGGCAAAGAACCTTGTGGACTGGAACCACTGTGTGTCTCCAAAAAGCTTGGCCAGGATCGGGGAGGCCGATGTGCTTCGTTTGGTGACTTTGATGGCAGAAATGGTTTTGCCGCATGCATAGACAATATGGCTTTTGCTAAGCAAGGTGTTAACACTCCCCAATTAAGACACGGGGCTCCGTGGTACCTCCATAAAGCGCTGCGAGGGATCGTTTGCATGAACCTTCAAAACAAAGTACTTCATAATGCGCTCATGTTCTTAGCTAAAGGAGTTCTTTGCTTGAAAGCCACCGCAAAAGTGTCCCTCAGAACACTTTACAGAGCTGCCAAAGTGTCCTGCTTCTAACTGGGGGTGCAAAGTATCAAATAATGATATTCTTGCTGGGTTCTATTAGAGTTGCCACCTCTGTTGCTGGAAGCATTTTTTGATTCATTGTGCCTCTGGTGTTTTCATGGAATTTTTAAAAACATGCAATGTCAATGGAAACTTAGCCCGCCCCCCCGCCCCCCCAACCCTTAGTTATTGTGGCTCTTGTGTACATCGGCATTTGTAGCTGGCAGGTGTGTCCAGCCGGTGAAATGGGGCACTACCCCAAAAGTTTTTAAATCCAACATAATCTGTTGGGCCTTTACCAATAGTCTGATCCCTGTTTTCTCTGTTTGCATTTTTTCTGGCAGCCTCGGGACCCATTGGTGCATTAAACGGGAGCTGTGAAGCCAAACTCTCTGTGATCCCTAAAGTCTCTGGCCTGGAACGGAGCCAGGAGCGTAACAATGAGGCTGACCGGGACTCCCTGCTAGTGCCTTTCCTGCCTAAGGAACCCCCTTCTCAGGCAGCTACTGCCCCTATTCTGGCTCAGGCTTTGCCGCCAACTCCTCCTGCCCAACCTCCTGTCAAGACTCGGGCTCAGACACCTAACACTGTTCGTGGGACGCCCCAGCCCAAAGGCCAGCTGCCTCCCATGCCTCAGGGTGGAGCAGTTACCCACAGCCTTGCCCAGAGCCAACTGCACATGAAGGTGCCACCTTTTGCCAGCCAGACACAGGCCCCATACTCTGTAGGGCTCGACCTCAGCACTGGAGGGTGAGTCCTGATGCCCTCTGGCTACAGAGCTCCCTCTGGGTATTGGGTCGTCCCCCCCTCTTTATCTATCTGTCTCTTTCAAGCTTTTCTTCTGTCCTCGTGTTAGTCTTCTGTCCTTTTGTTCTTCGTTTCCTCTACTCTTCCATAATTTTTATTTTCTTTAATTGCTGCTGCTTCTGTCCTCTTTGAGACATTTCTCTCCCCTTCTTTATGTCTTATTAATAACTTGAACATTTTGAGAGCCCTTTGTATACCCTTACCGCAGCCCTGTAGATAGTTGTATATTGCTGTAGCTACATTGAAGGTGAGTTAACTACTTAAAAGGGAGAGAATGGCCTGACTTGCTCCTTATAATGAAGTTATGAGAAGGATGAGATTGGACTGGGGCTTTCTGACCCACAGTTGAAGTGAATCCATTAGTTCAAATCTCACCAGACTCAAGGTTGACTCAGTCTTCCATCTGTCTGAGGTCACTAAAATGAAGACCCAGATTGATTGTCTGGGGGGTGGGGGCAGGGAAATAGGCTGACTCTATAAACCGCTTAGACAGGGCTGTAAAGCACTGTGAAGTGGTACATAAGTCTAAGGGCTATTGCTATCATGTATTTGGACTACATTATCTTTCTATGTTTTTCTCATCTCTTTCTTTAGAAAGAGGTTTTTTAAAAAAAGTTTATTCGGAGTAGATAGTATCCTAATTTGTGCTGATAAACAATTCCATGAGACCTGCCATCATTGTTCCCTGTATGCTGTAACCAAGGACATGATGCTGGATGAAGCTTCTAATCCAAGACATCCTAGTTGAGTCCCTCACTGAACTGAGATGGAAACTGAAAACTTTCAGAGCCTAATGAATGGCTTTCTTGAATGTCTCTGCATTTCCATCGTTATTGTCTCCTCCTGACCTAGGCCTATATTTATTTTTTCTCCCTTTTTCAGGTGCAGCCGCGGTGCAGCTCACCCCAAGCCCATCCTCCCACCCTGCTCCCCCTCTTCTTCTCAACTCCCTCACCGGCCTTCCACTCCCTCGCTGGCCCTGCCCCCCCACGCCTTTCCCTCCACCCTTCGGCCCCCTTCTCACCACCACCCAGGCATGTTCACCCCCTCGCCTGGCCTCCCACCGCCACCCCCGTTGCTCCAAGTTGCTGGGCACCCAGCTGCAGCCGCTGCCATATCTGGTAAGAGAGAATTCAACGGAGGGAAACAATAGGGTGTGACAAATACTTTGGGAAGATTGGCGGGGGCTAAATTGAAGAGAAGAAGGGAAATTGAATAAAACAGATTGAACTGTTTATGGCCCATGGTTGTCAACCTTTTGGCTTGCCTCAGCCGTATTGAGTGAAGAGGAATTGTCTTGACACACGTATAGAGTATATAATAAAGTTAGTGTATATAAATAACAAGGTTAAATGTTTACTATCTTGTGGGGCTGCATTACCAGCTGTCCAGGGCTGCATGTGACTTGCAGGCTGCTGGTTGAACATGCCTGAGTCCAGCCTCTGTTCAGGATACAGGACACGCATTTCAATGAGAACTGTGTTTATCCCCCCCCAAAAAATCAACATAAAATATACACTGTACAGGTAGTCCTCAACTTACAACCATTAGTTTAGTGGCTGTTCAAAGTTGGAACAGTATTGAAAGAAGTAATTTATGACTGTTTTTTAACATGGCCATTGCAGCATCCCCATGGTCATGGGATCGAAATTCGGGTGCTTGGCAATTGGTTGATATGATGGCTATAATGCCCTGGGGTCATGTGACCCTCTGAGAAGCAAAGTCAGTGGGGAAGCCAGATTCATTTAACAACTACGGTACTAACTTAATAACTGCAGTTGAGGCACTTAGCAGGAGGCAAGAAGGGTCGTAAAATGGGGCTATCTTCCCTAGCAATGGAAATTTTGGGCTCAGTTGTGGTTGTAAGTTGAGGACTACATCAGTGGTGGGATTCAAAAATGTTTACTACCAGTTCTATGGACGTGGCTTGGTGGGTGTGGTTTGGTTTGGTTTGGTGGGCGTGGCAGGGGAAGGATATTGTAAAATCCCCATTCCCTCCCCATGCCAGGGGAAGGTTACTGCAAAATCCCCATTCCCTCCCGATCAGCTGGGACTGGGGAGGCAGAGAATAGATGGGGGCAGAGCCAGTCAGAGGTGGTATTTACCGGTTCTCTGAACTATTCAAAATTTCCGCTACTGGTTCTGCAGAACCGGTCAGAACCTGCTCGATACCACCCCTGGACTACATGAATGGTTGCAGAATATTTAATCTCATAAGTATTCTTGGCCCGGATTGTACATATATTTTAGAGCAGAGGGGGGTATAAGCACTTTGTGGGACCAAGGCTACATTTGGTTTTGAATTGCACGCTGGAGATTGAGTTCATGAAATAATCACGAGAGGACTGGGACAAAAACTAACTTCGTTTTGAAGTAACTTTAATGTCAGTCAATTTGGGTTCTTTAAAGACAGTTAAGATAACATTTCATTTTGATTTAATAATTGCACTCTTTTGCTGCATTAAATATTACAATTTAATTGCAACTTTGAGATTTGTTTTAGGAACCAACCTAGTTGTACAACCTTTAGGTTTTAAGACTCTATGCCAGAGGTGTCCAAACTTGGGAACTTTTAAGACTTGTGGACTTCAACTCTCAGAATTCCCCAGCCAGCCATGCTGGCTGGGGAATTCTGGGAGTTGAAGTCCACAAGTCTTAAAGTTCCCAAGTTTGGACACCCCTGCTCTATGCAATGGGTATCATAAGATTATTTTAAGGAAGCTTAGAGGAATTTCTACTCCCAATTTTGAAGAAAGAGTTTGAATACAAACTGGCAACAGGAAACAAGAAGTGGGGGGAGGGGGGAATCTACTTTCAAAGGGAAATTAAAAACAGAATAGTGTTATCAGAGGATATGTAGAGCCTGTAAACTAAAAGGACTATTCCTGCCTTGGAAAATACGATAATGAATTATGGGAGAAAGGCCCTGGCAAGATACAAAATCTGGACTACCGGTAGTTGAATGCTTGTAGAAAAAATTAGGAGCTACTGTGTAGGGCAGAGTTAATAATAGTCCTCAACTAACAATTGTAATTGAACCTGGAATTTCTGTTGCAAGTCATTGCAGTTGTAAGTCTAGGTATCAGGTGACTTGATTTGAAATGATGTTTTTTTTACAAGGGTAAAAAACCCCACCCACCATTTTAGCCATAAACCAGAAGGAAATGCCAGAAAATGGCAAAATGTGTGTGTGTGTGTGTGCATGCGCGCGCGCATGCAAATCTTGGTCATGTCACCATGGAACATTGCAAACAACTGTAAAGGTGAAAGAGAGGGGAAGCAAGAAATGTTGCGGGGCTGAGAAGAAGGGCCTTCTCCGTGGTGGCTTCCTCCCTTTGGAACATCATCCCTGCAGAAATTAGACTTTGGCAGTCTTTCGGAAGGCCCTAAAGATGTAGTTTTACCACCAGTCCTGGAGAACTCAAGAGTGTAATTGAGCCCATCAAATGCCTTACTTAATTGTGCACTGTTGCTGGGGGCCGATGGGTGGGTGTGTTTTATCTTCTTATCTCTTTTCCCCCCCCATTTTGTGTTTTTACTGTTTGTAAGCTGCCTACTGGTAAAAGTTGCTATGAGCAAGTATATAAATGTTCTTAAATAAAATAAATAAAATCTGCCAAAAAAAGTGACCACATGATCCTGGGGTACAAGGGTGCAGCCATATAATTCTGAAAATGGTTGCTACGTAGCTCTAAGGTGGTCTGTCCTAACTTGATCATTAAGCGACCGGTCTTAAGTCAAGGACTTCCTCCTATACATGGAGAGTTATGTGTGTGGGGTTATGAGTCAAATCTTTTCTCTCTTTTCCAGCATTGGTTCTTTTTTCTCCTAACAGTTGGGAATTATGGGTTGTTGTTCTGCCTCCTCAGAACAAGAATTAATCCGCCAAGACTTGAGTTCCCGATTCCTCACGACGCAAGGCGGGGCCGACATGGGACCTGCTGCCATTCGTCCTCTGGCTTTCCAGTTCCACCAACACAACCACCAGCACCAGCACACCCACCAGCACACCCACCAGCACTTCACTCCTTTTCCATCAGGCATGGTGCCCACACCCAGCCCAGCCATGGTAAGTGCAGTATAGACTTAGTGAGGTGGCAGGCAAGACTTCACAGCTCGTGGGTCTTGCAGCATCTCAAAGGATCAGTTTGGTCTATCAGAATTTAGAAGTTAGTTTAAAAGGATTATTGTGATGCCTTGTAGAGAGGTGGATTGCCAGGAGGGAGGAGCGCATCCCAGAGAGATAAGAGGCAGCTCAGACCAGATATTTTGTGTGAGAGAAAGGGGGTGAAGACAGTTCCTCCCTCATAGAGTGTATGCTTGATGTAGAGAATAAAGGGCTTTAGTTTGGCAAGATTCTGTCTATCGGTAGAGAACTATAAAGAACTTTGCTTGGGAGAATTGCCATGTATCTTTCCTGGTTTGGGGACCTGACAATTTTCTTACTTTCCCTCCCTTCTCCTGGGACCTGCCTGACCCATTTAAACAAGGGTCTTTTCTGATTTCTTTTCTCTTTCTGCAGTATGAGAAGTACCCTGGGAAAATGGATGGGCTTCTGAGACATAATGTAAGTGCATTCATTTTAGAGGGGGGGGGGGGGCTGGCCTTTTAAAGCGGCCCCAATGAAATTTATCAAACTGCATCCTGAGAAAGGAGCAGAACCCTCTCCTGCCTCAGTTCTCCCGGTGGCGCCTCCATTGCTTTCTATTCTTCTTCTTCTTCTTTCAGTTTTATCCTGCCTACGCCCCAACCGTGTCGGGGATCTCCCCAGTCCTGCCTCCTGCTGTGAATTTTGGCTCCCTGCAGGGGGCGTTCCAACCTAAGGTGAACCCTCTAGGCACAGTAGGGCTTTGTGGAAGTTTGAGCAGAGGGAAAGCTTTAAAATGGACAGCTTCTGGCTTTTCTGCTTACTTTCTGGGAATGGAGGCCTTTTCACATGTTGCAGTGGGAGTGGGCGGGTTTGAGGACTGTGGCGCTTGAGTTTGCTGCATGCAGTGAGTTTGGTGGGCTGTGATTAGGGCTGTGGAGAATCATGGTGATCCAAAAAGAGTGCAGATCAATGGTTCTGAGCATGAGAGGGCAAGTCCTTGATGTGCTAATTCAGCCATAAGCTTTGAGGAAGAACTCAAGATTTTGGGGAAAAAAAACCTGTGGGGTTGGATATGGTTCCATAGAGTGGTGCCATTTCATGTCTGCCAATAATTCGGTAGGTAAGGAAAAAGAATTACAATTCCTTGGCAACTGGGTGTGGAACTAGAATATTTCAGTGAAAGAAGAGCTGAAAGCTTCGTGAACTCTGCGGTTGGAGGGGGACGATTTCAAGACTGTCTACGCTAGGGAATGCTAACCAACTGATTGTGCTTATATTTAAGGGTTTGTTTTGCTTTCTTCCTTCCTTCCTCAGAGCACTAATCCTGACCTGCCTTCCAGGCTGGGTGCTGTCCCGCCCAGCGTGTCCCAGAAAGGCACCCAGGTGAGTTTACTTTTCATTTGGGAGAATGGCAGGGACAGCTGGGAGAGGATTACCCACCCCCATGCGGTTTTTCTGTCTCCTTGCAGATCACCGATCCTTTCAGGCCGACCTTGAGAGTGAGTAACATTGGGGATACCCTTTGATCCCACTGCAAAAGGGTGGATACGTGAGGTGAAAGGACTAGAAGTGGTGGGAGGGGGAGATACACCCTGGAGTGGGGAGAGTGAAGAAGTCAGGGTATAGGGCAACACGTGCCTGGCCCTCAGGGACATAATGTGCAGAGCTGATGGTTCCCCCTTCTCTCGCAGAAGCCGGGGAAGTGGTGCGCCATGCACGTCCATGTGGCATATATGATCCTGCGGCACCAGGAGAAAATAAAGGTAGGGTGAGCCTCGGCCACCTTTCCCCTCCACCTGCCGTGTACAGTGTTCGGGGTGTGGCAAAGGATGTCCCTGCAGCCAAATGGAGAGGAAACCTTGCTCTTCTGATGTCCCCCATGCTGGATGCTGGATCCAAGTTGGGGTTTTGTGGTGCTGGGTTAGAGATTGGAGAGCAGAATCACGAGACTATTGTGAGGCAAAGTAGGAGAGATCTCTGCCAAAGTATATAGAATGAGGCCAGATGGATTGGCTTGTGCTTGACTGGTTGCTTATCAGGACTTGTTGCTCTTCTGTTTCCTCACAGCTGATGCAGGGCGATCCCCATAAGTTGGATTTCCGGAATGACCTCCTCACTGGCTTGCCTGAGACCGGAGCCTTTGGCAGTCTGCCCCATAGCCAGGAACTGGCACGCCCTGCCACTCTTTTCACTGCCGCTGGTCAGTGTGCTTTTCGCATATAACTGAAGGCTTTTCCTTGACAGTTAAATAACAGAGACTTCCTGAAGCTCCCCCTGCCCATTTTTTTGCCACTCCTACTAATTGTGCCATCTAGCTTCTGTGGCACTTGATGTTTTGATAATCAGACCCGTAATGTTATTCTTTCCTCAAGTTTTCTGTCTGGAACAAGCAGCCCTTAATTTAATACAGGGTTTTATGAGAGAAAACTAATCGAGGCACTTAAAACATGCTGTGCTTAAATTACATTTCACCTTGGAACTATTTTTTGTTTTGGGAAATCATCAATTCTTTTGATGTGAAGTATAATCATCATTTTCTCCCCCTCCCCCCTTTTTATTTATTTATTTAAATCTTATTACCCTGTCCTCACTTCCTCTCTCTTGCAGGTGTCGTCCATCCAGGCAATGCCCCCTCCTTTGGCCCTGCTGCTACTCCTCACGGCTCTTTCCTCAACCCCAGCCCCCACATTGGTAAGACCCAAGGCCCCCAGAGTAACACAGCCAAGAGAACAGGATCCAGAAGCTCTCCTGCATGATTGCTCACTCCTCCACTGATTTCTTTTCCAGATCCCTTTGGCAGGCCTCCTAGCTTTGCCTCTCTGGGCGCCCTCTCCAACGGGGCATTTGGCGGCCTGGGCAACCCATCCTTCAGTGAGTACTTTTAAGAGAAAGGGCACAAAGCAGCTTTCTGTGGGTTATCAAAACAGCGAAGCAAAAACGGCCTTGTTTGCATACCAGCATTTTAAAAGGTGGGGAGTGGGAAGCAACCAAGGACTATATAAACTCCCCCATTATTTACTTGAAAGCTAATTATTCGTTCCAACCCCTGAGGTTCTTGGGAAGTCTTAGAGAACTATAGGCTCTATTGCCATTTCTGTTGTCATCTGTTCCCCTGTTCTGCAGTGGGCATGTGTGAAAATCGGACAGAAATAAGATCCCTTGACTGCATCCACAGTAACACTGACCCATCTCAAATTACTATGATTGTTTCAGCTGTAGTTAAAAAAATTAAAATTGCAGCAATCTCTTCCTAGTCCCTCCAAGCTGTAGGGTTATTTTGGTCAACTCACGTTGTATGAACACCTCCAGGACCACAATGTCCATGAATGTTTAGGCTAAATCCCTTGAGATTAGAGTATCCTTCATTTTTCTTTTTCTCTCTCAAGTGCTAGGAAATTGTAGCTTTGTGATTTCTTAGTTGGCTGTTGCTGAGTTTTGGAATTTCGCCATTGATTTCTGAGGCCACACGAAAGACTGAGAATGCCACAAGTTGAACAATTCTTTCCAACTAGTCAAGCGAACACATAATGAAGCATCAGATTCTAAACACCTTTCTGTGAACAGCTGACAAGTAACACTGAGCTGCCACGCTGGCAGTTCCACCCATCCAGTTCCGGTCAGGTGCAGAGGTGCAAAGACAAAGGATGACCTTGGCTTTCTAGAAGGAATTTTGTTTTGGCTACATAGCATCTCACTCCTTAAAATCCCCCCTCCCATTTTCCCACAATAGAAAATGCATAATAGAATAATAGAAAGTGTGGCAGGCCAAAGATCCAAAAGAAAAGATGGCCGCAGGTCAGACAGACAGGCAGGAAAGTCAGATAGCTCTCTGCCTTTATCAAGCACGTGGGAAGAGATTTTCTCTGTCATATACAAGAAGCCCTCAACTTACAACAGTTCATTTAGTGACCAAAGATACAGCGGCAGTTAAAAAAGTGACTTACAACCGTTTTCCACACTTAGGACCGTTTGCAGAATCCCCGTGGTCATGTGATTTACATTCAGCTGCTTTACAACTGGTTCATATTTATGATGTAACAACTGCAGTGATTCACTTAACAAATGTGGCAAAAAAAAAAGCCATATAATGGGGCAAAACTCACTTAACAAATTTTTCACTTAGCAACATAAATTTTGGGCTCAGTTGTGGTCATAACTCAAGCACTACCTGTAATAGCTCCCAATGTGTTGACAGTTATTTTGTGAGTGAGCATTCTCCCCCTCCACTCTCTGAATGAATCATTCCACCGGCATTTAGAAGTAGAATGATTTAAGACTGTATCATGTGCCTTTCTGAGCACCGATTGCTCTATGCACTAGTGTGATAACTACTATCACTCTTTTAATGAGATAATTCAATTCCTTCCATATCTACCTGTCTTTGATGCTTGCGCTATAGGGGCAACATTGCATTTAGCTTGGCTGCCCTGATCTTTCTTCTCTCCTTCTCAGACTCAAGTGCAGTCTTTGGTCAGAAGGACACTCCTGGAGCTCCTGCCTTCCCTAGTCCACATGAGGCATGGAATCGCTTACACCGTACACCTCCTTCCTTCCCTACTGCCCCAGCCTGGCCCAAAGGTGGTGGCAGTAACGGAACAGAGCGTGGAAGCAGCCAGCTTGACAAGGAGAGCGAGAAGCCTGAAGTGCCAGTGATCAAGGATGAGAAGGACAGGTAAGAGGCAAAGGAGAGGAGGGACAAGGATGAATGGCAGAGGCTTGATATGCAGCAGAGTCCCATCCACCATTATAGAGATAGGTGACTATAGGTGCCTACATAAATACAATATATATAAAACAATTGTATGAAGAGTATTTCAAAAGAACGAAAGAAACTGAACCAGTAGGAAACATCCTGAGGGATCAGAGGTGGATGACTAGGAGCAACCTCACTGATTTATCTTTTAAACAAAACACTTTGCGATGGTCACACCCACCCCAGCAGCCATTTTGTAAACTGGCAAACCTCTCCCCTGCAGCCATTTTGTAGGGGCTGTCAACGCTACAGTCTCTTCACTTCCATGTGTCCACCAGCCCCTGAGAGCTGTCTACTGCTGTTGGGTTTGAGATTGCTGAGCACTTTTTTCAGTGATAAGTCTGGCAAAAAAAATGGGGGGGGGGAATATAACATTTCTGAAAGGGTGGTGGAGAAGGTCACCTTTTGATGATTTAGATACACAGTGCCAAGTTGCACAGGAATTCTTGACCCTCCCATTTTATGTCTCTGTGTGTGTGATTCAGAGATCCTGGCTTCTTCTCCCGCCATTCGCTGCGCTCCTCTCCAGCTACTCCCACCTCAAAGAACCCATCACTGATCCACGAGGAGCCTCCAAGCCGGCCCCATTTACAAGCAGAACGAGAACATCGCTATGGCAGCCCGGCAAGTTCAGGGCATGCCTCCCGCTCCCCTTACCCAGAACTGCCTCTCAAGAAAGAAGTGAAGATCAAGGAAGAGCCAGATATGCCTGGCTTTGAGGGAGCTCTACGCACGGGTGCTTCCTATCACAGTACCCTGCATGTCTCCCACCCCCTTGGGACCCTGGCCGTGTTTGAGAGACCCCAAGCTGGGACTGGAGGAAGTGTCTCTCCCTACTTGGTGGCCGCTCCGCCCTCAGCTGCTTCCTATGCGGCGCTCGAGGCCTGGCGAGAACCCTACCACCACCGGGGCCTGGAGTTGCACCCGCTACAGCGGCTGCCCCGCTACCTGGAGACCCCATCGCCTGCTGCTGCTGCTGCTGCTGCTGAGGACTACGAAAGAGCCCGGTTGTATGGTTTGGCTCCCCCGCCGCACCCCAGCCTCATGGCTTATCCCCGCCACCAAAACGGACTGCTGGCAAAAGCCACACCCTCAGCAGCTGTGGCAGCTGTGGGACTGCTGAGCGCCCCACCACCTCTCATCCCAGCTTCCAATGCTCGTCCCTGCTCCCCTCGACGAGCCCCCGATATCCGAGAACTGGCAGCCTCCTACAAGGACCGGGACTCCAGATAATGGTGCTCTGGGGGCGCTCTGGAACGTGAACACTTCTATCAAACAGCCTCCCTGATCTCTAGGAACTGATGGGAGAGGATTAGGGGAGTCTAGAAGGCCCGTCCAAATTAGTGGGGGGAGGAAAGTGGCTTTTTGGTCACTAGAGCCGTAGTTAGGGATATGCTGCTGTCACCCAGAAGGACTTTGACATGGAGTTGAATAACGGGGTGCATTTGGGGGAGGAGTTCGGGAATGCAGGTGCCTCTCGTCATTCCTGATTTCTGCAAAGGCCTCCTCTTCCGGCCTCTGAAGATGTCGGGATTTCTGTCCTCCTTCCAGCATTCCTGCTAGGCTAAAAACAGACTCGGTGTGTTCTTTATCCGCAGTGAACTGATGGGAAGGCTGCTTTCAGGGGAAGGGGGAGGGCTTGACTCTCTGGGTACCTCCCTCATGAGGCAGTGTAAATATTTATATATTCTCCCTAGGCAGATGGGGAAAAGGTTTTTGTACATTTATAAAAGGTTTGAGATTGTGATTTAAAAAGTGGCTTCTCTTCCTCCCCCCCCCGCCCTCTTTTGTTCCCCTTTGTTTTTACTGTACTGCTCTTTTCTATACCTGTATTCATTCACTCCTGCCCAATCTCCCTTCTCCTGTAATTAATGGGATGGTGCAACACACTTGTCCAATGCCCTTTTCTTCCCCAGGCTGGTTAATTAAACTCCAAACTGGTGTTTCTCGATTCCTTGCTGTGTGTGTGTTAGTTGAGGAGAAGGGAGGGGAGGATACGAGTTCTCACCTTCTTCCAGGACAGCAGAGAACAAATGAGAGGGTGTGGAGTAGCACAAGGTCAAATTCTTGGATGGGGGAACTGCTCTCTTGGGTAGTTTTAATTTTTGAAGTCTTTGAAAAGCATAAATGAAGCTAAATACAGAATCTATGCAGTGCTTAAATGCAAACAGCCTTGGGGCCCCGAAAATATTCACAGAGCACAGCTATCATGTAAATTTAGAGCTGCTATTTGTGGGAGGTAGAAACTCAGCAGAATCAGCAGTGTTTTGGGGGAAAGAATCGGAGCCCGTTTTCCTTTCCACCATTTTAAAGTAGAGCTGCTCAACATGCAGTTCCTTCAGGTACTCTCTGCAGTCCCAAGTATCACTAAAAGGTGTCCTGGATTGTGTACTTGTTAATATGGAAAAGGGGCAGACTTATTAAATACATGGGGAATAATCATATATATATATACTATTCTTGTTTATTTAAAATATTTTTTTCCTGCAATTCCTCCTTTATTATGGCTTAGCCCACTGTTTGAAGAGTGCTCCCCATATACACAGATTTGACCCTCAATCTATAAACTTTGCTGACATCTTGAAGAATAAATGAAGTTCTGCATATGGTCCTGCATATAATTGCAATTAAAAATGGGGGGTTGCATTTTGTTTCCTCCGCCCTCATCTTTTTTGTAACTAACTAAACCATAGAACAAGCCCACGTTTCACTTAATAAAATCTTGGCTGCAAAGTAGACTGTTGCCTGCCATAACACATCACTAAAGGCAAAAAGGCAAAGACCTTAGAGTGAAATACAATCATCCAGAATAAATATTTGCCTAGGTGACGCCCTAAGTGGGTTAGATAAAAATGTTTAGATACTTTGCCAAAATTTAGGGTCTTTATTGGAATACAAGAAATACCTGTGGATATCTGTGAGCCTTCCTTGAATATTATGGAGGGCAGTATTCCAGGGCTCCACCTCTGGTTTTCAATGAGCACAATTTTTTTATTAAATCATTTGTCATTTTGTTTGAATTATGAATTGGAGCGCGCCAAGCCCAGAATGCCTTTTGATCCAGTTCGCTTATCCACAGGGAACCTTGCTGGTAGTTAAAGAATTTTTCAGTTCAGTTCACACTCGGTGAACATACCCCTGTAATTTCATCGGTAATAATATTGACTTTTCCCCCCTACTGCTGCCTTCCATATTTTTTAATCTTTGCAGTTTAGCTTCAGCTTCCTGATGTTCTAAGGCTGTCCAGTCCTCCTTAGTTTTTCTGTGGTGATCCGAGGTCAGTTAGATGCTGTGCCTAAGCTTTCAAACTTAGCACAAACATTCCTAATGTTGGAAGGCATTTATAAAGGCGAATCACTCCCCACACCTTTCCTACTGTTATATTGAATTGTAAGGCAAAGCAGCCAGTGCTTATCTTGCAACCTCCTTTAGCCCCAAATGTATGTGTACCATTGATGTGCACCATATGCCTCCAAATTCTGTTGTCAATTTAATAGCATAGCCTCACCTGAGATCGGCACGGCAACAATCCAGAAATCAGCCTCACTGGAATTAATTCAAAGCACCCTTTTGTACAATATCCCATGTATAAGTAAAGGTAAAGGTTTCCCTCACACATATGTGCTAGTCATTCTAGGGGTGGTGCTCATCTCTATTTCAAAGCCGAAGAGCCAGCACTGTCCGAAGACATCTCCGTGGTCATGTGGCCCGCATGATGTAAACGCCAAAGGCGCAAGTAGAAAACTTGCATTTTTATGTGCTTTCGAACTGCTAGGTTGGCAGAAACTGGGACAAAATACAGGAGTTCACTCCGTTACGTGGTGCTAGGGATTCGAACCGCCTAACTGCTGACCTTTCTGATCGACATGTTCAGCATCTTAGCCACTGAGCCACCGTGTCTCCCAACCCCATGAATTAGATGCAACCTAATCTAACTCACGATAGCAGGAAAAAATAGAGGTACAAAGCACGGGGTGGGGGTGGGGGGTACTAATTTCCCCCTTCTATCTCTATCAATCCAGAAATTAAAAGGTCTTAAATATTTAGAATAGGCCTATTTAGACTAGGCCTAATGGTGGCAAAAGCTTCTACACATCTTTAAATCCTGACCACAGCATCCATTTTTCCAATTTTTCTATACCTCAATTTTTAAGAATACACACACAATGTATTTTAAAAAATAAAATGGAAAACAAATGCAAGCACTTCTATCGTACAAAATTATTTGGTTTAACACATTAAAATAAACTGCAACATTTAATATTCTGAGCCGACTGTTCCAGTAATAGACATAAAAAGTACCATACAGTTTAATACACAAATTAATTCTTATTTTCCTATACTCTTCATAATTCTTATGCATTTTTACCAAACATTTTGTCAATTTGTAATCATTGAAGTAGGTAAATTTGTGCAAGTTGAAATAAAAGCTATAATAAATTTATTGAAACGCTTCAAGAAGACCTCTACACAGAATTCTCATTAAATAAAACAACTATTCATTTGGTGTAGCTTCTTACAGGTCCAAAAAATTACACAAAAAATAGTTGTACTTTTTTGAGATTGGAATAAGAATACATTAAAATGTCCTTAAAAAGCCACAGTCCCTTTAATTATTAATTTAAATAATATTAAACACAGGATTAAGGATTTATTACATTTATTTATATCCCACCTGAATTTTTACGAATGTCTCAAGGTAGCAAACATATTCAACACATTTTCTTCCTCCTTTCCCCACAAATCACTTGGACTAAGAGTGTGAGGTCACCCAGCCAGCTTTCATGGCTAAGGCAGGACTAGAACTCACAGCCTCCCATTTTGTAGCCTGGTGACTTGACCACTACATTTTTGTTGTCAAGAATATATTCAGAAAGTGAATCGAATAGTAGGGCTTAATGGAGAAAAACATGCTTCAGCAAGAGAAAATATAGTTTTATTTGATAGATGGCTATCCATTTTCAAATAAATATGTACATGGATGAGGTAGTCCCATTTGGAGCCACGATTACATCCAGTGGTTTCAAACTGACTCATGTATCCAACAGACTGTTTAGATAATACTCAGAATCATGCTAAAATATTTATCAAAGAACATTAAATAACTTCAAAATTGAAGGAAATTGTTTTTGCACATGCTTTGATAGAAGTACCTAGCAAAGCAGTTAGGCTGTCCTTTCCTGACGCATCTGTATTTCCTGCCATAGCTTTTGCACTGTGCAGACTTTGGATTTAACTGCTACAGTTATTGTATATCTATAGAAAAAGTTTTCACAAAGCATTAAGTTCACAATAAAAATTCAGGTAGTCCTTGACTTATGATCACAACTGGGACCAGAATTTCTGTTCTTAAGTGAGTCACACCTGATTTTACAACAAACCCCCTCCACCACCTCAGTTTTAACTGAATCACTGCCATCGTTAAGATAATCGGTCTTTGCACGTGGGAAGCTGAGTGGGAAGATCGCATGATCTGCCGTTGCAGAGCGGGACACTGCAAATGTTGTAAATATATGCCCATTACCAAGCACCTGACTTTTGATCATGTGACCCCAGGGAATGCTGCAATGGCTATAAGTGTGAGGACTGGTGGTAAGTCACCTTTTTCAGCGCCACTGTAACTTTGAACGGTTGCTAAATGAATGGTTGTAAGGTTGAGGACTACCAAACTGTCAGGTCCCATAGATTCCTGTAGGGAGGCTGTCATTCTGATGGGAGTGGGGGAAGCTTGGGGGGGGGGGGGGATTTCTGTATGGGGTTTCTGTTTCTTTCCTTGCTTTACTTTGCGGTAACTTTTGGGACCTTGGGAAGGGTAAAGGAATGTGCCTGAGCCAGCTGCCTTATCTCCTCTCTGGAGAAGAGCAGCAGCGTTGCCTTGGAGACCCACGTTTATCACCTCCTCAGCCTGAGTTTCCCATAATATCTTCACACATTGGGATTGGCTTGGTGATGTTTTGGATTTTAGGAGGGCCTCCATCTGCAATAGTTTAGTCTAGCATTTTGTGCAGGAAAATTCCTGCATAGATCTATTGCTAACATAATCTTCCAATAAAAGTTTCAAGACTTCTGCTTTCTTGAGAAGACCTTACAAAAACTCAAACATTCTGTTGGAATAACATTCCATTAAATATTTTTTTTCTCCTTGGAATGTACTTAGGGGAGCTGAATTAAGCAATTTAAATATCCTTTGGATAAAAAGATGGGTTACCAAAGAATGGAATCATATGCAGTCATCCTCAAGAAATCTATGAGGCAGTGGTAGATATAACACCACTTTTCTAATTCAGATATAGGCCTGAAAAACGGAGCAAAAATATTCATTGTGAGTTAGACACATACAAGAAATTATCTACCCAAAACTGAATGACTAAAACTATCATATTTCCTATGTATGACCTATTTTATAAAATAATATTCCAATAAATTGGAAATGTCTTTCAAAATCAGCAAAATACAGTATAACAATGCATAGTATAATTTTTTTATTATAACTATATAACACTATGGAAAGAATCAGCTTAACTGCACAATACTATTTTTACCTAGACGTAAGCCCTTGACGAACCATGTACCTTTGGTTGCAACTTAAAATATTAAAATGATGCTCTATTTATAATGTGGAAATAATATTTTCTTGATAAAAAGTGCATGTTTTGCCGAATACATGCAATTCTTGACTTACGACCACCACTGAGCCAACAATTGCTTTTAAGTGAGATATTTGTTATGTGAATTTTGCCCCATTTTATGACCATTTTTGTCACAGTTGTTAAATGAATCGTTGCAGTTGATACAACGATAATCGATCGTTGCAGAACTACCAGAGTACTGGAAAAGAGCTGATGTGGTTCCCATCTTCAAAAAAGGGAAAAAATTAGATCCAGGAAACTACAGACCTATCAGCCTGACCTCAATACCAGGAAAGATTCTGGAAAAAATAATCAAGCAACGAATTTGCGAACACCTAGAAGCAAACAAAGTAATAGCCAAAAGCCAACATGGATTTGTCAAAAACAGATCATGCCAGACTAATCTTATTGCATTCTTTGATGTGACAAAATTAGTGGACCAGAGGAATGCCGTTGATATAGTTTACTTGGACTTCAGTAAGGCTTTTGATAAGGTAGACCATAACCTACTACTAGATAAAGTAGAAGAATGTGGGTTGGACAGCATCACCACCAGATGGATTCGTAACTGGCTGACCAACCGCACTCAACATGTAGTCCTCAATGGAACTGCATCTACATGGAGGGAAGTATGCAGTGGAGTACCCCAAGGCTCTGTTTTAGGCCCAGTACTCTTCAACATCTTCATCAATGATTTGGATGAGGGAATAAATGGGGAACTCATCAAATTTGCAGATGACACCAAGCTGGCAGGAATAGCCAACACTCCAGAAGAAAGGCTTAAGATACAGAAGGATCTTGACAAACTTGAACATTGGGCACTATCTAATAAAATGAAATTCAATGGTGAAAAGAGTAAGGTTCTACATTTAGGCAACAAAAACGGAATGCACAGGTACAGTATAGGTGGTACTTTGCTCAGTAGTAGTAACTGTGAAAGGGATCTTGAGAGTCCTAGTGGACAACCATTTAAATATGAGCCAGCAGTTTGCTGCAGCTGACAAAAATAGCCAACACAGTCCTAGGCTGCATCAACAGAGGGATAGAATCAAGATCACGTGAAGTGTTAATACCACTTTATAATGCCTTGGTAAGGCCACACTTGGAATAATGCATTCAGTTCTGGTGGCCACGATGTAAAAAAGTTGTGGAGACTCTAGAAAGAGTGCAGAGAAGAGCAACAAAGATGATTAGGGGACTGGAGACTAAAACATATGAAGAACGGTTGCAGGAACTGGGTATATTTAGCTTAAGAGAAAGAAGGACTAGGGGAGACATGATAGCATTGTTCCAATATCTCAGGGGTTGCCACAAAGAAGAGGGAGTCAAACTATTCTCCAAGGCAACTGAGGGTAGAACAAGAAGCAATGGGTGGAAACTAATCAAGGAGAGAAGCAACTTAGAACTGAGGAGAAATTTCCTGACAGTTACAACAATTAATCAGTGGAACAGCTTGCCTCCAGAAGTTGTGAATGGCCCAACACTGGAAGTCTTTAAGAAGATGTTGGATAGCCATTTGTCTGAAATGGTATAGGGTTTCCTGCCTAGGCAGGGGGTTGGACTAGAAGACCTCCAAGGTCCCTTCCAACTCTACTATTGTATTGTATTGTATTGTATTGTATTGTATTGTATTGTATTGTATTGTATAAATTAGTAATCCAGTTATTAAGTGAATATGGCTTCCCAATGACTTTGCTCGGCAGAAGGGGTTCCCATGACCTTGAGACACAGTAATGGTAATAAGTATGAATCAGTTGCCAAGCACCTGAATTTTTATCACATGATCATGTAGTATCATGAGGATACTACAAAGATAACTTGTGAAAAATGGTCATGTCACTTTTTTCAATGTTATAACTGAACAGTCACTAAATGAACTGTTACAAGTCAGGAACGACCCATATATAAAGTCCACACTGAGAATTTGTTGTCAGGAATATTTCAAGTTATTGGCAATTTTATACTCCTTCATGCTGACTTTTTATTGCTGATTTTTTTCTCCTAATCAAACATGTACCTTGTTGATAGGAGGTTGAAGGTTGTAACATTTTGTACCCTGTTTTCACAACTAATTAATAGTTCCTGTCAAAACAGATGCGCTCTAAAACTTTTGCTACTTAGAAAATATTTGCCAGCTGCCCGTCAAATATATTTTAAAGTAAATCGGATTTTATTTCCCATTGACAATCGTGCAGTAGAGGACATGGGTGCGTGTGTAGACCTACAACCTCATATACAGAAGCATAGACAAGGGGGAAATTTGAAAGGTCGCGCCAGCCCGCTCAACAGAGGCGCTCTGGTTCCTGTTTTCATGCTTCCAGGGGGAAGGGACGCAAAGGAGCGACTACAATTCCCAGAATTCCTACGGACTTCATTTCCCAACATACCCCTCGCTCACAATGGCCTTGCCCTTTCTCCGCGGGATGAGCGACCGCGCCCTGTTCTTGGTGTATGATGGTTACAGAAAGCTTCGCCTTTCGCAAAGTGTTCCCCACGTTGTCTTCGTCGCCATCAATACGCTGTGCATGAATCAACTTCCGGCTGAATCCTTTCTCACCCCCGTACCGCTCCGTCTCCCCCTCGCGTAGCTCGAATTCTCGCGAGACTTCCATGCCGAGGCCGGCGGGCGGAGGGAGCAGTGTGAGGAGGGAGGGGGTTGGCCCTGGCGCTTGGTGGTGGCGGCCGCCATTTTGCCACGGCGGGTCGGATCTGCCTCGGCGGGGCCTGGTTAGGGATTCACAGGCGAGTGGGAGGGGTCAGCGACGTGCCGAGCAATACCGGCGGGGCCACGCACAGGAAAAAGCCGACCGGGAGCTGCTTAGGAGCCACGGATGGCGGCAGATTCTATCCGACCGAGGCGGCGGCGCTGGGGCTGAGGTGGCGGCAGGAGGAGGCGGGGCAGGAGGCACCTCCCCTCCCTCCTCACTCCTCCCCCCTCCCACCCAGGTAAGATGGCGGACCGGCCGGGTCTCTACTCCTCTTGCTCACACCCACCTCTGTGGAGCAGTGCGAGATTCTGCGTCGAGTCGAGAGGGAAAAGTGAGGAAACTATCAAGAGCGTCCGCGCGCGCCCCTTTCCCCGCCCTCCGCCTACCCTGCTGGTTATTTCCCCCCTACCTCTAGAGGGCGCGCTAGCGGAAGGAGCGGGAGGCTAATTAGAGAGCGCACGCGCTTCTTCAGCCAACGGCCGCGGCCGATGCCGGCCTATTATTACTTAAGCCGTCGCCGTTCTCTCGCTCGCCCCTCCCCTGGCGGCTCGTCTTCTTTGCGCGCGCCGCGGATCGGGCCGGACGGCCGGCCAACCAACCAACCAACCAACCAACGGATGCAGCTTCCTCTGTGCGTAGTGGGAGGGGGGGAGGGGCAGGTAGGGAATCTTGAGGGGACGGGGCTCGGGAGGGTCGGGGGCGCGTGGGTGGGAGGGGTTTGGGGCGCCGGGAGGGAGTGAGGGGGGGAAGTGGGCGGGGATAGGGGGGACAAAGGGTTAAAGGGAGGGGGAGAGAGCGAACGGCGGCGAACTTAGGCTGAAGAAAGAGAAAGAAAAGGGAAAGAAAGAAAGAAAGAAAAGTGTCTTCGGGCCATGTTCAGAAAACGCGATTACAATCTTGGGTGTTCAGGGAATCCGGTCAGAGAGGAAAGGGGGTGCAAGTTTGGAGAGCTTTAGGGTCAGAGTGATTGCAAAGGTCTCAAGGCCTTTGGGGTGTGTGGGTGTGTGGATGGTTTTAAAAGCACTGAAGTGTGAGGTAGCTTGGGGTAACTGAATAAAGCTTGGGGTTGGAGTGGAGAAACACTTATTTACTGCATGTCATCAATTCGAGTGGAAAGGCTTGCGAGAAGCTGGGTAACTAAAGCAGGAAGAGTCATACGAACATGGAGCCCAAGGAGGGACGTAAAGAAGATCAAGCTGATAATGCTGGAAATGAGAGGCTGAATGAAGAGTCCACGGAGGGGGCAGAGCCATTACTTCCGAAGGCAGCTGAGTTGGGGCAGAATGGGGAAATTTTGGGGGAGGAAGGTGAATTAAATCAAGGAAGAGTTAATGTGCTTGAAGGAGAAGCCGTGTCAGGCGAGGATGGAAATTATACTGAGGGTATGGCAGAACCAGAGCCCAAGGAAGTAAAAATGGGGGAGAAATCAAGTCTCAGGGAGCTGAAAAGTAATGCAGAATCTGAGGAATTGGGAGAAGGTCAGAAAGAGGCTGGTTTATTTGTGAGCCCGTCTGCAGGAGAATCAGAAGAAAAGGAGCATGAAGAAATCGGGATTGTTGAAGAAAGTAGAACTTTAGAAATGGATGAAAAAGTTGATTTGGCAAATCAGGATCAGAGGGAGAAAGAAGTTCATGCACATACTGAAGGAAAGACTGATTATCCACACAACCTGGAGAAGGCTGACCAGAAGGATTCAGGGGGAGGGACTGAAAAAGAGATTGTTGAAACCACAGAGGTTCGGAAAGAGGATAATGATTTGTCAAGATTGGGTCAGGGAGGCAATTTAGAGATAACTGAAGAGGGAAAAGATGTAGCAGCAGATGCAACATCAGTACATCAGAGACAGACTAAAGAATCAGTAGGATTAGGTAAGGAACAAAATAAGGTATACATCAAAGCTGAGGATGAGGAAATAACTGGAGTAGAGCAGAGTTTAATTGCACGTGAAACAGAGACATCTGTAGAAACCCAGGAAAAATCTGAGCAGGCATTGGAAAATCTCAGGGAACCTGGAGAGATTACTGGAAAGAGAAATGTAGTTGTAGAGACAAAGGAGGTGAGAATTGGGAAAGTGACTACAGAAGAAGTTGTGATTATACCAGTTGAAGATAAAACTAAGGATTTGATGGAGACAAGTGAAGTAGTAGTAATGGGTGAGAAAGATTTAGCTGCCATGGAAGCAGAGAGGGGGGCTGTAGCAGTAGTTGAGGTTGAAAATTTGGTGGACATTAGTGAAACACAGATGGGAAAGGAGGATATGGCACTAATTGTAGAATCAAAGGGAAAGACTATGGAAGCGTTGAGTGCAGAGAAAGATGTAGGAGAAGTAACAGAAGCACCAGAGAGTATAAGTGGAATACGAGAAGAAATGCCTCTGATAGTAATAGAAGAAATACCTGTGCAAATTCAGAATAAGAGAAGTAAAGAAAAGACTGAAGCAGAGATGATTGAAGATTTGACACAATCAGAACAAAAGCCAGAAGAACAAGTAGAAGAAGGCGTACAATTGGATTCAGCTGGCATGATTGATAAAGTGGAAACTGGAGAATTAGAGATGGCATTAGCAATTAATCAGAATGAAATAATGGAAAGTCTGAAGCCATTTCAGGAAAAGGCAGAGATTGCTGTCATGGATACTGTGGGAGAAAAATTACCATCCCAAGAAAAGATTTTAATCTGGAGTCCAGAATTGGAAAGACCAACTCAAGAGATAGCAGGGATGGGCTCCAGAGGATATTCAGGGATATCCAGATCATATAAGCAAGAGAGTAAACTAAGCCGAGAACTTATTGCAGAATTGGTAAGAATTGGCCATGGAAGAAGAGATCTGAGTTTAGGTCAAGTAGAATTATTAGAAGCAAGCATAAAGCTCACTGAAGAATTAGATAAATTAGGTAGTGAAGAACAAAGTCACAAAGTGAAAGGTAAAATAATTATAGGCTTGGCAGGGCTAAGACAAGGACCAATTCAAGTAACACCACATAGGACCATTCGGTCAGCAGGATGCTATCGTAGAGTTTTGGCACAAGTAGCTCCAGGATTAATTGTAACTGGTTTAAGGAAGCCTGAGGGAAAGAGACTAACAAAACAAGATCACTTACAGTTGTACAAGAGGGCATTAGAACAAAGGGAGACACGATCAGCTGAACAGGGACGTTTTGGAGTAAGCATGAGGTCAGATGATGCAATGGTCTTCATGGGTTACCGAATTGGGCGGGAAAGAATGTCTTGTTTGTCAGAGGCAGAGCAGAGAATGGTGAAAATTAAGATGCCTAAATTAGAGGAGATTGGGAGAAAGCTTGCAATAGAACAGGTAGAGGTACCCAAGAAGAAACAGGAAGGAAGGAAGGAAAAGATACAAGAGATTAATGGTGATGAAGTAGAATGGCATCAACTAGAGGAACTGCCAACAGCATGGCTTGGTAGACCATTGACACGAGGTTATACGGCAGCACAACAAAGTTCTGGGTGGACTGCAGGCACAGGGCCAGGACATGTGCGTATTTCAAGGTCACTTCGGGCAGCAATAAAAGAAAGAATTAACTTGATGGTGATGGGTGAGAGTGCAACAAAATCAGCAGCACAGAGGCTTGAGCCATTAAATTTTGGAATGAAAAAAAGGATGTTAGAGCTTACAAGCAAGTCTGCCAATGTGCATTGGTTAAATGAGATATTGAGGCCAAAGCCACCAGGTTTTCGATTTGGTGTTGCAGATCAGAAGGTTCATGAGGAAGGAAGTCCTAGCCTGATGACTGAAAGGCAAAGTCCTGGTTTGTTTACAAGGAAAAAAGAACTAAAAGATTGGAGGGATGGGGTGATGGGAATAGCAATCAGGAGATACAATGCAATGCGACTCGCTATGTGGGGTGAAGGCCCAATTGGTTTGCACATAAAGGGGAGGAAGTTAACTGAGGATTCATATGATCCTGCAAGTCGCTCCGATAAGGTGAGTTCCATTTTGGGGCAAGTTGAAAGGAGAGTGTTAACAATGGCACAGCAGGTAACAAATGAGAAAGTACCAGGTTTGGAAGTGGGCGGAAAAAGTCTGGCTGAGATACTGAAGCAGGATATGGAGTTAGTAAGGTCAAAGAAAGGTGAGAAAATTTCAAGGTAACTGGTGAAAGAATTTATGTAATTTGTTTAGGGATGTTGGGTTGTTTAAGAATTAGTGGAAAAGCAGAGGATATATAGAGAATAGTGCAGTTTAAGGGCAAAGCTTCAGGTTGAGAGGATTTATATATTTGTTAAAACAATAGAGGAAGATGAAAGGCCAAGACGATGTAAGTAACAGTATTGACAACGTTAGGAACAAAGGGAAGGAAATGAGGATAAAAATTGACCTTGAGAAAATTGGTGATTTTGATCATCTGGGATTTGCGGCTGTGAGTGGAAGGTAGCTAAAATCTTTCAGAAAGGAAGAAAATTGTCTCTGGAACACTTAGTAGCATCTAAAACAGGTTCTTGCCTTTTCTCATAGGCTTGGATTTGATAGCTGGTGCTTACATTAAACGTCTCCATCATAACCTGTAGTCAAGCTATTCCTGTGCTGTCTGCATTACAGTCATGGAGAAACAGGATAGCCTTTTGCTAGTGCTTCGAAGAGAATCTTTTTTAAAAATAGAGCAGAGCTCAGGCAAAACAAATAAATGTTTGTAAAACTTGCCATTCTCTGCCCTGGATTGACCTTTTCAGGAGTAGTCTTCCCCTGGAAAGCGAAACCCTGGAAGTACAGTCTGAAAAGCAAGTGGAATTCTCAGCTGAAACAGGTACAGCTAGATTTTTATATATATTTATATATTGTGAATATGGAATTTGTATAAACATGCTAAGGAAGTACTTGATTACCATATCTTTCTAAAAGTAAAGTTAGATGCAGTTTGTTTCTGAATCTCATACTAGGAAAGTCCTCAACTTACATCTGATCTCTTAGTGACCATTCAAAGTTTTGATACCCCCCCCCCCCCCAAATACGACCCAGATTCAAATTTCTGATAGCCACCCTCCCTCTTCCTATTGACACAATTGCAGTTTGGGTGCCTGGTAACGAGCCCACATTTATAATGTTTGCAATGTCCCGCAGTCATGTGATTGCTAGTTCTAACATTTTTGCTGGACACCAGTATATACTTACAATTTCTGACCAAAAAATTCCCTTTGCAGACAATGGGATCGCTTTATGACCACTGAGTTTGCTTAACGAACCTCGCAAACAACGTTATGAAATCAAGTTGCTCATGTAGGTGCTTCACAATCATCATGACAGAAATTCAAAGCTCCATTACAGTTGTAAATTGAGAGCTATCTGTATTAGATTTTGCTTGCTGTGATATGCAGGAGAGTGCACTAGGAACTATTGCAGTCAAAAGGCAGGACATATTTGATGAATCTTAACTAACACACACATTGACATATCGTGAGCACCCTCAAGTTTGGAGCTGCACATTTCCTCATAATGGGGAAACACATTTTCTTGGGAAATTTCTATTGGAAAAAGATGGTGTGGTATCAAAATTCTCTTTTTGCGTTACATTACATTGCGGTTACATTTCAAATCATAACATATAGGTAGTTCTCAACTGATAACCATTTAACAACTATTCAAAGTTATGGCAATAGTGAAAAAAGTGGTTTTGACCAGTCCTCATACTTACAACCAGGTCATGTGATTATCATTTACAACCATCTTCCCAGGAGGCTTCCAATAGGCAAAATCAATGAGGAAAGCTGGATTTGCTTAACAGCTGCATGATTTGCTTAACAACTGTGGCCAAAAAGATTGTAAAATCAGGTGCAGTTCACTTAATGAATGTATTGCTTAGCAACAGGAGTTCTGATCCCAGTTGTCAAAAGTCGAGGACTACATATATTCAGCTATTTTTTGCAAAGATACAGAGATGAGAAAGTGGTGAGCTATGAAACAAAACCATTATTACAATTTTCATAGTATGGGACAGCACAATAATAATAAGCATTGATTTTTAAACAATCATATGTTCAGAGAGCTACACAGGCAGCCAAATTAAATAAAGAAACAAATACAGATTTCTTAAAGATGCATCTATAAAAACTGAAAGAGAAGTAACAATGTATTTTAGGAAAACTTTCTAAAATGTTAGAATAATCCCCAAACAATAAAGTTGGCTTTACAGAGAGAGTGCATTTCCTTTTCAATACCTTTTCCTCCATTTTTTTCCAATTACATTAAATGCTATTGGCAACAGTCAATTTGTTTTGTCTTGACTGGTTAATTGTACTTTTAAAAAATAGCTCTGGTATGTGCATCAGTTTTGAAAAAAATTCAGTTTGGCTGCAGTTTTTAAATGCTGGTTTCTATTCATAAATTTCTTTAGCTAATTCTGAGTCAGGCAGTCCCGAGCGCAGGCTGGGCTGCCAAGGAACCCAGGAGCTGGACGGCTCGTCCCAGTGGCTGGCTGACCAGAATGAGGCCGGTTCGCAGCATGCACTGGAACAGGACGCAGGCACTACAACCGCAACTGAAACTATTGGGACGAGAGGCAAAGACCAACAGCGAACTAAAATGCAGACCAGTCCTCCGCGACAGCACCACATGCTGCACACACAGGTAGATTTGGAGGTGAGAAGCACCCATGTGCAAATCCCTCTGGATTAGCGAAGTCTATCTGTGGATTTTCAGTGATGGTTAAAATAATGTGGGACACATTGTAGGGAGCAGTTTTGTGGCAAACCAAAGGAAGTTCTCTGAGACTTCACCTAGATTTATTTCTGGAATTAACTATATTTTAATGATTGAGGGCACTGTGATAATCCTTGGTGTTGATTTCTCTTTCCTTCCATATTGCATTGCGTGCTTCAGACTACATCAGACAAAATGACAGGCAGCAATCCAGTGTCACCAGCCTCTTCAGGCTCACCTGCCTCAAGTGGGAGCATCTCACCATCACATCTCACCCACGATTCCTCTTTGGACAGTCACCTAAGTTTTGATGGTCCCAAATTGCAGAACAAAGCCCTGGTATCATCTGGGATGTATATCTCCCCCGATCCTGCGAGCATGTGGGACAAGACACATGCAGAGATTGCTGAGCAGGCAAAGCATGTAAGCTCTTGTCCAAATCATTGGGCCATTTTAGCCATCTTTCTGTTGGACATAAGCACTTGCAATCTAAGATAATAGAGCCCCTGGGCCTTCCAGGAAGTATGTGAACAAACTACCTGACTTAGATCCTCTTTTTTAGGAAGCAGAAATTGAGAATCGCATTGCAGAAATGAAGAAGGAAGGATTCTGGTCTTTGAAAAGGCTTTCAAAAGTGCCTGAGCCAATTCGGCCCAAAGTGCACTGGGATTATCTGTGTGAGGAGATGCAGTGGCTCTCTGCTGATTTCGCTCAAGAACGTCGCTGGAAGAGGGGTGTTGCCAGGAAGGTGGGTTCTGGCATCTTTAAACTGTCCCTTCTCCAGACTTTTTCAGCTGGTTTGCGTCTATCCATCCATCCCTATCTTTGCTTTTTAGAAGCAATGGAATGCTGCTTAACTGTTCCATGGCTGCTGTGGGATTTCTGGCATTCTGTATAATCTAGCCCCTAAGTGATATAATTGGTGCTATTTCAACTGGCTAGGGCACAGTATGATTACCCTCAATAAAGCCTCCAGCAAACTAATATTTCCTAAAATATAGCCCAGGATAAAGTGGAAAATATGGCCACATATAGTGGATTTTGGTCATTTGGACCTGCCGTCTTTCTCCTCTCTGTCATACAGGTTGTGCGCATGGTGATCAGGCACCACGAGGAACAGAAGCAGAAAGAAGAACGAGCCAAACGTGAGGAGCAAGCCAAGTTGCGCCGCATTGCTTCTTCCATTGCCAAAGAGGTCAAGCAGTTCTGGAGCAACGTTGAGAAGGTGCGTGAAATCCTTGTCTAGAGTTAGGAAAAGTACGTGTATATCTTGATAGCCTAAACACATAGGCAAGTACATACCAGACCATTTTCTATATCATATTGAATTTATTCTTATTTTATATGTCTAATCAAAAGTTAAATGTTAAATGCATGCATGAAATATCTGGTCCTTTAAGCCATAGTGTTACTTTTGCCTATATATATTTTGCCTATGTCACCATCCCTCCAAAAACTCAATGTAGTGCATGTAGGGATTTCTCCTCATTTTTATCCCCTGACCAACTCCATATGAGACAGGATGAATTGAAGGACAGGCATTCAGTAAGTTCCCATTGTCCAATACGTTTATAGTCTCAGTCAGAGATCAAGACCATACTGGTGTAGGCTTTTAAAATTTGCACTGGAGCTATTGTCCTAAGGTAATTGGATTCATTTTTATTTTTAAAAATCTGATTAACAGAATTAACAGTTGGAAGGCACCTTGGAGGTCTTCTAGTCTAACTCCCTGCTCAAGCAGGACCTTATAACATTCCAGACAAAAGGCTATCTCTTATTAGCAAAATGCTTTTTAAACTATGAGACAAAGTCAAAACTCCTTTTTTTTTTTTCATGGTTTCAGAGGAAAGGATGGCTGCAATTATGCCTAGTAGTATTCTGCTGAAGATGCAGTTTGGTATTTCTTAACTCAAGCCACTGAAAGTTGTTTCAAACCGTGAGATGGGAAGCATATAAACTTAATGAATAAACACATTTTCTTCAGGTTGTGCAATTCAAGCAGCAGTCACGTCTTGAGGAAAAACGGAAAAAAGCACTGGATCTGCAGCTGGATTTTATAGTGGGCCAGACAGAAAAATATTCCGACTTGCTAACCCAAAGCCTGAATGAGACTCTTCCAGTTCCCAGCAAGACCAGTGGTTCCCATGCTGGTTCTACTGCTTCTAGTCCACCTCCCCCTGCTCACCTTATGGAAGTTGAAGGTCAGTTTCCCCAACTCTGTTCTTTGAGCTTGGTGATCCACTTAGTATGGCTTCTATCTCAAACCACACCTTCCCACTGAAAGACATTTGTTTTGTTAGAAATTGTATTCGCTTCCTAGGGATGGGGTGTGGAATTTCAGTGTCCATTCCCGACCCCCAGATCTAGAGTTGGTTTTGTGATTTGAAAGGTGTTGCAGCTGATCCTTTTTCTCTGGCAGATGGGGATTTCCAACCCCATGAAGAGTCAGATGACGAGGAGACAATTGAAGTTGAGGAACAACAGGAAGGGAATGATTCAGAAACACAGCTGCGAGAGATTGAGCTGCTAAAGCAGGAAAGTGAGCTGCCTTTAGAGGAGCTACTCCAGACATTGCCACCCCAAATCTTAGAAAATTCCTTCAGTGAATCTCCTTGTGCCTCCAGCTCTGACAATGATGATGAAGAAGAAGAGGGTGAGAGTGAAGAGGAAGCTGAGCATGAGGAAAGTCAGACCTCTGAGACACTAAAGGTATCCTTCAAGTCAAATCTTGAGCAGGGAAGATAGGGCGCTTTGTATTTATAGGCTGGGATTAAAAGAATCCAACCTCTCAGTTTTTAAAGTCATACTGCACTGGGATGGCGCAATGGTTAGAATGCAGTATTGCCAGTTAATTCTGCTGACCGCCAGCAGTTTGATTCTCACCAGCTCCAGGTTGATTCATCCTTTCATCCTTCCAAGGTCGATAAAATAAGAACTCAAATTGTTGAGGGCAATATACTGACTCTGTAAACCATTTAGAGAGGGTTGTAAAGCAGTAAATAAATCTAAGTACTATTGCTATTTAACTGGTCTCCACAATTGATATTTGCCAAGAAGCATCAATTACATATGTGATTTAAAATAAAAGTTTTTTTTAAAAAAAATGGATCTCTTTTTAAAATTTCAATATTCTGTCCTACTGTTATATGCTATGTGTAATGGAGAGTTTCCTGTTGCTGTCTGTGTCTTGAAGTCTTTCCCCCCCTTCTACTCAGCAGGAAAAACCCAAACCTGTTACTCAGAGGAATAAGAAACCTTGGAAACCTGATGAAGAAGATGAGGAGTTTACGGCCAATGAAGAAGAAGGTAAGCGTGTTTTGGGGGTCATTGGTTGACTGAATGTAATGAGAATTGGGATGTGGTTAGGATTGTAATCCAGTAACATAGGTAATCCTTTCTCTCCCAGCTGAAGATGAAGAAGAAACAATAGATGCTGAAGAAAAGCTGGAAGGAAATGTGGATCACAGCAAAGAACTGGATGATCTGGCTAAGGAAGGTTCGAACAGAGATTGTAGCCTGGGATAGCAAATGAGGATTATGAGGGTTCCATGATCCTTCAGAACAATAATTACTGAATTGTGTTGCTGGATCCCTGAACCATAATCCCTAGAATTTGTTGAAGCAACAAGGGCCAGATAAAGCACCAATTACAGTACTATATGTCTTGAGGTTAGAGTTTGGTAGGGTTAAAACATAGCCTCTAGTTGCGGTTGATAAGTCATTTCGAAGCTTTCCCACTTCAGAAAGGGAAGATAACTTCAACATAAGCAGATGAGGTCAGAGAAATCAAACTCATTTAGGTTCCATTGGCCCTAACACAAGTTCTTTTGGACTTCATAGGTGAACTGCCCATGGAGGAGTTGCTTCAGAAATACTCTGGTGCTTATGCTTCAGACTTTGAAGTGGAAGCATCAGACACTTCATCGGAGGCACTGGAGCCTACTACTTCAGAATACGAGGAAGAATCAGAGGAGGAGAACAGCACTAGTCACTCAGGTATGGAAGGAAGAGGAGCGGCCCCTGTAAATGCACGGCTATATTTATTCCTGTATTTTTGGGGTTGAACAATTGAAAATGCGGATTGCACCTTACTATAATCGATGCTGGTTAGAATTGTTGAGAGTTGAAGTTTTACATTTTGGAGGGAAAAGATTTTGCAATCCTGGTGTAAATGAATATTTTTGCATGATATCAAAGTCAAATGGATTTTTGAACTGTTTGGACATTTCAATCTAATTCTCCAAATTGATACCTTGCAAAACTGCTGGTCTAAAAACAATATGTTGGATTTGTCTTAATGAAAACCAGGGACTGTGATGAGTGATTTCTTACATAGAAAAGCAATATATAGTTCTAAGCCATTGTAAATCATCGATTGAAAGCAGACAGCTGCTTGCCCCGGGGTCTGAAGCACGTTTGGTCCAATAGTTAATGGGATTATGTAGTACGGCTTTGTCCTGATGTGGCTGATTTTGCCTCCAGAATCCACAGAAGAGGACGAAGAAAGTGAGCAAGAGGAAAGTGAAGTAGAGGATGCCCTTGAAGAGGAAAGGAGGGAAGCTTCAGTAACCCAGGAGGAAGATTTTGGCGTTGAATACTTGTTGAAGCAGGATGATGATAATGGTCGCGAGGGAGACAATGATTCAACTCCAGCCCCAGGGCCAAAAAAAGAGATCACCGACATTGCAGCAGCAGCCGAGAGCCTGCAGCCAAAAGGCTATACCTTGGCAACCACACAGGTGAGTCATTTCTGGGACCAGCCAATTAGGGAGAGAGCGAAATAAAACAGACAAATTATATTACCATTCTCTTTTGCAGGTTAAGACACCAATCCCCTATTTGTTGCGTGGAACACTGCGAGAATACCAGCACATTGGTCTCGATTGGCTGGTTACTATGTATGAGAAGAAGCTCAATGGTATCTTGGCTGATGAGATGGGTCTTGGTAAAACCATCCAGACAATTTCCTTGCTGGCGCATCTGGCCTGTGAAAAAGGTGAGCAAATAGCTCGGAGAGAGCTGGGCAGGAATGAGATCAGGGAGTGGAGATGGATTTCACATAAGAAAAAAGTCACAACTGTTACTATGCTAAGTCATATGGGATACTAATGTCCACTGGCACCCTTGGTAGAGTAGCTAAGCTAGTTGCTCTCTATCTGCAATTGATCCTTCCCAGTGGCTCATAATATATTAAATAACACCATTACAAGGATAGATCTGTAGAATCTAGAGGGACAATCCCTGTAGATCAAAGCATCCCAGTGTCACTTGGTGGTAGTACTTGGTGAAATATAAGCAAACCACTGCAAAGCAGTAAAGGAAATCAGACTACAGCTCCCTCAGCTACTACAACAAAGTGCTATGGTTGATGGTACCCAAAACTGCCAAGAGATGGAGGATAGTACAGTTGTCCATAGGCCCCCCCCCCTCCCCAATCTATTTTAGTATACATCCATACATCAGGGTGATAAAGGGAAAGTGGTTCTCCATGCCAAATCCAGCTAAATCCAAATTGAAAAGGTCAAAACATTTAACTTAATCCAGTAACTCTTGGAGCAACCAGGCATGTGTAATCAAGAGGCCTGCAGGTCTCAGTCCAGTGAGATCTTGAGATGGCCCTCTTGCTGATCTCTTGACTGTGGTATTCTTTTTTAAAATTGTTTACTATTACTTGTTTTGATATATTTATGGTATACAGATAGTCTTCAACTTTACAACAGTTCGTTTAGTGATTGTTCGAAGTTACAACAAAACTGAAAAAGTGACTTACGACCGTTTCTCACATGACTGCTACAGCATCCCCATGTTCACATGATCAACATTCAGAAACTTGGCAACTGACTCTTATTTATGATGGTTGCAGTGTCCCAGGATCATTTAATAACCTTTTGCAACCTTCTGACAATAAAAGTCAATTGGGAAGCCAGATTCACTTAACAACTGTATTACTAAATTTACAATTGTGGTGAATATGACTTCACGACTGTGGCAAAACTCAATTGTCTCACTGAGCAACAGAAATTTTGAGCTCAATAATAAGTCGAGGATTGTGTGCATAAATGTTTGGGTATGGATGTTTTGCTTTATGTCACCTAGGATCATTTCTTGTGAAATGGATGGCCATATAACTTTAATAAATAAATACATAAATTGTTGAATTGATCCAACCCAAATGTGTTGTCTTAGTTAGGCCTTCCTCACTGGTTCTTTTTTAGTGGATAGGGAATTTCTTCTGTGGAAAAGGATTAATGACTCCAATGATAACTTGGCATGACAAGAGACTTTAGTTGTCCTTAAAAATCAGGGTGAGGAATGAGCCTGGGTTGAAATAGTTCCCAAAGCCTTATTGGCTTTTTAGGAGACAATGCATGGGATTAATTCAAAAGAACATTGCTAGGTGGTGTTATGATCATCCCAAATATGCTTTGAATTGACTCAAAGCCCAGCATGAGTAAAAGTGACCTTAAAATGCCACAAAATTGCTCATAAGGTTCTGAAATGGAAGCTGGAACTGATCAGGTCCACTGCAGGATTATTCATCTGGCAGCCTGAAAGAGCCCACCTGGACAACGCTTGATAAATACAGCTGGGAAGAAGATTTGATTTCCCTCTCCCCGCCCAATATGATCTGCTTGTGATAGTATTGCCATCTTTGTGGTAGAACTGAGTGTATCCGGGGGACATATATGGCTGGGGAATAAGGTGAAGAAGTGACTTTTGTCTTTAAAGACTTAAACATTTCTGGGTATAATGTTTGTTTGCTCCTGCAGGCAGTTGGGGTCCTCACTTGATCATTGTTCCTACCAGTGTGATGCTCAACTGGGAGATGGAAATCAAGCGCTGGTGCCCCAGTTTTAAGATTTTAACATATTATGGGGCACAGAAGGAGCGTAAACTGAAGCGACAGGTGAGAGTTTTTAAGCACTCGCAGCTGGTTTTCAACTGTCCTATTCTTCAGTTATGCATACGAAGATTGCCTTTTGCTTTATCATCTTGTGTGCCTAGTATCTGATATTCGTAGGTATGCTAAATGTAGGGTAAATAGGAAATGTTCACATTAACACTGTTTCCTAGGAGTTAAAGCTAAAAAAAAATTACTTGCAAGGGATTGGACATTGATTTCTGTGCCATTTCAGAACTGTGTATCACAGTTCTAGAAACAGCAAGCACGCTTGACCTTGTGGGTAAGGCATGCAGAGAAAGTTGTATTACAGTGGTGGACTTAGGAACGCAGATCCTGCTTTATAGATCATTGACTTGAGAAGTAATTTTGCTGAAATGTTTCTACTAGAAAAAGGGTAGCAGGCAGTTAATAGGGATCTCTCTTACTAGCCCTCTTGTAATACCTTTACTGCCTCCATCTAGGGTTGGACCAAGCCCAATGCCTTCCATATCTGCATCACCTCCTACAAGTTGGTGTTGCAGGATCACCAGGCCTTTCGACGCAAGAATTGGAAATATCTGATCTTGGATGAGGCTCAGAACATCAAGAACTTCAAATCCCAACGCTGGCAGTCTTTGCTCAACTTCAACAGGTGAGGAGAGAGAGAGTGTGTGTTTTCCTCAGTATTGAATAGAAACACCTTTTGTTTCAGAAATTTTCAAATTTGTTTGTCGCTTGTGTTCTAGTCAGAGGCGACTACTGCTGACTGGAACGCCTCTCCAGAACAGCTTAATGGAGTTGTGGTCCCTCATGCACTTTCTGATGCCACACGTCTTCCAGTCACACCGTGAGTTCAAGGAGTGGTTTTCTAACCCCCTGACGGGCATGATCGAAGGCAGCCAGGAATACAATGAGAATTTAGTCAAAAGACTGCACAAGGTGAGCATTGTGGAAGGAGAAGAGGACCCTTTGCAAGGGACTGTTGAAAGTGGGCAGAGAATTGACTTAACCAGATAGGAAAAGATTCGGAACAGAACATGTTCTTCTTTATCATCATCCCAACAGGTGCTGCGTCCCTTCCTCTTGCGAAGGGTAAAAGTGGACGTAGAGAAGCAAATGCCAAAGAAATATGAGCATGTCATCAAGTGCCGTCTTTCTAAACGCCAGCGTTATCTTTACGATGATTTCATGGCCCAGGCTGCGTGAGTATAGAAAGCTAGTTGAGAAGTGACAAAGGAAATACTTTTTTATACTAGGCTTCTTGGGTTTTGTGAGGAAGTGTGGTCCTCACAGAACGGTTAGCTGGTCATTGAAGGACTATAGACCATGGTGGTTTCTCTAGCTTTTATTTCCCCAACTCCACACCACAGCAGTGTTTATGACTTTTGAAATTGATTATTTTGTGCCTTGGCCTCTGTGGTCATAGCTGATTATATGTGGCTGTCACCCTTTCAGCACCAAGGAGACGTTGGCCACAGGGCACTTCATGAGTGTCATCAACATCCTGATGCAACTCCGGAAGGTCTGCAATCACCCCAATCTTTTTGACCCCCGGCCGATCCACTCGCCATTTATCACGGAGGGCATCTGCTTCAACACCGCCTCCCTCGTCTTGCATGCTCTTGATTATGATCCTTTCAAGGTAGGTGCCTTCTCTTCTGATCTCTTGGAAGGGCGGAATTGCTCCATTTGGGTGTGTGTGTGTGTATCTGGATGGACAGGTGACAGCTGCATTTGAGACAAGGGGGAGTGTGCAAAACTAGAATAAAGCATCTTGATTTTGTTGCATGTAAATCTTAACCTCCTACAGAATGTGGACTTCGGCATTTTTGATCTGATCAACTTGGAAGGCTCTGTATCCCGTTATGAAACAGACACATTCCTGCCCAAATGGAAGGTGACAAGGAAAATGATTGAAGAGATTGCTGAATCCCCAGACCCTCCTCCCAGACCCAAGCCGGTCAAAATGAAAGTGAACAGGTACTTGCAATTCTCTCTTCTCAAGAAGCTTCATTGCATCATAGCCAGACTTTTCCCTTTGGACACAAACTTGCCAGCTCTGAATGATTTGGGTTTTCTGACCTAAAGGAAATGTTAATATTGGGATTATTCTAGTGGCAATTATGCAGCAGAATATGTGCTATTAGTTAAGGTGCTGTGCATTCATTATCCTGACTTTGAATTCTGAGTATTACCTTAGCTAGAATAAATATTGTGCAATAACCTTGGCTGAGAACTGTCTTGTCCATCTCCATCTCTGTCTCCATCAGATGATCCTTAGCCAAGGATTTTTTTTAATTGCATAGCAGAAGAAAGATAATTTCCATTGCTCTGTGTCATCTCTTTCAGGATGTTACAGCCCATGCCCAAGCCAGAAAACAGAACTGTAGTTCTGGTGAACAGCCCTCGACCCACAACCCCTCTACAGAGACCAATAACTCCTGCGCTTCCGGAACCACTGACACCTGCTATAGCTCCTGTACCACACACAGGCCCAGTATTGCCAGGGCCTTTGCAGCCCACCACGCTCCCTGCCTCAGTGTCTCTCCCTGTGCCTCTCCCGATGCCTCCTTCACCTATGACCATGTCAGTACCAGTGCCGCCTCCTGCCAGACCACAGACCCCAACTCTAGTGCCTACTTTGAGCCAGAACAACCCAGCTGCTGCTCTGCTGCAGAGCCAGGCCTCTGTTCCTCAGGGTGAGGTTCAGGATTTTTGGGGGAATGAGGAAAGGGGATGGGGTGGAAGGTTGAGCTCTGTTGCTTCTTACCTTCACGTTTACTTTTAAAGTTGTTTGCATGAAATGTATCTGCACCTCTTGAGCTTATTTTGAAGGAGAAATAATAGATTTCTTGTTTGACTTTTAAACAGCAAGTAGCCCTTTTGGTTGCAAAGCTGTTTTGGTCGCTTAAGGTAGTATCTTAATATTTTAAAAGAATAGAGCTGCAGGTCTCTAATCTTGTTCTCTTTCCCCCCCCACAGTGCTGCCCTTGGCAATGACTGCAGCTCAGCTGGTCCCAAATACTCCCCGGCCTCTCCTCCCACCACCTGTTTCTTCTACCACAACCACCACCTCTTCCCTTAAGGCTGCACCAGCCCCGATCCAAATGGGGCAACAGCCCCCAGTTAGCTTGAGCGCCACCCCAGTGCGACAGCAACCACCCATTAATACATTGAGTATCGCTTCTGTCCAACAGCAGCCCCCCCTGGGCATTAGTCCTATGGCTCAGCAACCATCCACCAACACCCAATCCATTAATACAGTTAGCATATCCCCCATTAACACTTTGGGGGTGTCCCCTGCAGGTGGGCAGCAGCCTCCACCGACCAACACTTTAGGCCCAGGACCTGCAAGCACTACCGCACAACAATCCTCCAGCTCCATTGGGGGCATGGTGAAGCCCATGAACATCCATTCTGCTGTACCTACCTTGCCTGGATACAACTTCGCAGCAGCGGCCGGAGGTGTGCAGCAAAGATTTTTGCTGTCCCCAGATATGCAGGCACGATTGCCTTGTAAGTATTAAGGAGCCAGCAAAACACAGGCAGCCACCATGCTAGTTTGAAAATCTAACCCTCTTTTTTTCCCCCCACTGCAGCAGGTGAAGTAGTCAGCATTGGGCAACTTGCCTCGTTGGCTAATCGGCCACTCCAAGGTGCCCCAGGCAGTAAACCCCTCACATTCCAGATCCAAGGCAACAAGCTTACCTTGACGGGTACCCAAGTTCGCCAGGTCACTATGCCTCAGCCAGCCCGACAGCTGCCAAGTAGGTAAACCCCAGTCCTTAGCAGCCCCAATGACTCCCTTGTCCTCTGTCTTGAATAAGGTTGATTTGGGTAACTTTTGTTTCTGGTAGAGAAGAGCAGAGTAGAGTAGAGTAAAATAATAGGGAATGGGATCTTTATTGGCCGAGTGTTATTGGACACAGGAGGAATTTGTCTCTGGTGCAGAAGTTCTCAGTGTACATACAAGCAATAAGTGATAAATCATGGTCATAACCATAAAATACAATCATAAATTATAAGATACAACACTCCGTGGTAAGTGGTAGAATACTAAATACCGTATTTTTCAGAGTATAAGACGCACTAGAGTATAAGATGTACCAAGGTTTTGAAGAGGCATTTTTTTTTAAAGTAGGTAGGTAGATAGAGGGATAGAGAGGGAGAGAAAGAGAAATATAGTAGGTAGGGAGAGAGAGTAGTTAGGTAGGTAGGTAGATAAAGGGAGAATGAGAGAGAGAAATAGAGATAGAGTAGGTAGGTAGGGAGAGAGGGTAGGTTGATAGGTAGAGGGATAGAGAGGAATAAAGAGAGGGAGAGAAATGCTGTAGATAGGAAGGGAGAGAGAGAAATACAGTAGATAGGTAGGGAGAGAGAGAATAGGTAGGTACGTAGGTAGATAGAGGGGGAGAGAGAGAAATACAGTAGGTAGGTAGGTAGGGATGTTTCCAGGTGTATTTATCCATGTGCTGGAGAAGGAAAGCGCTGACAATCTGCAGCACCTAAGACTTTGTTTCTGCTAGCACAGCACTTGATCAATGTAATTCTCATCAATCAGTTAAAGAGCTTTCCAAAAGGGGGAAAAAAGTTTTTGCGCTCTGCAAACCTAAAAACGGGAGGTTTTCGCGAAAAAGGGTCCGTTTTTTTTCAAAAAAAAAAAAAAGGCATGAATAGCATTGGGGCTTGCAGAGTGCTCTGGGGGGGGGCAAAAAAGGCCCATTTTTTGTCAAAAGAATTGCATGCATAGCCTTATGGAGGCTTATAGGGTGCTGCTGGGAGCTGGGGGAGGGCAAAAAATGGCCTGTTTTTTGCTCATTTCTGCCCTCCCCAGCCCCCAGGAGCTCTCTGAAAGCCTCCATAAGGGTATTCATGGCCATTTTGATGAAGGGGGTGGGGTTTCAGGAGGCAAAAAATGCTGTATTCGATGTATAAAGCGCACCCAGATTTTCAGCCTCTTTTTTGAGGAAAAAAAGTGTGTCTTATACTCCGAAAAATACGGTATGCAATCAACCTAACTCATGGGATACTGAATAAAAACAACGTAAACCATAGGATACAAACAACAAAATTAGAATCATAAGCTAGGGAAATGGATAATAGGAAAAATGAGAAGGATAATAGTAATACTATCCTTTTCATCTCACTAAAATATATTACTACTATCCTCCTCTTTCCAATGTTTTCTTATTGAGCTAAGCAAAATTATTTAGCTTAATAATGTTTTATGAGACAGAGATCATAATGGCTTGGGAACCATGTACTTCTGAGCACTCAGTTCATGAATTTGTTTGTTCTTTAATACATCTGCCGTACATGAATACAGGTAGTCCTTGACTTACAACAGTTCGTTTAGTGACCAAAGTTACAAAAGCATTGAAAATAGTGACTTATGACCACTTTCACACTTATTACCATTGCAACATCGTCATGGTCATGTGATTTACATTTGGAAGCTTGACAACTGGTTTATATTTATGATGGTTGCAGTTTCCAGGCATCATGCAATCCCCTTTTACAACCTTTTGACAAGCAAAATCAATGGGGAAGCCGGATTCACTTAACAACTATGTTAACAATTTAACAAGTGTGGTGGTTCAAATATGGCAAGAAAAGTTGTAAAATGAGGCAAAACTTTAGCAATTTCTCACTTAGCAATATAAATTTTGGAGTGAATTGTGGTTGTAGTTGAGGACTACCCGTACTTTCTTCCTATAATTGAACATCATTTTATTTATTATTTATTATTTATTAATCCAACTTATATGCCGCACCCTCTCCACCAAGGGACTCGGGGCGGCGTTTCTCATTTATGGAAGAGAATGGAATCATCTGAATTAATGGGTTCACAGACACGATAAAATGCTTACAAGATTAAATGCCTCCTGTTAAGGGAAAATAATAGTGACAGGCAGTAGTGAAGCAAATGTTGAAAGGGAAATGAAGGGGTAGATAGCTTATTTTTATTGGAGCACTCCCTCTAAGCTCCTGGTGTCTCTTTGTGAGTCATCCGGTGACCAGAGGGATAGAACAAAATTAGAGCTTTGACTCAAGAGGACCACTGCTTCTCAGTGGGCTCCCGAGAAGGGCTTACAGATGTATTTAAAACATTTCCACGCATTGCAGATAGAAAAGAACAAAATGGGCAAGAATTCTCCTTCCCTTCTTTCTCTCCAGGGAATGTGGTTCACTTGGTGTCTGCTGGGGGGCAGCACCACATAATCAGCCAACCAGCTCAAGTGGCTTTGATCCAGGCTATGGCCCAGCAGGCAGGGCAGAACCCAGTTGGTGTGCAGACTGTTCCAGGCCAGCAGCCTCCCACCATCTTGCCGGTCCCAGCTACCAGTACAACTGTTCCACCTGTTGCTTCCACAGCAACAATCAGCGTCCCTATTGCCGTTACTCAAGGTCAGTACATCTCTGCATCCTAGATTTTTCCTTCTGGCTTGTGAGGGAAAGTAATTTAGGAAATGGGTTTGGGGACTGTAAGCCTCTCTCTGCAACTGGTTGCCCTCCACCAGCTTCCCCCCCCCCCCCCCCGGTGACTGTGTTTGAGGCATGCTTCGTCTTGAATTACATCTCCAATCATCTTTCTTGTCTTTTGGCGGCCTTTTTCTTTCCATACCTTCTTTATGTTTCAGTTTTCTCCCTATTCCAACAAATAAAATACAGATAGTCCTTGATTTATGACCACAATTTAGCCCATAGTCAGAAATTTATTGAGTTTTGCCCCATTTCACAACTTTTCTTGTCACATTTGAATCCCTGCAGTTGTTAAGTTAGTAATATAATGGTTAAGTGAATATGGTCCCCCATTTACTTTGCTTGTCAGAAGGTCACAAAAGGGGATTACATGACCCCGGTACACTGCAACTGTCATAAATGTGGGTCAGTTGCCAAGCATCTGAATTTTGATCACATGACCGTGGGGATGCTGCAACGGGCGTCAGTCATTTTTTTTCTGTGTTGTAACTTCGAACGGTCACTAAATGAACTGTTGTAACTCAAGGACTACTTGTAAACAGTAATAACCAGAAATAATTGTCCTTCACAATCGAGCCACAACCCAGCCTCTCTTCACGGCCTTTGTTTCTCACAGTGCCATCCTCAGCAGTGAACAGTTCCGGTGTAGTGAAGATTGTCGTACGACAGGCTCCTCGAGATGGTTTAGTGTCCCCATCACCTGGGCCACAGCATCCACCCGTGCGTCCTGTGACGCCAACAACTGCCAGTACTTTATCTGGCCTTCCAACAGCTCTCTTGGCCCAGCGAGCCCCACTTCCTATGAATCCAGCCTCATCAGTTAGGCTGCCCAACCAGCCACTGGGCCCAGTGAGGCCACCTGCACCAGCTCCCCTCCAGACCCTGGTGAGACCCATGCTGAGAATGGTACAAGCCTCAAACCCCAACCTGGAGCAACAGCTGGGTAAGCATGTCTTAAAATCACCAGGTGGGATTGCGGATATGTAAGAAAATTTGGAAGTTGGATCCCGGTGCCAGCTTCAAATTGATTTGTTTTTAAATGATGTTACATCGAAAATAAAAATCAAGGAATACATTTATCTGCTAAATAAAGACTGATTATAGATATTTTCTCCTAATTTTATGCAGATAAATGGCTGATAGTAGCTCATGTTATTTAAAAAATTACATTTTTATATATTTTGGCTGATCTATGAAACATACCATCTGTATATAGCAAAAATGTACACTTTTAGCAGAAATAATGAAAGAGGGCATCCTTGAAGAGTTGCATAACATAATATTACCCCCTGAAAGTACACTAAATTAATTAAATTCTTATTTTCATCAGTGTAGCTAAAAACTAGGGAATTCAAAATAAATTGGTGCATATTTCAAAAACTTCCAGGAAATCGTATCAAAAGCATTCTCTATCCAGAATAATAATGGCTAAATTCTATTTGTTTTGAATTACAGCAGTTACACCAAAAAATATTCTCCAAATGCTGACAGTCCTGCATAGATTCAGGTTTCCACATAGCCTTCTAAACAGTGGTAAAAATTATAGTTCAAATATAGCAAAAACATGCATTCTTTACAACATTTTGCAGTTGATGGAGAATTGGTAACTTTCCAACTGTGATACAACATATTTTGAAGTTGTTAAAGGTGTGTGTTATTCATTTTTGTTGTCATCTTTTCAAAATGCTTTTCCAGAGATTACAAGTACCTACAGAAGCCAACAAGTCTTCCAAACATTTAACATGTACAGTAACTCCAGCCCAAAGAGGGAGCCAAGTGACACGTTGCCGTACTCTAGAAAACATGAAAGAGATTGTAGATTTGTCGGCAATCCTCACGATTGCTCTTCTGTTTCCTTCACAGTTCCTCCTTCCCCGCCTCCCACAGTTGCTTCATTTGCTATCAGCCCAGCTGCCACTGTTACTGTTTCTGCCAACACTTCTCCTACAATGGTGTCCCAAATTGCCTCAAGCCCCATGCCCAAGGAGGAACCGGAGATGTTAACTCTGCGTTCTACTACACCTACACCACCACCACCCCTTTCCATCCTGGCCCCAAGGCCGAGACGGCAACCTCCTCCCCCACCCCGCTCCCCTTTCTTTATGGTGAGTTCCTTGGCACAGGGACGTGGCTTTCGGGGGTGGGGGGAGGGCTGGAACAGGATAGTTGACAGGTTGCGGCAGGGAGGTGGTAAGAGGTTGAATACAATTCTATCTGCTTACTCTGGCCTCCAGGAAGCACTTGAAGAGAAGAGGAAGAAGCAGAAGGAGGAGCGCCTTGACCGGCTTTTCCGTCTCAATGAACAGCATTGCAACCTTGCACCCATCTATGGTACCGAAGTACTCCGCTTTTGCACCCTCTTTCCTCCTGCTCCACCACCTGCGCAGGAAAAGGAAGAGGAGGTAGTGGTGGAGGCGAGTGAAGAACGAGCTATGGTAACCCAGAAAGTGGAACCAAAGGGCTCGAGAGGATCTGGATACACCAATTGCTACGCAGCACAAGTCCAAAGGGGTGCTCAGCATCTTGAAGCCTATTGGCAGCGGTCAGAAACCTTGGCCCAAGCAGTCCTAACACCCCAGCATCGGATTGAGGAGCTGACAGACATTATAGAGAGGTAACATTTTCCTGCAGACATTTGGCTGTTTTGAAATGGTGGCCCTAAAGGGGAGAAACATAGAGAAATCCTTGAGGTTTTTCAAAATATTCCTGTGAATTCCAGTTTTCTATTTTTCTATTTCCATTAGGTATTTATGTATCTTAGAGTTTTAACCCACATTTATTGCTTTATAAGTAAATCAAGGTGGCAGATATACCTAGAGTCTCCTTCCTCTTTCTATTTTCCCCACAACAGCAATTCTGTAAAGTGAGTTGGGCTGAGAGAGAGGGACTGGCTCAAAGTCACCCAGCCAGCTTTCATGCCTAAGGCGGGACTAGAACTCACAGTCTCCTACTTTCTAGGCCAGCACCTTAACCACTACACCAAACTGGCTACTGAATATGTGCTTTTACACATCCTTTACTGTCTGTTCATCTTTGCAGGTTCATTTTCGTTATGCCTCCTGTGGAGGCTCCAGCTATCACCATCCACACCTCTCATCCTCCTCCAACACTCCTGCTTCAGCAGTCGGTCTTCAAGGAGACTTTGCGGCAAGAACTTTCGCTCCATGCAAGTTGTCTGCATCGTATCGTTTGCAACATGAGGACCCAGTTCCCAGACCTTCGCCTCATCCAGTACGACTGTGGTAAGTGGTGAAGAGTTTAGGGTCCACTTGACGCCGGTCGGAAAATAAGGGCCATGTGTCAGCCTGCTTGTAAGGTCAAGCAAATTATTTCTGGGTTGGCAGATATATAATTGCCCATTGTCCGAACTTTCTCCTTTTGTTTGTCTTCAGGGAAATTGCAGACTTTGGATATTCTACTACGGCAGCTCAAGGCCGGAGCCCACCGGGTCCTGATTTTCACCCAGATGACCCGCATGTTGGATGTGTTGGAACAATTCCTCAATTATCATGGGCACATCTATCTGCGATTGGATGGTAGCACTCGGGTAGAGCAGCGGCAGGTAAGTGATAGCAACTTGTGCTCTTGAAATGCTAAGCAAATCCCTGCCCATCTCCCAGAAGTGATTCATGCTGCTTTCTTCCTCCCTCATGTATTCATATAAACAAAGTATAAACCCCACCCGTCTCACACAAGTGTTTCTGACTTGCATGCAAAGATTAAGAACAAGCACAATTTAACAAAAAACGAATGTCGAAAGCAGTAAACAGAGTTCAATTCACAGTGAGTAACATTAACCATACAGCACAAACACCTGGGGGAATAGCAAGAGGCTCAAAGGATTGAGGCCATCCTAATCTCTGGAGTGATGCAGATTCATAGGGCAGATATCGCCATAGAGAATGAATGACTCTGGAATCCAACCATGTGATGTTTAATTGAAGGGGCTAGGAGCTGTCCTCACTGTTGTCAGCCTTCCAAGTAATGCACCCATAGAAAGCAGAACTCTCAGGCAGATAGAGTCCTCAACGAACAATTTATTGGATACATTAAATTAGTACAACGAGTGAAAACCGACTTTGAAACTTCCTGCGGTTTTCACCTAATTAAAAAGAGAAAGTTCTACCTTTTCCTCAAGTCATCAGTCATGTTGTCCAATAGAGGTGCTGGCTGGTTGCTTGGTTATTCCACTCCTCTCCTCAGCACCTGTTGGAATGTCCGTGGTTCCCCACAGGAAAACTTTTTGTTTTGACTACAAACCCTCTATTTTTCCTCCCCCCCTCCGTCCCTTCTGCCTTGTGGCAACTCTGAAGCATCCAAGATGGCCTCAGCTAGGTTTGCTTCAGAGTTGACATCTTTTAGATAGATAGGCAAATCAGTGTGAATATTTCATTCAGAATAATTTTTTAAAGACATGGCTTTTTCTTTTTCTGGAAATATGCAGCATAGGTAAGGGAATAACTGGGACTATCGACTTTCAGAATGAGACTATTGCAAATTATGGAGACTATGTCCTGTAATGGAAGGGATTTTTTAAAACATACAATATACAGATAATCCTCGACGTACGACTACAATTGAGGCCAATATTTCTGCTTATTAAGTGAGACATTTGTTAAGTGAGTTTTTCCTCATTTTACGATCTCTCTTGCCACAGTTGTTAAGCGAATCAGTGCATTTGTTAAATTAGTAACACCATTGTTCAGTGAATCTGGATTCCCCATTGACTTTGCTTCTCAGAAGGTCGCAAAAGGGGATCACATGACTCCTGGGCATAAATATGAGCCAGTTGCCAAGTGTCAGAATCTTGATCAGGTAACCATGGGGATGCTGCAAAGGTTGTAGCTGAAAAACAGTCATAAATCACATTTTTCAGCGCTGTTATAACTTTGAACGGTCATTAAACGAACTGTTGTAAGTCAAGAAACATCTGTAGTTTTGGAAGAAAATTGATTATCTAAGTTGTCAAATTAAGGTAGTTGTATCATTTGCTTTTAATCGTGTAATTCATACAGGATGATAATTCATAAACTTGCCTTCCCCTCCTGAAGCTAGGAGGTAAAGGCAGAATCCCGGTCGAAGGTTTTATTTCTTCTTTTGATTTTGGCAGGCACTGATGGAGCGTTTCAATGCAGACAAGCGCATCTTCTGTTTCATCTTGTCAACACGAAGCGGTGGGGTGGGAGTGAACCTGACCGGTGCCGACACTGTAGTGTTCTATGACAGTGACTGGAACCCCACCATGGACGCCCAGGCCCAAGATCGCTGCCACCGTATTGGGCAGACACGAGATGTTCACATCTACAGGTTAACTAAGCTTTCTACTTCATGTGTAACAGGACATTGGTGATGGTGATGTTACTTAGTCTAATAACGAAACGCTCAGAAGCTAAATTGACAAAAGCTTAGAGAGCAAACCACAACAAAAATCTAAAACTATTAAGTATTTTCTATTATTTTAGAGCATCGGTTAGTCTAATTTAGCCATGATTACATTGACTGGCAGTTACTCTTCAGGGTTTCAGTCTGTACACTTGGCAAATGAGATTGGAGAAGAGGTACAAAGCATAGGATCTAATTAATTATGTGTCTGTCAAACGGGGAAATCAGAAGATTCAGGCAGTTCAAATGAGTACAGGTTGTCCTCGACTTACAGCAGTTCATTTTGTGACAGTTTGAAGTTACAACGGCCCTGATTAAAAGCGACAGGATCGTTTTTCACACTTGCAACCATTGTGGCATTGCTGTGGCCACGTGATCAAAATTCAGATGCTTGGCAACTGACTCTTAATTATGATGTTTGCACGCCTTGGGGTCATGTATCAGCTTCTGCAATCTTCTGACAAGATTGGGGAAACCAGATTCACATAACAACCATGTTACTAACTTAACTGCAGTGATTCACTTAACAAGTGTTTAGTGAAAGGTGAACAAGTGAAAGGTCGTAAAACGGGGCAAAAGTCACTTAACAAATATTTCACTTAGCAACAGAAATTTTGGGCTCGGTTATGGTCATAAGTTGAGGACTACTTGTATAAAGCTTTATTGCAAGCTTAAACTCTTTACAAGAATCTCACCATCTGCCAACTAAGAGGCATTCAAGGTGGGCTGGACTTAGATCTCTTGTTACCTAAGGACTCATGATTTATGATGCACTTGACCCCTCCCTTGGGCTCAGCCTGGCTGCATTTTTCAGCACCAGCAATAGAAGCAGTTCTGATAGCTGCAGAAAATGATTTAGATAGCTAATGGCTAGTATACTAGGTGGCTAGTATTATACCACTAACTTTTTTAAAAAAAAACTGTTTATTAGTTTCATAGGTTTTTCTTGCTGTAGACACATTTGCTAGCAGAAACTTACATATTCACTCTCTGATCCCTTTAGGTTGATCAGTGAAAGGACTGTGGAGGAAAATATTCTGAAGAAAGCTAACCAGAAAAGGATGCTAGGAGATATGGCAATTGAGGGAGGCAACTTTACTACAGCCTACTTCAAACAGGTAACCATAAACACCTGTAATTGATCCTAGACCTTAGTGCTGAAATGTGATATGCTTGGTGTAATCATGTATAGGACCCACAATTCCTATCTTAAAGAAGCTTCTTAAGTCTGCCCTGTTTCTCTGAGACATCCTTAGTTATGTTAATCTACAAAAAAGGCAACAAAAGGATCATCAGATGTGTAGACTAGCAGTTCCTATCTTAAGGTTATTTTGTAACTTAATTTCTCTGCCCTCAGCAAACAATTCGTGAGCTGTTTGAGATGCCACTAGATGAACCTCCTAAGAAGGAAGGAGAGGCCCCAGTCCCAGTCCAGGAGGAGGAAGAGGATCCCATGGCCACCAAGCAGACACAGATTCTGGAACAAGTAGGTTATTTTGTTCATTATGCTGAACATAAGGGAGCTGCCCCCCTTTGACCAGGGCTATTGTGATTTCTATCTGGAAATGTCTTCCCTCACAGGCACTGTGCAAGGCTGAGGACCCGGAAGACATCCGGGCAGCTACTCAGGCCAAGGCAGAGCAAGTGGCTGAGCTGGCAGAATTCAATGAGAACATTCCTTTGGATGCAGAAGACCGGTCCAGCAAAGAAGAAGAGGAAGAATTTTCTAAAGCAGAGCAGGAAATTGCTTCACTTGTAGAACAGGTACATAAAATCCTTCCTTTTAACCTGAGATGGAAGTGGAAGACTGCCCCTTTGTCCATGACATAGACCTGCTGCAGTCATATGAAAATACTGTTTCCCTAAGATCAGGATTGTCCAACCTTGACAACTTCAAGATTTGTGGACCTCCCCACCCAAAATTCTGGGAGTTGGAAGTCCACAAGTCTTAACAGTTGCCAAGCTTGGACATCCCTGTTTTAGATTCAGGCAGATGATTTTTTCTTCAGCTTGTTTGTTTAAGTGTATATGGCTGCACATCTCATCATGACTCTGGGAGACCAACCATAACTAAAGGAATACAACCGAACAGCATAACAGTAAATCCATAATTGGCAGTAGGAATAAAATGTAAACAAAACATTTAACATTCAACACAAATAGAAACATTTCATAAGCACTGCCCTGCATTCCAACCCCCATGTCCAAAATAATTTTAAAACAACTGATCAGTTCTTTTCAAAGATCCCTTGTGAATTTTTTCTTCCCCCATTTTTTAGCTCACTCCTATTGAACGCTATGCCATGAACTTTTTGGAGGCATCCCTGGAGGACATCAGTCGGGAGGAGTTGAAGCAAGCAGAGGTAAATTTCCACTCCCTGGTGGGTGAAATTCTTTTAGATAATACCTGGTCAGAAAAATGGGAATCAAGGATCATGTATCTTTTTTTTTTTAAGCCGGCTAAATCTTAAGTTAAATGTTGGTCAGTTCCTCAGTCTGATTCAATTTCTTTAAAATAGCCGCAAAGCAACCCTCTTCCAGGCTGTTGTGAGTCCCATTTCTCTGGTCTCTCAACCTTTCATGGAGAGGACAATCAGCACATCATGTATAGTAAGGACCTTCTGCCTTTTTGAAATACGATGAGGATGTTTAGCATTTGGTCCTATTCAGAAGAAAAAAAAAAGGTTATGTGTCTCTAGTTTTACTTTTCCTGATGCCTTTGAGTAGCTCACAGGACTAAAATCCTTGCCAACCTAGTTGTGATTCCTCCTTACCTGATTTCTTTGTTGTTTCAGGAACAGGTGGAAGCTGCCCGCAAAGATATTGACCAGGCTAAGGATGAAGTGGTCTTTAAACTGCCAGAGGATGAAGATGAGAGTTACCTCCTTGAGGAAGGCTCCAGCAAGAAAAGCAAGAAGGCCAGGATGTCTAGCAGGACATTCTCAGAAAGGACTGGCACCCGCATGAGCGAACGGCTCCGTAGCACCCGTCTTCCACCAAAGGATGGGGATAGCGGAGATGTGGAATCCACCCAGACGAGGCTGCCCAATCTCCGGCATTCCCGAATGGTGACAGATGAGGACGATGACAGCCTGCCCCAAGTAGCACTGCACACCAGAAGTGCTTCGATACGTAGAGTGACGGTGCGGGAAGAAAAGCGGGCTCAGATTGTCCCGAATACTCGAAGAATTTTGGTCCGTCGGGAAGAGCTATGGAATAAAGGCCCAGCTACTGGGGAGAAGGTGCAGAAAATGCCCCTCCACAGAAGTGAAGCTTCTGGTGACAGGATTTTGAGAACTAATCTCCATAGACCAGACACCACATCTGTTAGTGATAAGCTGCTACAAGCTATCCCACAGAAATCAGATCCTGGAGCTGCTGGGGACAGAATTCTAAGAGGTATCACATCAAAGACCGAGACCCTGCTTGTTGATGAAAGATTACCAGGAAGTGCCCCACTTCCCACTTCAGATACAAACTTGGATAAAGGGCTGAGGCCAGGCCTACAGAAGCCTGAAAAACCTTCCGGTCCAGATAAACTTACATGTAGCTCACCAAAGCTTGAGGAGGTGTCATCTAAGCTGGAGGTAAAGGGCCCAGGATTTCACTTGCAAGGACTTGATGGAGAGGCATTTAAATTGAAAGCAGATGTAGAAGAGCAGAAAACAGAAACAGAAATTTCCCAGTTTCCCAGTCCACCAACCCTGGATTTCCACCCTGCTGAATCTGCTGCAGTTAAGGAAGTTCCAGCATTCCAAGAACAAGACACTCTGCTCACTGGGAAATTATTGGGTACACAGGTATTACCTGATGCTGGGAAGCTTAATATCCCAGGTAGTAAAATAAAAGCAACTTCTCCAGGGCCACTTGGCACTGTGGAGCTAACTTCTGAGAGCAAACCTGAGGTTACAGGTGAAATCAATTTATCTGTGATTGAGCAAAAGATGAGTGTGGATAAACCAACGGAAGGAGCAGATACGAGCACCAGCTGCAGTCTTGCAGAAGAAGAACCCGTCAATTCTGCAGATGAGGCAACCAGGCAAATCTCTATTCTAGAGACCACAGCACCTCCTGATGACACTGCTATGGTAGTAACCGATCCTCTTTCTCCTAAAAACACAAAAGACACTACTTGGGAAGCTGCAGACAGTACAGCGTCATTTGTGTTGGACAGCGAAGTCCCCAAGATGGACCTCCCTGTGTTTCCTTCCTTGGATCACTCTCCAGCTACCAGCTCTCTCCTCCAACTGGAACCTTTGGCCTGTATCAAGGAACAAAATGGCATGAAGGAATCTCTGAGAAGTGAAGACCTCCCTTCTCCTCTTTCAAGTTTGCTCACTGAGCCCCAGCTTGAAATCGTGCCCTTGGGGGGTACATCGCCAAAATCAGAGACAGCTGACAACCAAGTCAATAGTCTGGGTGAAACAGCAGCTCAGAATCAAGGAGCGGTAGGGAAAAGCAATCATGGGGAGGGGCCTCAGGAGGCTAAGCTTGCAGTAGTCTGCCCTGGCTCTGCCTCTTCGCAGGAGAGTTCATCTCTTCCAGGAAATTTGTCTTCAGATGACAGCCTTTCACCGAACAAACCTCTCCGTCGTCGAACCAGCGCTGATGTGCAAATCCAGCAAAGCTGTCAAACGCCAGATGGCCCTGCTGCCAAAGTTTTACGCAAGTTGCCAGGGCGCCTGGTCACAGTGGTGGAAGAGAAAGAGCTCATTCGTCGACGACGCAATCGCCAGTGCAAGCTGGATTCGGCTCCCAGCATTGCAATGAATTTGGACAGCAGCCTGGCACAAAGCCTGTCGGAGCCAGAAATTCCGCCTTCTACAAAAGCCTTGCCTCTGCTACGGGACTTGCCTGCCCGGCGAAGAATCGAACTGGAGAGCCGGGCAGCAGCCAAAGAAAAGGGCGATGGTTCGAAAGGGGAGCTGCTAGGTAATAAGTCCTCTGAGCCCATCAAGCGCAAACGAGGACGTCCGCCCAAGAACAAGTCATCGGATCAGCAGAGTCCAGGGTTGCTCCAGACCTTCCCTGAGCCAGCTCTGGAGATCAGCCCCCAAAGAAAAGCACCAGTCAGGAAAACACCCGAGGGCCATCCACGGACTCAGTCCCCAGAGCAGAAGGGACCTGAGAGCTCCTCTCCCAAGAGCGAATCTCCCAAGAGCAAGACAGACAGCAGTGAGAATGGTGACTCCCCTGTGGAAAAGCGGAGGCGTGGCCGGCCCCCTAAGACTCGGCAGTCCCCTGTCATGCCTCCTAAGTCTCCTGCTTCAGAAGTGCTGCTATCCCCATCTACAAAACCTCAGACTGCAGAGCTGCCCGCTAAGGTGCAAAAGAAGCTGCCAAAATCTGAGGCAGTTTCTGTAATAGAGGCCACCTCGAAGCTTCACGAGCCTCTAGACTTACATCCCAAAATGGCCGTCTCAAAAACCTCACCTAAAGCACGGAATCGAACTTCACTGCATTCTCAACCTGAGTCGGATCCTAAATCCAGCTTGAAGGCACAAGAATTGTTGACTGCTTTCCCTAAAGCGTTTTCCAAACCATCCACTGAAGTGTGTGAACCCCAAGCGTCTTCTTCACGAGGGGCCACTGCCACAGAAACTTCACCGGAGATGCAAGATCCGTCTCATCTATCCCCCATGTCACACTCGCTACCCAAAGGTGGCTCCAGTTCCCCAGCAGCAAATTCTCCACCTAAGCGGAAAAGGGGTCGTCCCCCAAAGAACCCATCTTCGCCTCGGGTGGAGGTGGCACAACCTCCTGCCTCCAACTCTGACCAGGAGACCTCTTTGGAGAAACACACTCCGGCTCCTCCTGGCCGCAAGCGACGAAGGCGTAGGAGAAAGGATAACCTTGGCTCATCGTTGCCCAGCGCCAACCAGAGCTCTTCGGACGGTGAGGAGACTCGACCACTCACCAGACTCTCCCTGCTGAAGCGGGAAGAAAAGCCAGACTCTAGCAGCGGGGCATTAGTTCCACCCTCTCCAAAGCACACAGGCACTGAGAGGGCTTCATCTGCAGAGAGTAGTACTTGTGAACAGCCTTCCGGTGACACCCCTGCCCGCTCGACTCGCCTGCGGCCTGGCTGCCTTGTTCCACCTCTGGAGCGGGAAACCCAGCGAAGGAAACGGCGCTGCTCCATGGAGGGCAAGCGGGTGAGGAATAGCAGTAAGTCACCTGCTTCCCAAAGCATCTCTGAACAGGAGTGTGAAGAGTCAGAGTCTTCTCTGAAATCCTCCTCGGAATCCAACAGTTATAAGTGTATCCGGAAGCCAAAGCGCCAGTGTTATGACTCAGCCAGGCGGCGCAGTCGAAAAAGGGGCCAGGGTCACCAGAGTGGGACAGCTGACCGCATCCTCCGTAGCGCAGCAAAGCCTGCCGACAATACCCAGTCAAGATCCTACCCGATTCCTCCCAAGAAAACGGGCCCTGCTTTTGCTTCTTCGGCTGCGGGGGTCACTGGAGGCCTCTCTTCCCCAACAACCCCTTCCTCCACTGCCCCGGTTACCTCTTTGCAAAGTAACAGAGGCCGCAAACCCAAGACGTGACCACAGTGCGAGAGGTCCCACCGGTCTTTCTCTGCGGGGATGGCTCGACCGCCACCTCTTTTCCCGCACATAACCGTAAGCAGATCTAGTCCCTCCCCTCCCTTTACTCTTATTCCTCCCGTTAATGTGGGGGTGGCTACTGGAGCTCCTTGCATTCCAGTCTTGACTGTTGGAGTACTACTTGAAAGGAGGAGGAGGACTGTGAGCGTGGCTCTTCATTCCCAGGTGCTTTTTCTGGGAGCAGGCAAGGGGCACTCCTGCAGAGGTCGCTCGCTTGGGCTGGGGAGTTCAGTTGCCCCTCCGCAGGTTATAGTGGCAGGGCCAGCACTTTGCAATGAATTCTGCTACTTCCTAACCGTGAGCAGAGAGAGTAGGGGGGGGGGGAGTAGCTTCAGAGTTGTTGCCCCTAGAATAACACTACAGGGCACCTGCTAACCTTAAATGCCCCCCCCAACGCTTTGGGAAGTCCAGCCCAGGCTTTTGATAGGCACGTGTCACGTTTTGGGCCCAGGTGTTCCTCTGTCCTCTCTCACCCACCCCCGAATCCTGCAGAGGATGCCCTCCTGATTTATAAACACGATTAGCTCTTACTTTTTTACTGGCTTTGGGTTGGTTTTTAAGTGACAGAGACCAAATGCTAGGTCCCCTTTCTGGCTACCCCTTTTGATTGTCTCCCTGCTTATTCTGTTCGCCATGTCAGGCCCTTTTGAGCCATGAAGAGGTGGGACAGTTATTTCCCCAACCAACCTGGAGAGTAAGGGAGAGGAGACACACCACCCAACCCAGTAAGATTATGTGCTCCTTTTCTGCATCACCACCGTGAGAAAAATGTCTTCTTTTAATGATGTCAATCACAGCCTCACTGCTCCAAGGACTTTTTTTGTGGGTTCATGAGTTGGGTCAACTCCTTCCCTCCCCTTCCACTTCTCTTGTGTACAGCTCTCATTGTAAAATAGGTTCTTTTGAACATAAACTATGCAAAGGTTATTTTGTATAGGGGAGCACAATTTTCCCTCCCCTCCCTCACTGCAGTGGGTTTTAGGGGTCGGCAGCGGTTCTCTGGATTTGGGAATGGGCTGCAGTTGGGGTGGAGGGGGAGGTGTTCCCATGGAGCTGTCTTTCCTACTGAAGCATGTTCAGAACTTGTACAGAAGACCGATGTAATCTTTCTTCAGAATAATGCTATGAATAAAGTGTTAAAAGGGGAAAAAAACGCGAGCCACATGGATCTTTTTTTAAAGGTTGTTTTACTTTCTGTGTCTCCATCTCTTTGGAAAACAGGTTGCTTAGGCACATGGGTTGGATTGTATAAGGCAGCTGGGTATTCATGTTTCTCCACACATCATGCTCAAATTCTGCAAATTTATTTGGTCCATAGCATAAAGGGGTCATTTGCTGTCAATTCAGTTAGACAAACTAGAATCTCCATTTGCCCTGGTTCCCATTTGCCCATTTCAAACCAAAGACCTGGTTTAGTTTATTGTCATTGTACGTTGTACAACAAAATTAAATGCTATCTTCAGTTTACATCATACATTAAAAAAACTATAAAAATAAAAGAAAAACACACCCTTCACATTCTCCAGTGCGCTGCTTGGGGAATCCAAACATGGGTTAACTTTGTCTCTTTGTCCCTTAGCCTAGAGACTGAGTTATGCAAATTGCTGGCCACGTCTCCTCTGACTGGACTGGTTCAGTTTTTTAACGCAGTCCAGCCTAAAGAGACACAAAATAATTCTCTCTAGGTTACTAGACAAATTCATCATTATTATTTCACAGATTCATCATTATTATTTCACAGATTCATCATTATTATTTCAGCTTGGTTACTGAGCAAATTCATCATTATTTCGACCGTTAGCTAGACAGATTCATCATCATTATTTCAGCTTGGATTCCACTTCATCGGATTGAGTTCCCTTCAGGGTAAATATATCTGCAAGGGGTTCATTTTTCGGAGTCCTGGAGCCTTTGGGGCCAGGGAACCTCTTTGTTAAAGGCGAGGGTGCGTCGTTCTTCTCCAGGAAGGTCAGTTTGCCGCCTTCGTGTTGCCTTGCCGCGGTTGGGGATTGGTTTGCTGCCCTGCGCTGGCCGTTATCACCACTGTCTGCTGCCCCCCCCTCCCGACAAGAGTGACGTCTGGACATTCGGGGCCTCTGGAGGCCACGACTGCAGTTGCTGGCTAGAGTAGAGGCAGACGCTCCCCATTCTGGCGACGGCCATTGTACCTCGTCGATTCAAACTTCCCGCCTTCGCTGTTAGTTGCGGTGGCCATTTTGGGTTTCAGCGGCCATTTTGGAGGCCTTTTCGCACCAGACAACCAGTCTGGCTGGGCGTGGCTTCAGTTTCCTGCCCGTAGTCACGCAGAATCACCAGATTAATTGCTCCAAGGAGGTCGGTTCGCCACCATTCTGCTAGAGCACAAGTTTGATCCCTAACGGCCTTCTGTTTCGATTGCGATCAACATTTGGCATTTCTCTGTGAGCTTGAGCCTTTTCAACTTAAATTACAATGGTGGATCGTTCTATTGCCGGGGGCAGCACTGCGGCTTCCAACTCCCCTCAGTTGTCCCCCGATGCCACTGGGGCCTCATCTAGAGTGGGTAGGGCTGCCAGCCTCAGACCCCGCGCCACCTCAGCAACCCCTGCCAGGACTGCTAAGTGCCCCAGCAAGTCCAACAACGGGCCTAAGGATCCCTCAACTCCCAGGGCCACTCCCATCCTGCTGCCTGAAGGGCCTTCTACCTCCGGCCTAGCTGGAATTCAGGGTTGGTCCTCAGATCTCCCCCTCCCTCAGGATCTTACAACTGCAGGCCCTGACTCAGGCCTTCGGGGTTCTTCTGATTCTCCTGGGCCCAGCTCAGTTCCGGCCTCCTCCCATTCAGGGGCCTCAGCCACCTTTATTCCCACGGCTGCTGGCAAGAGACCGGAGGAGACCCCAGAATTTGATCCCTCCCCTGGGCTCAGGGACATGATTGCCACAGCTATCTCTAGGGAAGTGGATTCAGAATTACAGTGTAGAAGTCAACGCTCTCGGAATTTGAATTCTGCCAGGGATTTGGCCACCTCTCAGGATGGGCCCCCCTCCCCCTTGCCTTCCATTTATAGCAAAGGCTCTGTCTTAGGGGAGGAAGGTGAAATGTTGGATTTGGAATTATCGGTTGATGAGAGGTTGGTTCAGGATAAAGTTCCCTTCTCGGGCCTCTTCAAACCAGCCCTATTCAAACCTCTCCTTTACAAAGCCAAGGCCACCTCCTATTTGGGGGGAGCAACCACTCAGGTCAGTACCGAAGTGGGCCTTGATCACACGGAACAGGAGGCTATTCCATCGCCCAAATTGTTTCTGGACATAATCCAGAAACAGTGGTCCCAGCCCACCGCAGTTTTGCCCCCCAGCAATGGCGACAGGAAGCTTTATGCTTCCACCCCGGAATTGGACACCATTTTGCAGTTTCCCACTTCATCTGCCGATAGCGGCCTTGGCCTCCCCAGCCCTTATTCCATCCAAGATTTCGGAGGGATTGAAGGCTGAGGACCGCAAGGCGGAGCTAGTTATTTGCAAAATGCACCAAGCGGCTGCCTGGGCATTGCCTGCCGCTATGGCGGCCTCATTCTTCAATAGAACTTCCTTAGTTTGGTTAAGAACTCCAGGAGAGGCTAGGCCCAGAGGACATGCGCCTTCATCAGGATATGGTCAAACTGATTGCGGCTTTGGAATTCTTGGATGCCACGCTCAATGCGGCCAAGTTCGCATCCCGAGTGGTGGCATCCAACATAGCCTCTTGTCGCCTGTTGTGGCTACGCCATTGGCAGGCGGACATACGATCCAAATGGTACCTGGCCTCCACCCCCTTCAAGGGCGGCTCCCTATTTGGTACAGTGCTGGATCCTATACTGATTGAAACTAGGGACAAGCGAAAGGTGCTGCCTTCGACTGCTAGGCGCACGGATTGGAGGCAACAACAGTATCCTCGAAGGCAGTCCTTTCGTTTTGGGGAGTTGGGGTACACATCCCTTCCCTACACCCCCCTATCTAATAGATCCTTTCCTCAGTCCCAGGACAGGTTTCAGGACAGGACCAATACCAGGGACGGGTAGGAACCAACACCAACAACAGGCACAGGCCTGGCGGCTTTGTGGTGGCACCAACCGGTTCTTTCGTAGGTATCGGTGACTCGCTGGAGGGTGGCCCTATTGGCGGGCGCTTAACCACCTTTGTTCGCCAATGGGAAACCACAACCTCAGATGCCTGGGCTCTCCAGACTATGAGGCTGGGCCTCACTCTGGAGTTTCTGGTCATTCCCCCGAGACGTTTCATCAAATGTCCAGTACCCAGGTGCCAGGTAAAGCGGTGCCTGATGGACACGGAAATCCAGCATCTCATTTCCATCAGAGCAATAGAACAGGTCCCAAGGGGGCAGGAAGGTCTAGGGTTCTATTCCATACTCTTCCTAGTTCCCAAGGCCTCGGGAGGATGGCGGGCCATCCTAGACTTGAAACGGCTCAATTTCTACCTCAAATACCAAAAATTCAAAATGCAATCACTCGAGTATTCTGGCGAGCATTCGCCAAGGCGATCTCCTCACCTCCATCGACATAAAGGAGGCCTACTTACACGTTCCAATACATCCAGCCCATCAAAGGTTTCTGCACTTCCACTTTGCGGGGCATCACTTCCAGTACCGTGCCTTACCATTCGGCCTATCATCGGTCCCGCGGATGTTCACCAAACTGCTAGCAGTGGTCGCAGCCTCGCTGAGGTTGGTTCCCATAAGAGTCCATTGTTATCTCGACAACATCTTAGTCTTATCGTCTTCCCGAAACCAGGCTTACCGCGACTTGCAGCTGACAATTGATGCCCTACAAGATCACGGGTTCGTACTGAACTTTCCAAAGAGCCACCTGTACCCGACCCTGTCCTTGCTACATCTCGGGACAATCATCAATTTGGAGACTTGTGTGGTCTCTCTCGAGAAAGAGAGAGAGACAGCAGAGCCTGCAATCCCTGGTAAGTCAAGTGCTCAATCCCCTCACGGTATTGTCCCAACTACTAGGGAAGATGATACCTTGCATAGATGTGGTACCCTGGGTGAGGTGGTTCGCTTACCGGCCAAGGTGTCCCTGTCGCTCTGTTGGTGGCTGTTGTCCCACATCCTCAAAGGATGCATCTTCAAGGAACCGGAGCAGATTGTGGTTACAATGGATGCGAGCCAATTCGGGTGGGGAGCCCATACCTTGAATCGAGTGGCGCAGGGTCGTTGGACTGCCCAGGAGCTGAACAACAGTATCAATTGGCTGGAGCTACGAGCCATCTGCCTAGCCCTCCGCGAGTTCCAGGACATGGTCACCTCCAACCATGTACTGATACTCACCGATAACGTGGCCTCCAAGGTGCGTATCAATCGCCAAGGGGGCACGACGTCTAAAGCACTGATAATGGAAGCGGAACGCCTACACCACTGGGCGGAGAACCATTTGTTGTCAGTCCGAGCGGAACACATCGGGCACTGCGAACGTCCAAGCAGACTGGCTGAGCAGGGCCACGGTGGATCAGGCGGAGTGGCACTTGCACCCAGTTCTGTTTCACGAACTGTCCCGCCACTTCGGTCACCCGCAGGTGGACCTGTTCGTTCAACCCAGCAACACACACCTGCTGCGTTATTACACCAGGTGCCAGAAGCGGAGGGCACCGACGCTCTCCAAAGTCCTTGGTCGGAGGGCCTCCTTTATGCCTTTCCGCCTCTGCCAATTATGACGCTGGTCATCCAGAAGATTCTGGCAGAGCAGGCGAAAGTGCTACTGGTCACACCAATGTGGCTACGACGTCCCTGGTATGCGGACTGCGTTCATCTGTCCGTGTCACGCCTGTGGAGAATTCCGGATGACCGGATATCCCTCTCGCAAGGAGCCCTCGTCCACCAAATCCACAGCTGTTACAGTTAGCCATGTGGCACGTGAGCGGGCGATCTTGAGTCAGCAGCGTTTCTCTGATAAGGTCATCTCCACGATCCAGGCAGCTTGCCGCCCATCAATGACCTGCATTTATGAGGCTACCTGGCTAGCATTTTGCAGATGGTGTCGGGCAACGGGAGACGACCCAACCGGAGCGACCATACCGCAGGTATTGGACTTCCTACAGATGGGCATGGACAAAGATCTAACACCCAACACCCTCCGCCGTAAAATTGCGGCTCTGTCTACTGTAATTGGCAGTGGACAAGGCAACCCCTAGCCCAACACCTGGGAGTGCGGGCCTTCCTGAAGGGAGCGGCAAACCTTAGTCCGCCTATTGTTCATCGCTTTCCCACCTGGGACCTCTCCCTAGTACTAAACGCCCTTACGACGGCCCCATTCGAGCCTATTCGATCCATCTCCCTCAGGTTACTGACTCTTAAGACTGTCTTTTTGGTAGCTATTACATCAGCCCGGCATGTGTCCGAGTTCGCGGCGCTCTCCGTCCAAGACGACCTCTGCATTTTCCAACCGAGCAGGGTCGTATTACGTTTGGACCCGACCTTTGTTCTGAAAGTCAACTCGTGGTTCCACAGGTCCCAAGAAATCATTCTCCCAGATTACTGTCCACGGCCATCTCACCCCCGAGAACGGTGTTGGCATCATCTCGACGTTCGTCGTTCATTTTGCCGCTATGTGAGACACAGCATTGTTCAGACGGTTGGAGGCCCTGTTCGTGTCTTTCCAACCTGCCACCATGGGCCACAAGGCTTCATCGCATACCATCGGCCGATGGTTGAAGGTATGTATTGCCCTAGCCTATGACTGTCAATCCTGACCAGTTCCCAGACGCATCACTCCCCATTCTACCAGGAGTGCAGCCACGATGGCGGCCTGGGCAGTGCAGGCCTCGGTGGATGACATATGCAGGGCAGCGACCTGGTCATCGCCATCACCCTTTATCCGTCACTACAAGGTGGACGCTTATGCCTCAGCTGAGGCATCCTTTGGACGGCACATGCTGCAAAGGGTAGTTTTTGTGCCTATGGCACCAGACCAGCCTCGCTTCCGCCCCTGAGGTTTATTGTTTTGGCATGTCCCATGCTTGGATTCCCCAAGCAGTGCACTGGAGAATGACGGTTGACTTATCTGAACAGTCCTATGTGCGCTGCGAGGGGAATCCAAACCCACCCTCAGTTTCGGCTGCTCTGGGCCTGGACTTCCATTTCTCCTATGACATTCTGACTTACCTTGACTTCTAGACTTATTTTGCTTCTTTCAAGCCGGCTGATCCTTCATGCAAAACTGAACCAGTCCAGTCAGAGGAGGGGTGGCAAGCAATTTGCATAACTCGGTCTCTAGGCTAATGGACAAAGTTAACCCATGCTTGGATTCCCCTCGCAGCGCACATAGAAGGACCGTTCAGGTAATTCAATGGTCGTTCAATACAATTGAATTGAAAACCCCTGATACTGCATTAGTATTGCACTATACAGTAGAATCCAATATGGTTACTGCCCTGGGATAAAAGCTGTTTTTCAGCCTGTTTGTCTTGTGTTTTTATTATCCTGTACCGTCTGCCAGATGGTAATAGTTCAAAAACAGGGTGCCCAGGATGAGATGGATCTTTAAGAATGTTTTGAACTAAATTAAGCAAAATAGGCACTTTGCTTTGGTGGTCAAACCTATAATTTTAGCATACATGCATTTTAAAAGTAAAGGTTGTGCTAAGAATGGTAGCAAATTATATCAGAGCTTATTAGGAAATAGGTAATCCTTGAGTTACAAGTTTGTTTAGTGACCATTCAAAGTTACAGCAGAAGTGAAAAAGGACTTTGTAACTCACACTTATGAAGTTGCAGCATCCTTGTGATTTACACTCAGCTGCTTGACAGGTGATTCATATTTATGACAGTTGCAGTGTGATTCCTGTTTTATGAGTCAATGGGGAAGCCACATTCACTTAAGAATTGTGTTAGTAAGTTAAGAATTGCACTGATTCACTGCACAAACGTGGCAAGAAAAGTCATAAAATGGGGCAAAACTCACTTAACAAATTTCTCACATAGCAACATAAATTTTGGGCTCAATTGTTGAGGACTACCAGTATCATTTGGGAATAGATGTGGATGATGTGTCATATTCAGATACAACATTTCGTATGACAGCACTTTCATTGTAACCTAACTGATTTATTTAGTGCCTTTATATCCTACTACCAAGGTTACATAAAATATCATGATGGTATATAAATGTACTAAATAAACAACTGGGAGACAGAAGAACCAGATGAAAGACCAACTAATTTGCCTGTTGTAATTGTACCCCATTTTCCCGAAAATGTGGAAAATAAGTCCTAGCATGATTTTTCAGGGTGCTCATAATATAAGCCCTACCCCCCACACACACACACATACAAAATAATCCCCAGTTAAGATTGTCTGTCAGATGGGTGCATTTAGTACCGTATTTCTCAGAAAATAAGACCTAACCAGAAAATAAGCCCCAATGCATCTTTTGGAGCAAAAATTAATACAACACCCAGTCTTATTTTGGGGGGAACACAGTACATTCACACCCTCTGTCCACATATTTCATTTAGAAACATTCTCAGGAAGACGCTATTTTTGAATAAAACATTCTTCCTTGCACTGGATTAGTTCTTGTGAGGAGGTAGGAAACTGTTCAGAGAAGAAAAATTCTGCACTCAGCTGATTACCCACCTACACTATAGCTGACTTCCCTCTGCTGGCAAGCATGACTAAGATGGAGCACATTCGTCTTTTAGGTAAAAAGGGCATCAATGTTACATCGGGCAGGAAGTCTGCCTCTCGCCTGCAGAAGAGACAGCCAGGGGGGAGATGATCGCAGTCTTGACCTCCCATGGTTTGGCATGTAAGAGAAAGAACAGATTTCCTCTCTTATCCCACAAGTCGGAACCAGAACCCAGTTGAGTTAAAATCATGGGAAGTCGTCACGTGATTGACCTCACAAATTTTCACCCATTGGAACAAGCTGCCACGAAATGTGTATTATTTATTGAGGTCTTCAAACAGCCTGGATGGTCATTTCTCAAAGATGCACTGGTGAGTCTTATCCTGAGCAGGACCTGCCTCCATCCTTGTGATTCTGTGATCCTAGCGGGACCAAGGTGGTGATCATAGGAGTTGTGGTCCATTATTTGAACACTGCAGGCTTGCTGTTCCCATTACTATAAACCAAAACGTGAAATATTTAGGTATCAGTCAAGAAAACGGTGATTGTAGGGGGTGATAGTTCCAGCCCACATGAGGGCAGCACATTGGAAAAGGCTGGCCTGCACTGGAAGGAATGGGGGCGGGAGGGGGAGACTTTATGTATGTTAGCAACCAAGTGCCAGGAACAAATAAAACCAAACTTCTAATGTGCTCTAAAAGGAAACAATACGTTATTTGGCACATAGCTTTGTTGCAAGATTTGTAGTTTCTAGCTTAGGAATGTAGGCAAACTTGTTCCTTGGTCTGCAGGTATTACTTGACAGAAGCTGATGTGATTCTCCAGAGTTGCAGTTGAGTGTCCTTTTCTAAGCTGCAGTTTAGTTTCCCTTTTCATCTCATTGACCTTGCTACTTGCTTGAAAAGAAGTGTCTATCAAAGGATTGTTGAACGGAATTGAATATGTTCATGGCACTGCCCAAAGAGGAGGAAGTCCCAGGCTAAGAAGGAAGGAGCCAGAAAGAAAAACGTATCCTGCCTCAGTTTTCTCTGTTCTTCAACCTGAACTTGAATTTGAGTATATCTGCAGTAGGGTGAGTACTTCATGAAGTGAATCGAACCCTCCATCGATAAACACTGAAAGATGAGAAATAATAAAGGAAACATCCATTAATAGCACTTTGACCTTGTATATACTGTCCTATATAGTGCTTTATAATACACTGGACAGTTTACAATATTGGTACCAGTATATTGCCCCCTGCCCACCAATCTGGTTTCTCATTTTACCCATTTGGAATGATGGAAGGCTCAGTTAATCTTTAGCCCCTTCAGGATTGAACTCCAGGCTGTAGGGCAGTTAGCCTGCAATATTGCATTCTAACCACCAGGGTGCAATGTTTAGAATGTAGTACTGCAGACTAATGTGGCTTACTTCCACGAGTTTGATCCTCACATGTTCAAGCCTTCCATCCTTCCGAGAATGGTAAAATGAGAAGCCAAATTCGGGGAGGGCAATATGCTGACTATGTAAACAGCTTAAGAGAGGGCTGTAAAGTACTATGAAGCGGTATATAATATGCCCTATTGCTCTTGCTAAGCTAGCTTGGCTAGCAAGCTAGTAGTTGTTCCTTAAGTCACCTGATTTCCTCTTCATTGTCCCACCCTGCCTAGGAGGTATTCCTCAGAATATTCCCTGTCTTATCTGCCAGGCTCCATCAATCATCAGTTGAAGGCAGCCGAGAAATCTTTCTCACTCGGCTTTCTGCATAGCCAAGCAGAGATTTCCAAAACGGCAGCACCCAGAAGACGGGTTGGAAAAAGGAAAGAAAGGAGAGGTCGCAAGCGCAACCTGAATGTTTCAAACATGACTTCATGTTCAGCAGGAACCCAACCCAAGATAGGCGAAACTGGTGGGTGTGTGAGTACATAACGTCAGAGAAAACCAGGAAAAAGGTGTTCAGAAGAACAGTAAACATCGAGAGGTGCGAGTCCTGCCGGATGTGAGTTTTTTCTTGTTCTCTTCTGTTCCTCTCTTCCCTACCTTCACCAAAAGAGTGGAATGAAGGACCCAGTCAAAAAGCTCTCTTGATCTTGATCTCGTAGATTCCGTTTGTGAAAAAATCTGGCTGTCTTGCGGTGTTCTGCCTTGCCTGGTTTCGTGACAATTTTCCCAGGCTCAACTCAAGAGACAAGAGCTTGGCTCAAAGAAGATGATGTGGTTGCTCTCCATGCCACACCAAGACACAGAAATCTGCTCTTCCAAATGAATTGAAGACATTCACATTTCCGGTCTCTGTAAATTAGGCTCACAACCTTGGACTACGGTAATATCCTGATGCTTTGGGCAATTAATGTGAATCATTGAAGCAGCAAAAGAATCTAGCTTTTTGACTTTTTATGAATGGAGGCGAATATACGGGTCCCAATATAATGTTTCAGAATCCAATCTGGGTCAGTCACCGGGACCAGAGGTTTACTCTTCCAGGTTTTCAGACACATGCTGGAGCCCATCTTTGGGGAACTTCTCTTTAGCCTTTTTTGTTTTTTCTCCAGCGACTTGGTGGTGTGTCCTTGAGTCATGGATGAAGAAATGGGGGTCCTCAATGAAGGGGAGAGCAGAGGGATGGCAAGACCAGACACCTTGGAGAGTGACAACCTTGGCAAGTCCCCTGCTTTGAATGTGCGCAGATTGCGCAACCTGGCCATAGCTAGCATCATCTGTGGCTGTTCGTGCATTGGGGTCGTGGCTCTGATCTATGCAGTCAAGGTGAGTGATTTCCCATATGGAAGAGTCTGGCCGGGAAGGTGGCGATAAAATTAATGTCTCTGTTTTGTGTGCCCTGAATGAGAAAGAGAACAACATTGAGTCCAGTTTTCTTTGGGAAAATAATTCTTGGAGATTAAGAAAAGTAATACTCTGTTTCCCTGAAAATAAGACCTCCCCGGATAATAAATCCAATCTGGCTTTTGAACGCATGCTCTAAAATAAGCCCTCCCCTGAAAATAAGCCCTCCCCTAAAATATTTAAACGCATGTGCAGCCAGTCCCCGCCATTTCCTGGGGATAAAAGGGGGAACATGTCCCACGTGGCACGCATGCACCTGTCATCCACATAGAACGGCCTCGCGGAGGCCACTCCCGCAAACCCTAGCTACTTCTCTTAGTGGTGACCGCAAAAAGAAGATACCAAGTATGGCTTATAAAACTCTTGATAACTGAGGATAATAGAGTGGGGTTTGAATGGTGGGAGAAGATATTCCTCAAGCAGATGTGGAAAATAACTATCCCAGAGCTGATGTTCATTAAAATTCCCTTTAGGCGGCAAAGCCTGAATAATATTTTGCAAAAGTGTCGAATTCCAGAACTGAGGAAAGCTGTTGCATTCCATGGTCTGTAAGGTTAAAAAAGCATGGATCCATATTTTTCTAAGGAAGGTACGTGAGGCCTCTCATGAAGCAGGCTGTAAAAAGCTAATGCTAGAAGAAACAAGTGAATTTTTAAGACTCTTGTTTTTGCTAAAAAAAAACCTTAAAGGCTTATCCAGGATTAATCAATGGACAAGCCGAACCAATTTCAGGGGACAAGATTTCCTATAACTAGAGAGAAGTTTATAATCCTGGTAAAAGATTTGGGCCACAGCACTTGATCCTGCCCTGAAAATGCGCAGCCTCAGGGATGTTTTTAAGTGAGAACGTTCAATAACATTGTCATTTCACAAGAATTGAAAATGGAACCGAAGAGCTTCGGTGTTTTATGGCTGGAAGACAATGGCCAAAATATTCCTTCAGGGTAGGAGAAAAGCAAAAATCAATCTTGTGGTGGAACCCATGACAAAACGTTACTTACCGATAGTCTGGCTGTTTCTATTTTGAAGTTTATTTAAGTATTTATTAAATTCCTATACCACCCATCTGGCCCAAGTGATTGGGTAATTCCTTCAAAGCAATTCTCTTTCCACCCAGTTTCCTATTACGTCCTTCAACAGTCAATCAGAACTTGGTCAGCCCAAGAAAGACTCATCCTTTCTTTCCCAGTATCTTTGGGTTTTTAATATTGTGTGTCCCCTCCCTCCCCTCCCCCCCCCATCCTCCCAATCTCTCTGCAAATATTCAGTGGCTGTTCAATCTGTTAACACCTCTCTGGAGTTCCAGGCTTGCTAATTTTTATGCTCATCCATAATAAGAGAGAAAATTGTGTTTTGTTGGACGGTCAAGTTGATTTATTTATTAGTTCACAATGTGGGAAGTTATAAGCCAGTGTTTCGATAAGTGAAACTTATCAAAGACAGATCCAATCTAAAAGTAAGGAGAATTTTTCTGACAATGAGAACCATTAATCAGTGGAAAAAGTGGACATGCGTTTATCCAGGATGGTATAAGGCTGTGATGGCAAACCTATGGCACAGGTGCCAGAGGTGGCATGCAGAGCCCCCAGTGGACACTCATGCCGTTGCCAGCTGATCTTCTGGGTTCCGTCGCGCGCATACGTATTGCCCAGCTGCTCTCTTCCCGGTTCTGGTGTGCACATGCACTCCAGCCAGTGGGTCTTCCACTTGTCCGGCATGCATGTGTGCGCTGGAACCCGAAAGAGAGCAGGTGGCTGGTGCCCATGTGTGCCCGACCAGCTGTCCAGCAGGCAGGCATGCAATGGAACCTGGAAGAGCAGTTGGTTGCCGCACGCATGCGCACCAGCCAGCTACTCTCTTCCAGTTCTGGTGCTCTGGTACATGCATGCATACACACATGTGCTCCAGTTTTGGCACTCAGTGCTGAAAAGGTTAGCCGTCACTGGTATAAGGTCTCCTGCTTTGGGCAGGGGGTTGGTCTAGGAGACTCTAGTCCCTTCCAACCCTATGATTCTCTGTTTCTCTGTTTACATTTGACCTGTAATGTTATTTTCTTTAAAAATAATTTTAACTTTAAAAGAGAGGATTTTTTTGCATGAAATCCATCTCACATTTAACTTGCACCTGGGTAACTAACCTATTTATCCCGCCCCTTTTGCCTAACCCTATTGAAATCCTGCAATAGTTTAGCCTCAAGCTGAATAAATTACCCCAAACTGGGTAAAACTGAATTATCTGAATTTTCATTGGAACACATTACCCAATCAAAATTCAACTTGACTTAAAATGTGTAACCTGCACGTTTTATCTGAGCAGCTTGCAAAAACGTAGGCCTTTTAATCAACTTTGTGAGTGTAAGAAGGTGCTACCTGGATTTTCTGGGTTTTTTCCCCACCTTAGACCAACACTGCTCTTCTGCAACACCTGCAGGAAAGGAATGTGCTGGTTGAGCTCAGGTGGTAGGAAAGTCCCCATCAGCCCCTTTGCCAGGTAGAAGCAGTTGGAAAGTGTTTGAGAAATTGGCTTTAAAGATACTGAGTGGGTAGAATGCAAATCTTTAGAGCTGGAGTTGTAAATATTTCCAAGCAACTAACAAGATAGGAACATATTTCGGTGTCTTACCTGAGAAATAAAGGAGGCCTAGTTCCTTTCTTGTCCTATCTAGGTTTGTCTGGCCATCTGGACTCTGGATTTAGGATCAATATGCAGAAATACAGGCCAAGGACATTAGCATGACATGTTACCTATGGTTAATTGAGTGAAAATTCCCTGACTGAATCCAGTGTTTTGATTCTGATGATACAATGAGTCTTAAACTAAGCATAGGCTCTGACCCAACATGCTCAGCTGATGTGTGAGTGGGTTATTTGTGATTCAGTGTGTTGTACAAATATGGCAATTCTCTAGGGAAGAGAAGTCAAGAATTCTGAAACTTACATCAAGCATTTCAGCAGGTAATAATAATAATAATAATAATAATAATAATAATAATAATAATAATAATAATAATAATAATAATAATAATAATCTTTAATTTATAAACCGCACCCTTTCCTAAACAGGACTCGGGGCGGTGTACAGTCATATTAAAACAGTATAAATACAAAATATGGGTATACTTAAATATACAAATAGGTAAAAGGAGGAGGTAGGATGTGGACTGTACAATATTTAAATTAAAATACAAATAAACATTAAAATACATTAAAATACCGTTAAAAACTACCCAATAAGATGTTTGCCAGGAGGTTAAAATGGGACTATAAATCAGTTAAGCCAGCTAATTGGAACAGGTGGGTCTTAAGCTTCTGTCGGAAGGAGCGGAGGTCGATGGTAGTTCTAATATCGGGGGGGAGGTCATTCCAGAGGGTTGGGCCCATCACAGAGAAGGCTCTACTCCTGGGCGCCGCCCGTTGACACTGCTTAGTGGACGGCACCTGGAGGAGTCCCTCCCTGTGAGAGCGGATTGGTCGCAGGGATGTATGAGGTGAGATGCGATCCCGCAGGTAACTAGGTCACTATGTATACAATGTATGAAAAGTCGGGTTGAATTTTTTCCCCTTAAAACGAATGATTTCTGGTGTCTTTAATCTACATGCAGAGCGAATAATAAAGCTGTTTTTCTGCTCCTTTATAGGCGAATGAGAAGCAAAAGACCCATTGCCAGAATGCAGCACTTCATTGGGCTCGGAAATCTCAGCTTATGTCTTGCCTGAGCATCATTGTCTGGGTTTCCTTTCTTATTCTGACCCCCATGTTACTAGTCCTCCTGTCTTACCTCATAGCGAAAGCAGAATGATGAGCCACATCATTTGGTGATTTTGGGCTTCCAGAATCCATGTTGACTATTGTGGTTTCTTTGGTTGGATTAAGCCAAGCGAGCACTGAAGTATTTCTTGTGGTGGCACTTTCTTCATTGATTTGGCTCCATGAACGGGGGAAAATGGCGGACCTCTTTTTTTTTTCTCCTGCAGACAATGCAGAGGTTCCATTGTCTGCAGGAGAAAAAAAATGAGGTCCGCCATTTTTCCCGTTCAAATCAACGAAGAAGATTCTATCCTCGGCGGCGCCATCTTGATTTTCTGTTCTGAACTTGCGCAGAACAATCTTCGCTGAAAAAATGTAATCCCCCCCCCCCTTTTTTTAAAAATGTTGTGTTCATGAACAGACCTTTTTACGTGCAAATGCGCACGCATGCAGAACCGGTAGTAATGCCGGCAGGAACCCACACCTGAGACAGTGTAGAAGGATTCATTCTGCTCGACGTAAGACACCTGATGTACTCTAGATGTTGGACTACACCTCCCATCATTCCTAGCGAGGATTGCCACATGATGCGGATTCTCAGAAGCACCTGTACTTGATTGAAATATTTCTATTTCTGTTTCATGAAATGTTCTTCCCTGGCGGAAAGATATACCCCTACTGTAGAAAACCCCTGACAGTGAAAGAGTGAGTTTGGAAAAAAGGAAGTCAAATTTATTTGGCATACAGATGATTTGAATTATTGTGTGCTTCAGGCCGAACCATCTCATTTGGGCTCAAAAAATCCCGCCCCCTTTCTACCAATAGTTTGCCTTTGATGGAGGGCGTAGAAAGCTCTGTATCTCCAATGAGGGGTTATTTCAGCAATCCCCTTTTTATCTCTTGTGGGTGGCACAAATAACTTAGGCTTAGAATAACTTTATTGTCACTTCGAATGTACACTAATCGGCATACATTAAAATGAAATGTTGCTGCATACAGCTATCAAAGGGTCACCACCTCCAATATACACTACATAAACATGACAAAATAAATAAATAAATAAATAAATAAATAAGTACAAAATTATGCATATAGCATATAAATTATGCTATGTATTATATGACATAGCGAAACAACACAGTCTAGTTTGGATGTATACATGTACATGGTGAGAAAAATCGAATCTTGCGAGCTTATTAGACGGATGGCATAGGGAACAAAGCTGTTACAGAATCTGGTAGTCCTGCTAGAAATACTTCAAAACCTCCTCCCGGAGTGGAACAACAGAAACAGACCATGGGGTGGGTGTGTGGGGTCTCTAACAATGTTTCAAGCTCTAAGCACATAGTGCTTACAAGCAGCATCCTGAATACCAGGAATTAAGCTTACTATGATCTTCTCAGCTGTCCTTACCACTCTCTATGGGCTTTCTCCAAAGTTGGTGGAGACAGCGGTCATGCATGGGTTAACTCAGCCAGTAACCAATAGAACTGAGTGTCCCAAAGTGATGTCATTGCCTCTGAGGAGTGTCCTCCTGCTTTCTTGATGAAGGAGATAAGTAGACTGTTGTGCGCTATTTGATTGCTCTCAATCCCTTGATGCTCCAGCATTTCTCCCAGATCTCCCTGTGCGAACTAGGTCAGAGCCTGAAAGAGTGGAGATGACGGCTGTCTCCACCTGCTCAGATAAGGGGCGTATCAGGTAAGAACCAATGCCTCATTCTCCAAAGTTGGTGGAGACAGCAGCAATGTTCCCTCTAATTTTTTTTCTGTGTGAGCAGAAAAGTATAGTGTTTGAGCGGCACATTTTCATGCCTGAGCACCTGATTTTTTTTCACAGATGTCACCTAAGACAACAACGAAATCAGTGTTATTTGAAACTCAAAGTTATGTTCATTCAAGGTACCCCCTTAATTAAAAGTGTTATATAATATCAGTATCACTTAACAACGCTCCTGCTTAGCAACCAAAATGTTGGTTCAGAAACTCTGCCATTTGAAGTGCGCAAGTCTTAAAGCTGTCAAGTTACAAGACCCTTGCACCCCTAACCCTTTAGAAAAAAAGTCCCTAGGGGTGTTCAAACTTGACAGCTTTTAAGACTTGTGGACTTCAACTCCCAGAATTCCTCCTCCAGTCATGTTGGCTCAGGAACTCTGGCATTGAAGTGTGCAAGTCTTAAAGCTGTCAAGTTACAAGACTTGACAGCTTTTAAGACTTGTGGACTTCAACTCCCAGAATTCCTCAAGTCATGTTGCTCTTTCGCGTCAGCGCTGCTCTGGCTACCTCTGTCCAGACCTGGCAGCTGCGGCGACGTCATCAGCCTGGATCTGCTCCATCTTCGTTTTTTTCACCAGGGGTAGAGCCGCTGCTGAAGATGCCAATGAACCCCCGCCGCCAAAGAATAACTGCTGCCGCCTCCTTCTCCAACAGCACCACCGCATTTGCTGCCCGGCGCTGCGGCTGAGGTGAAGCTGCCAAAGCTCCCGCAGGTGCACCTGCCCGTGGCAGCAGTGGCGGTGCCTCTCCCTCCGCTCAGAGAGCTGAGCTGGGCCCCACGTTATCCCTATCACCTCCTCCTCCACCACCGTGCTTTTGAGGAGCCATGAAGCCTTATTTTTCCTGCTCCCGCCCCCTCCGCCGCTTTCCTACTGGCTCCCGCAATGGCGCCGCCGTCGGGTTCCTCCTCACCACCTCACCTTTGCCAGGGTTCCGGCGCCCTTTGCCCCTCCCACGGTCAGTTTGCACCTGCCGTACAGCTCCCGCCCCGCAGGGAAAAAAAAGGCCTCATGGCACCTCAAAAGCATGGCGGCAGAGGAGGAGGTGGCAGGGGTAATGTGGGGTCCAGCTCAGGTGCTCTGAGCAGAGGGGGAGGCACTGCCGCCGCTGCCATGGGCAGGGGCACCGGCAGGAGTTTTGGCGGCTTTACCTCAGCCGCAGCACAGGGCGGCAAATCCAGCAGTGCTGTTGGAGGAGGCGGCTGCAGTAGTTATTCCAGTGGTGGCGGGGGCTTTGGCGGCTTCACCTCAAACTACACAAACCTACCATCAGTTGCCCCATGCTCATCAAAGAAAGTCTGTGGAGGTCGTTGCGGGCGGCCAGTTCTAGCCGCCTGCAAAGGACTTCCCCGCGCTTGCTTTGCTGAATACGGGGCGTCTGACGGTAGTTTGAGCAGCGCAGCTGGCCCTTAGGAGGTCCTAGGAGACCGGCTGTGCCGCGTAAGCTCCTGCCGCCGCCCCCACCCCCACGCCCGTGCTAACCCAAACCAGGACAGAAAATCTGAGGACCCTCAGCTTCCAGAGCCCGTGACATTAGAAATCACTGCGCGGCAGTTGCAAACTGCTGCGGGGTGCTTGCCATGTGCACGGCCGCGTGGCCGCGCACCTTAGAGGGAACATTGGACAGCGGTCATACATGGGTTAACTCAGCCAGTAACCAATAGAACTGAGTCTACCAAAGTGACGTCATCACCTCTGAGGAGTGTCCTCTCGCTTTTTTAGACTCAGTCGATCGGAACTGGCTGTGCTAATTGCTCTCTCCTAAACTTAACTATTTGAAATTGCTGAATTGGCTACCTCGATCTGTTTTAATTGGCTTCTCCTCTAAAATTTTTACTTCTAAATTCCTAGTGAAGGGGAGGATCATCGATAATAGCTCCTCTTGGAGCCAGGGCTCTCAATTAGCCCCAGGGCTTTCCTGAGAGAGAGACTGCCAGGGTTTTCTTTGGATGCTTTCAGCCTCTTGACTTCGCCTGTGGATTGCAAAGGCTTCCCTAGACTCAGCACTACCTAGCACAGGCTGTTGGAGTTCCGCTTAGCACTGCCGCCTCTGCTGGCTCTCCCTCACCGTCAAACACCACCACTGCCGCCGGGAAAGCACTTCCGCCACTGCTGCACTCCACTGCCGCTACTAAGCGCTCCAGCCACCGGTAGACAGCCGCTGCTGCTGCCATCACCTCCGCAGCTTCTCCTCAGGGCCCTCACCACCCTCGTTCCTTCAGTGGCCTCGGCTACCTCGTGGCGCCCGGCCCATAGGCTCTATAGCCTCAGTGGCCATTTTCTTTTGGCATGAAGAAGCTCTGGTGGCCATTTTGACTCTGTCCTTCAGGACAACAAAGTCGTGAGTACAGGCCATAGCTTCCTCTCCTGCCCATGAGCCACAGGTTCCTCCAACTACCCTGGCCTCTGCTCCCACCACCAAGTCTCCTTCATCTGGGACCCATAGGCACAGACCTGCCCCAGAGGCTCCCCCCACTGAGCCCTCTTCCAAGGTTCCCAGGTCTAGTCACAGGACCACAGCCAATTCACCTTCGCAGGAAGATGGCAGTGCCACTCAGGTTCCTCCCAAAAAGGCCAGGGGCAAGACCAAACACACAGAATCCCATCTGTTTCAGCCCCAGAGGCCTGTTCAATCTAGTCCTCCTCCTAACCTATCTTTTGATTTAGAGGATGATCTCTCCCTTGCAGCATCCATCATCCAACCTGACGAAGCCAGGGGCACGGGCGATCTGGCCTGTAGTAGGGATGAATCCGAGCGTGGCAGGAGCATCACTCCTGATTCTATATATATATATATAGAAAGCGGGAGGACTCTCCTCTGAGGCGATGGCATCACTTTGGTAGACTCAGTTCTATTGGTTACTGGCTGAGTTAACCCATGCATGACCGCTGTCTCCACCTGCCCGGAGAAGGGGCGTATCAGGTAAGAACCAACACCCTATTCTATCTGAGGCCCTGCTGCCACCAAACCAAACAGAGATGCAGTTTGTTAAAACACACTCAATTGCACCTCTGTAAAAAGTAGCCAAGACCAGAAGGAGAAAGATGTGCTCTCCTCATCCAAGACAAGAAATGTAGATAACATGGCTGGGCACAGAAGGCAGCGTGAACATCAAGGTGGAATCAAAGCATAGAATGGGCATGGGGAGAGTTGGATTCAAATCCTACCCCATCTACAAAGATCCCTCGTATGACCTCAGACCAGTACTTCAATCTTAGTTCTGGTCCACCTTGGAGGGTTGTTGTACAGACAAAGTGGGAAGTGGAACTCCCTTTTGGATGAAAAGTGATTAAAAATGGCAACATAGTTTTCTTAAGGAGTCAGGCTGCATCGTGGCATAGCGGTTAGAGCACTCTTTCCATCCTGATGCCCTTGCTTGTTTCCAATCCCTATAATTCCCATGCAGGCTGCTCCAACACATTTGCATATCATAAAGTGGAGGAAAATTGGCCTGATCAATAGGAAGCCCAAATTTAGATGGCTGCAGATCTGACGTGACCTTGAGCTGCCCATCTGGGCAGAGGGTCCGTCTAGGGCAGGTTGTGCCCAGTGGTGGGATTCAGCTGGTTTGCACTAACTGAACCGTTAGTTAATTGCTTGTGCAGTTTGGAGAGCTGGCAGAAAATAAAAGTGCAAGAGAGAGTTTTTTTCTTCTCTCTCTTCAGTTAAAAGCTCCAAGAACCACTTGACAGTTGCAGCTAGAATGCAGTCTGCACACAGCTTGAATAAAGTCAATAAACAACAGAAACTGACAGGATTAGGTCTTGTTTCTTCCTGGGGGGAAAAGATACAGGAGGGTACAATGATGCAGATTTATCATACAGGCTGTGACTTTAATGCATGTGTGGTCAGCTGTATTGCTTCTACTGCAAAGTACCCAATTTAGAATATAATAATAGAGTTGGAAGGGTTAATGGCTTTTGGCAGCATGCCCAAGCTTTCAATTAGCAGGAGCAGCTGCTTGTTTCCCCCTCACCTGATGCATTTGCTTTTGACTTTTGTGAGCACCCACAACTTCTGAAGGCTATTCAATTGGTTGATTGGTCTCGCCCTTAGGAAATTTCTCCTTAGTCCTAAGTTGCTTCTCTTTTTGGTTAGTTTCCATCATTGTTTCGTGTCGTGTCTTTTGGTGCTTTGGAAAATAGATTGACTCCCTCATTTTTGTAGGAGCCCCTCACATTTCCTGACAGTTAGAACAACTAATTAGTAGAACAAATTGCCTCCAGAAGTTGTGAATGCTCCAACCCTGGAAGTCTTTAAGAAGATGTTGGATAGCCATTTGTCTGAAGTGGTGTAGAGTTTCCTGCCTAAGCAGGGGGTTGGTCTAGAAGACCTCCAAGGTCCCTTCCAACTCTGCTATTGTATTGTACTCGAAAATTTGGAACAGTGCTATTTTATTGTGAGTTGGAATAAGGAAAAATTTCCTAAGGGTGGGACCAATCAAGCCCACCTAGTCACGCCCACGCCCAGCTGGTCATGAGGGCAAAAAACCAGTTATTAAATTATTTGAATCCCATCAGTGTGCCTCGGTGTGCGTCTGTGTGTAATAACACCGCCCTGTGTGATCACGTGACCAAGCCTTGAAGAAAGGCGTGGGAGAATCCCCGCCTCCCGCCTCTCGACCTTTCCTTTGGCGACCGTAAAACCTAGAATAACCCTTTCGCCCAGCACCCGCCCCTTCCCTTTCCCGATTGGCTAAGATTCACCCGAAGTTTGTTTACTGGGCCGTGCCGCCTCTCCCTCCCTTATCCAAATCCCAGCGGTCGATTGGTTCATCCTCCTGATACTTTGAACAGCCTTTCCATTCTGATTGGATGAGCTTCCTCCCGTCGGTAGGGTCGGGTAGGAAACAGCGCTTCCCCTTTTTAATCCTCGCCCTTCCATTTCTTCTTTTTATTTTTCTTCTTCATTTGATTGGCTTCTGCCGTTAGACAAGCCCGCCTCCCTTCGCTCTCTGTTTCGTCTGGCCATTGGGCGCCGCTCTCGCCAGTGCGGTTGGTCGCTCTGGTCACACCCCGCCGCATTGAAGGGAGCGCGAACCAATCACATTGAAGGGGCGGGGCCCGGGAAGTCGCCGGCTGTGGTCGGGGCGGGGGTCATTCACTCAATTAAAGCGGAGGCGCCGCCAGGTGAGCCTCTGGGGGCGTCTCTTCCTGCGGGAGTCCATTGCATAACCGGAGACCAAACGCCCCCCCTGCAGAAAGAGAGGCCGAGAGGAGGTAAGCGAACCGGGCTTATGGGCCGGGAGAGGCGGATAATGTTGGGGTTGGCGTCGTGGGACTCGGAACCGCTCAACCCCGGAATCTCTTCCTCCTCCCCCCCTCCCCGCTGCTAGGCCACGGACCTGAAATGCAAAGCGTGTAGTTCCTGAGAACGCGCAGAGTGCATTTCTACTCGTGGCTTAGCAAATGTTGGCGGTGGGGGGAGAGGGATGGAGGATGAAGCTTTCGCCGCAGAGCCCGTTCTTGTAATCTCATGGGCGCTTTCTGTGTTTTGTCCTTAGGACGCTGCATTCGATGGCTTCGCGCCTGCCTTCTTGATTCTGAGTAAGTTATTGCAACAACCTTGGAAGGTAGGCCGGTATTCTAGGTAAGCTCAGGAAACAGGGGCCAAGTGCAGGGATAAGTGTGCAGATATCCCTCTCTCCCCCCCTCTCTCCTTTCCACCCCCCCTCTCCCTCCTTTCCCTCCTCCCTTACCCACACTCCCCCTCCCTCCCCCTCCTTCCATTCCCCTTCCCCTCTCTCCCACTCCTCCATTTCTTCCTCCCTCCCTCTCTCCTCCTCCCTCCTTCTGTCCTCCCTTACCCCCACTCTCCCCCTCCCTCCATCTCTCTCCCCTTCCCTCTCTCTTTCTGTGATAAGGCATAGAAATGGATGCTGTACTCTAGGCCAGCTGTTCCCAACGTGGGCCCCGCAGGGGGTAATTTCATTTTTAATGTGGGCAATTTGAACCTTGTTTAAACCAAGCTAATTACTTTTTCAGCTCCCTCTGCATGAGTAGAGTTCACTTTTTGAGGAAAGTAAGAATTATAGGGGGGGGGGGAGGAATCAGGATTTTAAAGATGCTTAGATGGGGCATGGCCAATAAAAGGTTGGGAACCACTGCTCTAGATAAAAGGTGTAGATTTTATATATTGTTGTACCTTCATATACTGAATCCAGATCCTTAAAAGAGGTTTCTTGCTATCTATTTTTTTTTAATCAAACACATCAATAGTGCTTAAAGATAGGAGATGCCCTTCTTAATACCTTTTAATACTAAATTGTGGAGAATTTCAGCCTGTAGATTCAGCAACACAACCAATGAATGCCTTCCCTTTTTTCCTGGTAATTATTTGGAAATTTTGGATTACCACTCCTGTAATTTCTTAGCAAATGTGACAAACGAATATTTGTGTTCGACAGTTATTGTCTAAGAGTTCCAGAGGGCGTGAAGTTGAGAAAGCTATCCTAGTAAGTAGAACGCTCTCTGAGCCAATTTGATTTACCATGCTATTAGAAATAACTTATAAAGGAGAATATTTGTAACTCAGGATTGAAATGAGAGGTCCTTGGTGGTCTCTAAACTTGTTTGTTTTCTTGCAGATGTTTCATTACCCAGACTACATAACATCATCAGTGCTATTGAAGTGTTGTCTAGTTTGGGTAATAAAATGTCTGCAACAAAACAACCAAGGTCAGAGAACACCAAGGATCTCTCATTGGACAATATTGTCAGGTTTATGCATCTTTTCTTGGGGAAAACCCCCATCTCATTTAGGTTTAATGACAGTTAATACTCCTAATGAAACACCTGCAAGATTTACATCCTTATTGAGGGGAGATCTAGATTCCAATTCTAAGATGGTGATGAGGCTAAAACGAGGCTCTGAAATGAATTTTTAGAGGTTTAGACATAAAGAATTTTAGTGGGATGGAAAAGCAGACATTAGGATGAAGTATGACTCTGGGCAAAATGTGGAATTGTAGTGGCTCAGTGGCTAAGACGCTGAGCCTGTCGACCAGAAAGGTCAGCAGTTCGACAGTTCGAATCCCTGGTGCTGCATAATGGAGTGAGCTCCCGTTACTTGTCCCAGCTTCTGCCAACCTAGCAGTTCAAAAACATGTAAATAATGCAAGTAGAAAAATAGGAACCATCTTTGGTGGGAAGGTTCTGTGTGCCTTCGGCGTTTAGTCTTGCTGGCCACATGACCATGGAAATGTCTTCGGACAGTGCTGGCTCTTTGGCTTTGAAATGGAGATGAGCACTGCCGCCTAGAGTTGACAACAACTAGCACATATGTGCAAGGGGAACCTTTACCTTTTAGAGGCTGATATATATGTGGAATATTCTAATGGGATATTCCAAGGGGATATTTTTGCTTGGTCATGCCTCTAATCTCATTATTTTCTATAGTATATGTGCCGTGTGTGTCAAATCTTTGTGGCATTTTTACTTCCCAGGAGGGAGAAAAATGCACGAGGCTTTTTATTTTGCCCTGATTTGCACACAGGAATGGGAATCTACCCCATTGTAGCACAAGGGTGCAAAATGTTGATTGATAGATTGTTTATTTGTTCATAGATCCAAAGGAGGAATCACAGCTCCATTTGACTGTAGGGGAGAGAGCCTTGGGGTAGTTACCCTACATCTTAAAACCCATCCTGCCACTGAATATTTTTTTTTTAGAAAGGGGGTTAGTCTCCTCAGTCCAATTAAGTCCTTTTCCTTTGTCTCTTCCAAGACGTCCACCACGAAAGCCATGTGTGCATTGGAATGTCTCGGCCTGAGGCTGCCATCACGTAGGTTGATTTTCCCACTTAGGTCTCCTCTTAGGCTTGTGCCTGCAGATGAGGGAGCAGCCAAGTCCAGAAAGTGCTTTTGACAGATTTCCCTTTGCCTCTTTGTGCATTTCAGAAGCTGAATCGGCACCTGAACTTTACCAGTCCTCCAATAAAATGACACGAGACGTGGGCCTGGATGACGAGCTTCCAGACTGGGCTGGAGCCAAGGAATTCTATCAGAAATATGACCCCAAGGACGTTATTGGCAGGTGAGGCTAGAAGGGAGAAAGGGACGTGATGCAACAGAAGGGCTTGGAGGGGTGGAAGTATCTCAGTTTATTTTCCCTCACTGGGACACATTAGTTGTTCTAGAGAATTGATCTTTCTGCATGTCATTTGCTCATCCCACTCACAGAGGAGTAAGCAGCGTGGTCCGGCGATGTATTCACAAGCAGACAGGACAGGAGTTTGCAGTGAAGATTATTGAGGTGACCCCGGAGCGCATGACTCCCCAGCAGCTGGAAGAAGTGCGCTTGTCAACCAGCAAAGAGATTGCTATCTTGCACCAGGTGTCTGGTCATCCTTTCATCAGTAAGTGTGGCTGTCCCATCTGCATCCTCTCAGCAGCAGCTCTCTCCCTCCTGCAATTTATTTTATGTATTTGCTTTTTATCCCGCCTTCTATTACTTTATAGGTAACGAAAAGTGATAACGTACATAATACACGTAGTCCTCGACTTACAACAGTTCATTTAGTCACCGTTCAAAGTTACAAAGGGCCCTGAAACAAGGGACTTACAACCATTTTTCGCATTTTATGACTGCTGTAGCCTTCCCACGGTCGTGTGATCAAAATTCAGATGTTTGACAACTGACTCATATTTGTGACGGTTGCAGTGCCCTGGGGTCACGCGATCTCCTTTTGCAATCTTCTGACAAGCAAAGTCAGTGGGAAAGCCAGGTTCGCCTATCCAACTGGGTTAGTAACTTAACAATGGGGCAAAATTCACGTAAGAAATATCTCACTTAGAAACATAACATTTGGACTCAATAGTGGTTGTAAGTTGAGGACTGCTTGTACTCCTTACTACTCCTATTTCCCTCCCCGACAACAATCCAGTGAGGTGGGCAGGGCTGAGAGAGAATGGCTGGCCCAAAGTCACCCAACCAGTATTCGTGCCTAGGAGATGGCTAGGCAGGTGGGCTGCACATACGTTAACAACCTGTTCACTGGAAATGCACATATGCCTTCCTCACTTTCGTGCGGCTTCAAACACACAGCAAACCTTCTCAGGCAGCTGTGGTGAGTAGACCAGGTGAGGCGTGGCAATCAGCTGGGGCTTCGTGGTCGGGGAACAAAGCCAGAGCGTGAGATAAATAGGACAGGTTAGTGCGGGTGGGCGTGCCCATCTGGTGGTGGGAACTACCAGTTCGCCTGAAGCGGTCCGAAGCGGCAGCACCCCTCCTCTGGGACTAGAGCTCAGTCTACTGGCGATTGGCCCAAAATTACCCAACTGGCTTGTAAAGAGATCATGTAAGCAGTCATAAAACCAAATCAGGTCACAAGGTTGCCTGCTTAATGACTCCAGTGGCTTGCAACCAAAATTCTGGCCTCAATTGCGGTGATTAGTTGAGGACTGCCTGTCTTTGTGTTCTGCCATTAGACATAAGTGTCATTTTATAAAAACTGAAGCAATTATGACCTAAGTGATCATTCTTCTTTTTTCTCCAGTCACACTGATAGATTCCTATGAGACATCCACTTTCATGTTCCTAGTCTTTGATTTGTAAGTAACCAATGTTTGAAAATGGTTGGGAAATAAAATGATATGCTGGCTGGGGAATTCTGGGAGTTGAAATCCGCACTGCTTAAAGCTGCCAATATAACCCTACATTAAATTACAATTACGAGAAAGAAAGCCATACACTAAATAAAACAAGTAAATGCAAGAAAGAGAGCATTCTGCTTTCAGACTCTTAATTTCCCTTGCAGAATGAGACGTGGCGAGCTTTTTGACTACCTTACAGAGAAAGTAACCATCAGTGAAAAGGAGACCAGGTAAACCGAAAGTCCACTGTTGGGCCTAGATAAGTGGAACGTTCTTACCACATAACTTAATGAGCCCTCCTCGCTTTTTTTGTGGGGGGCTCCAAGACCTGGTCCTTGCATCAGCCCTGTGCCTTCTTTCAGGTGCATCATGCGCGCCCTCCTGGAGGCCGTGAGTTACCTTCACGAGAACCACATCGTCCATCGTGACCTCAAACCGGAGAACATCCTTATGAACGACGATCTCAGCATCAAATTGTCCGATTTCGGCTTCTCTTGCCATTTGAAGCCAGGAGAGAAACTGCGAGGTGTGGCGTGGGGTCCCGTCTGGTGGCGTTTCTTTGGGGAGGCCTTTCCAACTGCTCCCCATGGAGCAGCTTTCTGTTAAGCCACAGGGCAGGCAGGAAAGCTCAGCTCGCAGCTGCGTCTTTTCGTAGGCTATTCAATCCACCTTTCTTGTTCTGAAAATGTCTCCCAATTTGCATTTCTCTGAAGTTCTCTGAATCTGTTGACTCTTCCCTGCAGAGTTATGTGGTACCCCAGGCTATCTGGCACCAGAAATATTGAAATGTTCCATGGACGAGACTCACCCTGGTTATGGGAAGGAGGTGGACCTGTAAGTTATACTTAGGGAATGGGATGGGGTCAGGGAACCTTCCCCAACTTTTTGAGCATCAGACATCCTGGACTACGATTGTCCTCACCTGCCAGCCAAGGCGGGGTCAGGCATCCGAAAATAATCTCCTTTTGGGGTCCTTGGTGCTCTCTGAGGTTGTTTGTTTTCTTGCAGATGCCTCATTAACCAACAAAGTGACATCATCAGTGCTACAAGGGAGTGGAGTTCGTTTATACACCAGTGACTTGCCCTGTCAGAGTTGTTGGGAGTGTTTTTGATGGTTCCTTGATTAGGCTGTTGCTTACTGTTCGATTGCACTGGTGATTAATTTGTTAATGAAACATCTGCAAGGAAACAACCAAGCTCAGAGAGCACCAAAAACTCCATAGTTTAGTTTACTTTACTTTATTGTCACTGCACATCGTACAACTAAATTAAATGCCATCTTCAATGTACATTATAACTTTAACAATAAAAACTCAAAAGACAGTTACAAATATTCTCTTCTTAATGTTCCTTCCCTGCAGCTGGGCCTGTGGCGTAATCTTTTTCACCCTTCTAGCTGGCTCTCCCCCTTTCTGGCACCGCAAGCAGATGTTGATGCTTCGTATGATCATGGAAGGCCAGTATCACTTTGGTTCTCCAGAGTGGGATGACCGATCCGACACAGTCAAGGATTTGGTAAGAAGGCAGCCACGTCATTGCCTCGCGTGGGAATGGAGAGAAATGAAAAGGCTGCAGCTCTTCCAAGTTGGAGCTTGTTAAACTGGAGGGGACTTTGCCCTCCCAAACACTACAACAGGGCCCCCCCCCCAACCTGGGGGCCAAGGCCCACTACCGGACTGTGGCCTGTTGGCAACCGGGACGGGTGAATGGCTAATCAGTTAACCACACCCCTCCCACTTGTGCTAGCACTGCAGTGAGCGTCACACTGGTGCTAGAGTTTTGATGAGCATCGCACATGCACACCTGTTTGCGTCCTGCACACATTCATGGTCTCACTTGCGTGATATTGCAACCCCATTTGTGTGATCTTGTGCTGCCTTGTTTGCACGCACACATCAATGCTCCTGCCCCTCAGGCCACCAAACCAGAATGGTTGGAGAGCTCTGCTCTACAGAGTAATCCATGACTTGTGACTGGAGCACTTAATAATGTTTTGAAGTTATGATGGACCCCCAAAGGGAGTTAGATCCCAGTTCTGAAGTACTAAGGCGAGCCTTTCCCCCCCCCCCCCCCAAGCTGGTCATGTGACTGCATTCAGGTACTTGGCAACCAGCTGCATTTATGGCCATTTGCATTGTCTCAAGGTCACCTGGCCACACTTTACAACGTTTTTTGGCCAAAACCCAGCATTTCCAGTTTTTTGCAAAAACGGCCATGGGTTTGCTTTCAGGACTGCTGCCAAAATGTCATAAAAAGGGGTCCAATTGTGCGGTGACAAACTTTATGACTGTCACGACTTACGGTTGTAATGGGTTGGCTTCGTTTTGGTCGTAAGTCGAGGACTAGCTGCATTTTTTGTAGATCATGTTGGCCTGCCTAGCCTGACAGACAGAAGGGTTGGGGAGAAATCAAATCAATGCATGTTTAAGCCATGAGGTTGTTTCTCAGCTCCTCTTTTCCATGTCAGAATCCATCAACTGGTCTCTCCCCAGAATGATTCTTAGGAAACCCTCTGCCTCTTATTTTTTTTCCTTTGGCAGATCTGCCGACTGCTGAAAGTAGATCCCGCGGAAAGGCTGAGCGCTGAGGAGGCGCTGCAGCACCCCTTCTTCCAGCGCTACGGAAAGGAGCAGCGGCATTTCAGCCCCTTCCATAAGTTCAGGGTAAGTGGCAGTATTCTTACTTCATTTAATGACGAATAAGTAAGAATAATATACGGTATTCATTTAAGTAGTCTTTATTCCAGTCTTCATTCCCAAAAGGGTATTTTGTATTGACTACAAAACAGGTATTTTCGAGCGTTCCCGGAGCAAAAATAAAATGGTTTTGGGTCGAAGTGAAAGCCGAACATGGCTTTTTTTTGGGAGGATGTCTGCTTTTAACACTTCTGGGTGTGGGAGACATTTCAAAATGGCTCATTTCATGAGGCTTTTTAAAAAAAGTTGGGTAGCTGGGGGGCTTCTGGGAGTTGAAGTCCACGCCTCTTAAAAGGTCACATGCACGGTCACATGAGCCAGCCCCTTCCACAAAATCGTCGTCTCTTCCCACTCCAGTCCGCCAACCCCGAAAGGTTGGGGAACTCTGTTCTAGACTCCATTTCTTTTAAAATAAAATAAAAATATGTTAAAAAGAACATGCTTTGGATGCAGAAAGTTCCAGATCCAGCGCTCAGTGTCTCCCTCTAAAGCACCGTTTCTCAGTCTCAGCAAAGTAGGAGGTGTATGTATGCTGTCTGGGGAATTATGGGACTTGAAGTCCACACGTCTCCAGCTTGTTGAGAATCACTGCAGGAGAGCAAAGGCCTCTACGAATACCCTGAAGCACTACAAGTAGTCCTCATCCTACGGCCACAATCAAGCCCAAAACCTCTGTCGCTAAGTGAAACAGTTGTGAAGTGAAATCTTGCCCTGTTTCTTGTCAGGTGAATCACTGCAGTTGTTCAGCTAGTTAACCTAGTTGTTAAGTGAATCGGGCTTCCCCGTTGACTTCGCTTGCCAGAAGGTTGCAAAAGCAGATCACATGATCTGAGGACCCGGCAACGATCATGAATATGAACCAGTGGCCAAGAGTTCGAATTTTGATCACGTGACCAGGGGGAGGGATGTTGCAATGGTCGTAAGTGTAAAAAAACGATCCTAAGCCATTTCCCCCCCCCCCCCCCAATGATGATGTCATTTCAGAAGGGCGCTTAAATGAACTTTTTAAGCTGAGGACTTCTTGTACCGCTAGTCAGGGAGGAGATGCCTTTTCCAAGAGGAACCTCCTCACCTCCTCCTCCTCTCTGACTTGCGGCCTGTATTTGTGACGTCTTCCTCTTTCCCCCATGGCAGGTCATTGTGTGGACAGTGCGGGCTTCCATCCGCATCTATTCCAGCTACCGCCGGGTGCGCCCGGTCACGAAGGAGCTGCTGCTGTGCGACCCCTACGCCCTCAAGGGGGTGCGCAAGCTCATTGACGCTTGTGCCTTCCGAATCTACGGCCACTGGGTCAAGAAGGGTGAGCAACAGAACCGGGCTGCCCTCTTCGAAAATGTCCCCAAGGCCATCCAGATGGTCTTGCTAAACACGGAAGGAGAGGAGGCCTCGTCCTCGGAAGACGCTCTTTGCCAGAAAGACACCTTCTAGCCCCTGTGAAACAGGAGTGGGTGAGGGGTGTTGAGGGGGCAGGGGCTCATCCTTGCCCCATGGGGAGAGGACTGGCAATGGTTAGAGTCCTCCTTTGGGTTCCTTGTGCACGGAAGAGACTTTCTAGGGATCAAGAACCCGGGGAATCTTGAATTTTGGGTTGATGGGACAGGATTCCCTGATTGTACCTGGAAGGTTGTTCTGGATTTGGGTGGGGTTGATGTCACACTAATGGTGTTGGTCCAAAGGGAGGGACTGGGGAGAGCAATTGCTTCTTCTGCAAGACCAGGAGCCCCTGACGAAGCCCTTTGCGCAGTGAGGACCGTCCGGGGGCCTCATCCATCACTGGAGCCCCTTCTGCTGAGGGAACAATCTGAGTCTTTAGATTTGGACAATATTGGAGATCAGGTGTGGGATCAGGTTTTGCATCTCTCCTCCTTGCTGCAATCAAGTAGTGGACGTGGCTTTTTTTGCTGATCTGCTTGTTGTTGTTTGTTTCCTGTCATCTCCCACCTTACGATTGGACAACTATAATAAAAGTGAGATGTAACCACAGGTGTCTTCAGAGTTGGGCTTCCTTTTCATTGTAAGATTTGGAGGAGGAATTCATAATGCTTTCTGCTGAAACAGGGGCCCTGCCAGACACGCTCGTTTACCCCATTGTGGTCTTCCCCAGGTCCCAGAAATTCCCAACTGCTGGGCTGAAAGTGGAGGGAATGATGCAGCTGGAATCTGACATGTTCCAGGGAAAAACATTTAGGCCACAATGGCAGAGTGGGTGGAACTGGGCTAGGATGAGGGAAGGTTTGCCCAAAACAACCGTTCCCAGGTTCACTGGAGTCTAGTCGTATTCCAGTCAAAGCTTCGAATTAAATAAATATTTCTGTTTGCCCAGCCATGTTACGTTATGTTGCCCAGGAGTGCTCGTCCTGAGGCACGAGGCTCCCCAGAATCTTTCCAACACTTGAACGTATTTATTTATATCCTGCCTATCTTGTGCAACTCAAGGAAACATTGATAACGCTCTCACTTCCCGTTTCCTTCACAAGAGCCACATTATATAAGGTTGGGCTAAGAGTGTGTGAGCCTCTTTTCCTGCCTGACAGATTAGAATTCAAGATCTCCTGATTTCTAGTCCAGCACTTTACAGATAGTCCTCGACTTACGATCAGAGTTAGGCCCACAATTTATGTTGCTAAGTGAAAATTTTTACCCCATTTTACAACTTGCCATATTTGCTAACTGAATCACTGCTGGGGTTAAATTAGTAACCCAGTTGTTAAGTGAATGTGGATTCCCCATGGACTTTGCTTGTCAGAAGGCTGCAAAAGGGGATTACGTGACCCCGGGACACTACAACCGACTGTTCTGACCGAGGCTTCCCAAGAGCCTCAGGCCAACAACTGATCCCGACAAGAACCCCTTTTATTAATTTACTATGAATTCTGCTCCTTCCCATCCAGTAAAGTCTTTCAAGGAGGATTTATAGTCACAGATCTTATCTGGCTTGGAGAGCTAACAGGCCGATATCTGCAAATCTTGGCAAGGAGCCTCAGAGAGTCACGAACCAATTAAACGAACTAATTGTCTCCTGCAAACTTCACTCCCTGTTCATTCCTCTTTTATTTCCTCTGGGAGAGGCCATTCATGATCCCCTTGTGGCCTTACTCCCAAATCAACCCCTGTTCTTTAGCTGTTCCCTTCCTCTGGCAACTGCGCATGCGCACACTGGGAACAGGCTCCAGCTCACTGATGTCCGACTCTTAAGGCAGCTGATAACTATTAGATGGCCCCATGTCTGCCTCCGGCACAGAGCCCTCATCAGAGCCTTCCCCAGACTCCAGGACTGGCCCATGTCCCTCCCCAACCTCCTCATTGTCTGAATCTGCTGCCAGGTCTGCTGGCGGGCCACAACACTGTCATAAATGTGAGTCAGTTGCCAAGCATCTGAATATAAATCACATGACCATGGGGATGCTGCAATGGTCATAAGTGTGAAAAAGAGTCATGTCACTTTTTTCAGTGCTACTGTAGCTTTGCACTGTCACTGAATGAACTGTTGTAAGTCGAGGACTACCTGTATACCACTAAACTGATTCTCTAGGTTTTTTTCCTCTAATTAAATATGGGAACTAATCATATTGCAATGACGTGACTCATTTGGTTTCATTAAATCCTTACAAATGTTCCTCAACTTAGAAGCATTCATTTATTGACCATTAAAAGGCACTGAAATAAGTGACTTTTCACCAGTTTCACACTTACGACCATTGCACCATCCACACAGTTATGTGATCAAAATGTAGATGCTTGCCAACTGGCATGTATTTTTGACAATTGAAGCATCCAGGGGTCATGCGATCACCATTTGTAACCCTCCCAGCTGGCTTCCAGCAAGCAAAGCCAAAGGGGGGGGGGGAGCCAGACTCGTTTAATAACTGTGGCAAAAAAGGACATAAAATGGGGCAAAACTCACTCAACAACTGTCGTACTTAGCAATAGAAATTTTGGGCTCAATTGTGGATGTAAATGGAGAACTACCTACGTTCAGATTGGCCTTTGACCTTGATAATGCTGCTATTTTTGAGCTAGAAACAAATAACGAGCAGTAGACAATATTTTACCCACACTTTAATATCATAACACCATCTGCTTTATGCAACAGTTCCTTCTGTGAGTATATGACCTTACCAACTCACAAGAGATTTTCCGTAAACCCTTATCACATTTTCCAAAGCCTTTTAGAAATCCATCTGCTCCCCATATTTTAACTGCCATTCCCTTCGTGTTTTCTCTTGCTCTCTGGGCGATCCCTTTCTGCAGAAGCCCCGGAAATGAAGAAACAACCCTGGGACAGGAAATGGTCCTCTTGCACTCCAACCTTTCTAGTCTGCTTACTTCTTCTTGCCCTTGGCAACCCCCTTGCTGGCAGCAGAACCTTTCTCCAGCTGGATCAGCTTGGCATTAAACTGGTCCTCTGTGACTTTTAGACGCTGGTCGATGGAAAGGCGCAGCTGGGTTAACTCCTGGTTGAGTTGTGAGACGATGAAGTCCCTCAGGGCATCCGTGGGACCTGTAAATGGGTGAAGCAGAGTGAGTTGTAATTTAACAAAGTGGCGAAGTGGTTAGAATGCAGTATTGCAGGCTAATTCTGCCGACTGCCAGGAGTTCGATCCTGACTGACTCAAGATTGATTCAGCCTTCCATCCTTGAGGTGGGTAAAATGATGATCCAGATTGTTGGGGGCCATATGCTGACTCTGTAAACTGCTTAGAGAGGTCTGTAAAGCACTATATGAAACAGTATATATATAAGTGCTATTCCTATTGCTAATAAGCAACCCAAGAGAAGCACTGCCATCAGCCACTCAGGCTTCAGGCCCCGCATTGCCAAAAATCATGTATTAGTTAATTTATATGATAGAGAACTATTATCCCGCCTGAGGCTAAAAGAGAATGGCTATTAATGGCAAAGGGACGATCTATGGAGCTGTGTGGATTGTTTGCCTCTGAAACCCCTACACCATACCAGCTTCAAGCCCCTGTGCACACTTACTTTCCTCAGGGGCCCCAGCTTCCTCCAATTCCTCACGCAAAGGAGACAGTCCTGCTTCTGTACTCTCAGCCATAGCTTCTGTAGAAAAGAGGAAGACGCTAAATCTTTTAGCAGCCTTAGAAGAAAAGGGGTGATCAGATAATGCTCTCTTTATTTTTAACACTATTATTTTGCATGATTGGTTGATGTAAGCTAACTCATTTTAGGTAAGCCAAGCTTTGAAAGGAGGGTTATTAGAAAGTTTTGGTCCCTTTGATTTCTGCGAATTTCGCTCCTGAAAGGAAGAAAGGCCACAATTGCAGCATATCCACCTTGCACATACAAGGTCCAAGATTCCTTCCCCAGTGGATGGATCTTAAACTGATGGAGTTGAAAAAGAGACCATCTCCAATATGAAAGCCTCTTTCAGGAGGGAGAGAATTAATATCTAGACTGGTCAATGCCTAAGCCCACGTCATGCAACTTGGTATGTTTCCAGATCCAACAGATTTGGGGGATGATGTATTACTTAGGTGTTTTTCAACTGCTGGTGAATTCTGGGAATTGAAGTCCACCAGTTTTCAAGTTGAAAAACACTATAGTTTATCTTGTCCCCTAGACTACAATGCCCAGTTGCTGAGTTGACTGAGAAGGATCAGTAAGCCAGCCACACCTGGAGGACATCAGACTGGGGGAAAGCTGTCTTAAACCAACCTTCCAATCTGATTATCACTAGCTTTAGCTCTATTTGATCTGGGAGGAAGATTCCCATCCTGTTCCATTCCTTTTTCTTCATCCTCCCAACTAAAAAAAGGAACAGATCAATGTATAGTGGACTTCAAAAGTGAGTTACAAAAGAATCCCAGCCCACCTCAACACTCACCTTCCTTTTTGGGTTCCGGTTCAGGCATCCCAACATAAGTGAATGAGATGTCTAGCCGCACCTATTGATTTAAAGCACAATCAGGGATGTGAGCCCAGAGTGATGGACTAATATTTGGATTTCATCTTCTTAGCCTCTATGTTTAGTATGCTCCCTTCATAAAGATGCTGCTCCATCTCGTGGCAATACAATTCTCAGGAGTAGCCAAATGATTTCAGAGGTCACATTTTGCAATTGGGCTGTTTTCCAGAGGGGATACTCTTCCTTTCCTATTGCAGGAAAATGGCAAGAGAACCCCAGCCCTTCCCTAGAACAGCCTGGGCCAAAGGAAATCAGCCTTACCTGTGGGGTGAAAGCGTATTTGTAAAGTTTGTAGTGACGGAAGTAAGTGTTAATCATGTAGTCGGTTATGAGCACCAGCTGGTCCTGTCTGAAGAGATCGATGCTGAAGGGGGGCCTCTGAGAGAGAGAGAAAGGAGGAAAGGAGCCATAGAACTATTGCAAGGAGAGGGGAGGAGAGGAAGGTTCTCTGCAGGGGAGCTTCACTAAAAGCAAACCACAGGTAGTCCTCGACTTATGACCGTGATTAAGCCCCAAATTTCTGTTGTTAGGTGAGACAACCGTTAAGTTAACTTTGCCCCATTTTATGACCTTCCTTGCCACAGTTGTTAAGTGAATCACTGCAGTTGTTAAGTTAGTAACACAATTATTAAGTGACTCTGGCTTCCCCCTTGACTGCTTGTCAGAAGATTGCAAAAGGTGATCACATGACCCAGGGACACTGCAACAGTCATAAATATGAGTCAGTTGCTAAGCTTCTGAATTTTGATCACGTGACCATGGGGATGCTGCAACAGTTGTATGTGAAAAATGGTCATAAATCACTTTTTTCAGTGCCGTTTGAACAGTCACTAAGTGAACTGTTGTGAGGACTACTTGTATGTGGATAAGGCAACATAAAGTCACTTTTGGCCTGCTTGGCATTCACGCACTCACCCGAATGGAGTGGCAGAACATCAGTTCAGAGAAATATTTATAGCATTCCTCCACATTGGGCAGCGGTGTTTCTACACAAAAATAACATGGGGTAGGAATAAGCAAAAGGTCCACTTTAGCCTCTTTCCTTTCCTCCCTGTCCACTTCTTTCCAGTTCTAGCCTCGCCCTGCTGCCCCGTTCCTCCATATCACCGTCTCTGGTGGGGCTCTTTTTCCTTCCACTTCTATGGCTGGCTGCTCTTACTCACAGAGACATTTTCTCATCATGTATCCCCGCATAACATCAAAGGCAAACATAGCACAGGGGACTACAGCCAGCCTAAGACAAACAGGGTCAGGCAAAACTGCAGAAACTTAATGTGATCTGGACATCTGGAACAATTATTATTTTCTCCCTTATCTCTTACACAGCTTATTACACTATTAAAACTCTTAAGTAAATAACGAAATAAGTTGCTTAGAGCTTTGGGACTGAAGCAGTGTGGAAGCCCAAATGCACAAGTTACTAAATAAATAAAAGTTTCCATCTTCTTCCCTCATGTTTCTTCAGTCCTACAACCTTCCTTTTTTCAGTCTTTCTCAAAGTCCAGTTCCTTACCCACACAGACCTCATGCACATCCCTCACAATTGAGAAGAAAGCAGAGGTTTGTTCCCGGTTGAAGCTCTGCTCACGGCTGAACTGGATGGTGTAGAAGTACAAATCTAACAAGATAGCAGAGCGAGGATTTGATTCAAAATCTTTCAGATCAAAGAGGTCAGAGAGGAGCCTGCAGAAAGTAGGGGAAATTGGGGGCGGGGGGAGGGGGGGAGAGATGTGACAGCTTGAACATTCACACCCATCTACCGGCTATTTTCATTACTTAATAATAACCTTTTAAAAAAGTTTCTATGTCTATTGCAAGGCTGGTAGGTTCATTTGTTCAGAACTTGCATAATTTCAACTTCTGAGTTTAATTGAACCCAATTTAAAATCTCACTGCCACCACTCCAAAATGATAAATGTATACTTTTAATAGTGTGATTATCTCCTCTGTTAATGAGGGGAGGGAGATAAATCTGTTTATTGCAGCACATTATGCTGGGATTCTCAATAAATCTTTTTTTGCAAGATGCTTATTGCTAGAGAACAACTAGGCATCTTATTGTATATGAATACACTTCTGGGTTGTGCTATAGATGAAAAATGGTTTTATTAATCACTAGGCTGGCAATGAACTTATTGAGATCTTCATTCTATGCACTTCTCATGTTTTTCTCAAGAAAGAGATTAAGAAAGCAAGTCATGAAATCTTTCATAATCTTAAATTCCCATCACCTTTTCAGTTCATCAGTTGTTTCAGCATTATTGATGAGATCCATGGAATGAACATCTAAATATTTCCTGAAACATCACAAAAAAAGAAGAGAAAAACTAAAGCTTCCTATTGTAACATAGTTTTTTTTTCATTTTGTGTGATCTTGTACAGGTGTTTTTTTTTAAACCAAGATCCAATTAAGTTTAAAGATGCTTACAGTAAATAAAGTAAGTAGATAAAGAATGTAGCCTAGTCATCCAGAAATTCAAGGAACATGTCTCTGTGGATCAACATGCAACTGGCTCTTAGATAGTAAATTTAATAACTTTTCTGAATCTCAAGAATGAAAAGCTACTTACCACATACATATTTTTGCCTTATGTGGCTTGGGCTGAAAGAAAAAGATAAGTTTTAGATACATTTTCTGATAGTGTGATATAGTACTAATAGACTATAATAGAATTCTTTATTGGCCAAGTGTGGACACACAGGGAATTTGTCTTTGGTGTATATGCTCTCAGAGTACATACAGAAAAATAAAATACATTCATCAAGAATCATAGGTTACTAATAAGCAATCAGTAGGAAACAAAACAACATAAATTGTAAAAAAAAACCACTATGTGAAAATTCCGAATTGGCTATCACTGACAGAAAGGACGACTCATCCAAATTTTATAGATTTGAACAAAATGCTAAGATATAGAGACTTAATTGATAGACAGGGAAACTTAAAAACAATTGAAGAATTGGCAGAACAGAACATGAAAGTTGACTGGCTAACTTACCTTCAAATCAAAACTAAATACAATAAAGATACCAAATTATATGACATTGAAACAGAACCACACGAATTGGATAAAATTATTCAAAGCTCAGATAGAAAAATGATAGGGAGAATATATAAATTTCTCCTGAAGTATAAAATGGAAGAGGAAATTGTGAAAGAACAAATGATAAAATGGGTGCAGAACTTTGGATATGATATTGAATAAGACAAATGGGAAAAATTTTGGGGAACAAACTTAAAAATGACACTCTCGGTTGCATACAAGGAAAACCAGTACAAAATGTTTTATAGATGGCACCTGGCACCAACAAGGTTAGCTAAAATATCAACAAATACCTCCCCAAAATATTGGAAATACAAATCGATACATGGAACGTATTAACATTTATGGTGGACCTGTGAGGAGGCTAATTTTTTTTGGTATAAGATCAAAAATTGGCTGGAGGCAATAATGGGAGTTAAAATAGAATGGAAACCGGAAATCTTTTTATTAGGAATAATGTCTGCGAAATACAAAAAAGAAATCCAGTATTTAATACTACATATAACTACGGCGGCAAGGATTGCCTTTGCCCAGAAATGGAAAAACAAACTAACCCCAAGTGAAGATGAAATAATAATAAAGGTTATGGACTGTGCTGAAATGGACAAACTAACTAAAGAAATTCAGGGGAAAGAAGAATCAGAATTCTACCAGATATGGGATAAATGGTATAGGTGGATGGAGGAAAGAAACAAGAATCAATGAAGGAATGTAACAAAACTCAAAAATAATAGTTATTTATTTATTTATTTATTTATTTATTTATTTATTTATTTTTCAGTATTTATAGACCGCCCCCTCTCCCCGAAGGGATTCGGGGCGGTGTACAGGTGTGTCATTAAAACGAATACAAAAGACGAATATCCTATACCCTTAAAAACGAATTAAACCTCATACAACTGTACAAAAAGTAAAAATTAAAAATTAAATTAAAAACAACTAAAAGCATACCCCTAGAAAATTTAAAAAATGCAGGCTTGAGGAACTAAAATTGGGAGTTAGGAATTAGGCCAGGCCGGCTAAATTGAACAGGTGGGTCTTTAGTTTCTTACGGAAGGAGCGGAGGTCGGTGGTAGTCCTGATATCTGGGGGGAGGTCATTCCAAAGGGTCGGGCCCATCACAGAGAAGGCCCTACTCCTGGGCGTCGCCCACTGGCATTGCCTAGTGGACGGCACCCGGAGGAGTCCCTCTCTGTGAGAGTGAATCAGCCGAAGGGATGTATGGGGCAGGATACGATCCCGCAGATAACTAGGTCCTGTGCCATGGAGTGCTTTGAAGATGATGACCAACACTTATTTTATGAGTAAAATAAGAAAGTTAAGAATGGTGAAACTCAAATAAAATACAATTGAATGGGAAATAATATAAGGTGAATGCTATCGATTGATAATTGCTACTAGAAAGAACAGGAAGCTCCTGTTTGTATTGTACTGTGTAAATGTGTTCTACGTCTAAGTTTTGTGTGTTTGTATTTTATATGTTTGTTAATAAAATATTTTAAAAAAATTGTATAGATACAAGCAACATGGTTATAGTCATAAGTGGGAAGAGACAGGTACTAGGAAGGATGAGAATAATAATAATAATAATAATAATAATAATAATAATAATAATAATAATAATAATAATAATAATAATAATAATAATAATAATAATAATAATAATAATAATACAGTCTTAATAAATTGATAGTGTTGTGGGTATTAGTTGTTTAGCAGAGTGGTGGTATTCGGGGGAAAAACTAGCTACATTTTATTGGTAGAACTGTAGATTTAGTTCACCCACTCATTATGGTCTATAAGCCATGTTTCATTTGATAAACATTTATCATCTGACAGATTGCAATAAAGCATTGTCTACTATAACGGTAAGCTTATATGTATTTTAACCTTTGTGGTGATGAATTATATTTGCACATGTATCTTAGACATCTACTTGTAGCATTGTAGTTTATTCAACAAGCCACAGTTCAAAAAAGTATGCTGTATCAACTCCGCTATAAGGAGAAGATGTGTTCAAGTTTACTTGCAGGATATCTAGCCACTCAGATTTCAAATATTTTCATTATGCTTCCTGCAGCAATGCACTGTATTGATTTTATTACTGCTATGTCAAATTACATACGATATCTGGTAATTCCACTACAGGTAGTCCTCAACTTACGACCATTTATTTAATGACTGTTCAAAGTTACAGCAGCACTGAAAAAAGTGACTTATGACCCTTTTTCACACTTACAACCATTGCAGCATCCCCATGGTCGCATGATTGAAATTAGGATGCTTGGCAACTGACTCCTATTTATGACAGCTGCAATGTCCGGGGGTCATGTGATCAACTTTTGTGACTTTCTGACAAGCAAAATCAATGGGAGAAGCCAGATTCTCTTAACAAATTTGTTACTAACTTAACAACTGTAGTGGTTCAGTTAACATCTGTGACAAGAAAGTTCATAAAATGGGGCAAAATCTACTTTACAAATCTCTCACTTTGCAACAGAAATTTTGGGCTCTATTGTGTTTGTAAGTCAAGGACTAGCTGTACTGGATTTCTTCACTGGGCAAATCTTTTTTAGTCAAGAGGGACCCACTGACAGCAAGGGTAATAAAACAATTTTCATTAATTTCAACTCCAATTGCTTAACTACAGAACAAGCTAAACATTTGCCATTTTCAGCTTTAGCTCTCTCCTAGACATGTTTTTTCTACTCCTTATAGCCAGCGGTTGCATGATAGGCGGTTGGACTAGATGACCTCCAAGGTCCCTTCTAACTCTGTTACTGTTACTGGCAGACGTTCAACAGGTGAAACTTCTCAGCGATTCTGGATCTGTTGAATGTGCATTTTTATCCCTCAAATGTCACAACATTCAATATAGCAATTATAACTATTAATTTAATATTAATTTCACTTCTATTTTACCGGCTGGAGGTTCTCCGGACCCATTTCGGCGAGTTGAGCGGCGAGGCGCGGGGAAAAGCACGCGTTGCCATGGCAATCCCTGCTTCAGCCTCTCCGGGCTCCATCAGTAGCGGTGCAATCACGACGAGGTATACTAAGAAGGAGGCGGGTCTAGTGAAAGCTTCGCCAATCGCTAACATTTTCATTGGGGCGAAAGATACGGAAGGACTTCCAATGGAAATAGAATATGGGAACAAAATAAAGTAACAAAAAACCCGGAATGGTTGCCAAGGAAAAGAAACCATTTCTTTGTCTACCTTGCACAGAATTCATCTCTAGCACTTGAGAATCACCTCTTGCTACATAGGTGGGAAAAACTTAATTTCCTCTCAAAGTCCAATAGAATGGTTGTCTCTGCATTTTCTATCTCTATCGCAATATCAATAGAAGGAAGAAGCCAATACGCCAGCGTAGCTATGGTAACCGGTCTTTTCCTTCAAAGTAGGCTCCAATCAGAGGGGACCAGAATGCAAGCTCTTCTGCGCCTTACCCAATCGCTTTCTTGTCCCGTCCCCTTCTTCAGACCAAGTCCGGAATAATGATCCCGCCCACTTTCCTACGATCCTCGAAGAGGTGGAGCGTTGGTCGCCTAGCTAGCACGAGCATCCGCGTCTGCGCACTGTGCTGAGCGCAGAGCGAGGGGAAGACGTTGAGTTCCGTTGAGAGCGGAGGCGGAGGTTGGGCCTCCGGGAGGAAAGGCGGGCGAGCATGCGCGGTAGCTGCGCTGGCGTTGCTTGTCGGCAGCGTCGTAGCGAGCCGAGGGCTATGGAGGAGAGGGACGTCGGTGTGGGCCGGTGAGTGGTTGGGCAGCCTCTCTCTCGCCGGAGGCTTTCCTTTCGCCCCCTCTCCTTTGCTCCCTCTCCTCACTGAGGTCTCTCGTCTTGACTACCTTTCTGGAGACGGACCGTCTCTTCTTATACCGTATGTTAAAACAGGCGTTGGGACGGAAACTGCATTTCGTAGCGGATAGAGAGGGGCGTCTTTGGGGAAAGCAGTCCGTGAAGAGTCACTGCAGGTGGAAACAGGAAAGTTAGGAGAAAGGACAGTCAATACTCAGTCAGGTTCTTTCACCTCTTTTAAAGCAACTCAGATGCTGACAGTCCTAGGCTGTTTCTCTCTTCCCCCCCTCCTTTTTCTCGCCCAAACTACCTTCCCTGCCTCTTCCCTTACTTCCAGTTTGTTTTATGCATGTATGTATGCATGTACCGGTATGTATGTATATGTGTGTGTGTGTATATATATGTATATATATGTATGTATATGTATGTATATATATGTATATATATGTATGTAAGTATGTATGTATGTATGTTTATGCATATATGTGTATATAAATACATATACACATACATACATACATACATACAAAAATATATATGTATATATATGTATATGTATATGTGTGTGTGTATACATACATACATACATACATACATACATATGTATTACGTCAAAGCACGTGGTATACCCAAATATGCTTTGACATAACAATTATTTCCTTGGCTCAGCTGATAAGGGAAGAGAGCTTGTGGCTTAGAGGCTAATACAACTGCCTAACGTATAAAAATAGCCCAGGTTCAAATCCCAGTAAGGGTATGGCTAGCTGATGAGAGCTAAATAGCTTGAAATAGATCTATACTAGTCTCCCTTTATTTATTTATTAATACACATATGCAATATATAGGTATATATACATATACGGTATGTCTGTGTGTATACACACGCCATACACATACATGTGTGTATGTGTGTGCATGTACATGCACATATGTGTATGTGTGTGTGCTCGTGCGCACGCACGCACACACACACACACACACACACATACCATCTTCCCTACAAAGTGACTTTGGGCTATAGTTTCCCTTATTCCTTCTCTTTTCATTATTCCAACTTTTGTACTCCATCCTTACAATATTTAATAGCATCCACCCCTCTGCTGGTTGTATTTAAAAAAAACAGGATGGAGCAGGTTTGTGCTTGAAAAAAACCCCATGCATTAAAAAAAATTAATTTAATTTTAATTTATCGCTTTAGTACTGCTGCCTAAAGTTGCAAATCGGGTGCCCAAATCAATTCTTAAAATAAAATAAAATATGTTGCTGTAGTCCCTAATTTGTTCATGTTCTTCATCAAAAGCCCTCTGATGGGGCTTGCTTATCCCTCTTCTGGCCAGGGTTAGGACAGTGATTTATTTATTTTATTTATATATTACATTTAGAAATCGTCCATGTCCCTACAAAGTGATTGTGGGTGGTGTACAAATAAGGCATAGGAATATAAAAACTGTATAAATGTTATAATACAAAGGAGATTAAAACAAGAATAAAAATTCAGAATTAAAAGATTGAGGAGGGCCATTAGATATTGTACACATTAAATAGCACTCTGGTCTTGCTTTGCAGTAATTTCAACTTTTTCTCTCTTTTAGCTAAACCACTGCCTCTTTGGCTAAACTGCCTGATTCCTGGGTTCAGGCCCACTGCCGAAAGTCACCATGTCAGGAGCTGGAAGCAAGCGGGCTGCTGGAGATGGAGGAGCAGGGCCTCCTGAGAAAAAATCTAACCGGGAGGAGAAGACCACTACCACGCTCATTGAGCCTATCCGGCTTGGAGGCATCTCTTCCACGGTGAGGGATTTGGCGATTGAGTGCCGAGTGATTAAAATCTGTGGCAGTTTATTTTAGAATCCAGTATTAGGAAGAAAGCATCCATCCATCCATCCATCTATCTATCTTTCTCTTTCCCTTTTAATAATTGAGATTAACATTTTGACCTATCTTCTGAATCAAATAGACTTAAGACACTGCCAATGTTGTCTGACTTATGAACCAGATCACATCTTATATCTTATGCTGTGAAAGTTTCATTAATGGAGGGTGGGAGTGGATAATGGCTCATCCTATCTCAAGTATGTTAAAGTCTCGTTTTGTCAATCATGTTTATTTTTAAGGAGCAAAAGAGATTAGTTCATGAATTTGTTATCAATGTATTGCTAATATGATGGAAAAGCAAATGAGGAAAAAGCAGACATGTAGACAGGAATCTCTCTTGTGTGGAAGATCTGGATATGATCATGATATAATGGGCTTGGTATTCATCTTAATCTGATGCTCTCTAGATCTCTTGGACTGCAGTGGCCATAATCTCCTGTCAAGGCCATTGGGTAGGGCTGAGGGGAAGGACAGAGATATAGATTTGTGGGTTTGATCATTGGAATGTAGAATTGTTTGTTAGAGAAGATTTCATTCTTGGATGTGACTTGGAATGGCTGCCTTTGCAGGAGGAGATGGACCTCAAAGTGCTTCAGTTCAAGAATAAGAAGATAGCAGAGCGGCTGGAGCAGCGGCAAGTGTTTGAGGATGAGCTGCGTGAGCGCATAGAGAAGCTGGAGAAGAGGCAGGCCACTGATGATGCCACTCTCTCGATTGTCAACCGCTACTGGAAGCAGGTCAGAGGGCCCTCCCGCCTGATTTTATGTTACTCCTTTTAGCTTCTTCTAATCCATAAATTAACATACCAGAGGGAATCTTAAAGATTTTAGCAGGATGTTTAGGGGCGAAAAGAAAGCTGCTGTTGTGGGTGAAATTTCTCTGTACTGGGCAGAGTCAGAAGAGAAAATATTGCCATGTAAGTAGCCCTCAACTTACATCCGCAATAGAATTTGTGCATCACAGTTGTAAGTTATAACAGTTGTAAAGTCATCACTAACCAACCTGATTTTATGACCTTTTTTTTCTGAGGTCGTTAAATGAATTGCCAGGGTCATTAAATGAATGCTTGGTTGTTAAGTGAATACTGCAGTTGTTAAACTCATTGTTTGCAGTGGGGCATTTTTTTTGCTGAAAAAGTGAAGCAAATTGCAGTTACCGGACTGCGAGGCATTGTAAATGTGAGCCTGTTGCCAAATGCCTGAAATGCTATGTGATTGTGGGAGGGGCGCAACTGTTGGAACTTTGGAACTGGGTCATAAGTACCTTTTGACTGGTTGTAAGTCAAGGATTACCTGTAATTCATACTATGCCTAGAAGCTGCCTTCCTCCTATATGCCCACCTCTGTTTACCTGCCTTTAAAATTATCTTAGTCATTTCTGTTTCTTCAGTTCCAGTGTTTTCCCCCCCTTCCTACAGCTAGATGAGACGGTGCAAGTGCTCCTCAGACGCTATGATGGAGATTGTGGGCAGGCCCCTGAGGAGCCCAAATTGGAAATCCCAGGCTCTGAACTGGAAACTGTTCACTTAGAGAGCTCTGAAAGGAGAGGTAAGCCCAGGTTCCCGCATCCTGGAACATTTATTTATGTATTGGATGTTTTATCTGGCCTTTACTTTTGATCAGCTCCAGGCAGTGTGCGCATCTGATTCTCCCTTCTCTTGATTTCCCTGCAGCCACAAACCCTGGAAGGTGGGTTGGGCTGAGAGAGAGTGACTGGCCCCAAATCACCCAGCTTTCATGCCTTAGATCTCCCTATCTCTCCTTTTCTAGCTCAGCACCTTAGTTATTACACAAAGCATGGTAGGAGTTGATCAAAGGTGGTGCCTGCCTGCCAACAACCCTGACCTTTTGTCCCTCTTCTTTTGGTCCCTTCAGAGGCAGTGCTGTCCCCTGTTACGCCACCTGTGCCCTGGAAGGCAGGGGACCTTGTGCTGAATGAGCCATCCCTTTCCTTCTTGGCTACCTTGGCCAGCAGCAGCAATGAAGAAATTGAGCTTCAACTTCAAGAACGCATGGAATTTTCCAAAGCTGCCGTCTCCCGCATTGTGGAGGCTTCGGATAAGATCCACCGGCGCACAGAGGAGCTTTGCCAGAAGATCCATGCACGGGGTGAGACTAGATCCCAGCTAAGGGACACCTTTGAAACTTTCTCAGTGCATGCCTCTGAAATTACTTCCCAAATGGAAGATTTGGGGCCTCAGATTTTTGAAAACTCAACAAGGGAAATGGGGAGAGTGGAATTGCATGTTGTCATTCTGGGTGGGTAATTTACTGTGGACTTGGTTGCAAGGAAGGGAATTGGTTTAGAAATGCATTTTTTCTATCCCCTCTCATACTTATTTTTAAATTAGTTTATAATATAAAATGCAAAAATGTGCAAGAAAATAGTAGAAAAAATAGGGGAGGGAAAAGGGAAGGAAAAAGTGTAGGAAAAGTTGGAAAAGAAAGAAAAGGCTTCCAACTCCTTTTGGTGCAGTAGAATAAGATAATAATATCAGTAGAATAAGATAATAATATCAAACCTTAACATTTTTACTTTTACATAATAGTATAAACTATTGTTTCTATAACAACAAACCTATTTAATCGGCAAAACCCAGAATTAAAGATTCATTTTTTCCACCTCAAATACCAAGTCCAGAAGTGGTTTCCAAGTAGAAACAAAATCAAAGTAGTCAGTTTAGCCATCTCTGCTTACTCCATTAGCTTTTGCAGCTGTTCATTCATTGTGGGAATCAAAGTGTCCTTCCATTTTTGTGCATAAAGTAATCTTGCTGCCGTTAACATATATAACTTCAAAGACATCTCTCAGATATCTTGAAGATGTGCTACTGTGTAGAGATAGTTCAGACAGAAAAGTTTGTAGACTCCACCAGACTTACTGTGTGAGGATGTTAAAAGTGCATATTTTGAAAAAAAAAACTGGGACTGGTCTCAGGTAGGAGACATGACTTGGTAGAATTTCCAGAGTGAACTTATTATTAATATGTTCAGCTATAATGTGTGTCACAATTGTGAGAGTGAAGGGAGAACTGAGGAGAAATTTCCTGACAGAACAATTAATCAGTGGAACAACTTGCCTCCGGAACTTGTGAATGCCCCAACACTGGAAGTCTTTAAAAAGATGTTGGATAGCCTTTTGTCTGAAACGGTATAGGGTTTCCTGCCTAGGCAGGGGCTTGGACTTGAAGACTTCCAAGGTCCCTTCCAACTCTGCTATTGTATTGTATTATTGATTGATTGATTGAATTTATATTGCTGCCTATTCACCCATGGTGACTCAAGGCGGCTTACAGAATATAAGACCACATTTAAAAAAGCTAACAAAAAGTAGTTAACCTGGTTGTCCTTAATAAATTTTAGGGTGTCCATGCCTTATAAAAATGTCACTTTGAAATATGCATTTAACATTTCCTACATACTTAATAATTCAGATTTTTGTGCAGTCAAAGCTGAAGGATCTGGCAGCAAAGGATTTGCTGTATTCTGACAGATGATATGCTTTATCCTTGGGGTGAGGGTGGAGGTAAACAGGCTTCTTAAAATATGTTTTTTTAAAGAACTTTTTTAATAATAATAATAATTTATTAGATTTCTAGACCGCCCCCTCTCTCCGGAGGGACTCGGGGCGGTGTACAGGAATAAATTTTAAAAACCATATAAACAATCGTATAGATAGCTAAAAATCAGATTAAACAACCCCTGTACGAATTTATAAAAGTTAAAAACAGACCATAAAACCAATCATAAAATTTAGAAATAAAACTGAGGTGGGAAAGATGGAATTAGGCCAAGCCGGCTAGCTGGAACAGGTGGGTTTTAAGTTTCTGACGGAAGGAGCGGAGATCCGTAGTCATTCTAATGTCGGCGGGAAGGTCATTCCAGAGGGTCGGGCCCATCACAGAGAAGGCCCTTCGCCTAGGTGTCGCCCGCTGGCACAGCCTAGTGGACGGCACCCGGAGGAGTCCCTCTCTGTGTGAGCGAATCGGCCGAAGGGATGTATGGGGCAGGATACGATCCCGCAAATAACTAGGTCCTGGGCCATGGAGCACCTTAAAGATGATGGTCAACACCTTGAAACGCACCCGAAAAGCCACAGGCAGCCAGTGTAGCCCGCGCAGGAGAGGTGTTACGTGGGAGTAGCTAAAGACTCCCGAGACTGCCCGCGCGGCCGCATTCTGAACCAGCTGCAGCCTTCGGGTGCATCTCAAGGGAAGCCCCATGTAGAGAGCGTTGCAGTAGTCTAGCCGGGACGTCACAAGCGCATGAGTGACTGTGCGAAGGGCTCTCCGGTCCAATAGGGGACGCAATTGGCGGACCTGGTGGAACGCCACCCTGGCCATGGCTGTCACATGGTCATCCATGGACAGCCGGGTATCCAGAAGGACGCCCAAATTGCGTACCCGATCCACGGGGGCCAGACGTTCGCCCCCAATGGCCAGTGATGGAGTAAGGTGGTTGAACCGGGGCGTCGGTAGCCACAGCCACTCAGTCTTGGACGGGTTGAGCTTGAGTCTGTTACTCCCCATCCAGATCCGTATGGCTTCCAGACACCGGGACATCACTTCGATAGCATCGTCGGGGTGGTTTGGGGTAGAGATGTACAGCTGGGTGTCATCCGCGTACAGATGGTAATCTACCCCGAACCCACAAATGATCTCGGCCAGCGGCTTCATATATGCATTGAACAGGAGAGGAGAGAGGACCGACCCTTGTGACACCCCACAGGAGAGCTGCCTCGAGGTCGACCTCTGCCCCCCTGCCAATACAAATTTATTATTTATTTATTTATTTATATTTGGTTGCACTCGGCCAGAGAGGTAGGAGGAGAACCACCGCAAAACGGTGCCCCTCACCCCCAACCCCTCCAATTGATGCAATAGGATACCATTGTCGATGGTATCGAAAGCCGCCGAGAGGTCTAATAGGACCAGGATGGAGGAGCAACCCCCATCTCTGGCCCTCCAGAGATCATCCACCAACGCGACCAATGCCGTCTCCGTGCTGTGGCCGGGCCGAAAACCGGACTGGCGCGGGTCCAGATAATCAGTTTCCTCCAAGTGGCGCGGAAACTGTTGTGCCACCACACTCTCTACAACCTTCGCCAGAAAGCAAAGGTTGGAGACGGGACGGTAGTTGGCTAACAGAGCTGGGTCCAGGGAAGGCTTCTTGAGGAGGGGCCTCACCACCGCCTCTTTCAGGGCGGCCGGCAGGGACCCTTCACTCAAGGAAGCGTTGACTAACTTCTGGAGCCAGCCTCGTGTGACCTCCCAGGATGCCAGTACAAGCCAGGAGGGACACGGGTCCAATAAACATGTGGTGGCTCGCAGTCGCCTACGCAGCCTGTCCATATCATCGGAAGTAACAGTCAAACTCCTCCCAGAATGGGACCTCACGACCCGCCTCCGACGTCCCTTCCAGACCACTAGTAGGGACCAACTCGCTTCGAATCTGAGCGATTTTGTCCTGCAGATACTCTCCAAATTCCTCTGCTCTGCCCTGCAGAGGAGCTTCCCGCGGCCTCTGTTGGAGGAGGGAGCGGGTCACCCCAAACAGGGCGGCAGGGCGGTTATCTGCGGACGCAATAAGAGTGGCACAATACTGACGCTTGGCCACTCTTAACGCCACAAGGTAAGTCCGTAAATGGGCTCTCACCTGAGTTCGGTCAGATTCAGAGCGTGATGATCTCCATCTGCTCTCTAGACATCTCTTGTGGCGCTTCATCACCCTCAGCTCCTCGGTAGCTCCTCCTCCTTTTGTTGCCTGACAATTTACAGTTTTTCAGGGAGGCTGTTCTGTGTTGTGTATTTCCAGAGGAGGATTGAAGAAAACAATTTTGCCTCTGGAGAGGGTGTTTTTTTTAAAACTCAATCCAAGTATAGTATTCTTATCTGGGGGGGGGGGTTGTTGCTTAAACTTGTGGCTCAAAGCGAAGTAACATCACAAAAAAGATTATTGGGAAAAGCAAAGTACATGTGTGTGAGAACATAATTGGTTGCCTGCTGACTCCTCTAATCCAGCAGTCTGTCGGCCCAGTGGCGGGTCAACTAGGCAGGGAAGGCCATTAGTCTCCCAGCAGAAGCTCTCAGAGTCTGTCCTGCTGCCACCAAAGCTTACAGCCTTTGATCCCCAATGTAGTTTGGAGAAGAGTAAAAATTGGGAAGCCCAAATCCTGAGAGTTAATGTCTTATTCTGCAGTGGAGTTTGACCAATTGGAAGAAGTTGTGAAGGCCCTCAACAAGGAGCTGACGAGAGAGAATCGCCACCTTCAGGACCTGATCACACAGATGCAGGAGAAACACCATAAAATTTCCTTGGAGGTAGGTTCCCTGCCCCATCTTCCCTCTTGTGGCTTCTCGGGGCAGGAGCTGTTCTGAATCTGGCTTCTTTTTCAGTACTCAGAACTGCAGGACAAAGTGACTTCATCAGAAACTAAAGTGCTGGAAATGGAAACAACCATTGAAGACCTGCAGTGGGACATAGAGAAGCTGCGCAAACGGGAACAGAAGATCAACAAGCACCTGACTGAAGCGTTGGAGCAGGCAAGAATGGCCTCCAAGGAGGTCCCCTCCCTTCTTGCTGGGGGAGGCTGCCTGTTTCTATTGAATTGTAATTGCCGGGTGAGGGAGGGAACATTCTTCTGAATGCCCAGTTCTAAAGGCCAGGGAGTCCTTGTCTGGCTCTCCATTCTGAAGAACACCCAGACAGTAAGTGAAGCTTCTGCCCCTTGGTCATGCTCTCTGAGCAGGAGGAGATCTGGTGAATTTCCCACTTTTAGGAGACCATTTCAGAAAGCTGTAGCTCTTCAGATCTTGCTGACCTGCAACTCCCATCCCTCTCAGTCATCATGGTTAGTGAGGAGGAATGATGACAATAACAGTTCAGCAGATTTGATAAACAACGTATTTCCCACTTTGGTCCTACATCAATCCACATACTTCAAGAAGCAAAAATAATATATGCTGTGAGGCGAAAGAAGATTCATATCCGCAGTGCCAAGATAATTTCTGATCTTTAGTTATGAATTACTCCTTTCCCTCATCAGCTCATCTGCCCCTTAGGAAAGATGGATCTGTTCACTCAGTAGACAAGAGGTCTCTTCTGATCTCAAGGACCCAAGGACTTTTTAAATCCAAAAATGTTATTTCTTGGGTTTGGGAAAGCTTTGAGGATAGTTCTGATGAAAAATTTTAAAATTTCAGGTTGATCTGATCCAAACGTGTTTGTTTGTTTTATTGGATTTATATGCTGCTCTTCTCCCAAAGGACTCAGGGCGGCGTACAGCATTAAAAAATACATATTACAAAAGTTAAGAGGAAATTAGAAACAATCGGAAAAACAAACCCAATTAATATAACACTAACATTTTAAAAATTAGATATCATTGCAATCATCAAAACCTAAAATGACAGTTTCATTTTTTCAGTTTTGCGTACAAAATCCAGAAGGGGTTCCCAAATGGAAACAAAACTAGATAAATTCTTCTCTTTAGTTAGAACTCTTCTAATCAATGCGAGTACTGAAATTTGATGGCACGTACATTTGATATATAAAATTAATAGATCTCTACTATTAGAAGCAGAACCTATTGAAATCCAGAATGTGACTAACTATGCAGGGGTCGATTTAAATATATAACCAAGTCATAAAATGTACTTCTATGCACACCAGATTAATTTTTCAATGTTATGCAAGTCCAGATGTCTTGTGAAACATTTTGTTCACACCGGTGTGTGTGTGTGTGTGTGTGTACATTTGCTGTTGGTTTGAAAGGTTATTGATTTTTCACTTTTTTTTGGGCAGCTCAATTCGGGTTACTACGCCTCAGGCAGTTCTGGTGGGTTCCAGGGTGGCCAGATCACCCTTAGCATGCAGAAGGTAAGCCAAGAGAACGTGACTGGAAAGTAAATTGTAGCCCTGCATCTTGCAAGACTTGAGTCTCGCAACACATTTCCTGGGCAACACTTTCTGCTGACTTAATTTGGGCTTGCTTTGCAGTTTGAGATGCTGAATGCAGAGCTAGAAGAGAATCAAGAACTTGCCAACAGTCGCATGGCAGAGCTGGAGAAACTGCAGCAGGAAATGCAGCAGGCTGTTAGAACTAATGAGAAGCTGAAGGTATTTGGACAGGTGTCAAATACAATCACCCTGTGGTGATAAGCTGGAGAGAACTAATATAGCCCCTTAACAGCTGGCAGTTTTAACTACATTCTGAGTACCGAGAATGGCAGGAAGCATTCGGTGACATCAAAGGCTTGAATTCAGTTATTTAAAAAATTGCTGTTTATGCAATATTTGGAATTGGGTCAGCCTTTTCTTCCCCATTAAAACCAGTGGATTAACCCAACAGATACAATTTTACTGTGTATGTTTTAAGTACAGGTAGTCTTCAACTTACGACCACTTGTTTTTACAGCCATTCGAATTTACGATGCTGCTGAAAAGATGACTTATACTTGATCCTCATAGTGATGACTGTGACACTATCCCCACATGATCTCAATTCAGGCGCTTGGCAACAAGCACGTTTTATTATGGTTGTGGCATTGCGGGTTGACATGATCGCCATTTGCGGTCTTCCCAAGAAGCTTCCAACATGCAAAGTCAATGGGGGAAGCTGGATACACTGAATGACTATGATTCACTTAACAACAATGGCAGAATGTCATAAAAAATAACTCACTTAACAACCGCATTGCTTAGCAACATAAGTTTCCATCCCTTATGATTGTGATCATAAGATGAGGACTACATGTAGTTGTGGATCACGCTGCTCTAAATGCCAGCATTCACCTATGTGATTTAGGAGACCTAGCAGAAAGTTAGTTTGTATTGCAGTTTACCTAACCTTGCTTTAAATATAAAAGTGGAAGTCTCAAAATCTATTAGTCCTATTAATTCAGCTGCACTTAGTCTTTGTAATAGCAGTTACATTTCCGTCACTGATAAAAACATTTCTGAATGAGGCCTCCCTTTTCTGGAAATCTATACCACCGTATGTCTATACCACCATATGCTGGGTATGGCATTCTGGGAATTGAAGTCCACACACCTTAAAGCAGCCAAGGTTGAGAAACACTGCTTTAGTTTGTAAGCAATGTCTCAAAGATCACGCAGCTAGTTTCAGGTCTTAGATTGATTCTATTACGTGATATTAATATATTATTGAAGATATTTTGGGCCAAGGCAAAGGAACACTATTCCCCACGCCCCTTCCTATTTGCTCTAAGGATAACATGTCCAAAGATACCATCTGGATTTATTTTCCTTCTACACCTCTGGCTTGTAGGTAGCACTACGGAGTCTTCCAGAAGAGGCTGTAAAGGAGACTCTGGAGTACAAAGTGTTGCAGTCCCAGTTCTCACTGCTGTACAATGAAAGCCTGCAAGTGAAAACACAGCTGGATGAGGCCCGGGCCCTGCTTCTCACCACCAAGAACAGCCACCTGCGCCACATCGAGCACATGGAGGTGAGCTTTCCAGCCCCTCTCCTCCTGCCAGAGATGCTGGGGAATTCTCCGTCTCCCAGTCTCAGCCATAGGTCATCATCATGGTCAGACTGCTTGTTCTGGCTTAGATGGACTGCAGAGCGGGGTCTCTTGGCTGCGTCCTTTGGCTCCTGGGGCTGATGCAGCTTCCTTCTCCTTGATGATAGAGCGACGAGCTGAATGTGCAGAAGAAACTGCGGACGGAGGTGATCCAGCTGGAGGACACCCTGGCTCAGGTGCGCAAGGAGTACGAGATGCTGCGCATTGAATTTGAGCAGAACCTGGCAGCCAACGAGCAAGCAGGTGAGCCACATTTCCTCTTTCCTCTTTTTCACTCTCACTTCAAGGTCTTTGTTTCTTGGCCACAAGGAGAGGGCACCAACTTGTGTCCCTGGTATTGCTAATTACTTTCTGAATTCTACTTCCTGGTCTTTTTCCTCCCCTCAGAAAAGCTAATCTCTCCCTGCCATGTGCAGGTTGGTGGAAAGGCTGCAGTTATCTTCTGCGTGGATTCACTTTTAAATCATTCCTCCATTTTGTTTTTGTTTTTTAAAAAATGGTTTTAGTTATTTTTAATCGTTTAAACTCTGAAAACTCTCGGGTTATTCTACACAGCACTGAGATTCATTCCAAGGAGAAATGGTGTAAATATTCTTTCAATGAAGGAATGTTGTGCTGGAACTCCCAATAGTCTTTTAAAATAAATAATGTTTTTGTTTAACTTTTGAAATTTGGGTTTTAGAGCTGGTTCGGCATAGTGGTTCAGATGTTGGACCAGAAGGCAGAAACAGGATATAGGCTCCCTCATCCTAAGAAGCTCCCTGGGAGACTTTGGGGCAGGGGTATCTTACAGGGTAGTTGTTGTGAAAAAAGATAGAGGAGGGAGCATCATGTATGCTGCTTTAAGCTCCTGAATGAAAGATTACCTGAATAACAGATAAGGAAGAGAGATGCTGAGCACTCTGTGGAGAGCTGGATAGCGAAAGTGGCTCAAACACTTGTTCTTCCTCCCTTTGTCTCCCCTCTCAAATCTGAGGTCCCATCAATCGGGAGATGCGCCACCTCATCAGCAGCCTCCAGAATCACAACCACCAGCTGAAGGGAGACGTGCAGCGGTACAAGCGCAAATTGCGGGAGGTGCAGGCCGAGATCAACAAGGTGGGTCTTGTTGGGGGAACGGCTGAAGGAAGGCCGGGCATCTGGTCAATGGGCTTCACTCCTTCTCTCCTGCCTGGTTTGGATTTGAGAAGGACACAGTTCTGCTTCATAGCTGGGGACCTGAGGGCCTACAGGTCATCTTGATTTTCTTTTATTTTCATTGAAAATAAATTTGGTGCTCAAAAGTGGCTTTTCTCTATGAATCTAAAATCAAGCAGGCTTTATCGTGGGCCTGACTTATGTTATAGCAATTTTCTGTCAACCATGGTCGTTTCCTCAGCTTCTTCTTCATCTCATGTTGCAGAATCCTATACTCTGTGGAAAATGGAATCATTTTTTTTGTGTGTGTGTATAGCAGACCTGGGCATTTGATGGTCTGAGGGCCACATCCGGCCCTTTGGGTGTCCCTATCCAGGCAGAGACGGCAGCCCTCCACAACAGTCCCAGTTTCTCAGGTGCCCCTTGGGAAAATGTATTGCCCACTCTGGTGTCTAGGCTTGGATGCCAGCTTGTTCTAAAATGCCTGTCGGCTTGTTCTTTCTTCAGGTCCGCATGCAACAGAGTGGGTTTCCTTCTAGTTTGGTCACTCCAGCCCCAGCCCCAGGGAATGAAGACCCCGGCCACCCTGGGGTAGCTCCTGTTAAAGAGGAGGAAGAAACGGCGTCCTCCGAAGTAAAGAAAGAATTCAAGGAGGTGCAAGTAAAGAAAGAGCCCAAGGAAGAGGTGGTGTCTCCTCAGCTGCTCGGGAGCACGGAGGGAGTGAAAAAAGAAGAAGAGGAGATCTCTGCCCCCCAGCCTCCTGCTCCCCATCCGCCGCCACCACCCCGCGCCAAAGAGTCTGAGCGGTCCAAGGGACGTGGTGGAGACCGGGGCGTTGACCGCGAGAGGTCCCGTGATCGTGACAAAGAAGCCTCTTCCTCCTCCTCCTCCTCCTCTTCCTCTTCACGGGATCGGGAGAAGCAGAAGGGTGGTGGAGGTAGTGAAGATGCTAAGAAGAAAGATTCAGATTTGCTCAAGCAGCTGCGAACTGAGCTCAAGTGAGCCTTTGGAAAAGGGAGGAATGGGCCTGATGGGTGGAGGCCTTGGGTGGGGTTGGGTTTTGTTTCCTTTTTGAAACCAGGTTGTGAATAGTCCATGGAACGCAGATGGGGTGAGAGTGTGCGATGTTTGTTCTATTCTATCTGGAAAGCACTTTAGACTGAGAAAAGTCTTACTTATCTGGGAAGGATCTCGGCCAGTCCAGGGATTTGGTGGAGTTGCTGTTTTAATCACCCAAATTAGGGGAGAATTGGGGTGCTGGGGGAGCAGAGGCAGGCCGCCTGCTTAGCCAGTATCAGAACAAGCCATCTGTATAATGTGAATGTTGTGAGTGGATGCCTAGAGACTCAACTAACACACTTTGAAGGTTGGACCAGAAAGGAGACTAATTGCAAGGGGGAGGGGGGAATCTGTCAAGAGGTTTTAGCTCCACTAGGTAGACCAAACCAGGAAATCATCTCCACAGGAAGGCTGCTGGGATGGTTTCTGTTGAGGTTGGCTGTAAGCGGCAGAGTCTTGCACATAAGCACAGAGGTTGTGTGTGCTCCCTCACTGGAAGCCTTTTAAGAAGCAGTTGGACAGCCATTTGTCTGACATGGTGTAGGGGAGAGGGTTGGAGTAGAACAGGGGCCTCCTCTTCATGTGGATTCTGTTTCCTTTCCCAGAAAGGCTCAGGAGAGCCAGAAGGAGATGAAGCTTCTCTTGGACATGTACAAGTCGGCCCCCAAGGAGCAGCGGGACAAAGTGCAGCTGATGGCAGCTGAGAAGAAGACCAAAGCCGAGGTGAGATGAGGGTGGGGCCTATCTAGAGAAATAAAGTTCCCAAAGTTCCAGTTCTTCTTCTGCTACTCTTTGTCACAGGAGACCTGGAACTCTGTATCAGTCCAGTGCCTGGGTCTGCTAAACTCAGCCCCATTAGAAGCTGTCAAGTTTCATGCGTACTTGAGTTCCATCGTATGTTTCAGGATCTGGTTCTGGGCAAGGCATTTTGACTTCATGAAGAAAATGGCAATAGCTTCCTCGTATAGGAAAGGACCTGCTCCCCAGAGAAGGGTTGGCTGTGCTTTATATAAATAACTTCATGATATTTGTAATTGGGCTTGTTAGTTTGACCTACAGGTATACCTGGAAGGATTCTTCCCTGAGGGGTCTCAAGCGAAGGAGTTGCCCCTGCTTTCTTTGACTCACTTCTTTGGACAGGTGGAAGAGCTGCGGGTGAGGATCCGTGAACTGGAGGAAAAAGAGAAGAAAGAGAGTAAGAAAATGGCCGATGAGGATGCCTTACGCAAGATCAAGATGGCCGAGGAACAAATTGAGCATCTCCAGAAAAAACTGGCAGCAACCAAGCAGGTATTTCTTTCTGGGGAGGAATTTGTGCAGCCAGAAGCAATGCCCCAGAGCAGGAGCAGCCCAGAGAACCTCTGAGGGCGGTTGCAACTTTCCCATAACCATAAACTCTCTGTTGACCTGGCCCACTGGTTGCTGTGAAGAACCATCTTCATAGAGGTGAGGCTCAGGGTCTGGTGGTTAGCATCTATAAGAAACTGATCAGAAGTCCCTCCAGGCATTCTAGCCTGAGAAAGACACATGTGGCTATTGGTAAGGGCTGGGGAAATTCCAGTATTTCTTTTTTCTGTGGGTCAGGAGGAAGAAGCTCTTCTCTCAGAGATGGACGTGACAGGCCAAGCTTTTGAGGACATGCAAGAGCAGAATATGCGGCTAAACCAGCAGCTGCGTGAGAAGGATGATGCCAACTTCAAGCTGATGTCGGAGCGCATCAAATCCAACCAGATTCACAAGCTCCTGCGGGAAGAGAAGGAAGAACTGGCCGAGCAGGTGCTGGCCCTCAAGTCCCAGGTAGGCAGCCACCCCACCACCAACAGGTTGGGAGGGTCAGATCCTTGAAAGAAGAGGCCACTAAATGCAGGTGGCTCCTGGAACGTGGGCTGATCCTGATCCTTGAGGGTCTGTTTGCTTTCCTCAGGTGGACACCCAGCTCTTAGTTGTGCAGAAGCTGGAGGAGAAGGAACGGGTCCTGCAGGGCAATATGGGCACCGTGGAGAAAGAGCTCACTTTACGCAGTCAGGCCCTGGAGCTCAACAAGCGGAAGGTAAGGAGCCAACATGGGGGCTGCCAAGTTAGGACGTGAGTGGAGGCACACATCACTCCCAAGAAAAAAAACCCAATTAATTTTTAGAAAGTAGAAAAAAGGACAGCCCTAGAAATAGGATTTCGATCGATGGGATCTCACGGGGAGCCTTCACAACCAGGGTTGGTGGGGGAGCAACCTTTAGATGTTGGTGCAGGTGGGGATTGGATGCCGTGTTCTGCTTGCAGGCGGTGGAGGCAGCCCAGCTGGCAGAAGACCTGAAGGTGCAGCTGGAGCATGTGCAGGCTAAACTGAAGGAGATCCAGACCTTCATGGCGGAGAACAGGGCAGCCAAGGAGAAGGAGTCTTTCAACCTCAAGAGAGCTCAGGTACAAGGGGGAAAAGGGGAAGGACATGACATGTAAAACAAGCCGGTAGATCTCATGGCTTCAGGGAGATTCTTCCGAGGAGGCAGTCGTGGTTTATTATGGTGTGTGTGTGTTTGTGTCCCATGCTAGAGCTTATCCATTCATCTCCAGGTTCCTAGTTTACCCAGGTTCCCAATTTCTTATTAGTCTTTATGTTTTAATGTTTTTCTAATGTTGTAATGTTTGTTTATCCTTGTTTTATATGCCATCCAGTCGCTTGATTGAGATGGCCAGTGTATAAATTTAATAAACGAGCAGACAAACAAATAAAGGGTACCTCTCCCCTCCCCTCTCCGGACTCATTGACGTGCCTGCTCTTCTCCCCAGGAGGACATATCTCGCCTTCGGCGCAAACTGGAAAAACAGCGCAAAGTGGAGGTGTATGCAGATGCCGATGAGATCCTACAGGAGGAGATCAAGGAGTACAAGGTGAGAAGAGCAGGAGGAGGAGGAGGCTTGTAAAGGAAGGGCAGCTCTTCCCAATAATGCCCCAGCCCCTCACTCCTCTGCTCTGTGCACATCCCCAGGCCAAGCTCACCTGTCCATGCTGCAACACGCGCAAGAAGGACGCCGTCCTCACCAAATGCTTCCATGTCTTCTGCTTCGACTGCGTCAAGACCCGCTACGACACCCGCCAGCGGAAATGCCCCAAATGCAATGCCGCCTTTGGTGCCAATGACTTCCACCGGATCTACATCAGCTGAGCGGCTGGCCCCATTTCTCCTAACTTTCCCTCCCATCCATGAACTCCACGGGATGGAGTGGGGTTGGGGGTGTCTCGTGGCTTACCTTTTGAAGACCAGCCTTAGATCCACCAGGACTTGTTCCAGCTTTTTCGTTGGCTCCAGTCGGGGGATCCCTTGATAGCCATCTAGGGTACTCCTGAGGCCCTTTCTTCAAGTGGATCCCTTATCCTCAAAGTACCCCCCCCTCCTGCCTTCCTGAGGTTGCTCACAGGTTTTCTTTTGGATAATGTTGGATCCTTTCCCCTGGATCCTGAAGAACTTGACTCCGTTGCTCTCATTTTCCTTTTAGCCTTTCCTGAAGAGGCTCTTCAACTTTGCCTTGGGATTCGGTGGTTTCTCTTCTAGCGTTTTGCAGATTTAACACATGATCCTCTATCGCTGGCTGCTGGCAGCAGTCACGCAGTTCTAATGCCCCGTCTTGGAAATGGCATTCTATTTTTTAAGAATTTCAAGAACTGCTTGAGTGTTTGGAAAATAAACACAGAGGTTGTCTGCTTCTACAAGATTCCTCTCTGTTCATCTAAACCTAAGTGTCTGTGTTTCATTTGTGTACCGTGTTCTGCTCATTGGAGAATTAATTATTTGCAGATCTATGAAGACCTTTAGCTAAGGCGACTCTACATGGAGCTGAAGAACAGTATTCTTGCAGCCAATGCAGTAATTTATTAATGTGCAATGACAGAAATTCAATATAAAAATTGTAATTAATATTCCTCTACAGCATACAATCCCCAAATCCTAAAACTAAATTTTTAGGTAATCCAGAAGACCAGGAGCTATCTTTGCCTTAGAAGTGGGGAGAGGAGGGCATCCTGTTCTGGAAGAACATTTAGGGGCATGGGTATCTTTGGCTGCAATTTCTGGGGGTAAGAACCCCTCCTAAACATACATTAGCATTTTGGGTGAGATTCGGGGCGGGGGTGGTGGTGGAATTCAAAGGGAGCCATTCCTGAAGACCAAGAAGAGGCATAGCAGGATTTTGTGTGCGCGGGTGCAGGTGTTTTTAGAAAAGAAATTCAAAATATGAGAGAGAAGAACAGGGTCTAGAACTCTGCTATGAGAAGACAGCATTTATTTTATATATAGCTTATATTTGTTCAGGAGCTGCATGGTGCATACACAGCACTCCCTATTTTTGCAGGATCCAATCTGGATCGGTTCCCAGGATCAAAGGTTTAGTTTTTAAATTTGTGCTGGAGCCCATCCTCAGGGAGCTTATTTATGTTAGACATTCTGTTAAAAGTTCCCTGAGGATGGGCTCCAGCATGAGTCCGAAAGCTTGGAAGATTAAACATCTGACCCCAGTAACCAACCCAGATTGGATCCTGCAACATGAGCCTCGGACACACATATTTGCCTTCATCCCTATTTTTCCCCACCAAAATAACTCTGTGAGATAGATTCCGTTACAAAAAACACAAACAAATTTTTTGAATGTCGCCCAGTGAGTTTTCATGGATTAAGGGGGATTTGAGCAGGTTCTTCTCCACCATCACGACACCAGCCTGATGGTTTAAATGTTAGGATAAGGATACAATTGGAGCTGGTAAAAAAAAAAATCACCGGAAAATACATACACTTTAACGGAGTTTTCTTCCTTTACTCTCAATTTTGATCCATCAGACTCATCTGTAGCTATGAAAAAAAAAATTATATATAGAGATGTGAAGTCATAATTCAAGTTTTTCAACTAAACTAAACGGATAGTCAGGCGACTACATTTCCCAGAGATCTCTAAAAGAAGAAGGCGCGACACTTAAATGAAGCCGGGTTTGCAATTTGGCCTTGTTCTCTGGTTCCCCCCGCTGGACGAAAGCAGCGTCTATCGTCGCTGCCAACAGGAGACGCTTTTATGGCTACATTTCTGAATTAAAGACGTGGCGAAGTGTCTCTTTAGGGGAAGGAAACTGCATTGCTTGGCTATATTTTCACTACTTCTGGGTTCCCAACTCAAATTTAGGCAGGAAAGACGCGGACTGTCGTCTTCATCACTTCTGCAAAAGGTTTTTTTCTTCTTCTTTTCTTCCTGTGTTTCACGATTCTTTGGGAAACCGACATTTAACGTGTAAAGCTTTCACGGTCTTTAGGGCGTGGAGGAAGCTGTTGCATGCAATAGATATCAATGCATTTTATTGTGCATTTATTTACATGTTTCCTTCCAAGTCTTATTAAAATTCAGTGGGTCTTCAAGGTAAATAGATTTAAAATGCCTGGATGAAACCTTTAGAGACGCGTCATTAATGTTTTTTATTTAAATGAAGTTCTCAAGGTAGCAGCAGCACTTAAGACTTATATACCGCTTTATGGTGCTTTACAACCCTCTCTAAGTAGTTCACTGAGTCCGCATATTTGAAAGATGAGGCATCTTCCCACCACATTGGGGTTCGGGAGGGTAATTAGAACCCGAGTTTTCACAAAAATGTGCTTCTTGGCAGAGGATGTGTGTGTTCAGAAACCAGATGCTGAAAATGCCTGTTTGTGTTGAATTTGTGTTGTAATTGTCACATTGACCCCTTGTTTGCGCACTTCCAAAAGATTGAGATCTTTTAGGGACTGGCTAAAGTACAACTTATAGCAGTTTTCGAATGGTATGACCAATGGTGAAGGATGCAGCAACATAACCGCATGCTGTTCAATTTCAGCAACTTTAAAATATGTGGATTTCAACTCCCAGAATTCTCCAGCCAGGTTAGGGACTTCTGGGAGTTGAAGTCCACACATCTTAAGATTGCTGAGATTTAGAAACACTGATCTATTTACTTTCCACTTCTCCTTCCCTGTTATAAAAAAATGGGTGCAACCACGAACATACCATTTATATAATTAAATAGATAGAAAATTATCCAATTAAAGTTTTGTGGGTGCATTGACCACAGGTGGGAAGATTTTAGCTTTTATTTCTTTATTTGAGTTATATGGCCACCCATCTCTAACTCTATGCCTAACAATATTAAAAAGTAAATAAAAACAAATGCATAGACACATGCACATTATATATGAGGGTATGGGTGTGTGTGTGTGTGCGTGTGTGCGTGCGTGCGTGTGTGTGTGTACATTTATGCAAACTTTCCAGATTGCTTGAGAGATTAGCCTCTTTTTTGGAGAGGATCTTTAAAACTATTGCCTTGCATGATCTAATTCAGGGGTCCTCAAACTTGGCATCTTTAAGAATTGTGGACTTAACTCCCACAAATCTTAAAGTTGCCAAGTTTGAAGACCTCTGATCTAGTTAGACGATGATCACATTTTTTTCTGAGTTATAGTGGCACTTGATTAAGGCTGCATATTTTTAAAAGTTCAGGCCCAGTCATGACTGACTTGGAAATTCAGACGCTTTGCACGGAAAGTTATGGCTCTCGATCAGCTCGGAGTTACCAGGCCCTCCCTAATGGAAAGCTAAGCTCTGTGGCAGAAGCCTCTGAAGCCTGGCACTTTCGTTCACTCCATCATATCTTCATGGTAAGTAAGCTGTTCTGGTTTTAAAAAAAGGTTTAGAGCAGAGGTTCACAACCGTGGCAACTTTAAGAAACACGGACCTGAACTTCCATGCTGGCTGGGGAATTGTGGGAGTTGAAGTCCACCCATCTTTAAAGTTGCCAAGGTTTGGAAACCTTAAGTTTAAGGTTTAGAGAGCTGCTTGACAATGAGGGATGCACGAAAGATGATTGACTTAATTAGAAATAGATATAGCAGATCTGATCCTCTCCAGCCATACTTCTAATAATTTTCTCATTATGTCCCCAAAGAATCTTACAATTTCACAACTTTTTTGTAGAGGTCTCCGAGTGGCAGTTATGGCTTTCAGGAGTCCCAGGTTCTCAGGTTACACAACTGGGATTCAAATAATTATTTTAAGATCTTGGTGAATATGGCCACGGGTCCCCCCCCTCCCCCCCAAAAAAATCTAATAAATGGATGCTGATCAGCTGAGACACACTTTCCTCTCGGACTTTCATTGGCTGTAGGATTTGACGGGACCCTTTCTGGGCCAATGGCAAGTGAGCCAGAGGTATTTTGGTCAAGCAGAAGAAATTAATCAGTGCAGCGCTTCATTGGGGAAGAGAATGTATATCAATTGTCTGAATAATACTATATTCAGACAATTGCTAAGCAGGGAGTTGGACTAGAAGACCTTCAAGGTCCCTTCCAAGTCTGTTATTCTATTCTATTCTATTCTATTCTATTCTATTCTATTCTATTCTAATGCAAGCAGATTGACAAAATTGAGAGGGGATCCATGGGCAGAAATTGGGTGGGTCAGAAGGAAGAAGATGCTCACACTTTCTCTTTCCTGCAGTCCATCTTCCTGCCCCAAGGTTATCCTGAAAGTGTGAGCACGGACTACCTCGCCTACCAGTTCTGGGACACCATCCAGGTGAGGGAGAGGCTCATTCTGAGGGGCAGGGCTGCTCTCTTTCCATGAAGCTCAAACCTTCCTTCCCTTCTCACCCAGTAAGGCAGCTTCTTTGTTTTGCTATCTGTAGAAGAGCACGTTTTTGAACAGAAGGCTTATTTTGACTGAATCTTTGGAGGGTGGGTGGGTTTTGGGGGTTTGTGAGCTAAGAGGAACCCAGGTGATGAAGGTAGAACAAGAAGCAATGGTGGAAACTAATCAAGGAGAGAAGCAACTTAGAACTGAGGAGAAATTTCCTGACAATTAGAACAATTAACCAGTGGAACAGCTTGCCTCCAGAAGTTGTGAATGCCCCAACAGTGGAAGTCTTTAAGAAGATGTTGGATAGCCATTTGTCTGAAACGGTATAGGGCCATGATGGTGAACTTATGGCACATGCCACAGGTGGCACGCGGAGCCATTTGTCAGGGCACGTGAGGCGCTGCCCTGTCAGCTGGCCAGCGCGCATGTGCGCACTGGCCAGCTGAGTTCACTTTATTTTAAAGCCATTTTTTGCCCTCCCCAGGCTCCAGAGCCTTTATCGTTTTGACTGCTCCGGAGGCTTCAGGGAAGCCTCTTGAAGGTCCCTGAAGCCTTCGGAGCGCTTAAAACGACCTCTGAGCAAACCGGAAGTGACTTCCGATTTGCTCGGAGGGTCGTTTTGACTGCTTCGGAAGCTTCAGGGAAGCCACCTGAAGGTCCCTGAAGCCTCCGGAGGGCTTCCGGTGGGGGCGGGGGGCAGGGGGGGCTGTTTTTTGCCTTCCCCATGCTCCTATAAAGCCTGCGGAGCCTGGGAAGGGTGAAAAAAACATTGCAAAAATGGGGGGGGGGATTCGCACCTGTAGTGTGGGCATGAAAACGGTGTGTGTGTGTGTCACGCATTGCATTATGGGTGCGGCACGCCTGCACATGACCCCCCCCTGCGCTCCCCCCACTTATGGCACGCTAGCCAAAAAAAGTTCGCCATCGCTGGACTAGAAGATCCCTTTCAACTCTGTTATTATGGGGATGGAACTGGACCTTGAGGATTCCTTATCTTGTTCCAACTGTTGCCCTTTCTCTCTTCCTCTTCCTCATCCCTATATCAACCTGCAGGCCTTCGCAAGCAGCATCACAGGGACACTGGCCACCCAGGCAGTGCTGAAGGGGGTGGGGGTCGGGGATGAGACCTCCACCGTCGCAGCTGCCACTGTCACTTGGATTCTGAAAGGTGGGACTTGCTTGGATTTCTCTGGGCCTTTCCTTCACCAGCTTCCTCATTCGTATTCTGGTACTACTTCCATTGACAAGTCCTATTTCTTGTGCCACCAGATTCCCTGGAGAACTTCATCTCTTTGTCTCTCCTAATCCTCACTTAATGTAATAGACTCCCAAGGCTGTAGCTGTCCTGACCTAGGCTTCCCCAAATAAGCACAATGCAGATTCCTGGTCCCGACAAAAAACCCTTTTACTTAACGAATGTGAATCCCTCTCATTCACATTCAGCAAAGGCCTGGTAAACAGTCAAAGGTGAATTTATGGCCACAGGCCTTATCTAGCTTGAAAAGATGCCATGTAAATATTTTCCAAATGAAGGGCTGTGCAAGGTAATATTTGGCACAGAGTCTCTGAGATTCACGGACAGATCTTCACATTCCTGAAATGAATGAGTGAACAAATTGTTTCCTGAAAAAGCCCACTCACTCCTCTTTTATTTCCTATGGGAGGGGCCAGTCACTGTCCACCTGTGGCTTTACTCCCAAGTCGACCCTGATTTCTTAGCTGTTTTTTTTCTTCTGGCAGCTCTGTGCATGCACACACTGGGAACAGGCTCCAGCTGTTCCTCTGCCTCACTACTGTCTAGCTCTGAAGGCAACTGAGCACTGTCAGATGGCCCTGGCCCCATCTCTGCTTCTGATGCAGAGCCGTCGTCTAGCCTTCCTCAGCCTCCAGGACTGACCCCTGTGCCTCCCCAACCTCCTCACTGTCCGACTCTGCTGCTAGCTCTGCTGGTCTCTGGTGGGCCACAACAAACAGTAGCAGATTAATCACTCTTCTTCCTTGATACACAAAATTAGTGTAGTAGGTTCTCCAATATTTATCATGGTTTATTTTAATTCTTGTTTACTTTTGAGCAGGCCAACCTAGCCTAAGTCCTAAGCATTGCTTTACAAACAACTATGTTCACATAAAACACTAAACCCTGAATATTACTTTACAAACAACTGCCTGGTTTGCATCATTGTTAAATCAAAATTCATATTTCATTATGAAGCAGTCAACTTGTGAATCCAGCTTGAATTTGGGGAAGATCATTGAAATAGTAAATAGTTAATCATCCACGAATGTTAAATTCAGAAGCTAGTTATTGCATGATTTGCCTGTCAGGCAACTAAAACACAAATGATTTATTTATTAAATTTATCTGCCATCCATCTCACTTTTGAAGCAACTCTGGGGTTATTGTGCCATTTACATGATGATTAATTTATTGTGATTTAAAGTTGAATAAATGTGCTGGGAATGATGGCTGATTAGATCTCAATTCCTTCAAATAATTGTTCCTTAAGTTTGAGCAAGCATACAACAAAGTTGTGGTGTATAAACAATTAAACTGCTTGCATAGAATCTTATTTTAGTTGGGCCTGGAGTCCTGAAGCCATGTTGGTCTCAGTTTAAGCCCCTCCTACTTTCTTCTCCTCTAGATCTACTAGCCGTGGTCTCAAACTTTCTCAGAATTCTCTCTTCATGTTACTTTTGCATTTTCTTACTCTACCCTGAGTTGCCATGCAAACCATGTCTCTTCTGTGACAGATGGGACAGGAATGTTGGGCCGAATCGCTTTCGCTTGGAGCAAGGGGTGAGTCCTTCTCTCCTCACCTTGGATGGGGCTATTCATGTTTCATTTATTGCCTACTTTTTCCCTTAAGAACTCAAAATGGCATCTATGAATTATGCATCCTCCCACAGTAGATGCCTTACCACACCACGGCCACTCTCCACAACCAACTCTCTACAACCAACTCTCCACAGCCAACAGTCCACGGCCAACTGTCCACAGCCAACTCTCCATGGCCAACTCTCCATAGCCAACTCTCCATGGCTACCTTGCCATAGTCAACTGTCCACAGCCAACTCTCCATGGCTACCTTGCCATAATCAACTGTCCACAGCCAACTCTCCATGGCTACCTTGCCATAGTTAACTGTCCACAGCCAACTCTCCATGGCTACCTTGCCATAGTCAACTGTCCACAGCCAACTCTCCATGGCCAACTCTCCACAGCCAACTCTCCATGGCTACCTTGCCATAATTAACTGTCCACAGCCAACTCTCCATGGCTACCTTGCCATAGTCAACTGTCCACCGCCAACTCTCCATGGCTACCTTGCCATAGTCAACTGTCCACAGCCAACTCTCCATGGCTACCTTGCCATAGTCAACTGTCCACAGCCAACTCTCCAAGGCTACCTTGCCATAGTCAACTGTCCACAGCCAACTCTCCAAGGCTACCTTGCCATAGTCAACTGTCCACAGCCAACTCTCCAAGGCTACCTTGCCATAGTCAACTGTCCACAGCCAACTCTCCATGGCTACCTTGCCATAGTCAACTGTCCACAGCCAACTCTCCAAGGCTACCTTGCCATAGTCAACTGTCCACAGCCAACTCTCCATGGCTACCTTGCCATAATCAACTGTCCACAGCCAACTCTCCATGGCTACCTTGCCATAGTCAACTGTCCACAGCCAACTCTCCATGGCCAACTCTCCACAGCCAACTCTCCATGGCTACCTTGCCATAATTAACTGTCCGCAGCCAACTCTCCATGGCTACCTTGCCATAGTCAACTGTCCACAGCCAACTCTCCATGGCTACCTTGCCATAGTCAACTGTCCACAGCCAACTCTCCATGGCTACCTTGCCATAGTCAACTGTCCACAGCCAACTCTCCATGGCTACCTTGCCATAGTCAACTGTCCACAGCCAACTCTCCATGGCCAACTCTCCACAGCCAACTCTCCATGGCTACCTTGCCATAATTAACTGTCCGCAGCCAACTCTCCATGGCTACCTTGCCATAGTCAACTGTCCACAGCCAACTCTCCATGGCTACCTTGCCATAGTCAACTGTCCACAGCCAACTCTCCACGGCCAACTCTCCACAGCCAACTCTCCATGGCTACCTTGCCATAATTAACTGTCCGCAGCCAACTCTCCATGGCTACCTTGCCATAGTCAACTGTCCACAGCCAACTCTCCATGGCTACCTTGCCATAGTCAACTGTCCACAGCCAACTCTCCATGGCCAACTCTCCACAGCCAACTCTCCATGGCTACCTTGCCATAATTAACTGTCCGCAGCCAACTCTCCATGGCTACCTTGCCATAGTCAACTGTCCACAGCCAACTCTCCATGGCTACCTTGCCATAGTCAACTGTCCACAGCCAACTCTCCATGGCTACCTTGCCATAGTCAACTGTCCACAGCCAACTCTCCATGGCCAACTCTTCACAACCAACTCTCCACAACCACTCTCCACAGCCAACTCTCCACAGCCAACTCTCCATGGCCAACTCTCCACAGCCAACTCTCCACAGCCAACTTGCCACGGCCAACTCGCCACAGGACAATGGCTAACTTGCTGTGGGACAACTTGCTGGAGAACAAAAGTTGCACTAATATCAAAGAAATGGTGGAATAGAATAATTAAAGAAAGGATGCAAAGGAAGGGACAAAATGAAATGTGAATGACAAAAATTGAGATAATGTTTTATTTATTTTAAATAATTAAATTGAACTGTTAAATTGCTCCGTGGTGAGTTGGCTTTGGTGAGTTGGTCATAGCGAATTGTCCCATTCCATCCTGGGAAGTGGGCTGAGAGCTAGTGATGGGCCTAAATCAACCCAGGAAGTTTGAAAGATAAGTAGGGATGTGAATCTGTGATGCTAGTCCTCACCTGAACTTGATCTTTAAACCCCATTACTTCCTTGCTTGTTTTCTCTCTTTTTTCCAGGAGCAAACTGGATTGCGATGCTAAGCAATGGAGGTAAAGAGTGATAAGGCCCTTCCTTCAGTTTTGACTCCCAATTAATAGATGTCATGCCCAGTCTTAGGTACACATTCATACATTATCACAGCCGGGCATTGTACCCAAAAGGTACGCTTGGGGTGGGCTGATTTATTTCTAACCTTAACGGAGTGGCTTTTTCAATACCACCGTTTAGACTCTTTGCCGATGTGCTCAACGATGTGGCCATCTTCATGGAGATCGTGGCACCAGCTTTCCCAGCATGCTTTACTCTCATTGTCTGCACTAGTGGCTTTTTCAAGGTAAAAGAGCAAGAGAGTGCAGAGAAGGGGAGAGGGCCATACAGGTAGTCCTCGACGTACAACCACAACTGTGCCCAAAATTTATGTTGCTAAGTGAGACATCTGTGAAGTTAGTTTTGCCTCATTTTACGACTTTTCTTGTCATAGTTATTCATAGTGAATCACCGCAGTTGTTAATGTAATAGCCTGATTGTTAAATGAATCTGCCTATCTACTTGTTAGAACAGGGGTGTCCAAACTTGGGAACTTTAAGACTTGTGGACTTCAACTCCTAGAATTCCCCAGCCAGCCATGCTGGCTGGGGAATTCTGGGAGTTGAAGTCCACAAGTCTTAAAGTTCTCAAGTTTGGACACCCCTGTGTTAGAAAGTCACATAGAATAGAATGGAGTGGAGTGGAGTGGAATGGAATGGAATAGAATTCTTTATTGGCCAAGTGTGATTGGATAGACAGGAATTTGTCTTAGTGTCTATGCTCTCAGTGTACATAAAAAGACAAGATACATTGATCAAGAATCATAAGGTACAGCACAATGATAGTCATAGGGTACAAATAAGCAATCAGGAAACGATCAGTATCAATATCAAGTGTAAGGATACAAACAACAAAGGTACAATCATGCAGTCATAAGTGGGAGAAGATGGGTGATAGGAACGATGAGAGGACTAATAGTAATAGTAATGCAGCTTTAGTCAATGCTTTGACAGTGGTGAGGGAATTATTTGTTTAGCAGAGTGATGGCATTCAGGGAAAAAACTGTCTTTGTGTCTAGTTGTTCTGGTGTGCAGTGCTCTATAGTGTTGTTTTGAGGGCAGAAGTTGAAACAGTTTATGTCCAAGTTGCGAGGGGCCTGTAAATATTTTCACGGGCCTCTTTTTGACTCGTGCAGTGTACAGGTCCTCAATGGTAAGCAGATTGGCAGTAATTGTTTTTTCTGCAGTTCTAGTTATCCATTGAAGTCCATGTCTGTCTTGTTGGGTTGCAGAGCCAAACCAGACAGTTACAGAGGTGCAGATGAGAGACTCAATAATTCCTCTGTAGAACAAAATCAGCAGCTCCTTGGGCAGTTTGACCTTCCTGAGTTGGCGCAGAAAAAACATTCTTTATTGTGCTTTTTTGATGATGTTTTTGATGCTAGGTGTCCATTTTAGGTCTTGAGATATGATAGAACCTAGAAATTTGAAGGTCTCTACTGTTGAGACTGTGCTGTCTAGTATTGCAAGAGGTGGTAGTATGGGAGCGTGACACCAGGACACTGTACCTCATAAATATGAACCAATTGCCAAGCATCCGAATTTTGATTACGTGACCAAAGATCATAAGTGTGAAAAACGGTCACAAGTCACCTTTTTCAGTGCTGTTGTAACTTTGAACAGTCTTCCAATGAACTATTGTAAGTCGAGGACTACCTTGTATTAAAGTGGAGTGAAAGCAACATACTGAGGTCTCTGAAATGGGGAGACCAAACCTGGTGGGATGGTTTCAACCGTGTTTCTCTTCTGTTCTGTTCCCTTCTGTCTTCTCTTGGTGTCAGTGCATTGTGGGTGTAGCTGGGGGAGCCACCCGTGCAGCTCTCACCATGCACCAAGCCCGCCGGGACAACATGGCCGATGTATCAGCCAAAGATGGAAGCCAGGTGAGATGTGGGGTCAAAGAGGCAACACCCGGCCCATGGCTTGGCCAAGTGGAGATCAGGAAGGACCTCTAGTCTAAACCAACTTCCTTCTAACCTTTCCCCATCTTTCTCCCATCATGTAGGAGACCTTAGTGAACTTAGCTGGCCTAGTCTTCAGCCTTTTCCTGATTCCTCTTGTAGCGGACAATCTTTCGTGAGTTAAATGCTGTTTTTTCATTCTCTCTCCCTCCCTGTGTATGTATTCCAGGCTGGTTGTGAAGGAATACAAAGATTAAAGGAATAGAATGGCGAGGGAGGGGAAGAGGAGAGATGGGAAAAATAAAATTAGGAATGAGAAACCTCCTTCTCCTTCTCTTTCCTTCAGCCTCACCTATGCCTTCTATGCTCTCTTCACCATCCTCCATCTCTATGCCAACTATCAAGCAGTGCGGGCAGTTTGCATGGAGACCCTTAACCGTGCCCGGCTCCAGCTGGTCCTGCAGCATTACTTGAAGCGGGAAGAAGTTCCTAGTCCTGCTGTCATCAATCCTCAGGAGCCCCTTCTGCTAGGTATCTGAGGTCTTGTGATCCCAGGCATCTTAAGGCACCATGTCCAATGTATTGACGATATGAACTACATTAGTGATGGACTGGTTTTAAAAAATGGTTATCGGTAGCTGGGTGTGTCATTTTCCAGTTCCCAGGAGTGCAAGAGATATTATGAGGAAGGGAGGCTTACCTCAATTGGATTTTAGTGAGAAAGAATAGATTTGTTCAGGTTCTCATTTGCCAATAGGCCAATGGAGCAATTCAAATGAGAATCATGGATAGGAATTTGCCAACTAATGGAATACAGGGTAGGATCACCAGCTGTGAGCTGCAAGAACCACTCGGTGGCAGCAAAGCTGCCACCTAGAGTCCTTTCAATAGGAGATAAGTATAAGTATAATCTTTATTGTCATTGTACTTGAATACAACGAAATTGGGAAAATCATCATCTTCATTTAACGACCCCATAATCCCTTGTGGGATTGAATCCTGGCAACTGAATGGAGCTAGCAGAGTGTTTTAATGGCCGGAAGCCCTTCCTGTCACCATTGCGGAGTTATGTTCAGCAGATATATTCTCAGTGTGCCCAGAGAGAGAAATATCTGCCTCTACCTAGGAACGAACACAGATATTTCTATCTCTGGGCACACTGAGAATATATCTGCTGAACATAACTCCACATTGGCGACAGGAATTAATAAATAAAATATGAGGGTTTTTGTGCTGCCGTCTAGTGGTCATCAGACATTCTGCAGCCATGGTTGATAAATCCAAAATGTTCTACTTTTTGATGGAAACCATGAAAGTTCTGTAAAAGGTTTTCTGGGCACATGTGAGTAGCAATTTTGATAGTGTGAGAAGTAAGAATTATTCCTGTAAAAGTTAGAGCAATGGTAATGCCATATTTAGCCTCCAAGTAACCTAAGAACACTTTACTGGAATGTTAAGTTACACATTGTGTAAGAATGTTCTCTGTAGTTAAAATAACAAGATTGTTTTGCACATTCTGGTTAATGATAGTTGGCAGGTCAGAAGAAAATAGTTGGCTGGTCACAGAAGATAGCTGGCAGGTCAAGCTGTCTAGTTATCATGCTAAAAGTAATAATGCTGACTACAGTAGCAGCTGTTAAACAGGTTGTAGAATATGCCAGAAGGGATGGAAGTTACGGGAACAGGACATTTACGTAACCAGAATTTAGCCAATAGGATGAGTAGGCAACAACAAGGCTGAGCTTCTGAAAATGTATATACCGTATTTTTCGGATTATAAGACACACCATGATTTTGAAGAGGTAAATTTAAAAAAAAACGTTTTTTCACTCTGCAGGCCTCCCAAACCCTCTGCATTCCTTGTTTTTTGCACACAAAAAAGGGGGGGGGCACACACAGAGCTTTGGGAGGCTTGTAGAGTGCTCCTGGGGGCTGGGGGGTGGGTGGGAAATGAGGAAAAACAGCCAAGGTTTTTGCTCATTTTTGCCCTCCCCAGCCCCCAAGAACACTTTGCAAGCCTCCCAAACCCACTGCATGGCCATTTTTGCAAAGTGGACGGGGTTACGGGAGGCCAAAAATGCTGTGTTCAGTGTATAAGACACACCCAGATTTTCACCCTCTTTTTTTTGGGGGGGGGGAAGGTGTGTCTTATACTGCGAAAAATATGGTAAGTATCATGTATTTCTATGGAAGATGTCCTCCTTGGCTCTGCCATTTGAGCATGGAAAGTCCCTTTTGCAAAAGCTCAATAAAGCTCTATTATTGTTCAGCTGTCTCCTGGTAATTTCATACCTAAAGGGTTAACCTCTAAGTCAGTGTTTCTTAAACTTGGTGACTTTAAGTCTTGTGGACTTCAACTCCCAGAATCCCCCAGCCAGCATAGCTGGCTGGGAAATTCTGGGAGTTGAAGTCCACAGGACTTAAAGTCACCGAGTTTGAGAAACACTGCTCTAAGTGTTAATTTCACAGGTAGGGATGGAGTTCATGCTCCACCACATAGCCAAGGCTTCCATCAAACGTTTGGTCAGCATTATTTGAACCAAGGGCGGTGACTCATACCAATTTTTCAATGTAGGGTTTCGGCAGCAGCTCAAGATAACTCTTGGAGCTCCTCTTCATACAGTGACCTCCAGGTGAGTTTCCTCCCGTATTCTGAGGAAGCTGAATGCATGATTTAGCCTTTTAAAGTTGAGCTTTGATTTGAGGTGTGAAAAATATAGCAAACGGAGCATATTTTACGGGGATTTTAAAATGCTAAGAAACATGTGTACTCTAACTGGCACTGAAAATGCAAACTTCTTTTTTCTCAGTGCTAAAAATATTCTTTGGGAAACTGACAAGAGGGTCTCTTCCCAACTTCAAAGCATCCTTCTTTAACTTTTGTTACTCCTATGTTTTTTCTCCCATCCCCATCAGTGTTGCTGACTTCCAGAAAGCTCTTGAAGGCAACACTTCAAATCACCTAATATTCTTCAACCAACCAGCAGGTGGGTATGTGATCATAATGTAGGAAAGGTTGCAAAGTTAACCGACTGCAAGCCCTTAAAGAACAACTTTTTGGCATGGAGGACAGGTGTGGCATGGCGGATAGTCCTGAGCTGGGATAAGGGAGACCTGAGATGAAACGTCCCTTAGGCAGTTTACTCGACTTTGGGCCAATCAACATTTCTTAGTCCAAGCAACCTCGTGGAATGGTTGAATGGAAATGGGTGAAATTCAGCAGGTTCTGAAGATCCAGCAGTGGAAATTTTCAGTAGTTTGGGGAACTGGCATATACCACCTCTGGCAGGCCCCTGAGTGGGGTGAGAATGGAGATTTTGCAGTATCCTTCCCCTGGAGTGGGGTGGGAATGGGGATTTTGCAGTATCCTTTCCCTGGAGTGGGGAGGGAATAGCGATTTTGCAGTATCCTTCCCCTGTAGTGGGGTGGGAATGGGGATTTTGCAATATCCTTTCCCTGGAGTGGGGAGAGAATGGGAATTTTGCAGTATCATCCCGCTGGATTGGGGAGGGAATGGAGATTTTACAGTATCCTTTCCCTGGAGTGAGGTGGGAATGGGGATTTTGCAGTATCCTTGCCCTGGAGTGGGGAGAGAATGGGGATTTTGCAATATCCTTTCCCTAGAGTGGGGAGGGAATGGGGAATTTGCAGTATCCTTTCCTGGAGGGTGGGAATGGGGATTTTGCAATATCCTTTTCCTGGAGTGGGGAGGGAATGGGGATTTTGCAGTATCCTTGCCCTGGAGTGGGGAGAGAATGGGAAATTTGCAGTATCCTTTCCCTGGAGTGGGGAGGGAATGGGGATTTTGCAGTATCCTTTCCCTGCCATGCCTACCAAGCCATGGACACAGAACCTCTAGTAAAAAAAAATTGAATTTCACCATTGAGTGGAAACTTTTGAATTTACCTTTGTTAGGATATTTAAATTTCGTAGCTGGAGCAGTAGGGTTGTGCAATGAGCCAGAACACACAGTTGTGATTGATTGGTTGAAGATTGATGACTCCTGCGTGAAGCAATCTGCACTATGATTAGTTGCTTTGGATGTGTTGGGGGAAATTTATATATTGGACCCTGTCTATCTATTGACCTCTGTCCTCCTCTGTAGGGGTGATCTCTATCCTACTCCATCGGCAAGCCGACAGTGTAGATGTGATTAAAGCCTACACACACGCCCTTCTTTTAGAGGTCTTACTGCATCAAGATGTGGAAACCTGTACCTTGGAAAGAGGCTCCCTCCTGAGGTTGCAACATCAGTTATGTAAAGGTGATGACCTGGGAAGTGAATGTGGAGGAAGAAACGAACTGGGACTGGGGGTAGAGGGGCAATCTAGAGGACTCATTATAACTTGGTGGGATTGGAAATTAACCTCGCAGATTCCTTTTCTGGCATGTGTCATTAGAAGGGACTGAAAAGAACATCTCTTTTTTTGATCCTGATTGTCAGTTAGGATGGGTAGCCCTTTTAGTCCAGCACATTAGACATAGTCCTCGACATACGACCGTAATGGAACCTGGAGCATTCTACTGTGCTGTGTAATAGAATAATAGAAGAGAACAGAGATGGCTAACCTTTTTGCCATCGGTTGCCAAAAGCGGGGGGAACGCAGCGGATTCATATGCGGGTGTACCTACACCTATAATTCTATGCGTGTGACACACACACACACACAAACCCATGCATGTGTGCGCGACCCCCACCCTCCTCCACTTTTTGCATGCGATGGGCCAGTTTTTCACCCTCCCCAGCCTCCAGATGTTTTCCTGAAGTCTCCGGAGAGTGAAAAACGGACCAATGTACAAACCGGAAAGTTGTTCCCAAACTTCCGGTTTGCGCTTTGGGTTATTTTTCGCCCCCCGGAGGCTTCAGGGAAGTCTCCAGAGGGCAAAAACCGGGCTAAAATGAAGGCCAGCGTGCACATATGCGCTGGAGTTGATAGGGCAACGCCTCGCATGACCTAACAAATGGCTCTGTGTGCCACCCGTAGCACGCGTGCTGCCATCTAGTGCTCATAAGGAATAGAATAACTTTATTGTCACTTTGAATGTACACTAATTGGCATACATGAAAATGAAATCTCGTTGCCTACGGCTCTCAAAGGGTTACCACCTCCCAATATATACCACATAAACAGGACACAATCAATAAATACAAAATTATGCACATACCCGCGTATATTATATGACACAGAGAAATAGTCTAGTAAGGCTAGACCAATGATGGCAGATCTTTTTTGGCTGCCATGCCAAAATTGGGGGGGGGGGGGACAGAGGGGGTTTGTGCGCCGGTGTGCCACACCCATAATGCTCTGCGTGTGACGCCCTCTGGCATGTATGCGCGCAACCAACGAACACCCCCCCCTGCTTTTGCCATGTTTTTTTCGCCCCCCCCCCCAGGCTCCAGAGACTTTTCTGAACTCCCGGTTTGCTGTAGGACCGGTTTCTCGCACTCTGGAGGCTTCAGCCTCCGGAGGGCGAAAAACAGCCTCAAAAGAAGACCGAAGCATGCTCATGCGTGCTGGCCAGCTGGCAGGGCAACGCCTCGCGTGCCCTGACAAATGGCTTCACATGCCATAGGTTCGCCATCACGGGGCTAGATTACACAATAGGCTGTGTTAGCGAAGCAGAACACGTTGTTTTGTCGCTCAGCCATGTGATGTGATTCTGGAAGCAGCTGCCATCTTCCCAGCTATTAGAATTTCATGCGGATGCTGGGAACATGGTGGCCACTTCCTGAATCACACCAAAAGGCCACACACACAATGAAGCCATCTGTTCCAGCATTGTAGAAAGCACCAGATCTGCTCCAATCATCCACCTCACCAAGTATCATCTATGATAGGGGCCTCCAACCTTGGCAAGTTTAAGGCTTGCAAAGCTGGCTGAGGAACTCTGGGAGTTGGAGTCCACAAGTCTTAACATTGTCAAGGTTGGAGACCCTTGATCTATGAAGAGCATCCTCCCTTTTCTCCCTGCCCCAAAGCCTTTGGGGTAGCCTGATGTAGATTCTTCTTCCCTAGGCCCCAACCTTCCTTGAAACAGGTCTACCGGAGAGCAGGTGTGTCTGTTGGAAGGAATATATTTGACCTGAGGGAAGTGGTTTCATTTGCAAGCTCCTTCTCAGCTGATTAGATATGAGGAAGGCAGGTGAAAACATCTCACTTGCAGAAGACTGTAGGGAAATATGCGGAAGCATCTGCAGTGGGCCATACTGTGCATCTAGCACTATTTACAGGTGGTTGTTGCTTAATGGCCACTCAAAGTTACAGCAGACACCCCCCCCCCAATGTTCCAGGTTCCATTACGGTCGTTTGTCGAGGACTACCTGTAATATGCTAGAATAACCCCCCCGAAAAGCTACTGAGTCAATCCCAAAGTAATGGCCCCTATAGCACCCTGGTAGTCGTTCACCAAGGGATGTGATGGCTCAGTGGCTAAGATGCTGAGCTTGTCAATCAGAAAGGTCAGCAGTTCGGCGGTTCGAATCCCTAGCACCGCGTAACAGAGGGAGCTCCCATTACTTGTCCCAGCTTCTGCCAACCTAGCAGTTTGAAAGCATGTAAAAATGCAAGTAGAAAAATAGGGACCACCTTTGATGGGACGGTAACAGCATTCCTGTTACCTGTTGACTTACAACCATCCATTTAGGACTTTTGAAGTTATAACAGCACTGAAAAAAGTGACGTATGTTTTTCAGACTTATAACCATTGCAGCATTCCTATGGTCACATGATCAAAATTTGAATGCTTGGCAACTGGCTCATATTTATGATGGTGGCAGTGTCCTGCGGTCATGTGATTACTTTTTGAGACCTTCTGACATGCAAAGTCAATGGGGAAGCCAAATTCACTTAACAGCTGTGTTACTAACTTAACAGCTGCAGTGATTCGCTTAACAACTGTGGCAAGAAAGATCGTAAAATGGGGCAAAACTCACCTAACTACTGTCTTGCTTAGCAATACAAATGCTGGGCTGAGTTATGGCCATAAGGTGAGGACTAGCTTATAAATCTCCTGCTTGTGTTCTCATTCTCTCTCCTGCAGCATTTGGAAAAAGTTGTACCGTTTCTGGCAACCTAAATTGTACCTTGTTTATGGAATAATTTCCTTTGCATTTATACTTCCAGGGACTCGAGGAGAATAACTCTGCTTCACTTCCATTTTCCAAAGGTTTTCCCCGCTTTCTCTCTTTCATATCTGGCATAAATATGCTGTGCATGAAGCTCTTCCTCATGTCTTGTCTTCCTTTTTCTGCTTTTCAGAATCCAATAAAGAGGATCCCAGGATACATTCTGAAATGCATCAGTTCTTAGACAGGATCTTCCCGAAATTCCTGGCAGGTGTGTGGTGGAAATTTAGAAACTGAGTTTAGTTTAAATCCTGCACTTAGCACCATGAAAATTGTGAAGCCCGTCTACGGCAGAGGTGGTATTTAGCAGGTTCTGACCAGTTCTGGAGAACTGGTAGCGGAAATTTTGAGTAGTTTGGAGATCCGGTAAATACCATCTCTGACTGGCCCTTTTATTCTCTGCCTCCTAAGTCTCAGCTAATCAGGAGGAAATTGGGATTTTGCATTATCCTTCCCCTGCCAGACCACCACGCCACACCCACCACGCCAAGCCCACCAAGCCACACCCACAGAATCGGTAGAATTTTTTTTTAAATCTGACCACTGATCTATGCTTTTAAAACCTTTTTGCATGTTTGGTTGTACAATTCAGTCAGGCTTGGTATTGTATTGATGGCCAGGGAGCACACATATTGGGGAGGGGGCTGAGGGTCTCAAGAGGATAGGATCATGTTCATGTGGATGGAACCATCATTGGTGGGAATATTTTTTTGGGGGGGGAGGGACTTTTGCTCTTTAATTGTGATAATGCCTGTTCTAGTACCTCTCATGCGTCTTCCACCTCAAAATAGCGGGAAATGAAGCCATCAGCTTCTCAGAGGTTGTGTAATATCTTACACAACCTCTGAGGTCCCGCTGCCACCTCCACCCCCCAAATGCTGACTAAAAGGGAAAGACTTAGATTTTTTTTCCCTCAGCTTTGGCCACTTGAAGTTGTGTGGACTTCAACCCAGTGGTGGGTTTCCATTTTTTTTTTACTACTGATTCACTTGTGTGCGCGTGCATTTGCATGCACAGGTGGGTGGAGCATCTGGGCAGGTGGGTGGAGCCTCCCACCGCCACTACTACCACCATTTTGCCCGATCAGGGCCGAACCAGGAGCAACCCGCCTCTGCTTTAACCCCCATATCACCAAAGCACATTGCCGCTGATTGCCACCCAAAAACGCAACACACAGAGGCCAAAAACGGTGCGTGCAGAGGTCTAAAATGCAATAAGCAGAAGGCGAAAATGCAAAGTGTGGAGGCGGCGATCAGCAACGATGTGCTCTGGCGATCTGCACAGCCTTGAAAGGGGCTCAAACAGAGCGTTCAGAGGCCGAAAATGCAAGGCACAGAGGCCAAAAACGCAAGCCACGGAGGGGGTGATAGTCTGTGGGAATCCCTGTGGCCTGGAATAGGTCTAAAATGCGACACGTGGAGGGTGGAGGCCGTCGGGTAGGCAGGGCTATGTTCGATGTATAAGACACACCCAAATTTTCACCCTCGTTTAGGGGGGGGGGAAGTGTGTCTGTGTTGATTCACTTAATGACCATAGCCAGAAACTTCAAACTCCCATTGTAACTAGAATGCAATTACATGGTTTTTCAGTTTACAATCTAATTGCTTAGCAACAGGGTTGTTGGTCCCTATTGCAGTGGGTGAGGACTAGTGTAGTTTTGAATTTCTAGTGCTGTTTTGCATCCCTTGCACTTTGACCCGAAAGGTATAAACCAAGGTGAGGGTGCAATGTTTATAGATACACCCAATCCTTTCTGTTCACTTTGGATTCCCCTATTCTTCCAAGGACTGGCAGCCGCCGGATGGATAACGGATCGGAACCTTCTGGGCCCTGAGGAGTGGCGGATGGAATGGCTCAGTGCTGAGAAGAAAATGCTCTGATTCTGGCAGATTTTTTTAATGCCAAGAACCTGATTTATTCAATCCTAGAAAAAGAGGGTATCCTGGTTTCCTTGGAGTTGTCTTTTACAAAGGCAGCAGGTGATTTCCTTAATTGTAAAATAAAGACGAGGCGCTGACAACATGAGACCTCACTTTTTTCCAATTACTATTTTTTAAAAATATGATGAAGTGTTTAAGTATTTTGCCTTTGGGGATAAAGCTAATATATACCTTCAGAGCAGCACTGCAAGACTTAACAGATGTGCGCTTAATTGTACAGGTAATCCTCATTCCCTTTCACAGTTGGGAAAGACAACCTGGTCATTAATTGAAGTGGCTGTTAAATGAATTGCAGCTCTGTTTATGGTCTTACTTCAGCTTTCCTTTGCTTTACAGACCTGCGAAGGTTATAAATGCGAGGTTCGGTTGCAAAGTTATTTTTGCATCATTATCGTAACTGCGAATGGTCATTGTCTGAGGCAGTCGCTAAACGAAGATTACCAGGGTGTGCCTTGTTCAGTATGGGGTGGTGGTGGTTTCCTCTCTTTGTTTACATAGATTTTTAACTCCCAAATTTGATTTTCTACCTCAAAGGGAAATATGTCAACTTTTACATCTGCTCCAGAGGTGGGTTCCTATCGGTTTGGACTGGTTCCAAATATATTTTCTTGTTTTTGTCTCTCTTTTCCAAAGGTTTGAAAGGGATGGGATGGAATACAAAGCATTGTGGTAGAATAGAATAAGTGGGTGCCCCTCCGCATGGCTAGTGAGGAATAAAAAGGCATCTGGTGCCTTATACATATTGCAATCCTGGAATAAATTCAACAGCTCTTTATGAGGAAGAGAACATGACAGGTGCATAAGGTTGGGGAGCATAAATATTTGTGAAGGACATTCAGGCAAACATACCATGATAAACATGCAGTCTGGAGAATTATAGATAAATCATAATTTGAGGTAGTTTAGGTCAGGGGTCCCCAACTCCTGGTCCGTGGACTGGCATTGGGCTGTGGCATACCAGAAACCGGGTCGCACAAACGAGTGAAGCCCCATTTGCGGGATGCAGGCAGCACACGAAACAACACTCCTCCGGTCTGCGGAAAACCTTTCTCCATGGAACTGGTTTCTGGTGGCCAAAAGATTGGGGGCCACTGGTTTATGTGACCAGTTGTGAAATTACAAGTAAGAAAATGTTTGTAGGTGAAGGAATAGCAGAGCCTGGCAGGTGGAGTCAAAAGAGGAATCAGCCTAGAGTTGTTATATAGTCACCAATAGACTGAGTCTAACTCAGTGGTTCTTGGCCTGTGGGCCGGGACCCCTTTGGGGGGTCGAACGACCCTTTCACAGGGGTCCCCTAAGACCATTGGAAAACACATATGTTTGAAAAAATACGGAAAACATAAAATAATTTTATGGTTGGGGGTCACCACAACATGAGGAACTGTATTAAAGGGTCGCGGCATTAGGAAAGTTAACTCCCCTTGAATTCCATTAGCTGCTGGGGTTCTAACAGATGCCCTAATTAAATCATGAGCCTCGAGCCTTATCTGCCGTCAAAATAGTGCTAACCATTAGTTGACTAGATTCCTATACCTGGGCACAACCAATATATCAGTTTAATTGGAACTTAGCATGTGGCCTTGGTGCTTCCTGCTTGACATCTAAGACTCTGACAACAGAATGTTCCAAGTCATCGGGACCCTTAAGAAGGACAAGTTTCTCCCTAACTCCAGCTGTCAATAGTTTTGAGTGGCATTTCTTTTTCATGATGTCATATAACTTAAGATGGTCTTCCAAAGTTAGTTACGATGAGATTTGGTGAATGTTGACTTGGGTGACACAGTTAGATTTTCAGTGATTTGGATGATGGCAAATGGCCCAGGTGAGTCCCTCCTTGTGCCCTCTTTTTGCTCCTGTTGTTCTCTGGGTTAACCTGATGGGTGGATGGGATGCAGCTGGAGGGGCTGGTGAGCAACATATTCTGTTGAGCGGTTGAGGACCGTCAGGCATAGAAGGCCCACATGAAGATGGCCAGGGCCATCATGATCACAGCATTAATGTTGACCACTTGCTTCCAGAGGGTGTGCTCTGTGATCCCTGCCAGATCCTGGAGATCCTTGTCCTTCTCTTCTGGGTTGAGTTCTGGCTCCTTTGGGCGGCCAGAATTCATCCCACAAAACCAGGCCAGGCCTTGGCATAATCGGCCACAGGAAGTCCTTGTTTTAGAATCTGCATGGGGAGGGAAGAGGCATCTGAAGTTAGGGTTCTTCAAAACATTGCGATGGTTGTGAAATTGTGACAAGGGCAAACTGAAAAGGAAAGTCTCTCTCTCTCTCTCTCTCTCTCTCTCTCTCTCTCTCTCTCCCTCCCTCCCTCCCTCCCTCTCTCTCTCTCTCTCTCTCTCTCTCTCACACACACACACACACTGAGAAAATTTGATGATTTGGGGACACCCTAGAATTGTCTGGATGTAGGTTTTTATAAAGTCTGTGTCTTGTTTCCCAAATAATATCCTGTAAGAACTGATGTGGTGTAGTGTTTAAGGGGTTGGACTAGCATTGAGGGGGATCCAGATTCAGGTTCACCTTGGCTAGATGATTTTGGACCAGTCATTCTTTCTCACTACCTCAAAGGAAAAAGGAGTCCTATTTTATTCATTTAATTTTTATCCTGCCTCTATTACTTTATAAGAAGGTACTTTTAAAAGTAATCAAAGTATTTTATAAGTATTTCAATATGGCAATAATAATAGTCCCTCTCCCCCATAACAACAACTACCCTGTGAGGTGGGTTGGTCTGAGAAAGAGATTGGCCAAGGTCACCCAACCAGCTTTCATGCCTAAGGTGGAACTAGAACTCACAGTCTCCTGGTGATTGGCCAAAGTCACCCAGCTGGCTTTCATGCCTAAGGTGGAACTAGAACTCACAGTCTCCTGGTGATTGGCCAAGGTCACCCAACCAGCTTTCATGCCTAAGGTGGAACTAGAACTCACAGTCTCCTGGTGATTGGCCAAAGTCACCCAGCTGGCTTTCATGCCTAAGGTGGAACTAGAACTCACAGTCTCCTGGTGATTGGCCAAAGTCACCCAGCTGGCTTTCATGCCTAAGGTGGAACTAGAACTCACAGTCTCCTGGTGATTGGCCAAGGTCACCCAACCAGCTTTCATGCCTAAGGTGGAACTAGAACTCACAGTCTCCTGGTGATTGGCCAAAGTCACCCAGCTGGCTTTCATGCCTAAGGTGGAACTAGAACTCACAGTCTCCTGGTGATTGGCCAAGGTCACCCAACCAGCTTTCATGCCTAAGGTGGAACTAGAACTCACAGTCTCCTGGTGATTGGCCAAAGTCACCCAGCTGGCTTTCATGCCTAAGGTGGAACTAGAACTCACAGTCTCCTGGTGATTGGCCAAGGTCACCCAACCGGCTTTCATGCCTAAGGTGGAACTAGAACTCACAGTCTCCTGGTGATTGGCCAAGGTCACCCAACCGGCTTTCATGCCTAAGGTGGAACTAGAACTCACAGTCTCCTGGTGATTGGCCAAAGTCACCCAGCTGGCTTTCATGCCTAAGGTGGAACTAGAACTCACAGTCTCCTGGTGATTGGCCAAAGTCACCCAGCTGGCTTTCATGCCTAGGGCACAACTAGAATCCATCGTCTCCTGGTTTCTAGGCCATTACTTTAACCCCTACACCAAATGGCTCTGCTTTTGAGCTCCCAAATGAAGGGAAGCTATAAATCAAATAAATACATAGCACAACATCCTCTCACCGTCTACTTCTAGGACCAGCTCTGGTCTTCCATTCCCTGTGGCTGCATTCTCTGCTTGCTGCCGCCGCCGTTTTGCTTCCTCCTCCTCCTCTTCCGTATCCAGATCGACCCGTGTCTCTTTGCTGTGCCTGAGGCTGAATACCAGGCGATGCAGCTGGGTTGGCAGAATGTAAGTTTTAAGATGCACAAACAGTAAAACAGAATGTCTGGGTGGGGAAGGAAGGGGTTTCTGGAGAACTGTTGCCCAACTCAGCAGCAAACTGGGAAAGGTTAGCTTGGCCGTAAAGGAGAAATGAGTGCATTCGATTGTCAGGTGATCAACTTCTGAGTGAGGGAGGTGAAGTGATTCCAGGTCTATTCCCTGGAATCTCCTTGGTGTCACCCTCTCTGATTTTCTTTGGAATCCCTGTCAATTGTAAATTATTCAATTGCCAAGCAAAAGTTTTGTGGACCAGCTTAGGGCCCCGAAAGAACGAGAAAACTGGGTTCAATCAGAAGATGAGAAATGGGTGAGTGGGAAGAGGTAGCAGATGGACTATTGAAGATTAGAGAAATATTGGGAGTAGGGAGGGAAAGAGGAAACCCCCTCCCACCAGAAATTAAAAGCCAATTCAGGCTTGGTTAAAAATGTAATAAATTGGGGGGGGGGGAGAGATGGAGAGGGAGAGATGGATGGATGGATGGAATACATACTACGTACTTATATCCATACCAACAAACATCATATATTAATGTATTGTTCCAAGCTATGGTTTATCACACGAAATAGGAGAACCTTGACTCTTGCAGATTTCTTAGTCCTCTTTTATCTTTAATATACGAAAGAGGGGGCCTTTCTAGGCCACGGCATCTATGATTTGGAGGTCTGACATGGAAGAGCTTTAAGCGGGAGCACAACTCTTAGAACGCTATTTGTTTAGCGGCCATTCAGAGTTACAATAGAAGGCACTGAAGAAAGTGACATGATCGCCATTTGCAACCTTTGACAAGCAAAGTCAATGGGAGAAGCCAGATTCGGTTAACAACCACACAATCCACTTAACAACTGCAGTGAATCACTTAGCAACCATGACAAAAAAGAAAGGTTGCAAAATCGGGCATGAGTTCCTGAACTCATTGCCTTGCTTAGCAATGGAAATGTTGGTGCCCATTGTGGTCATATGTTGAGGACTACCCGTATTCCAATGCATTGGCATTATTTCCCTCACCCCCCCACCCCCACCCCAAGTTTCCCCTGTACGTACGTGTTTATCAGGAATCGGTGAGGTGCAGAGTGACACCCCCACTGCAATGGCAACTGTAGCCAGGAATAGGATAATGGCGAAGTAAAGGTAATGGACCCCGCAGATCAGGCGAGGGCATTTGCTTGGGAAGAGACAGCTCCCTGTCCCATAGACGAATTCTGGGATCATTCGGGCCATGCCTATGGCCAGTCCTCCCATCATGCCCCAGAATGCACCCTGAAGAGGAACATGGAAGATGAGGAGCAAACAAGAAGGAGCTTTCACATTGTATCAGTGACACGTTGATCCTATTCGGGGGCCCTTCCCTGTTCCCTAAAACTGAGAGACCATTGCAAATCTGGGGAAAGCATAATTGTTAAAAAGTGTCAAATAAAGAAAAATATTTTTAGCTCAGGGTTCCAAGTGACACCCTCAACAAAAGAAAACTCCGACGCTTAAGTTCCTCAAAGTTCTATTTTATTAGAGATGCCATATTGGCACCTCTGGGGAAACCTGAATCTGAAAGCTTCCAGGTTTTCCCCACCCAAGTGAAAGTTCAAGACTCTGGCCAGCACCTACATGTCCATCACATGTGGCCCAATCAAGCACCATCCAAGCCAGGAGTTGCCTCCCAGTCAGTGACGTGCGGTGAGGTTTATGACTGGTGAGGCTGGTGACGTCATCAGGAAGGCGGGGAATGGGACCACGTGTGCAGGAGGCTGAGGCAGCCTCAGCCTCCTGCACACGTGGTCCCATTCCCCACCTTCCTGAGTCAACATGAAGGGGACTGTGGAGCGTGAGCCGCGGGATCGCGGAGTGCGAGCTGCAGTCCCCTTCATGTTGACTCAGGAAGGTGGGGAATGGGACCACGTGTGCAGGAGGCTGAGGCTGCCTCAACCTCCTGCACACGTGGTCCCATTCCCCGCCTTCCTGAGTCAACATGAAGGGGACCGCGGAGCGCGAGCCACGGGACCATGGAGCGCACTCCTCCTGCACACGTGGTCCCATTCCCCGTCTTCCTGAGTCAACATGAAGGGGACCGTGGAGCGCAAGCCGGCAGGGCGTGCTCCACGGTCTCCATGTTGACTCAGGAAGGCGGGGAATGGGACCACGTGTGCCTTTTCCCTTTTATTTTTCTTTTCATGATGAGAGCGGTGAGGCTCTGCCTCCCCTGACCGCACGTCCCTGCTCCCAGTCATCTCATCACAGCTGCAGGGCCGGTCCACCTTAACTTTCTGAGAAAGAATGTTGTTATGGCTACATGTCACCCACACTCTGTATAATCCCCCCTCCCTACAGTAGGAAATGTGGCAGGCCTGAAATCCAAAAGGTAAAAGATGGCTTCCAGGTCTGACACAGGGGTGAAATGAAGGGTTCTTTGTGCTCTCTGAGCTTGCTTGTTTTCTTTCAGACGTTTCATTACCCTAACTAGGTAATATTATCAGTACTAACATGAAGGACCCCTCAGTTGGAAGTATGTGTGACACACAGATGTCTTTCACCTGTATTTCTCCATGCTACTAGACCAATGTTTTCCCATCTCCAAGGCTGTGTATCATGAACCTGTTGTCTTCAACCCAACTCCTGATGACTTTGGCACTTGGAAGAAGTGGATTTCTTCTGCCTTCTTAGGGATTTTTTTTTCAACTTCCCAGTATCTGGAATCTCTGAATGGTCACTTATTTAACTATATAGGAAGTCCAAATTGGTGTAGGGCAGTTAAGATAACCTAGATGCCACCATTCTAACTGGGCTTAAAATTCTGGTATTCTTATTCCCTCTATTTTACAATACAATAGTAGAGTTGGAAGGGACCTTGGAGGTCTTCTAGTCCAACCCCCTGCCTAGGCAGGAAACGCTATACCGTTTCAGACAGATGGCTATCCAACATCTTCTTAAAGACTTCCAGTGTTGGGGCATTCACAACTTCTGGAGGCAAGCTCTTCCACTGATTAATTGTTATAACTGTCAGGAAGTTTCTCCTCAGTTCTAAGTTGCTTCTCTCCTTGATTAGTTTCCACCCATTGCTTCTTGTTCTACCCTCCTGTGCCTTGGAGAATAGTTTGACTCCCTCTTCAAACTATTCTCCAAGGCACCTGAGGGTAGAACAAGAAGCAATGGGTGGAAACTAATCAATTTTGAGTGTTTGTGGTTCCCCTCCATGGATCCCACTCCTTATTTGGAGTACATGGTTGCCTGTGTCTTTTTTTTAAAAAAAAAACCTGCTCACCTGCTCATTAAGCCTTTTGACAAAGACTCCAAGGAGAAAAATGGCAGCAATGGGTGGGGCCAGATAGCTGCTGATGGACTGGATGTAGTCAAAGAGTTGTCCACCTTGGGCAACCTGTACCACAGGGATCCATGCAATGCTGATGCCCACAAGCAGCAAGATCCACACCCTGCAGAGAGAAACAGCAAAGTGAAAATGTATCCCTTGCCCAGGATGCAGGGACATGCTTGCAAAGTGGGGTTTAATTGAAGGTGGGAAAGGATGTGGGTTTACTCACAGCCATGTAAAATGTACTTATCTCGTGGCACAAGTGAGTTCTAAGATTTATGATTCTAATGCAGTTGACATGGCCTGCAGGATGGCAAAAATATCAGAGAAGCAGACAAATTTGGGAAACTTGTAGTGTTTATAGCAGTGAGGTGTCAGTGTGTATCATTAACAATCCTTGATGATGATGCCTTCCAACTTCCAAAGTTAAAGAAAATAATCTCACAAATTTGTCAGATCTTGCAAGATTTCAGGGGCCGTGCATTGATTCTTGTAGATTCCAAAGGAGAAGATTAGCTTCTTGCAATGTATGAATGAATGAATTGAATTTTGGTGCCCGCATCAATGCACAACTCCCCTCACTCTTTGAAAATGTTGCCATCCTTTGAGTTAAAGCTTTAAATTGATTGGTATCACCAATCCCCCCCCCCCAATCTGGCAGAGCATAGTAATGTTCTGACCTAGGCTTCCCCAGCAGCACGAAGCTTGAGTCCTCATCCCGATAAACCCCTTTTATTTAATTTACAGTGAATTCCTCTCCAGCAAAGTCTTTCCTCTCCCACAGTCTTTCAAGATAGTTCACAATTATTGACTTTTATCAGGCTTGGAGAGTGGCCAGTCCAATATCTTTCAGATGCCACAATACTTGGCAAGAATGCAGGAATGAACTCATTGTCTCCTGCAATCACTCCTCCCCTTTCGCTCCTCTTTTATTCCCTATGGGAGGGGCCATTCACCATCCACCTGTGGCTTTACTCCCAAGTCGACCCTTGTTCCTTAGCTGTTCCCTTCATCTGGCAACTCTGCGCATGCATATACTGAGAACAGGCTCCAGCTGTTTATCTGCCTCACTGATGTCTGACTCCAAAGGTAGCTGATAACTGTCAGATGGCCCTGGCCCCATCTCTGCCTCCAATGCAGAGCACTTCTCCAAGCCTTCCCCAGGCCTCAGGACTGGCCCATGTTCCTCCCCAACCTCCTCACTGTCCGAATCTGCTGCAAGCTCTGCTGGTGGGCCACAACAGGCAAGAATTACAGTAGAGTAACAACACATCTGTAGGGCACCCTATGGAGGAAGACTAACATGATGCAATAGCAAAGGAAGGATGTACATAAATATTGGGTGTCCCAGATCTCTTTCTCACCGTCCCACAATCAACAGCTCCCTCTCCTTGGCTTGGGGCCTCAAGCGTTTGTAGATGTCCATGGTGAAGAGGGTGCCACTGCTGTTGAAGATGGAAGCCAAGGAGCTCATGAGGGCTGCCAGCATCACTGCTAACATCAGCCCCCGAAGGCCTGTGGTAATAAAATATAATGGGAAGGAACAAGTAATGAATTCCAGCATTCAGCATCTCTCAGGCCGTGCAGCTGGTTAAATTCACAACAAAGCTGGGACCTCTAATTCAATGGTAGAGTCCCAAATCCTGCTATCTGCAATAAAGGTAAAGGCAAAGCTTCCTCGCACACATATGTGCTAGTCATTCCTGACTCTAGGGTGCGGTATTCATCTCCGTTTCAAAGCCGAAGAGCCAGCATTGTCCAAAGATGTCTCCATGGTCATGTGACCGGCATGACTAAATGCCGAAGGCGCACGGAACGCTGTTACAACCAAAGATGGTTCCTACTTTTTCTACTCGCATTTTTTATGTGCTTTCAAACTGCTAAGTTGGCAGAAGCTGGGACAAGTAACGGGAGCTCCCTCGGTTATGCGGCACTAGGGATTTGAACCAACAAACTGCCAACCTTTCTGATCAACAAGCTCAGCGTCTTAACCACTGAGCCATCACGTCCCTACAGCTATCTGTAATAGAACTGGTCAAACTCCCCCATTATTATTGATGATCCCAACTAGATGCACGTTGTTTGATTTTGCAGGTGCACCTCAAAGGCATGGAGCTGTCACAAGCTGTCGCTGCCAACAACAACTTTGGCTAAAGTGAGAGTATTGGGGTCAGGAAGGAAATAATCTCATTCTCACCATTTGGCATGAGAGACACAACCAGTTTTGGATAGGCAATGTTAGAACACCCAACTTCTGTGCCACATATTCGCTTGCATTCATCCGGAATAACGCAAGCTACTTCGTCTGTAAAGTGAAGAAGAAGAATGGGATGAGCGATTCTGTCATAGGTAACAACGCTACATTAACATGTACCCATGCACATAGATGTATATGACCAAGGTTGTGTACACCATATACTGTTTCTGCTGTGTGCCAAGAAGTGTTTGTTTTCACCATCTTAAATACCTCACTTCCAAATTTGTGAGTGACCATCCCGAGGTGCTGTGTTTTTAAATTAACTTAGGAGAAGGTGGGAGGAAGGATTTGGGGATTTTCTCTGTAGGAGACTACAAACTCCTTCCTCGGTTCCTTATAGAAGTAATATTATTTTTGTCAAAGTTTGTTGCAGCAATCAAATCCAGAAAGCACACACAGATTCAGCAGGATTCATTAACTTTTCTTTATATATAATACAACACACGAGACACATATACAATACCAAGAGTGGTTCTTCCAACATGGTAGAGAGGAGAGATAGCAAGTACATACACAGCACAAAATGGAAACACAAAACGGAGAAGGCAAAATGGAAGAGTGTCTATTTTGAGAAGAATCTGTCTGCCTTTCTATTAAAATAGATATCTTCTACCTATCATCAATCAAGGGATTTTAATGGAAACATAATTAAACAAAGATTAAAAATTGATTGAATATGACAATAGAAGGACAATTAAGCATGGTTAAAATATAAGAAACATGGACATATATAGAACTTCTAAGATGATGAACAAAGTGAGATGTGTACTGCTTGTTATTCTATATAGTAAATTAAGGGAATTGTAATGAACATTGAACAATAAGGATTGTTATTTAAAGACAATTAAGGATGATCTAATCCAAGATATGGTAAAATGGAGAGGGAACATGAAATATACTTACAGTGGGAAACTATTGAGATTTAAAGACAGAAGCACAAATTGGGGCACATAAGGATGTATAATTATATAAATATAATGATGAGAATAGCTGGGAATTGTAACCAGGTCTTCATCTCAGTCAAAACTAGGCTAGGGGGTGGGGTGGGGGTTAAAGGTACAATGACTATATATGTATACTTTTTTGTTCTATTTCTTTAAAAAAAAAAGGAGGAACATATATGTTAAAATTAAATACTTATATTGAAAAGGAATATAAATACCATCAGCATAAAATGGAGTTCGCTCAGAAGCTGAAATACATCAAGTAAATGAGATGAAGAATGTGAAGCAGAGGAGAGAGGTAAGGGAAGAAGAGAGGGATAGGAGAGAGGGCAGGAGGGGAAGAGGAGGAGAGAAAGGAGGAGTGGAAAGGATAGAGAGGAGAAGGAGAGAGGAAGGGGAAGTAGAGAAGAGAAGAATGACAGAGGGAAGAAAGGAGTTAGGGAGGGGGAGGAGAGAGGGAGAAGAAAGTGACAAATATGGTGCATGGACAGAAGAGCCAATAATCGTTTTTGGGAATTGATGGTAAGATGGATTGATGTAATTTAATAATACAATATGATATTGGCTAAGTAATCGCATACATGTGATTACATGTTACGAAAATGAAAAAAATAAAAAACTTAGAAAAGATCAATCAAGGGATTTATGATAATCTTTCTACCCCGCCCCCTGTCTCTGTCTTTCTGTCAGCAGTGGGGAGTCAATCAGAAAAGAAAAGCCGTAAACACAAGTTTCAGAGCCAGCAATATAAATGTTAAGAGATAGAACTACTAATTCGGCTGGCCGATTTTTCTCTCCCTTTCAATAGAATAATAGGAAAAGAAGTTAAAACCATCAGAAGAGGGCTGGAACGGACCTTGGAGGTCTTCTAATCCAGCCCCCCACTCAAGCAGGAGACCCTATAAATGGACAAGTTGTATTTTCCCCGCCAAAGGGTTTAATTTCATTTAAATTCTGTGACGCTTAAGTTTTAATTTCAGACAAAGGGAGGGACTGTCACAACATTTTACTGGTGACAGTTCACCAGCCCTATTGTTTCAGCATGTCCCAGCCCAGGGCAGTTGGCTGTCCTGTCTTTTAATCAAGCTGCTCTTTCTCCTGACAAGAGAAGCTAAGAGATGTGGATAGAACTCATTTTCTCACGGACAGTAACCTTCCCATGGGAAAGGAAGGTGGGGGCTGCGGCCATGCTGGAAAAGGGGAAGGACTGGAAAGAGTGGTTGAAGTTCTAGGCAGATAGAAAAAAAGCTATCTGGACATCTACCAGACATCTACCTATGCAGGTAATCCTTGACTTACCACAGTTCACTTAGTGAACATTCAAAGTTACAACAGCACTGAAAAAAGTGATTTAGGATCCTTTTTCACACTTACGACCATTCCAGTATCCCCATGTTCACGTGATTTACATTTGGATGCTTGACAACCGACTCATGTTTATGACGGTTGCAGTGTCCTGGGTTCATGTGATCCCTTTCTGCGACCTTCTGACAAGCAAAGTCAATAAGGAAGCCAGATTCACTTAACAACCGCGCTACTAATTTAACAACTGAAGTGATTCACTGAAGTGAGAAAAGTTGTAAAATGGGGCAAAACTCACTTAACAAATTTTTCACTTAGGTATAGAAATTTTGAGCCCAATTGTGGTCGTAAGTTGAGGTCTAACTGTGTACAACGTAAGATTCAGGTAGTCACTAACTGATGATAGGTTGCTTAGCAACCATTCAAAGTTATGACAGACTCTGAAAATAGGATTTTACAACCGGGATTTGAAGTTCTAACATTCACTCCCAACACCCCATGATCACATGACTGCATTTTGGGCACTCAGAAATCAGCATTTATGGCAATTTCCAGCATTCACAGTCACATGGCTCCGATTTATGACGCTTTTGATTGACACTGTCTCATAAGCAATAAGTAAACAAAGATTGAGAACATCACAAAAGTCAACACTGGCTCTAATGTAACTAGATCAGTAACTAGATACGTTTCCTTGTTTGAAATAAAATTAATACATTTTTGCAATTACAATGAATTAATGTTTATAATGCATACAAAATTAATACAGTTGATTTTTTTGGCGTTGTGCAACATTCTAGATCAGAGGTCTTCAAATTTGGCAACTTTAAGACTTGTGGAATTCTGGGAGTTGAAATCCACAAGTCTTAAAGTTGCCAAGTTTGCGGACCTCTGTTGTAGATCAACCTGGAGTTAGAATCTGTATTCTCAGCTCTCTGTACCCTGCCAAAGCTGAAGAAGGTTTTCCTTTGCTGAGTTGGCTCCAAAGATCTCTAAATCCACCCCTTTAATCTTGTTCCAATACAAGTAGCCCTTGACTACTCATTCAATCATTCATTTAGTGACTGTCTAAAGTTACAGTGAAAGAAGTAACTTATGACCATTTTTCACATGACTGTCACAACAACCCCATGGTCATGTGATCAAAATTGTGATGTTTGGCAATTGGTTCACATTTATAACCAATTGCCGTGTCCGGGGGTCATGTAATTCCCTTTTGAGACCTTCTGACAAACAAAGTCAATGGGGAAGCCTGATTCACTTCACAACAGTGTTGCCAATTTAACAACTGCAGTGATTCACTTAACAAGAATGGTCGTAAAATGGGGCAAAACTCACCCCCTCTGTCTCGCTGAGCAACAGAATTTTTGGGCTCAATTTGTGGTTGTAAGTCAAGGACTACCTATACCATTTGAGACCATTCTTTGGCTCAGTTAGATCAACCATTTCTCATTTTCCTTCTGATAGCTATATTCCAACCAGTGGTGGGTTCCTACCGGTTCGGCTCGGCCGAACTGGTAGTGATATGGTGGCTTGGGTCAGCCGCGACCCAAGCTTGCCACACCCCTAAACTGGTTCCCTGGTTGCCGCCATTGCTGCCGCCATCTTGCTTTTGAGTTCTGTGCATGCGCGGAACAATTTTATTTGAAATGTGCATGCATGCACAGCGTGCATCCATCGTGCGCACAAGTAAGCTGGCAGTAAAGCTGGCCGGAACCCATCCCTGATTCCAACCATCGCCTCAGAGGTTTACCTGGATACAGGATCCGGCTCATCATGCCAGGCATTACCATGAGAAACATGGGGAGTAGTTTGAGGTACCCACAAAGGATGCAGCCAGCTTTGACATGGATCAAGTTCTTCCCGGCCAGGCACCTCTGAACTATGACCTACATGGGATGCAAATGAGAAGGTTTGCCGTAAAACATCTATGCCATCTCCTTCATTTCTGTTCTAGGGTATCGTCTTTAGGTACAATATATGGAGTTGAACAACTAGATGGCCACAAAGTACATTCTTCAATGGGATATTTTGATTACAATGTTGGCCTTAGCATGGGATTGCACTAGATGGCATATGGACAATTCTTTAAAAATTGCTGAGATGGCCACTTATGGAGGCCATCACAGAGAATTCTGTTTGGATCTCACTACATTAATAGGAGCTTTCCTTTCCACAAGGCACCTGCAGAATAAATTTTTCCATGTGTAGGAAGAAAAATCCTGTCCGGTTCCAAGCCAAGAGGGAGACACTGGAAATAAAATGGAGACTTGCTGGTTGGAAAGAAGGTCTCTGTTTATTTGATTTCCAGAAACTTCAGTGACAGCAGCAATGTTTCTGTGTTGGCTGACAAAATGGCGGAGTGAGTGGATGGATCTTTATAGGGTTCTGGGGTTTGGTGATTGGATGCTCCAGGGGATCTGTGCAATGTTTGAGCCTTGTCTTTTACTATTCCAGCGGTGGTGGGTTAATCCTATTATGTCCTAAAGGTCATGTCCTGCCTGAAGATATTTTGACTGGCCTGGATTTCTTAATAGGCACAAAATATCCATCTCTAAAGACTTCAATGTTCTGCTCGAGGCAGCTTGAGTTTTCCTATAGCAGGAAGACTGGGGCTGTTTTCTGGCTTTAAGGGCATGTTACTCCATTTCTCATGTGGGGAAATATAACATTTGGCCTCTTTTAATATTCTCCAAAATATTTCATTCTCTGGGAGTGTGTGTGTGTGGCTTCTCACACATGGGTAGGACTCAATTCTGATAAATGGTATGGAAGGAAATATTTTTATTTTCTATGAGTTCTTCTGAACAGAAAACGTATGTGCTCTGTCTAACTTCTGGATGAAACCTGGAGGAACAGAGAAGAAACCTAGTAGTTCTTTATACTAATTTGAGAGTATACAGCCTCAGAATCACATTGGAGATAGAAACACACCTCCAGATGTTGCTATATTACAACTCCCAACATTTCTTTCCATCAGACATGCTGGAAGTTGTAGTTTAGGTACACAGAGACTTCAGGTTCCTTTATTTGGTACTTTGCTACTCTGCTAAACAAATAATTTCCTCACCACTGTCAAACCACTCACTAAGGCTGCATAACTATTACTATTAGTCTTCTCATCATTCCTATCACCCATCTCCTCCCACTTATGACTGCAGGACTGTAACTTTGTCGCTTGCATCATTACGATTTATATTGATATTGTTTCCTGATTGCTTATTTGTACCTTTTGACTATCTTTAAGTGTTGTACCTTAGGATTCTTGACAAATGTATCTTGTCTTTTATGTACACTGAGAGCCTTTGCACCAAAGACAAATTCCTTATGTGTTCCATCACATTTGGCCAATAAAGAATTGTATTATATTCCATTCCGCTCTGTTCTGTTCTGTTTTATTATATTCTTTCATTCTCTGACTGGTTATCCTCTTGATTGTTAACACATGTCACTTAATTCATGAAGACACTTCAGTCATCCAGGTAAAGTTGCCTGAAAGTTGGGTCATGGCAACTGGACTTATTGTCTTGTTGGCTTGAGATGTTTCAATCAGAATATTCCCACGCACTTTGGGGAAAAACCCCTGAGGTTGGTGTGGGACGAGTTGGTACATTCCGATGACTCTTTGCCCAACTTGCTCTATCAGACTAAGCTGTCCCAAAAAGTCCAAACTGAAGAAGCTTCTTGGATGAGAAGTGAAATGTCTTCAAGGAAAAACCAAGCCTAGTTGCCCTTTGGGACACCCGGGACTGAGAATCTCCAACATTCTGATGAAGCTGTTTGATGAGCAATGAAAAGTCTCAAACCAACAAGGAAATTACTGCCATGACACAACTTTCAGACCGCTGTCATTTATGTTCTTAGGATCAACCAAGAAAAAGGAAGCATAGAAGTAAATTCCTCTTGTGTGATGATTTTTATGCAGCTGTGTTTTTCTTTGTGGAATAGCAGCCCAACTGTCAAGGAAACCTATCCCTCTCTACATGTTTGGCCTTACAAAACATAGGTTGAGAATATAAGTAGTCAAAATTTAGGCCCCATTGCTTAGTGACCATTCAAAGTTGTGACAAACCTTCCCAGGAATATTTACGACCTGGATTTGTACCATATTTTTCAGAGTATAAGACGCACCAGAGCATAAGACGCACCTTCATTTTTGGGGAGGAATACAGGAAAAAGAATTCTGCCTAAGAGGTATTCATCTGGCTAGCATCCTTAGTCTGGTCAGCTGTAGCATATATGTTTGCTGGTTTTGAGTGCACGCACACTTTTTATCCCCTGGTTGAGAATAAAAAACAGCTGATCATCAGAGAGAGAAGCAATGAGAAAAGCAGGGGAAGCCCGGAAAATCGCATCACTCGTTAGTGCTTCATTAGGGCTGAAAAAAAGCTTTGAAAAAGACATTTGGAGTATAAGACACCCAAATTTTCAACCTCTTTTAGTATCTTATACTCCAAGAAATATGGTAGTTCTGACCTCCACCACCCCACCCCACGATCATGTGATTGCTTTTTAGATGCTTAGCTGTGTGTCCCACGGTCACATGACTATAATTTACAACATTTTCTTTTGCAGGAAACAGGCACTTATTTCTGGTTAATGGCAAAAAGATGACAGATTCTCTTAATGCCCACACTGTTTTTTTAAATGACCATAGTGATACTCTGAATAGAGACTACAGGTTTGTAAAAATGGAAAGGATTCACTTAATGACTGCTGCAAGAAAGGTTGCAAAGTTGGGGACATTCTTGCGTTGACCCATTTAATGACCAGCACGACATACGATAATGCCGACCGAATTACGGTTGTAAATTGAGGACTATCTGTATATATAAAGTTAAAGGCTCTATAGAATTCCAGATATGGATGTTTCTAAGGGTGAGTCTCACTAAAACAATGTCAGGATTCAAAAAATTTTTACTATCAGTTCTGTGGCCGTGGCTTGATGGCCGTGGCTTGGTGGGCGTGGCAGGGGAAGGATAATGCAAAATCCCCATTTCCTCCCGATTAGCTGGGACTCAGGAGACAGAGAATAGATGGGGGGGGGGGGGCAGACAGAAGTGGTATTTACCGGTTCTCTGAACTACTCAAAATTTCCGCTACCAGTTCTCCAGAACGGGTCAGAACCTATAGTGCAGATACTCTGCACTATAAGTGAGAGTACCAACTAAGCATGGCTGAGATTGAAAAAGCCACACAGGATTGTATTTAGGTAGTGCTTCGATGAGAGTCAACCATGAAAGTTTGCATATTAGACAGAAAACCAAAAATACGCAAATCTGAAAGAAGCAGAAGCTCTATACTATTGGCAACATATATATAAAGTTAGGAGTTGAATTCAGCTTAACAGAGGCTTGGCCTTAAATGTAAGTAATTTTCCTTCCATACCAACAAACGATCAGTGGGGCATAATAAAAGGTCATGCACAATAAACCTGGAATTAAGGAGAAACTTCCTCAAAGTTAGAACAATTAACCAGTGGAACAGCTTGCCTTCAGAAGTTGTGGGTGCTTCGTCACTGGAGGTTTTTTAAGAGACTGGATGGTCACTTGTCTGAAATGGTATAGAGTCTCCTGCATGAGCAGGAGGGTGGGAATAGAAGACCTCAAAAATCCATTCCAGCTCTGTTCTGATTGATTAATTACTTCCACCTGAAAGCCTTAGGAAAACTTTAACCTTCTTAGGCATAATAGCAGGATTTAATATAATATATAGGTAGTGGGGAGGAAAGCTATGGCAAATCTAGACAGCATACTAAAAAGGAGAGATATCACACTGCCAACAAAAGTGTGTATAGTAAAGGTTATGGTTTTCTTAGTTGCAATGGATGGCTGTGAAAGTTGGACCATAAGGAAGGCTGAGTGCCAAAGAATGGAGGCCTTTGAACTCTGGTGCTGGAGAAGACTCCTGAGAGTCCCTTGGACTGCAAGGTGATCAAACCGGTCAGTCCTAGAGAAGATCAACCCTGACTGCTCTTTAGAAGGCCAGATCCTGAAGATGAAACTCAAATACTTTGGCCAACTGATGAGAAGGAAGGACTTACTGGAGAAGAGCTTAATCCTGGGAAAGATGGAGGGCAAAAGAAGAAGGGGATGACAGAGAATGAGGTGGCTGGATGAAGCAGGAGGCCTGATCTTAAATGGATTCCAGAGGATGGTAGAGGACAGAAAGGCCTGGAGGAACGTTGTCCATGGGGTCATGATGGGTCGGACATGACTTCGCAACTAACAACAATAGGTAATGTGAGGCTTCTAGGCAGCTCTGTTGCTTTGTAAGGAATTGTAAGTTTAATCCAGACTAAACGTTTGTGATTCTTCAGAAATGAACACACTATTTTTATTCCCCTTATCCTTCCCTAAAAACCATTCTGTACCTGGTCACTGCACCAATACCAGAGAGAGTTGATGGAAAGTCCGAGGATGAGAGCTGGCCAGGGCAGATCGCTAGTGGTGGCATCTCTGATCATGTGGAAGGAGTCTTCACGGGGCAGGTAGCAGGAAGATGAGATGTTGTAGAGGGCAGGGATGGGTGAAAGTGTCTGCCTGGGTATAGCCTCCATATATTTGTCAAATAATCCTTGATAACCTCCGATTTCATTGAAAGCTGTATGGGAAGAGTCATAGTCAAGCTGGAACTAAAATTGCATTTTTATTCAGATGTTTGCATGTTACATTACTCCTCCTGTTTCCCAGTTTGGAGAGCTCTTCCCACCCTCTGACTTTTCCATGTGCAGTGAAATTGCAATCCAGCATAGCAGGTCTTTTCTTACAGCTTTTAAAAAGTTAACTTTTGTTTTAGATTGACAGGATCAGTTGAACCTGAATAATTATAACTAAGTAGCTGTTAACCCACTGTTGCCCAGGTATTCGTTTACCCCAGGGGTGTCCAAACTTGGCAACTTTAAGACTTGTGGACTTCAACTCCCAGAATTCCCCAGCCAGCTGGCTGGGGAATTCTGGGAGTTGAAGTCCACAAGTCTTAAAGTTGCCAAGTTTGGACACCCCTGGTTTACCCCAATCCTGTATTAGACATTCACAAATGTCCGGACCAAACGTAATTTCTAATGCTGCATTTTCCTCCTTACCAGAGGGAGCCCCCTTGTGGAGTACCATGAAGCCGTTACCATGGCAACTCTGCTGTGCTGCATAGTAGGAGCCATTTTGACAGGCTGTATCTTAACAGAACACCCCCCCCCCCAAGGGGTGTTAGCAGTATTTTACGCTCACAGTATTTGTTTCCAGAGAGTAAGTCATCTGTAACATGCAGGGGTTGCCACAAAGAAGAGGGAGTCAAACTATTCTCCAAGGCACCTGAGGGTAGAACAAGAAGCAATGGGTGGAAACTAATCAAGGAGAGAAGCAACTTAGAACTGAGGAGAAACTTTCTGACAGAACAGGTTGCCTCCAGAAGTTGTGAAGGCCCCAACACTGGAAGTCTTTAAGAAGATGTTGGATAGCCATTTGTCTGAAACGGTATTATAGGGTTTCCTGCCTATTGTATTGTATTGTTTACCAAGTTTGGTTGAAATTGCTCGATGCGTTGCAGAGTTATGCTGGAACATATATATACACATAGCTAGCTAGCTAGCTCTCTCTCTCTCTCTCTCTCTCTCTATCTATCTATCTATCTATCTATCTATCTATATATATATATATCTATATATACACACACACACACACACACACATATATATATATATATATATATATATATATATATATATATATATATATATACACACACACATACATACACATATATATATATATATATATATATATATATATATATATATATATATATATATATATATATATATATATATATATATATATATATCAGTACAATTACAACACACACACACACACACACACATATATATATATATATAGAGAGAGAGACACACACACACACACACACACATATATATACACACATATATACACACATATATACATGCATACACACACAGAGCCAGATTGATAGAGTGATAGATAGATAGATAGATAGATAGATAGATAGATAGATAGATAGATAGATAGATAGATAGATAGATAGATAGTTTACTGATCCAATTTATCTCTGGTTGAAATCTTTTTTTAAAAAAAATGTACAAAAAATAGGTGAATCTGTGGAAATGGCATTATTTTTTCTCCTTAAAAATTGGGATTTATTTTATGAGGCTTCCCACCATTCCTGCCCTTTAGTGACAAAAATTTCAGAGCATCACATTTGATAAAAATGCCAGACCATTATAAATGGCTGATGTAATGTAACATGAACTCCCTTATAGAGAATTAGTGATTAATTGTTCTGACTGGCAGGAAATTTCTCCTTAGTTCTAGGTTGCTTCTCTCCTTGATTAGTTTCCACCCGTTGCTTCTTGTCCTGACCTCAGGTGCTTTGGAGAATAGCTTGACACCCCCCGCCCCTCTTCTTTGAGCAGCGACAAGGCAACTGGTCGTAAGTCAAGGACTACCTGTATCCACTTCCATTGTGTTTTCCTATGTGTGAGGCTACTGGAACCCACTTTCTGCAGTTTGAGATGACAGAAGAAACCCAGTCTTTGTATCTTCAGCATCCTACTCACCAAACCCCATCAGAACGAAAGCGCCTCCAATCATGACAAAAGTCTGGACTGTGTCAGTGTACATCAAGGCTGCTAATCCTCCTGAAAGTAAGATGGAGACTCATATGCATGTATGACGGCGATGGATTCCAGGCGGTATGCCACGGTACGGGCGTACTGGAGCCTGCCCGGAGCACCAGGTACCGTTCCAGGATGCAAGGTAAGTGCAGGGCCCACACAGAGGCTTGAGGAGGGGGGAAAATGGGCCTCCCGGAAGTTCCAGAAGGCCAGAAATGGGCCTGTTTCTGGTCTCCAGAAGGTCTCTGGAGCCTGGGAGATGCAGCCAGAGGCTTGAGGAAAGCCTCCAGAGCCCGGGGAAGGCAAAAATGGGCGGGGCTTCCGTTTTCACTTTTTCCATCCTTCCCTTGCAGACATTCCTGAATCTTTCTAATTAGCAAGTGATTTTTCCCTCCATATTTATTTCCATGTTTTTCCTGCTGCCTAAAAGGCTGTAATTATACCTCATGTACAAAAAACCCCAGTCTTTCTTTTTGGCTTGGTGTTTGGAACCCTTCCCCTAGCTGTATTTTATCACATTGCCCAGGAATTTCAGCTTCCTATTTAATGCAGGTAAGTCCTCGATTTATAACCACAATTGGGCTAGAATTTCCATTGTTAAGCAAGGCGGCTGTTAACGGTCTCACGTTCAATTTTATGACCTTTTTGGCCATGGTTGTTAAATAAATCACTGCAGTCGTTATGTGAGTCATGCAGTCATTAAACGAATCCAAGTTCCCCCCTTGACATTGTTGGTCAGAAGCTGGCTGACAATGGCAATTGTGTGATCCCAAGACGCTACAACCATCCTAAACACACACCAGTTGCCAAGCGCTCCAATTTTGATCACATGACTGTGGGGATGCGGCAATGGTCATAAGTGTGAGGGCTGGTCATAAGTCATTTTTTTCAGAAACATTTGTAACTTCCCATGTAAACGAATGGTTGTAAGTTGAGGACTACCTCATTGTACCCAGTTCATTCCCAGCCCAAGAACCCAAGTTACCTGTTGCGGTATAAATGGTGGTTGTGACTAGAAGTGCTATGACAGCCAGATAAATATTCCAGCCCAGGGCTTGCTGGATGAACACAGCACCAGAAAACATGTCCACCTGCAGGTGAGAGAAGCAGAAACGCCACCAGGGAGAAGTGCAGATTAATCAGAGTTTAAAAACCATGAGAATGTTTATACCAGCCTTCCTAAAAAGGCAAAAGTAAAGAGATTCCAATTTCCAAATATTCTCACAACATGTCACTGTGTCCCGGAAGTCTGGAATAAATGACCTACTGATATTTTGGTGAAGATGTACATGAAGAGAGATAGGATGGAGAGGTAGAGACGGATCCGTTGGCCTCCAAAACGTTTCTTCAGGTACTGGGGCATGGTGATAACCTACAGAGGGGGAGGAAGCAGATAACAGGTTACACTTTTTTATTACTAGCTGATAACCCCGGGTTGCCCAGGTATTTATTTATAGGGGAAAATATCTGGATCAAAAGTAATTTTTCATGTTGGATTTTTCCCCTTACCAGAGGGAGCTTCCTTGTGTAAGTACTGTGAAGCCATTACCATGGCAACTCCACTGGGCTGTACTGTAGAAGCCATTTTACGGCAGTACAGTAGAAGTCATTTAAGGCACCACGAGCTATATTTTAACAGAACACACACCCTGAGGAGTGTTAGGGGTGTCTTACCCCCACAGTATTTGTTTCCAGAGAGTAAGTCATCTGTGTACCAAGTTTGGTTGAAATTGCTTGAGGCATTCCAGAGTTATGCTGACACACACACACACACATGTATGTAGATTTCTTGATCAGACTTTTATTCCACCATTATTACTTTGTAGGAAACTCAAGGCAGCAAACATACTGATACTACTTCCTCCTCCCATTTTTCCCAGAACAAAAATCCAGTAAAATGGGTTGGGCTGAGAAAGAATGATTATCCCAAAGTCACCCAGATAGCTTTCATGCCTAAAATAGGATTAGAACGCACTGTTTCCTGATGATTGGCTTAGAATCACCTAGCCAGCTTTTATGCTTAAGGCAGGACTAGAACTCACTGTCTCCTGGTGATTGGCCCAAAGTCAGCCAACCAGCTTTCATGGTTATGTTGGGACTAGTATTCACTATCTCCTGGTTTCTAGGCCAGCACCTTAATGACTATACCCAGCTGGCTCTTTTCTTTCCATAGTGTTAGTGTTAGATATTAGCATATATCGTAGGAAGTCTCCTCTCTGGTCCGCTGCTACAGCGGGAAACAGGTATCGCTCTGATTGGTCGAGAGGCGTACCCGAGTCCTATAAAAGGGGAACCCTCCGGCCACAGAGCAAGCTGGATCACTTCTTCTACTAATAAAGAGCTGTTAAGTCACTTCGTGTCCGCAGTCTGTTCTCTCGTTGCCCAGATCAAACATTGGCGACGAAGGTGGGATCGAGAGACAGATAGGACGAAGAACGCTACCTTAGAATCCCCGGATTCGATCCAGCCAGGAATTCGGCAGAAATACCGGCAGCCATCTCAGGACACCGCAGCGCGGCAATTTCAAACGAGGGAAAATGGCGATGCACACCCCTCCAGCTCCATTCGACCCAATCGTGGATCATTGGGAATCATACATGCTCAGGTTCGAGTGTTTTCTCGAAGCAAACGAATATACAGGAATACCAGACTCTCGAAAGAAAAATATATTCCTGAGCTACTGCGGCCGAGAAGTTTTCGAGACGGCCGGGGACCTCTCTGAACCAACCCCCATTCAGGCGGTATCATGGACGGCGCTACAACAAACGCTGCAAACCCATTACGCGCCAAAACCTTCCCGCCACGTTTGTCGCCAAGCATTCAACACGAGGAACCAGAAGGCGGGAGAATCTATCAACCAGTACGTTGCAGCTCTACGAAAAGCAGCCACACATTGTGGATTCAGAGACCTGGACGAGCAAATTCTGGATCGATTCATATGCGGGCTGAGAGACATCTCCCTACAAAAACGGCTGTTGGCCAAAACCAATTTAAGCCTGCAGATTGCACTCGACGAGGCAAGAGCTTCAGAATCAGCAGAAAGATCAGCGGAAACAATTCAACGCGGGTTCAACACAAGCCAGCCAGCGCCAAGACACACCAGAGTCCACTACGAGGACACCATTCCAGACTTCGAGGATCCCGAACTCGAGGAAAGTCACTTGATGCGGAGCAGTCACGTGAGACCTGGGGGGAGACCCGGATTCCGTTTGCCGCCCTGCGCAAGCTGCGGAGGGAATCATCCCCGGTCTACCTGTAGGTTCAGGAACGTTGTTTGTTCGCACTGCAACAAACTTGGGCACATCGCACGAGTGTGCCGGAGCGAAGTCCCTGCCTCATGGCAGCCACCTATGTACCGCCAACAGAAGCCCAACCCAGGGGCTTGGCGAAATCAAAAAGGGCGCCCAGAGAGAAATCCACAAGTGTTTACCCAGAGAGAAAATTCCCAAAGAGCTGAGCGAGCGTATTCCCAGAGAGATTACTCGCAAAGAGCTGAGAGAGCGTTCTATCAAGACGCTCAACGAGAGTATCTTCAGGATACAGATGCTGAGATAGAGTTGACCCAGAGAGAGGAATTGCGAACGTATCTCACCACAATAAGTCAGGTCCGCACCAAGCGGCCTAAAAAGCTGAAAGTCACAGTCCTCTTGGAGGACTCACCTTGCGAGCTAGAAGTTGACACAGGATCGTCCCTGACGATCATTTCATGGGCATCCATGAAACAGGCTATCCCTAGCCTCAAAAAGAGCCAACTACGTGTTCCAGACATCCTGCTTCGAGACTACCAGGGGAACCAAGTCCCCATCGTGGGCCAAGGCACATTCCAGATCCGTTTTAAGGACATCGTAGCCCAGCTGCCCGTGACCGTCGCCAGCGCACCGTTACAGAACCTTCTTGGACTAGATTGGTTTGAAGCATTGGGGTTAGAAGTCACCGGAATCAACGCCGTGGAAAACAGCAGCGCTGAGCAGATATTTAAGGAGTTCGAGGATGTGTTCAGCCCCGGTCTTGGTAAGTATGTGGGTAAGCCAATCTCATTTAATTTAGACCCCAAAGTGCCGCCAATCCGACTTAAGCCGAGACAAGTGCCTTTTGTACTCCGCCCAAAAATAGATAAGGAGATAGATAAGTTAGTGGAGTAAGGAATCCTTGAGCCGGTGGATCACGCGCGTTGGGAAACTCCCATTGTGACCCCCGTTAAGTCAGACGGGTCAGTCCGCATCTGCGCGGACTATAAATGCACAATTAATGTCGCACTACAACAAAGCGCATATCCTGTGCCAGTAGTACAGCACTTATTGCACTCGTTGGGGCCAGGAAAGATATTTGCTAAATTAGACATGGCACAAGCTTACCAGCAGTTGCCCGTAGATAGCGCCACAGCGGAGGCCCAAACCATAGTGACGCATAGAGGAGCATTCAAATGCAACCGGCTACAATTCGGTGTGAGCATTGCTCCAGGTTTGTTCCAGAGCGTCATGGAACGACTTTTGCAAGGGATACCGGGAGTCGTCCCCTATTTCGACGACATCTTAGTGTCCGCTGCAAACGAGGAGCAATTAAATAAAAGAGTCAGAACTGTTTTGGCCAGAATCAGAGAGAAGGGTCTCCGCCTTAAAAAAGAAAAATGCCAAATTAACGTGCCTAGCGTATAATTCCTGGGTTATAGAATCGATGGTCAGGGAATACACCCCACTTCAAAGAAAATTAAGGCGATCCAGGACACCCCCACACCACGGAATCAGACCGAGTTGCAGGCCTTCCTTGGACTACTTAACTTCTACAGCGTTTTTCTGAGACAGAAGGCGACCGTTGCTGAGCCGCTACATCGACTACTCCAGAGGAACGCACCATGGAGATGGGGACGATCCGAAGCAGCAGCTTTTGCCGGGGTAAAGCGCCTGCTCACCACTGACTCGCTGTTAGTCCAATACAGCCAGACACTACCGCTGGTATTGACCTGCGACGCATCACCTTTTGGAGTTGGCGTAGTCCTTAGCCACAGGATGCCAGACGGAAAAGAAGCACCCATCACCTTCTACTCTAGAACTCTTTCATCGGCCGAGAGGAACTACAGCCAGATGGACAGAGAAGTGTTAGCTGCTGTAGCTGGAGTAAAACGTTTCCATGAATACCTCTACGGCCGCGATTTTGAACTAATTACAGATCACAAACCACTGTTGGGACTTTTGGCGGGAAACCGCCCCACTCCGGTCTCCCTTTCTCCACGCATGACCAGGTGGACTGTTTTCCTGGCTGCGTACTCCTACAAGTTAATTCATCGACCGGGCTCCACTCTAGGACACGCAGACGCACTCAGCCATTGCCCACTACCGGACCTTTTGCCAGACCCCACTCCCGAAGTACCGGTGTTGCTCATTGACTGTTTGGACTCTGGACCGGTTTCTTCCTGCGACGTTGCAAGGTTCTCCTCTAAAGACAGTTTAATAAAGCAAGTTCAAACTTGGGTTTGGAGGGGGTGGCCGAAGGGAAACGTGGGCCCGGAATTCAAAGTGTTTTGGTCGAAACGGGACGAACTCTCAGTGTTACAAGGTTGTTTATTGTGGGGGGATCGAGTTGTTATTCCTTATGCATTACGTAGAAATGTGTTAGATGCATTACATGTTGGGCACCTGGGGATCGTTAGGATGAAGGCGTTAGCGAGAAGTTACGTTTGGTGGCCAAACATGGATAAAGAGATAGAGGAGTGGGTGGCCACTTGCGATCCATGCCAAGAATCGAGACCAGCACCCCCGGAAGCGCCCGCCACAGAATGGGAAAAGCCTAAAGCACCCTGGTCGAGAATACACATCGACTTCGCAGGGCCAGTTCAAGGTCAGACGTTCCTTATAGTTGTGGATGCATACTCCAAATGGCTAGAAGTAGTCCTAATGACTTCAAACACGGCAGAGGCAGTCATTAAGGTTCTACGGCGACTTTTCGCCACTCATGGCCTGCCCGACCTCCTGGTCTCCGATAACGGGCCCCAGTTCACGGCCATGCAATTCGAAACATACTTAGCAGGTCAGGGAATTCGGCATGCCCTCGTCGCGCCATTCCATCCGGCATCAAACGGACAGGCGGAGAGAATGGTGCGATCCGCAAAAGAGGCCCTCGCTAGGATGGGTCCAGGTGATTGGCAAACACGCATTGACCATTACCTATTAATCCAACACATTACCCCCAGCGCAACGACGGGTAGGAGCCCCGCTGAGCTACTCATGGGCCGCCGTCTACGGTCTCACCTGGACCGTCTTCACCCAAATTACTCTGCCACAACACCCCCAGACTCCACAAGCAAAATTCGGAGCTTTAGCATAGGGGATTCAGTATATGCCCACAACTATGCAGGGGGAACATTGTGGATGCCGGCAAGGGTCATTGGCATCACGGGTCCACGATCATATCTGTTAGAGCTGGAAGATGGGCGGAACTGGAAAAGGCACATCGATCAACTTCGGGGTCGCCTGGCACACTCAGACTTACGAACCGAGGACGAAAGCTACCTACCAACGCAAAGTCAGCCACTCGAGAGCCCCAACACAGAGAACTACGACACCAGCAAGCCCAGGTCAGAACAAGAGGCCGAGCACGAAATGGAACAACCCCCAAGCAATGAGAGCAAGCAGACCCCCGAACACCCGAGCAACGAAAGCATGCAACCCCCCGAACTTGAAACTGAGAAAGCAGCCGATCCTGCAACCACTCCTAACCAACCCGAACTGCGACGCTCCACTCGAGTAAGGCAAACTCCAACATACCTTAAGGACTACATAACAAACCGCAATGTTCCGTCTAAGAGGGGAGGGGTGTTAGATATTAGCATATATCGTAGGAAGTCTCCTCTCTGGTCCGCTGCTACAGCGGGAAACAGGTATCGCTCTGATTGGTCGAGAGGCGTACCCGAGTCCTATAAAAGGGGAACCCTCCGGCCACAGAGCAAGCTGGATCACTTCTTCTACTAATAAAGAGCTATTAAGTCACTTCGTGTCCGCAGTCTGTTCTCTCGTTGCCCAGATCAAACAGTTAGAAGATCCCCCAAAAGGCCAGAATGTTTAATCCACAACTCAAATGTTACGCAACACACTCAGACCACAAGAGGATTTGCAGGATCCAATCAGGGTCGGTCACTGGGATCAGAGGTTTTGTCTTCCAAGCTTTTGGACTTGTCCAGGAGCCCATCCTCAGCGAACTTCCCCGTGTCAAGAAGATTTGACAGGGTTGGCATGCTCAGGTTGGCATACTTTCGGTGGCAAGAGATCTGCCTCCTCTGTCACCAGGTCTGCCTGGTGAATGGTATTAAAGGCCAGGCACTTTCCCCAGCTAATGGGTCAAGGAGAAGTATGAATTTTCCTCAATCCTTTATTTTTTGTGTTGCATAAAATAACAGGAATGGATCCTGTTTGGTTAAATTAAGAATTTGGAGGAGATTGGCATTTGACGAACTCACTCTGGATATTTGGCTGCAACATTCCTCTCAACTTAATCTACTTTGCAAGGCTGATGTGAAGAAAAGTAAGGAGGGTAGAGAGAATGATGGAACTGCCCTGAATTCTTTGGGAAGATTAAAAATGCCACAGACAAGGAAACAAATCAATGTGTGACAGAGAGCAGAAATCACTACCTCAGCAGAGAGGTAAACTGGAACAAAGAGCCATCCCAGGAGAAGAACAAAAAATATAGCCTAAAAAGAAAGAAAACAAAAAGGAATGAGAACCAGGATAGGTCAAGTTTCCATCTTTTTCTCCCCCCCCAATCCCCATCAAAGCGTATGGATGATTAATTTGCAGCTTGTGACAGGCAGAAAGGAAACAAGTGAAGCTTCCTCCAGCATTGCATTGTCAATTCTTACTGATTATCTGTAGAAATCGGAAAAATTTCTTCCGCAGCACCAGAGTTGTGGGCGTGGTGGGAATCAAAAAAGGCAAGGTGACATTCATATCAGAGGTGGTATCCAGCAGGTTCTGACCAGTTCTGAGAACCGGTAGCGGAAATTTTGAGTAGTTCAGAGAACCAGTAATTACCGCCTCTGACTGGCCTGGCCCCCATCTATTCTCTGCCTCCCAAGTCCCAGCTAATCAGGAGGGAATGGGGATTTTGCAGTAACCTTCCCCTGCCATGCTCACCAAGCCACGGCCACCAAACCATGCCACATCCACCAAGCCACGCCCACAGAACCAATAATAAAAATTTTTGAATCCCACCACTGATTCATATTGTACGATAAAACTATTGCTGCCTCTTAATGTGCACCATTGCACAATTGTGAGGGCCATCTTGCTTTTTTTGACCTGCCCTACCCTGCAGATCTTTTCTCTCTGCTGGTGGGGAGGGTGAAATCAGGGACTCATCAAGGTATTCTGGTGCTTTCTGCTCAGCAAATGAAGTAGGTGTTGCTCCACCCCCCTTGTGGGGATTCCTCTTTGGCAAGGGTGAGCAACCTATGTCCCTTTCGTGACCTGTGGACTTCAATTCCCATGCTGGTTTAGGAATTCTGGGAGTTGAAGTCCACAAGCCGTACAGAGAGGCCATAGTTGCCCACCCCTGCACTGCGGAAACTCCCAACCTTTTCTCTCTGCTACTTACATTCCATTCAAATCCTGCCACGGCCAGACCATTCGCTGCTCCGGTGCCTGCCAAACCCACAAAATGCCCACTGCCAATGTTGCTGGCAAAGAGAGAAGCGCCAATCTGTAAACATAACCACAAAGTTTTCTTTAAAAAAAAAAAGCATATTGACTTTCTAAATCTACTGGGCCCTGTCGCCTTGGGTCTCGTCTCCCAGTTCATCCAGTAACTTAGTTCACTTTTCTTTCTCTCCTACCCTTATTGCATCTTCATAGAAATCCTATGATCGGGGGACTTTAGAGGTCATCTAGTCCAGTGCCCCTCAACCTTTTGGCTGCCAGGGACCGGTTCTGTGGAGAGAGGTTTTTCCATGGACTGGAGTGGGTGTAGTTTTGTGTGCTGCCTGCATCCCACAGATAGAGCTTTGTTTGTTTGTGTGGCCCAGTTTCCTGCATTCCATGGACCGGTGCAAGTCTTTGGACCAGCGGTTGGAGACCCCTGATCTAGTCTATGCCTATCACCGACAGATTGTTTCATATCCCTCTCCTTCCCAAATAACCCACTTGCCTTTCCTTTTTCCTTCTAGACTTTGCTGCATCCCTCAATTATTGGGGCCCCTTGTCTCCTCTCCCTCCTCTTTTTTGGTCACTCACCGGCCACCACATCATCTTCCTTCCAGCCAAAAAATATCCCCCAACTGTTCCTCGATTGATCCGGCGCATGGACTGTGAGCCACAAGAGAAAGAGGAAAAAGATGAGGATTTATGGTCTGAGTCACATAACACAGCCTACCCCTGGTTGTCTTAATCATGGTTTGTGGAATAAACCACAAGCATCTTAGTTTCCTACATCATGGCTTCCTTCTGCACCAGAGGTGGTATTCAGTCAGTTCTGACCGATTCTGGTGAACCGATAGCAGAAATTTTGAGTAGTTCAGAGAACTGGCAAATACCACCTCTGGCTGGCCAATGGTGGGATTTGACCGGTACGCCCCGGTACACATGTACCAGTACCTGCTGGGAGCACCAGGTACCGTTCCAGTACAGTGCTCTGGAGGCTCCACCCACCCGCCCACCCTCCTTACCTGCATTTGAGCCGATTAGGGCTTCGGTGCACGCACATGGAACATATGGCGCCTACGTGATGCTCCACTGAGCAGCTGAAGCGTCGTGGGTGGTAAGTATGCATATGCTTGCTGCACGCTTGCTGCGCGCTTGCTGCGCACTGCATGTGGTGGACGCCCGGCCCCATTGCACTGTACCGGTTGCAAAGGGATCCGGAACCCACCATTGTGGCTGGCCCTGCCCCCATCTATTTGCTGCCTCTTCAGTCCCAGCTGATTGGCTGGGTCTTCTTCTTTTGCCCTGCACAGGAGGATGGAGCTGGAAAGTAGGTTAGTGGGACGGGGAGGAAATGGGGATTTTACAGTATCCTTTCCCTGCCATGCCCACCAAGCCATGCCACGCCCACAGAACCAGTAGTAAAAAAAATTCCATCCCACCACTCCTCGGCACCCCTGCTTTTCTTTTTGTGGCCTTTGGAACCGCCTCTAATCAGGACTGAGTCATTTGAGCTCTATAGTAGGGGTATCACAGCGAAGAAAGCAAAATCAAGTTCCCAAATTGTCCTCTACTGAAATCCAGATCTGCCCACTGCAGTCAGCATCCCTCCATGTTGAAGCTGATTGCAGATCCCCTCCTCCTCCTTTCCTTCCCACTTTAAGTCATGTGGACTTCAACTCCCAGAATCCTCCAGCCAGTAATGGTAGCTGAGGAATTCTGGGAGTTGAAGTACACACCTCTTCAAAGAGCCAAAGCTCCCCCCCAAAAAAAACCCACTGCTCTAAATAAAAGAAAGATATGTTCAGGTCGAAAAAGCCAAGATGGTAGGAGTGGCACTGTGATCAAAGCTGCTTCTGTTTTTTTTTTACATGCAATGCAGGACGAGCTTTAATTGCACTGTTGCGCTGCTATCTTGGCTTTTTTTAACCCATGCCCTGCAGACACCCCTGAAATAAAGACAGATAAAAGAGGCTAATGTGATTCAGCTTGGCAAATAAGGTACATAATCATTTAATCCCATTTAATCGGTATCAAAGGAGGTAATTTCTAGACTAAACTAGAAGACAGTGCCTGGGAGCAGATTGTATTCTTTAAAGAACGAGAGTTAACTCACTCATCTTTCCAATTTCACTCATTACCAGCTTCCAGTACATTCCTGAACCATGTAACTGAGGATAATAATTAACCCCCTGGAGCAATAAGGTCAGAAATTTAAAAAAAAGACAAGACTCTAACAGCCTGGATAAAAAAGCCTAATAAACACACAAGTCACCTTGCCAGCTTGCATTTTGGCATAGGACTTTGTGAAAGAGGGCTGCAAAAGGGCTGCAGGTGGCATTGTCTTATTTGTACCTAACAAAGTCACTGTTTAAGTGCTTTGCCTACCTTTTCACAACTGACACAATCTATGGCTGTATGTCTCACTCTGTGTGTGTATCCAGAATACCTCTGGAACGCCTTGAGCAGTTTTAACCAAACTTGATACACAGATGACTTACTCTCTGGAGAAAAATACTGTGGGGGTAAGACACCTCTAACATCCCTCGGGTGTGTGTGTGTTCTGTTAAGATACAGCCTGTTATGCCTTAAAATGGCTTCTACTATAATGCCGTAAAATGGCTTTTACTGTACAACGCAGTGGAGTTGCCATGGTAACAGCTTCACAGTGTTCCACAAAGGGGCTCCCTCTGGTAAGGGGGAAAAGCCAACATTACAAATTACGTTTGGTTCGGACATTTCCCCCCTATATATAAATACCTGAGCAATGCTGGGTTATCAGCTATTATTATAAAAATCTAAGGAGTTTGGGTTAGACACCTTGAACAGATTATATGCACTTTTATTTGCACCCGATGGTTATTTTGATAAATCAATCAGTTGTTTTGCTAATTAAAAATGCCTTTGTTAGACAGTATTTGATTTCTAAATTTTGGCACACTTTATTGAGTTGCCTGTTAAAAGCTGATTCCCTGGATAGTTTATAAATTGGAACAAATGAACATTTTAAATGGAATATTGTTTCAACAAATAAAAAAAGAAAGAAAATGGCAGTGCTGTATTAGGGGAAAAATACATAGAAGCAGACTGAAATAATTAGCACTTTAGAATCAAAGGATGAAAATGTATCTGCATCTGATGGAGTTGCAGCTCACAAAAAATATGCTTTTTAAATAAACATTATCAGTACAGAAGGGTGCTATGAAGCTTCTGATCCTGGTGAGAAGAAGCCATAATAAAGCTCCTTCTGTCTAAATAAACAGCAAGAGTTTTATTTCATTTGATGGTTCCTCGGTTTTATCCCTTAAATAAAGGATGCCTGGGGATACAGACTTTTGGGACCTTAACAACTGCAACAACTACAAGTAACAACTTTCTTGGCCTGTATACCCTTGTGAAAAAATAAAGATATTGAGATCAAATAGAGAATCTCCGAATATCTTTCATGCTTCTCTAAAAGCAGTAAATCTTGATTTAGATTTCCCTTCTTGGCTATTAGCAAATTTGCAGCCAGTTTTCAATCTGGAAGGAATCCACTCCAGAGGGAAACGGTACTGACTGTTTCCAGTATTGCGAGCCTAAAACAAATCATTTTTAGGGAAATTAAGAGAAACTTTAAACTGCTTCTGAAATTTTCATAAATACATGCTAGTTGCCAAGCGCCTGAATTTTGATCATCTGACCAATGGAGATGCTACAATGGTCAAAAGTGTGGAAACCAGTCATAAGTCTCTTTTTCAGTGACACTATAGCTTTGAATGGTCACTAAATGAATGCTTGTACCAAGTTTCCCTGAAAATAAGACCTCCCTGGATAATAAGCCCAATTGGGCTTTTGCATGCATGTGCTAAAATAAGCCCTCCCCTGAAAATAAGCCTTGTGCAAAAATATTGCAACACAGCTGCAGCCACGAGGTGACCACGCTCGCCCCCTTCTGCACCTCAAAAACAATAAGACCTCCCTGAAAATAAGGCCAAGTGCTTATTTCGGGGGTCAAAAGAAAATCTTTTCGGGGAAACATGGTAAGTCAAGCAGTGCCTGTACTTTTTACAATCTAAATGCCCCACTACCAGGAGAGCAATTTCAGCCCAGCGTTACGTCCCAAGTGACCTATACGTACCCAAAGGCCAGTGCCAATGATCACAAGGAAGTAAAAACAGATGACCAAAATGTCTGCCACGTTGCTGATGGCCACCGTTTTAGATGTTTGGGGTGGTGATTCTGTCTCCATGATGCTGTAAACTCCAGATGTATCCCAGCCACAAAACCAAAGAGAAATATTACCTTCTTGGACAATTTTTCTAAAGAACGTTCATGAGTAGTTAATAACCAACTTTGTCATGGGTTGGATGTGCAATTAACTTGGAACATAACTTGGACTGGAGGGCAAGGGGGGGGGAGTTTGGAAATGATGTGAGAAAGGGCAACTTCTACTACCTGGGTTCAGCTTGTCTCCCCCAACATTTTGTAGAAGATGCCTAGTACCGTGTTTCCCCGAAAATAAGCCACGCCCTGCTAATAAGCCCAATCGGGCTTTTCAGAGCATGCGCCACAATACGCCCTCCCCTGAAAATAAGCCCGCCCCCAGTCCCCGCCATTAACACTGTACCACCTACCGGTACAGCTTCCAGGGCAAAAAGAGGGCTCGCCGCAAAAACAGCGGCAGGCCAGCAATGTGATCACCCCCTCCTGCCTGTTCCTACTCGTGCAAAAAAACACCGCCAACCCCAATGGCAAAGGCAGCCTGCCTGGTTCCCTTCCTCGCGTTCCTCGCCATTGTGCTCAGGGAAGCGGCTGGTGAAAAAAAAAACTTCTCACGAGTTCAATCAAACATCTTGAAATCGCGAGAAGGTTTTTTTTTTTTTACCAGGGGCTTCCCTGAATATAATGTCGAGGAATGCAACAAAGCTAGAAAGGTAGGAGGCACGCCCCACGGCCCAACACCGCCCACTTTGCCCGAATGGTAAAGGCAGCCTGCCTGGTTCCTTTCCCCGCCATCCCTTTAACGAGGGGCGGCAGGTGGGATGGGAGGGAGAAGCGAGGCACGCCTCCTACCTTTCCAGCTCCGTCGTGTTCCTCGCCCTTTCGCTGATTGAATCCCCTTGTAAAAAAATCTCATTAGTTCAACTCGCGAGATCTTTTTTTACAAGGGGATTCAATGAGCGAAAGGGCGAGGAACGCAACAGAGCTGTCAGTCTCTGGAAGCGCTAGGACACGCATCTCGCTTCTCCCCCCCCCACCTCTCCCCCCTCACTAAAGGGGCGGCAGGAGAGGGAACCAGCCAGGCTGCCTTTATCATTGGGGCGAGGTGGGCGGTGTTGGGCTGCGATGCGCACCTCTTTCCAGCTTCATCGCGTTCCTCGCCCTTTCGCCCATTGAATCCCCTTGTAAAAAAAATCTCATTAGTTCAACTCGCGAGGTTTTCCTACAAGGGGATTCAATGGGAGAAAGGGCAAGGAACGTGACGAAGCTGGAAAGATAAGAGGTGTACCTCACAGCCCAACACCGCCCACCTCGCCCCAATGATAAAGGCAGCCTGGCTGGTTCCCTCTCCTGCCGTCCCTTTAGTGAGGGGGGAGAGGTGGGGGGGAGAAGCGAGACGCATGTCCTAGCGCTACCAGAGACTGACAGCTCTGTTGTGTTCCTCGCCCTTTCGCTGATTGAATCCCCTTGTTAAAAAAACCTCACGAGTTGAACTAATGAGATTTTGGAAGACTCTCTGTCCGGCAGCCAGCCCACCATAGAGAGCACTCCTAGAGCGGCCGATGCTGAAAGACTCGGCCCCGAGTTTTGAAGTTGCGCGGAGTGGAGCGGGGCGGCGGCGGGCGGCGGCGGGCAGCAGCAGCCAGCGGCAGTGGCCTGGGAGAGCTGCGCAAGGGCTTGGTGAGGCTGCGGGCGGAACAGGCGCTCGTGCAACCCACTTCTCCAGCCGGGCAGAGCTCCATGCACTGACCTAGGGGGTATCCCGAATGTGCCAAGCCGCAGGAGCTGGGGGGCGGGCAGAGCACCACATGGCTTGGCACCTTAGGGATTACCCCCTAGGTCAGTGAATGGTGCTCTTCCCGGCTGGAGAGGGGATTTGCCGGGCGGCTGCTCGTGAGCATGGTTACCTCATGGCTGCTTCGCCGCTGAGGCTGTGCCCGGCTCTTCGGGAGCCAGTTCACAAGGGAGCAGCCGCCCGGCAGCCCCAAAACAATAAACCCTCCCTGATAATAAACCCAAGGGCATATTTCGTGGGGCAAAAGAAAATAAGCCCCTGGCGTATTTTCGGGGAAACACGGTAGGCAGATGTCAAGAGGCAGAGCATTCCTTGACACAAATCTTCATGTCTTGGTTTGGATACGCAAGTAGTTGTATGACATGTATTGTGTTCTTGACACCAAAAACAAAGGCTCAGTGCAGAACTTGAAGATGTGGTGGACTTCAACTCCCAGAATTCCCCAGCCAGCAATGCGAGTTGAAGTTCACATATCTTCAAGTTCCCAAGTTTGAGAAACATTGGCTTAGTGCATTAGTCCCCTAATAAAGGGGACTATTTGTAGCTCAGGGTTGAAATGAGGGGTCCTGGGTGCTCTCTGAACTTGCTTGTTTTCTTACAGATGTTTCATTACCCTAACTAGCAGGGACATGCGGTCAGGGGAGGCAAGGGAGGCAGAGCCTCACCTCTCTTCATGAAATAATAGTATATAATAATAATATATATTTCGTCCCATCCCTTTTACACGGCTCCCACTAAGTTCCGGTAAGGAGAAGAGCTTTTGGGGAGTGAAGAGGAAGAGGAGGGAGGAGGAGGAGGAGGAGGAGGAGGAGGTGCGTGCACGGGGCGGTGCCAGCTGGGCAACCGGCGGAGGCAGGAGGGTTCTCGGAAGCGCCAATAACCTTGCTGCCTCCGCTGTACTTTGCACGCTCCTCGCGACTGCAATAGACGTCCAGAAATGGCAGGGGCTGTTGGGCTGGAAGCCCAAACCCCATTAGCCACAAAAGCCGCTTCTGGATGTATATTGCAGTCGCGAGAAGCGCGCAAAGTCTGGCAGAGGCAGGAAGGTTCTCATCGTTCCCCAGTCGCTTTCGTGGCGTCGTCATCCGGGAGCGCCGACAACATTTCTGCCTCCGCAGCTCCTGGGCGCGACTGGACGGATGTAACCAGAGCGACGCCAAGGCGATCCGGGCGGACGAAAGAGCGAGCGAGCGAGCGATGGAGGATCAGGCAGCCTGATCCTCGGTTGCTCACCTGCCGGACCGCCTCGGCGCCATTCTGGCAACCTCCGTCCGTCCGCGCCCGGGAGCTGCGGAGGCAGAAATGTTGTCGGCGCTCCCGGATGACGAAGCCACGAAAGCGACTGGGGAACGATGAGAACCTTCCTGCCTCTGCTGGACTTCCCGCGCTCCTCGCAACTGCAATATACGTCCAGAAGCAGCTTTTGTGGCTAATGGGGTTTGGGCTTCCAGCCTAACAGCCCCTGCCACTTCTGGATGTCTATTGCAGTCGCGAGGAGCACGCAAAGTCCAGCAGAGGCAGGAAGGTTCTCGCCATTCCCCAGTCGCTTTCGAGGACTGCGGAGCGCGAGCTGGTGGAGCACGCTCAGGAAGGCGGGGAATGGGATCACGTGTGCTGGAGGCTGAGGCAGCCTCAGCCTCCAGCACACGTGGTCCCATTCCCCGCCTTCCTGATGACGTCACCAGCCTCACCAGCCATAAACCTCACCGCACGTCACTGCTAACTAGCACTGATGATTAGCTAGTGAGGGTAATGAAACATCTGCAAGAAAACAAGCAAGCTCAGAGAGCACCAAGGACCCCTGCATTAGAACTTTCTGGAAAAATATTTTCTGAATACCAGCTTGTTCTGATTAATTTCAGGTAAAAGCTGAGTTAGCCGTGTCTACTTCCTTTAGATGACCAAGAGGAGGGATGGAGAACTGATTTTTATGCCTCCAGCTAGTGTGGTTCATAGTGATGGACGTGGGTCCTGTCAATTAGCCATATCTGAAACCCTCTCTAAAAAGCATGGGCCCTACTATGGGGCAGAAAGTTGTTTTCAACTCCCAGAGACCACATAGTTATTGATTTAGTATAATAAGTTGTTCAGCGGACTTGGCATCCCCACTGACTTTGCTTATCAGAAGGTTGCAAAAGGTGATCACATGGCCCAGGGACACTGCAACTGTCACAAATACATGCCAGTTGACAAACTCCCAAATTCTGATCACTTGACATGGAGATGCTGCAACAGTCTTTCTTAAGTGTGAAAAATGGTCATAAGCAGAGGTGGGTCGCTCCCGATTTGGTTGAACTGGTAGTGGTGGCGGAGGGAGGCTCCACCCACCCACCCGGACACTTCTGTGCATGCGCAGAAGCATTGCGTGCACGTGCAAGCACAAGCAAACCAGTAGTAAACCGGCTAGCAACCCACCACTGGCCATAAACCACTTTTTTCAGAACTGGTGTTAAGTCTAGGACTATCTGTAAAAGAGAGAGTAAAACAATGAACAATAAAACAAAGAGCAAAACATCTCCCATAAATCAACAGGAGGGGAATGCCAGATGCCAAAACAAAAGCATTTCTCACTGCATATCTATGGAATTGTTTTACCAAGGTAGAAAACTGTGGCTTTATATCTCAACATGATTTGATCGATTCCACTCATCTAAGAACTGATTTTTCCCCACACAACCTTGGCAACTTTAAGGTGTGTGGGCTTCTGATCCCACAATTCCACAGTCAATGAACCTCACCAGTCAGCTAAACATCTTTATTCAATCCATTTCTATTTGGGTCACAGACCAGCATTACTACGCATCTTTATTTTTGCATCTTTGGCAAAGTGAAAGAACTGCAGCCATGTATTTTGGGAAATTGTGTCCGCAAGCTTGCACCATAAGATTTTCACCAGCAGAGAGGGCTATTGGCTAGGAAGGATCATGTGATTCAGGAGAATGAAAATAATAAGACCTGTAAGCTCTCTTGGCTGGTTTATGCAACTGTAAGCAATCGAAATGATAAGAAAAGTGGGATCCAGGAGCAAAAATCATGTCTGTACAAAACTGGTTAAAGAAACTTCATAACGGTGAGGACAATTAACCAGTGGGAACAGGTTGCTTTCAGAGGTTGTGGGTCCTTCATCACTGGAGGTTTTTAAGAAGAGACTGGACAGTCACTGGTCTAAAGTGACTGTCCAGGTATAGTACTGGTATAGGCTCTCCTGCTTGAGCAGGGGGCTGGACTAGAAGACCTCCAAGGCCCCTTCCAACTCTGATAATAGCAGTAACTATGTGAGGGATCTTGGAATCTTAGTGGACAACCAATTAAATATGAGCCAATGGTGTGCAGCAGCAGCCAAAAAAGCCAATGCACATTGCATTAACAGAGGGATTCAATCAGGATTATGTGAGGTACTAATACCACTTATAAAGCCTTAGTAAGAATACTGCATCCAGCTTTGGTCACCACACTATTAAAAAAACGTGGAGACTTTAGAAAGAGTGCAGAGAAGAGCAACAAAAATGATTAGGGACCTGGAGGCTAAAACATATGAAGAACTGTTTCAGAAACTGGGCATGGCCACTCTAGTGAAGAGAAGGACCAGGGAGACATGATAGCAGTGTTCCAATATTTGAAGGGCTTCCACAGAAAAGTGGGAGTCAACCTATTTTCCAGGGGCCTAAAGGCCAGGCAAAGAATAATGGATGGAAACTAACCAAGGAGAGATTCAACCCTCGATTGATCCGGCGCAATCTTGGCTGTTTTAATTTGTGAGCTACCTAGAGTGACATAAATAAGATGAGTAGTAATATTAATTGAATGAAATATATACAATTATTTTTAAATATCCCCAAAGCTGTTTAGTCTACCATCTCTTGAAGTAGTTGAACACCCTATTAAAAAGCAAGAGGTTTTCAACCAATAATCATTAGTAAAGGGTTATGAAACTGGCAGAGAAAAATCAGAGCTTATCCTGTTTTAAAACAGCTTCTAAAAACAGCTATTCCAAGTTGCTGTGTGATAACAGAACTGTCTTTGGGAGCAGTTTTGGAAGGAGTTCACCTCAGAATGGTAGACTTCATGAGTACTTTGTGTTAGATTGGGCAATGAACATGCAGACACAGGGTAACAGTGCAACAGCTCTTTATTAACAGCAACAACAAGTGTGAACAATCCAGCAAAGACTGGGTCTGACAGCAGCCCTTTTATAGGGAGCTGTCAGACCCTCAGCCAATAGAATCAAACCTCTGTTCCCTTCGGAAGATATCTAACACCCCTCCCCTTTTAGATGGAACAATCCTACTGGTAACGTAGTCACACAGGTAGGTGGGCTTTTGTGTAGCTTAGCCTGACCTGCGCAGTTCAGTAGGAGGGGTTCCTTTGGACAGGTCAAACAGACCTGTTTGCTCTGCAGCTCCACTTGGTGGAAGCTCCTGGAATCTTCCACAGGCCGTGGCTGGAGCTTCTAGAGCTGGTTCGCTCGGAGCTCGTTGCGAGCCTGCAACACCACCAGATAAATATTCCGGACAACTCAGGCTTGAGCTGACTGTAGGAGGAGTGAGCGGTTGCTCCGTTTGGGTAGGGCTTTGGCTAACTTGAGCAGGAGTTACCACTGGTGGTCGAAGATTGGAGTTGGAGAGGCGGCCATGGAGTTGGTCAATGTCCCTTCTCCAATTCCTACTGTCCTCGAGCTCTTGAAGGTAGGAGCGAGGGCCAGTGATGCCTATCACCATGGCAGGAATCCATGGAGTTCCCCCGGCATAGTTGTGGGTGTATACCCATTCCGAATTTTGCTTGTGGAGTCTGAGGGCGAAGCGGCAGAATAATTTGAGTGTAGCCGGTCTAAGTGGGATCTTAGCTGGTGACCCATGAGAAGCTCAGAGGGGCTTCTCCCAGTGGTGTCACTGGGTGTGATATGTTGAATTAGGAGGTAATGGTCAACCCGTGTTTGCCAATCTCCCAGGCCCATCCTAGAGAGGGCCTCTTTTGCAGATCGCACCATTTGTTCTGCCTGGCCATTGGAAGCCGAATGGAACGGTGCGACCAGGGCATGCCGAATTCCCTGGGCTGCTAGAAAATGAACGGCCATGAATTCGGGGCCGTTGTTGAGACCAAGACATCGGGCAGGCCTTGCGTGGAGAAAAGTCTCCGTAGTACCTTGATGACCGTCTCTACCGTTGTGGAGGACATCAGGACTACCTGTAACCACTTCGAGTAGGCATCCACAACTATTAAGAATGTTTGGCCGCGAACTGGGCCAGCAAAGTCTATATGCACCCTAGACCATGGTGCTTGAGGACGCTCCCACTCCTTAGCGGGCGCCTCTGGGGGAGCAGGTCTGGACTCCTGGCACGGTGTGCAGGTAGCCACCCATTCTTATACAATACAATACAATACAATAGTAGAGTTGGAAGGGACCTTGGAGGTCTTCTAGTCCAACCCCCTGCCTAGGCAGGAAACCCTATACCGTTTCAGACAAATAGCTATCCAACATCTTCTTAAAGACTTCCAGTGTTGGGGCATTCACAACTTCTGGAGGCAAGCTGTTCCACTGATTAATTGTTCTCACTGTCAGGAAATTTCTCCTCAGTTCTAAGTTGCTTCTCTCCTTGATTAGTTTCCATCCATTGCTTCTTGTTCTACCCTCAGGTGCTTTGGAGAATAGTTTGACTCCCTCTTCTTTATGGCAACCTCTGAGATATTGGAACAATGCTATCATGTCTCCCCTAGTCCTTCTTTCTCTTAAGCTAAACATACCCAGTTCCTGCAACCGTTCTTCATATGTTTTAGTCTCCAGTCCCCTAATCATCTTTGTTGCTCTTCTCTGCACTCTTTCTAGAGTTTCCACATCTTTTTTACATCGTGGCGACCAGAACTGAATGCAGTATTCCAAGTGTGGCCTTACCAAGGCATTATAAAGTGGTATTAACACTTCACGTGATCTTGATTCTATCCCTCTGTTGATGCAGCCTAGAACTGTGTTGGCTTTTTTGGCAGCTGCTGCACACTGCTGGCTCATATTTAAATGGTTGTCCACTAGGACTCCAAGATCCCTTTCACAGTTCTATCTCCCTGTCCATGTTAGGCCACCATATGTAACTCCTTGCTAGGGACTTCATCCTGATAATCCCTGGGTGCCCTACATGTAAAGCTTCCAATACTGCAATGCGCAGTTTGGGTGGAACAACCATTCACAACAGACAATTTGTCACGTTTACAAAAATACATATTGAACTCAGACCCCACAGGCCCCTTGGGCCACCCCCTCCACATCCAGTTCATAATTTGTTTAACAGTGGAGTCTTTGGTGGAGTAGCGTGCCACATCACTAGACGAGACTGAACCAGTCTCCAAACAGTCAATAAATAAGACTGGCATCTTGTGTGTAGGGTTAGCGAGGATTTCTGGCAATGGGCAGCAACTCAACACCTCTGCATGTCTCAAGGTTGCACCAGGTTGGTACACCAGCCAGTAGGAATAACCAGCCAAGAAAATAGTCCACCTTGTCATACATGGTGAAAGTGACACAGGAGTTGGTCTGTCCCCAGCCAGCAAACCCAAAAGCGGTTTGTGATCGGTAATGAATTCAAAATCCTGCCCATAGAGGTATTCATGAAATCTTTTTACCCTAGCCACAGCAGCCAAACCCTCACGGTCCAACTGGCTATAGTTCTTTTCTGTGGCAGATAGGGTCCTGGAATAAAACGCTATGGGGTGTTCAGTCCCTTTAGGCATGTGGTGGCTGAGGACGGCTCCAACGCCGAAAGGTGACGCGTCGCAAGTCAACAACAAAGGCAGGGTCTGGCTGTTTTGAATGAGGAACGACTCGGCTGATAGGAGTCTTGACCGTGGCAAATGCGGCAGCTTTGGCTCTTCCCCAGGACCACTTCGCATTCTTTGTTAGGAGGCTGTGAAGGGGTTCAGCCACGTTGGCTTTCTGTTGTAGAAAAACACTGTAAAAATTAAGGAGCCTGAGGAACGCCTGCAGCTTGGTTTGATTGCTAGGTGTAGGGGCATCCTGAATAGCTTTAATTTTTTGAGAGACCGAGTGAATCCCAGAGCCATCAATTAGGTACCCCAGGAATTCAACCCTTGGCACACTTATTTTACATTTTTCTTTTTTAAAGCGGAGGCCTTTTTCTCGAATTCTTGTCAAAACTGCGCGTACTCATTTTAAAAGTTGCGCCTCATTTGCAGCCGATACCAAGATGTCATCAAAATAGGGGACAACTCCTGGAATCTCCTGCGAAAGCCATTCCATGATGCTTTGGAACAGTCCAGGGGCGATACTAACGCCGAATTGCAGGCGGTGACATTTGAATGCATCCCTGTGCATCACAATGGTTTGGGACGCAGCTGTAGTGCCATCTACTGGCAATTGATGGTATGCCTGTGCCATGTCTAATTTTGCAAAAAAAATTCCAGGCCCTAGTGAATGGAGAAGGTGCTGTACGATAGGTACAGGGCACGCGCTTTGTTGTAGCGCCTTATTTAGTGTACATTTGTAATCCACGCAGATGCAGACCGACCAGTCAGATTTGACAGGTGTCACTATTGGGGTCTCCCAGCATGCGTGATCGACCGGCTCTAGGATTCCCTGGCCTATGAGCTTGTCAATTTCCCTATCAATTTTAGGACGGAGAGCAAAAGGCACTCTCCTGGGTTTAAGCCTTATTGGTGCTATGTTGGGGGTCCAAGCTAAAGGAGATTGGCATCCCCACATACTTACCGAGACTGGTACCAAAGACATCCTCGAACTCCTTAAAGATGGCCTCTGCGCTGTCTTCCTTCACGGAGTTGATCCCGGTCACATCCAGCCCCAGGGCTTGGAACCAGTTGAGCCCCAGGAGGCTCTGCAGGTTGTTTCTGGTCATGGTCATGGGAAGTTTAGCATGGAAGTCTTTGAACCTCACGCGGAAAGTGCCCTGGCCGACGATGGGGACCTGGTTCCCCTGATAGTCTCCAAGGCTGATGTCAGGGGTGCAAAGGTGCTGTTTCTTCAAGCTCGGAATGGCTTGCTTCAGGGTCAATCAAGACATGATCGTTAAAGATGATCCAATGTCTATTTCAAGCTCACAGGGAGCGTCCTCTATGAGGACAGTGATCTTCAGTTTTTTGGGCTGCCTAGTGTGGACTCGTCCTATCACGGTGTGATAGGTAACCTTTGTTTCTCTCTCTGGGCGCCCTTATGACTTATGCCAGGCCCCTGGGGTTGGCCTCTGCTGGCAGTTAGGCATATCATTAGGCTGCCAGCAGAGGCAGGGAATTCGCTCCGGCACACTTTGGCAATATGCCCCTTTAGTTTGCAATGCCGGCAGGTTGCATCTCAGAATCGACAAGTAGACCGGGCATGGTTCCCTCCACAGCTTGCGCAGGGTGGCGTCCGCGAGTTAAATTTTCGTGCCGGCTTCGTGCGGCTACTGAGCATGTGATAGCTGTCATCTTCTTTGCTGTCAGATTGCGCAGGCTCTGTGGCCTCGTGGTGAACCCACGTTTGTTTCTGCATGGCTTGTGGCATGGTTTGTTGGAGCTGCAGGGTCTCTGTTGACTTGTCTGCTGACTCAGACGCTCTTGCTTCATTGAGTGCAATCTGCAGGGTCAGATTTGATCTGGCAAGGCAAGCAATCGCCTCTGCAGATTGATGTCTCGCACCTGGCAGATAATGCACCCCGCAGATAATGCGGAACTCGCAATATGCGGCTGCCTTATGAAGCACTGCCACATATTCATTGATCGATTCGCCCTCTCTCTGGTTTTGAATATTGAATTCGTGGTGGCGAACGTGCCTCGATGGCTTGGGCGCATAGAGGGTTTTCAAAGTCTGTTGTAATGCTGCCCAAGGAACAGCTTGTAGTGGGGTTGGCTCGGACAGGTTCTTTGCGGTTTCGAAGACCTCTCGGCCATAGTACCCCAGAAACAGTTCTTCTTTCGGGTTTCAGGGACGCCCATCAGTCGTTCGCCTCAAGGAAGCATTCAAATCATAACATATACGATTTCCAGTGTTCAGCCACGGGATCATATGGAGTTGGTGAGGTGTGCGTGGCCATTTTCGTACAGAGCGCGATTTGAGTTTGCCGCTCAAAATGGCGGCTTGATGCAGTGCCGAGAGCTCCGGGCTGGATCTGACTTCTGGATCTGCTGTTCTTCTTCTTTGCCTATTTGCCTCCCAATCCCACCTTCATCGCCAGTGTTAGATTGCGTATTGAGAGGGCAGAGACAGGCTTGTGGCAACAACAGCTCTTTATTAACGATAGAACAGTCTGTACAATCCAGCAACTGCTTGGTCTGACAGCCAGCCCTTTTATAGGGAGCTGTAAGACCTCTTAACCAATAGGATTCAATCTCTGTTCCCACCTGAACAGAGGACCTTAGTGGAAACCATAGTAGATAGAGTGAATATCTAACACAATCTCCAGGAGATTGTGAGTTCTAGTCCTGCCTTAGCCGTTAAAACCAGCAGGGTGACCTTGAGCCTGTCATTCGCTTTTCAGCCAAAATACCTCACAGGGTTGTTGTTGTGTGGGAAAAATAGGAGGAGGAAGGAGTGTTGGATATATTCTCTGCCTTATTTGTATTGTAATAATAATAAAGGCAGGATACAAATCAATAAAAACTACATCAGCTCCACAGAGAGTTGTGATTGATCAGAAGATCCACCACAGAAGCAGAGAGGACAATGATGGATAGTGGAATCATTAGGTGCTCTTTGAGCTTGGTTGTTTCGCCTGCAGACATTTTAGTATCTAAATAGATATGAAACCATCAGTGCCTTAGGTAATGCTTCTATTGATTTATCCCAACTCTATACTCTGTACTCTTTTGTATGCTGGGACGCAGCTTCAGGAGACTGGCATTGTTTTATTTTGGGTGTCCATGTATATTGGAATCAGGTTCCAGGAATTAAATGTAGCCCTGTTCCAGTTTCCAGGCTAAAGGGCATTAGGAGAGGATAAAGTATTAACATGCTCAAAATGGTAAGAGGGCGTGCTGTGCTCCTACCTGGATGATGGATTCCTGCCGAAAGCTCATTTTCCTATCTAATTTAAAAGCTTTCCTTCCAAGAGTGACAGCTGATTGCTAACATACAAAATATCCATGTTGTCAGCTTTGCCCCACAGCAACTTCTACATGTTGGCTCTTTCCCACGAATGTAATTAACATACGGATAAATTATGAAGGGCTCAGCTTACCACAGAAATTAATAATGCACGAAGCAACTTGGCCTCGTGTGTAGACACGGAGTCTCTCTCTCCCTGTCAGCTGGCATTGCCCAGCATTCTGGAAACGAGGGGTGACGACAGAAATAAAAAGATAAGGTGGAAAGATAATGTGAAATTTAAAGTCTGCATCCCCCTCCCCCCACCGTGAAGCATTTATGTGGAACAGGACTTATTCCCGTTCGGTTATTGAAGAACAGATCGATCAAAGTGGAATTAATGTTTAATATATTTTTAATGCTTGATCTTGATTCCTCATGATCACATAGATGTGTCTGTGCCTTCTTCTTCCTAGGCCAAAGGAATAAGGTTTAGCCTCAAGCCCTCCACTTTTTGCCTCAAGCAGGATTAGAACTCATGATCTCCAGGTTTCTAGGCAGTGCCTTTAACCCTTACCCTGAATTAACTTTCCATAATCACATTATTCTGGTTTTACACGGATACTGTTGATGATATGCAGGTAGTTCCTTAACATACGACCACAACTGAGTCAAAATTTCCTTTGCTAAGCTAGAACAGAACAGAATGGAACAGAATAGAATAGAACAACTGTATTGTCACTTTGAATGTACGCTGATCGGCATACATTAAACCGAAATATCGGTTTGCATACAGCTCTCAGAGGGTCACCACTTCCAATACACACTACATAACCATGGCAAAACAAAGAAACAAATAAAGCATATACCCACATATATTATATGACACAGAGAAACAACACAGTCTAAAGACAATTGCTAAGTGAGTTTTACCTCATTTTGCGACCCTTCTTTCTGCAGTTGTTAAGTGAGTCACTGCAGACACTGTTGCAAATGAATCTGGCTTCCCCATTGACCGTGCTTGTCGGGGTCAAAAAATGTGATCACGTGTCCCCATAAATAAATATCGATTGCCAAGAGTCTGAATTTTGATGATGTGACCATGGGAAAGCTGCAAGGTTGTAAGTGTGAAAAACGATCATACATTACTTTTAGTCATTAAATTAACGGTTGTAAGTTAAGGACTACCGATACATTGGTTTCTATTGTGTTTTCTATTCTTAGAGCTATCTTAACTACCATCCAGTTAAAAGAAATTATAGCTGATTGTGTTAATGAATTGAGCTCATTAGCAGGCAAGAAAATAATACAGGTAGTCCTTGACTTGCAACAGTTTGTTTAGTGATGGTTCAAAGTTACTGAAAAATGTGACTTATGAGTGTTTTTCACAGTTACAACCATTGCAACATCCTCATAACCATGTAATCAAAATTTGGAATTTGGCCACTGGTTCATATTTATGACGGTCGCAGTGTCCCAGGGTCATGTGATCCCCTTTTTGTAAACTTCTGACAAACAAAGTAAACGGGGAAGCCATATTTCCTCAACAACCGAGTTACTAACTTATTAACTGTAGTGGTTCAAAGGCAAAACTCACTGCACAGCAGAAATTTTGGGCTCAATTGTGGTCATAAGTCGAGGACTACCTGTATTTTAAAGAGAAAATAGGATTGTTATATCTAGAAGGTGATAAACGAGTTCAAGGGGAAAGACTAACTAAAAACCGGAACCGGAGTTCATTTGTACTTGGATAGAGCAAGATTAGAAACAGTCTGTGTTTCTTTAGCTGAGGTCAGATCCAGAAAAAATTAGTCATACTTCAACTTCACTGAATTCAATGAACAGGAAGAATATGTCTTGCTGATCTCAGGGACACTGCAAAGTCCCTGATCAATCCAAGATAAGCTCTTCAAGCCGGTGACAAAAAGTCCAGCCCAGGCTGATGAAGTTGGGACGGCTCCGGAACGGAAGGCAAGCAGAAAGAGAAAGTATGTCCATCTGGTAAGGAAACTTTACTGTTTTGGAAAGATTGCCCTTTTTTTTTTTTAAGTTAAATTAAATCCAAAAGCAGAAGAAAACAAGCGGTGAAATTAACCTATATTATTGCTTTGGATAGTGTGTTTCTTTTTCTTTGTAATTCTATTTTGTGAATTGAAGTGCTTGCAACTTTTTTTTTCTTTTTAAAGAGAACGGATCAGTTTTTCTTTTTTTTTCTTTTTCTTTTTTAATCTATCTCCTTTCGGCCACGCGGCCTTCCCTTGCAAAAGCCGCGAGCTGGCATAAGCTAGCCTCCCTCTGCTGCCGCCTCTCTCCACCGCCGCCCCCCTTCGCCACCTCCTGCTGTCTCCGCTGCCTTCCCTTGTGAAAGCTGCGAGCTGGTGTAAACTAGCCTCCCCTGCCCGCCAAGGAGTGGGAGCAACATCAAGCACCATGGTCTGGGGTGCACATAGATTTTGGTGGTCCTGTTCATGGCCAGACCTTTATGGTAGTTGTGGACACCTACTTGAAATGGCTAGTAGTAGTCCTCATGACCTCTACCATGGCAGAAGCGGTCATCAAGGCACTATGGAGAATTTTCTCCACTCACGGCCTGCCCGATGTTTTGGTCTCTGACAATGGCCCCAATTTATGGCCATGCAATTCGAGACCTATTTAGCAGAACAGGGAATCAGACATGCCCTGGTCGCTCCATTCCATCCGGCTTCCAATGGTCAGGCAGAGAGAATGATGAGATCTGCAAAAGAAGCCCTATCCAGGATAGGTCCGGGAGATTGGCAAACACGAGTTGATCAATACCTCCTGGTACAGCACATCACGCCAAGTGCTACCACTGGTATAAGCCCTTCCAAGGTTCTAATAGGTTGCTGGCTAAGGTCCCACTTAGACTGGCTACACCCAAACTACTCTGCCGCGTCGCCCCCAGATTCGCCCGGCAAAATAAGAAACTTTAGCGTAGGGGAGCAAGTTTACGCCCACAACTACGTTGGGGGAACTCTTTGGATTCCTGCCACAGTAATAGGCCTCACCGGGCCTCACTCTTACCTATTAGAGCTCGAAGACAGTTGAAATTGGAGATGGCACATTGACTAACTCCGTGGCCGCATCTCCAACTCCAGTCTTAGGCAACCAGAGATAACTCCTGCACGAGTTAGCCAAAGCCCTACACGAAAGGAGCACGAATTCACTCCTTGCAGAGATAATTCAATCCCGAAGGTACCGGGGCACTTATCTGTAAGTGTTGCAGTCCTGCAGCGAGTTCGAGCGAACCGGCTCCAGAAACTCCAGCCACGGCCTGTGAGAAGTTCCAGGAGTTTCCACCAGGCGAAGCCGCAGAGACAACAGGTCCATCCGACCTGACTGAAGAATACATACCAGCTGAACTGTGCAGGTCTGGGAGAGCCACCAGAAAGCCCGCCTACCTGCATGACTACGTCACGTTGGTTGAGCCCATCTAAGAGAGGAGGGGTGTTAGATACCAGAAACATTGGTAATGGTTTACACCAAGGTCCTCTGTTCCGGCAGGAGCAGAGATTCAATCTGATTGGTCGAAGGATCTGACAGCTCCCTATAAAAGGGCTGCTGTCTGAATGAAACTTCGCTGGATTGTACATAGTTGACTTGTGCTAATAAAGAACTGTTTGTTACTCTGAAGCCTGAGTGTGCCTTCATTCACCCGATTTAATAGTGGTAGACTTATAACTACCATAAGGCCCAGCCTAGATCCACTGACTAGGAATTTGAAGAGTCGTTGTTGACATCTAGAGAACTCTTGGTTAGGTAAATCTAGTTTATCCAGTAGAAAAGTAATTGGGATTTTTTAAAAATGGAAGAATAAATTGCGTCATTTGCTTACTTTGGGGACTGTATTTTTCCAGCTACACTATTAAGGAAGATATATTCTACCTATGAATCTTAATTCCTGTTTTATAATGCCTAAACTAACAATCTAGTACTTACCTCAGAGTCTGTAGATTAAAAAGTGGACGTACTGTAATTATTAGAACAATTAGTTCTTCCTTATTTTTTCTTCTGATGCAAACAAAAATCTTCCTTTTAGTTAATTAATTCCTAATATTTTCTTAGAAATTCTTTTGGATTATATATAAAGGTTAATAAAAAAGAACAAAATTAGATATAGCCTGTGGCCGCCCCCGGTGCATGTCAGCTCGGCTCCCCGCTGCTGCGAGCTGGCATGCGGCAGTGGCGGTGGCAGTGGCGACTCGTGGATTTCGCTGCATGGCTGAAAGGAGGTGGGCGGTGGTGGCGGCTCGCATGTATTGCTGCGTGGCCAAAAGGAGGTGAGTGGCCATGGCGGCAGCAGGGCCTGAGATGGCGTACGGTGGCAGCAGGAGGTGAGCTGGCATGCGACAGTGGTGGTGGTTGGGGGGCATGGGCGGCAGCAGCAGCGGTTCGCGGCTTTTGCCGCGTGGGCGAAAGGAGGTGGGCGGCAGCAGGGGGCGAGCTGGCATGCGGTGGCAGCAGGGGGTGAGCTGGCGTGAGGCGGGGGCAGCGGTGGTGCATTCCAGCTCGGCTCCGCACTGCCGCCACTGCCACCACCAGCTTGCCGCCCACTCGCCGCCGCCTGCCAGCTCCCCCCCTGTTGCCACCACCAGTGGTGGCACACGCCTGCTTCCCCTCACCCCCCCAAGCTCGCCGCCACCCGCCCCCACCTCCTTTCACCCGCGAGCTGGTGTAAGCTAGCCTCCCGCCTCCCACTGCCTACCTCCTTCTTTCACCTCCTCCTCCCGCCTCCCACTGCCTACCTCCTTCTTTCACCTCCTCCTCCACATGGCGTACACCAGCTCATGGCTTTCACAAGGCAAGGCCTGAAGGCCTTCCTTCGCGAAAGCCATGAGCTTGCGTAAGCTAGCTCCCGCCGCCTCCGCCTCCACCACCCCCGCCGCCCCCGCCGCCCCTCCACGTGCTTAGTTGCTTACCTGAGGGAAGCAGCAAGCTGCTGGAAGGCGAAGCGAAACACAAAGAAATGAAGTGAGGACCCGCTGTGCTTTTAAATGGGTGTTAGAAGAAGGCGGGTCGACTCCAGCCCGCTCACTGATTGGCTTGTCTCCAGCCAGTCAGTGATCGGCAGGCTGGGCTAGTTTAGTGAGGATGGGCGGGGGAGCAGACAAGCTGCGACGGAATGGGCAGGATGAGTGAGCGACGGAGTCAGGGCAGGCATTCTGGAACTTACTTCCGGGTCCACTGGTGGAACCTACTTCCGGGTCCACTGGTGGAACCTACTTCCTGGTCCACTGGTGGAACCTACTTCCGGGTCCACCGGTGGAACATCTTCTAACCGGTTCGGTAGATTTGACGAACCGGCTCTACCGAACTGGTGCGAACCGGTAGGAACCCACCTCTGGACTACCTGTATACCACTTGGAAACTGGAAGATCTACGGGCAGCTTCAGCTTATCTCATCCTGGCTAGGAAGAAGTTGGTGGCTACATCATGGGAGCTTGATAGAAAAAATACATTTCCTGATTCAGTGCAAGTGAGGACATGGCTTAAATTTAATAGTTTCAATTTAAAGGTTGAAGTAAAGGTTCCCTTGCACAAATGTGCTAGTCGTTCCTGACTCTAGGTGGCAGTTTTCATCTCCATTTCAAAGCCGAAGAGCCAGTGCTGTCTGAAGATGTCTCCATGGTCAAGCCTCAGGAAGGGCGAAAACTACCTTCTCCAGGCTTCAGAGGCCCTCCAGAAATGGCCCCTCTTTTGGCCTTCCAGAACTTCCAGGAGGCCCGTTTTGTCCACTCCCCAAACCACCAGGCCAGTGGTGGGATATAACCAGTACGCCCCAGTACAGGCGTACCAGTGCCTGTTGGGAGCACCAGGTACTGTTCCATTACAGTGCTTCGGAGGCCCCACCCGCTTTCCTTATCACTATTTGAGCCGATCGGGGTTTTTGCACATGCCTATGGTGCCTGCATGATGCTCTGCCAAGCAGCTGCACTGTGTGCATGCTGTGTGCGTTTATGTGGTCGACATCGGGTCCCATTGCACCATACCGATTGCAACAGGATCTGGAACCCACCACTGCTCCAGGCGGACACTGCACTTACCTCGCATCCAAAATGGACTGCATGGACACTCCTGGGAGGGGTGGTGTGTGTGGGGTGGAAGGGGCCAGCCAGGGGTGGGATTTGGAGGTTCTCCAAACCGGCCATAACATTAGCTATGGGTTCTCTCGAAGCAGCCCACCCCGGGGATGCCTGGGTCAGCCTGAAAGAGGCTATTTTGTCTTAAACTGTCACTGGTCACTTGTTTTTACATCTGCCACAACTGATGGCAATCAGTGGCACACTTTGCCATTGTGATCGGATGCAGATGGATTAGAGGGGAAAACATGACCAGACAGTTAAGGATGTCTTCACCCTGTCTTTTGCCTTGACTGGGAATGAGATGGAGGCAAATTCACAAACACCTAGCAGGAAAATGGTGTTGCCAAAGGATGCTTATGCACAAACCAGTGGTTGTCTTTTTTTTTTCACCATGGACCCCCTTTAAATACTTTTTGTGGCCATGGATGCCCAAGGCTTAATGTAAGGCTTAAATCATAACATCTCTTCAAGCCTTCAGAAACCCCCTGTGATGACATCACCCCGCCCAGGGGTTTGCAGACTACAGGTTGACATAAAGTTAAAGGTTTCCCCTGTCCAGTCATGTCCGGCTCTGGGAAATGGTACTCATCTCTGTTTCTTAGCCAAGGAAGCCAGAGTTGTCTGTGGTATGTGGCCGGCATGACTAAATGTTGAAGGTGCATAGAATGCTGTTACTTTCCCACCAAAGTGGTACTTATTTATCTACTTGCAGTTGCATGCTTTCCAACTGTTAGTTGGAAAGCATGTCATTAAATTCCTTCCTTCCTTTCCTTTCTCCATCGTTAAATTCCTTCCTTCCTCCCTCCCTCCCTCCCTGTCATTAAATTCCTTCCTTTCCTTTCTCGATCATTAAATTCCTTCCTCACCCTCCCTCTCTCCCTGTCATTAAATTCCTTCCTTCCTTCCTTTCCTTTCTCCATCATTAAATTCCCTCCTCTCTTCCTTCCTCCCTGTCATTAAATTCCTCCCTCCATCCCTTCCTCCCTGTCATTAAATTCCTTCCTTCCTTTTCTTTCTCCATCATTAAATTCCTTCCTCCCTCCCTCCCTCCCTGTTATTGAATTCCTTCTTTCCCTTTTTCCCTGTCATTAAATTCTTTCCTCCCTCCCTTCCTCGTCTTTCTTTCTTTCTTTCTTCCTTTCTTTCTTTCCTCCCTCCCTCCCTGTCATTAAATTCCTTCCTTCCTTTCCTTTCTCCATCATTAAAGTCCTTCCTCCCTCCCTCCCTGTCATTAAATTCCTTCCTTCCTTCCTTCCTTCCCTCCCTCCCTCCCTCTCTCTCTCTCTCTCTCTCTCTCTCTCTCTCTCTGCCTCTCTGTCATTGACTTCCTCCCTCCCTCCCTTCCATATCTGAGGTCTGCCAAAGGAGCAGACATGGTAGACACGTGGTGGCAAACCTACGGCATGCGTGCCGGAAGCGATACACAGAGCCATCCCATACGTGACACATGGCCTTGCTGGCTCCTCTTCTGTGTTCCTGTGCACACATGCATGCCGGTCAGCTGGCCTTCGTGCACGTGGGAGCGCCAAAACCCAGAAGAGCAGTTCTGGCACCCATATGTGCACTGGGACCCAAACTTCTCGGTTTCCATTGCACACATGCAGATGGCCAGTTGTTCATTGGGCATGCACCCATGACGGAAACTAGAAGTTCGAGTGCTGGTGCGCTCATGGGTGCCAGAACACTGTTCTTCCGGGGTTCGGTGCTAGCACACGCGCGAAGGCCAACAAGGCCGCACAGTCCAGGTGGGATGATTTCACGTGCCATTTCCGGCACATAAGTTGGCACACGGAGACATAAAAAGATAGCCATCACTGTGGTTGTTAGATACCAGAAACATTGGTAATGGTTTCCACCAAGGTCCTCTATTCCGGCGGGAGCAGAGATTCAATCTGATTGGTCGAAGGGTCTGACAGCTCCCTATAAAAGGGCTGCTGTCTGACTGAACCTTCGCTGGATTGTACATAGTTGACTTGTGCTAATAAAGAGCTGTTTGTTACTCTGAAGCCTGAGTGTGCCTTCATTCACCCAATTTAACAGTGGTAGACTTATAAGTACCATAAGGCCCAGCCTAGATCCACTGACTGGGAATTTTAAGAGTCGTTGTTGACATCTAGAGAACTCTTGGATGTTGGGTAAATCTAGTTTATCCAGTAGAAAAGTAGTCAGGGTTTTTAAAAATGGAAGAATAAATTGCGTCATTTGCTTACTTTGGGGACTGTATTTTTCCAGCTACACTATTAAGGAAGATATATTCTACCTATGCATCTTAATTCCTGTTTTATAATGCCTAAGCTAACAATCTAGTATTTACCTCAGAGTCTGTAGATGAAAAAGTGGACGTACTGTAATTATTAGAACAATTAGTTCTTCCTTATTTTTTCTTCAGATGCAAACAAGAATCTTCCTTTTAGTTTAATAAAGGGGGAGTTAAAGCATAAGAATAGTAACATATTAAAATTAGTTAGCTTATGTTAGCAAATGGTTGTTAAATGTTTATACCTTGTATTTTGCTCTGGGAGGTTGGGGGGAGGGAGGGGGGAAGAGGGAAGGGTAAGGGGGGGTAAAATTTATTAATTTTTTTAAAATAATAATAATAATAAATATTCCTTTTAGTTAATTAATTCCTAATCTCTTCTTAGAAATTCTTTTGGATTATATATAAAGGTTAATAAAAAAGAACTGTTAGATATAATTAAGTTTTGAATATTAGGGGGGAAATGTTATGATACAGGATATAGTTAAATAAAGGAGGGATAATGATAGCAACGTATATATAGGTATGGGTACAATATAAGGAAATTGGATGCAAATTGTAAACAATGATTTGGAAAGGAGGATTAGAAAACTTTGTTATTAAATATTATGGATGTTTAGCTAGAATAGGACATAAGGATTCAGTGTTATTGGAGGATTTTAGAAATAGTAAATGAAATGCCACTATGTGGTTATGTATTAAATCTTGGTATATTTTATGATGAAGGACGTTTAAACAATTATAGTCAAATGAAAATGGAGGTATGATGATGGTAACATGTATAAATATCTGAGTTAAAATACTTGAGTTAATATGAATTATGTTTGTTGACTATGGAAGAGATACACGTAAGCCTTTTTGTAACCAACTGATACACTTTCTACAGTATGTAAAGGAGCATGTGTTGTGTTTGTTTTGAAAATTTTAAAAAAAACTTAAAAAAAAAAGAATTTTCCTTTTATTTAATTAATTCCTAATCTTTTCTGTCTTGCCAAAGTTAAACAGCCTGTGGCTGTTTACAGTGCAAATGAAAATTCGGCTACCATAACTGAGATAAAGTATTATCTGTTCCAGAGAAAAGCGTGCCAAACTTTTGGCTAATGGAACAAATCCAAATTAAGCAAAGCAAATCTTGACTCTCTGCATTAAGAGTTCAGCCCAGTTTAATTCATTTCACTTTTCTTCCTTTTTATTGTTTTGTTGCCTCAACCAGAGTATTGACTAATTCAGTTGCAACTTTTTGATTGACAGGTTGCATGGGCAAGCCATGGTTGTTAAGATTGGCTACTTCAGCATTTCGTTTGTGCTTTGACACTCAGCATGTTTGAGAACCTAGCTTCCCAAGTAGTTTGTGATTTGAAGCAGTCCATGAAAAATTAAGAAATTCAGGAAGCAGATTGTGTGTTGTGCAAATACAACTGTTGGACTACTAAAATGGCTTAGCTTAGCAAACCTATTTTTATCTCCTGGACCTGTGAGGGTGGCTTCCTTATGACCCAGACTGAGATATAACTTTCTTTGGTTGTTTGCCATAGTGGCAAACATTTGCCAGCTCCAATACCCGAGGGCCACAAAATAGGACAATGAATGGTTATGATGACAGACCTGGCTCTCACCAAAGCAATGGAAAAATATTGCCCATTTAAAAAGGATGTCAGATATTGAATTGATATAATTTATATGCTTGACTTACGACTTGAACCTGAAATTTCTGTTGCTAAGGGAGACAATCGTTAAATGAATTTTGCCCCATTTTGCATCCGGTTTTGGTCACCACACTACAAAAAAAGATGTTGAGACTTTGGAAAAAGTGCAGAGAAGAGCAACTAAGATGATTAAAGGCACGGAGACTAAAACACATGAAGAAAGGTTGCAGGATTTGGGTTTGACTAGCCTAGAGAAAAGAAGGACTAGTGGGGACTGGATAGGAATATTCCAGTATTTGAGAGGTTGAGATGCTGGTGGTTTAAGGGGGAATTCAGGTAGTCCTCAATTTACGAACACAATTGAGCCCAAAATTTCTGTTGCTAAGAAAGAGGGTTAAGTGAATTTTGCCCATTTTATGACCTTTCTTGCTACAGTTGTTAAGTGAATCACTGCAGTTGTTAAACTAGTAACATGTTTGTTAAGTGAAGCTGGTTTCACCATTTATTTTCCTTGTCAGAAGGTCACAAAAGAGGATTTGCACGACCCCAGGACTTGGCAACTGTCATAAATATGAGTCAGTGGCCAAGTATCTGAATTTTTGATCATGTGACCGTAGAGATACTGCCACAGTCACAAATAGGAAAAACGATCATAAGTCACAATTTTCAGCTGTGTTATAACTTCAAACGGTCAGTAAGTGCTGTAATTTAAGGACTACCTGTATACCACTTGGAAACCGGAAGATCTACGGGCTGCTTCAGCTTTTCTCATCCTGGCCGGAGGCCGGAGCTGGTGAACCGCCGCGTTCTATGGAGTGGAGCGAAATGAAGCGGCTGGTGGAGGGTGGAGCTGAGCGAAGCAGAGCGGAGCGGCAAGCTTGAAGGAGGAAAAGAACAATGTCGGAGGTGAGGATAACCCAGACAACCCACGCGGCTCAGGCGGCGAGGGTTTGGCGATGGCGGCGGCGGGGGAGGCAGTCGGAGACGCCGAGCGCCACACCCTCTGGTCGCCATGACCCCTGGTCTTGCAGAGGAGCCGCAAGAAGAAGAACGAGGCCCGGGGTGCCAGAAAGCACTGCCAACTGCAGGAGGCTTGGGAAGCCTCAGGGAGCCAAGGCGGCCTCGGACTTGAGAACAACAGCCCCCGGGAGGATGAGCTCCTGGGTTGCCGAGGAGGCAGATGGCCATTCTTCTCTGGAATTGGGCATGGAGGAGAGACGCCGGGGAGATTGGTAGACATCTGCTGAAAGTTTGACTTTTTCCCTTCTATCCCTGTTGACAACTGCCTCCCTTGCTAAAACTTCGAATTCCATCAATTTTTTCTATTACCCTGACTATGGCTTTGCCCTTAACATCCTGCTTCAATCTGCTCCAATACCATCTTGAGATCCTCCTTAGATAAATCTGGCTAGTTGGCTAGCCCACCAACTTACCCTTCCCATCTAGGGTAAGGACAATCTCATGACAAACTATGATTCCAACTACAGCACTTGAAATAATCTTGCCCCTGTGATAATTGTATGAGAACTGTATGAATTTCACGCACACGAGGTCTGACCTACTGCTACTGCGAGAGTCCCCCCTCTCGCAGGTATGGCCTCCAGCCCTTTCAAGGGCCCACCTTGAGGACGGGTTTATTAACCCAGAGAGGTGGAGGAAGCGCAAACTAAGGGGCTTTTTAATTAATCGTTTTTTAATAGTTTTAAGGGGTTCCAGGGTTGGGGGGGTGGGTGGATCAGGTCAGGAGTGAAGGTAGAGCCAGGCGAATAGGTGTGGTCGAGAGAGGAGGGAGCAGAGTGGGGGAGGAGAGGGAAGATAGCATTCCAATACAGGGCTCCTTGATACCAACGGTCGTAGGGAGGGGTAGGTGCGAGGACAGATTAAGAACTCGTAGTCGGTTGGGAGACCGTGGCTATTGGTCATACCCGGTCGCTTGTACCAACCCCCGCATGCTAGGTGGTCAGGATCTACAGACCCAGGGCCTGAGGCTGTTGTTATGCAATGCGAGGTCCGTTGTCAACAAGGCCCCTCTCATCAATGATCTGATCTTGGAGGGGGAGCCGGACCTCGCAGGAATAACAGAGACCTGGTTGGGCCACGAGGGAGGTCTACCCCTCGTGGAAATGTGCCCACCAGGTTATCGAGCATTCCACCAGCCACGGGCCCAGGGAAGGGGCGGTGGGGTAGCGGTGATTATCCGGGAAGACTTAGAGCCGAGAGAGTTCACTGTGCCGCAGACATCCGGGTGTGAGTCCCTTGTCGTGAGATGGGGCCCAGGGAGACAGTTGGGCCTGCTGATAGTATACCTGGCTCCTCGCTATACATCAGCGGCCCTGCCTGAACCCCTCGAGCTGATCGCATCGGTGGCGGTTGAGACCCCCAAACTTTTAGTGATGGGGGACTTCAACCTGCCGTCGATGGGAGAAGCGTCCGAGGTGGTTCGGGAGTTCATGGCTTCCATGACAGCCATGGACCTGACTCAATTAATTCAGGGCCCCACGCACGATGGAGGCCACACGCTGGATCTCGTTTTTGTCTCTGGCCAGTGGATGAGTGATGTGGGAATAGGGGATTTAGCTATTACTCCCCTGTCATGGTCAGATCACTCACTTCTCCGACTTGACTTCCCTGGTGCTACCCCCCGCTGCGGGGAGGCAGAACCAGAAGGCCTTAGATGGTTCCGCCCCAGGCGCCTGATGGAACCGGATAAGTTCCAGACGGAGCTTGGGCCACCTCCTGTAGACCTGATCCGCCCCCGGATAGAGGACCTGGCAGCCGCATGGAATAGTGCGACTGCCGGGGCCCTAGACCGGGTGGCGCCTTTGCGGCCTCTCCTGCGGCAACGAACCACCCTGGCCCCTTGGTTTACCAAGGAGCTAAGGGTGATGAAACACCACAAGAGACACCTAGAGAGTCGTTGGAGATCCTCCCGCTCCGAACTTGACCGAGCACAGGTACGAACCTACTTAAGGATATACCTTGTGGCATTAAGAGCGGCCAAACGTCGACATTGTGCCGCTCTTATTGCATCCGCAGATAACCGCCCTGCCGCCCTGTTCCGGGTGACCCGCTCCCTTCTGTCACAGAGGCCGCGGGCAGCCCCTCTACAGGGCAGGGCAGAGGAATTTGGGAAATATCTGCAGGATAAAATCGCTCAAATCCGGATGGAATGGGTCCCTTTCAGTGGGCTAGGGGAGATGCCTGAGGCGAGTCTTGAGAGACCACTCTGGGAGGAGTTTGACTCGGTTGCCATCGAGGATTTGGACGGGTTACGTGGGCGACTGCGACCTACCACATGTTTATTGGACCTGTGTCCCTCCTGGCTTGTACTGGCATCCTGGGAGGTTACACGCGACTGGCTCCTGGGACTAGTGAATGCTTCGTTGGGCGAGGGGTCTCTTCCAGCCGCCTTGAAAGAGGCGGTTGTGAGACCCTTACTCAAGAAGCCTTCCCTGGACCCAACGGAGCTAGCCAATTACCATCGTGTCTCCAACCTTCCCTTTTTAGCGAAGGTTGTAGAGAGTGTGGTGGCCCAACAGTTCCCACGTCACCTGGAGGAAAATGATTATCTAGACCTGCGCCAGTCCGGCTTCCGACCCGGGCACAGCACGGAGACGGCCTTGGTCGCGTTGGTTGATGATCTCTGGAGGGCCAGAGATAGGGGTTGTTCCTCTATCCTGGTCCTATTAGATCTCTCAGCGGCTTTTGATACCATCGACCATGGTATCCTTTTGCACCGGCTGGAGGGGCTGGGGGTTAGGGGCACCGTTCTACAGTGGTTCGGCTCCTACCTCTCCGGCCGGATGCAACGTGTGTTGGCAGGGGAGCAGAGGTCGACCCTGAGCCCCCTCACTTGTGGGGTGCCACAGGGGTCGGTCCTCTCGCCTCTCCTGTTCAACACATATATGAAGCCGCTGGGCGAGATCATTCGTGGTTTTGGGGTGGGATATCATCTGTACGCTGATGATACGCAGCTGTACATTTCCACCCCGAACCACCCCAACGAGGCCGTCGAAATGATGTCCCGGTGTTTGGAAGCCGTACGGGTCTGGATGGGTGACAACAGACTCAAACTCAACCCCTCCAAGACGGAGTGACTGTGGCTTCCGGCCCCCCGGTTCAACCAGTTGCTTCCATCTCTGGCCATCGGGGGCGAGCAACTGGGCCCCATGGAGCGGGCGCGCAATTTTGGCGTCCTCCTGGATGCCCGGCTGTCTATGGATGACCATGTAACAGCCGTGGCAAGGGGGGCATTCCACCAGGTTCGCCTGGTGCACCAATTGCGCCCTCTATTGGACCGGGATGCCTTACGCACAGTCACCCATGCGCTGGTGATGTCTCGCCTAGACTACTGCAATGCTCTCTATATGGGGCTTCCCTTGAGATGCACTCGAAGACTACAGTTGGTCCAGAATGCGGCCGCGCGGGTGATTATGGGGAGTACTAGATACTCCCATGTAACACCTCTCCTGCGCGAGCTGCATTGGCTTCCTGTGGTCTATCGGGTGCGTTTCAAGGTTTTGATTACCATCTTCAAAGCGCTCCATGTTACAGGACCTAGCTACCTGCGGGATCGCATCCTGCCCCATACATCCCCGCGACCAATCCGCTCTCACAGAGAGGGACTTCTCCGGGTGCCGTCCACTAAACAATGCCAGAGGGCGACACCCAGGAGTAGGGCCTTCTCTGTGATGGGCCCAGCCCTTTGGAATGACCTCCCACTCGACATTAGGATTACCTCCGATCTCCGCTCCTTCCTTTCAAAACTCAAGACCCACCTTTTTCAATTATCTGGCCTGGCTCAACCATAGTTCCATCTTATTCCTCCTGACAGTCTTTTTTAAATTAGTAATTTTAAACTGGGGTATTTTAATTTCTAATTTCATTATTATTATTTTATGTATTATAATGGTTGTTACCTCCTCCGTGTATGTGTATATGTATATATATATGTGCTTTTTTATTGTACGCCGCCCCGAGTCCCTTGTGGAGAGGGAGCGGCTAACAAATCAAATAAATTAAATTGAAATTGGCTAGAAAGAAGTTGGTGGCTACATCATGGGAACTTGACAGAAAAAATACAGTTCCTGGTTCAGTGCAAGTGAGGACATGGCTTAAATTTAATAGCTTCAATTTAAAGGTTGAAGTAAATGTTCCCCTTGCACATGTGCTAGTCGTTCCTTTTTTAAAAAAGTTTTATTGGTTTTTACAAATATTTGGGGGAAAAGGGTACATAAGTGTGGAGAAAAAATTTGACAGTTACATCATAAGGAAGGTGGTGCTTCCCTGGGATTTTACATCTCTCTCTTATTTTATATATATTAAAATATCATTATTACATACATATTAGCAGTTTAGGTTTACTTCAAAATCTTTAACCTCTTCAATCATACTTTATATCACTTCTAACAGTTTCATTATATTAACAATTGCAATGTACTTTTAATTCATTTCTGTGACCTAAGTCTCATTGCTGCCTCCTCTCCCCTGTCTGTTGGCTGAGCCATGGCTCTGCCCCACTTCGTATCTTGTGCACTGTCTCTTGTTTCGTCTAAAAGGTTCTTGTGTTTTTCCATGAAGGCTTCTGCCTCCACCACTGTATTAATTCTCACTCTACCACCCTCCCAGAAAATCAACAAGCCTTCTGGAACTAGCCACCTGAACCAGATATTTTTTTCATACAATCTTTTAGTTAAAAAGAAGAATTTCTTCCTATTATCTCTTATTCTTTTTGGTATCTGTTTCAAAATGGTTATTTCTTTATCCTTATATCTTAAAGGTTCCCCCCTTTGAGCCCCTAGTTGTTCCTGACTCTAGGGGGCAGTTCTCATCTCCGTTTCAAAGCCGAACAACCAGTGCTGTCCGAAGATGTTTCCATGGTCATATGGCCGACATGACTCAATGCCAAAGGTGCATGGAACGCTGTTACCTTCCCACCAAAGGTGGTCCCTATTTTTCTACTTGCATTTTTTACATGCTTTCGAACTGCTAGGTTAGCAGAAGTTGGGAGAAGTAATGGGAGCTCACTCCATTATGCAGCACCAAGTATTCGAACCGCCCAACTGCTGACCTTTCTGATCGACAAGCTAAATAATATGATTTCGTTTTGGAAGAAGCTGCGTTACCTAACCTATGAATTATGCTTTTCTTGGCATCTGTGAAATGACACTGTAGAGACGGCACCTTCCGTGTAAGATGCCAGAGTGAATCAAGTCACATAAAACTAGTTCCAGCATCTACACCTTAGCATTAAAAATCCAGTCCCCAATGATTATCACGGCTCATAAGTTTGGCTGTTTTCCAAGCACTTCACCAGCATTTCATATCAGAATAGAGCTACTCTCCCATCCGTGATTTTTTGTGTGAGAAAGAAAGGCAGGAATTGCAGGTTTCTTCTTATAAACTCCAAGAAATTAAAGAAGAGTAGTAAATACGCTTTGTGGCTGATGCCCTGAGGTTTCGGTGTTCCATTCTTAATTTAAATGAACAATGTTAGAATTTCTGCTGATTCTCAAATGCTCAAAAAAGCAAGGGAAGAAGGCCCAACCTGGAATTTCCTGAAGCCCTTTCAACTTCTGGGAAATCCAGAAAATCCCAAAGTAGGTCCTCAATGAACAGGAGGTTGAACTGATAGGCAAGATCTCACTTCAAGAAATTAAACCAAAATATTATAGTTGTACTATAAGCAACTTTTGGCTGTGCAAATTTCCATGGACTGCACTTTTATTAAGTATAAGGTAAAGATAAAAATAAAGATTCCCCTCGCACATACACTATATTGCCAAAAGTATTCGCTTCCCCATCCAAATAATCAGAATCAGGTGTTCCAATCATTTCCATGGCCACAGGTGTATAAAATCAAGTACCTAGGCATGCAGACTGTTTTTACAAACATTTGTGAAAGAATGGATCGCTCTCAGGAGCTCAGTGAATTCTAGTGTGGAACTGTGATAAGATGCCACCTGTGCAACAAATCCAGTCATGAAATTTCCTCGCTCCTAAATATTCCACAGTCAACTGTCAGCTGTATTATAAGAACGTGGAAGTGTTTGGGAACGACAGCAACTCAGCCACGAAGTGGTAGGCCATGTAAACTGACGGAGCGGGGTCAGCAGATGCTGAGGAGCATAGTGTGAATAGGTCGCCAACTTTCTGCAGAGTCAATCGCTACAGACCTCCAAATGTCATGTGTCTTTCAGATTAGCTGAAGAACAGTGTGCAGAGAGCTTCATGGAATGGGTTCCCATAGCCGAGCAGCTGCATCCAAGCCATACATCACCAAGTGCAGTGCAAAGCGCCGGATGCAGTGGTGTGAAGCACGCCGCCACTGCACTCTAGAGCAGTGGAGATGCGTTCTCTGGAGTCACGAATCGCGCTTCTCCATCTGGCAATCTGATGGACAAGTCTGGGTTCAGCGGTTGCCAGGAGAATGGTACCTGTCTGACTGCATTGCGCCAACTGTAAAGTTTGGTGGAGGGGGGATTATGGTGTGGGTTGTTGTTCAGGAGCTGCGCTTGGCCCCTTAGCTCCAGTGAAAGGAACTCTGAATGCTTCAGCACACCAAGACATTTTGGACAATTCCATGCTCCCAGCTTTGTGGGAACAGTTTGGAGCTGGCTCCTTCCTCTTTCAATATGACTGTGCACCAGTGCACAAAGCAAGGTCCATAAAGACATGGATGACAGAGTCTAGTGTGGATGAACTTGACTGGCCTGCACAGAGTCATGACCTCAACCCGATAGGACACCTTTGGGATGAACTAGAGCAGAGACTGAGAGCCAGGCCTTCTTGTCCAACATCAGTGTGTGACCTCAGAAATGCGCTTCTGGAAGAATGGTCAAAAATTCCCATAAACACACTCTTAAACCTTGTGGACAGCCTTCCCAGAAGAGTTGAAGCTGTTATAGCTGCAACTGGTGGACCAACGTCATATGGAACCCTATAGATTAGGAATGGGATGTCACAGTAAGTTCATATGCTAGTAAAAGCAGGTGAGTGAATACTTTTGGCAATATAGTGTATGTGCTAGTCATTCCCGACTCTAGGGGCGATGCTCATCTCCATTTCAAAGCTGAAGAGCCAGCGCTGTCCGAAGACGTCTCCGTGGTCATGTGGCCAGCATGACTAAATGCTGAAGGTGCATGGAACGCTGTTACCTTCCCACCAAAGGTGTCCCTATTTTTCTACTTATATTTTTACAGGTGTTCAAACTGCTAGGTTGGCAGAAGCTGGGACAAGTAACGGGAGCTCACTCACCGTAGTGGGATTCGATCCGCCAAACTGCCGACCTTCTGATCAACAAGCTCAGCATCTTAGCCACTGAGCCACCTTATTAAGTATAGATAATAAAATTATGACCATAGTTGAGTTTGATATTTCAGTTATAAGTCCTGATGGTTAAAAAGCAGATCATCCACCTTATGACTGTGCCTGATGTTATGACCCTTTTGTGGCAGTCATGAACATGGCAATTTTAAAGTGAACATTGTGGTCCTTAAGCAAACACCATGGTCGTTAACTGAACCTAGTGATCACTTTGGAACATTTTTTGCCAGAAACCGAAGTAAACTTCAATTTCCAGGAAAACTATAAATTGTTGCTACATAATCACTGGGCACTACAAATAGCCATAAATGCAGGCCAGTTGCTGAGAACCAAAAATGCAGTCATGTGACCCACGCATGGGGAAGGCAGCAAATATCAGAACTTCAAATCTGGGTCTCAAGTTCCTTTTTCAAGGTCCGTCATAACTTTGAACAATTGCTAAACGGCCAGTTTTAAGTCGGGGACTACCTACAATAAGAAGAATTCTGGATTTTATCCCTCAAATGCTCCCCTGCAAACCTGATCAGCCTGCTTGCCCCCTCCTCTGCCTTCTGCAACCTCTAAACTTCAGGTTGGCTGGGGAATTCTGGGAGTTGAAGTCCAATCATCATCAAGTTGCCCAAAAACCTGCTCTATTGATCACCAATGTCAAATTCCTGAGTATCAAAGAAAAGAAGGAGCATGATGGCTCAGCGGTCAAAACCACTGAGCCTGTCAGCTGGAAAGCTAACAGTCTGGGTTTGAGACCCGAGCGTCGCTTGATAGGGTAAGCTCCTGTTCCTTGCTCCAGTTCTACCCACCCTTGCATTTCAAAAGCATGCAAATTTGAGTAAATAGGTACCACTTTGGTGAGAAGATAATAGTGTTTTGTGCGCTTCCTATAGCCATGCTGGCCACATGACCATAGTAACATCTTCGGACAACGCTGGCTCAGTCGGCTAAGAAACAGAGATGAACACTGCCCCCTAGAGTCAGACATGACTGCAAAGGGGAAAACTTTACCTTTATCAAAAGAAACTTTATCTTTATCAAAGAAAAATAAAAGCAAAATAAAACCCCATCTGTGGGTTTTAACTAGAAATGAAGGTCAGGGAAGAAAAATAAATGGTGGGAAAATATTTTCTTTCTCTCTTTAGTTCCTTGATCAGCAAAGACAGATAGTCTTCAACTTACATCAGTTTATTTAGTGACCATTCATAGTTACAATGGCACTGGAAAAAGTGACTTAGGACTATTTTTCACACTTATGACCATTGCAGCATCCCCCATAGTTACCTGATCAAAATTCAGATGCTTGGCAGCTGATTCATATTTATGACGGCTGCAATGCCCTGGGTCATGTGATCACTTTTCCCGAACTTCTGGAGAAGCAAAATCAATGGGGAAGCCAGATTTGCTTAACCACCGTTGATATTAATTTAACAACAAACTGATTTACTTAACAAATGTAATAAGACAAGTTGTAAAATGGGGCAAAACTTGCTTAGCAACTGTCTCACTTAGCAACAGGAATCTTGGGCTCAATTGTGGTCGTAAGGCGAGGACTGAAAGTGTCCAATCAGAAACCCTCCAAATATCGCCGTTCTACAGCTTCCAGCATTCCCTACTGACCTCACTTCCATCCTGGTAGTCCTCAACTTATGATCACAACTGAGCCCAGAATTTATGTGGCTAGGTGAGAAAAATGTTAAGCCAATTTTGCCCCATTTTACGACTTGTCTTGCCACATTTGTTCAGTGAATCAGTGCAATTGTTAAATTAGTAACAACGGTGGTTAAGCGAATTTGGCTTCCCTGTTGACTTTGCTTGTCTGACGGTCACAAAAGGGGATCAGGTAACCCCATGCCGCTGCAACTGTCATAAATATGAACCTGAGGTGTCAAGCATCCGAATGTAAATCACGTGTAAGGGAATGCTGCAACGGTCATAAGTGTGAAAAATGTCCCTTGGCCATGTTTTTCCAGTGACTTCGTAATTTCGAACGTTCACTAAATGAACTGTTGTAAGTCAAGGAGTAATGGTCCTTAGATGGGTGAAGACAGAGCGGTTGAGCAGGCAGTTGGATTGGAAGCCCTCCAAAGTCCCTTCCAACTCTGTCATTCTGTTAATTAAACGTGATTAATTAATGGTCAAGTAATTCTACTTAATTGGTTGGCTATGCAGATGTGTTCCTCCTAGTATGAAAAAAAATAGGCAAACAAAAATTACCATTAGGCAAGTCCCTGGGGTGGATTGGCCAATGCCTCCTGTCTGAAGGTGTGTCCAATTTTCCTGCCTACCCACTGCTGCTTCCTTCTCCCTGGGAGGAGCAAGCCTATAATAAAAGCCATGTCTCCTAAGACCGAAAGACACTCCCGAAAAGAAGCAGTTCCCCAAGACTTCAACGCCAGAAAGAGCCAAGCGGAGCAGGTAAGCAACTGGGAGATATCCTACCAGTGGTAGAGTTTGAATCCAAGGGAAGCCAGGCATTTTTCCATCTTGATGTGAAATCCCTCACAAATTTCTGGCCTCTCTTTGGTTTCCAGCAAGGAACCTGCTTTGATTTCAAGGACTTCACGGAACGTCCAAGATAGGTTGGGAATTGTAGGTGGGCTGATTCCCGCTGATTTTCGGAAGCAGATGTGTAATGCAGTGGTTCAGGTGTGGGATTAGGAAAGAGAAACCCTGGTCTGAGTTTCTTCTCAGCCTTCACATCTCACTACATGACTTTGGGCTAGTCTTGGTAGAACCCAAGGCAGTGGTAGTGAGGAAGGTGGCTGGTTTAGGTAGGAATAGAGAGATGCAGAATTGTAGTTCCTTCTCAGTCATAGAAGCCCAGTGAGTGACAAGATGTCAGTCCCTCCCTTTTAACCCAACCTATATTCCAGGTTGTGATTAGGTAGGAAAACATGTGGAAGGAACACCCAGTGATGTGCAGTCAGGTGAGGCAAGTGAGGTACAGCCTCACCGCTCTCATCATGAAAAGAAAAGGAAAATGTAAAAGGAAAAAGCTGAGCTTGTTGCTGCCTCACCGTGGATGACTCTGCTTAACTGTTAAAAAAAGCCTCTAAAAAGTGTCCTCTACTATGAGGCAGGAGAACTGCATGCCTCCTCTAGTCTGACTTTAGGCGTTTTATGATCACTCGAGCAGAGTTAAGCAAGGGTTAAAAGCCTAAAAATTCCTGATGTGGGTGAGGCACACAGTTCTTCTGCCTCATAGTAGAGGGTGCTTTTTTAGAGGCTTTTTTAAACAGTTAAGCAGAGTCATACCCAGAAGCCAGGCAAAGAGCCATGCTGTAGCACACACACTTTCCCCCAGCGTCTTTCTTTTGGAAGGCTCGGATCAGCTCCCCTCTGGCTTCTCTGCCTCTCCTCTCACCCCAGCCTGCCAGCCGGAGGTGAGTAGATGGGCTTTATTGCATTCCTGGCATTTCCCACCCAGACAGCAGGCTGCATTTGCAATGGTGGAGGTGTTTGGGGAAGGCAGCAGGGGAATGGGAGGGGAGGGAATGGCAGAGGAGCTGCTTTCAAGCCACTGGAAAAGATATCTAATTCAACTTTTGTGTGTGTGGGTGTTTGTTTGAGAGTGAGTGAGAGAGGGAAGGGGGTAGGAGAGATAGTCCAATCCAACTTCTCTCTCTCTCTCTCTGTGTGTGTTTGAGAGAGAGGGAGGAAGGAGGGGAAGGGAGAAGAAAATGAAAATGAAAAAAGGAAACTTATTTTGCAAAGGAGAAAAACAAATGCTGTCATTTTAAATTGGAACTGAGCCTGCCTGGCTGTGGAATTCTAGGAGTTGAAGTCCATAAGTCTAAAAATATTTGAAACCCACCACTGTGTCAGTGCCTCACCAGCCATAAACCTCACCACACATCACTGGGAACACCACTGCCGCAACGTTGAGCTCCCGTATGAAAGCCAGGTTATAAATCACATCTTATAATCAGCCAACCGATATGTAGAACTGCCCTGGTGCAGGCGGTGGATCTGGGGATCTTGTGGTTTCTTCCAAGCTTCTTATCAGACCAGCAGCCTTAGGAGGTTTCCAAATCTCCATTGGGTAAGGCTGTTTCTGTGCATGGTAAGCTTTACTACTGACCCATCAGCAGCATCAGAATTAGGCGTAAACAACGCAAACGGCTATCTAGAACAGCGGTCCCCAATCTTTCCAGCTTAGCAGACGTGTTTGTGTGTGAGAGAGGAGGGGGATGGAGGGAGGGAGAGGGAGAGAGAATGGCTGACGCATACACACAGCTCCATTTGTGCTAGCAGCATGCATGCACAATGCACTCATGCGAATGGAGCACCAAGCGCGAGTGGCTGGCCACTTGTGATTGCACATGAAGCTCCATTCGCGTGAATGGAGCTTCCTGCATGAACGCAAGCACCCTCTTCTCACATGAGTGGAGATTTGCACAGACAGAGATGCTTACGGCTCACAGGAGTGCAGCTTCACGCTTGTGCGCTCTTCTGTTTCTGTGAGCTGGCATAAGCTAGCCTCCCGCTGCCCCCGACCCCCTCCTCGTGCTTAGTTGCTTACTTGAGGGAAGCAGCAAGCTCCTGGAAGGTGAAGCGAAACAAAACAAAATGAAGGAGGGATCCACCGCACTTTTAAATGGGTGTTAGAGGCAGGCGGGTCGACTCCAGCCCGCTCACTGATTCGCTGGACTCCAGCCAATCAGTGAGCGGTGGGCTGGGCTAGTTTAGTGCAGACGGGCGGGGGAGTGAGAGAGCCGTGACAGAATGGGCAGGGTGAGTGAGCAACAGGGCCAGGGCAGGTGTTCTGGAACTTACTTCCAGGTCCACTGGTGGAACCTCTTCTAACTCGTTCGGTAGATTTGACGAACCGGTTCTACTGAACCGGTGCGAACCGGTAGGAACCCACCTCTGCTCCAGGCCTTCCTGTCCTCTTCCCTCCTCCAGAGTCCATTTAAGCGCATGCTTACTGTTTCAGTGACTCCATCCAGCCACCTCATTCTCTGTCATTCCCTTCTTCTTTTCCCCTCCATCTTTCCCAGCATTAGGCTCTTCTCCAGTGAGTCCTTCCTTCTCATTAGGTGGCCCTAAACGCAAGTATTTGAGTTTCATCTTCAGTATCTGGCCTTCTAAAGAGCAGTCAGGATTGATCTCCTCTAGGACTGATCGGTTTGATGGGCTTGCAGTCCGGGGGACTCACAGGAGTCTTCTACAGCACACATTTCAAAGGCCTCAGTTCTTTGTTGCTCAGCCTTCCTTATGGTCCAACTTTCACAGCCATACATTGCAACTGGGAAAACCCAGTTGTTGGCAGGGTGATGTCTCTGCTTTTTAGTATGCTGTCCGGGAGCAACCATCTTTTAATTTATTGGCTGCATTCTGCTTAGAAATGAAAATTTGGGGCTCTGTTGTGGTCGTAAGTCGAGGACCACCTGTGCTGGATTTTAATCTTTAGGCAAATTGGAATTGGAGATGTTCAGAGAGTGATGTGTTTAAAAATTCTACCTCCTTTGAAATGGAATTACTTAATTACTGTTTAGCATAGTTACCATGCAAGGTATTGTTTGGGCAGGTAAGTAGTAGGGAGAAACTCATGAATTGCTAGATCCCAGAAGGCCAGCCTCCTCAGTTGACCTGACCAGAGCTTTTTTAAATTTATAATATAGAACATAAATTCATAGGGCTGGAAGAGACCTCAGAGATCTTCTAATCCAACCCCCTACTCACGGCTGTACAAACTACATGTGGGAGAAAAATATTGGCTTTGTAATCTATTAATCATGTGCTTCCTCTATGCAGGTACAATGGGAAGTGTTGGTTTTCCATCAAAATTATCAGCATGCATCCTGATCTTCCTGATCCTGGAAAATTTCTGCGTTACTTGTGATTGTAAGTACTGGTAGTAAGTTTTCTACCACGTGACCTTCCTAGAATGTAGCTTTGCAATTTCAATTTCCAGTGGGAGACAACCTCCTTAATGGCCAGTTTTAGAAAATTATCTGGATTCCGTCATCTGCAATGGAATTTGGTGTCAGTTGCTCCTAGTTGTAAATTAAGAACCAAAGGCGATCCCTATTTTTCTACTTGTATTTTTACATGCTTTCGAACTGCTAGTTTGGCAGAAGCTGGGACAAGGAATAGGAGGTCACTCCATTAAGCGATGCTAGGGATTCGAACCCCCGAACTGCCAACCTTTCTGTTCGACAAGCTCAGTGTCTTAACCACTGAGCCATCACATCCAATAGGAGTGTCTTTAGAAAGGGTCAAAAAAGTCAAGATGGTGCCCATAACTATACACACGGACACCCACACATGAAAGGGGATGGGGCTTTGATTGCCTGGCTGGGTTGCCCTCTTGATTTTTTTGGGGGGAGGGGGACGGACGTTATTGCAAACACTGGTGAAATGCAAGAAATACCTTACCAATGCTTTTGGCATTTGTTGTTTTCAATGTTTTCTTAAAAAGCCATTTAATTTTCCTTTCCTTTTTCTTTCCTGCAGATCACTGGTGTTACGATGATCCAAAGTGTGGTAAGTCATGGCTTTTTTTCTCTGACTCCAGAAAACTTCTCATTGGGGTAACCACAAGCCTCGTTGTAAGAGAATCTATGAGATTGACAAATCCAATCAAATTCAGCAATCCATTTAAAGAAGGGGTGTCTGACCTTGGCAACTTTTAGACCTGTGGACTTCAATTCCCAGAATTCCCCAGGAAGCCATGGTGGCTGGGGAATTCTGGGAGTTGAAGTCCACAGGTCTTAAAGTTGCCATGGTTGGACGTCCCAATCTAAAGGTTTTTAATGGAATCAGTGAACATCTTAAGTTTCACATTAACTGTTATGATAATTAATGTACTGCTTACTTCCTCAACTGACGGCACTTTGAAGAAGTGTACATCTCAGTTTTTGTTAAAGGCTAGCATTACAGTGGCACACGTTAACCGCCTAGTGGTATAAAGATAGTGGTAATTAAAACCATAGATGTTAAGAAATATTAACCTGTGAAGGGAAAGCAACAATGAGTCTAAAGGAATGAACACATCCACCTACCCACCTTCACACATCGTTTAAGTGTTGAAAACCTCTATAGATTCCATATGATGCACTCTCAAGTGTGGTATCTGCCAGTGTATCCTTATCAATCTCATATAGTTAAAATATGCTGAAACCTGAGGAAGAACTTCTACATGTTTCTCCTTTCAGCTCATTTATATATATGGCAAGAAAGATCATAAATTGCGCAAAACTCACAACAAGTGTCCCAGGAACAGAAACTATGGACTCAATTGTGGTCATAAGTCAAGGACTACCTATACTTTTGAAGCTTCTACACACCAGGGGCACATAAACGGGAGACTTCCAAGGAACCTGAACTGACATAAATCTTTCTCTCCCTCCCTCCCTCCCTCCCTCCATATCTCTCTCTCTCTCTCTCTCTCTCTCTCTCTCTCTCTCTCTCTCTCTCTCTCTCTCTCTCCCTCCCTCCCTCCCTCCCTCCCTCCCTCTCTATCTTTCTATCTCCATCCCTATCTATCTATCTACTTACCTACCTACCTATCATCTCCATCCATATCTATCTATCTATCTATCTATCTATCTATCTATCTATCTATCTATCATCTCCATCCATCTCAATCCATCCATCCATCCATCCATTCATCCATCTATCTATTCTATCTATTCTATCTATCATCTATCTATCTATCATCTATCTATCTATCTATCTATCTATCTATCTATCTATCTATCATCTATCTATCTATCTATCTATCTATCTATCTATCTATCTATCTATCTATCTATCTATCTATCTATCTATCTATCTATCATCTCCATATCTATCTATCCTGTCAGGGGAAGATTTTACTCTGAACTAAATGAGGCTTAGACTTTTCCAAACAGGCATATTCTTCAAGAAGCGAAAAATAAATAAAACCCGAAAATATGTTCTAATTAAAAACAAACTTATAACATGAAAATAAAAAATAAGGAAATAAAACAAATCTATCTAATTGTTACATTTTGGCAGAAACAGTTTGTCTCCCAGCTTCCTGGCAGATGAACAAAGATCAAAAGGAAAGAAGTCTCTGGAATGTGTGATGAGCATGCGCAATAAATCATTGCTGATAAAGGCTTATGACCTGCGCAGTAATTCATCAGTAATTATTCAGTTCAGTTTGGCTAGCAAACATTTAACGCAGTGACATATCCATCTACCATCTATCTATTTATCATATCATCTATCTATCTATCTATCTATCTATCTATCTATCTATCTATCTATCTATCATCCGTCCGTCCGTCCATCCATCCATCCATCCATCCATCCATCCATCCATCCATCCATCCATCTATCTATCTATCTATCTATCTATCTATCTATCTATCTATCTATCAGCTCCATATCCATCCATCCATCCATCCATCCATCCATCCATCCATCCATCCATCCATCCTATCTATCTATCTATCTATCTATCTATCTATCTATCTATCTACCTACCTACCTACCTACCTACCTACCTACCTACCTACCTACCTACCTACCAACCAACCAACCAACCAACCAACCAACCAAAAAGAGTGTAGCAATCCAGCAAGTAAATCCAGACCGGAGTTCAGCGCGGCTTCGAGCAGCCATTAAAAAAAATGTAAAAGGAAAAAGGTGAGAGCTGTGGTCAGGCTGAGCTAGTTGCTGCCTGAGCCTGCCTCACCATGGATGACTGCTTAACTGTTTAAAAAAGCCTCTAAAAAAGCGCCCTCTGCTATGAGGCAGGAGAACTGCGTGCCGCTCCTACGTCAGTAATTTTTAGGCTTTTAACCCTTAAGTTAAGCAAAGGTTAAAAGCCTAAAAATTCCTGACGTAGGGGAGGCACCCAGTTCTCCTGCCTCATAGTAGAGGGTGCTCGTTTGGGCGGGGCTTCTTCAGAGAAGTTTGTGTGTGTGTGTGTTTGTTTGAGAGAGAGTTTGTTTGAGTGAGAGAGGGAAGGGGGTAGGAGAGGCAGGGAGGGCAGCCCGCCTTACCCGGCCGGAGGGGCATCACTTCCGGCTCCAGTCCAGCCTGTGGTGCTTGCAGCCCCCGCCAGCTCCTCCAGGGCCTCCCAGGCTCAGCGCTGGAGAGCTGCCGCGAGAGAGGCCGGCCAGGCTGCCCGGGCGGTGGCAGAGGTTCCCTTTGTTCTTTTGGGTGGGGGAAGTGAGGGGGAGAGGCTTCCTCTGCTCCGTCTGCGCCCCACCTGTGCTGCCCTCGCCTGACAAGCGTGCCCCAGATGCTGCGCAGCTCTGGTGGGTGGTGCCGTGGCCGAATCCCACGGCGGAGGGCAGCAGGGAGGCTGGGCCGGACTCTTTATGGGGTGGCTGGCTTCCCCCGAGCCAGACTGGCCTTGGTTGACCCCGACTGGAGGGCTTGGGTGCCGAGGGCGCGGTCGGGGGAGCCGGGCTGGCACCGCTTGACTCTTTTTTGCGGAGCGAAAGGTGGGTTGCAGAAGGTGGATGCTCAGAACCCCGGGAGCCCTTCTGCCGAGATGGCGCTCCCTCACAGCTCCCATCGCCCCATCTGGCAGGCGCTGCCGGCCCAGGAAGCAGCTGAGCTGGGGAGTCCCAGCCGGCAGGTCGGCTTCCTGAGTGGGCAGTGCGGGCACTGATGGACTCCTCCGGGCTCCCGCCTTCCCAAAGTGCGTCCCTGTTTTTGCGGAAAGCAAAAGAATGGAAAAGAAATGGGGAAGCTTCGGGTGTGAAATGAGGCCGTGGAAGAGAGGTTTACCCTTTGCTGGTGAACGTGGCCTCATTTCACACCTGAAGCTTCTCGGTTTCTTCTCCATTCTTTTGCTTTCTGCAAAAACAGGGACACGCTTTGGGAAGGCGGGAGCCTGGAGGAGCTCACTGGCGCCCGCACCACCTGCTTTGGAAGCCGAACTTGCGCCCGTTCTGGAGGGACCCTACCTGGGCTGGCTTTCAGAGACGGGAAAGGCTCTTTCCTCAGGCGGCCATCTTTTCCAATGAAACAGATCGAGACAGGAAGATCATTTTATTACATTTGAACGTTCTGACTAAAATGGATTCTCTCATTCAAAGAGGGAACCCAAAGATCATCTTTCCGTCCCTTTTATCAAAGAAAAGAGAAAAGCTGATTGGGCAAAAATAACTCCTCCTTTGCACTATAAATCAGCTACATGGAATTAAACACTACAATTCAACTTCTGTATGTGTGTGTGTGTGTTTGAGAGAGGGGGGAGGGAGGGAGAGAGGGAGGAAGGAGGGGAAGGGAGAAGAAAAAGAAAGAAGGAAAACAAATGCTGTCGCTTTAAATCAGAACTGAGCATGCCTGGCTGTGGAATTCTGGGAGTTGAAGTCCACAAGTCTAAAAAAATTGCTGCCTCACCAGCCATAAATCTCACCGCATGTCACTGGTGGAAAGCAACACTGCCACTTGGAGGCTGGAGGCTTGAGTTTCTCAAACAATGCACTTTCCCTTTTTCTTTTGATCTTATTGACTTTGTATCTCGAGGCTTGGCAACTTGCCTATAGAAAGTGATAAGAAGCAAGGGCACGAATTGTTTTTACAGGTGCACTTTGAGAGTCTTACTGGCAGTGGGAGAGGAAAAAAAACAAAACCTTCTTTTTTGAAGATTATAAATGAACTTGTGTTTAAGCTAATTTAGTATAAGAAGCCTTGAAAGCCAGAGTGGCAGTATCTACTAGCCTGTCAAAATGGCACAACATTCAAAAAAACAATAACTTTGCAAAACATCTTGGCTGGAATTCAAAATTTATTAGAAATAACAGAGAGAACTGAGAAGAAGATGGAAAAAATAGAGTTTATAACAGCAAAAAATGATGGGGTCAGAATCCCAAATTGAAGGGGGAAATGATTATAAAGACAAGACAACTGATTACTTTACCAGTGGAGTGAACGTGGTTGAAAGTGGGAAAAGAGAAGTATGGAAAAGGGAATTAGATCGACAGGAACTATACCCCGGATTTCAAGGCATGGAAGAAGAAGAAAGAGGAAAAATGATGGATTTAAGGAGAGAGAACTTCTCAGAAGCAAGATTGACAACCAAAGATAACCTGATTAAAATAGCAGATGGAGGGCATCGAGATTACTTAAGTGATGCTACAAGCAATAAGCTGCGGAGAGAAGTCCACAAAAATTTTATTAAGGAAATAAATAGATCAATTCCACAAATGACAAAAGAAATAAAACTGTATTATTACTGGAAGGATACAGGCTGATATATGAAAATTGATAATAAAAAATTAGTTAATTTTAGTAATTAGTGATTAGTAATTTAGTAATTTCTAGAGTGCTATGTTAAATAAATAATTAATAAGGATAATAAGGTACATACATGTGTTGGCTTGATGAGAGGAAATTTGATATAATTAGCAAATGAATTTTTTTTATTAAAGGTTTTAACAAATTTTACAAATATTACCCCTTCCCCTTCCCACCTTCCAACCCTCCCTCCCCCCAACCTCCCAGGGCAAAATACAGGGTATAAACATTTAACAATCATACGCTAACATAAGCTAACAGATTTTAACATCCTACCTCCTCTTGTGCTTTAATTCCCTTTTTGTTAAGCTAACTTTAGGTAAATTGTAACATTCTTTGTGCCTTCACTCATAAGCTAATTGAAATTTTTTAGTCCAATATTTATTTTGAATATAGTCAATCCATCTTCTCCATTCCAACTTATATTTCTCATCCGAATGGTCCTTCAAATATGCTGTAATTTTGGCCATCTCTGCTAGATTTACTACTTTTAGCATCCATTCTTGAATAGTAGGCAATTCTTCCCTCTTCCAGTATTGCGCCACCAACAATCTTGCTGCCGTCGTGAAGTTCAAAATCAAATTAGTCTCTATAACTGTACAGTCTGTAATTATACCTAACAAAAACAACTGGGGAGTGAACTTTATCCTCTTTTTAAGTATATTTTGAATAGCCCATCATATTTTTATCCAAAATGCTTTGACTTTTTTGCAAGTCCACCATATATGGTAATACGTAGCATCAGCACAATCACATCTCCAACATTTAGGTTGTAAATTCAGATACATACAAGATAACTTTTTGGGATCTAAATGCCATCTATACAACATCTTATAAAAATTCTCTCTCAAATTCTGAGCTTGCATATTCCTTAATATATGGCTTTTAAAAATCTTATCCACCTTCTTATCATATATTAAATAAGCGTACCAACCATATACCAAATCATATCCCTCAATATTCAGTATTCTATCCTCTGTTAGATTAATCCAATCACTAATTGTTGATAAAACTATTGCTTCATAGTATAATTTTAAATTAGGCATTTTCAAACCTCCTCTTTCCCGTATGTCTTGCATTATTTTAAGTTTTATTCTTGGTTTCTTCCCCGCCCAGACAAAGTTATTAATACTTTTCTGCCATTTTTCCAAATTTGCATCTTTTTAAAGTATTGGTATCATTTGAAAGAGAAAGAGAAACTTAGGCAAAACATTCATTTTTACTGCTGCTATCCTTCCCAACAATGACAATTGTAGTTTTTTCCATTTATTCATCTCTAACTGTATTTTATGCCATAATGGTTCATAATTATATAATTTCCCATTTGAGGTTGTAATGTAAACTCATAAATATTTAACCTTTTCTACTATCTCGTATCCTGTTACTCTTTCTAGTTCTTCTTTTTGATTTGTGGTCATATTTTTAACTATCATCTTTGTTTTTCCTAGATTTATTTTGAACCCAGTTACTTGACCATATTGATTAATTATGTTCATTAAACCTATAGCTGATTTCCCCGGTTGGGTTAAAGTTACAACCAAGTCATCCGCAAATGCTCGTACTCTATATTCATAATGCCTACTCTTAATTCCCTGTAGGTCATCTGACCCATGTATTCTATTCAACAATAACTCCAAGGTTAAAATAAACAATGGAGACAGGGGACATCCCTGTCTTGTTCCTTTTTCAATTTTGAAGGATTCTGTTAAACTACCATTAACTATAATTTGTGCTGTCTGTTTCTGGTATATTGCCTTTGTCAGGGGAAAATATTTCACCCTGAACTAATGAGGCTTAGACCGTGGCTTTTCCAAACAGGCATATTCTTCAAGAAGCGAAAAATAAATAAAACCCAAAAATATGTTCTAATTAAAAACAAGCTTTAATACAAAAATAAGAAAATAGAAATAAAACAAATCTATCTAATTGTTACATTTTGGCAGAAACAGTTTGTCTCCCAGCTTCCTGGCAGACAGACAAAGATCAAAAGGAAAGAAGTCTCTGGAATGTGTGATGAGTATGTGCAATACATCACTTGCTGATAAAGGCTTATGACCTGCGCAGTAATTCATCAGTAATTATTCAGTTCAGTTCGGCTAGCAAACATTTAACGCAGTGACACCCCTTCTTTTGCTAGTTGGGCTGACGTCATCAAATCATCAGATAAGGCACATCTTCTTTCGCAGATACTCATGTTGAACTGCTGCAAGTGGTTTGTTGAGCATGTCAGCAATCTGATCATGTGTAGAAACATATTGCAATTTAACAAAACCTTGCTTAACTAATTGCTTTGTGTTTTGATAACGAATGTCAATGTGTCTGGACCTAGAACCTGTAAAATGTGTCTCAGAAATATAAACCACCGATACATTATCTTCCATCACGGTGATTGTCGAATCGGACGTGTCCAGATATCTGTGATCAAAGCATCAAACCATATTAGAGAATTACAAGCATCTGAAACACAAGCATATTCAGCTTCAGTAGATGAACATGAAACAAAACTCTGTTTTCTCACTTGCCAGTAAACAGGACATCCATTCAGGAACATCATGTAACCAGAAGTGCTTTTGCGTGATTTCTTATCACTTGCCCATTCAGAATCGGCATAGCAACATAACCTTGCATGAACAGTGTGTGTTGGTTCTAGCAATAACTTCATGTGTTTAGTGTGTTTCTGGTATTTCAACAACTTCTTAATGCATGCCCAATGAAATTGTGTTGCCTTACCTACGTGTCGTGATAAAAGATTAACACTAGGTGCAATGTCAGGTCTGGTTCAACTACTAATGTATAATAGTGAACCAATGACTGAACGATAAAGTTTTTGATCCTCGAACTCAGGACTTGGTTCATGTGTTAAGTTGTGTGAAAATCTGTTTGCATGGGTGTCTTTGTTGTGTTAGCATCTTTCATGTTGCAATGATGCAAAATGTGGCCCATTTTCTCTTCTTGTGAAAGACTAAACCCCTTCTGTGTCTTTTCAATCTGGACACCTAAATAAGTACTAATGTGTCCTAAAGATTTCAGTGTGAAGTATCTCTGCAAACTTTTGGCAAAAATCTCACTCTTTTTCTTATTTGGACCAATGTAAACAATGTCATCAACATAAACAAGAATTATCTCATATGCATTGTTAGATTATTATTATTATTATTTATTTCTTTGGATTTCTAAACCGCCCCCTCTCCCAAAAAGGGACTTGTGAACACGCATTCATCAGTTTCGGACTTAATAAAGCCCATTGAATTTAGTTGTCAGTAAGACATAAGTACCATATTAAACCTGACTGTTTCAGACCATAAAGACTTTTGTTCAGGAACCAGGTATCCCCTTCTTGCTTTCGGAATCCTGGAGGGCTTCTCACATAGATCTCTTCATCTAGGTCTGCATGTAGATAAGCTGTGTCCACATCAAATTGGAAAACTTCTAAACCAAGAATAGTTGCAGTGGTTAAAGCAATTTTTACGCTTTCAGTTCTGACTGTTGGTGAGTAAGTGTTTGTGTAGTCCTCAGGATAACGTTGAGCGAAACCCTGAGCTACGTCTGGCTTTGTATAAAGACTCACCATTCGGTTTCTTCTTGATTCTGTAGACCCATCGAGGGCCAATGACTTTCTTGTTTGCTGGAGGCTTTGCAGGTGTGAATACATTAAGTTTCTTTAAACTGTCCATTTCATCCTGCATTGCATCATACCATTTGTCTTGCTCTGAATCAGGAAGCTGTTTGATTTGTGTGAATGTCTCAGGAGGAAGAGTAACATTGCAAATCAAAGGTAATGGTGTTTTTGTCAGTTGCCACGAATATCATTGTGGAGGGATTCCTTTTGTGACCCCCTTGGAACGTCTCAAAACAACAGTCTATTCTTCTTCTTCTTCTTCGTCCTCGTCCTCACGTTCATCGCTAGCATCAGCATCCGCGGCTTGCGAAGATGGAACATCAGGTTGTGAAGAACTGGTAGAAGGAATATCTGCCTGTAAATTGTCATCAGGCTGCGTGGCATCTGCAATATCATCTCTAGGAAAATAAACTCTAGGATCATTGGAATCAATCCTGGACCAGTCAATATCTTCTTCAAAATTTGCAGATTGTGAAATGACAATCACATGTTTAGGATCAATGAATTTGCACCATTTTGAGTTATCATCAATACCCATAAATCTCAGTCTCTTTGCCACTGGACCTCTCTTTCTTCTTTGAGTTAAGGGAGTGTTCACCATAGCATATGAACCAAAAATGTGGAGGTTCTTGAGATCAGGCTTGTAGCCATACAACATGTAGAAAGGAGTTTGATTTATTACACTGCTCCAAGTACGGTTGACAATGTAATTTGCATATTTGATTGCTTCACCCCCAGTATATGCTACTGAGATTGGCATCTTCTAGGAGACAACCCATCATGGTTTGTAGAACTCCTTGTCTTCTTTCTACGACTCCGTTATGAGCCGGTGTATAATTCCATTCTGACGCATCCGGGCCTGGAAACGCTGAGACATGAATTCTGCACCACGGTCACTCTGGATTCTGGTGATGCGAACTTGGTATTGTGTAGAAACAAAAGCTGCAAAGTCTTTAAAGATCTGAAAGGTCTCAGATTTGTCTCTCATAGGATATACAAATCCATATCTAGAATGATTATCTACAATTGTTAGGAAATACTTTCTACCACCAAATGTGGTGGGAAAGAACCCACTATGCCAGTGTGTACCAAATCAAAAATGCATGTTGACAGGCGTGTAGTGTGTTTGGGAATTGCAGCTGCTTTGGATTTAGCTTTCCTGCAAACTGCACAATCCAAAAGCACCTTACACCCCTTTAGATCCAAAACTTTTGCGAACTCCGGCATCTTTCTAAGAACACGGAAACTGGCATGCCCCAATCTTCTATGCCACTTGTGGATACACCTGGAATGCAAAGGTTTACCAGTTAGTGAATTCTCAACATTAACAGTTTCACGAGGAACCTCAGGCTTGCTCTGAGCAACTTGCTTCTGTTTTCTCTGTTTGTTGGCTTTAGGAGCCTTTGGAACAGTAACAGGTTCTCTCTCTGAAGCACCTCTCTCTGGGCCCATGCTGTCCCTTTTTGGAGTTTGCATACTTGCCTGTGCTTGCCTTTTAGGCTTTGGCTTTAAGTAATAAAGACCACCAATCAGCATGGTTTCAGCAACAATATCTCCATCTTTAACTATGTAACTTGCTTTTTCGAGGTGGTGAACCTGGAACTTTAGTTCTCTAGACAAATGACTTTGACTAAGCAAATTACTGGTTGCTGAAGGTATGTAGTAAACATCAGGGATGAATGTATCAAGCTCTTCAATGTAAACAGTTCCTTTTCCCATGAACTTGCAAGTGTGGTTGGAAAAGGTGTACAGTTCTCGATATTCGGGCTCTGGCTCGCCCATCTCTGTGAAAAGTTCCTTTCTGTGGGTAACGTGTACAGCTGCTCCACAATCTAAAGTCCACAAAAGACGTCTGTCGTACTTTGGATCAGGTTGTGGAACGTTGGTTATGGCCAATGTTGCGAGTGGAGCTTGTGGATCACGCCTTGGACACAACAACCTTGTCTTCCACCTCTACCTCTGCCTCTGGAGTCTGTTCCTCTGGGCTGGTATGTGACGGGAGCTGGAACTCGTTGGGGACAATCCCGGGTGTCATGTCCCACACGGTTACAGTTGTAACATTTTGGCACCCTTGGAGTGTAGCCTCTTCCTCGGAAGGGACATCTAGCTGGAGCCTTTGATGCTGGGGGTCGTTGCAGATGTGGCATAGCTAATTTGATAGCTTCCTCCTCCACTAAAAGTCTGCAAACATGGTTAACTGTGCGTTGAGCAATAGGCACGTAGTTAATCTTTGCAATGGCATCTTTCCATTCATAATTCAATGAGTTAATGATGATGCTAATCATTTGGATATCATCAATTACATGGCCACTTTCTCTCAATTCACTTCTCATTCTTTTCAGTTTGGTCAAATGTCCACCAATTCGTTCACCAGGTTTCAACTTCGAACCATGGAACTCAGACATGAGCAAACATGAAGATTCAATTGAAATGGGCCTGTAGCAATCTTCCAAAATAGCCCAAATTTGTTGGGCTATTGCATCAGGTGGAAAAGTAACCTGCAGTTCAGTGTCCATCGACATGAGCAAAGTTGTGCATGCCCTAGTCTCTAGGTCTCTCATTGCAGGAGTCCATGGCTGGGGAGGAGGATTAAAAATCATACAGTGTGTGCCTTCTCTGCGAAGCAAGAGTGCAATCTCACTGACCCAGGCTTTATAATTCTCTCCTGACTCCTTTAATTTTGACTCACCAGTCAAAGGAGTGACAGAAAATGCCTGCTGAGGGATACACATTTGAACAACTTGCTGTGCAGGTTGAAAAGCTGGTTGTTGAACCAGGGGGCGCTGTAATTGCACCATTGGTCTTTGTGTGGCAACATTAAATTGGCTTGCTTGAGAGAGTGGCATTTGCCTTTGGCTTTGCCTTGTTCCATCTAGGGAAAATCCAACACCACCAGGGGGAATTGAAGACTTAACCTTTGGAGTTATTTGTTGCATTGCAGCTTGGACTCTGGACGAGCTACAGGTAGCCAAGGCTGTTGCCATTTATTTAATTGTTGCTCTAATAAATTATTTCCGCCATGAGATGGCAGTGCAGCTTCACTTCTTGGCTGCAACAGGCCTGCATACGTGGCAGAATCTGAAGAACAAAGAAGATCACGTGACCTCAGTGACATGTACATATCTCTCTGTTCTGATTTGCCTGACACTTTTTCCACCAGGGTGTGTGTCTTAGATTGTTTAGAAGAAGGCAAGATGGCGTCCTCAGACATTTTGGAAGTGGGGAAACCCCTCCTACTTGCCTCTAATCTTTCATAGTGTTTTTTAGCTTCTAGGACCTGTTTTTCAAAAAAATTCTATCCGATCACGATAGCTTTTCATATCTTCCCCAGGGCCTGAGAAGGATTCAAAAGTTTTACTTTCTGCGTGGGGGTGTTTTTCCTCTGCCAGCATTGTATTATTTTTATTAGAAATTGCCAATTCACTCGGTCAAATGCTTTCTCCGCGTCTAAGAATAAAAGCGCTGCGGGGACTTGGTTGTTCTTCCCCAAATATTCCACGAATGAATTTTTGTTAATAAATAATATCTATAACAATAACAATGAAATGACAAGGGATAAATTGTAAACAGCGATTTGGAAAGGAGGATCAGAAACCTTGTTATCAAACATAATTAATTAATTTTTACTTAGAACATGCTATAAAGGGGTAATGTTATTAGATGATATTAGGAATAATTAATGAAATGCTACTATGTGCTTGTGTTTTTTAATTTTGGACTATTTCATGTAAAAGGATGTTAAAACAACCACAGTCAAATGAGAAGTGTGGTATGTTGATAGTAAGATATATAAATATTTTTTATTTAAAATACATAGTATGATTTGAATTATAAGCAATGACTGCAGAAGACATGCATGAAAGTTATTTGTAATTAATCGACACACTTCTACAATATGATTGTAGATTAGATTAGTGATTAACAATTTAGTAATCTTTAGAGTGATCTGTTAAATAAATAATTGATAATGATAACAAGGTACACACAAGGTACACACATATGTTGGTTTGAAGAGAGGAAACCTGATATAATTAGCGAATGAATTTCTATTAATAGTAACAATTATAATAATAACGATGAAATGACAAGGGATTACCTTAACAATATATATATATGTACTGGCTAAATAAAAGTTATTGGGATACAAATAGTAAACAGCAATTTGGAAAAGAGGATATGAAATTTTGTTATCAATCATAATTAATTCTTTCTTAGAATATGTTATATAGATGTAATGCTATTGGATGATATTAGAAATAATTAATGAAATGTCATTATGTGGTTGTGTTTTTCAATTTTGGATTATTTTATGCAAAAGGATGTTAAAACAAGTATAGTCAAATGCAGTGACGTGCGGTGAGGTTTATGGCTGGTGAGGCTGCTCGTCCACCGGACTGCCTCGGCACCACTCTGGCTACCTCCGTCCGTCTGCGCATGGCAGCTGCGGCAACATCATCAAGACGAAGTCCAGCGGAGGCAGAAATGTTGTCGGTGCTCCCGGACTTCGTCTTGATGACGAAGCCACGAAAGCGACTGGGGAACGACGAGAACCTTCCTGCCTCTGCTGGACTTCGCGCGCTCCTCGCGACTGCAATATACGTCCAGAAGCAGCTTTTGTGGCTAATGAGGTTTGGACTTCCAGCCCAACAGCCCCTGCCACTTCTGGACGTCTATTGCAGTCGTGAGGAGCGCGCAGGAAGGTTATTGGCGCTTCCGAGAACCCTCCTGCCTCAGCCGGTTGCCCAGCTGGCACTGCCCAGCGCGTGCTCTTCCTCCTCCCTCCTCTTCCTCTTCACTCCCCAAAGGCTCGTCTCCTTACTGGAGCTTAGCGGGAGCCGTGTAAAAGGGATGGGAGGAAATATATATTATTATTATATATTATTATTTCCATCCATCCATCCATCCATCCATCCATGCGCACTCAGGAAGGCGGGAACGCGCTCAGGAAGGCGGGGAATGGGATCACGTGTGCTGGAGGCTGAGGCAGCCTCAGCCTCCAGCACACACGGTCCCATTCTCCGCCTTCCTAATGACGTCACCAGCCTCACCAGCCATAAACCTCACCGCATGTCACTGAGCCTGAGTATGCCTTTCCATTACCCAATCTAACACATATCATTGCTGTATCTTAACTAGAACGATTCCTTAACAGAATGTTGTTTTAAAGGAGGTTCAGAGTTTATCTTAGATCACAAAGTCCAACACAAACCTGGTTTGACAAGTCCGAGATGTAAGGAATTAAAGGGATCCTTCTAAAAACCTGAGACCAATAGAAGTCAGTCATTTTAATTTTTTATTTTTTTAGTTCACCCTTTGTTTAAAAGTTTTAAGGAATAGAATAAATAGTTACATAAAAGAAACAATAAAGTAGAAAGAAACATGGTAGATAATTAAAATATTAGTTAATAAAGGCTTAATAATTATGATTACATTTTAAACTAATTGTTTCATTCATTAAATATATGCATCATCAAATAGATATAAAAGAAATAATAAAGGAGAAAGAGAAATGGTCGATAATTAAAATAGTAATAAATAAAGACAATAATTATGCTAAAATTTTAAATTAATTGTTTCATTCATTAAATGTATGCATTATCAAATAATTAAAAATGTCCATCAAACAGTAGTGAAATTCAATTTTTTAAACTACTGGTTCTGTGGGTGTGGCTCAGTGAGCATGGCAGGGGAAGGATACTGCAAAATCTCCATTTCCTCCCGACTCTGGGGCCAGCCAGAGATGGTATTTGCTAGTTCTCCAAACTACTCAAAATTTCCACTACTGGTTCTCCAGAACCTGTCAGAACCTGCTGAATTTCACCTCTGCCGTCAAACCCTAAACATAATATTAGCATTGATATGCTAAAATAAAATTGTGTGCACACCAAACAGACAGCCCACCCCTGACGGCTATCATATCCTCACAGCCCTTCTTTTCTCTAGACTAATCCTAAATCCTGCAACCATTCTTCATGTTTTAGTTTCCAGCCCTTTGATCATCTTAGTTGCTCTTCTCTGTACTTTTTTCAAAGTCTCAACATCTTTTTTGTAATATGGTGACCAAAACTGGATAAAATGTATTCCAGGTGTGGTCTTACTAAGATTTTATAAAACAGTACTTAATACTTCATTAGATTTTGATTCTATGCCTCTGTTTATACAACCAAGGATTGTAATAGCCTTTTTTGGCTGCTGCCACAGACTGCTGGCTCATATTTAAGAGATCGTCCACTAGGACTCCAAGATCCCTTTCACAGTTATTGTTTTTGAGCCAGGTTTCTCATAATCTATATTTTGAACTTTGGTTTTTCCTGCTTAAGTGTAAAACCTTGCTTTTCTCCACCTTAAATGACATGTTGTTGGATAGGGCCCATTGTTCAAGTCTGCAAAGATCTTTTTGGACCCTGAACTTGTTTTCTGTGGTGTTGGCTATTCCTGCCATCTTAGTGTAATCTGCAAATTTGATGAGTTACTAATGACAATTCCTAATCGATGGGACCTGCAACGGGCCCTGTCATCCCGCCCTGGTGGGCCGTGTGGGTGTAATAAGAGATAAGTGTTCTTTCAAATAACCTGGCCCCAAGCCATGTAGGCCTTTAAAGTGCAAAGTCAACACCTTGAATCTTACCTGGAAACTGATTGAGTTAATCCATGTGCAGATACATACACCCATTTGCAGTGACGTGCGGTGAAGTTTATGGCTAGTGAGGCAGCAATTTTTTTAAACTTGTGGACTTCAGCTCCCAGAATTCCACAGCCAGGCATGCTCAGTTCCGATTTAAAGCAACAGCTTTAAACTTATTTAAATAAGTTTTCTTCCTTCTTTTTCTTTTACCTTCCCCTCCTTCCTCCCTCTCTCCCCCCTCCCCCCTCTCAAACACACAAACACACACACACAAAGAGAAGTTGGATTATAGTGTTTAATTCCATGTAGCTGATTTCCGGGGCAAAGGAGCAGTTATTTTTGCCCTGTCCAATGGCATTTTCTTTGATAAAAGGGACGGAAAGATGGTCTTTGGGTTCCCTCCTTGAATGAGAGAATCCGTTTTAGTCAAAACATTCAAATGTAATAAAATGATCTTCCTGTCTCGATCTATTTCATTGGAAAAGATGCCCGCCTGAGGAAAGAGCCTTTCACGTCTCTGAAAGCCAGCCCAGGGTGGGAGCTCTCCAGGATGGGCGCAAGACAATTCATGTTCACCAGCAAAGGGCAAAACTCTCTTCCATGGCCTCATTTCCCACCTGAAGCTTCCCCATTTCTTCTCCATTCTTTTGCTTTCCGCAATAACAGGGACGCGCTTTGCGAAGGCGGGAGCCCAGAGGAGCCCACCGGCGCCCACACCGCCCGCTCTGGAAGCCAAACTGCCGGTCGGGACTTCCCAGCTCAGCTGCTTCCCGGGCGGGTAGCGCCTGCCAGACGGGACGACAGGAGCTGTGAGGGAGCACGGGCTCCAGGGGCTCTGAGCGTCCACCTGCCTGAGCTGTGCCGCAGGCGAAAGAAAGCGCTTTAGTCAGTGGGGTATCAGGGGAGAAGATAGAATCTCTCCTCCTCTCCCCCGACACTCCACTGACTAAAGCGCTTTCTTTCGCCCGCCTGAGCTCTTCCGCGGGCGAAAGAAAGTGCTTTAGTCAGTGAGGTGTCAGGGGAGAGGATAGAATCTCACCTCCTCTCCCCCGACACCCCACTGACTAAAGCGCTTTCTTTCGCCCGCCTGAGCTCTTCCGTGGGCAAAAGAAAGTGCTTTAGTCAGTGAGGTGTCAGGGGAGAGGATAGAATCTCTCCTCCTCTCCCCTGACACTCCACTGACTAAAGCGCTTTCTTTCGCCCGCCTGAGCTCTTCCGCAGGCAAAAGAAAGTGCTTTAGTCAGTGAGGTGTCAGGGGAGAGGATAGAATGCTCAGGCATTCTCCCTCCCCTCCCCCACACCCCGCTGACTAAAGCGCTTCCTTTCGCCTGCCTGAGTTCCTCTTATATATATGAAACTCCCTTGTGGATATTATTATTTTATATATTATTATTTCATGATGAGAGGGGAGGCTCTGCCTCCCCTGCCTCCAATGACCGCATGTCCCTGCCCATTTGCCAAATTCTGGAAAAGTGTTCTAATTGCAAAAAGAAAAAATATATAGAAAGCTTACATTATTATATGACGAATATAATCATCTCCTTACTCTTTTTCTGCTAGGACCTGCCATCTGGGGGTCTACTGGCTTCTGCAGTGGCATGAGACAATCTCCCATCAATATCAACCCCCGGACAGTCAAATCAAAATCTACTTTGGGACCTATACATTTCCACAGGTTTGAAGACCTTAAAATCGCCAAGACAATAAAGAATGTAGGGTATCAGTGTACGTATTCATTGATGACCATCTATTGCTAAATGTATAAGTAGTTCACTTGGAAGAAGACTTTCAACATAAATGGTTCCCAGCCTTGGCAATCTCCAGATTGGCGGACTTCAACTCCCAGGATTCTCAGCAATGGCCCTGCTGGCTGTGGAATTCTGGGAATCCAGGCCTAGATATCTAGTAGTTGCCAAGGTTGAAAAACCGTGTGTTACATCACAATGATATATTGCTAGTGGTAGCAGTTCAGTTGGGTTGCATTGGCTACATGATACTATAAAGCTCGGGAATCCAGCTTGGTTTTTCAAATGGGAATAATTGCTTCTATCCAGGCTAAGCTTACTGCATGGTCTCTGTTCTGCCAGGCCCGATGGTTGGTGGATGAAATGTGATGTGATGTGATTCATTAAGACATAGTAGAAAGAATTTTTGGCAGGTAGCAGAAAGCTGCAGTTTGTTCACTGAGATTTATGCTACAAACTCAGTTTGCTACTGACTCGTACAACTTGTGCTCTCTCAGTTCCATGCAAACCCTAATTTTTGTTTTGGGAAAGTGGGAGGAATTCACATTTGTTTAATAAAAGGGGTTTTGTCAGGACCAGGAATCTGCTTCGTGCTTTTTGGGAAAGCCTAGGTCAGAACAAGAAGCTGTGGCCTGCTAATGGCCAACAGAGCTGGCAGCAGAGTTGGAAAGTGAGGAGGTTGGGGAGGCACATGGGCCAGTCCTGGAGGCTGGGGAAGGCTCGGACGAGGGCTCTGCGTTGGAGGCAGAGATGGGGTCAAGACCATCTGCCTGTTCTTGGCTGCCTTAGGAGCTAGACAGCAGTGAGGCAGAGGAACAGCTGGAGCCTGTTCCCAGTGTGTGCATGCGCAGAGCTGCCAGAAGAAAAGAACAGCTCAGAAATCAGGGTCAACTTGAGAGTAAAGCCACAGGTGGACAGTGACTGGCCCCTCCCATAGTAAATAAAAGAGGAGAGAAAGGGGAGTGGGCTTTTGCAGGAAACAATTCGTTCATTTGTTTCAGGAATTGAAGATCTGTCCCTGAATCTCAAAGATTCTGTGCCAAGTCTTTCCTTGCACAGCATTGCATTTGGGAAAATATTTACATGGCAGCTTTCCAAGCTAGATAAGGCCTTTGAAAGACTGTTTACCAAGACTGTTTGCTGAATGTGAATGGGAGGAATTCACATTCGTTTAATAAAAGGGGTTTTGTCGGGACTAGGAATCTGCTTCGTGCTTTTTGGGGAAGCCTAGGTCAGAACAATAGTGATGTAGTGTCCCCTTATTGTCCGTGAACTCTAGATTTGCATGAGATGGAATACAACCAACCTCTTCTCCTTGGACACCCCTCTCCCCAAAGCTCACCACATCTGTCCAGTCATCTAAATCCAGAAGTTGTCCAGATATTGGTTGATGGAATGATATGATTTACACAGTTGTGGTTTGAAAAAATACACTGTAAAGGCCTCTTATGCTGACATGACCTTTACAACTTTCAGTTGGATCTCACTAAGTCAGTATTTTTCAATCTTGGCAGCATTAAGATGTGTGGACTTCAATTCCCAGAATTCCCCAGCCAACTTGGGAATTTGAGAACACATTACTTTCTGGCTGGGAAAATATGTAAGTGAAGGCTCAATCGCCCAGGCCAAAAGTATGTAAAAAGGGTGAATTCTGGCAACTGGACCAAAGGCTGGGGAATTCTGGGAGTTGAAGTCCACACATCTTAATGTCACCTCAAGGTTGAGGGTATCCTGCTTAAGCAAGGGATTGGACTAGAAGACCTCCAAAGACCCTTCCAACTCTGTTACTGCTCTAAGGAGAAGGTAAAGGTAGCTAGCTGAGGGGACATCCTGAGGGATATCATGGATAACACCAAAATCTTCCTACCACTTTTGATTTGAGTTTAGAGAGAGAGGGAGCAGAAGGGGCATTGATCCTCTTTTCCCTTGCTGATTGCAATCTTTGGATCTGCTCTGCAGAAAACAAAGGTCACTGATTGATCCTACCTTGCATAATACCTCTTCATCTGCATGATTTGGATCCCATTTCTTACAGTCATGTTAGTAGATGCTATTCAGATGTGACAAGGAGAGAGAGAGAAAGAGACTTTGAAACTTGTGAATGACCTATTGTTTCTTTCTTTCTCGCTGGGTTTATGAACTGGAGAGGTCCAGTTAATTGGATGTGCCTAATGGAAGATGCCTGTGAAATTAGGTGCTGATGTGGGTATCAAGTTGCAATTATCCATCAGTTTGAACCTGCTTGTTATTTATTTCAATGGAGGAGTTGCAAAAAGTGCTCTTAACAAGGTCTAAATCATGAATAATGATGTACACAGCTAAGTTTTTCTCTAGTGTAGTAAGAGATGGTAGAATTGGAAGGCTTCTCCTACAATCTACTATCACCCTTACAGTTTTAAGAATGGGATTTTTCTGGGATCATGTGACACCTACCTTCCTAAATTTTTAATTCGAATTACAAATCAACATCTGTTGGAATAATGCCCATTTGCTCCTTGGTCAAAGACCCATCATTGCTCTTAATGTTGTTTTTGCTCTGTTGCAGGTCAGATAGATTTTGAGGCCGTAGCAACGATTTCTAGTACCAGCTTTTCAACAATATATTACCTGCACCAGATGCACTTCCATTGGGGCACCCAAAATAGAAATGGCGCAGAGCACACAATCAATGGCAAACGCTATACCATGGAGGTAATCAATTCAGGTTGCCGGCAAAAATGTAATTACTAAGTGTTAGATACTTCCCCCCTGGCTGCTAGACAATAGGAGTCTCCACTCAGGTCCTCTGTTGCCGGTGGGAACAGAAGACAACCTGATTGGCTGTGAAGTCTGGCAGCTCCCCTTAAAAAGGGAGCTGTCCGACCATTTCCTCAGTGGATGTTTGCATGTACCTAAATAAAGAGCTGTTGTTCGCTAGCCTTTTGTGCCTTTCATTACCCAATCTAACACTGGCGACGAAGGTGGGATTGGAAGGCAATTAGTGAACAAAAAGAGCGAAGTCTTGTGGACAAAAGAGCTAATTGTGCAGCAGCATTCCGCCCGGAGCGCAGGAGAGGCAGCAGAAGAGCCATCACGGATTTTCCCAGTGAGAATCGACTAGTCCCAGAGACATTAGGATGGTCACATATGCCCAACCGCCTCCGTTCAACCCAGCCACGGATGACTGGTACGTGTACTTATTGCGGTTCGAAATCTTCCTGGAGGCGAATGATTTCGGGGGTGTCCCAGAAATTCGGAAGAAAAACTTGTTCCTAGGCTACTGTGGACCCAAAGTTTTGGAGACAGTGAAGAACCTTTCAGAGCCGATGCCTCTGCATGCCGTCTCCTGATCCATGCTTCAACAGGCGCTGAAGACCCACTACGTGCCGAAGTCTTCGAAGTACGTTGACCGGTACCAGTTCAACATTCAGAACCAGAGGGAGGGCAAATCGATAAATGAGTACATGGCAGCACTCTGGAAAGCCGCAGCCCATTGCGAGTTCTGCGAACTGGATGATCTAATCCTAGATCGTATCATAATGGGAGTCCGAGATCACGATCTACAGACAAGGCTTCTGGCCAGATCCAATCTCTCCCTACAGATCGCACTCGATGAGGCTAGGGCAGCAGAGTCAGCCAACAAGTCCGTGGAGACCTTCCAGCACCACAACGCACTGATGGAGGCACCGAAAAGTGCCCACGTCCACCATGAAACCACGGAACCCAAGAGCTCCGAAAGCGAGGAGGAAGACAGCCACCTCATGTGCAGTAGCCGAACAATGCCAGCGCCAAAATTCAAGTCTTAAAGTCTGCCTTGCGCCAGCTGTGGGGGAGATCACATCAGATCATCTTGCCGTTTCCGAGACACAACATGCCAGTGGTGTGAGTGGAAGGGGCACATCGCCAGGGTGTGCCGCAGCGAGTTTCCCGTAGCCACTGGTCGACCCGAAAAGACAGAGAAGGGGCCAGTCCAGAGACAACGACCTAACCAGAGGTACCCCAGGAGGTCAGAGGCCGACAACAGGATTGCCAACCTCACTTCAACCATCCGAGGCCACCCGGGTCGTGCCCAAAAGCCGAACTTCACTGTTCCAGTTAGGCATATCCGGACCAATCAACCCAAAAAACTGAAGGTCACCATTTTCATCGAGGACACCTTCTGCGAAATGGAGATCGATACCAGATCATCTCTGACCATAATCTCATGGTCAGTACTGAAGCAGACGATCCCGGCAATACAAAAGAAGGACTCTGAAGCCCAGACGTCCGCCTTCGCGACTACCAGGGCAACCTGGTTCCCCTCATGGGCCAAGGCACGTTCAAGGTGCGCTACAAGGGAATCAGTAAAAAACTACACGCGATCGTGGTCAGAGACTGTCTACAGAGCCAATTTGGACTGGACTAGTTCCAAGCCTTGGGAATGGTCGTGGCTGGTCAACGCCTTAGAAGGGAAGCAGACAGGAGAAGGGCCAGCCGCCACCGGGAACACCACAGAAACCATATTTAAGGAGTTTGAGGATGTCTTCGCCTCCGGTCTGGGTGAGTACAAAGGAAACTCCATTTCCTTTAGCTTAGACCCAAACATAGCCCCAATTTGGTTAAAGCCCAGGAGTGTACCTTTCATTCTCCGGCCAAAAATAGACAAGGAAATTGACAAACTGGTAAGCCAGGGCATCCTCGAACCAGTCGATCACGCACGCTGGGAGAAGCCAATCGTAATCCCAGTAAAATCCGACAAGTCCATTAGATTGTGCGCGGACTATAAATGTACAATAAACAAAGGGTTGCAACAAAGCCCGTACCCAATACCAATACCAGTAGTCCAGCATTTATTACATTTCCTCGGTCCGGGGAAGATTTTTGCAAAATTAGATTTGGCGCAGGCGTAGCAGCAGCTGCCAGTAGATGGTGCTATTGCAGAGGCCCAAACCATTGTGACGCACAGGGGGGCGTTCAAATGCAACCGTCTACAATTCGGCGTTAGTATCGCCCCTGGATTATTCCAAAGCGTCATGGAGCGAATTTTGCAGGGGATACCAGGAGTTGTCCCCTACTTCGATGACATATTGATATCAACTGCAAATGAAGAGCAACTTTTAAAGCGAGTACGTGCCATTTTAAACAGAATCAGAGACAAGGGCCTCCGTCTCAAAAAAGAAAAATGAAAATAAATGTACCAAAAGTGGAATTTCTGGGTTACATGATTGATGGTTCTGGGATTCACCCAATGAACCAAAAAATAAAAGCAATTAAAGAATCCCCCACACCGAGGAATCAGACCGAACTACAGGCGTTCCTCGGGCTCCTTAACTTCTATAGCGTCTTTCTCAAGCAGAAAGCGACAGTTGCTGAACCACGACACTGACTGCTAGCAAAGAACACGGAATGGACCTGGGGCAAAACCGAGGCCAAAGCATTCGCCGCCGTAAAAAGACTGTTATATGTGGACTCCTTCCTAGTACAATATAGTCAAACCCTGCCTTTGGTGTTGACCTGTGATGCCTCCCCCTTCGGCGTCGGCGCAGTCCTGAGCCATCGGATGCCGAATGGCATGAAGCCCCCATCACGTTTTACTCAAGGACATTATCTGCCGCGGAACGAAACTACAGCCAGCCGCGAGGCCCTGGCTGCAGTGGCGGCGGTTAAACATTTCCACAAATACCTATATGGCAGAGACTTTGAACTAATCATAGATCACAAGCCTCTGTTGGGACGATTGGCTGGGGACTGCCCCACACCAGTTTCACTCCCCCCCCCGAATGACCAGGTGGACTATTTTCCTAGCTGCCTATTCCTATCGGCTCATCCACTGCCCTGGCACCACACTAGGGCATGCCGATGCATTGAGCTGTTGCCCCCTGCCAGAACTGCTCGATGACCCCACCCCCGAGGCTGTGGTCCTCCTGCTTGACTGCCTGGACTCGGGACCCTTCTCCTCCAGTGATGTTGCACGTCACTCCACAAAGGACCCCATAATCAAACAAATCTTGAACTGGATGTGGAGGGGGTGGCCCAAGAGGCCGGTTGGGTCCGATTTTAAACCGTACTTGTCTAAGCAGGATGAACTGTCGGCAATCAAGGGCTGTCTGTTGTGGGGGCACCGGGTAGTCATTCCCAACAACTACATACAGCCGTCTTAGAAGCATGTCACATGGATCACCCAGGGATTGTTAAGATGAGGGCGTTAGCAAGGAGTTATGTGTGGTGGCCTAATATGGACAAAGACATACAGGAGTGGGTGGCCACTTGCACACCCTGCCAAGAATCCAGGCCGGCGCCCCCAGAGGTGCCCACAAAGGAATGGAAACGCCATGGTCCAGGATACATATAGATTTCACTGGACCAGTCCACGGCCAAACCTCCTTCATAGTCGTGGACGCATTCTCAAAGTGGTTAGAGGTAATCCTGATGAAATCCACCACCACAGACTCGGTCAACAAGGCACTACGGAAGCTATTCGCAACACACGGGTTCCCTGATGTGTTAGTGTCAGACAATGGCTCACAGTTCACGACCAGATCATTCGAGGAGTTCTAAGCGGCACAGGGAATTAGACATGCCCTGGTTGTGCCATTCCATCCGGCATCCAATGGCTGGGTGGAACGCATGGTGAGATCCACCGAAGAAGCCCTCAATAAGATGGGCCCGGGCGACTGGCAGACACGAATTGATCACTACTTACTCATACAACACATCTCACCCAGTGCCACCACGGGAAGAAGCCTTACCAAACTCCTCATGGGGCGCTGCCTCAGGTCCCACCTGGACCGGCTACACCCCAATTATTCAACCGAAACACCCCCTGTCTCCACGAGCAAAGTCAGGTCATTTAACATAGGGGACCCAGTATATGCACACAATTACACGGGGTGTGTGTGTGGGTGCCTGCGACCGTAGTCGTCATTTCCGACCCTCGATCCTACTCCGTAAGACTTGAGGGCAGAAGGAATTGGAGGAGGCACATTGACCAACTCCGCGGCCGATTGGCTAACTCCCTAATCAGACAACAACACATAATCTTTTTGCAAACTGAGCACCACCACCAAGTAGTCCCGGGAACATCGGGTGACTTATCTGACTTCGATGAGGGCCAGGGAGATCCACTGCCAGAAGTTCCAGCCGAGGCCTGTGAAAAGTTCCAGGAGGTTCCACTGGGCAAATCCAAAAGAGCAACAGGTCCGGCCGACCTGCGTGAAGGAAACCAGCAGACTGAACTGTGCAGGTCCAGCAGAGCAACCCAAAGACCCGCCTACTTACGTGACTATGTTACGAGTTGGAATGTTCCATCCTAGAGGGGAGGGGTGTTAGATACTTCGGGGAATGAATGTTTGGCTTGATGGTAAGATAGTAAAGGTAGTTCTCAACTTGCAACCACAATTTGAGACCAGAATTTCTGTTGCTTAGCAAGGTGAGGTTTAAGTGGATCTTGCCTGATATGATGACCTTTTTTGACATGGTTGCCAAGTGATTCACTGCAGTGAATTTTTCGGTCTTTAAATGAATCCCGCTTCCTGTATTGACTTTGCTTGTCAGAAGCCAACTGGGAACAAACAAACAAACAAAAGCCAACAAATGGAGATCAAGTGACTCCACGATGCACCAACTGTTGTAAATATATGCAGGTTGCCAAGTGCCCAAATTTTGATCAGGTGACGGTCTGGATGATGGTTGTAAGTGTAAAGACCAATTGTAAGTTTCAGTGACTTTGTAACTTTGAACGGTCACGAAGCAAATAATGGTAAATCAAGGACTTCCGGCCTGTCTATGGAGATTCTCAGTCACCCGGGCCACGGTTGTCCCAAAGGTGCTTTTTCAAGAGGCAACTGGTTTTTCTTTGAAGACGTTTTGCTTTTCATCTAGGAAGCTTCTTCAGTTCTGTCTGAATGGTGGGGAAGTGGCCTCAACGATTCCCAGAAAGAGTACTAATGACCAGATGACTGCAAGGAATATGAATTCTTCCATTCTCCACCATTCAGTCAGAACTGAAGAAGCAAAATGTCTTCAAAGAAAAACAGTCCCATTGCCTCTTGCAAAGGCACCTTTGGGACTAACCGTAGTTCTGATTATTTGACCAGCTAAGAACCCTTTAGTATTCTGCAACCAGAATCTTTTAACTTTCTGCTTTTTTATTTTGGCAGCATTTTTTCGTAATTTATTATATATGCTGCTGATAGTCCTCAGGGGAAGGATTTAAAAATCAGTAACGGGAGGTGCAAAGTCCTTTCAGAATAGGGTTACTTCTTAAAAAAGGAATTCAACTACTGTCCTGATCAGAGCGATCTTAAGAAAAGAACTGGTAATTACAAGCAGCCAATCATTGAGCTTTATAGATTTTGTATGTGTATGTGGAGAGGAGGGGGAGGGAGGAATGATTGGGGAATTCTGGGAATTGAAGTCCACACATTTAACATTGCCAGGGTTGAGAAAAGGTGTATTGACTTATTTTATTTATTTATTATTTTATTAGACTTATGAGCCGCTCCCTCTCCTCGAAGGGACTCGGGGCGGCGTACAGTAAAAAACATATCACATGTTGCACGGAGGAGGTATAAAAAACTCACAACATCAATTATTACAATTCATAAAATAACACAGTAATAATAGAGTTAAAAAACATTAAAATACCCTAAAATTTAAAATTGTCAGGGGGATTAGAGGATAGAGCTATAGTTGAGCCAGGCCGGATAGTTGGAACAGGTGGGTCTTGAGTTTCTTGCGGAAGGAGCGGAGATCAGTAGTAGTCCTAATGTCGGTGGGGAGGTCATTCCAGAGGGCTGGGCCCATCACAGAGAAGGCCCTGCTCCTGGGCGCCGCCCTCTGGCACTGCTTAGTGGACGGCACCCGGAGGAGTCCCTCTCTGTGAGAGCGAATTGGTCGCAGGGATGTATGGGGCAGGATGCGATCCCGCAAGTAACTAGGTCCTGTGCCATGGAGCGCTTTAAAGATGGTGATCAGCACCTTGAAACGCACCCGATAGACCACAGGAAGCCAGTGCAGCTCGCGCAGGAGAGGTGTTATATGGGAGTATCTCGTACTCCCCATAATTGCCCGCGCGGCCGCATTCTGGACCAGCTGTAGTCTTTGGGTGCATCTCAAGGGGAGCCCCATGTAGAGAGCATTGCAGTAGTCCAGACGGGACGTCACCAGCGCATGAGTGACTGTGCGAAGGGCGTACCGGTCCAATAGGGGGTGCAATTGGCGCACCAGGCGAACCTGGTGGAAAGCCCCCCTCGCCACGGCTGCCACATGGTCATCCATAGACAGCCGGGCATCTAGGAGGATGCCCAAATTGCGCGACCGCTCCACGGGGGCCAGTTGCTCGCCCTCAATGGCCAGCAATGGAATCCACTGGTTGAACCGGGGGGCTGGTAGCCACAGCCACTCCGTCTTGGAGGGGTTGAGCTTAAGTCTGTTGCCTCCCATCCAGACCCGTATGGCTTCCAAGCACTGGGACATCATTTCGACGGCCTCGTTGGGGTGGTTCGGGGTGGAGATGTACAGCTGCGTATCGTCAGCGTACAGATGGTATCCCACCCCAAAACCACGAATGATCTCACCCAGCGGCTTCATATATGTGTTGAACAGGAGAGGCGAGAGGACCGACCCCTGCGGCACCCCACAAGTGAGCGGCCTCAGGGTCGACCTCTGCTCCCCTGCCAACACGCATTGCGTCTGGTCAGAGAGGTAGGAGCAGAACCACCGCAAAACGGTGCCCCTTACCCCCAGCCCCTCCAGCCGGTGCAATAGGATACCATGGTCGATGGTATCAAAAGCTGCTGAGAGGTCTAATAGGACCAGGATAGAGGAACAACCCCTATCCCTGGCCCTCCAGATATCATCTACCAACGCGACCAAGGCCGTCTCTGTGCTGTGCCCGGGTCGGAAGCCAGACTGGCGCGGGTCTAGATAATCAGTTTCCTCCAGGTGACATGGGAACTGTTGGGCCACCACACTCTCTACAACCTTCGCTAAAAAGGGAAGGTTGGAGATGGGACGATAATTAGCTGGCTCAGTTGGGTCCAGAGAAGGCTTCTTGAGTAAGGGCCTCACAACCGCCTCTTTCAAGGCGGCTGGTAAGGACCCCTCACTCAATGAAGCGTTCACTAGTCCCAAGAGCCAGCCTCGTGTGACCTCCCAGGATGCCAGTACAAGCCAGGAGGGACACGGGTCCAATAAACATGTGGTGGCTCGCAGTCGCCCATGCAGCCTGTCCAAATCATCGGTGGCAACAGAGTCAAACTCCTCCCAGAATGGTCTCTCAAGACTCGCCTCGGATGTCCCCCCTAGCCCACTGAGGGGGACCCATTCCCTCTGGATTTGAGCGATTTTATCCTGCAGATATTCCCCAAATTCCTCTGCCCTGCCCTGCAAGGGGGCTTCCCGCGGCCTCTGTGACAGGAGGGAGCGGGTCACCCGAAACAGGGCGGCAGGGCGGTTGTCTGCGGACACAATAAGAGCGGCACAATGTCGACGTTTGGCCACTCTTAATGCCACAAGGTATGTCCTTAAGTAGGTTTTTACCTGTGTTCGGTCAAATTCGGAACGGGAGGATCTCCATCTGCTCTCTAGGCGTCTCTTGTGGCGTTTCATCACCCTTAGCTCCTCGGTAAACCAAGGGGCCAGGGTGGTTCGTTGCCGCAAGAGAGGCCACAAAGGCGCAACCCAGTCTAAGGCCCCGGCGGCCGCACTATTCCATGCGGCTACCAGGTCCTCCATCCGGGAGCGGGTCAGGTCTACAGGAAATGGCCCAAGCTCCATCTGGAACCTATCCAGTTCCACCAGGCGCCTGGGGCGGAACCATCTAGGACGTTCTGGTTCCGCCTCCCCGCGGTGGGGGGTAGTGCCAGGGAAGTCAAGCCGGAGAAGTGAGTGATCTGACCATGACAGGGGCGTAATAACTAAGTCCCCTATTCCCAGATCACTCGTCCATTGGCCAGAGACAAAAACAAGATCCAGCGTGTGGCCTCTCTCGTGCGTGGGGCCCTGAATTAATTGAGTCAGGTCCATGGCTGTCATGGAAGCCATGAACTTCCGAACCACCTCGGATGCTTCTCCCATCGACGGCAGGTTGAAATCCCCCATAACCAAAAGTTTGGGGATCTCAACCGCCATCTCTGCGATCAGCTCGAGGAGTTCAGGCAGGGCCGCTGATATATAGCGAGGAGCCAAGTATACAATCAGCAGGCCCAGCTGTCTCCCTGGGCCCCATCTCATGCCAAGAGACTCGCACCCGGATATCTGTGGCACAGTGAACTCTCTCGGTTCCAGACCCTCCCGTATAATCACCGCCACCCCTCCGGCGCCTCGGGCCTCATTCTCCCTCTCGCGGCCCTCCCGCTGGTCTGGGACTCATGGCGACCGAGGAGTTTGGCGGTCAGCATCTCCGACCACCGGCGCCGCCGCCATACCGCTGCCGCTTGGGCCGCACGGGTCGCTTGGGTCGTCCCCATCGCTGCTCCTTTCCTCATTCTTCCTCCGCTCGGGCCTTCGCCGCTCCGCTCGGAAAACACCAGCTCGGAAACGGCAGTCACCAGCTCCAGCCGGCACGCTCTCCTCTTCTACCCGGCTATCCGACCCCCTGGTGGGCCAGCCTGGATCCAGGACAAAGCCGGGGTGGTCACCAGCAAATTCCCGGCCCTTGAGATGGAACAGAGGGCCGGCAGCATCCCTACCCCGTCAGGGAGCCCCCGCAATCATGCGGAGCTCAGAGGCAGGCCGTCATTTCCCTCGGAAGCTCCTCCTCCTCCACAAGTGACCACAAGTGAGTTCGAAATTTCCACTGCTAAAGTGAAACTGTTGTTAAGTGAATTTTACCTCATTTTATGAGCTTTCCTGCCACTGTTGTTAATTGAATCACTGCAGTTGATCAGTGAGTAACCAAGTTGTTAAGTAACTCTGGCTTTCCCATTGATATTACTTGCCAGAAGGTCACAAAAGGGGATCACATCAATGGTGGGGTTCAGAATTTTTTACTACCGGTTCTGTGGGCATGGCTTGGTGGGCGTGGCTTGGTGGGTGTGACAGGGAAAGGATACTGCAAAATCCCCATTTCCTCCTGATCAGCTGGGATTCAGGAGGCAGAGAATAGATGGGGGCGGGGCCAGTCAGAGGTGGTATTTACCCATTCTCCGAACTACTCAAAACTTCCGCTACCGGTTCTACAGAATACTGAATACCACCTCTGACTGTGGGGATGCCGCAGTGATTATAAATGTGAAAAATGATCACAAGTCACTTTTGTCAGCGCCATTGTAATTCAAATGGTCACTAAAGAAATGGTTGTTAAGATGAGGATTACCTGTATTGTTACAATCTATTTAAAATATTGGTGCTCATTCTCATTCTCTGTTCTTGCACCAGCTGCACTTGGTTCTTACTAAAAACAACATGAGTATAGAAGACGCGTTGAAGCTGTCTGAAGGATTGGTCGTCCTGGCATTCTTAATTCAGGTGAGCAGTGCGAATGGTTGGCCAAGAGAAAAGCCAGCCCAAGACTGGATTGGTTCAAGATTAATATCTTCATCAATGATTTAGATGAGGGGATAAACGGGGAACTCATCAAATTTGCAGAGGACACCATAGTTGGCAGGAATAGCCAGAACTCCGGAAGACAGGCTTAAGATACAGAAAGATCTTGACAAACGTGAAATTCAGTGGTGAAAAAAATAAGGTTCTGCATTTAGGCAAGAAAAAACAAATGCACAGGTATAGTATAGCTGGCACCTGGCTCAATAGTAGTAACCAGTTTTGGTAGCCATGATGTAAAAAAGATGTTGAGAATCTAGAAAGAGAGCAGAGAAGAGCAACAAAGATGATTGGGGTGGAGGCCAAAATATATGAAGAACGGTTGCAGGAGGTAATTTTTTTTTTTAAGTAGGTAGGTAGATAGAGGGAGAGAAAGAGAGAGAAATACAGTAGATAGGTAGGGAGAGAGAGGGAGTAGGTAGGTAGGTAAATAAAGGGAGAGAAAGAGAGAGAGAGATATGGCATGTGTGCCATAGGTTGGCCATAGGTTCTTTTCTTCTTTTAAGGCCATTTTTCTCCTCAGCCTCTGGAGCGTGTAAAACTGGCCCTACAGCCAAACCAGAAGTTTGGGAACGGACTTCCAGTTTGCTTGTAGGACTGTTTTTCACCCTATAGAGCCTTCAGGAGGCTTCCCTAAAGGCTCCGGAGGGCGAAAAATGTCCCTACGGACAACCCGGAAGTGATTGTTCCTGAACTTCCAGGTTGACCATAGGGCTGTTTTTTACCCTCCAGAGGCTTCAGGGAAGCTCCTAAAGCCTCTGGAGGATCTACGGTGTGGCGGGGGAGAGGCTGTTTCCACCCTCCCCAGGCTCCTAGAAAGCTTCTGAAGCCCGGGGAGAATACAAAAGTGTGCCAAAAGCAGGGGGGCTGCTGATCCTGCGCGCATGCGTGTTGGGGTCACACGTGCATGCACACTGGGGTTGCGCGATGGCATTATGGGTGTGGGCATGCCAGCGTACGACCTCCCTGCGCTCCCCCCACTTTTGGCAGGTGATCCCAAAAAGGTTAGCCACCACTGGTATAGGGTTTCCTGTCTGAGCAGGGGGTTGGTCTAGAAGACCTTCCAACTGTTATTCTAAGAGTCTGTCTCTTCTTTGGGCTGCCTATGGAGAGGGCCTCCAAATGGAATGGGAATTTGATACGTTCAGAGAGAATCCCACATAATTTTCTATGTTAATTTCTATGTGCTGCTAGTTACTGTCTCTGCTGACTTAAAAGCTTTCATAGAACCAGTTTCGCTGAGGTAAAGAAGGTAAAGACCAGGGCACCAGCTTTAGTTGTTCTCATATCACGTTCCCTACTAATAGAAAGGAGCAAACAAGGAGCACAGACAGAACAGAACAGAACAGAATTCTTTATTGACCAAGTGTGATTGGACAAACAAGGAATTTGTCTTTGCTGCACAGGCTCTCAGTGTACACAAGGAGAATAAAATACATTTATCAAGAATAAATATACAACAATTAGTGATAGTTAAGGTTACTAATAAGCTATCAAATTGAACTAGAAAACAACTAAAAACAATATAAATTGAAAGATACAAGCAACATGGTTATAGTCATAAGTGGGGAGAGATGGACACTAGGAAGGAAGAGAATAATAATAATGATACATTCTTAGTTAATTATTCATAGTATTGTGGGAATTAGTTGCTAAACAGAGTGATGGCATTTGGGAAAAAACTGATCTTGTGTCTAGTTGTCTTGGTGTGTAGTGCCCTATAGCGTTGCTTTGAGGGTAGAAGTTGAAACAGACGCGAGAGGTCTGTAGATATTTTCACAGTCCACTTGTGCAATATACAGGTCCTCAATGGAAGGCAGGTTGGTGGCTTCCGGTTGTTCCACGAACGTCGCGGACAGGCTTTTTCTGAGCTTGTCGAATCAATAGGCTGTAGAGGTGTTTTTTTAAGACCTTTAATGCCTTGGACACTCCTAAATTCTTAGGAATTTACGAGGGAGAGATACAGCTGTCGGGTAGAGCCACTTGTGTAGCCCTCCAGAAGGATTTATAGCCTCTGGGGTGCGGGCAAGGAGAGCCCCCCTTTGCAGCTGTTATATGCTCCGGTCTTTTGAGATCCTCCGCTAATGATTTAGTGGAGCAAGACGCCGGGAACAGCTTTTAACTCCGAGCATCCCAAGAAGGAAAACTCTTGCAAGTATTTTAAGTTTTAAGTTTGAAAAAAAAAATTTTTTTTTCTTAAAAAGAACGCTACTGCTGAATTTGAAAGGCGTGGGCTTAGAACAAAGGATTCAAAATGGCGTTAATTTATAGTTGAAAACCTAAAGAAAACGAAAGCCAATTGCTTGCTGACAGCCGGGGCTGGAAATCCAGTAAAGGTGGAACGGCTGAAATAACTATTAACAACTCCTAAGTCAGTTTATATAACCTGACCTACTTGGAAGAGTATTTTGTGAGAAAGTTGGGAAGAACTGTCCTCCTTTTTTCTGTTAAATATGGCAACGGATCAAGGGGTGGTTCCCCCAGCCGCTACAATGAATCTCCAGGACTTGAAAGACTTTATAGGCAAAGAAATTAAAGAGGTTAAACAAATGGTCCAGGACACTATAAAAAGGTCTGACCAAATTGATAAAAATATGCAAGCTATAGCGACGGGATTGTCAGAGGTGGTTCTTAAGGTGGACAGCAAGGTGGAGCAATTAGTCGTGGAGCTGGAAACCAAAACGAAAGAAACGGATTTGAAATTTGTGGAAATGGAGGGGAATATGCAAAGGATGGATAATGAGATTATTATGATACAATTTAGATCTATGGAGTTTGCTATCAGACTCAGAGGCTTAAGAGAAAATCCTAGAGAGGACTTAAGAAAAGTTTGTGCAGATGCCTTGGCTACGTTATTAAAAGTGGATGACCCTCGTCAGATCTCAGCTAAGATTGATAAAATCTACAGAGTAAATTCACGCAAAGCATTACAAAGGCAACTACCAAGAGATGTTGTGATATACTTTACTGAGAGAAATTTTAGAAATGACATCTTGCAGAAGTCTTTTTACTCTGCCCTTCAAATAGATGGGAATATGATTGGTGTTTTTAAGGAGCTCCCACCAGCGATGTTAAAGTTTAGAAGGGACTTTGGATTTTTGGTAGCCGAGTTGAAGAAGAGAGAGATACAATATAGGTGGGATGTTCCAATTGGTGTTATATTCAGATATCAAGGGGTAAGATATCGTTTGAACACAATAGATAAAGCCAGAGACTTTTATTATGAAATACTCAAGGAAAGTGCAACCCCCCCACGTACATCTACACCAACACCAGCAGATTTGAATGTCTTAGAGCAGAGGCTGTTTGAAAAAGAGTCAGAAGAACAAAGAAAGCAGATGCAAAAGAGTAGGAAGTTCAGGGTGCTGTAGGTGGATCACGAGTGGACCCCTCCGGATCTCTGTTGAGCTCCTTCTTGGAAGAAGAACCATCTAAGACCCTCATTGAAATGCCAGTACTTAAGCCTGTGGAACAACGTGTTACTAGATCCACGACTAGACAAATGCTAGAATCTCACAAGCAGGGGGACCCCCAAACACAATGTGCTAAGAAAGAAGCTAAGAAGCAAACTGGAGCCATGGGAAGAGCAGGGCCGAAGATTAGTCTTGTGGAGAGAGATCTTCAGCAAATGCTTTCAACGCTCCAGATCAGACCCAAAGATGTTTAAGTTATTATCTTGGAATGTGAATGGATTGAACTCTCCACAAAAAAGGAAAAAAATATTTTATTATTTGAAGCAATTTAATAATGATGCTGTTTGTCTTCAAGAGACTCATATTAGGCTACAAGACCAGAAGTACTTAGTGAATTCAAAATTGGGAACATTGTATGCTGCCTCTAATTTGGTAAAGAAAAATGGAGTGGTGATATATATAAACAAAAGATTCCCAACTAAGGTTATAGAGGCAGATGACAGTGGTAGATATATAGCAATTGAACTTGATACAGACTTTGGTGCTATTTTGGTTGTAGGAATTTACGCACCTAATCAACAACAAGAAAGTTTTTATAAGATGCTTCATTTAAAAATCTTAGATTGGAATTTTAAGAGTATTTTAATTATGGGAGATTGGAATGGAGTGATCTCTCCAAGGATAGATAAGAGAACAATGACTAAATTCATTACCAAATTACCAAAGGCTTTTTTTGACTTACAAGATGACTTGAAATTAAAAGATGTTTGGAGGACACAACATCCAAATGAGATGGACTTTTCTTTCTACTCAGATAGACATAAATCCTTTTCAAGGATTGATTTCTTTTTGTTAACACCGGATTTACTTCTTAAAGCTAAGAAAACTAAGATATTCTCCAGGACACTTACTGACCATAGCCCGGTGTGGTTAGAAATTGAGTTAGGGAAGAGGCCAAGAAGGTCTTGGAGAGTAAATGAAAATTTATTTAGATATGAAAAAAATGTTGATGAACTTAAAAAACACATGAAGGAATTTTTCAGTTTTAATATGAATAAGGGTACTCCCATTGAAACAGTTTGGGATGCAAGTAAAGCTTACATGCGTGAGGTCCTGATACATATCAATTTCAAACATAAACAAATTAGACAGAAAAGGAGAATGGAACTGGAAGATGAAATAAAAAATAAGGAATAGTTACTTATAGCAACCCCGAAAAATGAGGCACTCCAGATGGCGATAAAGTTGTTGAAAGATCAATTTCATATGCTTATAGCAGAACAAACAGCAACCAACCTACAATTTGCTAAACATAATACTTTTGCTAATGCTAATAAACCTGGTAGGTCTGTGATGGCGAACCTATGGCACGCGTTCACCTTTTTAAAAGCTATTTTTCGCCTTCCCCAGGCTCCAGAGGCTTTATAGGAGTCTGGGGAGGGCGAAAAGAGCCCCCCCGCCCCCGTAGCCTTCAGGGACCATCCCTGAAGCCTTCGGAACGCTTAAAACCACCCTCCGAGCAACCCGGAAGTCCGGTTTGCTCGGAGGGTGGTTTTAAGCGCTCCGAAGGCTTCAGGGACCGTCCGAGGCTTCCCTGATGCCTTCGGAGCGCTTAAAACGACCCTCCGAGCAACCTGGAAGTCACTTCCGGTTTGCTCGGAGGGTGGTTTTAAGTGCTCCGAAAGGCTTAAGGGAAGCCTCCGGACAGTCCCTGAAGCCTCCGGAGGACCTCTGGGGGGTCGGGGGAGACTCTTTTCGCCCTCCCCAGGCTCCTATAAAGCCCCTGGAGCCTGGGGAGGGCAAAAAAAACATGTAAAAATGAGGGGGGTTGCGCGTTGTGCACGCATGCACACTGGGGGGGTCGCACGTTGCATTATGGGTGCAGCACGCCCGTACTCGACCCCCCTGCGCTCCCCCCACTTGTGGCACGCGAGCCAAAAAAGGTTCGCCATCACTGTGGTAGGTGGTTGGCTTATACCTTGAGAAAGAATACGAATGACAGAATTATTGATAGAATCGAGTATGGAGGGAAAACGGTATATCAACAAGATTTGATTAAAAAATCATTTGTGGACTATTATGCTAAGTTATATGTACAGGATAATATACAGAACAAGTCAGTAGATGATTTTTTGGAAGGAAAAAGGGTTACTAAAATACCCGTGCTTCAAAAGGCAAATTTGGAACGTCTGATAACTGCTGATGAGATTACTTTAGCTATAAATCAACTTAAACTAGCTAAGGCTCCAGGGACTGATGGCTTGACTGCAATGTACTATAAAACTTTACAACTGGAAATGATTGAATATCTTACACAACTATTTTGTAATATACAGCAAGGAGGTAAAATACCCTCCTCATGGAAAGCGGCTTTTATATCATTGATACCCAAAGACAAAGAGGGCCCTAAGAAACCAGAGGATTACAGACCGATATCTCTTCTGAACACAGATTATAAAATATTTGCTAAGGTACTAGCCAACAGATTGATGCCGGTTATCCAAGAGGTTATTCATCATGATCAAGCAGGATTTATTGAAGGCAGACACATGAAGGAGAATGTAAGGCAACTCATAGATTTAATTGACTATCTTGATAAGAATAAGCAGATCTCTGCAGTGCTGGTCTTCTTGGATGCAGAGAAGGCCTTTGATCGAGTGAATTGGAATTTTCTAACCAAGACTTTGGAAAAGATGGATATGGGACCACGATTTCGGCAGGCAATTGGAGCAATTTACCAGCAACAAAATGCACAACTTATTATTAATGGAAATTTGTCAACAACTTTCGAGATACAAAAAGGCACAAGACAAGGTTGCCCATTATCTCCATTGTTATTTATTTTAACTTTGGAAGTCTTGTTGAACGCAATTCGGGACTCAAAATCCTTAGATGGCATAGCTATCAGGCAAAAGGAATACAGAACTAGAGCATTTGCTGACGATCTGGTTGTTACCCTTTCACATCCTTTGAACTCAATAATCCAGATGAAAAATATCATAGCAGAATTTGGCATGGTGTCCGGGTTTAGACTTAATCAAAACAAAACGAAAATGATGGTTAAAAACATGACAGAGATTCAAAGAAAGAGACTTGTAAGTTTAACAGGTTTTGAAATAGTCTCCAAGGTCAAATATTTAGGAATACAAATCGCAGAATCAAATACAAAACTTTTCCTAAATAATTATGAAGTTTTGTGGCAAAAGATACAGAGAGAGCTTCAAGTGTGGAAAAAGTTACAATTATCTTTGCTTGGAAGGATTTCAGCAATTAAAATGAACATTCTACCTAGATTCATCTTTTTATTCCAGATGATACCGGTGCTTAAATCAGATAAAACTTTGTTAAAATGGCAAGCAATATTAAATAAATTTGTTTGGAAGGAGAAAAAACCGAGAGTAAAGATGAAGATTATGCAAGATACTCCTGAAAGAGGTGGCCTTAGACTCCCAAACCTCCAATTATATTATGAAGCTGCGGTATTGACGCATGTAGCAGATTGGTTTGGGAAAATAAAAACGGAACTGTTGAACATAGAAGGTCATGATCTTGTTCTGGGATGGCATGCATATCTTTTTTATGAAGATAGGGTGGATAAAGTGTTTAACAATCATGTTCTCCGAAGTGCCCTGATGAGAATATGGAAGAAGCACCGGCCCAATTGGGATTATAAAATACCACTTTGGTTGGATCTTGCAGACACCATGGGGATTATGAATACTAAGTCACTCGGGGGTTGTTTATACAAAGACGTGCTTATTGCTGATGGGGACGAATGGAAGTTAAAAACTTTGGAACTGTTGGAAGAAGGAATTACTTTAAATTGGTTACATTATATACAGCTACAGAAGAGATGGGAAGAAGATCGTAGGGTCGGTTTTATGGATAAAGAAGTGGAACTGATCAAGCAGATAAAAGAGACTGGCCCAAAACAAGTTAAAAGAATATATAATGTACTGTTAGAAAGAGATTCAGAAAGTGAATTGGTTAAGGATTGTATGATTAAATGGTCTCAGAATTTTGGTGAAGCGGTTATGTTGGACATGTGGGAAAAAATATGGGTTCAGAATGTTAAATTTACAGTCACAGAATTTAAGGGAGAACTTTTATAAAATGTTTTACAGATGGTATTTAGATCCTAAAAAATTATCATGCATGTACCCAAATGTTCAACCAAAATGTTGGAGATGCGGGTGCCTAGATGCTACTTTTTTTCATGTATGGTGGACTTGCAACAAGGTTAAAGCTTTTTGGATAAAAATATGGTGGGTTATCCAAAATGTATTTAAGAAAAGAATACAATTTACTCCGCAAATGTTTTTACTGAGTATAACTAAGGACTTTACTAAAGGGGAAACAAAACTGGTTCTGTATATGGTCACAGCAGCTAGGTTGTTGATTGCACAACATTGGAAAAAAGATTTTTTACCGACAATTGATCAATGGATTCAGAAGGTGGCGGGGTTCGCCGAAATGGCAAAAATTTCAGCTTTCCTAAAAGCTCAGAAGCAGGAGAATTATACACAGGAATGGGTAAAATGGATTGATTACATACAGAATAAATACCAGACTAGGAAGTACTATGTAGCCTTTAGGTAAGAATGCTTAGACTGATAGATGATCAGAGTAAATAATACATGGGATGCTTGGAATTGTTAGAGTGGTGTATAGCGGAAGTCAGGGGGGTGGGTTTGAGTGGGAGGTGGGGGAGGGTTAGGGTGGAGGGTGGGGTAATATATATGCATAATTAACCTAGAAGATGGGATTAATGAGATATTGTTACGTTAAGAGAAATTTATATCATGGGAGGTGAGGGGGTACAATATTTGAATGAATAATTTATCTTAAGATGGGGGAGGGGAGGGGGTACAGTATTTGGTACAATATTTGAATGAGAAATTTTTTTTAAGTTGAGAGGAGGGGAGGGGGTATAGTATCTGTATGTGATTTACATTATATGGTGGGGGGGGGTAAAAAGGGGGGAAATGTGTTTGTATAAAACTTTTTCAATTAAAAAAAATATGGAAGGCAGGTTGATAGCAATTGTTTTTTTCTGCAGTTTTAATTATCCGTTGAAGTCTCTGTTTGTCTTCTTTGGTTGCAGAGCCAAACCAGACAGTTATGGAGGTGCAGATGACAGACTCAATAATTCCTCTGTAACTATGAGTACAAGCCAGAGGTGGGTTCCTACCGGTACAGTACGGTACAGCTGTATAAGTAGTGGAAATCAGCTGTACCTTTCCGTACCGTTAGCGATCGCGGACTGGCCATGGCCCCTTACTGGTACGGTCCTCTGGCTTGGGCTCACTCGTTTTCCCCGCCTGCTTGGTCGCCGCTCTCTCTCTCTCTCTTGTTCCGCCCGTCCGCACCATGCTTGCCCCGCCCCCCACCCACTTCTTTTGCCCGCCCAGCTGACAGAGCAGAAGCAGCGCTGGCCACGGCTGAGAGCTTTCTTTGCCAGCTGACTGCCCAAAAGTTCTCTCTTTTAAAAGCCTCCAGTGATGGAGCATTAGGACCCGCACTTTAATCAACCAACCAACTGGGGCTTAGTTTGGAACCAGAAGAAGAAAGAAACGGTGAGTGGCTGCACCCAGGTGGGGGGATCTTGGGGAGGGGGCTGGGGGGGGGTGAGTGGGTGGGTAGGAGCTAGGAAGTCTCTGAGCGAGCGCTGGGCAAAGAAGCAATGGACGACCTTACTTTTCAGTCATGGGCGAGTGGCTGCATCCAGTTGGGGGATTGGAGGGGGTGACTGAGCAAGCGCTGGGCAAGCAGGCAGGAGGGCGGCCTTGTTGTCACCCCAGCTTGGCATCCAGTCAGCTCTGGTTGCGCACCATTGGTTGGCTTAACGGTAGGGTGCGGGAAATGCGGGGCACTGCCAGGCAGGAGTGATTTGGCTCAGTTGTTCCCCAGTTGGCAAAGTGAACCGACTCAAAAAGGATGAAGGATGCAATTTGGGGGTGGCAGAAGATGGGGCGAGCCAGCCTGCAAGATGCAGTAGTACGCTGCCCGATCAACCTGGCTTATAGTTGGCGGTGGACAGCCCTCACTAGGGCTTCCCCTACCTCCGCCTGGCTCTCTGCCTCCTCCTTTGCTTAGGCTCCCTTCCCGCTTGGCATAGAAAAGAGGCTCAACTTTAAAATGGGGCAGGTTGGCCCTGGGCCTCCGGGGGGGTTTCTCCGCTAGCTGCGTCCTGCTTTGGGTAAAGAAGGAGGAGAGGAGGTCGCAAGGCAGAAGAGAAACTTCTTCTGACTTTGCCATTGCCTGGCTCGCCCTTGGCTGGCTCCTGAGCTAGGAGGCAGTGGCCAGTTCCCCCTGCCCTCTGGATTGCCAGCATGAGCATGGCTCTCCAGGAGCTTGGCAACAACGTGAGTAGCAATGGTGGCCGCCCACCCACCTGCTTTCGGTCAAGGGTAGGTTTGTTTTGCAAAAGTGCAGCGCAGCCGAGGGTTGAAGAAACTGCCCAATGCAAAGGTGGAAGGACACCATGCCTGCAACTTTTATCCCTCGCCCACCCACCCATGTGTCCAGGAACTATATTTTGGGAACTTGGGCGTAATTGGTCTTGAACCTCCTCCCTCCATGCTTTTGCAGGTTGGCTGGCTGTGGGGCATGGGCCCTTTTTCAAGCCGGGTTAAGTCCTTCTTTGGGATAGATGCCCGGACACGAGGGACACAGGCTAGGACCTGGTGCCCTCACCTGTTTCTCCCAAAGGTGCTTTTTTTCCTCCAAGAGGCAATGGACTTTCTGTTTTTTCTTTGAAGATGTTTCACTTCTCCTCCAGGAAGCTTCTTCAGCTCTGAGGAAGCTTCTGGAGGAGCTGAAGAAGTTTCTTGGAGGAGAAGAAAAAGGTCTTTGAAGAAAAAGCAGAAAGTCCAGCTGCCTCTTGGGGGGGGCAAAGTATCTTTGGGACATCCTGGATGACCGAGAATCCCCATAGACATCCTTCATCCTAGCCTTCCTTTCTGATGCCTCCTAGCCTTGCTTGCCTTCCATCCCTTGTGGTGGCCACTTTCCCAAAATCCATGACAGTGGAGCATCAATAAGTCCTCTTGTAGTATCAAGGGTGGCTGAGGGATCAGAAGTGGCACACACCCATGGTTTTCTGATTGCCAGGGCTAATTGGGAAATCTAAGCTGGAGAAACCTGATCTGTTAGTGGGCTCTGGATAAAAGTCCAAACCTGAGTTTGATGCTGACCTAGAGGTTTTTGTTGGAATCCTGGTTTAAATATTGGAGAAAGACTTAATTCACCCTAAGCTTGTTACTGCTTTCATCAATCTTAGAGTGATAAAGAAAGAAAGAAAGAAAGAAAGAAAGAAAGAAAGAAAGAAAGAAAGAAAGAAAGAAGAGACAGAGAAAGAGAAAGAGAAAGAAAGAAGAAAAGAAGGAAGGAAGGAAGGAGGGAGGGAGGGAGGGAGGGGGGAAGGGAGAAAGAGGGAAGGGAAAGTGAAATGGATGGATGGATAGAGGGAGGGAGGGAGGGAGGGAGAGAAAAAGGAGAGGAAGGAAGAACCACAGACCCTGGCACTAGACATAGCTTCAGAGCATGCTTTGAAACAGCACAGCAATCCAGGGCTGGAAGGGATCTCAGAGGTCATCTAGTCCAACCCCCAGCAGGAGACCTCATATCATCTTGATTATTTTGGTGTCTCCAACACAGAGGAGAAATTCCCAGAAATCCCCAGGAATTGCCAACCTTTCCACCCCCGTTAAAAAAAAATCCTAGAGCAAAAACTTCATGCAGTATTAAGAAGAATAGAAAAAGGGGCTGCTGTGTATCGTTTAATGGAGTGCTTAATTGGCAAAATGGACGGCTAAATTGGCCACGCCCACCCAGTCACATGACTGCCAAGCCACACCCACAAAATAGGCCATGCCCACAAAATAGCTAGTAAAATTAAGCGATGAATACAACCTCTATACTTATTGTAAGGTTACCTTAACAGAATCTTGAATCCTCCCCTTTTATTCTCTGGAAAACTAGGGAGGGTCTTTTTCTAAAAGCTTCCAAGGGTTGAGATGCCTTTGACATGACGCTTGTGCAAACTCTGGCACTCTCTTCTGCTTCCCAAGGTCATTCTCACATGGTTGCCCTCAACTTATGATCACAATATGGTCCCCACATTTCCACTGCTAAGCAAGGCAGTTGTTAAGAGAGTCAGTTTATGGTTGTTGAGCAAATTACTTTAGTTGTTAAAAAAATAACGCGGTCGTTAAACAAGTCTGGCTTCCCCCTTGGACTTGGCTTGTCAGAAGCCAGCTGGGAAGGTTGCAGATGACGATCACATGACCCTCAATACATGCCAGTTGCCCAGCGCCCGACTTTTGATCACATGGCCAGGGGAATGCTGCGACAGTTGTAAGTGGGCGAATCGGTCAAAAGTCACTTTTTTCAGTGCCATTGTCAGTCCATAGGGTATATATTGTATAGGGCAGCGAGGCAAACCTTTTTTGGCTCGCGTGCCACAAGTGGGGGGAGCGCGGGGGGGTCGTGTGCGGCCGTGCCGCGCCCATAATGCAACGCGCGCCCCCATTGCGCATGTGTGCACAATGCCACGCCCCCCCATTTTTACATGCTTTTTTCGCCCTCCCCAGGCTCCAGAGGCTTTATAGGAGCCTGGGGAGGGCGAAAAGAGCCTCCCCGGCCCCCCTGGAGGCTTCAGGGAACGTCCGGAGGCTTCCCTGAAGCCTTCGGAACGTTTAAAATGACCCTCTGAGCAACCCGGAAGTGATTTCCGGGTTGCTCGGAGGGTTGTTTTAAGCACTCCGAAGGCTTCAGGGAAGCCTCGGGATGGTCCCTGAACAGGCACGAGATGTGCGTCTCCATTGCCCGGGACTGGATCGCCTCTGCCGTGCGGCGCCTCGGGCCCGGCGTCCTTGCGCCGCTCCGACCAGCCTCGGCGCGCTCGCCAGGGGCCGGCCTTCACATTGCTGCCGCCGCCGCCGCCAGGACGGGCTCGGCCAAAGGGAAGTCCGTTGGGCCTTGGCCACGCCGCCCTCACCGCTGCCTCCTCCTCCTCTTCATCTAGCCACGCCACGCCAGGCACGCCGCACAGCTGCCTCGATCCCGGCCTCGGGCGGCCCCGTGCCGCATCGTGCTCAACCCCACGGGCGGCTCCGTTCTCGGAGCTTGGCTCCCTGCCGCCTTTCCCCTCCTTTGTCCCCCAGCCGGAGTTCGAGCCGGAGGGGGAAAGGAGGAGAAGGAGAAGGAGGAGGAGGCTGGGCTGGGCTTGGTTGATCTGCACCACACACCCCCGCGCCGCCTGCGCAATGGTACGATCTGGAACACTCCGAGCTGTCGCCTTGACAACAAAGCCCCCTTCGCTTTCCCCTTCCCCCTTCCCCTCCCTTTCAGCTTAATCCTTGCGACGCCCGCACAAAGCCCCGAGGGTACGGATTCCTGTGCGGGATGCATGGCAGGAAGGCTATAGAGTCCCCCCTCCCTCTGCCGTCCGGATGGTCCCTGAAGCCTTCGGAACGCTTAAAACCACCCTCCGAGCAACCCGGAAGTCACTTCCGGTTTGCTTGGAGGGTGGTTTTAAGCGCTCTGAAGGCCAGGGAAGCCTCTGGGTGGTCCCTGAAGCCTCCGGGGAGGGCGGGGGGGCTCTTTTCGCCCTCCCCAGGCTCCTATAAAGCCTCTGGAGCCTGGGGAAGGCAAAAATAGCTTTTAAAAGGGTGAACTCAGTTGGCCAGCGCGCGCATGCGTGCTGGCCAGCTGACAGGGCAGCGCCTTGCGTGCCCTGACAAATGGCTCCACGTGCCACTTGTGGCACGCGTGCCATAGGTTCGCCATCATGGGTATAGTGTGTCTTGCTTGAGCAGGGGGTTGGACTAGAAGATCTCCAAGGTCCCTTCCAGCTCTATTCCGATTGATTGATTGGTCAGTAAATGAATGGTTGTAAGTCAGAGACTATAGATAGACATAAATGCAACTGTAGCCAACTTTTGTCCCTGGTGTTTTCATGCTCTATTCTCTGTAAGCTACCACCTCTACTTTAGAGACTATTTGGCAAGCTAGGCCACAACGGTTTGTTTACTGACTGTTCAAAGTTACAACGGAACTGAAAAAAGCCACATGGCTGTATTTCACAGTTACGACCTTCCCAGCATCCCCATGATCATGTGATCAAAATACGGATGCTTGGCGACAGAGTTCATATTTATGACCATTGCTGTGTCCCTGATCCCCTTTTGCGACCTTCTGACCAGCAAAGTCCAATTCACTTCACAAACGGGTCCCTAATTTATCAACCGCAGTGATTCACTTAACGACTGAGGCAAGAAAAGTCACAAAATGGGGCAAAAATCACTTAGCAACTTGATTGATATTAACAATTTGAACAATATTAAAAATATAAATTTTGGACACAATTGTGGTCGTAAGTTGAAGACTACCTGTAATTCCTGCACCCCACCAACTATGGCCATGATGGCCAACCTATGGCACGCATGGCACATGTGGCACATGGGCCGTCGACCCAGCTCAGCTCCACCGCCCATGTCAGCACACCTCCCGCCAGCCGGCTGGTTTTCGGGTCTCTGCTACCCATGCACGGTGGGCGGGCCGCATGCACGAGATGTGCACTCATGCATGGGGGGGCAGGGCACATGCGAGATGGTTGCACATGTATGCGATGTGGGGCAGCAGGGGGTGGGTCTCATGTGCATGCGTGCAGGTGGGGGATCACGGAGAAGTGCATGCATGCGTGGGGGCAGGGTAGATGTGGGGGGGTCACGCATCAGGGCTGGGTTCCGCTTCTTTTACTGGTGGTTCACTTAGAAATGAGCTTTGGGTGCACGGGCGCATGATGCGTGCTATGCGTGAATGCACAGAAGCAAAAAACAAAATGAGACGCCTACAGCACTGCCGATAGTACCGGTTCAGGGGAATGTCCGGCTGAGTTATTGTCTACTCGGCTGAACCAGTCCAAACTGGTAGGAACCCACCTCTGTCGTGCACACATGCATGGAGGGGGGGAGCCGGCGGTCACACACGCATGCAGCAGGTGGGGGAGTGCAGTGGGAGTGTGGCCATGCACAGGGGTCGGATGCACATAGGACAGTGATTCCCACACTTTTTCAGTCCACTGCCCCGTTGGTGCTACAAACTGATACTCAGTGTCCCTCACCCAGTGGTGGAATTCAATTTTTTTTACGACCGGTTCTGTGGGTGTGGCTTGGTGGGAGTGGCTGGTGGAGTCATGTGACTGGGCGGTTTGCACGACGGAAGGAAGATAGTAACAGTAAAATTCAAAACTGTAACAATTAATTGCACATTTATTCAAAATCTAATTTAAAACCCTTTTTAATTAATGTTAATTCAACAAAAATTTTGAACATGATCCAGTGATACCAGGTTTTCAAAGTCTGATAGTCATTTATCAAGAACTTAGTAACTAGTAACTTTAGTAACTCAGTAAAATTTAGTAACTGCTTCACTGTTCAGTACATTCTTAATGTAATGGATGGGCTTGATGAAGTGATACCAGTTTCCCAATGTCTGGTTTTAAGTCCCTTAGCAGGAGTCTTAAATCACCATGTTCAGTAATCTGGAGTCGATTTCTTGAACTTTGGCTTCAGCTTAATGTCACCAACATTTGCTTGAATTATTTGATGAGATTATTGCATGGTACCTAGGGATTCCCAATATGGAAAGTAAGAATGGGAACATTTTAACAGATCTATATGTTCTTGGGTTATAATTTTCACTAAAGAATCATGGGGATGGAAAGGGAAATATAGACAATGGAGTCCAATCCTCTTCCTCAACAGTTTGGAAGCAAAGAATAACTCTAGCAAAATGTAGCCTTTTACCTCTTTGGGGAATCATTTTCTTTTTTAAATTATTATTATTATTATTGCATCAACAGAATTGTATCACAGCGGCCAGTTGTTTCGCCGGATTTGGCATTGATTACTAGTCGGGCCCCACCCAGGGGCCTAGGACGTCGTAACGTATTTTCGTAATATACGTGCAGATCCAAGCAGTGCAGCTTTTTGCATTTGACTGATGGTGATTTTGTCAATTTTTAACTGTTTTAAATGTAATTCCAGTGCTTTTGGAATAGCACCCAGTGTGCCGATTACCACTGGAATTACCACTGCTGGTTTGTGCCATAATCGTTGAATTTCAATTTTTAAGTCCTGGTATTTTGCGATTTTTTCATATTCCTTCTCGGCGACCCTGCTATCACCTGGTATTGCGATGTCTATAATTGTAACCTTATTTTTCTCAACCAGTGTGATGTCTGGTGTGTTATGCGCCAGTATTTTATCTGTTTGTATGCGAAAATCCCACAAGATCTTGATTATTATTATTATTATTATTATTATTATTATTATTATTATTATTATTATTATTATTATTATTATTATTATTATTATTATACGATTGTATCACAGCGGCCAGTTGATTCGCCGGATTTGGCATTGATTACTAGTCGGGCCCCACCTAGGGGCCTAGGACGTCGTAACGTATTTTCGTAATATACGTGCAGATCCAAGCAGTGCAGCTTTTTGCATTTGACTGATGGTGATTTTGTCAAGTTTTAACTGTTTTAAATGTAATTCCAGTGCTTTTGGAATAGCACCCAGTGTGCCGATTACCACTGGAATTACCACTGCTGGTTTGTGCCATAATCGTTGGATTTCAATTTTTAAGTCCTGGTATTTCGCGACTTTTTCATGTTCCTTCTCCTCAACCCTGCTATCACCTGGTATTGCGATGTCTATGATGTAACCTTCTTTTTCTCAACCAGTGTGATGTCTGGTGTGTTATGCGCTAGTACTTTGTCTGTTTGTATACGAAAATCCCACAGGATCTTGACCATCTGATTTTCGGTGACTTTTTCAGGCTTATGTTCCCACCAGTTTGTTGTTGTTTTAATATTATAATTTTTGCACAAATTCCAGTGGATCATTTGTGCTACTGAATTGTGCCGCAATTTATAATCAGTCTGCGTGATTTTTTTACAGCAGCTGAGTATGTGGTCAACAGTTTCATCAACTTCTTTGCAGAGTCTGCATTTGGCATCATCAGAGGATTTTTCGATTTTGGCCTTAATGGCATTTGTTCGGATAGCTTGTTCTTGCGCAGCCAGGATTAGTGACTCTGTTTCTTTCTTTAATGTACCTGTTGTTAACCATAACCAAGTTTTTTCACTGTCCACTTTATCTTTTATTTTTTCCAGAAATTGACCATGTAAGGCTTTGTTCTGCCAACTCTCCATTCTTGATTTTATCACATCTTTTCTGTATTCTTGTTTCGTCTGTTGGGCCTTCAGTAGATTTTTGTTCTTTACTTCGATTAATAGATGTTCTTGACTTTCTTTTAAATAATCAGCCAGTGCATGTTTTTCTTCTTCAACTATTTGCTTCACTTGTAATAATCCTCTGCCACCTGATTTTCGGGGCAGGTATAGTCTATCAGTGTCACCATGTGGATGTAAACTGTAGTGCATTGTCATTAGTTTCCTTGTTTTTCGGTCCAAAATGTCCAAATCAGCTTGTGTCCAGTTAACTATACCAGCTGTGTATCTTATAACTGGTATTGCCCAGGTATTTATGGCCTTGATTGTATTTCCACTATTTAATTTAGATTTCAAAATTTTCCTAACTCTTTTGGTGTACTCTCTCCTGACAATAGTTTTTACTTCTCCATGTTTGATGTTATCCAACTGCAAAATGCCTAAGTATTTGTAGGCTTCATTTTCGTTGCATTTAATTAGTTGGCCATTGGGCATTTCAATTCCCTCACATGTAGTGATTTTGCCCCTTTTTATGGATACAATGGCGCATTTTTCATGCCAAACTGCATTGAAATATCATTGCTGAATACTCGGACTGTGTTTGTCAGTGATTGGATTTCTATTTCTGACTTTCCATAGAGTTTCAAATCATCCATATATAATAAATGTGAAATTTTTTCAGCTTCTTTGGCTGTTTGGTAGCCTAATTTCATTTTTTTTAAGATTACTGATAGTGGGATCATCGCGATGATGAAGAGAAGAGGTGAAAGTGAATCACCCTGGAAAATTCCTCGCTTGATATTAACCATTCCATAGTTCTCATTCCATTATTATTATTATTATTATTATTATTATTATTATTATTATTATTATTATCATCATCATCATCATCATCATCATCATCATCATTATTATTATTATTATTATTGCATCAACAGAATTGTATCACAGCGGCCAGTTGTTTCGCCGGATTTGGCATTAATTACTAGTCGGGCCCCACCCAGGAGCCTAGGACATCGTAACGTATTTTCATAATATGTGTGCGGATCCAAGCAGTGCGGCCTTTTGCATTTGACTGATGGTGATTTTGTCAATTTTTAACTGTTTTAAATGTAATTCCAGTGCTTTTGGAATAGCACCCAGTGTGCCGATTACCACTGGAATTATCACTGCTGGTTTGTGCCATAATCGTTGGATTTCGATTTTTAAGTCCTGGTATTTCGCGGTTTTTTCATATTCCTTCTCGGCGACCCTGCTATCACCTGGTATTGCAATGTCTATGATTGTAACCTTATTTTTCTCAACCAGTGTGATGTCTGGTGTATTATGCGCCAGTATTTTATCCGTTTGTATGCAAAAATCCCACAAGATCTTGACCATCTGACCCTCGACGACTTTTTCAGGCTTATGTTCTCACCAGTTTGTTGCTGTTTTAATATTATAATTTTTGCACAAATTCCAGTGGATCATTTGTGCCACTGAATTGTGCCGCATTTTATAATCAGTCTGCGCGATTTTTTTACAGCAGCTGAGTATGTGGTCAACAGTTTTATCAACTTCTTTGCAGAGTCTGCATTTGGCATCATCAGAGGATTTTTCGATTTTGGCCTTAATGGCAGTTGTGCGGATAGCTTGTTCTTGCGCAGCCAGGATTAGTGACTCTGTTTCTTTCTTTAATTACCTGTTGTTAACCATAATCAAGTTTTTTTTACTGTCCACTTTATCTTTTATTTTTTCCAGAAATTGACCATGTAATGCTTTGTTCTGCCAACTCTCCATTCTTGATTTTATCACATCTTTTCTGTATTCTTGTTTCGTCTGTTGGGCCTTCAATAGATTTTTGTTCTTTACTTCGATTAATAGATGTTCTTGACTTTCTTTTAAATAATCTGCCAGTGCATGTTTTTCTTCTTCAACTATTTGCTTCACTTGTAAAAATGCTCTGCCACCTGATTTTCGGGGCAGGCATAGTCTATCAGTGTCACCGCGTGGATGTAAACTGTAGTGCATTGTCATTAGTTTCTGGGTTTTCGGTCCAAAATGTCCAAATCAGCTTGTGTCCAGTTAACTATACCAGCTGTGTATCTTATAACTGGTATTGCCCAGGTATTTATGACCTTGATTGTATTTCCACCATTTAATTTAGATTTCAAAATTTTCCTAACTCTGTTGGTGTACTCTCTCCTGACAATAGTTTTTACTTCTCCATGTTTGATGTTATCCAATTGCAAAATGCCTAAGTATTTGTAGGCTTCATTTTCGTTGCATTTAATTTGTTGGCCATTGGCATTTCAATTCCCTCACATGTAGTGATTTTGCCCCTTTTTATGGATACAGTGGCGCATTTTTCCATGCCAAACTGCATTGAAATGTCGGTGCTGAATACTCGGACTGTGTTTGTCAATAATTGGATTTCTATTTCTGACTTTCCATAGAGTTTCAAATGATCCATATATAATAAATGTGAAATTTTTTCAGCTTTTTTGGCTGTTTGGTAGCCTAATTTCATTTTTTTAAAGATTACTGATAGTGGGATCATCGTGATGATGAAGAGAAGAGGTGAAAGTGAATCACCCTGGAAAATTCCTCGCTTGATATTAACCATTCCGTAGTTCTCATTCCCTACTGCCAACTCAGTTCTCCATTGTTTCATCGCCTTTTCAGTGAAGGATGTAATATTTTTACTAATGCCAGTTGTTTCTAAGCATTTTATGATCCAACTATGTGGCAATGAGTTGAATGCTTTTTTATAATCAATCCAGACCATATTCAAGTTCGTTTTTCTTTTCTTACAATTTTCTAATATCATTTTATCAATTAGGAGCTGATCTTTTGTGCCCCTACTCCTTCTTTTGTTGCCTTTTTGCTCTACTGGCAAGATGTTGTTTGTTTCCAAATAATCCATAATGTTATCTGCAATAATGCCTGTGAGTAATTTAAAGGTTGTTGGCAAGCATGTTATTGGTCTGTAGTTTTCAGGTATTGTTCCTTTAGTTGCATCTTTCTGAATCAAGTATGTTTTTCCAGTTGCCAACCATTCATCAATTTGACCATTTTGTAAAATTTCATTCAGTTGCCTGGCCAACATTGCATGTAAACTGGTCAAATATTTGAGCCAGAAACCATGTAATTGGTCATTTCTAGGTAATGTCCAATTCTTTACTTTTTTTACTCGATTTTTGACCATCTCAGTTGTTATTTCTAATACTTGCATTTGTTTATTACCAATGCTTTCCTCAAAGTCATGTATCCAATTTGCTTCCTTATTGCAGTCCTTTGCATTTTCCCACAATTCTTTCCAGAATTCAACTGTGGCCTGCTTTTCTGGTTTTTCACTTTTGGTGTCACCATTCACATTAAGACTTTGATAAAAACGCCGTTGGTCTGATCGAAATTGCTGATTTTGTTTATACTGGATGATTCGTGCCTCATATCTTTCAATTTTCCTAGCTGTTGCTGTTATCTGCTGTTTTACAATCTCTACAGCTTCATTGATGTTTCTTGTATCCAATCTATACCTTCTGATTAGCTGATCTATAATTTTGTTGTTTTTAAGCCGTTGCTCACGCATGTTCTTCAAGTTGCTAGCATCTGCCCTTAATTTTTTGACTTTTTGTTCTAATCGGATTTTCCACTTTGGCTTTGATGCTTTTTCTATTGTGTGATTAGGTACTTTGATTTTAATGCCTAGTTCATTAGTGACTATTACAGCTGCACTGTACATTAACTGGTTCGTTTCCAAGATGGATCCCGGTTCAATTGTTGAAAGCACTGCATTAACCATTTTCATGATAGGACCCAAAATTTTCTTAGGGACAGTTTTTAATGATGGTAAATGTTGCCTTTCCTCCCTAGCCATTATTATTATTATTATTATTATTATTATTATTATTATTATTATTATTATTATTATTAATAATAATAATAATAATAATAATAATAATAATAATAATAATAATAATAATAATAATAATAATAATAATTTTTCCCAATACAACTCATGCAAAGGATCGTCCACAACTACATCACATTTTCCACACTCATATTTGTGATTCCTTATAAATTCTTTAAGCTAAACATTTTTAGTACAAATCAACGCATTGACATATATATCACTAATGCAGTTTCCTATCTTTTCCATTGACGTAATTAACACCTTATGTATTGAATACAAGTATATCAAGTATACGTTAAACATGAATTGAAAAACATCTAATTCAAATGTATAAGCTGTGAATTTATTATATAATCACAGGCAAACATTGCACTTATGCCTAAGTGCACATTATAAGACAGATAAAACTATCTTAGCTGGTTGTTGTAAATATTACTCTGCTAATTAAACAAGAAATGCTACTGCATGAATCCTTAATGCAGAACACAGCTAAAAGTGATTTTAGCAATTTTCTTCCAAATTAATTCAATATATATATCCAAATGTTCCTCTATTTTTTCCCCAAGCACTAGGGAGGATTATATGCAAAACCAGATACTTTTGCTGTGTGTGTGCGCGTGCGTGTGTGTTTGTTTGCTTCTGGTCTCCAGAAAGATTTTCACCTGTTTTTCAAATTTTGGTTGCATTCGCATCTCCCTTAGGATTCAGCAGCCTTGCAAGGATCCCTGGCTTGCTTATAGCACAAGGCTGCATGGCCGCATGCAAATACGGGCACAGGGGTGGGGACGGCGGCGGGAGCTTACCTCCTAGGCACTGGCTGCACTGCACAAACTACCGCTCGTCGCCCTGGAGAGGGGAGGTCTGGCTGCCAGCAAAGGGCTTCTGCTGAGGTGCCTCATGCAGGCAAAATACAAGTGAGCGAAGGAGGATCAGGCAGGGCACCGAGGCCCCTTTGCCTCCCTTCGCTCCCATTTTGTCTTGCTGAGGTTGCTGCAGCTTCCGGACGCAGACGGACGGAAGTAGCCAGAGCGGCCCGAGCAGGCGAGCGATTGAGGATCAGGCAGCTCGCTCGCCCGCCTGCCTGCTGGGGCTGTCCCACCGCTCTGGCTACCTCCATCTGTCCGCGCTCGGCAGCAGCGGTGACCTCCTCAAGACAAAGTGGGATCAGAGGGAGGCGAAGGGGTCTCCCTTTGATTGCTCGCTCCCCCCGCCCATCCGCACTATGCTAGCCCTGCCCACCATTCACTGATTGGCTGGCTCACCAATAGCCCCGCCCACCTCTAAGAGCCCTATCTATAGAAAGCCAAGCAGAAAAAAAAGGTAACTGGGTTTAAATAGGGCTCTTAGAGGCGGGCAGGATGATTGGTGAGCCAGCCAATCAGTGAGGGCTAGCATAGTGCAGACAGGCAGGGAGAGCGAGCGATCGAGCAGCTTCCGGATGGGCGGGGGTGAGTGAACAAACTGGTTCTAAATGGCTCGCTAGAGGGGGCCACCTCCAGCACTCTTCTGCCGCCCCCCTTGCTTCTTAGTGACCCCTAGCCATCCCACCGCCCCCCAGATGGCGGTACCACCCACTTTGGGAACCACTGACATAGGAGGTCACACATACATGCATCATGGGCAGGAGCGCAGGTGCGTTTCATGCACACATTGTATTAGGGGTGCAAGTGCGTGCTTTTAACACATGATGATCAAAAGGTTAGCCATCACTAAATTATGGTGTACATACAGTTTATTATGGTGTACAATGCACTCTTCTTTCAATTTCCCACAGAAAACCGAAGGGAATAAACAAATCAGTCAATGGGACATTCTAGCCAATCTTTTCTCGAAGATTCCAGAGAAAGGTGAGTCTTAGATTAAAAAAAACCCCACTTCCCTAAAATGAAAAGAGGTGATGTTATACTTGTCTCTTTTTCTGGTTTTTCAGGTGACTCTTATAATCTGAACGGGGAATTCTCCGTAGGTGGTTTATTGAGCAAAACAGATGTAAACCGCTATTACTACTACGAAGGCTCTAACACTACTCCACCCTGTGAAGAAACTGTGATTTGGGTTGTCTTTAAAACCCCTCTTCGGATTTCAAAGCAAGTGGTGAGTGGATAAGATCTGATTCGTCTCAGTTTTCAGGAATGGATTCCAAGGTTCTCTGAAAATAGATTGGCCCCTATTAGAGTCAGTGGATCCTCCAATGCTCAGATTCCCGAGTACGTAAGTCGCGAAACCACTATGGATTAGGACATAGTTGCTACAGGTAGTCCTCGACTTTACGACCAGAACTGAGCCCCAAATTTAGGTTGATAAGTGAGGCATTTGCTAAGTGAGCTTTGCCCCATGTTACGACGTTTCTTGCCAGCTTTGTTAAGTGAATCACAGCATTTGTTAAGTTGTTAACAGGGTTGTTAAGTGAATCTGGCTTCCCCATTGACTTTGCTTGTCAGAAGGTCGCAAAAGGTGACCCACATGACCCCACGGAAACGGCAACTGTCATAAATACGAGTCAGTTGCCAAGCATCTGAATTTTGATTGCGTGATGATGGGGGTGCTGCAAGGGATGTAACTGTGAAAAACGGTCGTAGGTCACTTTTTTCAGTGCCGTTGCAACTTTGAATGGTCATTAACGGCGCTGAGGGGTAGGGCCTTCTCTGTGATGGGCCCAGCCCTCTGGAATGACCTCCCCCCTGACATTAGGACAGCAACCGATCTCCGCTCCTTCCGCACGAAACTCAAGACCCACCTGTTCCAACTAGCCGGCCTGGCCTGAATTATAGCTATTTTCTAATCCCTCTGGATAAAATTTTAAATTAAGTTTGACTTTGGGTATTTTAATTGTTTTTAATTGCATTATGCTGTTCTTAACTAATTGATTATTTATTTATTATGTATTGTACAATGCTTTTTGTATATCTCCTCCTTGTTATTTATTTGTTGTGTAATGAATTGTACGCCGCCCCGAGTCCCTTGGTGGAGAGGGTGCAGCATATAAATTGGATTAATAATAAATAAATTAATTAAACGAACTGTTGTAAGTCAAGGACTGCTTGGATAAGCAAACACTGTAGATCTAGTTTTGCATGTATCAGGAGGCAAATAAGATGCAATTAGCAGATAGTGATGGAAGTGGGATGGGGCAGGGAAGTACTGAAAGAGGTAGAGGTAGCCTTCAACTTATGGCAAGTTATTTTATGACTACTCAAAGTTATGACGGCCTCTGAGAAGTGCTTTATGGCTTGTAAAGCACTTCCAAGCATCGTAAAATGTTGCAAAAACAACCCTGCTCCCACCCCCTCAAGGTCACGTGACTACACTTCAAGAGCTTGTCAACTGCTCACATTTAGGACTGGTGGCAGGATCCCACGGTCACATGACCCACGATTTGTGATGTTTTTGTAAGTTTATGGCAAAAACTGCCCACTCAGGAGAATGGATTTGCAGACCACTGTTCTGACCGAGGCTTCCCAAGAGCATGAAGTAAACTCCTTTTCCCGACAAAAGGTCCTTTTATTAATTTACTGTGAGTTCTGCTCATTCACATCCAGCCTCCAGTCTTTCAAGGGAGGATTTACAGTCACAGACCTTATCTGGCTTGCAGAGCTGCCAGGCCGATATCTGCAGAACTTGCCAAGGTGTCTCAGAGAGTTACGAACCAATTGAGCAAACTAATTGTCTCCTGCAAGCTCCACTCCCCTTTCGCTCCTCTTTTATTTCCTCTGGAAAGGCCATTTGTTGTCCACCTGTGGCCTTACTCTCAAGTCGACCACTGATCTTTAGCTGTTCCCTTCGTCTGGCAACTCTGCACATGCGCACACTGGGAACAGGCTCCAGCTGTTCCTCTGCCTCACTGATGTCTGACTCTGAAGGCAGCTGATAACTGGCATATGGCTCTGGTCCCCTCTCTGCCTCCAACACAGAGCCCTCACCAGAGTCTTCCCCAGACTCCAGGACTGGGCCATGTCCCTCCCCAACCTTCTCACTGTCCGAATCTGCTGCCACTGGCGGGCCACAACACTCATGTTCAATTGCTCAATCAGCATTGTTAAAAAGGACACACCCTCAAAAAAATAGGTCCAGTCATATAGGTGCTTTGAATTATATCTGCGATGACTTACGGCCAGAATTCCAGCCCCGTTTGTGAACATAAGTTGAGGGCCATCTGTAGGTTTTATATACAGGGAATCCGAGATTTATGACTACAATTGAGCACAAAATGGATGTCATTAAGACATTTGTTAAATGAGTTTTACCCCATTTTACGACCTTTCTAGACACAGTTGTCAAGCGAATTGTTGCAGCTGTCAAATTAGTAACATGGTTGTTATGTGAATCTGGCTTCTCCATTGACTTTGTTTGTCAGAAGGTCACAAAAGGGGACCACATGACCCCGGGACACTGCAACGGTCATAAATCTGAACCAGTTGCCAAGCATCCGAATTCTGATCATGCGGCCATGGGGGAGCTGCGACCCAATGGTCATAAGGGTGAAAAACAGTCATAAATCAATTTTTATTTATATATAAAAATTTGCAAATCTCAATCTTACACGGGAAAAGACCCGAACACAACAAAACCAGCACATATATTTTAAAATTTTCAAAACAAACACAAAAAAACAGTCATAAATCTATTTATATTATTTATATTTATATTTATATTTATATTTATATTTATATTTATATTTATATTTATATTTATATTTATATTTATATTTATATTTATATTTATATTTATATTGATATTGATATTGATATTGATATTGATATTGATATTGATATTGATATTGATATTGATATTGATAGATAGATGATAGATAGATAGATATGGCAAATCTCAATCTTACACGGGAACAGACCCGAATACAACAAAACCAGCATATATATTTTCAAATTTTCAAAACAAACACAACACATAAAATCTTCCTTTTTTGCATACTGTAGAAAGTGTATCAGTTGGTTACAAAAAAATTTCGTGCATCTCTTCCACAGTCATCAAGCATAATTCATATTAACTCAAGTGTTTTAAATCAGATATTTATACATGTTACCATTATCATACCTCCATTTTCATTTGACTATAATTGTTTAAATGTCCTTCATCATAAAATATACTAAAATTTAATATATAACCACATACTGGCATTTCATTTACTATTTCTAAAATCCTCCAATAACACTAACTCTTTATATCTTATTCTAGCTAAACATCCATAATATTCAATAACAAAATTTTCTAATCCTTCTTTCCAAATCATTATTTGCAATTTACATTCAATTTCCTTATGTTGTACCCATGCCTATATATACCTTGTTATCATTATCCCTCCTTTATTTGACTATATCATATTACATTTTCCCTCTAATATTCAAAACTTGCTATATCTAACTTAGTTCTTTTTTTATTAATCTTTATATATAATCCAAGACGATTTCTAATCTTCCTTTCATAGGTACCATTCAATATTCATATCCTATTATTTCTTATCATGACACTACACATAGTATACATTATTATCATTATCAATTATCTGTTTAACTATATCTATTATCACTAAATTTCACTAAGTTTAGCTAGTTTTAAGTTATATTCTTCCATCTATCAACCTGTATCTTTCCAGTAACGAGGCAATTTCATATCTTCTGCTGTTTGTGGTATCAGTCCTCTTATCTTCTCTTTAATCAACTTTGTATGGACTCCTGTTAGTAGCTCTTTGCTTATAAGGTCTCTCATGTAATTTCGATGCCCTTCTTCTGTTTCCTCAATCATCTTATCTATAATTGTCAGTGGTGTTATCAAAACTATTGCTGAAAAAAATTCTCTCTTTGGGTCCATAAATTCTTTTATTTCTTCTTCTTCTGTATCTTGCCAACTGGAGTAAGTTTCCCCTCCATTTAATTCCTTTTTCAATATTCCACTCTTTCCATTTTCAGAGACTAATCCATCACCATAAATATCAGCAGTTTTAGTTTCTTTATATTCATATTCCTCTTCATTTTTTTGAATTTTAACTGCCACTTTCTCCATTTGATGAACGTCTTCAACTTCCCGGTCATATTTTGCTGTTAAATGGTCTAAATCATCCAACTTCTGCTCAATCCTCTCGCATGTATTTGATAGTTTCTGTATTTCTGAAAATATCCTTTGCAGACTTAAGCCTCTTTCTCCTGCCGTGATAGCGCCATTGTTTTCAACTATGTAAACACTGTTATTCTAATTTAGTAGCTTTTAATCACCTCTCTCTGGTTAGAAATACTTCAAAGGAATATCTGTTTTTTCTTATCGCTCTCTGTAAACAAGCAATAAGACCTTGAGGTACCAGCCGAGATAATCTGTGAAAAAATACACAAAGCCTAACTTCCGCAGTTAGCCACAATGCCACAATTTTTTTCCTTTTTAAAAAGAAAATATCTTTTTTGTATTTCAAGTTGAAGAGAAAGTCCAATTCTTAAATAAGTTAGAAAAGCATCCACAGTAATGACAGATGTGAATTTTAGACCATAGGTTACAGAGAGTAATGAGAAAAAAAGAAAATAGAAGAAGAAAGCTTAATCCATTCATTTTAAAGGTCTTACACAAATTCCATCCGTGAAGATAGCATTGAAAAAAGAAAGATAACCCCCTGTCAAAAACCATTCCAAATTTAATTCTGCCGCTTATTTCTTCTGTTCTCCAATTTAAATTTATTTTAAGTTTTTTATAGGCAGTCACACTTAAAACAATAAAAATTCCTCACCAGCTGGAAACACTTTCTCTTTCCATCTCCTCCCGTTTTGGAGCCGCCCCGATTTCGTCAGCCAAATGGCTGGATTTTTTGTCACCAGCTTGAAGACTTTCTCTTGGATCGATCAGGGACTTTGCGATGTCCCTGAGATCAGCAAGACATATTCTTCCTGTTCACCGTCTCTGCAGGACAGTTTAGGTCCATTTGGACCTCCCAGTGGCAAAAGTGTCAACTGCGATCTCAGAGCATTGAGATCGCATGCTGTATCATCGTGACTTTGGCCCCACCTCTCAGTCATAAATCAATTTTGAATGGTCACTCAATGGCCACTAAATGAACTGTTGTGAGTCAAGGACTACCTGTATGTCTAAGCCTGCTGAGATGAAATCACAGTTGATTGTAAGTCAAGGACTACCTGTACATCTAAGCCTGCTGAGATGAAATCACATTGTGCATTTAAGCCCCAAGATGTTATTTTTAGAATAGACAGGTAGTTCCTCAACTTGCAACAGTTCATTTAGTGATTTATTCAAAGTTAAAACATCACTGCAAAAAGTGACTTACTGGCATGACACTTTTTCACACTTACGACCATTGCAGCATCCCCAGGGTCACATCAATAAAATTCAGACCCTTGGCAACTGACTCGCATTTATGACCATTGCAGTGTCCCGGGGTCACGGCATCCCCTTTTACAACCTCCAGACAAGCAAACTCAATGGGCAAGCCAGATTCGCTGAACAACTATGTAGAAATAATGTTCATAAAAATCAGGCAAAGTTCACTTACCAGCCGCCTTGCTTAGCAACATAAATTCTGGTCTTAGTTTTGGTTGTAAGTTGAGGACTAACCTTTTTCCACATTTCTTGCCTGAAATGGCAGGAAATTGACTGGTTGTAATTTGAGGAAATAGAACACGCTCTGGACTGAAAATCAGGTATCTTTACTTAAGATATTAAGCCTTGGTCGACCCTAAGCCCCCTTACGTGTGGGGTGCCACAGGGGTCGGTCCTCTCGCCACTCCTGTTCAACACATATATGAAGCCGTTGGGTGAGATCATCCGTGGTTTGGGGGTGGGATATCATCTGTACGCTGATGATACTCAGCTGTACATTTCCACCCCGAACCACCCCAACGAGGCCGTCGAAGTGATGTCCCGGTGTGTGGAAGCCGTACGGGTCTGGATGGATGGCAACCAACTCAAGCTCAACCCCTCCAAGACGGAGTGGCTGTGGGTACCGGCTCCCCGGTTCAGCCAATTAATGCCATCTTTGGCCATCGGGGGCGTTCAACTTGCCCCCGTGGAGCAGGCGCGCAATTTGGGCGTCCTCCTGGATGCCCGGCTGTCCATGGATGACCATGTGACAGCCGTGGCAAGGGGGGCGTTCCACCAGGTTCACCTGGTGCGCCAATTGCGCCCCCTACTGGACCGGGACGCCTTACGCACAGTCACTCATGCGCTGGTGACGTCTCGCCTGGACTACTGTAACGCTCTCTACATGGGGCTTCCCTTGAAATGCACCCGGAGGCTACAGTTGGTCCAGAATGCGGCCGCGCAGGTAATTATGGGGAGTTCCAGGTACTCCCATGTGACACCTCTCCTGCGCGAGCTGCACTGGCTTCCTGTGGTCTATCGGGTGCGTTTCAAGGTTTTGATAACGATCTTTAAAGCGCTCCATGGCTCAGGACCTAGTTACTTACGGGATCGTATCCTGCCCCATACATCCTTGCGACCAATTCGCTCGCACAGAGAGGGACTCCTCCAGGTGCCGTCCACCAGACAGTGCCGAGGGGCGGCGCCTAGGAGTAGAGCCTTCTCTGTGGCTGGCCCAGCCCTGTGGAATGACCTCCCTCCAGATATTAGGACTACCCTCTGACCTCCGCTCCTTCCGTGTAAAGCTCAAGACCCACCTATTTCAAGTAGCTGGCCTGGCTCAACTATAGTCTGAACATATCGCTCCTGACGGGTTTTTTATTTTTGTAATTTTATCTAATTTATTTAGGGGATTTTAATATTGTGATTTTAATTGTTTCCATCCATTTGTCCACCTCCTCTTTGTATACGTCTTTGTATACATCTTTGTATACGTCTATATTATATGTATGTTTGTCCATACTTGTATTTTTATGTTTTTATTGTACGCCGCCCCGAGTCCTCCGGGAGAGGGTGCGGCTAAGAAATAAATATTATTATTATTATTATTAAGCCTCTGAGTTCTGGATGAATGAAGTAACTTTTTGCTGTCTCCTCTCCTCTCCACTATTGATTTTTCTCTCTCCCTTCTTCCAGGCTAACATAATGACAACCTCACTATACTATACTACCGTGCAGGAGAACAAACGAATGCAGAACAATTTCCGTCCTACGCAGCCCTTACATGATCGAAGTGTCTATTACTATAAATAGTTTAAGTGTCTATTACTATAAATCACTGTTCACCTGCTTGGCCCATTGTATGGCCCCTTTGTTTTGAAGAGGATTTCAAATTCTCTTGAACAGGATTTGGTCTTCAGGTCCTGAATGCTGTGAGTCTAATTTTGCACAACATTAAATAAACTCAGTAATATCCATAAAATATTTGTTGTGGTTTTTCAATTAAGATGGTATTTATTACTTTATATATTCGGTAGATATCGCATCCTCTCAGCCGCAAAAACCCTTCTTTTCATGAGTTTTAATAGAAGCTGAAAATAAAAGATTTTGAAAAGAGATTTAGGATGTAGTAGTGCTTTGCCTACCCTGATTTCAAAGGCATCTAAAATACGGTGGTTTCTAAAAAATTTTTAAAAGGCGATTAACTCAAATATAGAAAATTATCCTGAGAGAATCTCCAGATCCTTCTAATCTAGAAATTAGGGGATATGTACAGTACAGATGGTCCTCATTTAGCAACTGTCTCATATAGCAACCTGTTGTGGCCCAGCAGGATCCGGTTGAGCTGCTGATGGACTCTGATAGCGAGGGCTCATTTGAGTCTGCCCTGGACAATGTGGAGGACCCTGTGCACGGTTCCCGGTGGTGGCTGTCATTAACCAGGTGGCCTATCGCCTGACCTTGCCACACTCGATGCAAGTGCACCCGGTGTTCCATCGCTTGCTCCTGATCCCTCAGCAGTCGGCTTGTCCTCTCCGCCAACCGTCTTCACCCCAGCCGTCACCGCATGAGGCAGAAAAGCAGACTACGCATGAGGTGGCTCGGATCAGGGACTCGAGAAGGCTAAAGGGATGTTTCCAGTATTTGGTGGACTGGAAGGACGATGGGCCGGATGGGGGGACTTGGGCCGATGCAAAGGACGTGCACATTCCTGCTTTGGTGCGGGCCTACCATGCCCAATGGCCCTTGAGACCACACCCCGAACGTCAGACCCGGGGGAAGGGCCCTGCGGTGAGGGATAGTGTTGTGGTCCAGCAGGATCCAGTTGAGCTGCTGATGGACCCTCTCTCCCAAGAGAGCTTATAGGTGAGGCATTGGGAGGGGACATATGCAGGAAACAACCGTTCAAAATTAGCAGTGAAGAAAGTCTACGTCTTAGAGCCGTGTTTGATTCGTTGGGAATATCTGGTTTGTATTTTTTGTACATGACTTATCTGGGCCCTCAGCCAAAGGGTTTGTTATCTTGCAATTAAACAATGGCAAACAGCCAAGACTGTGTTCTGGCTTGTTCACAGGCGTGGAGAGAGGGGGTGTCAGAACAGCAACCATTCACAATTATGACAGTGATTAAAAAACTTTGTGACCAATCCTCTCATTTATGACCTTCACAGATCTATAAAGCAAAGAAGAACAAAAAAAAGATCATTATCACATTTGCTTAGCTTACTGACTGAGTTGCTGATCTCAGTTGTGGTTGCTAAATGAGGACTTCCTGTACAGTACTCCAGCGAGCCACTTTTATGGTGACAGAGTTTACAGGTTGACCTAAATTCAGGGCAAGACAGGTTCAAATCACCACTCCATCACAAGGTTTATTAAATAATTACAGGCTGTCAATTATCTACACCTAACTTACCTCACAAAGTTAATATGAGGACACAGTGGTTGGAATGGAAGCAGAAACAAAATGCTGATCTCCTTGAAAAGAAATATCAGAATAACTAAGGACAGAAAGTATTTTGATCTATACAGAAAGTACGGAGGGAAGAGTTGAGAATACTGATAAAACAATGATGAAATTTGAGGACAGAGTTCAAAAAACCACAGAGACATATGAAAGTGAAAAGAAAAATGTTGACACTGACAGCAAATCGATAGTGGAGGGCAATGATAAGTGCGAAACATGGAAAGGAGAGATCGATAAACTGGAACTCTTTCTCAGATGTCAAAATATAAATGAAGAAAGGGGAGAAAATTTGGTAGAAACAATGAGAGTAATTTCGGCAGAAGCACCAGCAATAACAAAAGTCAAGCTGATGAAAAGTAGAGGATTTCGTATCTTTATAAGATATGCAATGAATAACAAGTTGTCAAGAGAAGTCAACATAAAAAAAGGAGGAGGAGCTTCCGAGGCAAATGGCGGCTGCCGTGTGAGCTCCGCAAAATTGCGGAGGGGTTTTCCATCTGGGAGAGGTGCTGCCGACCCCTAATGCTACTCTGAGGGTCGTGCTTTGTCGACGACCACCCCCCGATTCTGCCCTGGCCAGGAGGGGCCGGGTAGGGCGTTTGGGGCGGTCAGCTGGCTAGCGAGAAGCTGAAACACCGAAGGACGCTGAGGACGCCGAACGCGCCAGCGCTTAGGCGGAGAATGGAATGGAGAATGGAATGGAGTGGAGAAGGAGAACGGAATGGAGTGGAGAAGGAGTTATGGAATGGTTTGCTGGCTGTGGCTTCCCATCTGGCTAGTGAGAGCACCAGATGGGGAGCGTGGAGCGCGGAGCTGATCGTGGAGCGTGGAGCGCGGAGCTGAGTGTGGAGTGTGGAGTGTGGAGCTGAGCTGAGTGTCAGGCGGCTAGAGAGGAACGGAGGAACGGAGAAGAACGGAGATACGAAGTGGGTCTCGTTTGGCTGTGGTTGCCCGTCTAGCTGGTGAGAGCGCCAGACGTGGAGCATGGAACGGATCATCTGGCACCAAACAGAGAACGGAGTGTGGGAGGCGTGAGGGAGAAGCGCGGAGAGGCTGGAGAGACAGGAAGATGATGAGAAAGATTGCAAGTATGTCGGTCTGTTGGTGTGCTGGCGTGTTGGCGTGTGGGCGTGCTAGCCGGGGCGTTGGCCAGAAACCTGGAGGACTGCCTCGTTGTGTGAGAGGCGAGAAGGGAGATGGAGGAAGATCTGAACGAAGCAGCTATAGGAGGGGTGAGCCGGTTAAAGTCTCTCAGAGCAGAGCAGACACAACTAAAGGGCAAACCTAGAACCTAGGCTTGAATCCTTGATACTATTCTGATTGTGACCTTGGCGTTTGCTTTTAACATCTTTTTAAACATCTTTTAAATATCTGCTTTTTAACATCGTTTTAACATCTGCTTTGCCGGTTCCTACACCATCTTGAAACTCTCCTGAATGAAACCCGGGGAGGCGACTAGCCCATCAACTCACCCTTTTCATCTTGGGTCAGGAAAACCTTCTCGACAAACAAATGATTTTACATCTATTTCTTCAGCACCAGTTACCAACTAACTGTACCCCATGATTCCATTTCTATGTACACGAAGCCGGAATTACTGCGGCTGCGGGAATCCCCTTTCTCGCAGGTCTGGCCTTCAGCCCTTTCGAGGGCCCACCTTGAGGATGGGTTTATTAACCCTGAGAGGTGGAGGAAGCGCAAATTAAGGGGTTTTTTAATAAAATATTTTTTAAGAATTTGTAGGGATCCTGGGGTTGGGGGGTGGGAGGAGGGGGGGGAACAGGTCAGGAGGGATGGTAGAGCCAGGCATCTAGGTGTGGTCGAAGGAGGAGGGAGCGGAGTGGGGGAGGAGAAGGAAGATAGCATTCCTGTGCAGGGCACTTTAATACCAACGGTCGTAGGGAGGGGCAGGTGCGAGGACAGTTTAAGAGCACGTAGTCGGTTGGGAGACCGGGGTTTTTGGTCATTCCCGGTCGTTTGTACCAACCCCTGCATACTAGGTGGTCAGGATCTACAGACCCAAGGCCTGAGACTGCTGTTATGCAATGCGAGGTCCGTTGTCAATAAGACCCCCCTCATCCACGATCTAATTTTGGAGGGGGACCCGGACCTCGCCGGAATAACCGAGACCTGGTTGGGCCACGAGGGAGGTCTACCCCTTGTGGAAATGTGCCCTCCAGGTTATCGAGCATTTCACCAGCCTCGGGCCCAGGGAAGGGGCGGTGGGGTAGCAGTGATTATCCGGGAAGACTTAGAGCCGAGAGAGTTCACTGTGCCGCAGACATCCGGGTGTGAGTCCCTCGTCGTGAGATGGGGCCCAGGGAGGCAGTTGGGCCTGCTGATAGTATACCTGGCTCCTCGCTATACTTCAGCGGCCCTGCCCGAACTCCTTGAGCTGATCTCATCGGTGGCGGTTGAGACCCCCAAACTTTTAGTGATGGGGGATTTTAATCTGCCGTCGATGGGAGAAGCGTCTGAGGGGGTTCGGGAGTTCATGGCTTCCATGACAGCCATGGACCTGACCCAGTTAATTCAGGGCCCTACTCACGAGGGAGGCCACACCCTGGACCTTGTTTTTGTCTCTGGCCAGTGGACGAGTGATCTGGGAATAGGGGATCTAGACACTATTCCCCTGTCATGGTCGGATCACTCACTTCTCCGGCTGGACTTCCCTGGTGCCACCCCCCGCCGCGAGGAGGCGGAACTGGAAGGTATTAGATGGTTCCGCCCCAAGCGCCTGATGGAACCGGATAGGTTCCAGACGGAACTTGGGCCACCTACTGTGGACCTGACCCGCCCCCGAGTGGAGGACCTGGTGGACGCATGGAATAGTGCGACTACCGGGGCCCTAGACCGGGTGGCGCCTTTGCGGCCTCTCTTGCGGCGACGAACCACCCTGGCACCTTGGTTTACCGAGGAGCTAAGGGTGATGAAACGCCACAAGAGACGCCTAGAGAGTCGTTGGAGATCCTCCCGTTCCGAATTTGACCGAGCACAGGCACGAGCATATTTGAAGACGTACCTTGTGGCATTAAGAGCGGCCAAACGTCAACATTGTGCCGCTCTTATTGCGTCTGCAGATAACCGCCCTGCTGCCCTGTTTCGGGTAACCCGTTCCCTCTTGTTTGAGAGACCACGGGAAGCCCCATTACAGGGCAGAGCAGAGGAGTTTGGGAATTATCTACAGGATAAAGTCGCTCAAATCCGGATGGGATGGACCCCTTTCAGTGATTCAGTAGAGACGCCCGTTGCGAGTCTTGAGGGACCGCTTTGGGAGGAGTTCGACTCGGTTGCCATCGAGGATTTGGACAGGTTGCGTGGACGTCTGCGACCTACCACATGTTTATTGGACCCGTGTCCCTCCTGGCTTGTACTGGCATCCTGGGAGGTTACGCGCGACTGGCTCCTGGGCCTGGTGAACGCCTCGCTGGGTGAGGGTTCTCTACCGGCCGCCTTGAAAGAGGCGGTGGTGAGGCCCCTGCTCAAGAAGCCTTCCCTGGACCCAACGGACCTAGTCAATTATCGTCCAGTCTCCAACCTTCCTTTTTTAGCGAAGGTTGTAGAGAGTGTGGTAGCACAGCAGTTCCCACGTCACCTGGAGGAAAATGATTATCTAGACCCGCGCCAGTCCGGCTTCCGGCCCGGGCACAGCACAGAGACGGCCTTGGTCGCATTGGTTGATGATCTCTGGAGGGCCAGAGATAGGGGTTGTTCCTCTATCCTGGTCCTATTAGATCTCTCGGCGGCGTTCGATACCATCGACCATGGTATCCTGTTGCACCGGCTAGAGGGGCTGGGAGTCAGGGGCACCGTCTTACGGTGGTTTGGCTCCTACCTCTCTGATCGGACGCAACGTGTGTTGACAGGGGAGCAGAGTTCGACCCGGAGGCCACTCACATGTGGAGTGCCACAGGGATCGGTACTCTCGCCTCTCCTGTTCAACACATATATGAAACCGCTGGGCGAGATCATCCGTGGTTTTGGGGTGGGATATCATCTGTATGCTGATGATACTCAGCTATACATTTCCACCCCGAACCACCCCAATGAGGCCGTCGAAATGATGTCCCGGTGTCTGGAGGCCGTACGGGTCTGGATGGATGGCAACCGACTAAAACTCAACCCTTCCAAGACGGAGTGGCTGTGGCTTCCGGCCTCCCGGTTCAACCAGGTGTTTCCATCTCTGGCCATCGGGGGCGTCCAACTAGCCCCCATGGAACAGGTGCGCAATTTGGGCGTCCTCCTGGATGCCCGGCTGTCCATGGATAACCATGTAACAGCCGTGGCAAGGGGGGCGTTCCATCAGGTCCGCCTGATGCGCCAATTGCGCCCCTTATTGGACCGGGATGCCCTACGCACAGTCACCCATGCGCTAGTGACGTCTCGCCTGGATTACTGCAATGCTCTCTACATGGGGCTTCCCTTGAGATGCACTCGGAGACTACAGTTGGTCCAGAACGCGGCCGCGCGGGTGATTATGGGGAGGACTAGGTACTCCCCTGTAACACCTCTCCTGCGCGAGCTGCACTGGCTTCCTGTGGTCTACCGAGTGCGTTTCAAGGTTTTGATTATGATCTTTAAAGCGCTTCATGGCACAGGGCCTAGTTATATGCAGGATCGCATCCTGCCCCACACATCCCTACGACCAATTCGCTCACACAGAGAGGGACTTCTCCGGGTGCCGTCCGCCAAACAGTGCCGGGGGGCGACACCCAGGAGCAGAGCCTTCTCTGTGGTGGGCCCAGCCCTGTGGAATGACCTCCCCCGTGACATCAGGATTACTTCCGATCTCCGCTCCTTCCGTGTTCAGCTGAAGACCCACCTCTTTCAATTATCTGGCCTGGCTCAATCGTAATTATTTTTATTCCTCCTAACTGTTTTTAAATTGTATTTTAAACGTTAAATCTTAATTTTTATATTGGGTTTTTACAATTGGGGTATTTTAATGCGGGTTTTTTAACTGTCTATATGATGTAAATTGTTTACCTCCTCCGAGTCCGTGTTTGTGTATCTGTATGTATGTTCTGTATGTACGCCTATGTGTTTTATATATTTTCTATGTTTTATATGCCCCATTGTACGCCGCCCCGAGTCCTACTTGGAAAGGGAGCGGCTAATAAATTCAAACTTATTATTATTATTATTATAAGACTTACCAAGAAAACACTTAGAATACAGATTCTACAAATGGCAAGAGATATTGGACTGCACTATTACTGGAAGGATACAGGATGATGAAATGAAATGTCACAATAAAATTTAGTTAAATGTAGTTAAATTTTGAGTACTATGTATAAGAAAAAGTAAGAATAGCTATAGTCAAATAAATGATCAATAATGATAATAAAGCATTTATATATAATAGATTGATAATATGAAATTTTATATAAACTGTAAGTAAGGATGATGGAGATGATGTTGAAAAACCTTTTTATAAAAAATAAATAATTCTATATAGAATAGAATATAAAGATGTAATATCATTGGATGATTTCAGGATGATGTAATGAAATGCCACAATATAAATTTACTTCAAATTTAATATGTTTCATATAAAAAGGATGTAACAATAGCTATGCTTAATGGATGTTTAACAATTATAACAATTTGTATACATGTATATTAGATTGATGATACTAATAATGGAAAAAACATGGAATTGAAAATTATTAGAGAATATTATTAATGATAAAATAATAGAATGATATAAAAATTCTTTATTATTGGATATATTGAAGATGATATAATGAATCATTATAATATAAATGGATACATATTTAGAATACCTTGTTCAAAATGGAGAAACAATAGTGATAATCAAACAAATGAAGTATAATAATAATAATAATGTATACAAAGATATTTGATTGACAATATGTGATTTTTGATAAAGCTCAAGTGATGACTATAGAAAGGATGCAGAAAGACCTTGTAACCAATCGACACACTGTATGCAGTTGAAGAGGTTTTTATGTTATATGTTTTGTGTGTTTATATTTGCTTGAAAATAAAAAAAAAATTAAAAAAGAAAGTAATGACCCAGCTAAATAAGCTAGGAGTAGACAGCTAAAATGAGATAAACAAATCAATAGACTAACTGTTAGATGTGCCTCCATCAATAGCCAAGAAAGAAAACTCCCAACTCCATTGTTCGTGAAATTAAAGATACTTTTACTGGTTATGAAAAGATAGCAGCGAAAGGAAAGCAAATTCTGAGCCAAAAAGGCACGAACAAGTACATATCAAATGATTATCCAGCCCCCTCCCTCCAATTACCCCAGCCCAATGTCCAATCTGCAACTCCCTAAGGTGTCATGTGGGGTGCATCTTCAAAAGGCCTCATCAGGTTGGTATGCGAGATGGTTGGCCTTGACCAAGACCAAACATCACCCATCAGCAGGCGCAGAAGATGGTGAGAACAAAACTCCTTTCTACATACTCCTCCAGTACCATATAATTCCCTTCCCAAATACCATGCCCCCACCCTCCCCGTTTCTATGGCAGCAAGCAAGCGAAGCAGAGGCTGACACTAACAAGAATCTGGTATGAATGAGCCACAATTAACAGAAATAATTACTATACCAATTCTACACTAAATGCTGGAAATGATAACAGCGTCCTCCCAAAAGTACAAGAACAGGTAGCCCTCGACCTACGATCACAATTGAGCTCAAAATTTATGTTGCTAAGTGAGGTAGTTGTTGAGATTTGACCCATTTTATGACCGTTCTTGCCACTGTTAAGTAAATTGCTGCAGTTGTTAAGCTAGTAACACAGTTGTTAAATGAATCTGGCTTCCCCATTGACTTTGCTTGTCAGTAGGTTGCAAATAGAGATCACGTGATCCAGAGACACTGTAACTGTCATAAATATGAGTCAGTTGTCAAACGTCTGAATTTTGATCACGTGATCATGGAAATGCTGCAATGGTCATAACTGTGAAAAATAGTCATGTCACTTTTTTCAGTGCAGTTGTTAAATTCAAACGGTCACTAAACAAATTGTTGTAAGTCGAGGACTACCTGCATATTAATTATCAGCAATAAAATATTACTTTCTGAACATTCAAAGATGATATTAGTTTTCTTATACTCTTGGGAAGACGCTTCTGGTTGAGCTAGATACAATATAATATTCATTCATTCATTCATTCATTCAACACATCCCATCCCATCCCATCAGAGGTGGGTTCCTGCTGGTTCGGCCCGGTTCAACTGAACCGGTAGTATCTTGCCGGCCTGGGTCATTAGAACTGGCAGCAACCCAGGCCTACTACACCACTGAACCGATTCTCTTGGTGGCACCGTAGGCGGTGCCATCTTGTTTTTGCCTTTTGGGGCATGCGCAGAGCAATTTTTCTTGCACTGTGCATGTGGGAGCACATCGCATCCCTGAGCGAACCAGCAGTAGTGTGCTGCCCCAGCAGTATATAGCTAGTGTAGGAATTAAGAACTGTCTCCTTTAAAAAACTACCTCATGGGAAATGTAGGCAGAGACTGCCTTATGGGAAATGTGGTTCCATGACATGTGATCACATCTCTGTTTATGATTGGCCACTGGGGCATCTTGCCCACATGCAAAGTTTATAGCCGGGCAGTTTAAATGCTTTTGTGAACCTGAGTAGTATTATCTGTATCTCCGCTCAACATGGGAATGAAATCATGAAGTATCTTAACACTGAAAAGTTTTTCTATTAAGAATGCCTGATAATAAACTTGATCTGAAAGAGATTCCTAAGCGTGGAGTTAACTGCATGCCCTGAGCAACCCTACAACGCTTGAGGCAGAACAGTAAAAAGATGATGTTGTTTTGCTCCCCTCCCAAAGTTGAATCCCAAACGCCGTCTGCATTTTAACTGAGAACAGCTGCTGGGATTTCCCCATCCCCTCTTGGAGCAGAGGGAAACAGCCCGTTTCAGTAAGGCTGATTATCTCTCCTGAGATGAAGGACTTTGTTGTGATTAAGAAAGTGTGTTAAAAAGGGAGCCAAGAGTCTGATGAGAAAGCAGACACCCCCCCCCCCCTTTTCAACCTATTCAATCCGATCTGCTGTTGTTAAGGCCAAACGCATGTGGCTTGGAAGTAAAGCAACAGCCTAACAAAGAAAGGGAAACCGTGATGGTCATAAAAGCCTCGTGGGGAGGTCTCCATGGGAACTATATTTGAGTAAGAAAGAGGTCAGTAGCCCAGAGCCAACCTCCCAAATCCTTCAAACTTTATTGATGAGTTGTCCTGGCAACGAGAGGCAATAAAGAAGCAACTTACTTATGGTGTGCAAACCCTGCAGACAGCCAAAAGAGCCATAAGGCAGAGGCAGTCCAGCTTGTGACTGCGTTTATTTGGTTTGCCAGCTGTGCTTACATTCTGAGTTATACGGCAGAATGAACTGTTTCTTATCAGCAATGATTCACTGCGCATGTCACACATTCCACATACCTTCACTTTACCTTTTTTCCTTTGTTCATCTGCTAAGGCAGACAGGAACTCTTTGCCAAGATGTGATTATAAGCTTAATAAGTTTGTATTTTTACTTTCTTTACAATAAAATGTTTTTCTTAGAATATGCCTCGGGTTTATTTTGCTTGTTTCAAAAGTATGCTTCAAGGATATGCCAAGATCCATACTTCATTAATTCCAGGACAGAATTCACACCCTGACAAATGGTAGCAAGAAGATGATTGATTTATGGCTTTTCCTTGCATGTTATTTTTGAAGATAAATACCTAGGCTAAGTAAGACGGAATGATTTATCTCACGACCGAGGAACACTGATTTAAATCGTTTCTAAGATGCCTAAGAAGAAAAAGAAATTAAAAGAATTTTCTGCAAGACATTCCAATGGCTTTAGCCTCTCTGCTGAAGAAAAGAAAAACATTTTACACAGATTTGCAACTCTTGATGCAACCGGACCGGGTGAAGAATCTGCCGTGGGAGAAATGTTCTTACATAGATCTCAAGAAGATAGAGCTGGTTCTGAATGTGACGCGCTCCAACTGAGGTCAGTAACACATCCTTCTAATCATGCATGCTCCCAAACACTTCTTAGAGATTTTGAAACACTCGGTGCCAGGCCAAGGCTTTCATAGCTGGAGCAATTTCACTCCGACACAGAAAGAGAAATGTATAATTCTCCCCGAACCTCTGAGCAAGCTATGGAAAGCTATCGTGATCAAATAGAATATTATGAACGCCAGCTATTTCAGGCCAAAAAGGTTTATTCTATGCTCAAATCAGATAAGAGGGATTTTTCTGCTTTTCAAATTTCTGAAAACGCCATTTTGCATTCTTCTCCAAAGCCTAAGACACACCCCCTGGAGGATATTGTGTCAGGCAAATCAGAACAGAGAGCTGTGTACATGTCACAATTCCACGTGATCTCCTTTGTTGTCCAATTGCACATGCAACGCAGGCAGAAATATTACAGCTGAGAACTGTAACTGCAGCACCATCTCCTGGCAGAAATAATTTACTACAGAGAGCCGGCATGCACATTAAAATTCAGGCTGCAATGCAACAAGTGCCCCCACAGGCCCAATTTTCAGCACCCCCTGGAGGTGCCGTAGCCTTTTTAGATGGAGCACAACAGTACTTAATGCAGCCTCCAGCAAGCCATGCTTTTATTGCTGCTCAAGCACCGGCCCCAGTGTAGTACAACAACCACAGGTTAGATTACAGTGACCACAGGTGCAACAACAAGCATTTCTACCTACACAGCAAGCTTTTCAAATGCACATTCCTCAACAGGCATTTTCTGTCACTCCATTGACTGGTGAGTCAAAACTGAAAATGTCAGGACAGAATTATAAAGCCTGGGTCAGTGAGGTTTCACTTTTGCTTTGCAGAGAAGGTACCCATTGTATGGTGTTTAATCCTCCTGCCCAGCGATGGACTCCTGCAATAAAAGACTTAGAGACTAAGGCTTGCACAACATTATTGATGTCCATGGATACTGAACTGCAGGTTACTTTTTCGCCTGATGCAACAGCCCAACAAATTTGGGTCCAATTGGAAAATTGCTACAGGCCAGTTTCAATTGAATCTTCATGTTTGCTCATGTCTGAAACCTGGTGAACAAATTGGTGGACATTTGACCAAACTGAAAGGAATGAGAAAAGGATTGAGAGAAACAGGCCATTTTATTGATGATGTTCAAATGATCAGCATTATCATTAACCCATTGAATTATGAATGGAAAGATGCCATTGCAAAGATTAACCATGTGCCTATTGCTCAACGCACAGTCGACAATATTTGCAGGCTCTTAATTGAGGAGGAAGCTTTAATTTTAGCCATACCGCATTTGCGAGGACCACCCGCATCAAGAGCTCCAGTGAGACATCCCTTCCGAGGAAGAGCCTACGCTCCAAGGATGCCAAGATGCTACATCTATAACCGTGTGGGACATGACACCTGGGATTGTCCCCAATGAGTTCCAGCTCCCATTACATACCAGCCCAGAGGAACAGACTCCAGAGGCAGAGGTAGAGGTGGAAGACAAGGTTGTCGTGGTCCAGGTCGTAGTCCACAAGCTCCACACACCACATTGGCCTTAACCAACGATCCACAACCTGATCCAGAGTATGACAGACAGCTTTTGTGGACTTTGGACAGTGGTGCAGTGTTGCATGTTACCTACAGAAAGGAATTGTTCACAGAGATGCAAGAGACTGAATCTGAACTACGTGAACTTTATTCTTTCTCCAATCATCCTTGTAAGGTCATGGGAAAAGGAACTGTTTATGTTGCATTCATCCCTGTTGTTTATTACATACCTACAGCAACTAGTAATTTGCTTAGTCAAAGTCACTTGTCTAGAATGTTAAAGTTCCACGTTCACCACCTCAAAAAAGCAAATTACATAGTTAAAAATGGAGATATTGTTGCTGAAACCATGCTAATTGGTATTTATTACATAAAACCAAAGGCTAAACCGCAAACACAGGCAAGTATACAAACTCCAAAAGGGGAGAGCACAGCCCAGAGAGAGATGTTCCAGTGAGAGATCCTGTAGCTACTCCAAAGGCTCCTAAAGCCAACAAACAGAAAATAAGGAAACAGGTTGCTCAGAGCAAGCCTGAGGTTCCTCATAAAACTGTTAATGTTGAAAATTCACTAACTGGTAAACCTTTGCATTCCAGGTATATCCACAAGTGGCATAGAAGATTGGGGCACACCAGTTTCCGTATTCTTAGGAAAATGCCAGAGTTCGCAAAAGATTTGGATCTAAAGGGGTGTAAGGTGTTTTGGGATTGTGCTGTCTGCAAGAATGCCAAATTCAAAGCAGCAGCCATTCCCAAATACGCTACATGCCTGTCAACACGCATTTTTTATTTGGTACATACTGACATAGTGGGTCCTTTTCCGCCAACAATTGGTGGTAAAAAATATTTTCTAACAATTGTTGATAATTACTCTAGATATGGATTTGTATATCCTATGAAAGAGAAATCTGAGACCTTTCAGATCTTTAAAGACTTTGCAGCACTCATTTCTACCTAACACCAAGTTCGCATCGCCAGAATCCAGAGTGACCGTGGTGCCGAATTCATGTCTCAGCGTTTCCAGGACTGGATGCTTAAGAATGGAATTCTTCATTAGACATCCACTCCGTACACACCGGCTCATAACGGAGTTGCAGAACAAAGACAAGGGGTCCTACAAACCATGATGCATTGTCTCCTAGAAGACGTCAACCTAAGTAACCTATATTGAAGCTATCAAATATGCAAATTACATTGTCAACCGTACTTGGAGCAGTGTAATAAATCAGACTCCTTTCTTCATGATGTATGGCTACAAGCCCGATCTCAAGAACCTCCATATTTTTGGTTCATACACTATGGTGAACATTCCCTTAGCTCAAAGAAGAAAAGGAGATCCAGCAGCAAAGAGACTGAGATTTATGGGTATTGATGATAATTCAAAATGGAGTAAATTTATTGACTCTAAACATGTAATTGTGATTTCTCAATCTGCTAATTTTGAGGAAGATGTTGACTGGCCCAGGATTCATTCCAATGATCCTGGAGTTTATTGTCCTAGAGATGATGTTGTAGATGCCACGCAGCCTGATGACCAAGATTCACAGGCAGATATTCCATCTACTAGTGCTTCTCAACTTGATGTTCCGTCTTCACAAGCTGCGGATGCTGATGCTAGCGACGAATGCGAGGACGAGGACAAAGCAGAAGAAGAATGGACTGTTGTTCCGAGACGTTCCAAGAGGGTCAGAAAAGGAATCCCTCCTCAGCGATATTCGTGGCAGCTGTCAAATATACCCTTGCCTTTGATTTGCAATATTATACTTCCTCCTGATACGTTCACACAAATCAAGCATCTTCCTGATTCAGAGCAAGAGAAGTGGTATGATGCAATGCAGGATGAAATGGACAGTTTAAAGAAACTTAATGCATTTACACCTGCAAAACCTCCAGCAAACAAAAAAGTTATTGGCACTCGATGGGTCTACAGAATTAAAAAGAAACCAAATGGTGAGTCATTGTACAAGGCCAGACTTGTAGCTCAGGGTTTCGCTCAACGTTATCCTGAGGACTACACAAACACCTACTCACCGACAGAACTGAGTCAGAACTGAGAGTGTAAAAATTGCTTTAACCACTGCATCTATCCTTGGTTTAGAAGTTTTCCAGTTCGATGTTGACATGGCTTATCTACATGCTGACCTAGATGAAGAGATCTATGTGAGAGGCCCTCCAGGATTCCAACAGCAAGAAGGGGATACCTGGTTTCTAACAAAATTCTTTATGGTCTGAAACAGTCAGGTTTAATGTGGTACTTATGTCTTACTGACAAACTAAATTCAATGGACTTTATTAAGTCCGAAACTGATGAGTGCGTGTTCACAAAAAGATCTAACAATGCATATGAGATAATTCTTGTTTATGTTGATGATATTGTTTATATTGGTCCAAATAAGAAAATGAGTGAGATTTTTGCTAAAGGTTTGCAGAGATACTTCACATTGAGATCTTTAGGTCATATTAGCACTTACTTAGGTGTTCAGATTGACAAAACACAGAAGGGGTTCAGTCTTTCACAAGAGGATAAAATTGAACAAATCTTGCATCATTGCAACATGAAGGATGCTAACACAACAAAGACACCCATGCAAACAGATTTTCACAACTTGACACATGAATCAAGTCCTGAGTTCGAGGATCAAACACTTTATCATTCAGTCATTGGGTCACTGTTGTACATTAGTAGTTGGACCAGACCCAACATTGCACTTAGTGTTAATCTCTTATCACGACACGTAGGTAAGGCAGAACAGTTTCATTGGACTTGCGTTAAGTTATTGAAATACCTGAAACAAACTAAACACATGAAGTTATTGCTAGAACCAACACATAGTGATTATGCAGAATTATGTTGTTATGCAGATTCTGATTGGGCAAGTGATAAGAAATCACGTAAAAGTACTTCAGGTTATATGATGTTCCTAAATGGATATTCTGTTTACTGGCAAGTGAGAAAATAGAATTTTATTTCTTGTTCATCTACTGAAGTTGAATAGGCTTATGTTTCAGATGCATGTAATTCTCTAATATGGTTTGATGCTTTGATCACAGATATCTAGACACGTCCGATTCGACCGATCACCGTGATGGAAGATAATGAATTGGTGGTTTATATTTCTGAGTCACATTTCACAGGTTCTAGGTCCAGACACATTGACATCCGTTATCAAAACACAAAGCAATTAGTTAAACAAGGTTTTGTTAAATTGCAATATGTATCTACACATGATCAAATTGCTGACATGCTCAACAAACCGCTTCCAGCAGCTCAACACGAGTATCTGCGGAAGAAGATGTACCTTATTTGATGATTTGATAATGTCCGCCCAACTGGCAAAAGAAGGGGTGTCACCGCGTTTATTTGGTTTGCCAGCTGTGCCTACATTCTGATCTTATACGGCAGAATGAACTGTTTCTTATCAGCAATGATTCATTGCGTATGTCACACATTCCACATACCTTCACTTTACCTTTTTTCCTTGGTTCGTCTGCTAAGGCAGACAGGAACTCTTTGTCAAGATGTGATTATTAGCTTAGTAAGTTTGTATTTTTACTTTCTTTACAATAAAATGTTTTTCTTAGAATATGCCTTGGGTTTATTTTGCTTATTTCAAAAGTATGCTTCGAGGATATGCCAAGATCCATACTTCATTAATTCCAGGGCGGAATTCACACCCTGACACAGCTGAAGAAACCAATGTGTTATTGTTTGTGAATTATTGAGAGAGGCACAACTCCTTTAGAAGGTGTCAAGCTAGCCAGGTCCAAAGCAAATTCCGAGTTCGGGTGAAAACCCCTTAGGAATTCCAAAACTGGAGAGTCAGCTTGGAGGGTCACCTCATCAGGAAGAACGCCATTACCAGTCACTCCAAACAGTAGTCACAAGCAGCGCCCTCTAGCGGCTCCTCTACAAACCGCAAACCAGTAGTTCAAGCCAACACTTGCAACACACCCTAATGGCTGACAAGTGAACTGCACCTGCATCTCCAAAGTCTTGCAATGCACCCTAGTGGCTCGATAAATGAACTACGGCTACATCTTCAAACTCTTGCAACGCACCCTAGTGACCGACAAGTGAACTGCGCCTACATCTTCAAAGTCTTGCAATGCACCCTAGTGGCCGACAAGTGAAGTGCACCAGCATCTCCAAAGTTTTGCAATGCACCCTAGTGGCTGGCAAGTGAACTGCACCTACATCTTCAAGTCCTGCAACGCACCCTACTGGCTGACGAGTGAACTGCACCTGCATTTACAAAGTCTTGCAACACACTCTAGTGGCTGACGAGCAAACTGCTCCTGCATTTACAAAGTTTTTCGATGCACCCTGGTGGCCAAAAAGGGAATTGAACTCAAAGAATTCATAACACATTCAAGAAATTTTCTGATCTAATTCTAGTCATAGAACCTTTCTAGCCACGGCAGAAGGATCAGACATGCCGAACCCCATGCCTGAACCCACCGTAGACTCAGAATTGGTCATCCAAAACTCAGAATTGGAAGTCCAACTATCAGAAAATGCAGAAACATATCAGATAGCCTATGACCTAAGACAGCATAGAAAGTCTACGCAGATTATGTGGTCAAACCTCTTGGAGGAATGGGACGGGGTTTATCAAAAGCATGAGAGTAGCTGGAAGCAGTTGCAGCATCTCTGCGACGAACTTGAAGATGAGCTACCCCCCCCAAACACCTCCATTCATCCCGCAGCAATCTTCCCGCTACAGCCAAAGATCACGGGTATCCATAGCTGCAGAAGCGTGAATAGAAGCTGAGTTGGCCAAGGTAGCTCTAGAGACAGTAAAGGAAGAGCAGCTGCTGAAGGAAAAGATGGCAACTATGGAAGCAGAGAGGGCATCTGCAGAAGCCAATGCTTAGGCAGAAAGGGCAGCTGGGGAAGCAGAGAGAGTAGCTGCAGAAGCCAAAGTTCAGGCTCAACTGGAATATCTTCAACATAAGCGGGAAGCGAGAGAAAGACTAATACGGGCTGAAGCTCTACAGGCCGAGGCTGATGGTACCTTCCTCAACCTCGATCCCACAAAGTTAGGAGAGGAGAACCCAGACGCATGTGTCAAAGCCTATGTAAATGGCCAACACGTAAGACAACAGGAACAATCAACAAACCCACAAGCTAATGAGACAGCTAATGTCATACAATCTGCATCACTCGATCCTTCCCTTAGAACTGGAGAGCCTACCCCGATGAACCCAGACACACAAGGCAATCACAACAATTTCCCAGCGATGTCAAACAATCCTCAGCCAGCAGGGACACAAATAGCCGCAAGTAGCAACCTCAGCATCGAGGCAAAAGAATTCCAGCCAATACTTCAAGGAAACTTGAACAGGAACGAACAGAGTTATAAACACGATCAACCTGCAGAGCAACAACGAAAAAAACCTTTGGCTACACCGTGGCAAGATGAAGTTGCACAGAACTTTTCGGAAGAGAAACACCAGCCGTTCGCATCCACCATGCCTACTCCTATGGAACCACAGCTGTTCGAACCAACAGGAGGCCACTGGTCCTGATCCACCCAAAGCTTGGGGCACACCTCACCATCTCCCCCAGCATATAGCCATGGGGCAGATTGGCAACCTTACCAGAGGAAGGTGAACTTGGCATCTAGAGGGGTAGAGAAGTTCTCTGAAAGCCAGGCCAAGAATATCGGGTATGGAGGACTTCTTTCAATGTGCTATCCGTGCCGAGAAGATAGAGCCTGAGGACAAGATTGTACATATGAAATCTTGGCTAGGCCCAAAGTCTAAGCAAATAGTTACAGGAATCTACCACACTTATCTGAAGGATCCAGTCAAAGCTTATGAACAAGCAGGGAAGGTACTCGATCAACAGTTTGGCTCGTCGACTTCCGGCGGATGCCACCAGGGCAAAGGACGCTCCCTTTAGAGCGTCCGATCTACAGCTGATTGTTTCGCCGATTCCCAGGGGCGAAAATTCTCTGCTTCGAGCAAAGAGGCGGAGGAGAGCTTTTTCGGGCTGGGTTGAGCTCGTTTGGACCCTCCAGGAAGGAGGTAGAAGCGGTGCTCCCCAGGTAGCCCGAGAGGAAGCTCCAACAGCTGGATCCCCCTGCTTTGCAGGGCAAGCTCTGGAAGGCACGTCTCCGTCTACATTGTTGATTGGTGCTGAATTGTAACGGACAGACTGAGACTGAAGCGGTGGCTGCAAGTATTTTTGGGTTTTTTTTCTGCTTTCTCTTATTATTCTACAGCTTTATAACAAAGACTTTCACTTTGGGGAAAAAAAACGGAGAACTTTTCCCTTTTAAAATGGCTACTTTTCTTTTTCTGCTTGTTCTCCTTAATTGACTCTTACTGAAACCTTATACAACAGTGCCATCTGGTGGTTGGAATTGAAAAGAAAAGAGGATTTTCCTCTTGTTTTTTTTTTTTTTTTTTTTGACTTGCTTGGCGTCTTGGCAAGTTATGGCTGTACAGAGAGCTACCAAGCCTAAGGGCACCTCCTCTCCTTTACAACAATCTCAGCTGTCCTTGTTGGCACAACCTCAATCTCAATCCCAAAATCCACCACCTGCAGCAATTACCAATAAAGAAATATTGGATACTCTGAACATTAAGTTTGGTAATATGGAGAAAAATATGTTGGATTTGAAACAACAAATGAGAAGCCAACAGGACCAAATGGATCAAATGAACCAAACTATGGAAGAGATGAGGGATCAGGCAGCTCGGGCTAATCAAGATATTAGAAATGATGTTGTTTCTGCCCTTTCTGGACTGGTTGTAAATTTGGAATTCCTGGATGATGTGGTTAAAGAGACTCAGAAGGATGTTGGAAAATTGGAATACCGGGCAGACAAGTTGGAAGAGAGGGCGGATAGAATTGAGCTTGAGCAGTTGCTATTCCAGTACAAGCAGTTAGAGGCTGTTTTGCGAGTAAGGGGTTTGCCAGAGGATATAGACAGCGGGAAAGGAGAAGATTTGAGGGTGATTTGCGTGGAGGCTTTTGCCCCCCTTCTACAAGTGGATCCAAAAGAGATTCTCCAACAGATTGAGAAAGCCTACAGAGTTAACTCCTGGTATGCAAGACAGCGAAATTTGCCAAGAGATGTGGTGGTTCATCTGGAAAGGAGATACCTGCGTAATGAGATTGTACAGGCTGCATATCATCAGAGATGTACTGTGCGAGATCAGGAGGTGAAAGTTTTAAAAGAAATACATTGAAAATGCTTAGGCTGCGCAAAGAGTTTAAATTTTTGACGGATGAATTGAAGAAACGTAACCTGCAATTTAGATGGGAATTGCCAATTGGCGTTACCTTGATTTACTCTGGGAAAAGATATCGATTGGATTCTACTCAGAAGGCTAGAGACTTTTATTCCAAGGTTCTGAATGCTGGTGAGCTAGGATTGGAATCGGAAAAGATCCAGCCTGTTCAGCAGGAGCCAATAGAGATAGCAGCCTCGGCACTTGCGTCAGTTGATAAACAGCTTGTGGAGAGACTGGAAGAAGCAGTAGGCTTGGGATTGGAATTTAAAGAACAGAGAATTACCAGAGCAACGGCAAAGAAAATGGAGAAGACTATACAGCAAACTTCGAGTATCTCTGTTGATGTACCTACACAATCAGAAGCCGTGGGAGGAGCAAGGCCTAAGAGATTTCCTACTGATATGAGGGCTATGTTTCAGAAGCTTCAAACTAAGCTTGACGATGGTCAGGCTGCTGACCTGGAATGTTAATGGACTTAATTCCCCACAAAAAAGAAGAAAGGTTTTCTATTATTTGAAACAGCATAAAAATGATGTAATTTGCCTTCAGGAGACGCATATTAAGTCTAGTGATCAAAAATTTTTCGACAATTGGAAATTGGGACAATGTTTTGTAGCCTCAGCTCCTGAAAAAAAGAATGGTTTGGTGCTGTATGTTAATAAAAGCTTGTCAGCTAATTTATTGGAAGCAGATCTGCAAGGGAGATATATTTTAGTGGAACTTATGCTACTGGATCAGAAAATATTACTTGTTGGGATTTATGCCCCTAATCAACAGCAGATGAAATACTTTAAGGATTTGCAGAGGAGAATATCGGACTTGGACTACAAATCATTTGTTTTTATGGGGGATTGGAATGGGGTTATAGACACACAGATGGATAGATCTGGAGCTTCAACCTCAACTTGTAGAGGGCGGTTGCCTTCAGCTTTTTTTTGATCTGAAGGATGAATTGGAATTAATGGATGTCTGGAGGCTCCGCAATGAGAAGGAAAGAGACTATACGTTTTTCTCGGACAGACATCAGTCTTTTTCTAGAATTGATTTTATGTTAATATCAAACGATTTGCTTTCTAGGATTAAAGAGGTTAAGATTTTCCCGAGAACTATTTCAGACCACAGCCCGGTGATGATGGAGATACAGGACTTGATGACTCAACGAAGATCTTGGAGGCTTAATGAGGGATTATTTAAATATGATGTGAATGTGTTGGAGTGTAAGAAACAATTGAAAGAATTTTTTGTGCTTAACATGGATAAAGGCACCTCAACAGAGATGGTTTGGGACGCTAGTAAGGCTTATATGAGGGGCATATTGATCTATTTGAATAATAAGATTAAAAGGGATAGAGAAGCTAAATTGAAAGAATTGGAGAAGGAGATTAAGATTAAAGAGAAATTGCTGATATCAAGCCCTCAAGATAGGTCAATTTATACTACTATTAAATTGTTGAAAGGGCAGCTGAACATGTTAGTGGCAGAACGGACTGCAATACAGTTGAGATACCTTAAGCATAATACATTCTGTAATGCCAATAAGCCTGGGAGGTGGCTAGCTTATCATCTACGGAAAAGGAGAACTCAAAATATCATAGATAAGGTTGAGGATAAGGGTAAAATGGTTTACCTGACTGCACTGTTGCTGAAACTAAATCAATATTGTATATGATTACAGCAGCTAGACTGCTGATAGCACAATATTGGAAGAAAGCAGAATTATGCTCTATAGAAGAATGGATACTTAAGGTAGCAAATCTTGCCGAAATGGATAAAATTTCTGTATACCTAAAAGATCACTCTTACGATAAGTATACTATAGATTGGTATCCCTGGATTGATTTTGTAAAATTAAGGTACGGTTCAAAGGAAGTGTCTATGGGATTTGGTTGAGAAATGCTTCATAAATATGTAGTAATGGTTTTGGAAAGGAGGTTATGATGGTTTTTCTCCTTTTTTGTCTTTTTTGTATTATCTTGTTCTTATTCTGATATATGCATATTATTATTGGGATATTTGTTTTTCAGATTTGCTGGTAACTATGCTTCTGACTCTATCTGGGAAGTCAGGGGTTGGGTTAGGGAGGGTTAGGGTGGGGAAATGGAGGGGTGAGTGGGGGGAGGGGGAGGGGAGGGAGAAAATGTTACTCCTAATAAGATAACCTGTATATGTCTGTTACATAAATAAATAAATAAATAAATAAATAAATAAAAAGAAATACAGAAATGATATGCCAAGCAAAGGGTATTATCTCACTGAAAAGTTTCTAGTCATTGAGGGAATGTAACTAGAAGATTTGACACACCAATATTAAACATCATCCAGAATGGAATGGTATCCATTAGAGTGACAATGCTATTACGGTTTGATTTTTAATTTCAGACAACATATTTCTCAATGTTTTCATAAAAAGAAACTATAGCTGTATAATAATTTTCTGTTTTTTTTCTTTTGTGCTATGTCAGCTTATGCTACTAACTAACAATAAACTGTGTTGGAAATTTTTTTTAAAAAAAACAGTTTGGCTCGTCCACGCTTCTGGAGTCCTCATTCTTGAAACAGGTCGTCGAGTACCCCAATATTAGTCCAAATGATCCCGAGGAGTTATGGGAGTTTTCTACCCTTCTCTCGGAACTACGGGCTGCTCAAGAAGACCCCCCAAAACCAAGGGATTGACATGCCTTGATGAGTACAGCATACAGAACATTATCATTGGAAAACTATCAAGACGGTTCAATGATCGATGGACCGATCTGCGTGACGCTTACAGGAAGAACAATCAAGACAACGATCCTCCCTTTACTACACTCGAAGAATTCGTTGCTGATCAGGTAGAGCAATTCACCAACCCTCAAAACCTAGGTCATTGGGATGACTACTCCACAATCACCAAAAGGGCTGCCCACAATGCTGCTGCGATCAAGAGCCCAATGCAGACCACAAGGGAAAAAATATTTGTGTCGGTACACAAAACACAAATCTCCAACTCTGCCAAGAACAATTCAGATGTGCGACCATCAAGGACAGTTCTAATTAAACCTCCAACAACAAACAAGGACCCATTCTGTCCATTCCACGAATCTTCCCACCCTTTGAACAAGTGTAGAGAATTTGGAAAGAAGCCCGTGGGGGAAAGGAAAACTCTAAATAGGGAGTACAAACTCTGCTATAAATGTTGTGATTCTGCAGAACACATGGCCAAAACATGTACAGCCAAGGTGCAATGCCACCTTTGCAAGAGTGGCAGGCACCCTGGTGCCCTACATCCAAACTCTGAGATAACGCATCATCCAACAGCTGACTCTCCTACACACAAGGAGACTCCACACCATGCCGAAGCAACGCTTGAGGCAGAACAAGTAGTGATAGCCAGAACCACCCTATATCTCATCCCATCCCACCTCCTTCCTCTCTCCCTCCCTTCCTTCCTTCCTTCAATTTGTTTGCCGCCCATCTCACCATACAAGCTGACTTTTACACCTGGAACTGTGAGGATTATTCAAAATAGCAAATCCAATTGCAAATAACGATTTCAGGCCAATTTCAGTCCTTAAAGATTAAACATCAAGTTAAAATGTTTTTATCCCTATATCTGTTTCTTTCAGGTCTTCTCCAAGACACTATTTATATATTTTTTCCCTCAAAATGACCTTGAATGTAAAGCTGTTTTCTCTTCCACCCCCATCCACAGAGACAGCGTTCTAGAAGCGCCCACAATGTTTTGAACCTCAAAATGGCTCGTTCTGAATTTGAAAGAGACTGTTGGAAGACTTTACAGAAAGTGTTCAGATGCTGCTCCCAAAGGGATCACATCAAGCTCAGGACAACTTCTCTGAGCTCAGAAGAATGTTGGATCAATTCTGGAGAGATCAAAATCCCCCCAAAAGTGATTTCCAATTCTAAACCCTTTGCGCTTCTTTACAGAGTTTTCAGTGGGTTCTTTTCTGGGTTCAAACTCCCTCATTTTGTTTTATAGAATCACTGAAATGTGATGGGGAGGCAAAGACATATTTAGGAAAGAATCTGTTAGAATAGTCATGACTGGGAGAGACATGGTAACAAGGTCAGCCAATGACTAGGCATAGCAACTAAGTCAGCCAATGGGCAATCCACTTAAACGGATCTGCCTCTGTACTGAAAATCGAAAGTGAAACTGTCTATTCTGAACTCTGAGATGAAATTGTTCTCTCCTGCTTATGTTCTGCTCGTAACTTCTACCATGTTGAAAGATTCTACTATTGGTATTGTACATTTATTCATCTGCTATTATGTATAAAAAGAAGTTAATGAATCCAGCTGAATCAGTTATCTGTGTAGGTTTTCTGGATTTGATTTTTCTGCAGAATCATCCATTGAAAATGCTCCACCTTTGGCCTATCCCCTTACCTCAGTTGTGATACCACAGATTGGGCTTTGGTGCCCTAGGAATTTCTGGACACACTTGATAGTTGTCGTATCCCAGAGACAAACAGTACCATCATTGGAGCCAGAGAGCTGTTGCCAAAATAACAAGGGTCAGAAAGAGGAGTTAGAAATGCAGAAAGAGGGGAAAAAACCCTTTAGAAATATTAAAGTAAAGGCAAAGGTCCTTTATTTTACAATCCTGTAAAATGGGTTGGGCTGAGAAAGAATGATTATCCCAAAGTCACCCAGATAGCTTTCATGCCTAAACTAGGATTAGAATGCACTGTTTTCTGGTGATTGGCTCAGAGTCACCTAGCCAGCTTTTATGCTTAATGCAGGACTATAATAGGGGTATCACAGCGAAGAAAGCAAAATCAAGTTCCCAAATTGTCCTCTACCGAAATCCAGATCTGCCCACTGCAGTCAGCATCCCTCCATGTTGAAGCTGATTGCAGATCCCCCCTCCTCCTTTCCTTCCCACTTTAAGTCATGTGGACTTCAACTCCCAGAATCCTCCAGCCAGCGATGCTAGCTGAGGAATTCTGGGAGTTGAAGTCCACACCTCTTCAAAGGGCCAAAGCTCCCCCCCCCCAAAAAAAACCCCACTGCTCTAAATAAAAGAAAGATATGTTCAGGTCGAAAAAGCCAAGATGGTAGGAGTGGCACTGTGATCAAAGCTGCTTCTGTTTTTTTTTTTTACATGCAATGCAGGACGAGCTTTAATTGCACTGTTGCGCTGCTATCTTGGCTTTTTTTAACCCATGCCCTGCAGACACTCCTGAAATAAAGACAGATAAAAGAGGCTAATGTGATTCATCTTGGCAAATAATAAATACATAATCGTTTAATCCCATTTAATCGGTATCAAAGGAGGTAATTTCTAGACTAAACTAGAAGACAGTGCCTGGGAGCAGATTGTATTCTTTAAAGAACAGAGAATTAACTCACTCATCTTTCCAATTTTACTCATTACCAGCTTCCAGTACATTCCTGAACCATGTAACTGAGGATAATAATTAACCCCCTGGAGCAATAAGGTCAGAAATTTAAAAAAAAGACAAGACTCTAACAGCCTGGATAAAAAAGCCTAATAAACATGCACAGAAGTCACCTTGCCAGCTTGCATTTTGGCATAGGACTTTGTGAAAAAGGGCTGCAAAAGGGCTGCAGGTGGCGTTGTCTTATTTGTACCTAACAAAGTCACTGTTTAAGTGCTTTGCCTACCTTTTCACAACTGACACAATCTATGGCTGTATGTCTCACTCTCTGTGTGTATCCAGAATACCTCTGGAACGCCTTGAGCAGTTTCAACCAAACTTGATACACAGATGACTTACTCTCTGGAGAAAAATACTGTGGGGGTAAGACACCTCTAACATCCCTCGGGTGGGTGTGTGTGTGTTCTGTTAAGATACAGCCTGTTATGCCTTAAAATGGCTTCTACTGTAATGCCGTAAAATGGCTTTTACTGTACAACGCAGTGGAGTTGCCATGGTAACAGCTTCACAGTGCTCCACATAGGGGGCTCTCTCTGATAAGGGGGAAAAGCCAACATTACAAATTACGTTTGGTCCGGACATTTCCCCCCTATATATAAATACCTGAGCAATGCTGGGTTATCAGCTATTATTATAAAAATCTAAGGAGTTTGGGTTAGACACCTTGAACAGATTATATGCACTTTTATTTGCACCCGATGGTTATTTTGATAAATCAATCAGTTGTTTTGCTAATTAAAAATGCCTTTGTTAGACAATATTTGATTTCTAAATTTTGGCACACTTTATTGAGTTGCCTGTTAAAAGCTGATTCCCTGGATAGTTTATAAATTGGAACAAATGAACACTTTAAATGGAATATTGTTCCAACAAATAAAAAAGAAAAAAGAAAATGGCAGTGCTGTATTTGGGAAAAAATACATAGAAGCAGACTGAAATAATTAGCACCTTAGAATCAAAGGATGAAAATGTATCTGCATCTGATGGAGTTGCAGCTCACAAAAAATATGCTTTTTAAATAAACATTATCAGTACAGAAGGGTGCTATGAAGCTTCTGATCCTGGTGAGAAGAAGAAACCATAATAAAGCTCCTTCTGTCTAAATAAACAGCAAGTGTTTTATTTCATTTGATGGTTCCTCGGTTTTATCCCTTAAATAAAGGATGCCCAGGGATACAGACTTTTAACAACCTTAACAACTGCAACAACTACAAGTAACAACTTTCTTGGCCTGTATACCCTTGTGAAAAAATAAAGATATTGAGATCAAATAGAGAATCTCCGAATATCTTTCATGCTTCTCTAAAAGCAGTAAATCTTGATTTAGATTTCCCTTCTTGGCTATTAGCAAATTTGCAGCCAGTTTTCAATCTGGAAGGAATCCACTCCAGAGGGAAACGGTACTGACCGTTTCCAGTATTGCGAGCCTAAAACAAATCATTTTTAGGGAAATTAAGAGAAACTTTAAACCACTTCTGAAATTTTGGCTTGGCAAAGAAATCGACATTGAATCCCACCAGTACAGATAGTTACAACCACAACTGAGCCCAAAATTTACACTGCTAAGCAAGGCATTTGTTAAGTGAGTTTTGTCTCACTTTATGACCATTTTTGCCATGATTGTTAAAAGTGAATCACTCCAGTTGTTAAGTAAATCATGTGATGGTTAAACGAATCTGACTTTGCTTGTCAGAAGCTAGTTGGGAAGGTTACAAATACTGACCACAAGACCCCAGAATAGTGCAATGGTCATAAATACATGCCAGTTGCCAAGTGCTTGAATTTTGATCATCTGACCAATGGAGATGCTGCAATGGTCAAAAGTGTGGAAACCAGACATAAGTCTTTTTTCAGTGACACTATAGCTTTGAATGGTCACTAAATGAATGCTTGTACCAAGTTTCCCTGAAAATAAGACCTCCCTGGATAATAAGCCCAATTGGGCTTTTGCATGCATGTGCTAAAATAAGCCCTCCCCTGAAAATAAGCCCTGTGCAAAAATATTGCAACACAGCAGCAGCCACGAGGTGACCACGCTCGCCCCCTCCTGCACCTCAAAAACATTAAGACCTTCCTGAAAATAAGGCCAAGTGCTTATTTCGGGGTTCAAAAGAAAATCTTTTCGGGGAAACATGGTAAGTCAAGCACTGCCTGTACTTTTTACAAACTAAATGCCCCACTACCAGGAGCGCAATTTCAGCCCAGTGTTACCTCCCAAGTGACCTATACGTACCCAAAGGCCAGTGCCAATGACCACAAGGAAGTAAAAACAGATGACCAAAATGTCTGCCACATTGCTGATGGCCACCGTTTTAGATGTTTGGGGTGGTGATTCTGTCTCCATGATGCTGTAAACTCCAGATGTACCCCAGCCACAAAACCAAAGAGAAATATTACCTTCTTGGACAATTTTTCTAAAGAACGTTCATGAGTAGTTAATAACCAACTTTGTCATGGGTTGGATGTGCAATTAACTTGGAACATAACTTGGACTGGAGGGCGGGGGGGGGGTTGGAAATGATGTGAGAAAGGGCAACTTCTACTACCTGGGTTCAGCTTGTCTCCCCCAACATTTTGTAGAAGATGCCTAGTAGGCAGATGTCAACAGGCAGAGCATTCCTTGACACAAATCTTCATCTCTTGGTTTGGATACGTAAGTAGTTGTATGACATGCATTGTGTTCTTGACACCACAAACAAAGGCTCAGTGCAGAACTTGAAGATGTGGTGGACTTCAACTCCCAGAATTCCCCAGCCAGCAATGCGAGTCGAAGTTCACATATCTTCAAGTTCCCAAGTTTGAGAAACATTGGCTTAGTGCATTAGAACTAATAAAGGGGACTATTTGTAGCTCAGGGTTGAAATGAGGGGTCCTGGGTGCTCTCTGAACTTGCTTGTTTTCTTACAGATGTTTCATTACCCTAAGTAGCACTGATGATTACCTAGTGAGGGTAATGAAACATCTGCAAGAAAACAAGCAAGCTCAGAGAGCACCAAGGACCCCTGCATTAGAACTTTCTGGAAAAATATTTTCTGAATACCAGCTTGTTCTGATTAATTTCAGCTGAAAGCTGAGTTAGCCGTGTCTACTTCCTTTAGATGACCAAGAGGAGGGATGGAGAACTGACTTTTTATACCTCCAGCTAGTGTGGTTCATAGTGATGGACGTGGGTCCTGTCAATTAGCCATATCTGAAACCCTCTCTAAAAAGCATGGGCCCTACTATGGGGCAGAAAGTTGTTTTCAACTCCCAGAGACCACATAGTTATTGATTTAGTATAATAAGTTGTTCAGCGGACTTGGCATCCCCACTGACTTTGCTTATCGGAAGGTTGCAAAAGGTGATCACATGGCCCAGGGACACTGCAACTGTCACAAATACATGCCAGTTGCCAAACTCCCAAATTCTGATCACTTGACATGGAGATGCTGCAACAGTCTTTCTTAAGTGTGAAAAATGGTCATAAGCAGAGGTGGGTCGCTCCCGATTCGGCTGAACTGGTAGTGGTGGTGGAGGGAGGCTCCACCCACCCACCCACCTAGAGACTTCTGTGCAGGCGTAGAAGCATTGTGCAAGCACAAGCAAACCAGTAGTAAACCGGTTAGCAACCCACCACTGGTCATAAGTCACTTTTTTTCACAACTGTAAAAGAGCAAGTAAAGCAATAAAGCAATAAAACAAAGAGCAAAACATCTCCCATAAATCAACAGGAGTGGAATGCCAGATGCCAAAACAAAAGCATTTCTCACTGCATGTTTATGGAATTATCTTACCAAGGTAGCAAACTGTGGCTTTATATCTCAACATGATTTAATCAATTCCACTCATCTAAGAATTGATTTTTCCCCACACAACCTTGGCAACTTTAAGGTGTGTGGGCTTCTGATCCCACAATTCCACAGTCAATGAACCTTATCCAAGTCAGCTAAACATCTGTGGGAAGTTATCACCTAGCCCCCTCCCAGAAAAATGAAATATCCTAGGAAATATTGAAAAGGCAGAATATTACATTTCCCTGGATGTGAAAAGGAAGAAACATATTTTATAAAGAGAGAATAGCTCCCTGTAGCTTCCTGCCTCCACCCACTTTGTCAATGGGCCATTAAAAAGGCCAAGCCAGTCCCTTTACATAATAAAGAGTTCTCCCCTTCAGCTCCAGGGGGATGGGATTAAGGCATGATAATATTGGCCCTTTACCCAACTCACCACATGGCATCTGAGAACTCAACCAAACCTGGATTCAAAACACAGCCTAGAGAGTTGCCCCTGCATGGCCCCATGGGAGCCTGACAACCAATCAGAATACAAGCTCAAGATCAATGGCCAGAGAGGGCATAAAACCAGGGACTCAGCATCTCAGCCCTCCCTTCTTTTCTTCTCTACCAACATTGAATCATGTGATCACCTTTTCTGTTCAGGACTCAAGCCATGTGGTCCTGTCCGCCATTAAAACCATCTTTCCAAGCAGCCTCCATGTCTCCAGTGTCTTTTTACCCACTTGGAGCAGAACCCAGAAGGACATTTCTTTCAACACATCTTTATTCAATCCATTTCTATTTGGGTCACAGACCAGCATTACTACGCATCTTTATTTTTGCATCTTTGGCAAAGTGAAAGAACTGCAGCCATGAATTTTGGGAAATTGTGTCCGCAAGCTTGCACCATAAGATTTTCACCAGCAGAGAGGGCTATTGGCTAGGAAGGAACATGTGATTCAGGAGAATGAAAATAATAAGACCTGTAAGCTCTCTTGGCTGGTTTATGCAACTGTAAGCAATCGAAGTGATAAGAAAAGTGGGATCCAGGAGCAAAAATCATGTCTATACAAAACTGGTTAAAGAAACTTCATAACGGTGAGGACAATTAACCAGTGGGAACAGGTTGCTTTCAGAGGTTGTGGGTCCTTCATCACTGGATGTTTTTAAGAAGAGACTGGACAGTCACTGGTCTAAAGTGACTGTCCAGGTATAGTACTGGTATAGGCTCTCCTGCTTGAGCAGGGGGCTGGACTAGAAGACCTCCAAGGCCCCTTCTAGCTCTGATAATAGCGGTAACTATGTGAGGGATCATGGAATCTTTGTGGACAACCAATTAAATATGAGCCAATGGTGTGCAGCAGCAGCCAAAAAAGCCAATGCACATTGCATTAACAGAGGGATTCAAACAGGATTATGTGAGGTACTAGTACCACTTATGAAGCCTTAGTAAGAATACTGCATCCAGTTTTGGTCACCATGCTATTAAAAAAATGTGGAGACTTTAGAAAGAGTGCAGAGAAGAGCAACACAAATGATTAGGGGCCTGGAGGCTAAAACATATGAAGAACTGTTTCAGGAACTGGGCATGGCCACTCTAGTGAAGAGAAGGACCAGGGGAGACATGATAGCAGTGTTCCAATATTTGAAGGGCTTCCACAGAAAAGAGGGAGTCAACCTATTTTCCAGGGGCCTAAAGGCCAGGCAAAGAATAATGGATGGAAACTAACCAAGGAGAGATTCAACCTAGAAAAAGGAGAGTAGAAAAGGAGTAGATGATCTACAAGGTCCCTTCCAACTTTGTTATTCTGAAGTTATCTTGGCTGTTTTAATTTGTGGGCTACCTAGAGTGACATAAATAAGATGAGTAGTAATATTAATTGAATGAAATATATACAATTGTTTTTAAATATCCCCAAAGTGGTTTAGTCTACCATCTCTTGAAGTTGTTGAATACCCTATTAAAAAGCAAGAGGTTTTCAACCAATAATCATTAGTAAAGGGTTTTGAAACTGGCAGAGAAAAATCAGAGCTTATCCTGTTTTAAAACAGCTTCTAAAAACAGCTGTTGCATTCCAAGTTGCTGTGTGATAACAGAACTGTCTTTGGGAGCAGTTTTGGAAGGGGTTCACCTCAGGATGGTAGACTTCATGAGTACTTTGTATCATCCATTCACAGAGCCCCACAAGTCAGTGATCGTGCTAACTCTTTGAAATATACTATGTATTAGTTTGGTCTTGTGGTTAAGGCGCCAAGCTAGAAAGTGGAGACAGTGAGTTCTAGTCCTACCTTAGCAGCGGTGAGTTCTTGCCAGTTCTAACCGTTTAGAATCGGTTCTAGCTCCCTCCCCCTGCCCATCCGCATATCATCAAGATGAAGAGCAAGAGGAGGAATTCTGGGAGTTGAAGTCCACAAGTCTTAAAGCTGTCAAGTTTGAACACCGCTGGGTTTTTTTTTCTAAAGTGTTAGGGGTGCAAGGGTCTTGTAACTTGACAGCTTTAAGACTTGTGTGCTTCAAATGCCAGAGTTTCTGAGCAAACATTTTGGTTGCTAAGCAAACCAAAGTGAGTTTCACCACATTTTACAAGTTGGCCATGCCCACCCAGTCACATGGCTGACAAGCCACTCCCACCCGGTCACATGGCTGGCAAACCATTCCCACAAAGCAGGCCACACCTACAGAAGAGGTTCTAAGAAATTTTGAAACCCACCACTGTACCTTAGCCATGAAAGCCAACTGGGTGACTTTGGGCCAATCACTGGGAGATGGTGAGTTCTAGTCCCACCTTAGGCATGAAAACTGGTGAGTGACTTTGGGCCAATCTCCAGGAGATTGTGAGTTCTAGTCCTGCCCTAGCCGTTAAAACCAGCAGAGTGACCTTGGGCCTGTCATTCTCTTTTTAGCCAAAATACCTCACAGGGTTGTTGTTGTGTGGGAAAAATAGGAGGAAGAAGGAGTGTTGGATATATTCTCTGCCTTATTTGTATTGTAATAATAATAATAAAGGCAGGATACAAATCAATAAAAACTACATCAGCTCCATAGAGAGTTGTGATTGATCAGAAGATCCACCACAGAAGCAGAGAGGACAATGATGGATAGTGGAATCATTAGGTGCTCATTGAGCTTGGTTGTTTTGCCTGCAGACATTTTAGTATCTAAATAGATACTAAACCATCAGTGCATTAGGTAATGCTTCTATTGATTTATCCCAACTCTACATTCTGTACTCTTTTGTATGCTGGGACACAGCTTCAGGAGACTGGCATTGTTTTATTTTGGGTGTCCATGTATATTGGAATCAGGTTCCAGGAATTAAATGTAGCCCTGTTCCAGTTTCCAGGCTAAAGGGCATTAGGAGAGGATAAAGTATTAACATGCTCAAAATGGTAAGAGGGCGTGCTGTGCTCCTACCTGGATGATGGATTCCTGCCGAAAGCTCATTTTCCTATCTAATTTAAAAGCTTTCCTTCCAAGAGTGACAGCTGATTGCTAACATACAAAATATCCATGTTGTCAGCTTTGCCCCACAGCAACTTCTACATGTTGGCTCTTTCCCACGAATGTAATTAACATACGGATAAATTATGAAGGGCTCAGCTTACCACAGAAATTAATAATGCACGAAGCAACTTGGCCTCGTGTGTAGACACGGAGTCTCTCTCTCCCTGTCAGCTGGCATTGCCCAGCATTCTGGAAACGAGGGGTGACAACAGAAATAAAAAGATAAGGTGGAAAGATAATGTGAAATTTAAAGTCTGCATCCCCACCACCACCACCACCGTGAAGCATTTATGTGGAACAGGACTTATTCCCGTTCGGTTATTGAAGAACAGATCGATCAAAGTGGAATTAATGTTTAATATATTTTTAATGCTTGATCTTGATTCCTCACGACCACATAGAAAATGTGTCTGTGCCTTCTTCTTCCTAGGCCAAAGGAATAAAGTTTAGCCTCAAGCCCTCCACTTTTTGCCTCAAGCAGGATTAGAACTCAGGACCTCCAGGTTTCTAGGCAGTGCCTTTAACCCTTACCCTGAATTAACTTTCCATAGTCACATTATTCTGGTTTTACACGGATACTGTTGATGATATGCAGGTAGTCCCTTAACATACGACCACAACTGAGTCAAAATTTCCTTTGCTAAGCTAGAACAGAACAGAATGGAACAGAATAGAATAGAACAACTTTATTGTCACTTTGAATGTACGCTGATCGGCATACATTAAACCGAAATATCGTTGCATACAGCTCTCAGAGGGTCACCACTTCCAATACACACTACATAACCATGGCAAAACAAACAAACAAACAAATAAAGCATATACCCATATATATTATATGACACAGAGAAACAACACAGTCTAAAGACAATTGCTAAGTGAGTTTTACCACATTTTGTGACTCTTCTTTCTGCAGTTGTTAAGTGAGTCACTGCAGACACTGTTGCCAAATGAATTTGGCTTCCCCATTGACTGTGCTTGTCAGGTCAAAAAATATGACCCCATAAATAAATGCCGGTTGCCAAGTGTTTGGATTTTGATGATGTGGCCATGGGAAAGCTGCAAGGTTGTAAGTGTGAAAAACGATCATACATTACTTTTAGTCATTAAATTAACGGTTGTAAGTTAAGGACTACCGATACATTGGTTTCTACTGTGTTTTCTATTCTTAGAGCTATCTTAACTACCATCCAGTTAAAAGAAATTATAGCTGATTGTGTTAATGAATTGAGCTCATTGGCAGGCAAGAAATTAATACAGGTAATCCTCTACTTACAACAATTTGTTTACTGTCCGTTCAAAGTTACAACGGCTCTGAAAAATGTGACTTATGAGTGTTTTTCACATACAACCATTGCAACATCCTCATAACCATGTAATCAAAATTTGGAATTTGGCCACTGGTTCATATTTATGACGGTCGCAGTGTCCCAGGGTCATGTGATCCCCTTTTTGTAAACTTCTGACAAACAAAGTCAATGGGGAAGCCATATTCCCTCAACAACCAAGTTACTAACTTATCAACTGCAGTGATTCACTTAACAACTGGGGCCAGAACTCAGGGCAAAACTCACTGCACAGCAGAAATTTTGGGCTCAATTGTGGTCATAAGTCGAGGACTACCTGTATTTCAAAGAGAAAATAGGATTGTTATATCTAGAACGTGATGAACGAGTTCAAGAGGAATGACTACCTAAAAACAGGAACCTGAGTTCATTTGTACTTGGATAGAGCAAGATTAGAAACAGTCTGTGTTTCTTTAGCTGAGGTCAGATCCAGAAAAAATTAGTCATACTTCAACTTCACTGAATTCAATGAAGTGGACGTTAGTCATGCCTACAGCATCCAAATGATTACTACAGTGCTGAAGTGTGATTCACATCCTCTAAGTGCAAACTGTTTAATCTTAGAGAAATAAACTTTACAGATCCTAAAGAAAATGTGAAAACAATGAGTTTCTGGACTCATGCCAAAAGATATGGATCCATCACATACTCTTACTCTGCAGAATTGGTTGCCTTGGCAATTTTTCTTTTAAAAAGAGAGACATGTGTTAAGGATATATAGGCAGCTTGGTCAAGTAGTTAAGCATCCAGGCTAGAAAGTCGGAAACTCATGAGTTCTAGTCCTGCCATTGCTCTATCCACCTCACAGGGTTGTTGTGAGGAAAACAGGAATAGGAATGTATGTTGGATATGTTTGAGTTATTTGTAAAAATAATAAAGGCAGAATACAAATAAATAAATGAAAATTTAGACATTTCTTTGTTTTAGTCATATCTGGCACCAAGAAAGAACTTCTTACTGATAATATTTCCTACTAGAGCTAGCCTAATTATACTGCATTAACCATTTTTCTGGTTTTGTGTAACATATGGAGGAGAAATTAAACCTCTAAACTGGGTTTGTGTAACATTCATTGCCAGGAATAACAAGCAAACTAAGGTTAAAATTAGTCAGGCTTAGTGTATACAGATGGTCCTTGACATATGATCAGAGTTGGGACCAGAATTATAGTTGTTTAGTATATCATGTTTGATTTTATGGCTTCATTTCCATGGTTGTTAAGCAAATCACTGCAATTGTTAAGTGAATCATACCATCAGTAAGTGAATCTGTCTTCCCCTATTGATTTTTCTTGTCAGAAGCCAATCTTAAAATAGGGATCACATGATCCCAGGACTGTTGCCACCATCATAAATACACACCAATTGCTAAGCGTGCAAATTTTGATCACGTTGGGATGCTGTGACAGTCGTAAGTGTGAGGAACAGTTGTAAGGCACTGAATGCTGTTGTAAATTGAAACGATTGCTCAGCGAAGGATTACAAGGCAATACCTACCCATAGTGTAAAAGCAATGAGTAGATCTTTAACTGATGTGGTTTAGCCCTCTGGTGATAGCCCCAGTGTGCAGGAATTACTGGAAGGAAAGGTTTGCTGTTATCTGACTGGTTTATATTTGGGTTTTGATAGAGGAAATTTGTACAGTGTCTCTTGGAACAGAAGTAGGCGGTGCTCAAGGCTACATACAATTTATCACTTTATCAAAAGAACTTACCGGTAGATAAGAAAGACATGTGAAACACGGTTTCTGGATGTTTTTCCCCAATTGCTTTATCAGCATTGTGGTGGCCCTTAAGGCAAATTTAAACCTGCTCGCAATTTCCCATAGCTGTTGCCACATACATAGATTGTATAATGCCTTGGTAAGGCCACCCTTGGAATACTGCATCCAGATTTGGTTTCCACGATTTAAAAAAGATGTGGAAACTCTAGAAAGAGTGCAGAGAAGAGCAATGAAGATGATTAGGGGACCGGAGGCTAAAACATACAAAGAACAGTTGCTGGAATTGGGTATGTCTAGTTTAATGAAAAGAAGGAGTAATGGTGACATGATATCTGTGTTCTAATATCTCAGGGGTTGCCACACAGAAGAGGGAGTCAAGTTATTCTCCAAAGCACCTGAAGGCAGGACAAGAAGCAATGGATGGAAAGGGTCTATAGAGATTCTCAGTCATCCAGGTCATGATTGCTCTTTTTCAAGAGGCAACTGGTCTTCCTTTGAAGATGTTTCGCTTTTCATCCAAGGAGCTTCTTCAGTTCTGACAGGATGGTGGGGAATTCCTCACCATCCAGTCAGAGTTGAAGAAGTTTCCTGGATGAGTAATGAAATGTCTTCAAAGATAAACCAGAAAGTCCAGTCGCCTCTTGGAAAAAGCACCTTTGGGACAATGGATGGAAATTAATCAAGGAGAGAAGCAACCTAGAACTATGGACAAATTTCCTGGCAGTTAAAACAATTAATCAGTGGAACAACTTGCCTCCAGAAGTTGTGAATGCCCCAACACTGGGAGTTTTTAAAAAGATGTTGGATAGCCATTTGTTTAAAATGGTATAGTGTTTCCTGCTTGAGCAGGGGTTGGACTAGAAGACCTCCAAGGTCCCTTCGAGTTCTGTTATTCCATATTCTAATCGATTCTATATTCTATATTGCAAAGGGGTTGATGAGAAAGCGGAGGTTGCAGAGAGCACCAGACGGACTGATGCAAATCCCAGCCGAATCCAAGCTGCACTTTTGTGTGGAAGTGTGCAGGGCATCATGTGCGCTGTTTGGTTCTGACTTCCTTCTGGGAGGTGGTGGAAGGCGAGGCACATTCAAGCAGGAAAAGAAATTTGCTGACATAAATTTTGCTCTCCCTGAAAGACAAAAGAAAAGTTCCTTGCAGTGCAGCACAGCAGATGTCTACTCCAATGTTTAGAATGTGTGTGTGTGTGTGCAATGTGCACACACAGGTCACATGACAAAGGGGGCTTAGAATGGAGAAATCAACAACATTCCAAGTCACTGCCCAGTTGCCTCTTCCAGAAGGCTTGTTGGGAGAATTTGGGGCATTGTTTTAAAAAATGCTGTAGGCAGTATACAGTATCTCAATCTTGGCATCTTGAAGATGACTGAACTTCACCCGCTGGCTGGGGATTGAAGACCACACACCTTCAAGTGTCCAAGGTTGAGAAATAATGCTCCACAATCCACAGTCAGATTTGGCTCATCTTTGAACACGCTCCTGAATTTGCAACAACGTCTCTTCCCACATCAAACTTAATCCTGTTTTGTTTTATTATAGGTAGTCCTCGATTTACAACCTCAACTGACACCAACATGTGCTAGGCAAGGTGATCGTGAATTTTGCCTCATTTTGCTATCTTTTTTCCCACAGTTGTTAAGTGAATCGCTGCAGTTGTTAAGTAAGTACCACAGTTGTTGAGTGAATCAGGCTTCCCGGTTGATTTTGCTTGTCAGAAGGTCACAAAAGGTGATCCCACAATCCTGGGACACTGCAGCCATCACAAATACATGCCAGTTGCTAAGCAACTGAATTTCGATCCTGTGACCAGGGAGATGCTACAACAGTCATATGTGGGGGGGAAAAGTCATTTCACTTTTTTCAGCACTGTTGTAACTTTGAATGATCACTAAATAAACTGTTGTAATTTGAGGACTGCCTGTATTGTGCTCATGGCTGGTTGACAATTCTGACTTCTTTTACATAATTTCTTTCAACATTGCATTGGATTGAAAAGAATTTTAAAAAGACAAAGGTATCACTTATCATCTTGCACTAATTACATTCTGGATTACCAGAAGGAATTACTAGTAGGTATCTAGTGATACTAAGATGTCATCTGAAGAAACAGGTGTAAAGGTATTTCTTGTTTAGTGACTGCATCATTTAGTGACTGTGTGCAGTTTGTATTGATGATTTAAAACTTGTAGTGGTGCAAGTTAGACAATATCAAATCCTATTTTACAAAATTGTGGGGCTACCAGATTTGGACTGCAAAAATATGAACCGCCACTGAATGGCAGCAGTGATACAATAGCTCTAACTCTGCTACTACCTAGTGATTGTGTGGATGATTGTAACTGGATATGGTAAGATAATACTGAGACTCTGAAGTGTAAAACCTGTCTATGGGCCAGACAAATATCAGGTAAAACTCTTTTGTTGCTATGTTGTAGTTAGAATAAAGCAGTTGCCAATTTGCCAAGACACTGTAAGGCTGTTTATTGTCAGCTACTTTTATTACAGTTGTACAAAAGATCTGGATGGATTTTCTCCTGACTACCCCCCAAAATCTAACAAAGTAGCCCATTATACAGATCAAATCACAGAGTTACAGAGTTGGAAGGGACTTTGGAGGTCTTCTAGTCCAATCCTGTGTTCAATTAGGAGAACCTATACCATTCTGGACAAATGCCTGCCCAATCTCTTCCTAATAACTTCAAGTGTTGGAACACCCACAATTTCTAAAGGCAAGTTGTTCTTCTGGTTGATTGTTCTTGCTTCAGGCAGTCATGAGCTTTAGTAGGACAGAGGGATTTTAATATCTGTTATTTATAAAGCGGATTATTAAATCATATTTGCGTTTTGCAAACAGCCAGTTTTGAAGTAGTTTGGATTTACATCCTGATTCTAATCAAACCTCTGCCAACACCTTCAACCAAGAGAATGGTTGTTTGACCTTCAGGTATATATATATGTATTTGTGTTACAACCCCTGGTATGCCTAAATATGGGAGGAAGGTCACTACTCCCTCTTTCTGTCCTTTAGCTCATCACAGAAGACCATGCAGGCAGAAAACCATATTTTTATTTTTAATGTTGCCTTTTTTATATTTGTGTTTTATTTGTACTGTAATATAGCCCAGGTTCAAATCCCAGTAAGGGTATGGCTAGCTGATGAGAGCTAATTAGCTCGAAATAGATCTATACTAGTCTCCCTTTATTTATTTATCAGTACAAATACAACACACACACACACACACACACACACCACATATATGTGTGTGTGTGTGTTGTATTTGTACTGATAAATAAATAAAGGGAGACTTTATTTATTTAGGCATACCAGGGTTGTAACATACATACATACATACATACATACATACATACATACATACATCCCTGAAGGTCAATATATACATACATACATACATACATACATACATACATACCAGGGGTTGTAACACATACATACATACATACATACATACATATATCCCTGAAGGTCAATATATACATACATACATACATACATACATACATACATACATACATACATAATATTTTTACAAAGCTTTACCAGAAAAAGAAAATAATAGCTAAACAATAGTATAGAATAGTATAGTATAGTATAGTATAGAATAGAATAGAATAGAATAGAATAGAATAGAATAACAAAGTTGGAAGGGACTTGGAGGTCTTCTAGTCCAACTTCTACACCACTTCAGACAAATGTTGTTTTTAAAATCTTCCAGTGTTGGAGCATTTAAAACTTGTGGAGGGAAGTCGTTCCATTGATTAATTGTTCTAACTGTCAGGTATTTTCTCCTTATTTCTAGGTTGGATTACTCCTTGACTAGTTTCCATCCATTGCTTCTTGTCCTGCCTTCAGGTGCTTTGAAGAATAGTTTCACTCCCTTTTCTTTGTGGCAGTCCCTGAGATATTGGAACACTGCTATCATGTCTCCCCTAATCCTTCTTTCTATTAAACTAGACATACCCAGTTCCTGCAACCGTTCTGTATATGTTTTAGTCTCCAGTCCCCTAATCATCTTCGTTGCTCTTCTCTGCACTCTGTCTAGAGTCTCCACATCTTTTTTACATTGTGGCGACCAAAACTGGATGCAGTAGTCCAAGTGTGGCCTTACCAAGGTATTATATGATTGAATGCCTTTAAGGATGGTTACAGATATCAGTCAAAATTTTTAGCACTCTTCCCATCTCTTCTTCCCCATTCCAATCTTTTTGGAGAGCTTTTGCACAGTGAGTGTATATCCTCAAATGTGAGAAACATGGATGTTTCTCAGTATTATACATCAGTCTTATACTACCATATCCAGTTACAATCATCCACACAATCACTAGGTGGTAGCAGAGAATCAGGACTATTGTATCACTACTGCCATTCAGTGGCGGTTCACATTTTTGCAGTCCAAGTCTGGTAGCCCCACAATTTTGTCCAGATGTAAAACAGGATTTGATGCTGCCTGTTTTGCTATTTGTCCAGAATGGTATAATGTGTCCTCCCTGAGTAGGGAGTTAGACTAGACCTTCAAGGTCCCTTCAAACTCTCTCTCTGTCCCTCCCTCCCTCCACCTTCCCCTCCTCTCTGTCTCTCCTTCTCTCTTTCCTCTGTCTGTCTCTGTTTCTCCCTCTCTCCTGCTCTCTTTTCCTCTCTCTTTTCTCTCTCTTCCTCTCTCCCTCTCTTTCCTCTCTCCCTCTCTCTTTTCCTCTTTCTTTCCTATCTGTCTCTGTTTGTCCCTGCCTTTCCCTCTGTCCTGCTCTCTTTCCTCTCTGACTCCCTCTCTGTCTCTGTCTCTCTCTCTCTTCCCCTTTCTTTTCTCTCTCTTCCTCTCTCCCTCTCTTTTCTATCTGTCTCTCTTTTCCTCTCTCTTTCCTCCCTGTCTCTGTCTCTGTCTCTCTGTCTTCCTCTCTCCCTCTCTCAGTCTCTCTTTCCTCTCTGTCTCTCTTTCTCTCTCTCTCTCTCTCTCTCTCTCCCCTGTCTTTCTACCTAGTTAACTCTGGACCAGATTTGATTTTAACACTATGCCAGTTGGACAGAAGTCAAGACATGTTTTTGCCACAACCTCCTGAGGTCTTAAGTAGTAAAATGATACTCCAATTCTTCAAGCATCACATATATCTCTCTCCACAAATTGTGAAGCAGGTCCTGCCACCTTTGTCAAAGTATCACACACCCTGAAGTGACAACAAGCATTTCAACATCACCAGTAGATCTTGCTGGGTGAAGACTTTTACAGTTCCCCCTTATTGATGTATGGGAGCTGCTTTGAAGAAATACCAGAAGGTCTGGCTGGATGGTGTCAAAGATAATGACCCACCAAACCGCAATTTGATCATCAAAGGAGCCATCTTCCTTTCCACAGCAGTTTTTGCCAACATATCTGGCATACTCATATATAATAGGATTAACGCTGGCCTGAAAACCTACTTGATCGAGAACAGATTCTTCGGGTGTGTTTGGTTATGCACGAATGGGAACACTGATAATTTGCTTGCAATCATCTTGATATTCTGGAAAGTATGGCCTCTTTTAAAATTCACGCACAAAAATGTTCTTCAAGCTTCCGGTGAGATTTTGTTCACACTTTCAAAACGTTGTTTCCCATTCCTGAATTAAATTGCTCTCCATCCATGCATGGGTTGGTAGAAAAATAGAACGTGTTAAATTGGTTGCAGCCATTGCTGATCCCTATCCTTCCTTCATTGCAGGGGTGTCCAAACTTGGGAACTTTAAGACTTGTGGACTTCAACTCCCAGAATTCCCCAGCCAGCATGGCTGGCTGGGGAATTCTGGGAGTTGAAGTCCACAAGTCTTAAAGTTCCCAAGTTTGGACATCCCTGCTTTATTGTCTCTTTAGGATCTTTGGTGCTCTCTGAGCTTGGTTGTTTCCTTGCAGACATTTCGTTACCCAATTAGGTAGCATCATCCGTGCGAGAAGGGAATGGGGTTTTCTCTGCTTAGGTACAAATAACACTGATGGTATTACATAGCTGGGTAATGTAATGTCTCCAAGAAAGCAACCAAGCTCAAAGAGCACCATGCACTCCATTTTTATCTTCTGGTTTATTGTCTCTGTTCTGATTCACAGTGCAGCTCTGCTGATTTTGCACTTTGCATCCTTGGATTGGCAAAGGGATTAATGGAATATTCTGGATCTGTTGCCTTCCTTCTTTATTAGTGGGAAGAACATCGCGAATCTGGATAATGGAACTGACCCAGCATCACAATATGTCCACCTAGTTTCCTTTTCAGTGTCATCTCCTCTATACCTCCATCCTCTGCTAGGTAGGTTGGGCTCGGTTTGTTCCATAATTTTAGCGTTAGATTACCTCAGCCTAGTGCATCACATGTCATTATTACTTAATTTCACAGTTGCCTTATATTTCACCATGGCATTGTTTCACCATTACCATATGTTTCTGTTGTGCTGTTTCAAGATCCAGCAAGCAATTGTTTTTTCTATGTGCACAATTATCCTTTATAGTTTAAGGGTGTAATGAGAGCTGCTACAGGGGGATCAATTGGAGGTAGCTTGAGCAGATCCTCCAGGCTGGCATCTACCGTGTACAGCTTTTTGTCATTGCTGCTGGGAGTAGCCATGGTGGCCGGCTGCTCCCACTGCCTCTGAACTAAGTTGAGGAACATCTTGGGCACGGGAACAATTTCCTGGACCGAAATAGATTCCTCAAAGAGGTCCCCAGATAGGTCATCAGGGTCTACGGCCTCTTGGGCTGGGGGAGTTGACCCCAGACGTGTTGAAATCTTTGCCTTGTCTAGAATAGTTTTTTTTTTATTAAAAGAGTTTTATACAAACAAATTTTCCCCCTTTTCACCCCCCCACCATACAATGTAAATCTCATACAGATGCTATGCCCCCCCAACCCCCCCCAAATTTTCTCATTCAAATATTATACTAAATACTTTACCCCCTCCCCTCCCCCATCTTAAAATAGATTACTCATTCACATATTATACCCCCTTACCTCCCAACAAACATAAGTTTCTCTTAAAGTAACAATAGCCCATTAATCCCATCTTCTAAGTTAGTTGAACATATATAAATCATAATATAAATTTCTCTTAAAATAACAATATTTCATTAATCCCATCTTCTAGTTTAATTATGCATATATATTACCCCACCCTCCATAGAATAGTTTTAAAGTTGTCCAATTTGAATAGGCCTGAAAAGGCCGGTTTTTTGGATGGGCCTGACTCATCCCCAGAGAACTCAGCCTCCTGCCTAGGAAGGATATCCTCTTCCTCCTCCCAGTCCGAATCATCGGTAGCCACCGAAGAATGCGGGGACGGGGATGGAAGACTAGGAGTCATCTCTCTGGGATCCTCCTGGGGCTGCAAATGGTGGGTCTTGCGAGTGCGCTTGCCCCTCCGTTGCATGCCTGCCTCAATGCCCTGGGAAATGGCCCTGTTAATAATATCCTGCATTTCGCTAGATAGGTTAGGCCCCTGGTCCTCAATGGGGCGAACCCCTTGAGCAGACCCGGGGATCGGCTGCTGAGTGGCCAAGGGTCCCATTGGAGCTGGTCCCTCTTCCATATCTGAGGGACAGGCAAAGAGATTGGCCTGGTCAGCCATGGAGGGGCCTGGAGAAGCTGCCATGGCAAAGGAAGCCGTGGGGGAGAATTCCTGGCCTTCCTCCTCACTATCAGAAATGGGCCCTCCCTGGGCTGGGGGAAGTTCCCTGGAGGGCTCCCCGGGAGACACCGAAAGGGAAGAATGGGCCTGCTGTTGGGCCTTGGAGAACTGCTTTTCTAAGGCTTTCTGGCGTCTTAAGGCATCTCTGTCTAGGCCTGAGCCTTGTTTGGGACCATGCCTGGAGTATTTCAATTTCAATTCAATTCAATTTATTTGTGCTGCTAGACCGCCCCCTCTCCCAGAAGGGACTCGGGGCGGTGTACAGTCCATAGAGAATATCACAAAAATACAATAAAAAATTAAATATGTACAGTTTGGAGGAGGTTAAAATGCAATTAAAAGAACTGTACAAAGCTAAATAAATATAATTTTTTTAAAATCCCTAAAACAGACACAACAGATTAAAAAACCCTAAGATAACCAGATAATAATACATTTGCCAGGAGGGACAGTTGTAATTATGCCAGGCCTGCTAATCGGAACAGGTGAGTCTTCAATTTTTGCCGGAAGGAGCGGAGGTCAGAAGTGGTTCTAATGTCGGGGGGGGAGGTCATTCCAGAGGGTTGGGCCCATCACAGAGAAGGCCCTACTCCTTGGTGTCGCCCGTTGGCATTGCCTAGTGGACGGCACCAGGAGAAGTCCCTCCCTGTGTGAGCGAATTGGCCGCAGGGATGTATGTGGGAGGATGCGATCCCGCAAGTAACTAGGGAGTAAGGCTTACTCCCTCTTAATGGCCTCTCTGGCAGCTTTCCCGGCCTGTCTTAGAGGGGCTCTGGAAGAGACACCCTCGGAAGTTTCAGGGGCTTGATCTGCCATGGTATTAATCTCTGGACAGGATAGTAGGGGATGGGAAGACCACAACTCACCACCTCCACAAAGTCCAATGCAGCATGATGCTCCTGAGGAGACAAGAACTGCAAGGCCTGATTCAATTACTGGAGCTTTTCGCGCGAGCTGAATTCGCTCCCAGCGCCTGCAGGAGATCCAAGGGGGCGACCCAGCAGGCCACAATCCCACACCACTATTAACCGATTGGATTGGGGCCCAGGTCGCCGGTCACACCGAGCAAGTCTGAATCCAAGCGGCTCCTGCAAAGAGTCAGGCTTCAGGCAGCTGCGGCAAACTTTTTTACTCGACGAAACCGAAAGTTGCGCAATCCAAAATGGCGGCCAAATTTAAAAGCCAAAATGGCTGCCCTGGAAGCCCGCACCGCAATCTGACTTGCAATGAAGCGCAAACGGCAACAGCGGGCTCCCAGCGGGAAATGGCCCCCAGTAGGGGTGCCCCAACAGCGCTGGCGTCGGCACTCCGACCCACGCGCTTTCTCCATTGGGCTAGCTGAATTGAAAAAAACTATGGATAATGCAATTGCCTGGCTTCAATTGTGCCCAGGGGTGGGCTTCAAAAATTTCAGCAAAGGCTCTCTGCCCGGTTCCTGGGTCGGAGTCGCCTAGTCGGCCTCCTGCACCATAGTGGGGGGTGGGGGAGGGAGCATCCTTCCCCAGGTTCCGAGGCTTTCCTCAAGCCTCCGGAACCTAGAAGGTTCCGGAAGGGTGAAAACTGCTTTCCCCGGGCTTCAGAGGCCCTCCGGGGGCCAGAAATGGCCCCTTTTCCAGCCTTCCAGAACTTCCGGGAGGCCCGTTTTTCCCACTCCCCGAGCCACCAGGCCAGTGGTGGGATACGACTGGTACGCCCTGGTACAGGCGTACTGGTGCCTGCTGGGAGCACCAGGTTCTGTTCCGGTACAGTGCTCCGGAGGGCCCACCCGCTCTCCTTACCACTATTTGAGCCGATTTTTGCACATGCACACAGAGTGTACGGTGCCTGCTTGATGCTCCTCCAAGCAGCTGCGCTGCGCGCATGCTGCATACATTCACGTGGTTGACGTCGGGCCCCATTGCACCATACCGATTGCAACAGGATCCGGAACCTACCACTGCTCCAGGCGGACACTGCACTTACCTCGCATCCAAAATGGACCGCATGGAGACTCCTGGGAGGGGCGGTGTGTGTGGGGTGGGAGGGGCCAGCCATGGGTGGGATTTGGAGGTTCTCCAAACCGGCCATAACATTAGCTATGGGTTCTCTCGAAGCAGCCCATCCCGGGGATGCCTGGGTCAGCCTGAAAGAGGCTATTTTGTCTTAAACTGTCACTGGTCACTTGTTTTTACATCTGCCACAATTGATGGCAATCAGTGGCACACTTTGCCATTGTGATCGGATGCAGATGGATTAGAGGGGAAAACATGACCAGACAGTTAAGGATGACTTCACCCTGTCTTTTGCCTTGGCTGGGAATAGGATGGAGGCAAATTCACAAACACCTAGCAGGAAAATGGTGTTGCCAAAGGATGCTTATGCTACAAACCAGTGGTTGTCTTTTTTTTTTCACCATGGACCCCCTTTAAATACTTTTTGTGGCCATGGATGCCCAAGGCTTAATGTAAGGCTTAAATCATAACATCTCTTCAAGCCTTCAGAAAGCCCCTGTGATGACATCACCCCGCTCAGGGGTTTGCAGACTACAGGTTGACATAAAGTTAAAGGTTTCCCCTGTCCAGTCATGTCCGGCTCTGGGAAATGGTACTCATCTCTGTTTCTTAGCCAAGGAAGCCAGGGTTGTCTGTGGTATGTGGCCGGCATGACTAAATGCCGAAGGTGCATAGAATGCTGTTACCTTCCCACCAAAGTGGTACTTATTTATCTACTTGCAGTTGCATGTTTCCAACTGCTAGTTGGGAAGGAGCTGAGGCAAGTAACAGGAGCTTACCCCATTGCACGGTGCTTGGGTCTCAAACTCGGGCTGTCAGCTTTCCAGTTGACAAGCTCAGCGTCTTTAACCGCTGACCCATCGTCCCCCCCGTTTATGTTATGCTGAAGTTCAATAGGGAAAAGCCCACACCTTTAGCAATTTCTCCTGGTGGTGCTTTTGACCCAACTTCCCTGGGGAATTATCTTTTCTTCTTTCATGGTTATCTTCCCGTGATATTAAATGGAAATAGGGAAAGCCAGGCAGCAAAATAGATTATTATTATTTATTTGGTTTGTCAGACATGTACAAGATAACAGGTATAAGTATAAACATGGACATGAATAAGGGAAATGAGTACAAATAAATGGGGACAGTAAGAGAGGGATGAAAGGCACGCTGGTGGACTTATGCACGCCCCCTTTATGGACCTCTGGGGGGGCTTGAGGATGTAACAAGGGAGTCAGGTAGAGCATTCCAGGCGTTGACCACTCTGTTGCTGAAGTCGTATTTTCTGCAATTGAGTTTGGAGCGGTTTACCTTGAGTTTCTATCTATTGTTTGCCCATGTATTATTGAGGTTGAAGCTGAAGTATTCGTTGACAGGTAGGACATTGTAGCAGACAATTTTGTGTACTATGCTTAGGTCAGACAATAGGTGGCATAGTTCCAGGTTGTCCAAAGCCCAGAATTTCAAGCCTGGGGGCATAAGGTATTCTATTGTTGAGTAGAGGAGTGGAGGACTCTTCTCTGGACCCGCTCAATTGCATTAATGTCTGTTCTACAGTGTGGACTTCAGGCAGACAAGCTTTATTCAAGAATTGGTCTGGCAAAGGTTTTGTATGCCCTAGTTTGCAGTACAATGTTACCAGAGAAGAAGCTTCTCAAAATTAGGTTAACAACTCTTTAATGCCTTTTTGGCAATGATGCAGTAAAAAGGCAGGACGTTCACACACAAACCCCTTGCCACACAAGATTTCAAGAATAGCACGTTCCTAAGAAGTTCATCAGAATTTTCTTCTTCTTTTAAAGAAATGTGGGAAGTCTGTTCTCTTTCATAAAATTAAATGAGAACTCGTAAGGAAAACAAAACGAAACAAAACAGGATTACTTTTCTGTCTACCATGAGTTGGGACCTCTGCTCCCCAAATCTCTAATAGCTCCACTCCAACCCTGCAGGAATTAAAATTACAGGTAGTCCTTGACTTATGACCACAATTGTGCCCAAAGTATATGTTGTTAAGTGAGAAATTTGTTAAATGAGTTTTGTTCCGATTTTTTACGATTTTATTTTGCTACCTTTGTTAAGTGAATCACTGCAGTTGTTAAATTAGTACCACGGTTGTTAATTGAATCTGGCTTCCCCATTGATTTTGCTTGAGGTGAGTTGCTACCAGTTTGCATTGGTTTGGGCGAACCAGTAGAGGAAATTGCGACTGGGTTGCCCAACCGGTAGGGATGGCAGGCTCACCACGTCCCCAAACCCTTTCCCTTGTCGAGCAAAGCAAGCATGCGTGTGCAAATTGCGTGTGTATCAAACTGGCAGTAACGCTGGCAGAACCCACTCCTGGTCAGAAGGTCACAAAAAGGATCATATGAACCCAGGACACTGTAACCATCATAAATGTGAGCCAGTTGTCAAGCATCTGAATGTAAATCACATAACCACGGAGATGCTGCGAGGGTCATAAGTGTGAAAAAAAGTCATAAGTCACTTTTTCCCATGATGTTGTAACTTTGAGCGGACACTAAACGAATGGTGTAAGTTGAGGACTACCTGTAACGATGTTTGCAACTAAAACCTCCCAGGCACTCTTGTCTTTTTAGAGTGATTTGATGGATGGTTTCTTGTCTTTTCCCCCTATTTTTTTTCCAGAGAGAACTTAAGGATAAACTGTGCTGATGAAATTGTTCTGTTTTGTAAAAGAGCATGTTGAAATAGCAGGCAGCTTTTTCCAGATGCTCAGGGCGTCTTTCCATATTTATTCTATTCTTACCCCAGCTACTGGTGCCTAAATGTGGTGGCTTCCTAGATGGTTTTGTAGGTGGCTGTAAACAAAGCTATGTGGCAATGAAAACAGGGGATCTGAAAGTCACTGAAAGATAGCAAAAAGATGGGCAACTCTTAGGATTCAACCAATGGTCATTTTCCTTCCTTCCTTCCTTCCTTCCTTCCTTCCTTCCTTCCTTCCTTCCTTCCTTCCTTCCTTCCTTGTCTTTAATTTCCTCCCTCCATCCCTCCTTGTCTTTAATTTCCTTCCTCCCTCCCTGTCATTAAATTCCTTCCTTCCTTTCCTTATTCCATCATTAAATTCTTCCCTCCCTCCCTGTCTTTAATTTCTTTCCTTCTTTCCTTCTTCTTTTCTTCTTTCCTTCTTTCCTTCTTTTCTTCTTTTCTTCTTTCCTTCTTTCCTTCTTTCCTTCTTTCTTTCCATCTTTCCATCCTTCCCTCCCTCCCTTCATTAAATTCCAGTTGGGAGATGACCTCACTCTCCACCATCCAAACACTTGCACCAACATTCTTGATTCCCAGGGCAATTTTATTTAGGCTACAATACCTCAGCTATCTCTACACTCTCCTCCATGGCTCCCTTCACTCCAGGCTGTGTCAGCCCTGAAGCAATGAGAAGAGAAACCTCCCTAGAAAGCTACAAAGAAGGAAAACGGCCACAGCTTGGACAACTTCAGGGTTGACATCTTCCTTCCTTCCTCCCTCCCTTCCTTCCTTCCTTCCTTCCTTCCTTCCTTCCTTCCTTCCTTCCTTCCTTCCTTCCTCTCTCTCTCTCTCCCTGCCTCTCTGTCATTAACTTCCTTCCTTCCTTCCTCCCTCCCTCCCACCCATATCTGGGGTCTGTCAGAGGAGCAGACATGGTAGACACGTGGTGGCAAACCTACGGCATGCGTGCCGGAAGCGACACACAGAGCCATCCCATACGTGACACATGGTCTTGCTGGCTCCTCTTCTGTGTTCCTGTGCACACATGCATGCCGGTCAGCTGGCCTTCGTGCACGTGGGAGCACCAAAACCCAGAAGAGCAGTTCTGGCACCCATATGTGCACTGGGACCCAAACTTCTCGGTTTCCATTGCACACATGCAGATGGCCAGCTGTTCATTGGGCATGCACCCATGACGGAAACTAGAAGTTCGAGTGCTGGTGCGCTCATGGGTGCCAGAACACTGTTCTTCCGGGGTTCGGTGCTAGCACAAGCGCGAAGGCCAACAAGGCCGCACAATCCAGGTGGGATGATTTCACGTGCCATTTCCGGCACACAAGTTGGCACACGGAGACATAAAAAGATAGCCATCACTGTGGTTGTTAGATACCAGAAACATTGGTAATGGTTTCCACCAAGGTCCTCTATTCCGACGGGAGCAGAGATTCAATCTGATTGGTCGAAGGGTCTGACAGCTCCCTATAAAAGGGCTGCTGTCTGACTGAACCTTCGCTGGATTGTACATAGTTGACTGGTGCTAATAAAGAGCTGTTTGTTACTCTGAAGACTGAGTGTGCCTTCATTCACCCGATTTAACAGTGGTAGACTTATAACTACCATAAGGCCCAGCCTAGATCCACTGACTGGGAATTTTAAGAGTCGTTGTTGACATCTAGAGAACTCTTGGATGTTGGGTAAATCTAGTTTATCCAGTAGAAAAGTAGTCAGGGTTTTTAAAAATGGAAGAATAAATTGCGTCATTTGCTTACTTTGGGGACTGTATTTTTCCAGCTACACTATTAAGGAAGATATATTCTACCTATGCATCTTAATTCCTGTTTTATAATGCCTAAGCTAACAATCTAGTACTTACCTCAGAGTCTGTAGATGAAAAAGTGGACGTACTGTAATTATTAGAACAATTAGTTCTTCCTTATTTTTTCTTCAGATGCAAACAAGAATCTTCCTTTTAGTTTAATTAATTCCTAATCTTTTCTGTCGTGCCAAAGTTAAAAGCCTGTGGCTGTTTACAGTGCAAATGAAAATTCGGCTACCATAACTGAGATAAAGTATTATCTGTTCCAGAGGAAAGCGTGCCAAACTTTTGGCTAATGGAACAAATCCAAATTAAGCAAAGCAAATCTTGACTCTCTGCATTAGGAGTTCAGCCCAGTTTAATTCATTTCACTTTTCTTCCTTTTTTATTGTTTTGTTGCCTCAACCAGAGTATTGACTAATTCAGTTGCAACTTTTTGATTGACAGGTTGCATGGGCAAGCCATGGTTGTTAAGACTGGCTACTTCAGCATTTCTTTTGTGCTTTGAGACTCAGCATGTTTGAGAACCTAGCTTCCCAAGTAGTTTGTGATTTGAAGCAGTCCATGAAAAATTAAGAAATTCAGGAAGCACATTGTGTGTTGTGCAAATACAACTGTTGGACTACTTAAATGGCTTAGCTTAACAAACCTATTTTTATCTCCTGGACCTGTGAGGGTGGCTTCCTTATGACCCAGACTGAGATATAACTTTCTTTGGTTGTTTGCCATAGTGGCAAACATTTGCCAGCTCCAATACCCGAGGGCCACAAAATAGGACAATGCTTCGTTATGATGACAGACCTGGCTCTCACCAAAGCAATGGAAAAATGTTGCCCATTAAAAAAGGATGTCAGATATTGAATTGATATAATTTATATGCTTGACTTACGACTTGAACCTGAAATTTCTGTTGCTAAGGGAGACAATCGTTAAATGAATTTTGCCCCATTTTGCATCCGGTTTTGGTCACCACACTACAAAAAAAGATGTTGAGACTTTGGAAAAAGTGCAGAGAAGAGCAACTAAGATGATTAAAGGCACGGAGACTAAAACACATGAAGAAAGGTTGCAGGATTTGGGTTTGACTAGCCTAGAGAAAAGAAGGACTAGTGGGGACTGGATAGGAATATTCCAGTATTTGAGAGGTTGAGATCCTGGTGGTTTAAGGGGGAATACAGGTAGTCCTCAATTTACGAACACAATTGAGCCCAAAATTTCTGTTGCTAAGAAAGAGGGCTAAGTGAATTTTGCCCATTTTATGACCTTTCTTGCTATAGTTGTTAAGTGAATCACTGCAGTTGTTAAACTAGTAACATGTTTGTTAAGTGAAGCTGGTTTCACCATTTATTTTGCTTGTCAGAAGGTCACAAAAGAGGATTTGCACGACCCCAGGACTTGGCAACTGTCATAAATATGAGTCAGTGGCCAAGTGTCTGAATTTTTGATCGTGTGACCGTAGAGATACTGCCACAGTCACAAATAGGAAAAACGATCATAAGTCACAATTTTCAGCTGTGTTATAACTTCAAACGGTCAGTAAGTGCTGTAATTTAAGGACTACCTGTATACCACTTGGAAACCGGAAGATCTACGGGCAGCTTCAGCTTTTCTCATCCTGGCTAGAAAGAAGTTGGTGGCTACATCATGGGAACTTGACAGAAAAAATACAGTTCCTGGTTCAGTGCAAGTGAGGACATGGCTTAAATTTAATAGCTTCAATTTAAAGGTTGAAGTAAATGTTCCCCTTGCACACATGTGCTAGTCGTTCCTGACTCTAGGGGGCAGTTCTCATCTCCGTTTCAAAGCCGAAGAGCCTGTGTTCTCCGAAGATGTCTCCATGGTCATGTGGCCGACATGATTAAACGCCAAAGGCGCATGGAACGCTGTTACCTTCCCACCAAAGGTGGTCCCTATTTTTCTACTTGCATTTTTTACATGCTTTCGAACTGCTAGGTTAGCAGAAGTTGGGAGAAGTAATGGGAGCTCACTCCATTATGCAGCACCAAGGATTCGAACCGCCCAACTGCTGACCTTTCTGATCGACAAGCTAAATAATATGATTTCGTTTTGGAAGAAGCTGCATTACCTAACCTGGAATTATGCTTTTCTTGGCATCTGTGAAATGACACTGTAGAGACGGCACCTTCCGTGTAAGATGCCAGAGTGAATCAAGTCACATAAAACTAGTTCCAGCATCTACACCTTAGCATTAAAAATCCAGTCCCCAATGATTATCACGGCTCATAAGTTTGGCTGTTTTCCAAGCACTTCACCAGCATTTCATATCAGAATAGAGCTACTCTCCCATCCGTGATTTTTTGTGTGAGAAAGAAAGGCAGGAATTGCAGGTTTCTTCTTATAAACTCCAAGAAATTAAAGAAGAGTAGTAAATACGTTTTGTGGCTGATGCCCTGAGGTTTCGGTGTTCCATTCTTAATTTAAATGAACAATGTTAGAATTTCTGCTGATTCTCAAATGCTCAAAAAAGCAAGGGAAGAAGGCCCGACCTGGAATTTCCTGAAGCCCTTTCAATTTCTGGGGAAATCCAGAAAATCCCAAAGTGGTCCTTAATGAACTTAATGAGGAGGTTGAACTAATAGAAAAGATCTCCCTTCAAGAAATTAAACCAAAATATTATAGTTATACTATAAGCAACTTTTGGCTGTGCAAACTTCGCTGGACTGCACTCTTATTAAGTATAAGGTAAAAATAAAGATAAAGTTTTCCCTTGCACATATGTGCTAGTCGTTCCCGATTCTAGTGGGCGGTGCTCATCTCCATTTCAAAGCTGAAGAGCCAGTGCTGTCCGAAGACGTCTCCTGGTCATGTGGCCGGCATGACTAAATGCCAAAGGCGCATGGAACGCTGTTACCTCCCCACCAAAGGTGGTCCCTATTTTTCTACTTACATTTTTACAGACTTTCGAACTGCTATGTTGGCAGAAGCTGGGACAAGTAACGGGAGCTCACTCCGTTATGCGGCGCTAGGGATTCAAACCGCCAAACTGCCGACCTTTCTGATCAACAAGCTCAGCATCTTAGCCACTGAGCCACCGCGTCCCTTATTAAGTATAGATAATAAAACAATGACCATAATTGAACTTGCTGTTTCAGTTATAAGTCCTGATGGTTAAAAAGCAGATCATCCACCTTATGACTGTGCCTGATGCAGTGGCGTAGCGTAGGTTGTCAGCACCCGGGGCAACGCAAGTAATTTGCGCCCCCTAAAGCGAGGGCGGTCCGACTGCAGCTGCCCCTGGGTCGGCATCAGTCAAGTGAGGCTCTCCATGCTGGCCTCCTGCCTTCCTCCCGAGGAGGAGCTCGAAGGGCAGCGGGAAAAGGCTTGACTGAAGGGAAGCAGGTGCCGCGGGGGTGGGAGGCGCACCGGGGGCTTCGGGAAGGCGCCGGCTTCCCGGGACGCTCCCGGCGGAGCGGGAGGACGCGGTGGCATTGCAGCGGCGGGCAGACGGAGCGCAGCGCCGCTCTCCTTCGGCTCCCGCGGGGGCGGCACAGCGGGTCCGCTGGGAGGTAGGTGGTGCGCAGGAGGGGCCTGGGCGGGCCGGGGCCGGGGAGCTTAGTTCGCGGGCCGAGCCGGGCGTGGAAAGAGACGGCCACAGTCCGGCAAAGGGCGGCGCAGGGCGAGTCAGGGCGCCCCCCCAGATGTTGCGCCCGGTGCGGCCGGCCCCCCCTGCACCCCCCACGCTACGCCACTGGCCTGATGTTATTACCCTTTTGTGGCAGTCGTGAACATGGCAATTTTAAACTGAACATTGTGGTCCTTAAGCAAGCGCCATGGTCGTTAACTGAACCTAGTGATCACTTTGGAACATTTTTTTCCAGAAAAATGTTAGATACTAGTTTCAGCTATAGTGGTTTCCACCAAGGTCCTCTGTTCCGGCGGAAACAGTGGTTTAATCTCATTGGTCGAAGAGTCTGACAGCTCCCTATAAAAGGGCGGCTGTCAGACTCAACCTTCACTGGATTGTTCTCACTTGTTGTGTATTAATAAAGAACTGTTGTTACCGTTGAGCCTGTGTGTGCCTATCCATTACCCGATCTAACACTGACGACGAGGGTGGGATTGGAAGGCAACTAGGTGAACCAGAAAGAGCGTAGCAATCCAGCAAGTACATCCAGCCTGGATATGAAGTTTCCAAGAGCTGACCTAATTAATTTATGAGCCTCGAGACAAAGTTCAAAAAACCCCATTCATTTTATTAGGACTAACATCTTGACACGGACTTCTGTGGAGCCGAAACTAACTCCCACTTAACGGCATCTGAACTTTACCCCTTGTTCCCCTCCTCTCTGGCTGAAGTCATCAATCATATTCTCCAACAGGATGTTACGGCAGGGTTCTGGACATGCACATTCACATCCCAGTTACAGAAATATGAGACTTTTACTCTGGCCAAAAGTATGCATGGCATTCTCCCCCCACCCCCCACTTCTCAAGTTGATAATAGTCATGGAAACGCTTTAGACGTTGACACCAGAGCTCAGCGTGGCTTCGAGCAGCCATTTTTAAGCGGCAAACTCAAAAACCCCTCAGAACACAAAATGGCCATGCACGCCCCACCGACTCCATATGACCCAGTCACCGAGCACTGGGACTCGTATATGCTAAGGTTTGACTGCTTCCTCGAAGCCAACGAGGCTTTTCTGAAGGCCGCAAGAAGAACATGTTCCTCAGTTACTGTGGACGGGAAGTGTTCAAAACAGCCAAAGCCCTTTCAGAACCAACGCCATTACAATCAGTCGCTTGGTCTGTGCTCCAGCAGACCCTGAGGACCCACTATGCTCCCAAGCCATCTAAGCATGTTCGCCAGCACGAATTTAATATTCACAACCAGAGGGAAGGCGAATCAATCAACGAGTATGTAGCGGCGCTATGAAAGGCCGCAGCATACTGTGAGTTCCGAGACCTAGATGAATTTATTCTTGACCGCATAATATGCGTTGTGCGGGACATTAATTTACAGAGGAGGTTACTTGCCAAGTCTAACCTCACTCTACAAATTGCCTTGGATGAAGCCAGGGTGTCAGAATCGGCCATCAAGTCCACAGAGACACTGCAGTGTCAAAGCACTATGCAGGACGTGCAGAAGAACAAACACATACATCTCAAGGCTGCAGACACCGAGAGTTCTGAAGGCGAAGAAGATGACAACTGCCACATGCGTAGTAGCTGCGCCAAGCCGGTTTGCAAATTCAAATGATTCCCGCCTTGACCTAGCTGCAGAGGAGACCATTCCCGATCGGCTTGCCATTTCTGCGACGCTATCTGCCAGCGCTGCGAGCAAAAAGGGCACATCGCCAAAGTATGCAGAAGCGAGCACACTACAACGAACTGGCAGCCAAGAAGCCGAGCTAACTGCCAGCAGGGCCCAACCAAGGGGCATGGCAGTAGCCACCAGGGTGCTCAGAGGGCAATGCCAGAGTCACCTACCACACCTCAATCGGCCAAGTCCGCGCTAGGTGGCCAAAAAAGCTGAAGGTCACAGTTCTCATCGAGGGCTCTCCATGCGATGGAGATTGACACAGGGTCATCACTGACCATCATGCCATGGTCCACGTTCAAGCGGGCTATCCCTAGCTTGAAGAAGCAGCATCTACGTGCCCCTGACATCCGCCTTTGCGGTTACCAGGGAACTGAGTCCCCATCATGGGCCAGGGCACTTTCTGGGTGCAATTCAAGAAATACAGCGGCAAGCTCCTGCTCCCGTGATGGTGGTCAGCGGCAACTTGCAGAGCCTCCTGGGGCTTGACTGGCCCTGGGCCTAGAAGTGACCGGAATTAATGCCTTGAAAGACGAGAGGGCTGAAGCAATCTTTAAGGAGTTTGAGGATGTCTTCGGCACCGGTCTGGGTAAGTATGCGGGGACTCCAATCTCTTTTAATTTGGACCCCAACATAGCCCCCTAAGGCTAAAGCCCAGGAAAGTACCTTTCGCTCTCCGCCCCAAAATAGATCTGGAAATTGACAAGCTCGTAGGCCAGGGAATCCTAGAGCTGGTTGATCACACACGCTGGGAGAACCCTATAGTGACACCTGTCAAATCTGACGGGTCTGTCTGCATCTGCGCGGACTACAAATGCACAATCAATAAAGCATTACAACAAAGCGCTTATCCTGTACCTATTGTACAGCACCTATTACATTCATTAGGCCCTGGCAAAGTATTCGCTAAATTGGACATGGTGCAGGCATACCAACAATTGCCTGTAGATGGTGCTACGGCAGAGGCCCAAATCATTGTGACGCACAGGGATGCATTCAAATGTCACTGCCTGCAATTTGGAGTTAGTATTGCCCCTGGACTGTTCCAAAGCATCATGGAACGGCTTTTGCAGGGGATTCCAGGAGTCATCCCCTATTTTGACGACATATTGGTATCGCTGCAAATGAGGCACAACTTTTCAAATGTTTATGAACTGTTTTGGCTTGAATTAGAGACAAAGGCCTCCGTCTCAAGAAAGAAAAATGCCAAATTAACGTGCCAAGGGTTTAATTCTTAGGGTACCTAATCGACGGCTCTGGGATTCACCCGACCTGTCTTTCTTAAACAGAAAGCCACCGTTGCTGAGCCCTTACACCATCTCCTGGCTAAGAATGCAAAGTTGTCCTGGGGCACAGCCGAAGCTGCCGCATTTGCCGCGATAAAAAAGACTTCTGTCGGCAGACACTTTCCTGGTGCAGTACAGCCAGACCCTGCCACTGGTGTTGACCTGCGATGCTTAACCGTTTGGCATCGGAGCCGTCCTCGGCCACCGCATGCCCAATGGAACCGAGGCTCAAATAGCCTTTTACTCTAGGACCTTGTCCACTGCTGAGCGGAACTACAGCCAGGTGGACCGTGAGGCTTTGGCTGCAGTGGCTGGAGTAAAAAAATTCCATGAGTATCTATACGGACGTGATTTTGAACTAATTGCAGACCACAAACTGCTACTGAGCTTACTGGCTGGGGACCGACCTAGTCCTGTGTTATTATCACCACAGATGACCAGATGGACCATCTTCCTAGCTGCCTACTCCTACGGTCTCATCCACTGACCAGGCTCCACTTTGGGGCATGCCGACACTTTGAGCCTCTGCCCGCTGTCAGAACTTCTTGCTGACCCTACCCCCGAGAAACCAGTCCTTCTCATTGACTGCCTAGAGACTGGTCCTGTCTCTTCCAATGACGTTGCCCATCACTCCACCATCAAAAAATTTTTGAACTGGGTGTGGAGAGGGTGGCCTAAGGGGCCTGTTGGGTCTGAATTCAAAATGTACCATTGTAAGTGTGACAAATTGTCTGTTGTTAATGGCTGTTTGCTGTGGGGTGACCGAGTCGTTGTTCCAACCAAACTGTGCATTGCAGTATTAGAGGCTTGACATGTAGGGCATCCTGGAATTGTCAGGATAAAGTCTTTGGCCAAGAGTTACGTGTGGTGGACTAACATGGACAGGGAGATTGAAGAATGGGTGGCTACCTGCACACCATGCCAGGAGTCCAGACCAGCTCCCCCAGAGGCGCCCGCTAAGGAGTGGGAGCGACCTTAAGCTCCATGGTCTAGGGTGCACATTCATTTTGCTGGCCCAGTTCATGGCCAGACATTCCTCGTAGTTGTGGATGCTTACTTGAAATGGCTAGAGATAGTCCTGATGACCTCCACTATGGCAGAAGTGGTCATCAAGGTACTACAGAGACTTTTCTCCATGCACAGCCTGCCCAATGTTCTGGTCTCTGACAATGGGCCCCAATTCACCGCCATGCAATTCGAGACCTTCTTAGCAGCACAGGGAATCAGACATCCCTTGGTCGCACCATTCCATCCAGCCTCCAATGGTCAGGCGGAGAGAATGGTGAGATCTGCAAAAGAGGCGCTATCTAGGAATTGCCTGGGAGATTGGCAAACACGGGTTGACCATTATCTAATGGTCTAATCCAACATATCACACCAAGTGTCACTACAGGGAGAAGCCGCTCCGAACTTCTCATAGGTTGCCGGCTAAGGTCCCACTTAGACTGGCTATGCCCAAACTATTGTGCCGCATCGCCCCCTGACTCCACCAGCAAGATTCGGAACTTTAGCATAGGGCAGCGATGGCGAACCTTTTTTGGCTCGCGTGCCATAAGTGGGGGGAGCGCAGGGGGGTCGTGTGCAGGTGTGCCGCACCCATAATGCAATGTGCAACCCCTCCAGTGTGCATGCACGCACTACAGGCATGACCCCCCATTTTTGCATGGTTTTTTCACCCTCCCCAGGCTCCAGAGGTTTTATAGGAGCATGGGGAGGGCAAAAACAGCCTCCCCGCCCCCCCGCAAAAAGCCCTCCGGGGCTTCAGGGACTTTCAGGAGGCTTCCCTGAAGCCTCGGGAGCAATCAAAACGACCCTCCGAGCAAACAGGAAGTCACTTCCGATTTGCTCAGAGGGTCGTTTTTTGCGCTCCAAAGGCTTCAGAGCCCTTCAGGAGGCTTCCCTGAAGCCTCGGGAGCAGTCAAAACGACCCTCCGAGCAAACAGGAAGTCAGTTCCTGAACTTCCGGTTTGCCCATAGGGCCGTTTTTCTGCGCTCCGGAGGCTTCAGGGAAGTTCATGAAGCCTCCGGAGGGCCTCCGGGGGGCGGGGGAGGCTCTTTTCGCCCTCGCCAGGCTCCTATAAAGCCTCTGGAGCCTAGGGAGGGCGAAAAATGGCTTTAAAAAAGAGTGAACTCAGTTGGCCAGCCGCGCAGGCGCACTGGCCAGCTAACAGGACAGCGCCTCGCGTGCCCTGACAAATGCCTCCACGTGCCACCTGTGGCACGTGTGCCATAGGTTCGCCATCACTGGCGTTGGGGATTCAGTTTGCAACCACAACTACACCGGGGGAACTCTGTGGATTCCTGCCACAGTGCTAGGCATCACCGGGCCTTGCTCTTATCTCATAGAGCTCGAGGACGGTTGGAACTGGAGAAGGCACGTTGACCAACTCCGCCTCTCCAACTCCACTCTTAGACAGCCAGAGGTAACTCCTGCACGAGTTAGCCAAAGCCATACCCAAAAGGAGCAATAAGTCACTCCTTCCACAGGCAGCTCAAGCCCAAGGGTACCGGGGAACTTATCTGGTTGTGTTGCAGGCCCGCAGCGAGCTCCGAGCGAACTGGCTCTAGAAGCCGCGGTCTGTGAAAGGTTCCAGGAGCTTCCACCAAGCGGAGCTGTGGAGCAAACAGGTCCATCCGACCTGTCCAAAGAACACCCTCCGACTGAACTGCGCAGGTCAGGCAGAGCTATCAAAAAGCCCGCCAACCTGCGTGACTACTTAACCAGTAGGATTATTCCATCTAAGAGGGGAAGGGTTTTAGATACTAGTTTCAGCTATAGTGGTTTCCACCAAGGTCCTCTGTTCCGGCGGGAACAGAGGTTTAATCTCATTAGTCGAAGGGTTTGGCAGCTCCCTATAAAAGGGCTGCTGTCAGACTCAACCTTCACTGGATTGTTCCCACTTGTTGTGTATTAATAAAGAGCTGTTGATACCGTTAGCCTGTGTGTATCTATCCATTACCCGATCTAATCTAAGTAAACTTCGATTTCCAGGAAAACTATAAATTGTTGCTACATAATCACTGGGCACTACAAATAGCCACAAATGCAGGCCAGTTGCTGAGAACCAAAAATGCAGTCATGTGACCCACGCATGGGGAAGGCAGCAAATATCAGAACTTCAAATCTGGGTCTCAAGTTCCTTTTTCAAGGTCCGTCATAACTTTGAACAATTGCTAAGCAGCCAGTTTTAAGTGGGGGACTACCTACTATAAGAAGAGTTCTGGATTTTATCCCTCAAATGCTCCCCTGCAAACCTGATCAGCCTGCTTGCCCCCTCCTCTGCCTTCTGCAACCTCTAAACTTCAGGTTGGCTGGGGAATTCTGGGAGTTGAAGTCCAATCATCATCAAGTTGCCCAAGAACCTGCTCTATTGATCACCAATGTCAAATTCCTGAGTATCAAAGAAAAGAAGGAGCATGATGGCTCAGCGGTCAAAACCACTGAGCCTGTCAGCTGGAAAGCTAACAGTCTGGGTTTGAGACCCGAGCATCGCTTGATAGGGTAAGCTCCTGTTCCTTGCTCCAGTTCTACCCACCCTTGCATTTCAAAAGCATGCAAATTTGAGTAAATAGTTCCCACTTTGGTGGGAAGATAACAGTGTTTTGTGCGCTTCCTATAGCCATGCTGGCCACATGACCATAGTAACATCTTCGGAGAATGCTGGCTCCGTCGGCTAAGAAACAGAGATGAACACTGCCCCCTAGAGTCAGACATGACTGCAAAGGGGAAAACTTTACCTTTATCAAAAGAAACTTTATCTTTATCAAAGAAAAATAAAAGCAAAATAAAACCCCATCTGTGGGTTTTAACTAGAAATGAAGGTCAGGGAAGAAAAATAAATGATGGGAAAATATTTTCATTCTCTCTTTAGTTCCTTGATCAGCAAAGACAGATAGTCCTCAACTTACATCAGTTTATTTAGTGACCATTCATAGTTACAATGGCACTGGAAAAAGTGACTTAGGACCATTTTTCACACTTGTGACCATTGCAGCATCCCCCATAGTATCCTGATCAAAATTCAGATGCTTGGCAACTGATTCATATTTATGACGGCTGCAATGCCCTGGGTCATGTGATCACTTTTTCCGAACTTCTGGAGAAGCAAAATCAATGGGGAAGCCAGATTTGCTTAACCACCGTTGATATTAATTTAACAATGCACTGATTTACTTAACAAATGTAATAAGACAAGTTGTAAAATGGGGCAAAACTTGCTTAGCAACTGTCTCACTTAGCAACAGACATCTTGGGCTCAATTGTGGTCATAAGTCAAGGACTGAAAGTGTCCAATCAGAAACCCTCCAAATATCGCCATTCTACAGCTTCCAGCATTCCCTATTGACCTCACTTCCATCCTGGTAGTCCTCAACTTATGATCACAACTGAGCCCAGAATTTATGTGGCTAGGTGAGAAAAATGTTAAGCCAATTTTGCCCCATTTTACGACTTGTCTTGCCACATTTGTTCAGTGAATCAGTGCAATTGTTAAATTAGTAACAACGGTGGTTAAGCGAATTTGGCTTCCCTGTTGACTTCGCTTGTCTGACGGTCACAAAAGGGAATCAGGTAACCCCATGCCGCTGCAACTGTCATAAATATGAACCCGAGGTGTCAAGCATCCAAATGTAAATCACGTGTAAGGGAATGCTGCAACGGTCATAAGTGTGAAAAATGTCCCTTGGCCATGTTTTTCCAGTGACTTCGTAATTTCGAACGTTCACTAAATGAACTGTTGTAAGTCAAGGAGTAATGGTCCATAGATGGGTGAAGACAGAGCGATTGAGCAGGCAGTTGGATTGGAAGCCCTCCAAAGTCCCTTCCAACTCTGTCATTCTGTTAATTAAACGTGATTAATTAATGGTCAACTAATTCTACTTAATTGGTTGGCTATGCAGATGTGTTCCTCCTAGTATGAAAAAAAATAGGCAAACAAAAATTACCATTAGGCAAGTCCCTGGGGTGGATTGGCCAATGCCTCCTGTCTGAAGGTGTGTCCAATTTTCCTGCCTACCCACTGCTGCTTCCTTCTCCCTGGGAGGAGCAAGCCTATAATAAAAGCCATGTCTCCTAAGACCGAAAGACACTCCCGAAAAGAAGCAGTTCCCCAAGACTTCAACGCCAGAAAGAGCCAAGCGGAGCAGGTAAGCAACTGGGAGATATCCTACCAGTGGTAGAGTTTGAATCCAAGGGAAGCCAGGCATTTTTCCATCTTGATGTGAAATCCCTCACAAATTTCTGGCCTCTCTTTGGTTTCCAGCAAGGAACCTGCTTTGATTTCAAGGACTTCACGGAACGTCCAAGATAGGTTGGGAATTGTAGGTGGGCTGATTCCCGCTGATTTTCGGAAGCAGATGTGTAATGCAGTGGTTCAGGTGTGGGATTAGGAAAGAGAAACCCTGGTCTGAGTTTCTTCTCAGCCTTCACATCTCACTACATGACTTTGGGCTAGTCTTGGTAGAACCCAAGGCAGTGGTAGTGAGGAAGGTGGCTGGTTTAGGTAGGAATAGAGAGATGCAGAATTGTAGTTCCTTCTCAGTCATAGAAGCCCAGTGAGTGACAAGACGTCAGTCCCTCCCTTTTAACCCAACCTATATTCCAGGTTGTGGTTAGGTAGGAAAACATGTGGAAGGAACACCACTGCCGCAACGTTGAGCTCCCGTATGAAAGCCAAGTTATAAATCACATCTTATAATCAGCCAACCGATACGTAGAACTGCCCTGGTGCAGGCAGTGGATCTGGGGAGCTTGTGGTTTCTTCCAAGCTTCTTATCAGACCAGCAGCCTTAGGAGGTTTCCCAATCTCCATTGGGTAAGGCTGTTTCTGTGCATGGTAAGCTTTACTACTGACCCATCAGCAGCATCAGAATTAGGCGTAAACAGTGCAAACGGCGATCTAGAACAGCGGTCCCCAATCTTTCCAGCTTGGCAGACGTGTGTGTGAGAGAGAGAGAGGAGGGGGAGGGAGGGAGGGAGAGGGAGAGGGAGAGAGAATGGCTGACGCATACACACAGCTCCATTTGTGCTAGCAGCATGCATGCACAATGCACTCATGCGAATGGAGCACCAAACGCGAGTGGCTGGCTGTGATTGCACGTGAAGCTCCATTCGCGTGAATGGAGCTTCCTGCATGAACGCAAGCACCCTCTTCACACATGAGTGGAGATTTGCACACACAGAGATGCTTACGGCTCACAGGAGTGCAGCTTCACGCGTGTGCGCTCTTCTGTTTCTCCCGCGGTCCGGTTTTGAACAGGCCACGGCCCAGTAGTAGGCTGTGGACCAGCGGTTGTGGACCTCTGGCCAACATCTCTCCACTTGAAGGGAGCTCCCAAAATTTCAGTCTTTTTAAAGTCCTGCAGTTTTACTGCAATGTCATATATAATGTAATGGAGTGAGCTCCCGTTACTTGTCTCAGCTTCTGCCAACCTAGCAGTTCGAAAGCACGTAAAAATGCAAGTAAAAAAATAGGGACCACTTTGGTGGGACCACGGAGATGTCTTCGGACAGTGCTGGCTCTTCGGCTTTGAAATGGAGATGAGCACCGCCTCCTAGAGTCGGGAACGACTAGCACATATGTGCAAGGGAAAAGCTTTACCTTTTACATATATATAGAAGCTCCCATAAAGCAAGCCTTCCCGCCCACTGAATGCCTGAAGAAAGGCTTGTTTAGATCCATCACCGGAGGTTGTAGAACCCCCATTGACGGTTTAAAACAGGCCATATTTATGCAGGCATTTACACCTTTTCTTTGGAGATGCCCTTCCCCACCGATCGAGAGTTATTATGCATGCTGGCAGCAGGCTTGCCAACGTCAGCTCTTAGGTGGCATTATGCACTCTTTCCCCTTGCCAAATGCAGCTTCGGCAGTTTCCTTTAGCTCAGGGATTCACCATGCTCAGATCCGTCCTATATTATATCTGCTATATATAAGCAGGATCCCTTAACATACTGTACATATGGCAATCTTTCCCAACCTGTGGTCTTGCAGTACAGTTAACCTTTGACTTAACAACCATTTGTTTAGTTACAACAGCACTGAAAAAAGTGACCTGTGACGATTCTTCACACCTGTGACTGTCACAGCATCTCTGATCAAAATTCAGACACCTGGCAACTGTCCCATGTTTATGAGAGTTGCAGTGTCTCTGCATCATGTGATCACTCTTGCAATATTCTGACAAGCAAAAGCCAATTTGCCTACAGGTTAAAATCCAATACAGGTAGTCCTCGACTTACGACCACAACTGAGCCCACAATTTCTGTTGCTAAGAAAGACTGAGGTTTTGCCCAATCTTGCGATCTTTCTTGCCACCATTGTTAAGCGAATCACTGCAGTTGTTAAATTAGTAACGCGGTTACTAGCTGATTCACTAAACAACCAGGTTACTAGCTTAATGACTGCAGTGATTCACTTAACAGCGGGGGAACGGAAGGTTGCAAAATTGGACAAAATTCACTTAACAACCATCTTGCTTTGTTGTTGTTAGTTGTGAAATCATATCTGACCCATCGTGATCCCATGGACAACGTTCCTCCAGGCCTTCCTGTCCTCTACCATCCCCTGGAGTCCATTTAAGCTCACACCGACTGCTTCAGTGACTCCATCCAGCCACCTCATTCTCTGTCATTCCCTTCTTCTTTTGCCCTCCATCTTTCCCAGCATTAGGCTCTTCTCCAGTGAGTCCTTCCTTCTCATTAAGTGGCCATAAACTCAAGTACTTGAGTTTCATCTTCAGGATCTGGCCTTCTAAAGAGCAGTCAGGATTGATCTCCTCTAGGACTGACCGGTTTGATGGCCTTGCAGTCCAGGGGACTCGCAGGAGTCTTCTCCAGCACACATTTCAAAGGCCTCAATTCTTTGGCGCACAGCCTTTCTTATGGTCCAACTTCCACAGCCATACATTGCAACTGGGAAAACCATAGTCTTGACTATACACACTTTTGTTGACAGGGTGATGTCTCCGCCTTTTAGTATGCTGTCTAGATTTGCCATAGCTTTCCTCCCCGGGAGGAAGCGTCTTTTAATTTCTTGGCTGCGTTCTGCTTAGCAATGAAAATTTGGGGCTCTGTTGATCGTAAGTCGAGGACCACCTGTGCTGGATTTTAACCTTTAGGCAAATTGGAATTGGAGATGTTCAGAGAGTGATGTGTTTAAAAATTCTACCTCCTTTGAAATGGAATTACTTAATTACTGTTTAGCATAGTTACCATGCAAGGTATTGTTTGGGCAGATAAGTAGTAGGGAGAAACTCATGAATTGCTAGATCCCAGAAGGCCAGCCTCCTCAGTTGACCTGCCCAGAGCTTTTTTAAATTTAGAATATAGAACATAAATTCATAGGGCTGGAAGAGACCTCAGAGATCTTTTAGTCCAACCCCCTACTCACGGCTGTACAAACTACGTGTGGGAGAAAAATATTGACTCTGTAATCTATTAATCATGTGCTTCCTCTATGCAGGTACAATGGGAAGTGTTGGTTTTCTGTCAAAATTATCAGCATGCATCCTGATCTTCCTGATCCTGGAAAATTTCTGTGTTACTTGTGATAGTAAGTACTGGTAGTATGTTTTCTACCATATGACCTTCCTAGAATGTAGCTTTGCAATTTCAATTTCCAGTGGGAGACAACCTCCTTAATGGCCAGTTTTAGAAAATTATCTGGATTCCGTCATCTGCAATGGAATTTGGTGTCAGTTGCTCCTAGTTGTAAATTAAGAACCAAAGGCGATCCCTATTTGTCTACTTGTATTTTTACATACTTTCGAACTGCTAGGTTGGCAGAAGCTGGGACAAGGAATGGGAGGTCACTCCATTAAGCGATGCTAGGGATTCGAACCCCCGAACTGCCAACCTTTCTGTTCGACAAGCTCAGTGTCTTAACCACTGAGCCATCACATCCAATAGGAGTGTCTTTAGAAAGGGTCAAAAAAGTCAAGATGGTGCCCATAACTATACACACGGACACCCACACATGAAAGGGGATGGGGCTTTGATTGCCTGGCTGGGTTGCCCTCTTGATTTTGGGGGGGGGGCACATTATTGCAAACGCTGGTGAATGCAAGAAATACCTTACCAATGCTTTTGGCATTTGTTGCTTTCAATGTTTCCTTAAAAAGCCATTTAATTTTCCTTTCCTTTTTCTTTCTTGCAGATCACTGGTGTTATGACGATCCAGAGTGTGGTAAGTCATGGCCTTTTTTCTCTGACTCCAGAAAACTTCTCATTGGGGTAACCACAAGCCTCGTTGTAAGAGAATCTATGAGATTGACAAATCCAGTCAAATTCAGCAATCCATTTAGAGAAGGGGTGTCTGACCTTGGCAACTTTTAGGAAGCCATGGTGGCTGGGGAATTCTGGGAGTTGAAGTCCACAGGTCTTAAAGTTGCCATGGTTGGACGTCCCAATCTAAAGGTTTTTAATGGAATCAGTGATCATCTTAAGTTTCACATTGGCTGTTATGATAACTAATGTACTGCTTACTTCCTCAACTGACGGCACTTTGAAGAAATGTACATCTCAGTTTTTGTTAAAGGCTAGCATTACAGTGGCACATGTTAACCGCCTAGTGGTATAAAGATAGTGGTAATTAAAACCATAGATGTTAAGAAATATTAACCTGTGAAGGGAAAGCAACAATGAGTCTAAAGGAATGAACACATCCACCTACCCACCTTCACACATCGTTTAAGTGTTGAAAACCTCTATAGATTCCATATGATGCACTCTCAAGTGTGGTATCTGCCAGTGTATCCTTATCAATCTCATATAGTTAAAATATGCTGAAACCTGAGGAAGAACTTCTACATGTTTCTCCTTTCAGCTCATTTATATATATGGCAAGAAAGATCATAAATTGCGCAAAACTCACAACAAGTGTCCCAGGAACAGAAACTATGGACTCAATTGTGGTCATAAGTCAAGGACTACCTATACTTTTGAAGCTTCTACACACTGGGGCACATAAACGGGAACCTTCCAAGGGACCTGAACTGACACAAATCTCTCTCCCCCCCTCCATCTCTCTCTCTCTCCCTCCATCACTCCCTCTCTATCTCTCTATTTCCATCCCTATCTGTCTGTGTCTATCTATCTACCTATCTATCATCTCCATCCATATCTATCTATCTCACTATCTACCTACCTACCTACCTACCTACATACCTATCTAACATCTCCATCCATATCTATCTATCTATCTATCTATCTATCTATCTATCTATCTATCTATCTATCTATCTATCTATCATCTCCATCCATATCTATCTATCTATCTATCTATCTATCTATCTATCTATCTATCTATCATCTCCATCCATATCTATCTATCTATCTACCTATCTACCTATCTATCAATCATCTCCATCCATCTCCATCCATCCATCCACCCTTCCATTCTATCTATTTACCTATCAATCATCTCCATACATATCTATCTATCTATCTATCTATCTATCTATCTATCTATCTATCTATCTCTATCTATCTATCATCTCCATCCATATCTATCTATCTCTCTATCTACCTACCTACCTACCTACCTACATACCTATCTAACATCTCCATCCATATCTATCTATCTATCTATCTATCTATCTATCTATCTATCTATCTATCTATCTATCTATCTATCATCTCCATCCATATCTATCTATCTATCTATCTATCTATCTATCTATCTATCTATCTATCTATCTATCTATCATCTCCATCCATATCTATCTATCTACCTATCTACCTATCTATCAATCATCTCCATCCATCTCCATCCATCCATCCACCCTTCCATTCTATCTATTTACCTATCAATCATCTCCATACATATCTATCTATCTATCTATCTATCTATCTATCTATCTATCTATCTATCATCTATCTATCTATCTATCATCTCCATCCATATCTATCTATCTATCTATCTATCTATCTATCTATCTATCTATCTATCTATCTATCTATCTATCTATCTATCATCTCCATCCATATCCATCCATCCATCCATTCTATCTATTTACCTATCAATCATCTCCATGCATATCTTTCATCTCCATCCATATTTATCTATCTATCTATCTATCTATCTATCTATCTATCTATCATCTATCTATCTATCATCTATCTATCTATCTATCTATCTATCTATCTATCTATCTATCTATCTATCTATCTATCTATCATCTCCAATCCATATCCATCCATCCATCCATTCTATCTATTTACCTATCAATCATCTCCATGCATATCTTTCATCTCCATCCATATTTATCTATCTATCTACAGTATCTATCTATCGATTCTACTTCCGGTTGTTGAGAGCGACGGACGTGTTTCGTTCGCCCTGCGCTCTCTTGGTGGGCTCCCCTCGACTGGGGAGGCACAGGGTACCTTGAAGGGGCGCCCTGCCTTATGGGCTGCTCGCTGGGGGTCCCCTGGAATGGCGGCGGCCGCAGGGGGGTCCCTGGCATTGCCCCAGGAGCCGAGAAGCGAGAGGGGGGTGCGCTCCCGCACACCTTCATTTCGAGGCAGCTGGATGATCGATAACTTGAAGGCTACAGCTGAAGTGCGGTGAGATGGGAATCCTCCCCAATTCGCCTTTGATTCTCCTTTGATATTCAAATGAAAGATTGTCAGCTTTTCAAGAGACTTTCAATCCTCCCTTGGGAAGTATGATCGGAGGAAGGGGGATTTCCCCCCCCCCCTCGAAAAAGCAGCTTGAAGCTATCTCCTCTCTCTCATGATACAATTGTGAAAGAAAAGTGAATCTGACTGTTTTAAAAACTTTGAAAACTTTTGACTTGTTGCTTTCTGATCCCCGGTGTTGGCGAAGCAAGATGGCACACTTCCGCTGTCTTTATGCCCTGTGAAATTAGACTCCTCCTATAAAAACTACTGGCACTGTGCTTTTGCCTCCGTGACTCCCAGAAACATCTCTTGCTACATAGTATCTTGGACTTGGAATAACTGACTTAATTGACTGGAATTGAATTATATAGAAGGTTTCTACTTCTATCTGGACTGCCTGCCCCGTGGTCTCTCTTGGTTGTGCCTTTCTACAGTCGCCATTTCTCTGTATGGACATAGATTCCTGAGTCCTTTTTTTTCTATGATGGCTCCAAAGAAACCTCCACCTGGGAAGCCAGGTTCTGCCCCAGCATCTTCAACATCCAGTCCCATTGGGCAACAATCCTTAACATCGTTTCTACAACCCAAAGCACCTGAGGAGGAATCTGTAACCCATCAGTTGCTTCAAAAGATTTTAAAGGGGCAGGAAGAAATGAAAAATCAACTGAGAGAGATGAATGAACAGCTCAGAGAAAATCAAAATCAAACGGCACAAAACAAAGAGAGACTGGACGTTCTGGAGGAGGGGGCAGCTGAGATGAGGGGGGAGGTGAGGGGGGTCCAGAGAGGAAATTTAGAACTTGAGAACCACATGATAAAAATGGAATTTGAAAGGATGTCTTTTTTCATTAGATTTCAAAATGTAATTGAGACTGACAATGAAGACCTAAAGGAGATAATGACAACAATCTTAGCTGAATATATTAAAAAAGACAAACAGCAGTTAGGGTGGGATATTGACTTGGTTTATAGAGTTAATTCAGCTTATGCTAGAACACACAATGTTCCAAGAGAGGTTCATATTAAATTTCTTAGAAAGGCTACAAGAGATGAGATTTTGGGGGTACAGAGGGGGCAAACATTAAAATATAAGGACAGAGAGATAGCCATTCTGAAACAAATACCAAAGAAAGTAAGAGATAAGAGGAAAAAATATGCACAATTAGCAAAAAAAGTATTTGACAAAGGTTTTTGGTTTCGGTGGCTTCTCCCAGAAGGTATGCTGATTTTCTGGGAGGGCAGTAGAATTAGAATTAATACAACTATGGAGGCGGAGGCCTTTATGGAAAAAAAACAAAGCTCTCCTAGATAAAGCGGAGGACACTACACAAGATATGGGAGGTGCCGAGGCTTTGCTAGCAGGCGGGGGGGAGGAGGCAACAATGAGAAAACTCAGATCACAAAAGTAAGTTAGAAAAATTAGTGCAATTGTTGATATAATGAATCTTTTTGTTTGATACAAAGTAAATGATTGAAATTATTGAAAGATACAATGTAAGAATAAGCTGTCAGAAGTTAGTTAAGCAATAACATCTTGTTTATCTTTTTGTAAAAGTTATGAGTCTTGGGGGGAATACCATTTCCTGCATGATGTAGCTGCCAAAATTTGTACACATATCCAGTATCTATCTATCTATCTATCTATCTATCTATCTATCTATCTATCTATCTATCTATCTATCTATCTATCTATCTACAGTATCTGTCTGTCTGTCTGTCTGTCTGTCTGTCTGTCTGTCTGTCTGTCTATCTATCTATCTATCTATCTATCTATCTATCTATCTATCTATCTATCTATCTACCTACTTACCTACCTACCAATCATCTCCATCCATCTCCATCCATCTATCCATCCATCCATCCATCCATCCATCCATCCATCTATTCTATCTATTTACCTATCAATCATCTCCATGCATATCTATCTATCTATCTATCTATCTATCTATCTATCTATCTATCTATCTATCTATCTATCTATCTATCTATCTACAGTATCTATTTATCTATTTGTCTGTCTGTCTAAATCTATCTATCTATCTATCTATCTATCTATCTATCTATCATCTCCATCCCTATGTATCTATCTCTCTATCTCTCTATCTATCATCTCCATCCCTATGTATCTATCTCTCTCTATCATCTCCATCCATATCTATCTATCTATCTATCTATCTATCTATCTATCTATCTATCTATCTATCTATCTATCATCTATCATCTATCTATCTCTATCTATCTATCTATCTATCTATCTATCTATCTATCTATCTATCTATCTATCTATCTATCTACCTACCTACTTACCTACCTACCAATCATCTCCATCCATCTCCATCCATCCATCCATCCATCCATCCATCCATCCATCCATCCATCCATTCTATCTATCTATTTACCTATCAATCATCTCCATGCATATCTATCTATCTATCTATCTATCTATCTATCTATCTATCTATCTATCTATCTATCTATCATCTATCATCTATCTCTATCTATCTATCTATCTATCTATCTATCTATCTATCTATCTATCTATCTATCTATCTATCTATCTATCTATCTACAGTATCTATCTATCATCTCCATCCTTATGTATCTATCTCTCTCTCTATCTATCATCTCCATCCATATCTATCTATCTATCTATCTATCTATCTATCTATCTATCTATCTACCTACCTACCTATCAATCATCTCCATCCATTTCCATCCATCCATCCATCCATCCATCCATCCATCCATCCATCCATCCATCCATTCATTCTATCTATCTATTTACCTATCAATCAACTCCATGCATATCTATCTATCTATCTATCTATCTATCTATCTATCTATCTATCTATCTATCTATCATCTATCTATCTATCTATCTATCTATCTATCTATCTATCTATCATCTCCATATCTATCTATCTATCTATCTATCTATCTATCTATCTATCTATCTATCTATCTATCATCTCCATCCATATCTATCAATCTATCTAGTTCCTAATGACAATTCCTAATCGATGGGACCTGCAACGGGCCCTGTCATCCTGTCCTGGTGGGCCAGGAGGGTGTAATAAGACAGAAGTGTCCTTCAAATAACCTGGCCCCAAGCTATGTAGGCCTTGAATTTTACCTGGAAACTGACTGAGTAAATCCATGTGCAGATACATACACCCATTTGCCAAATTCTGGAAAAGTGTTCTAATTGCAAAAAGAAAAAATATATAGAAAGCTTACATTATTATATGACGAATATAATCATCTCCTTACTCTTTTTCTGACTGAGTAAATCCATGTGCAGATACATACACCCATTTGCCAAATTCTGGAAAAGTGTTCTAATTGCAAAAAGAAAAAATATATAGAAAGCTTACATTATTATATGACGAATATAATCATCTCCTTACTCTTTTTCTGCTAGGACCTGCCACCTGGGGGCCTATTGGCTCCTGCAGTGGCATGAGACAATCTCCCATCAATATCAACCCCCGGACAGTCAAATCAAAATCTACTTTGGGACCTATACATTTCTACAAGTATGAAGACCTTAAAATCGCCAAGAAAATAGAAAATACAGGGTATCACTGTACGTATTCATTGATGACCATCTATTGCTAAATGTATAAGAAGTTCACTTGGAAGAAGACTTTCAACATAAATGGTTCCCAGCCTTGGCAATCTCCAGATTGGCGGACTTCAACTCCCAGGATTCTCAGCAATGGCCCTGCTGGCTGTGGAATTCTGGGAATCCAGGCCTAGATATCTAGTAGTTGCCAAGGTTGAAAAACCGTGTGTTACATCACAATGATATATTGCTAGCGGTAGCAGTTCAGCTGGGCTGCATTGGCTACATGATACTATAAAGCTCAGGAATCCAGCTTGGTTTTTCAAATGGGAATAATTGCTTCTATCCAGGCTAAGCTTACTGCATGGTCTCTGTTCTGCCAGGCCCGATGGTTGGGGGATGAAATGTGATGTGATGTGATTCATTAAGACATAGTAGAAAGAATTTTTGGCAGGTAGCAGTAAGCTGTAGTTCATTCACTGAGATTTATGCTACAAACTCAGTTTGCTACTGACTCGTACAACTTGTGGCTCTCTCAGTTCTATGCAGACCCTAATTTTTGTTTTGGGAAAGTGGGAGGAATTCACATTTGTTTAATAAAAGGGGTTTTGTCAGGACCAGGAATCTGCTTCGTGCTTTTTGGGGAAGCCTAGGTCAGAAGAATAGTGATGTAGTGTCCCCTTATTGTCCGTGAACTCTAGATTTGCATGAGATGGAATACAACCAACCCCTTCTCCTTGGACACCCCTCTCCCCAAAGCCCACCACATCTGTCCAGTCATGTAAATCCAGAAATTGTCCAGATATGGGTTGACGGAATGATATGATTTACACAGTTGTGGTCTGAAAAAATACACTGTAAAGGCCTCTTATGCTGACATGACCTTTACAACTTTCAGTTGGATCTCACTAAGTATTTTTCAATCTTGGCAGCATTAAGATGTGTGGACTTCAATTCCCAGAATTCCCCAGCCAACTTGGGAATTTGAGAACACATTACTTTCTGGCTGGAAAAATATGTAAGTGAAGGCTCAATCGCCCAGCCCAAAAGTATGTAAAAAGGGTGAATTCTGGCAACAGGACCAAAGGCTGGGGAATTCTGGGAGTTGAAGTCCGCACATCTTAATGTCACCTCAAGGTTGAGGGTATCCTGCTTAAGCAAGGGATTGGACTAGAAGACCTCCAAAGACCCTTCCAACTCTGTTACTGCTCTAAGGAGAAGGTAAAGGTAGCTAGCTGAGGGGACATCCTGAGGGATATCATGGATAACACCAAAATCTTCCTACCAGTTTTGATTTGAGTTTAGGGAGAGAGGGAGCAGAAGGGGCATTGATCCTCTTTTCCCTTGCTGATTGCAACCTTTGGATCTGCTCTGCAAAAAACAAAGGTCACTGATTGATCCTACCTTGCATAATACCTCTTCATCTGCATGATTTGGATCCCATTTCTTACAGTCATGTTAGCAGATGCTATTCAGATGTGACAAGGAGAGAGAGAGAAAGAGACTTTGAAACTTGTGAATGACCTATTGTTTATTTCTTTCTCACTGGGTTTATGAACTGGAGCGGTCCAGTTAATTGGATGTGCCTAATGGAAGATGCCTGTGAAATTAGGTGCTGATGTGGGTATCAAGTTGCAATTATCCATCGGTTTGAACCTGCTTGTTATTTATTACAAATTGAGGCGTTGCAAAAAGTGCTCTTAACAAGGTCTAAATCATGAATAACCTGTGATGTACACAGCTAAGTTTTTCTCTAGTGTAGTAAGAGGTGGTAGAATAGAAGGGCTTCTACAATCTACTATCACCCTTACAGTTTTAAGAGTGGGATTTTTCTGGGATCATGTGACACCTACCTTCCTAAATTTTTAATTCGAATTACGAATCAACATCTGTTGGAATAATGCCCATTTGCTCCTTGGTCAAAGACCCATCATTGCTCTTCATGTTGTTTTTGCTATGTTGCAGGTAAGGTAGATTTTGAGGCCGTAGCAACGATTTCTAGTACCAGCTTTTCAGCAAAATATTACCTGCACCAGATGCACTTCCATTGGGGCACCCAAAATAGCAATGGCGCAGAGCACACAATCAATGGCAAACGCTATACCATGGAGGTAATCAATTCAGGTTGCTGGCAAAAATGGAATTACTAAGGAATGAATGTTTGGCTTGATGGTAAGATAATAAAGGTAGTTCTCAACTTACAACCACAATTTGAGACCAGAATTTCTGTTGCTTAGCAAGGTGAGGTTTAAGTGGATCTTGCCTGATATGATGACCTTTTTTGACACGGTTGCCAAGTGATTCACTGCAGTGAATTTTTCGGTCTTTAAATGAATCCCGCTTCCTGTATTGACTTTGCTTGTCAGAAGCCAACTGGGAACAAACAAACAAACAAAAGCCAACAAATGGAGATCAAGTGACTCCATGATGCACCAACTGTTGTAAATACATGCAGGTTGCCAAGTGCCCAAATTTTGATCAGGTGACAGTCTGGATGATGGTTGTAAGTGTAAAGACCAATTGTAAGTTTCAGTGACTTTGTAACTTTGAACGGTCACGAAGCAAATAATGGTAAATCAAGGACTTCCGGCCTGTCTATGGAGATTCTCAGTCACCCGGGCCATGGTTGTCCCAAAGGTGCTTTTTCAAGAGGCAACTGGTTTTTCTTTGAAGACGTTTTGCTTTTCATCTAGGAAGCTTCTTCAGTTCTGTCTGAATGGTGGGGAAGTGGCCTCAACGATTCCCAGAAAGAGTACTAATGACCAGATGACTGCAAGGAATATGAATTCTTCCATTCTCCACCATTCAGTCAGAACTGAAGAAGCAAAATGTCTTCAAAGAAAAACAGTCCCATTGCCTCTTGCAAAGGCACCTTTGGGACTAACCGTAGTTCTGATTATTTGACCAGCTAAGAACCCTTTAGTATTCTGCAACCAGAATCTTTTAACTTTCTGCTTTTTTATTTTGGCAGCATTTTTTCGTAATTTATTATATATGCTGCTGATAGTCCTCAGGGGAAGGATTTAAAAATCAGTAACGGGAGGTGCAAAGTCCTTTCAGAATAGGGCTACTTCTTAAAAAAGGAATTCAACTACTGTCCTGATCAGAGCGATCTTAAGAGAAGAAATGGTAACTACAAGCAGCCAATCATTGAGCTTTATAGATTCTGTATGTGTATGTGGAGAGGAGGGGAAGGGAGGAATGACTGGTTGGGGAATTCTGGGAATTGAAGTCCACACATTTCACATTGCCAGGGTTGAGAAAAGGTGTATTATACAGATAGTCCTTGACTTATGACCACAAGTGAGTTCAAAATTTCCACTGCTAAAGTGAAACTGTTGTTAAGTGAATTTTACCTCATTTTATGAGCTTTCTTGCCACTGTTGTTAATTGAATCACTGCAGTTGATCAGTGAGTAACCAAGTTGTTAAGTGACTCTGGCTTTCCCATTGATTTTACTTGTCAGAAGGTCACAAAAGGGGATCACATCAATGGTAGGATTCAGATTTTTTTACTACCGGTTCTGTGGGCATGGCTTGGTGGGTGTGACAGGGAAAGGATACTGCAAAATCCCCATTTCCTCCCGATCAGCTGGGATTCAGGAGGCAGAGAATAGATGGGGGCGGGGCCAGTCAGAGGTGGTATTTACCCATTCTCCGAACTACTCAAAACTCCCGCTACCGGTTCTACAGAATACTGAATACCACCTCTGACAGTGGGGATGCTGCAGTGGTTGTAAATGTGAAAAATGGTCACAAGTCACTTTTGTCAGTGCCATTGTAATTCAAATGGTCACTAAAGAAATGGTTGTTAAGCTGAGGATTACCTGTATTGTTACAATCTATTTAAAATATTGTGCTCATTCTCATTCTCTGTTCTTGCACCAGCTGCACTTGGTTCATACTAAAAACAACATGAGTATAGAAGATGCGTCGAAGATTTCTGATGGATTGGTCGTCCTGGCATTCTTAATGGAGGTGAGCAGCGCGAATGGTTGGCCAGGAGAAAAGCCAGCCCAAGACTGGATTGGTTCAAGATCAATATCTTCATCAATGATTTAGACGAGGGGATAGATGGGGAACTCATCAAATTTGCAGAGGACACCATAGTTGGCAGGAATAACCAGAACTCCGGAAGACAGGCTTAAGATACAGAAAGATCTTGACAAACGTGAACATTGGGTGCTAACTAACAAAATGAAATTCAGTGGTGAAAAAAATAAGGTTCTGCATTTAGGCAAGAAAAAACAAATGCACAGGTATAGTATAGCTGGCACCTGGCTCAATAGTAGTAACCAGTTTTGGTCGCCATGATGTAAAAAAGATGTTGAGAATCTAGAAAGAGAGCAGAGAAGAGCAACAAAAATGATTGGGGTGGAGGCCAAAATATACGAAGAACGGTTGCAGGAGGCAATTTTTTTAAAAAAGTAGGTAGGTAGATAGAGGAAGAGAGAGGGAGAGAAAGAGAGAGAAACACAGTAGGTAGGTAGGGAGAGAGAGGGAGTAGGTAGGTAGGTAAATAAAGGGAGAGAAAGAGAGAGAGAGATATGGCATGTGTGCCATAGGTTGGCCATAAGTTCTTTTCTTCTTTTAAGGCCATTTTTCTCCTCAGCCTCTGGAGCGTGTAAAACTGGCCCTACAGCCAAACCAGAAGTTCAGGTACGGACTTCCAGTTTGCTTGTAGGACTGTTTTTCACCCTATAGAGCCTTCAGGAGGCTTCCCTAAAGGCTCCGGAGGGCGAAAAATGGCCCTACGGACAACCCGGAAGTGACTGTTCCTGAACTTCCAGGTTGACCATAGGGCTGTTTTTTACCCTCCAGAGGCTTCAGGGAAGCTCCTAAAGCCTCCGGAGGGTCTACGGTGGTGGGGGGAGAGGCTGTTTCTGCCCTCCCCAGGTTCCTAGAAAGCTTCTGGAGCCCAGGGAGGGTACAAAAGTGTGCCAAAAGCAGGGGGGGCTGCTGATCCTGCGCGCATGCGTGTTGGGGTCACACGTGCATGCACACTGGGGTTGCGCGATGGCATTATGGGTGTGGGCACGCCAGCGCACGACCTCCCTGCGCTCCCCCCGCTTTTGGCAGGTGATCCCAAAAAGGTTAGCCACCACTGGTATAGGGTTTCCTGTCTGAGCAGGGGGTTGGTCTAGAAGACCTTCCAACTGTTATTCTAAGAGTCTGTCTCTTCTTTGGGCTGCCTATGGAGAGGGCCTCCAAATGGAATGGGAATTTGATACGTTCAGAGAGAATCCCACATAATTTTCTATGTTAATTTCTATGTGCTCCTAGTTACTGTCTCTGCTGACTTAAAAGCTTTCATAGAACCAGTTTCGCTGAGGTAAAGAAGGTAAAGATCAGGGCATCAGCTTTAGTTGTTCTCATATCACGTTCCCTACTAATAGAAAGGAGCAAACAAGGAGCACAGACAGAACAGAACAGAACAGAACAGAATTCTTTATTGACCAAGTGTGATTGGACAAACAAGGAATTTGTCTTTGCTGCACAGGCTCTCAGTGTACACAAGGAGAATAAAATACATTTATCAAGAATAAATATACAACAATTAGTGATAGTTAAGGTTACTAATAAGCTATCAAATTGAACTAGAAAACAAATAAAAACAATATAAATTGAAAGATACAAGCAACATGGTTATAGTCATAAGTGGGGAGAGATGGACACTAGGAAGGAAGAGAATAATAATAATGATACATTCTTAGTTAATTATTCATAGTATTGTGGGAATTAGTTGCTAAACAGAGTGATGGCATTTGGGAAAAAAACTGATCTTGTGTCTAGTTGTCTTGGTGTGCAGGGCCCTATAGCGTTGCTTTGAGGGTAGAAGTTGAAACAGATGCGAGGGGTCTGTAGATATTTTCACAGTCCACTTGTGCAATATACAGGTCCTCAATGGAAGGCAGGTTGATAGCAATTGTTTTTTTCTGCAGTTTTAATTATCCGTTGAAGTCTCTGTTTGTCTTCTTTGGTTGCAGAGCCAAACCAGACAGTTATGGAGGTGCAGATGACAGACTCAATAATTCCTCTGTAACTATGAGTACAAGCCAGAGGTGGGTTCCTACCGGTACGGTACGGTACAGCCGTATAAGTAGTGGAAATCAGCCGTACCTTTCCGTACCGTTAGCGATCGTGGACTACCCACGGCCCCTTACTGCTATGGTCCTCTGGCTTGGGCTCACTCGCTCTCCCCGCCTGCCTGGTCGCCGCTCTCTCTCTCTCTCTTGCTCCGCCCGTCCGCACCATGCTTGCCCCGCCCACCACCCACTTCTTTTGCCCGCCCAGCTGACAGAGCGGAAGCAGCGCTGGTCACGGCTGAGAGCTTTCTTTGCCAGCCGACCGCCAAAAAGTTCTCTCTTTTAAAAGCCTCCAGTGATGGAGCATTAGGATCCAACCCGCACTTTAATCAACCAACCAACTGGGGCTTAGTTTGGAACCAGAAGAAGAAAGAAACGGTGAGTGGCTGCGCCCAGGTGGGGGGGGTGGGGGGGGCTGGTGGGGGGGTTAGTGGGAGGGTAGGAGCTAAGAGGTCTCTGAGCGAGCGCTGGGCAAAGAAGCAGTGGACAACCTTACTTTTCAATCATGGGCGAGTGGCTGCATCCAGTTGGGGGATTGGAGGGGGTGACTGAGCAAGCGCTGGGCAAGCAGGCAGGAGGGTGGCCTTGTTGCAACCCCAGCTTTGCATCCAGTCAGCTCTGGTTGCGCACCATTGGTTGGCTTAACGGTAGGGTGCGGGAAGTGGGGGCACTGCCAGGCAGGAGTGGTTTGGCTCAGTTATTCCCCAGTCGGAAAGCGAACCGATTCAAAAAGGATGAAGGATGCAATTTGGGGGTGGCAGAAGATGGGGCAAGCACTCCCTGGGCGCCTGCAGCCTCGAGCCTGCAGCCTCAGAGCAAGCCTTTGCACAGTAAAGAAAATCTTCTCACGAGCGTGAGAATCTTAATTGCCTTTACTGTGCAAATCGCTGCAGGCTCCGAGGCTGCCGGTGTCTGGGGAGTGGGGGGAGGCTACCTGTCTGCCTGCCCCTCCAGAAACAACCTTGGAAGTTTTCAAGCTCACCTGGAGAGGCTTTTTTAAAAAATAGAAAATCCTGAAAAAGCTGCAAGATCTGGAGCAACGGTCGGTTGGTTTTTTTTTGGTGGGGGGGATTCCAAAAACCAGGTTGCCCAGCACCCCAAAGAGGTCCGCGTGGGGCTCTGGCAGCTGCAAAGTGTGGCACTAGGGGCAGAAGTCCTCGGACCCAGCGGGGCAACACAGCTCCAGTAGCAATAGTGTGGCTTCTTGTAGCAGCACGCTGCCCGATCTACCCGGCTTATAGTTGGCGGTGGACACTAGGGCTTCCCCCTACCTCCGCCTGGCTCTCTGCCTCCTCCTTTGCTTAGGCCCCCTTCCCGCTTGGCATAGAAAAGAGGCTCAACTTTAAAATGGGGCAGCTTGGCCCTGGGCCTCCGGGGGTGTTTCTCCACTAGCTGCGTCCCGCTTTGGGTAAATGAGGCAGAGAGGAGGTCGCAAGGCAGAAGAGAAACTTCCTCTGACTTTGCCATTGCCTAGCTCGCCCTTGGCTGGCTCCCGAGCTAGGAGGCAGTGGCCAGTTCCCCCTGCCCTCTGGATTGCCAGCATGAGCATGGCTCTCCAGGAGCTTGGCAACAACGTGAGTAGCAATGGTGGCCGCCCACCCACCTGCTTTCGGTCAAGGGGAAGGCTTGTTTTGCAAAAGTGCAGCGCAGCCGAGGGTTGAAGAAACTGCCCGATGCAAAGGTGGAAGGACGCCATGCCTGCAACTTTTATCCCTCGCCCACCCACCCGCGTGTCCAGGAACTATATTGTGGGAACTTGGGCGTAATTGGTCTTGAGCCTCCTCCCTCCATGCTTTTGCCGGTTGGCTGGCTGTGGGGCATGGGCCCTTTTTCAAGCCGGGTTGAGTCCTTCCTTGGGATGGATGCCCGGACACGAGGGGCACAGGCTAGGACCGGGTGCCCTCACCTGTTTCTCCCAAAGGTGCTTTTTTTCCTCCAAGAGGCAACTGGACTTTCTGTTTTTTCTTTGACGATGTTTCACTTCTTCTCCAGGAAGCTTCTTCAGCTCTGAGGAAGCTTCTGGAGGAGCTGAAGAAGTTTCTTGGAGGAGAAGAAAAAGGTCTTTGAAGAAAAAGCAGAAAGTCCAACTGCCTCTTGGGGGGGGCAAAGTATCTTTGGGACATCCTGGATGACCGAGAATCCCCATAGACATCCTTCATCCTAGCCTTCCTTTCTGATGCCTCCTAGCCTTGCTTGCCTTCCATCCCTTGGGGTGGCCACTCTCCCAAAACCCATGATAGTGGAGCATCAATAAGTCCTCTTGTAGTATCAGGTGGCACACACCCATGGTTTCCTGATTGCCAGGGCTAATTGGGAAATCTAAGCTGGAGAGACCTGGTCTGTCCCGAACTTTTGAAGTTAGTGGGCTCTGGATAAAAGTCCAAACCTGAGTTTGATGCTGACCTAGAGGTTTTTGTTGGAATCCTGGTTTAAGTATTGGAGAAAGACTTAATTCACCCTAAGCTTGTTACTGATTTCATCAATCTTAGAGTGATTTAGAAAAAAAGAAAGAAAGAAAGAAAGAAAGATAGATAGAAAGAAAGAAAGAAAGAAAGAAGAGGCAGAGAAAGAGAAAGAAAGAAGGAAGGAAGGAAGGAAGGAAGGAAGGAGGGGGAAGGGAGAAAGAGGGAAGGAAAGGGAAAGTGAATGAGATATGGATGGATGGATAGAGGGAGGGAGGGAGAGAGAGAGAGAAAAAGGAGAGGAAGGAAGAACCACAAACACTGGCACTAGATGTAGCTTCAGAGCATGCTTTGAAACAGCACAGCAATCCAGGGCTGGAAGGGACCTCAGAGGTCATCTAGTCCAACCCCCAGCAGGAGACCTCATATCATCTTGGTTATTTTGGTGCCCCCAACACAGAGGAGAAATTCCCAGAAATCCCCAGGAATTGCCAACCTTCCCCCCCCCCCCCGTTAAAAAAAAATCTTAGAGCAAAAACTTCATGCAGTATTAAGAAGAATAGAAAAAGGGACTGCTGTGTATCGTTTAATGGACTGCTTAATTGACAAAATGGACGGCTAAATTGGCCACGCCCACCCAGTCACACGACTGCCAAGCCACACCCACACAATAGGCCATGCCCACAAAATAGCTAGTAGAATTTGTGGAAACCCACCCCTGGTACAAGCGATGAGTACAACCTCTATACTTATTGTAAGGTTACCTTAACAGAATCTTGAATCCTCCCCTTTTATTCTCTGGAAAACTAGGGAGGGTCTTTTTCTAAAAGCTTCCAAGGGTTGAGATGCCTTTGACATGACGCTTGTGCAAACTCTGGCACTCTCTTCTGCTTCCCAAGGTCATTCTCACATGGTTGCCCTCAACTTATGATCACGATATGGTCCCCACATTTCCACTGCTAAGCAAGGCAGTTGTTAAGAGAGTCATACCTCAGTTTATGGTTGTTGAGCAAATTACTTTAGTTGTTAAAAAAAATCACGCGGTCGTTAACAAGTCTGGCTTCCCCCTTGGACTTGGCTTGTCAGAAGCCAGCTGGGAAGGATGCAGATGGCGATCACATGACCCTCAATACATGCCAGTTGCCCAGCACCCGACTTTTGATCACATGGCCAGGGGAATGCTGCGACATTTGTAAATGGGCGAATCGGTCAAAAGTCACTTTTTTCAGGGCCATTGTCAGTCTATAGGGAATATATTGTATAGGGTCTCTTGCTTGAGCAGGGGGTTGGACTAGAAGATCTCCAAGGTCCCTTCCAGCTCTATTCCGATTGATTGATTGGTCAGTAAATGAATGGTTGTAAGTCAGAGACTATAGATAGACATAAATGCAACTGTAGCCCACTTTTGCTCCAGGCGTTTTCATGCTCTATTCTCTGTAAGCTACCACCTCTCCTTTAGAGACTATTTGGCAAGCTAGGCCACAACGGTTCGTTTACTGACTGTTCAAAGTTACAACGGCACTGAAAAAAGCGACATGGCTGTGTTTCACAGTTACGACCTTCCCAGCATCCCCATGATCATGTGATCAAAATACGGATGCTTGGCGACAGAGTTCATATTTATGACCATTGCTGTGTCCCTGATCCCCTTTTGCGACCTTCTGACCAGCAAAGTCCAATTCACTTCACAAACGGGTCCCTAATTTATCAACCGCAGTGATTCACTTAACGACTGAGGCAAGAAAAGTCACAAAATGGGGCAAAAATCACTTAGCAACTTGAGTGATATTAACAATTTGAACAATATTAAGAATATAAATTTTGGACACAATTGTGGTCGTAAGTTGAAGACTACCTGTAATTCCTGCACCCCACCAACTATGGCCATGATGGCCAACCTATGGCACGCATGGCACAGGTGGCACATGAGCCGTCAACCCAGCTCAGCTCCACCACCCATGTCAGCACACCTCTCGCCAGCCGGCTGGTTTTCGGGTCTCTGCCACACATGCACGGTGGGCGGGAGATGTGCACTCATGCATGGGGGGGCAGGGCACATGCGAGATGGTTGCACATGTATGCGATGTGGGGCAGCGGGGGGTGGGTCTCATGTGCATGCGTGCAGGTGGGGGAGCACGGAGGAGTGCATGCATGCGTGGGGGCAGGGTAGATGTGGGGGGGGTCGCGCACCAGGGCTGGGTTCCGCTTCTTTTTACTGGCGGTTCGCTTAGAGATGAGCTTTGGGTGCACGGGCGCATGATGCGTGCTATGTGCGCATGCACAGAAGCAAAAAACAAAATGAGGCGCCTACAGCACTGCCGATAGAACCAGTTCAGGTGCATGTCCGGCTGAGTTATTGTCTACTCGGCTGAACCAGTCCAAACTGGTAGGAACCCACCTCTGTCGTGCACGCATGCATGGAGGGGGGGGAGCCGGCAGTCACACATGCATGCAGCAGGTGGGGGAGTGCAGAGGGAGTGTGTCCATGCACAGGGATGAGATGCACATAGGGGGCCACACACACATGCATCGGGGGCAGGAGCGCAGGTGTGTTTCATGCGCACATTGCATTAGAGGTGCGAGTGCCTGCTTTTAACACATGATGATCAAAAGGTTAGCCATCACTAAATTATGGTGTACATACAGTTTATTATGGTGTACAATGCACTCTTCTTTCAATTTCCCACAGAAAACCGAAGGGAATAAACAAATCACTCCATGGGACACTCTAGCCAATCTTTTCTCGAAGATTCCAGAGAAAAGTGAGTCTTAGATTAAAAAAAAACCCACTTCCCTAAAATGAAAAGAGGTGATGTTATACTTGTCTCTTTTTCTGTTTTTTCAGGTGACTCTTATAATCTGAACGGGGAATTCTCCGTAGGTGGTTTATTGAGCCAAGCAGATGTAGACCACTATTACAACTACGAAGGCTCTCTCACTAATCCACCCTGTGCCGAGGCTGTGATTTGGGTTGTCTTTGAAACCCCTCTTCGGATTTCAAAGCAAGTGGTGAGTGGATAAGATCTGATTCGTCTCAGTTTTCAGGAATGGATTCCAAGGTTCTCTGAAAATAGATTGGCCCCTATTAGAGTCAGTGGATCCTCCAATGCTCAGATTCCCGAGTACGTAGGTCGCGAAACCACTATGGATTAGGACATAGTTGCTACAGGTAGTCCTCGACTTTACGACCAGAATTGAGCCCCAAATTTAGGTTGATAAGTGAGGCATTTGCTAAGTGAGCTTTGCCCCATGTTACGACGTTTCTTGCCAGCTTTGTTAAGTGAATCACAGCAGTTGTTAAGTTGTTAACAGGGTTGTTAAGTGAATCCGGCTTCCCCATTGACTTTGCTTGTCAGAAGGTCGCAAAAGGGGATCCACATGACCCCACGGAAACGGCAACTGTCATAAATACGAGTCAGTTGCCAAGCGTCCGAATTCTGATTGCGTGATGATGGGGTGCTGCAAGGGATGTAACTGTGAAAAACAGTCGTAGGGCACTTTTTTCAGCGCCGTTGCAACTTTGAACGGTCATTAAACGAACTGTTGTAAGTCGAGGACTGCTTGGATAAGCAAACACTGTAGATCTAGTTTTGCATGTATCAGGAGGCAAATAAGATGCAATTAGCAGATAGTGATGGAAGTGGGATGGGGCAGGGGAAGTACTGAAAGAGGTAGAGGTAGCCTTCAACTTATGGCAAGTTATTTTATGACTACTCAAAGTTATGACGGCCTCTGAGAAGTGCTTTATGGTAAAGCACTTCCAAGCATCGTAAAATGTTGCAAAATGTGACCTCAAGGTCACGTGACTACACTTCAAGAGCTTGTCAACTGCTCACATTTAGGACTGGTGGCAGGATCCCACGGTCACATGACCCACGATTTGTGATGTTTTTGTAAGTTTATGGCAAAAACTGCCCACTCAGGGGAATGGATTTGCAGACCACTGTTCTGACCGAGGCTTCCCAAGAGCATGAAGTAAACTCCTTTTCCCGACAAAAGCTCCTTTTATTAATTTACTGTGAGTTCTGCTCATTCACATCCAGCCTCCAGTCTTTCAAGGGAGGATTTACAGTCACAGACCTTATCTGGCTTGCAGAGCTGCCAGGCCGATATCTGCAGAACTTGCCAAGGTGTCTCAGAGAGTTAGCCCCGTTGTCTCAGCCCCGTTTGTGAACATAAGTTGAGGGCCATCTGTAGGTTTTATATACAGGGAGTCCGAGATTTATGACTACAATTGAGCACAAAATGGATGTCATTAAGACATTTGTTAAATGAGTTTTGCCCCATTTCACGACCTTTCTAGACACAATTGTCAAGCGAATCGTTGCAGCTGTCAAATTAGTAACATGGTTGTTAAGTGAATCTGGCTTCTCCATTGACTTTGTTTGTCAGAAGGTCACAAAAGGGGACCACATGACCCCGGGACACTGCAACGGTCATAAATCTGCACCAGTTGCCAAGCATCCGAATTCTGATCATGCGGCCATGGGGGAGCTGTGACGCAATGGTCAAAAGGGTGAAAAACAGTCATAAATCAATTTATACATACATACATACATACATACATACATACATACATACATACATGCATGCATGCATACATATATACATACATACATACATACATACATACATACATACATACATCAGTGACGTGCGGTGAGGTTTATGGCTGGTGAAGCTGGTGACGTCATCAGGAAGGCCGGGAATGGGACCACGTGTGCTGGAAGCTGAGGCTGCTTCAGCCTCCAGCACACGTGATCCCATTCCCCGCCTTCCTGAGCGTGCTCCGCCGGCTCGCGCTCCGCAGTCCTTGAAAGCGACTGGGGAACGACGAGAACCTTCCTGCCTCTGCTGGACTTTGCACACTCCTCGCAACTGCAATAGACGTCCAGAAGTGGCAGGGGCTGTTGGGCTGGAAGCCCAAACCCCATTAGCCACAAAAGCCGCTTCTGGACGTATATTGCAGTCGCGAGGAGCGTGCAAAGTTCAGCAGAGGCAGGAAGGTTCTCGTCATTCCCCAGTCGCTTTCGTGGCTTCGTCATCCGGGAGCGCCGACAACATTTCTGCCTCTGCAGCTCCCGGGCGCGGACAGACGGAGGTAGCCAGAGTGGCACCGAGGCAGTCTGGCGGGTGAGCGACCGAGGGTCGGGCTGCCTGATCCTGCATCGCTCGCTCACTCGCTCGCTCTTTCATCCACCCAGACCGCCTCGGCGTCGCTCTGGCTACAACGTCTATTGCAGTCACGAGGAGCGTGCAAAGTACAGCGGAGGCAGGAAGGTTATTGGCGCTTCCGCGAACCCTCCTGCCTCTGCCGGTTGCTCAGCTGGCACCGCCCCGCGCGCGCACCTCCTCCTCCTCCTCCTCCCTCCTCTTCCTTTTCACTCCCCAAAAGCTCTTCTCCTTACCGGAACTTAGCGGGAGCTGTGTAAAAGGGATGGGAGGAAATATATATTATTATTATATATTATTATTTCATGAAGAGAGGTGAGGCTCTGCCTCCCCTGACTGCACGTCCCTGACATACATACATACATACATACATACATACATACATACATACATACATACATTTGTTTTCATAGATTTCGTAGATACCTCCCGCCTATCAAACATTTGGAAACCAGCCCTACTCAACAAACGAACACCACCCACCATCCAGGCCGTTACAATACAAAACAACAATGCACACACAGCCAGCACCAATCAGCACCAATCTACCAATCATGATACAACCACACAACCAATCATTCCACTTACTGAAACAAAGCCAGCACCCATCCCCTCCCACCAAGATTTACAGAAAGACGGCAGCTCCGTTCACATTTTAAGCCAAAGACAGCAGCCTGAAGATGGCAAGTGAGATCTTGCCGAAACGTTGCCAAGACAATCTCAATCTTACATGGGAAAAGACCCGAATACAACAAAACCAGCATATATATTTTCAAATTCTCAAAACAAACACAACACATAAAATCTTCCTTTTTTGCATACTGTAGAAAGTGTATCAGTTGGTTACAAAAGATTTTCGTGCATCTCTTCCATAGTCATCAAACATAATTCATATTAATTCAAGTGTTTTAACCCAGATATTTATACATGTTACTATCATACCCCCATTTTCATTTGACTATAATTGTTTAAATGTCCATCATAAAATATACCAAAATTTAATACATAATCGCATACTAGCATTTCATTTACTATTTCTAAAATCCTCCAATAACACTAACTCTTTATATCTTATTCTAGCTAAACATCCATAATATTCAATAACAAAATTTTCTAATCCTTCTTTCCAAATCATTATTTGCAATTTACATTCAATTTCCTTATGTTGTACCCATGCCTATGTATCCCTTGTTATCATTATCCCTCCTTTATTTGACTATATCATATTACATTTTCCCCCTGATATTCAAAACTTAGCTATATCTAACTTAGTTCTTTTTTTATTAATCTTTGTATATAATCCAAGACGATTTCTAATCTTCCTTTCATAGGTACCATTCAATATTCATATCCTATTATTTCTTATCATGACACTACACATAGTATACATTATTATCATTATAAATTATCTGTTTAACTATATCTATTATCACTAAATTTCACTAAGTTTAGCTAGTTTTAAGTTATATTCTTCCATCTATCAACCTGTATCTTTCCAGTAACGAGGCAATTTCATATCTTCTGCTGTTTGTGGTATCAGTCCTCTTATCTTCTCTTTAATCAACTTTGTATGGACTCCTGTTAGCAGCTCTTTGCTTATAAGGTCTCTCATGTAATTTCAATGCCCTTCTTCTGTTTCCTCAATCATCTTATCTATAATTGTCAGTGGTGTTATCAAAACTATTGCTGAAAAAAATTATCTCTTTGGGTCCATAAATTCTTTTATTTTTTCTTCTTCTGTATCTTGCCATCTGGAATAAATTTCCCCTCCATTTAATTCCTCTTTCAATATTCCACTCTTTCCATTTTCAGAGACGAATCCATCACCATAAATATCAGCAGTTTTAGTTTCTTTATATTCATATTCCTCTTCATTTTTTTGAATTTTAACTGCCATTTTCTCCATTTGATGAACGTCTTCAACTTCCCTGTCATATTTTGCTGTTAAATGGACTAAATCATCCAACTTCTGTTCAATCCTCTTGCATGTATTTGATAGTTTCTGTATTTCTGAAAATATCCTTTGCAGACTTAAGCCTCTTTCTCCTGCCGTGATAGCGCCATTGTTTTCAACTATGTAAACACTATTATTCTAATTTAGTAGCTTTTAATCACCTCTCTCTGGTTAGAAATACTTCAAAGGAATATCTGTTTTTTTCTTATCGCTCTCTGTAAACAAGCAATAAGACCTTGAGGTACCAGCCGAGATAATCTGTGAAAAAATACACAAAGCCTAACTTCCGCAGTTAGCCACAATGCCGCAAATTTTTTCCTTTTTAAAAAGAAAATGTCTTTTGTATTTCAAGTTGAAGAGAAAGTCCAATTCTTAAATAAGTTAGAAAAACATCCACAGTAATGACAGATGTGAATTTTAGACCATAGGTTACAGAGAGTAATGAGAAAAAAAGAAAATAGAAGAAGAAAGCTTAATCCATTCATTTTAAAGGTCTTACACAAATTCCGTCCGTGAAGATAGCATTGAAAAAAGAAAGATAACCCCCTGTCAAAAACCATTCCAAATTTAATTCTGCCGCTTATTTCTTCTGTTCTCCAATTTAAATTTATTTTAAGTTTTTTATAGGCAGTCACACTTAAAACAATAAAAATTCCTCACCAGCTGGAAACACTTTCTCTTTCCATATCCTCCCATTTTGGAGCCACCCTGACTTCGTCAGCCAAATGGCTGGATTTTTTGTCACCAGCTTGAAGACTTTCTCTTGGATCGATCAGGGACTTTGCGATGTTCCCGAGATCAGCAAGACGTATTCTTCCTGTTCACCGTCTCTGCGGGACGGTTTAGGTCCATTTGGACCCCCCAGTGGCAAAAGTGTCAACTGCGATCTCAGAGCATTGAGATCGCATGCTGTATCATCGCGACTTTGGCCCCACCTCTCAGTCATAAATCAATTTTGAATGGTCACTCAATGGCCACTAAATGAACTGTTGTAAGTCAAGGACTACCTGTACATCTAAGCCTGCTGAGATGAAATCACATTGTGCATTTAAGCCCCAAGATGTTATTTTTAGAATAGACAGGTAGTTCCTCAACTTACAACAGTTCATTTAGTGATTTATTCAAAGTTAAAACATCACTGCAAAAAGTGACTTACTGGCATGACACTTTTTCACACTTACGACCATTGCAGCATCCCCAGGGTCACATCAACAAAATTCAGACCCTTGGCAACTGACTCGCATTTATGACCATTGCAGTGTCCCGGGGTCACGGCATCCCCTTTTACAACCTCCAGACAAGCAAACTCAATGGGGAAGCCAGATTCACTGAACAACTATGTAGAAATAATGTTCATAAAAATCAGGCAAAGTTCACTTACCAGCCGCCTTGCTTAGCAACATAAATTCTGGTCTTAGTTTTGGTTGTAAGTTGAGGACTAACCTTTTTCCACATTTCTTGCCTGAAATGGCAGGAAATTGACTGGTTGTAATTTGAGGAAATAGAACACGCTCTGGACTGAAAATCAGGTATCTTTACTTAAGATATTAAGCCTCTGAGTTCTGGACGAATGAAGTAACTTTTTGCTGTCTCCTCTCCTCTCCTCTCCACTATTGATTTTTCTCTCTCCCTTCTTCCAGGCTAACATAATGACAACCTCACTATACTATACTACCGTGCAGGAGAACAAACGAATGCAGAACAATTTCCGTCCTACGCAGCCCTTAAATGATCGAAGTGTCTGTTACTACACAGACCATAGATCAATCTTCACCTGCTTGGCCCATTGTATGGCCCCTTTGTTTTGAAGAGGATTTCAAATTCTCTTGAACAGGATTTGGTCTTCAGATCCTGAATGCTGTGAGTCTAATTTTTCACAACATTAAATAAACTCAGTAATATCCATAAAATGTTAGTTGTGGTTTTTAAATTAAGATGGTATTTATTACTTTATATATTCGGTAGATATCGCATCCTCTCAGCCGCAAAAACCCTTCTTTTCATGAGTTTTAATAGAAGCTGAAAATAAAAGATTTTGAAAAGAGATTTAGGATGTAGTAGTGCTTTGCCTACCCTGATTTCAAAGGCATCTAAAATATGGTGGTTTCTATTTTTTTTTAAAAAGGCTATTAACTCAAATATAGATAAGATGCCATAAAATTCTCCTGAGAGAATCTCCAGATCCTTCTAATCTAGAAATTAGGGGATATGTACAATACAGATGGTCCTCATTTAGCAACTGACTCATATAGCAACCATTCACAATTAGGACGGTGATTAAAAAACTTTGTGACCAATCCTCTCATTTATGACCTTCACAGATCTATAAAGCAAAGAAGAACAGAAAAAAGATCATTAGCACATTTGCTTAGCTTACTGACTGAGTTGCTGATCTCAGTTGTGGTTGTTAAATGAGGACTTCCTGTACAGTACTCCAGCGAGCCACCTTTATGGTGACAGAGTTTACAGGTTGACCTAAATTCAGGGCAAGACAGGTTCAAATCACCACTCCATCACAAGGTTTATTAAATAATTACAGGCTGCCAATTATCTACACCTAACCTACCTCACAAAGTTAATATGAGGACACAGTGGTTGGAATGGAAGCAGAAACAAAATGCTGATCTCCCTGAAAAGGAAGGTCAGTATAACTAAGGACAACAGCCACCCCAACAGATTTAGGGGATATTGAGACGGTTGAATTGTGGTAACAAAGTGTGACCTAGAGAAAGGACATATCTTCCTTGAGCTGTCAAATACTTTTAGCACAAGTTATATATTAAAATCACCTGAAATATTAGTACTGCTTTAAAAAGCCTTAGTAAGGTCACATTTGGAATACTGTATCCAGTTTTGGTCACCACACTACAAAACAGATGTTGAGACTTTGGAAAAAGTGCTAAGAAGACTAACTAAGATTATTAAAGGCCTGGGAAATAAAACATATGAAGAAAATTTGCAGATTTGGCTAGTCTAGAGAAAAGAAGGACTAGGTGTGACGGGATGGGACATGATAGCAGTATTCCAATATTTGAGAGGTTGCCACAAAGAGGAGGGGGTCAATTTATTTACCAAAGCACCTGTCAGGACAATTAACCAATGGAACAGAAGTTGCCTTCAGACATTGTAGGTGCTTCATCATTGGAGGTTTTAAAGAAGAGATTGGACAACCATTTGCCTGAAATATATAGGGTCTCCTGCTTGAGCAGGAGGCTGGACTAGAAGTCCTCCAAGGTCCCTTCCAGCTCTATTCTGATATAACCAGACAAACTACATACATTCACAAACCCATCCTGACGAGCTGATTGCTGAATACATTCATCTAAGGACTCAATTGGGCCCTGCAGTTAGTCCTCCACTTACAACCATTTGTTTAGCGATGGTTCTAAGTTACAATGGCACCGAAAAAGGTGACTTATGACCATTCCTCGCACTTAAGACTGTCATAACATCCCCAGGGTCGGTGATCAAAATTCAAGCACTTGGTAACCAGCATGAATCTATGATGGCTGCAGTGTCCTAAAGTCATGTGATCACCATTTGCAACCTTCCCAGCTGGCCTCCGACAAGCAAAGTCAACAGGGGAAGTTAGATTCACTTAACAACTGCAGTGATTTACTTAACAATCATGGCAAAAAAGGTTGTAATATTGGGCACAACTCACTTAACAACCCCATTGCTTAGCAATGAAAATTCTGGTGCAAACTATGGTCATTAATCAAATACTAGCTGTATATTTGTTATAGCTTGTTGCTGCATTGGTTTTTTTTTGAAAAAATAGCCTGTGGCATGAAGGGCCATAGGTTAGGATTGTGGCATTAAGAGGGAGAAACCTCATTTCTTATAACTATCACTGTCCCGATCTGAATTACTGCCTTCTCCCACATTTAATTATTTCAAAACAACAGTAAAAATTATCCCTACGTGACAATCGCCATCTAATTTAGCAAGGTCACATTTTATTCATAGATTCCCCATGAAACTATTTTCATTTTGTGAATCCCTGGGAAGAGTAACATTCCTAAGAATTTCCACATAAAAAGATGTGTTTTTCCCTCCACACCCCCTAAGAGCAGCATGTAGCAGTAAAGTATACATTGGCTTCAGTTTGTTATATTTTCCGTTCACAAATTCGACTTTACAGCAAAAAGAAGCTAGTTCTGGTATCAAGTTGGGAAGTTAGTTATGGGTGATAATTCCCTCCCTTTGTTATTTACAGACGATCTTGGCCTGCTGTTCTAAAGTAGAATAAAATATGGATTAAAATATAAGAATGAAGATGTGGCATAAAAGGGACAGTTAGAAGCTTACTTAAAGGGACAGGGAAATGTCATCAGCCTTCAACCACAACATGTTCCAGCAAACATCCCTATGTCAAAAGTCCAAAACCACAAGGTTCAATTAAAGTTCGCATAAAGACACATAGTCAGTACCTATGGCCCAAGACAAAAGGAGAAGTAAGACCCCCATCTCCTTATAAGGCTTTTTCCTCAAGGTAACCAATTAGAAATGAGTTAAGTGTTTCCGTGTTACGCTGCCTTTGAGAATGTATAAGAATGTGTGCTTCGATAATGAAGTTGTTCAGAACTTGTAATGCTAGCCATGGGTAGCTTTCTGAACCTGGCTGCCAAATAAACTTTTCCTGTATCCTGAGAAATCTAAGCGTGTCATTTTCTGCAACAATTCTGGTGACCACAGCAGGACTTAGAGTGATATTTTGCTGAGGACTGAACAGACCAACTGGTGCCCCATCAAGGCCATTTTGCCCATCTTCAGGTGTCGATGGAGACCTTTCTCCGGGAGAGGGCTGATGATCTCCCTTGGGCACCTGGAGGACACCACCGATCCAAGAATCTGACCAGGATCAGGACAAGTTAATAAAAATTACGCCAGCTGAGAAAGAAGACGCCTGCAGGCAAGAATCAAAAGAATTGTAGACCCACTCGGTTAGGAGTGGAAGAGGGGGCCCGATCACCCCCCTGAGCCCGGGATAGCATCCCTTCCAAACGGAACCGGTGTATCCTATGAGGCTCTAGGTTTGTGTGGGAGGTTAATCTGCTGCAGTTCCTGTTGGTGACCATGAGCTCCGGGACCGCAGGTCAGCAGAAGGTGTGTTAGAAATAGAACATGGGAGGGGGGAGCATTCCCCTCCAATGCATGTTGAAAAAAACTTTAAGAAGGTTTTAGTAAAGTCTCTGGCAGAGAAATTATCCTCACCCCCATTGTACAAGCCTCAAGGAGGAAAGAAAAAGAAAAAGAGAGTCTCAATGAAACATTTAGTTCCTGTGCTGTTTTAACTTGCATGGTTGACCTTGATGATGTGTTTAAGTGTGTGTGGTTTTTTTTTTTTTTTTTGTTAAAAAGAAAGAACAAACCGTCCTATTAGGTGGGGCCAGGAGAAAGAAAACCAAAAATGTTATCGAAGGGACAGATCAAGCGGACCACAAATCTGGTCCAAGGGAGCAGTTGAGATAAAAACTCAAATTGCCCCTAAGGGAATATTATTGCCAGAAGCTGAGGGGGAGCTACATAAGGTGTGGATATATGCTCCATTTTCAATGGCTGATTTATATAATTGGAAAAATCAAATTCCTGCTTATAGAGAAAATCCAGATGATATGCATGTCCTTTTTGCATCATTTTTCTGAACTCACCAGTCTGCTTAGGCTGACATACAAAGTCTGATGGAAATTTTATTAACCCCAGAGAAAAGAAGGCTGGTGAAGGTAACCATGAATAAGCCTTTGCAGAAGGATCATGCAAAAGATCCAGACTAGACATGGTTACTGAAGGAACCAGATTGGGAACCTCATACATTCAGCTGCAAAACTATTGGACCTTAGTTTTGTTAGGATTCAAACAAAAGTTAAGAATTTAGGGAAGGTTTATTAAATTCACCCGAAACAGGATGAAAATCCAGGGGAATTCCTAGAATGCATTATCAAACCTTTGGGCAATATACCACATTAGATCCTGAGGTTGAAGAAATAAGAGAATGGTCAATATGATCTTCATTGGTCACTCTGCAGATGACATTAGGATAAAAAAGGGGGACCAGGAAAGGCGTCTCTGAACTTGTGGAATGAGCATACAAAACGTATTTTAAGTGGGCTCAAAATCTCAGAGAAGAAGGAACTTCAAAGAGCAAGAAGAAATGTAATTGTTCTTGCCGAGGCCCTTAGACAGGAAAAGTGGGAGGCCAGGGGAACTGCCGGAAGAATTGTCGAGGAGGGGCCAATAGTTAGAATCCCACACCCAGTGAGAGAAAGAGCCCTCCAGTTAGCAAAAAGGAAGCCATGAAGGTCTGTGTGGCTTGAATAAAAGGAAATGGCAAATGTGAGGTCAAAAAGAGTCACCCCGAAAAAAAGCCTCTCCTAAAGACCGCACCCTATGAAGAGGAAGGTCTCCCTCCATATGCTCCTCCTTATCATACAAGGCAGCTACAGAATACTAGCAGTAGGACAAAGTTACCAGTGGGAATAGCAAAAAGTAAGAAAGTCCTTTTTGCAGACCCCCCTCCAGGACTGTCAGGCACTAATTCTTAAGGGCTTAGAGCAGGCTGCAAAACCTCCAGTGACGAAGTCCAAGCCTTCTCTTGTAAACCAAAAACCAGACGAAAGTCCCGAAGCCTTCTTCCAAAGGCTGGTTGAAGCATATAAAACATCCAATCAATCCCCTGGATCCTGAAAATGCCCGCATGCTAGTCATGGCTTTGATATCTCAGAGTGCCCCGAACAATTAATGGAGATTGCATGAAAGGTCTTTGTGAAAAGAAGAAAGAAAGAAAGATGACAACAGGCAACGTAAAGCTGAATTCCTGACAGTTGCGTTGTCAAATAATTCCAAAGTCAAAAACAGAGGTCGATGTAATTGGTGTAAGGAAAAAGGCCTCTGGTTCTGCAAGCCTATTATTTTCTATTGTCCACTAACAGGAGAATCAAGCTGGGACTTTATCATGCACTTTGATTACTCTCTACACTGGGGGTGTCAAGGCCCCGGGGGCTGGATCTGACCTACAGGGTGCTTAGATCTGGTTCGCAGGGCCGCTCTTGAAGCAGCAAAGGACTAGCCCGTGGTGCCTCTTCTAGTGAAAAGGAGCTCCTTTTTCGCAGGCAGAGGGTTGCAGGAGGGCTGTTTCCCTAAATTTTCGCTGGCAGAGGGTTGCAAAAGGCCATCACAACAGAAAATGGAGCTTGGGAGCCCATTTTTGCTGTCATAGCACTCAGGCCACCACAGGTGCCCCCAACATCATGTTGAGCTAGCCATGCAATGGTGGGTTCCAGATCCCGGTGCAACTGGTACGGTGCAACGGGGCCCGGTGTCCACCACATGAGCGTATGCAGCACATGCGCACAGACACACAGCGTGTGCATGCATCCTTATCTCCTGTGATCCTCCATGATGCCTCTGCGACGCCTCCACGATGCTCCAGTTACTCGGTGGAGTGTTGCACAGGCAGCATACGCTCTGGGCATGTGTGCGGAAGCACTGAAGAGCTCAAATACCGGTAACGAGCACGGGCGGGCGGGTGGGCCCTCCGGAGCACCGTACCGGAACAGTACCTGGTGCTCCTGACAGGCACCGGTGCACCCGTACCGGGGTGTACTGGTAGTAACCCACCACTGTAGCCATGCCCCCTGCCCCCCCTCCAAGGTCAACCTTGTTGCGGTCCTCAATGAAATCAAGTTTGACACCCCTGCTCTACACTTTTGTTGTGGCCTGCCAGCAGCCAGCACATCTGGCAGCAGATCCAGAGAGTGACGAGGTTGGGGTGGAATAGAGTCTGGAAAAGGCTCTGTGTCACAGGCAGAGAGGGGGCCAGGGCTATCTGAAGTTATCAGCTGCCTTCAGAGTCGGGCATCAGTGGGGAAGAAGAACAGCTGGAGCCTGTTCCCAGTGTGCGCATGCACAGAGCTGCCAGGAGAAGGGAACAGCTAAGGAACAAGGGTCCACTTGGGAGTAAAGCCACAAGTGGATGGTGAATGCCATCCCCCACAGAGAAAATAAAAGAGGAGCGAAAGGGGAGGGGAGTTTGCAGGAGACAATTAGTTCAATTCATTAGGATGAAGATCTGTTCCTCACTTCTTGCCAAGTATTGTCTGCTACAGAGTGGCATTTGGGAGACATCAGCCTGGCAGCTCTCCAAGCCTGATAAAGGTCTGTAATTGTGAAATATCTTGAAAGACTGTTGGACGGGACTTTGCTGGAGAGGAATTCACTTTAAATAAAAGGGGTTTTATCGGGACAAGGAGTCGGCCTCATGCTTTTGGGAAGCTTAGGTCAGAACAACTTTGGGACTTATCCTGCTTGACCAAGGAGAGGGTCCCCCATTAACCATGTTTAGAGGACAGTAACATTCAAACATACATCCTCCATTCAACTCTAGCCTCTGGTGAAGGCAATTTCTGCCTTACTTGTCTTGCTCCGGACCAAAAGTAGTGTTTTGCTACCTCACAAACTTGGTACAATGAGCCCTGCCAGCTGAGCCACACTGACTTTCTGGCAAGCATCTCAGTTCTGCATCATGGCAGAAACACATCCTTCCTTCCTGTCATACTTTTTGTGGCCATTTTGTCGCAGGCTGAACATCTTTCTTTGTTTACAATAGATCTGTCTAACCTTCTGTTACTTTCTTCCAGAGCCCCAATAAAAGTGTGAGGGGTGAACTTTCTATCTGCAGCCTTCTGCATTACTCACTTTCTACTATGCATGCCCAAGATGGTGTCCTGTCACGTTTGAGGAGAGCTTCGGGGAGACGATTGTCCTTCTTGGGGCTTGCAGGGGTACCCTATTCCATCGTTGGTTCCAGGTCCAGTTATGAGAACTTCCTGAGACCTCGGGGATACCCTTGAGCTGCGATGTCCTGCCTTATATCCGGACTATCGTGGGTGAAATGGGGTGGTTAGCGGTGAAAGGAGAATGGAGAGCGTCAGCTGCCGGCGTGGGTGTGGTCAGCAGCTGGGGTGGGACGCCTGGCCTGGGGTCTCTGCAGCCAGCGTGGGTATGGTCGGTGGCGGGGGCGGGGATGCCCGGTCTGGGGTCTATACAGCTGCCGCTCCCCACGCCGTGGTATTATCGGGTTGCTCCCCCCCCTCCTCCTTGCTTATGAACATGATAAATTAGATCAGCAGGGAGGGGCTGAGGCAGCTGGCACGGATACTAACGCCAGCGGAAGATGGCTTCGGGAGTTGGCGTGTTCGCAGTTGGAGTGGGGGGGTCCTTTGCTGTGCCCCCCCGGTATTACCATCGTTGCCTGGGCCACCATACTGTACCATTTGGCCATTTAATCCCCCCTCCTGTGATATTATGGACTGGGTCAATGGAGTGCGGCCCTGGTGATGGATGTGAGTGCGGCTGGCATGGGCAGAGCTTAGCTGTGGGAGTCGGAGTTGGAGCAGCCGCCGATGCCGCCACTGTCCTCGTTGCCGCGATCACTGGCCACTTTACCACCTCACAATCTAGCATCTGCTGCGATTTTGGACAGCTGTCCATTACCCTTACATGTTGTCCCCAACACCGACTATTTTTATGATGGACATAGCTTCCTGCTACCCTTTGAACACTGCCGGCTGCCCCTCCGCCTGTGAACATGTCATCTCCTCGTTCCATCTCCCCATGATGTCATCCCGTTTGGTTGATGCCACACTCTCCTCTATGTTGTACTGTGACAGAACTTTATTCCCTCCGCGAACTCCCTCTTTCCCAGGGATGGCCTTTTGAACTATCAAGACGCTTCCTTAATGACGGATCTTGGGATCCCAAGAGGTGGCATGTGAAGAAGAGACTTCTTAAGGGTTTTTTACAGGGGCTTTTAAACCAAATTTTGAGGGGGGGAGGGGGGTTGATTTGGAAGGCTCAGACAGTCTTGGGGGGGGGGAGTCTGCCAGGGCACAGGCCAGAGCTAACTAATGGGCGCGGGTTGGGAGGGCTAGGAAGGGTTGGGATTCCGGGGGAGACATTAAGCCATTCCATTGGGGGGTTCACCATCTCTACTGTTTGTGGGAGAGGCAGATATGGTGGGGGCCGAGGGCCAAATGATGTTCAGAGGACACGGGTTTGCTGTTTAAGAGCAATCGCGCATTCTGACCCTCATCGCCCTTCTCGCACCCCCGGGTGCTCAGGATTACAGGACCCTGGTCTCTGGCTGGTGTCGCTTAACGCCAGGTCCGTGGTACATAAGGCTCCCCTCATTTACGAGAGGCGACGTTTATGCCAGAGCAGTCCCAAAAGAGAAGCTGATCTCCCAGACCTAGAAGAGAGAACTGCAGAAGCCCTGTTCTGCCCAAGGGGGGCCCTGGGGGCAGACAGTGGAGCTCATCAGGATGGGGAAGCCCCAGCAGCAGCAGCAGCCACGAGAACCCTTCCAAGAGGAGGAGCCCCCCCTGCAGACGCTGAATGGCAAAAGTTCCTCCGCTTGGTGTGAAATTTGGAGGTGACCCAAAGAAACTAGGATTTTTCCTGGTTCAAGTCTGGAATTTCATGCAACAGTTCGGAGAGGATCTCCCCACAGAAGAAGCCAAGGTAAGAGTTGTTACCATGGCGCTGGAGAACAAGGCAGCGGCATGGATGGTTGCCCTGCATAACAATGACTCCCCCCTCCTGAGATTATAATAGATTTATGGCCGCCCTGAGAAAATGCTTTGATGACCCACTCATGGAGTGGAAGGGCAGAATCAGAATGAAAACCCTTACCCAGGGGAAGAACCCAGTGGCTGATTACATACAAGAGTTTTGTGAATTCTCCGTTTATATGCAGGATAGGTCAGAAGAAGCTTTAATGGACAGTTTTATGGATGGCTTAAAAAAGATATATACCAAAACTGTGTAAACAGCCCCCCCCCCCTCGTAACTGGCAATGCTGGTACGAATTGGCAGCAGACGTGGAGATCGATCTGAGAGACAAGTATTGCGAAGACAGTGAGAAAGAGAAAGCTACCCCTCCCACCCACCCCCAAAGGAACTCTGAAAGGAGGAAAAGTTGGTCTACAAGCAAGCCCTGGTCTACACCTGCTTCCGTTGTGGAAAGGAGGGGCAACGGGCACCAAATTGCCGTTCCAAGATTAGCCCAAAGCCCTCTGCCAGGGGTGGGGAGAGGAAACCAGACAACCTGGGAACAGAAGGGACACCGCCATGAAAGGGGTGGAATCTGTTGCGCAATTCCCTCCCATCCCAAGAGAAGAAGAACGCTCCTCCTCATCAGGGGAAAGGGAAACCGAATCCGATTATGACCGTCTGGTAAGTTCCCAATCGGGCCCCATGACCATCCCAGTAGAACTTAAAGTGCCCTCTACTGCCGCCCAAGCAAAAATGCTGGCCCTTTTAGACTCAGGATGCACATGTTGCATTGTTAGCCCGGAAGTGGTGGAAAAAATGGGCTTGAAACTGAGAACTTTGAAAGTCCCCATTGCTTTTTGCCAGCTAGATGGATCTATAGCTGGGGGTGGGGGGCTCCTGCCCATTTTCTGACTGAACCTATAGACATTGTGACACCAGGGATGGACCAGCCTCTCATACTGGGCTTACCCTGGTTACGTAAATGGAACCCACACATCAACTGGAAGAAAGGGTGTTTGCGCATCTGATCTGCTAAACCTCCTGAGGGAGAAGGGAGGGTTTCCAATATTACCAACCTAGCGGCCGCGGTGCAGAAAAAAATTGAGGGGGAGGAGAAAATCCAAAGGAATATTGGGACCTAAAGGACGTTTTCAGTGAAAAATCCTCTGATAAATTACCCCCTCACCACGCAACAGATTGCAGCATTGAGATCCTCCCAGGAATAAAACTTCCAAAACCCCAGATTTACTCAATGACCCCACGCGAAATGGAAGAATTACGGAAGTTTATTGACAAAAATTTGAAAAGGGGGTTTATTGAACCTTCTAGGCCACGTGTGGCCACTCCTGTGTTGTTTAGAGAAAAGAAAGATGGCTTCTTTCATCTCTGTGTTAACTACAAGAATCTTAGTAGTGTGTCCGTGGAAAATGTATACCCCTACCTCTGATGCAGGATATGTTGGCCCAATTGGGTAAAGGGAAGATCTTCATGAAATTGGTCCTAAGAGAGGTCTACTACAGAGTCAGAATCAAAGAGGGAGATGAATGGAAAACTGCTTTCAACTGCCCACTCGGGTGTTTTCAATTCAGAGTACTCCCATTTGGCCTACAGGGGGCGCCAGCTGTTTTCATGCAATTAATAAATGAAGTTTTACATGAACACCTGTACAAGGGCATGATGGTCTTCCTTGACAACATCATTATCTACACAGAAACATGTGATGAACACGTGACTTTAGTACGATCAGTACTCAAGAAACTCTGGGCCGCAGAACTTTATGCCAAATTGTCTAAATGTGAATTTCATCAAGAGAAAATTGATTACTTGGGCTACTGCATCTTCCACAACGGCATCGAGATGAACCCAGTGAAAGTCCAGGTTGTAACTGAATGGGTATCCGCAAACACGAAGTTTTTTGGGATTTGCTAATTTTTATCGTCAATTTATCCCCTCGTTTGCGAGCATTGTTCTGCCCATTATAAATCTCCTAAAGTCAAAAGGGGAGGCCAAGCCTAGCCCAGGTAAGCCTTTGAGTTGGACTATGGAGGGTCAAGCCGCTTTTGAGAAATTAAAGCGACTCTTTGTAGCTGGACCCGTTTTGAAACCCAGATATGGAGGAACCATTTATCGTTCAAGCTGATGCCAGTGATGTGGTGGTGGGGGCAGTATTATTTCAAACGAACACTGATGGAAAATTGCAGCCATGCACTTACACCTCTCGCAAATTTACAGAGACAGAGAGATGATGGGCTATATGGGAAAAGGAAGCCTTTGCGGTCAGATAGGCTTTGATGACCTAGCGACATTTCCTAGAAGGGGCAAAACACCGTTTTGAAGTATGGACTGATCATAAAAATTTGGAAGCATTGAAGACCCCACGTAAGTTATCTCCTAAACAGGTGCGTTGGGCGCAACATTTCAACCATTTCAACTTTACCCTCAAGTACATTCGGGGGGGGGGGGGGGGGGAAGAGCCTTATGGCTGATGATTTGTCTAGGCTTCCCCAATACAACAGCTCTAAGCTGAGCTTAGTTCACCCAGTCATCCCAGCAAAAAATCTAGCTGCCCCAGTGATTACTAGAAGCTAAGGCATTTCGAATTTAGAAGTCATGACAGACCTCATGTGCAAACTCAAGGTCCAATGACTGGTTCAAGGAACATTCAAACGAATGCACTATGAAGAATGGACTGGCTTGGGTAGGGGCTAAATTATATGTTCCTGCTGACCTGAAAACTATTGTTCTTCAACGGGCCCACGATTCGAGAATGGCAGGCCATTTTGGATTTGTAAAGACTTTACATCTGGTTAAGAGACAATTTTGGTGGCCTTCATTGAAAAAAGACATTGAGTCCTATATAGCCAGTTGTCACGTTTGTGCTGCCGCAAAGTGCCCACCGGGAAAACCCCAGGGCCTTCTCCAAGGTGTGGCCCGCCCTGAGGCCCCATGCAAGGAGATATCGATGGATTTCATTGTCGAATTGCCAGAGAGTCTAGGAAATACCGTGATTTGGGTAATTACTGACCTGTTTTCCAAACAAGTTCATTTTGTACCCTGTTCCAAAATCCCATCAGTGAAGTCGCTAGCTAAGTTGTTTATTTCACATGTATACCAGTTACATGGGGTACTGAACACATAATTTTGGATAGGGGGGTCCAGTTCACCTCCCTCTTCTGGAAAGAGTTTCTGAAGCTAATTGGCTCTGCCCAGGGGCTAAGCTCCGCCCACCATCCTTGCACTAACGGGGCTTGTGAACGGACTAATTCTGTTTTGGAACAGTACCTCCGGTGTTTCATCAATTATCAACAAGATAACTGGGCTGAACTGTTACCACATGCTGAGGTGGCATACAACATTACTCTGTACACAGGAGGAGACGACTTCCGATCCCCGAAGGCGACGGACGTGGGCGTCCGCTGCTCCCCTTTTCGGTGGGCTCCCTTTGGGAGCACAGGGTGCCTTGGAGGGGCGCCCTGCCACAGGACGGCTTGCTGGGACCCCCTGGATTGGCAGCGGCCGCGGGGTGTGTGTCTCCAGCTTCGCCCCAGGAGCCGGGAAGTGCAGGAGGTGCACGGCAGTGCTGCATATCGCCGCACGTCTTCGCCAAGCGGAGCCTGGAAGGAAATAATCAATTCGAAGGCTACAGCTGAAGTGCGGTGAGGTGGGAAGTCTCCCCAAGTCTTTTGCTAATTTATTCAATTGATGAACTGCAGTCTTGTTAAAACTCCGTTTCAATCTTTGGAAGAGTTAAGATTGGAGGGGGGGGACTCCACCCCCCTCAGAAAAGCGGCATTTGTAATATCTCTCCCTCTCAGAGGAGAGAGAGAGAGAGAGAGCTTTAAATGGACTTCCACTTCTCTTAAGAAATGGGAGGATGACTTTTTATCACAATTGCAAGAGAAAGGATGGTTGGGCTGATCCTTCTTTAAACTACTTATGAGAACTTTGGACTTGCTGTTTCCTGACCTCCTGTGAAGGCTGAGACAAGATGGCCAACTTCCTTCTTCTTCTTTGACTTCACGAATGAGATTCCTCTCTTGGAAGATTTTCTGGCTTTGAACTTATTTTCCACCCCAGAGATTTCTAGGAGCCTCCTTTACTATATACTTCCCTTGGATCTGGAATACTGGACTCAACTATTTGGCTAAGAGCAGCATTGGAAGTCTAATATTCCCTTTTGGGTTTGCCTGCCTCGTGATCTCTCCCGGTTGTGCTTTTCCACAGACGCCATTTCTTTGCACAGACTTATAACTATCTCTGAGTTTCATGATGGGTCCTAAAAAATTACCGCCTGGCAAGGCTTCTTCGGCCCCGACATCTTCTACGTCCAGTCCGATTACTCAACAGTCACAACTGGGGTCATTTCTACAACCTAAAGCCCCCGAAGAGATTTCAAAGGATGTATCCGTTCACCAGATGCTTCAATCTCTCTTAAAGGGACAGGACGAATTGAAAAAACAACTGACAGATTTAAATGATCAGCTCAGAGAAACGCAACAGCAAGCCACACAAAATAAACAGAGAATAGGTGTACTGGAGGAGGGGGTGGTTGGGATGAGGGAGGAGGTTAGGACAATCCAAAGAGGGAATGTAGAATTTGAAAACCACATGATAAAAGTGGAATTCGAAAGGATGTCTTTTTTCCTTAGATTTCAAAATTTGCCAGAAACTGAGAATGAAGACCTTAAGGAGATTATGACCACAATATTAGCAGAATACATTAACAGAGATAAACAGAAGCTCTGGTGGAATATTGACCTGATTTATAGGATTAATTCAGCATACGCTAGAACACACAATGTTCAAGGGAAGTCCATGTTAAATTTCTTAGAAAGACCACAAGAAATGAGGTCCTAGGGCTCAAAGGGTGGGACCACTAAAATATAAACACAAAGAAATAACCATTCTTAAACAGATTCCAAAGAAAGTAAGAGATAAGAGGAAGAAATATTCCTCTTTAGCAAAGGAGTCTGGTTTAGGTGGTTATTGCCAGAAGGTATGTTGATTTTCTGGGAGGGCAGCAGAATTAGAATTAACACTGTGGTGGAAGCGGAGGCTTTCATTAAAAAACACAATGCCCTTCTAGACGAAACAGGGGATGGTACACAAGATATGAAGGAGGGAGGGGCCGAGGCTCTGCCAGAAGACAGGAGGAAGGATCCAACACTGAGAAGACTCAGGTCACAAAAATGAATTGAAACTTTATTGCAATTGTTGTTACAATGTAATTTTTGGAAGTGATACAAAAAATGATTGAATACACTGATGATTTAATGTAAAACCAAAACTGCCAATATCTACTCAAATGTTGATGCTTTTCTATTATTATTATTTTTTGTAAAGTTACGAGATTTGGGGGAATTACCTTCCCTCGCATGATGTAGCTGTCAAAATTTTCTATACCCTTTCTTTACCCTTTTTCCTTTAAAAAATTTGTAAAAACCAATAAAAACTTTTCAAAACAAAACAAAACATTACTCTGTACACAGCAGTACCGGCTTGACCCCTTTTAGAGTTATCGTGAAATATCTCTGGACTTGTTCGATTGTATTAATGTCTGATATGCAGTGTGGGTGCCAGACAAATGAGCTGTATTCAAGAATTGGTCTCTGAGTAATGTTTACAGTAGCTAGCAGTTTCTCTAATTGATGTTTCTCGTTCTTTGCAGTAACAAAGCAATTTCTTCACAAGGAGTGTATAGTCTGACAAGAACTGGTTTAAACCTGCTAAAGACAAGAACTGTATGTAGATCTGAACTCCAGTAACTTGCAAACTCATTATAATGTGACAGCCACACCTCCTGATATGATGAGCATGAACAAGATCATAATCAGGTTTTTTTTTGGACGTGATGAAATATTTCATGGTACATGTAAAGTTGCTGAGCATGAATGCTATATCACAAATGATTCAAATGACGTTCACCAAAGAAATAACTCGTTGTTGTGATTGTTAGTTGCGAAGTCATGTCCAACACATTGCGACTCCATGGACAATGTTCCTCCAGGCCTTCCTGTCCTCTACCATCCTCTGGAGTCCATTCAGACTCACACTGACTGCTTCAGTGACTCCATCCAGCCACCTCATTCTCTGTCATCCCCTTCTTCTTTTGCCCTCCATCTTTCCCAAGCATTAGGCTCTTCTCCAGTGAGTCCTTCCTTCTCATTAGGTGGCCAAAGTATTTGAGTTTCATCTTCAGGATCTGGCCTTCTAAAGAGCAGTCAGGGTTGATCTCCTCTAGGACTGACCGGTTTGATCGCCTGGCAGTCCAAGGGACTCTCAGGAGTCTTCTCCAGCACCGCAGTTCAAAGGCCTCAATTCTTTGTCACTCAGCCTTTCTTATGGTCCAACTTTCACACCCATCTATTGCAACTGGGAAAACCATAGCCTTGACTATATGCACTTTTGTTGGCAGGGTGATGTCTCCACTTTTTAGTATGCTGTCTAGATTTGCCATAGCTTTCCTACCCAGGAGCAAGCGTCTTTAAGAACTCATTCCAAACCCAATAATATTTGAACTTGAATTTCCCTGCCTTTCTAAGTTGTTGTTTACCTCTCTTTGGGTGAGATGCCTCTCCTTCCTTGTGTGCTTAAATAAAGAAATGCAGGGAGTTCTCCATTTACAACCATTCATTTAGTGACCGTTTGAGGTTACAGTGATGCTACAAAAAGGTGACTTATTATGACTATTTTTCACATGTAATGACCCTTGCAACATCCCCACAGTCATGTGATCAAAAATTGGATACTTAGCAACTGTAAGTTATTTACAGTGTCCCAGGGATTTTGCGACCTTCAGACTAGCAAAGTCAATGGGGAAGCCAGATTCACTTAACAACCGTGCTGGTAACTTTAACAATGGCAGGGATTCACTTAACAATTATGACAAGGTCCTACAATAGGGCAAAATTTACATAACAACTTGTTTTGCTTAGCAGTGGAAATTTGGGTCTCGTGAGTCAAGGACTATCTGAATTAATGTATATTGTGGGTTCACATCCCATTTGGGCACAATGGACACACTTGCCAACATTTACGGCTAACAAGTGCTTGGTGGAGAGGCGGTTCAGTCCAAGCGGGAATCAGGGATCATGTGAAAGTTGTGTCCAAAGAAATCAACCATCCTCAAACATAATTTTTCTTCCCCTCCCCACTCCCCCAAAATGAAAGAGTTTCTGGACTTTCTGTTGCAGCAAAGGTAGATCATTATAAAGAAACAGGAGGGTCACCAATTGGGACGTGCCTGGGCCAAACTCCTGGCCGCATCGTTGCCAAACCTGGCATATGATTGAAATAGGTATGGCAATTTCCAAAAGTTGATTCTTTCCCAGATGGCATTTGCCAATGAGATAAGCAGCTTAAGCAGCCTTGCAGAACAGCTTCAATATCAGCTGAATGTACTGCATGGCCTTGGCTCTGCTGGAGACAAAGGTGTGGCATTAACCACAAGGAGAAGTTGGCATTTCAATGCAATGCTTGTGTTGAGCAGGACGGATCCAAAGTCACCACAATTGGGAATGTCCTAAGTTGCCCTTTTTTAAAAAAAAAAAGTGCAGCTAGAGGTAAAATTGATTTCCATTGTTTAAAAAAAAATGAAACAATATCCATCTGGAAACCAGGCGTGGACTGCAACGGGTTCACCCAGGTTCGAGAGAACCCGTAGTTAACATTATGGCCGGTTCGGAGAAGCTCCAAATCTCACCCCTGCCTGGCCCTGCCCACCACACCCCTTTCCTCCCACCATGCCCCTCCCAGGAGTCTTCACGCAGCCTGTTTGGGATATGAAGTAAATGCTGAGCCTGCACAGATGCTCAGGGAGTGGGGGGGGGGGACGGGACACAGCCCTTCTGGAAGGCTTCTGGAGCCCGGGGGAGGCAGTTTTCGCCCTCCCAGAGGCTCAAGGAAAGCCTCCAAAGCCTGAGGAAGACAAAAATACCCCCCACTCGCCATGGTGCAGAAGGCTGACTAGGTCATTCCCACCATGGCTACACCCACCCAGCAACCGGAGAGGGAACCCGTTGCTGAAATTTTTGAAGCCCACCCCTGCCGGAAATAATTGAATCGCTTTCCTCCTCTCCCTTTCTCCCCTTCTCTCCCTCTCCCTCTCTCTTTCTCTCATGATCTACGTGCATTTTTACATGTGTTTTATCTCTCTGATCTTAAAAAAAACCTAACATCATCTTTTGAAAATGGCGGTTTACAGGTTTCACAAAACTTTGTTTTGAATGGAGAGTTTCCATTTCAGCTTTGGCCTTAAGATGGCAAATAGCACCATATCCAGAGGTGGGTTTGCTCCCAATTCGGCCTGGTTCGACTGAACCGGTAGTCGTGGTAGTGGGAGGCTCCATCCACCCACCCAGATGTGCACGTGCAGAAGCTCCTGCGTATGTACAGAAACGTTGCGCCCGTGCGCTTGTGTGCATGAGCGAACCGGTAGTAAACCGGTTAGCAACACACCACTCACCATATCCCAGCAATTGGGTCAAGCAGTATTAGCTTTCTTCCAGTTTTTCCCATGTTTCTGGTTTTTTTTTAATTCGTTCCTTCATTCATTCATTTGTTTGTTTGTTTTTGTTGCCACACAGCTCACTGATACAGTGACTCCAGTCAGCTTACAATACAATAAAAAATACCAAAAAAGGCAATACAAAGCAATTAACATTAGAAGAATTAAATACAAAGTTAAACAACAACAAGATGGTGCCTGACCTCTGGGTGAAGATCTTCTCTATCCAGTCAGTCACCCACAATGTAGCAGGACCTTGTCGTGGCCTCAGGTCAAGTGGCAGGGTAGACCTCACTTCCAAAGGGGGAGAATATTCCATAAAGCGGGGACTACAACAGAAAAGGTTCTTTTCCTGGACCGTGCCAACCGAAATTATTTGATCCTTAGCTACCTTCCAAATCTCTAACTTTATTTTTCCTGGGTTTCTGCCCCTGAATAAGCTGGTTGAGGGTGAGGAGGAGGTAAAGTGGAACATGTGGAGGGCAGAAAGGCGGAAGCCTAGCTGTGACCCAGGGGTGGGTTGCTGCTGGCGTTACTGCCGGTTTGCAACCTGTTTGCAATGTCCGCGTGCGCTGTTCAATGTAAATGCATGCGCGCAGAACAATTTGCAGTGAACTGCACACTCGCAGTCACTAAAATTCAAAATGGCAGTTCCCAAGCGGCAGTGAGGGAACCGGTTCAGGAGCGTGTCATGCCTCGGTCACTGCCGGTTCTGTGACCCAAGCCTGAATTCCACTACCAGAACCTCTCATGAACTGCAAGTCCACACGGTTCGCTCCTGCCATCCTCCCTTACATAGAGAAGAATGGTAGAAAGGTGGTGATAGAAAGGAAGAGGATGAATACAGTTGGAGGAGAAACAAAAATGGTAGCTGCAGACTTCAAAGCATTAGATGCCTCCACTTTACGATCTCCAATCTTCTGTATGGGACGGAAGTTGTTTATTAGCCCGGGGCCCTTTGAAGAATCCGTAGATGAGAGCGCTGAAGCAAATTTCCTGACCTATTGAAAGGAAGAGGAGTGGAGATGAAATCAAGAAAGGCATGATGGCGGCATTCCAATATTTGAGGTTGCCCCACAGAAAAGGGGGTCAACCTACTCTCCAAAGCCCCTGAAGGCAGAGCAAGAAGTAATGGATGGAAAGTAATCAAGGAGAGACCCAACTTGCAACAACTAAGGAAACATTTCCTGACAGTTAGAACAATTAATCAGTGGAACAACTTCCCCCCCAGAAGTTGTAAATGCTCCAACACCAGAGGTTTTTAATAAAAAAAATTGGACAAATATTTGACTGAAATGGTATAGGGAGCAAGAGTTTGGACTAGGAGTCCCTTCTAACTGTTATTCTGTTAGGCTGCAGTGTTTCTCATCACCAAAATGCATTAGAACAAATCAACAAGGCCAATATACAACTTGGGAGCCTAACAAAGCATTACAATATCCTCCTCATGTGCACCCTTGGTTACTTAAGAAACTCGGTTTTCAACTCTTCGTTGGAAATTCCCAGGATTGAGTTAATTTGTAATAAAAAAGAAAAGATTATCAGACAGATGGACAAGAAAGAAGGTTTTGGAGACTCGCCTCCTAAAACCTTCTTAAAAAATTACTTTGGGTAGCGAAAGGACATGGTGGCTCAGTGGCTAAGACGCTGAGCTTGTTGATCAGAAAGGTTGGCAGTTCGGCGGTTCGAATCCAAAGCGTCATGTAACGGAGTGAGCACCCGTTATTTGTCCCAGCTTCTGCCAACCTAGCAGTTTGAAAACATGTAAAAATGCAAGTAGAAAAATAGGAACCACTTTTGGTATGAAGGTAACAGCGTTCCGTGTGCCTTTGGCATTCAGTCATGCCGGCCCCATGACCACAGAGACATCTTTGGACAGTCTGGCTCTTTGGCTTTGAAACAGAGATGAGCTCCGCCCCCTAGAGTTGGGAACGACTAGCTCATATATGCAAGGGGAGCCTTTACCTTTACATAGCGAATGAAGTTGATTACCTACTATAGAGCTAGTCTTTGACTTGCAACCATTTGTTTAGTGGCTGTTCGAAGTTACAATGGCTTTGGGAAAAAAACTGTCTTATGACTATTTTTCACACTTATGACTATTGCAGCATCCCCATAGTCAAATGATCAAAATTCGAATGCTTGCTCATATTTATGGTGGTTGCAGTATCCTGGGATCATGTGATTCCCCTTTTGCGATCTTCTGACAAGCAAAGTCAATGAGGAAGCTAGATTCATTTAACAACCGTGCTAGTAACGTAACAATGGCAGTGATTCACCTAGCAACTGTGGCAAGAAAGGTTGTAAAATGGGGCACAACTCACTGAACAACCGTCTCATTTAGCAACAGGAATTTTGGGCTCAGTTGTGGCTGTAAGTCGAGGCCTACTTGTAATTCTTTCGTGGAGCCAAAGAGGAAAAAATGAACTAAAAAGGAGCTACCTATTTCTAGCAGAGCGCAATTCAGTGTCAAAACCACAAACTTTGCTTCCCTCTTGCAGGCAACCACAGCATTGACCTGGTTTGGCAACATCCTTTGACCGCTCATAGAGCCATGTTGTTTTTATTTCATCTCCAGCCCATGAGCAACATGGACCCAAGTCAGCCTTGGTTGTCCCTGTGTCGAAATAGTGTTTCCTACTGTATTCTGACACCATATAAAGCACGTACACTTTGTTAAATTATGTCAGAGAAAAGTCAGGTGCGCAGTGACTTAAAGCCAAAAAGAAAAAGCCGTGTGAAATGGATCAGCAACGGGGAGGACCAATTTCACGACAGAATTGTATTTGGCTGAGTCGGGAGGGCAAAGACTCAAAGCCCCATTTTGAGAGGAGTTCAGAGGGGAGAAACATTCCCAGGGGTGTCCTTGGGGAAGAGGAGGGGGGTGTCAAAAAAAGTCAAGATGGTATCCACAACTGAATGATCAAACGCCAGCTCTTTTTTTTACCTACAGGTAGTCCCCAACTTACAACCCTTTGTTTAATGATCATGCAAAGTTACAATGACACTGAAAAAAGTGACTTATGAACATTCCATCCATTGCAACATCCTTGTGGTCATGTACTCAAAATTTGGATTCTTGGCAACTAGCATGCATTTATGAAAGTTGCAGTGACCCAGGATTATACGATCACCTTTTGCAAACTTCCAACCAGCAAAGTCAATGCCGAAACCAAATTCACTTAACAACCATATTACTAACTTAACAACCACAATGATTCATTTGACAACTGTGGCAATAAAGGTAATAAAAAGAGAACAAAACTCCCTTAACAACTGTCTTGTTTAGCAATGGAAAGCTTGTTGTGGTCATAAGTTGAGGACTATCTGTATGCATCTCTCTATTTATGTTGCACATACTTTCTCCTTAACAAAGTCCTTTTATGGATTTTTCTGCTGGACTCCCAGCTTGTTGGAGAGAGAGAGAGTGGCTGAGCCAGGAGAAGGAGTATGGAACTCTGTTTCCTTCCCACCAAAGGTGGTTCCTATTTTTCTACTTGCATTTTCATGTGCTTTCAAATGGCTAGGTTGGCAGAAGCTGGGACAAGTAAAGGGAGCTCACTCCGTTACGCGTTGCTGGGGATTCAAACCGGCGAACTGCCAACCTTTCTGATCAACAAGCTCAGCGTCTTAGCCATTGCAAACTGTCAGAAGATTCCTATTCTATAGACCTGAGCCATAAAATGCCTAACTGAACTCTTCAGGTGTGGATTTTGTTGTTCAGGTCCTCCCGATACAACTGTATTCTTACCACTTTGGAAGGCAACAGGATGGGGTCAGCAAAGACGGTCCATATCACGGCCTCGTCACAGCCAGGGGTGGTGAGGGATCCAGGGTAGCGGTAATAACGGGTGAACCCATCATTGGAACCCATCAAATCCAGCAGAGAAAAAGAGCCTTCAAGAGACTCATCTTCACCTGTTCAGGAATCAAAGGAAAAATAGTTATGCCTTGCTTGCTCAACTGAGTTATTTTCAAGTATATTTTCACCCTGACTGCGAAAGAAAAAATGGAAAGCCAATTAGAGCTGAGACCCTTCTCACTATTGCTGTCAGGAAGGCAGTTCCTATTGCTACCCAAATTCAAATAAAACGTAAAATGCTTTATTTTATTGTTTTTTAAATAAAATTTAGAATCTCTTTGCGATCAACCTGAAATTTGGAAGATCTTGCAAATCAAGCAAGCAACAAGCACATCATGCAAGCTTGCATTTTTTTTGGTGAATTTGGTGATGATGGTGAGAGAAAGTTGGAAGAATTCCATGTATAGAATCACAGCCACGTTGGCATCTATAGCATGAAAGAGGTACAGGCCCCTGCTGTAGTAAGTGTGGAACATCAGATTAGGACTGAAGAGACGTGGGATCAAATCCCACCAGCCCTGAAACCTGTTGGGAGATGTTGCACATTCCTGCTGAATCATGCTGCTGCCTCTTTTAGCCTTGTGACTTTGTGCACAAGCTCTCCAGAGGCACCCTCTGCTGCCTCAATTCCTCAAGTGCTCTAAAAAAAGATTGGTCAAGTTCATGGAAGTGATGGAGAACAGTCTGCTCATGGGTGGGCTTCAAAAATTTCAGCAATAGGTTCTCTGCCCGATTGCTGGGTGGCATAGCCATGGTAGGCATGGCCTAGTTGGCCTCCTGCACCACGGGGGGGGGGGGGGGAGCCAAATTCCCCATTCCCCAGGCTCCGGAGGCTTTCCTTGAACCTCTGGGAAGGCGAAAACAGTTGGTCAACCACTAGGAGCGCTATATTCTGGACTAGATGGGGTCCAATTAGTGGGGCGACGCAAGTTTTTATATATCAATTAATAGCTTTTAGCCCATCCATCTTCACAAGACTGCTATGAGAAAAATATGGAGGGGACAGGAAATATGTTATCATCGTTGATCTCCCTAGACCAGTGGTGTGCAAACGTGGCTATTTTAAAATTGTGGACTTCAACTCCCAGAATTCCTCAGCCAGCATGGAACTTCAAATTTTGTGGAGTCCCTGATGCTCTCTGGCCTTGGTTGTTTGTTCTGCAGATCTTTCACTATCAAACTAGGTAACCTCATCAGTGCTAATGAATTTGCTCCCTATTTTTATAATTGCCCTAGAAGTGTTGATTGGGTGTGGTTTCACCCCTTGGTAGTTCCTTGATTAGGGCATTGTTTTCTGTTTGATTGTTCGTTTGTTTATCTCCTTGGTAGGCCCTTGTTTAGAGTATTGCATTCTGCTTGATTGTTTGTCAGGTGCTAATCCCTTTTGTAGGTCGGCTTATCTAGGTTGCTTATTTTATCTACTTTGATTTTTTTTAAAAAAAAGATTGGCAAGTCATTAGAAAGGCATGTCAGGACAAGACAGGGAAATGGTTGGAGAAATCAGCCCACTGGACGAAACCAGTTGCAAAGTGGAAGCATCCATTTACCAGCCCATTATGGAAGCCAGTGTGAAGTCTTAGAGATATAAGAAGATCCAAACATCTCTCCAGAAATCCAGCAAACTTACCTTTTTTGGAAATTTTTTTGACGTTCTTCGCGAACCATTCCCATGCCTCTACCGTTTTGCTCTTAGCCTTCTCAGATTCCTTCAAAAAGGAAGAAAGAATAGGAGGGGATGTCAGGCATGGAAGAACAGTCAATGTTATGTACATGTTCAAATTAACTAATTTATTGCTAAAAGCCTATGCACAAGAATTTTTCCAGTTAATGGTTAGAGTTAGAGTTAGATAAGATCAATGACAGTGAAAAGAAGTTAGACTTAGCTCTTTTGTAGCTGGATAGGGATTCTAGACCAATCCCTCTTTTCAGTCCGCCCCCTGCCTCTTCCAGTGCTTTTCTTCCATAACACTCAAGAATTTGGGGATGAAACAAATTTGGACATTGAAGAGTCTCTTCCCCTAACCAACTGCTTCCAATTTTCCACCCCTCTGTAATTTTAGAGTCAAAACCATAAACACAGGGAGGCATTCCTGATTGACACTGCTGATAGCATATTATGAAACTTACAGTGAAAAAATACTGGCTTGGCAATGTTAGTTTTTGATGTCTGTTTGTGCCACCTAGCAGTGGTTTCTAGTTTTGCAATGCAAATCTAATAGCCTTAAATGCAACTTATTGCAATTGAAATGCTGAAAATATACAACAGCCAATTATCCACCCCAAAAGTGCTTCTTAAGACAATATTTCACATCAATTGGGGAAAATGAGCTATAGTTTGTAGGGAAATAGATTCCCCTCATCTCTTTCATTTACATTACACTCAAGTGGTGGCTGGGAGCAGACAGGGAAAAAAGGAAGCACAGAATCAAAGCATATTTTGAGAATCGGATTAATTGCTTTTGTCTTTTTTTATTTTTCTCTTGGTTTCTTCTTCAAAGTTGCAAAACTATTGATTCCCTCACTTTGGATCAATTAATCAATGGGAAAAATACAAAGATTTTCATACTCATTTCTCTGACAGAATGAATTTCTATACAGATGGTTTTCAGTATAGGACTGTAATTGAACAAGTAATTAAGTTGTGTCATAAAACTGGTGACGTAGGTTACTATGTCACCAGACCTAATTTTACAAACTTTTTTGTGGCAGCCATTAAACGAATGCAGCAGTTGCTAAGTGAACCCTTTGTTTGCTATGGGTGAAGCCAAAAGTAAATGTCGGTTTTAGCAAAAAGATTATAGTAGTCATGTGACCAAGGGGTACTGCATATGGCTATAAATACAGGCAGGTTGGTGAACACCCAAAATGTGATCACGTGATTACAGGACGGTGGTGGAAATCAGAAATTCAAATCAGAGTTGTAAATATCTTTTAGGGAGGTTCGTCGTAACTTTGAGCCACTTTTTGGGGGCTTGATGAAATGTTACATGGTACATATAAAGTTGCTGAGCAAGAATGTTATATCACAATGACTCAAATGACGTTCACCAAAGAAAGAACTCATTGTTGTGGTTGTTAGTTGCAAAGTCATGTCCAACCCATCGCCACCCTATGGACAACATTCCTCCAGGCCTTTCTGTCCTCTACCATCCTCTGGAGTCCATTTAAGCTCATGCCTACTGCTTCGGTGACTCCATCCAGCCACCTCATTCTCTGTTGTTCCTTTCTTCTTTTGCCCTCATTCTTTCCCAGTATTAGGCTCTTCTCCAGTGGATCCTTCCTTCTCATTAGGTGGCCAAAATACTTGAGTTTCATCTTCAGGATCTGTCCTTCTAAAGAGCAGTCAGGGTTGATCTGCTCTAGGACTGACCGGTTTGATCGCCTGGCAATCCAAGGGACTCTCAGGAGTCTTCTCCAGCACCACAGTTCAAAGGCCTCCATTCTTTGGTGCTCAGACTTTCTTTTTGTACATTTTTGTAAATATCTTCCTTATCTTACTACCTGGTTTTTATAGATTGGCATATTTGCCCAATGATTTGGATTGGAAGCTCACCTCGATAAAAAATGCCAGCACTGCGATGCCCTTTGGATCCTTCACAGCATTTGCTATGCTAACGTTGTTTCTGGTATGTACGATGTGCAACTGAAGAGAGAACACAAAGATTTTGTGAGACATGTGCTTCTCCTTGGTAACCTGATTGTATATAGACCAAGCTTCCTTACCTGATTTTTATTTACTTTATTTATTTGAATCCCGTCTTCATTAGTTTTACAAATAACTCAAAATCGTGAACATATCCAACACAACTCCTTCCTCCTATTTTCCTCACGGCAGCAATCCTGTGAGGTGATTAGGCCGAGAAAGAATGACTGGCCCAAAGTCACTCAAAGGCAGTGGTGGGATTCAAAAATTAACCCTCCTGCCTCTTGTTTTCTCCACAACAACAATCTCTTAATGCAGATTGGGCTGAGAAAGTGTGACTGGCCTAATGTTACCTTTCAATGCTAAAGAAGAACTAGAACTCACAATCTCCCAGTTTCTAGTCTAGCATCTTAACCACTGACTCTTGAAGTCTATACAACACGAGCAGGGATGGGCTGCTATAGGTTCCACCGGTTTCAGGAGAACCCGTAGCTAACATTATAGCCAGTTCGGAGAACCTCCAAATCTCACCCCTGGCTGGCCCCTCCCCCTCCCTCTCCCAGGAGTCTTCCGGAACGTCTGGGAGGCCCATTTTCCCCACTCCCCGAGTCTCCATACAGTCCGTTTTGGATGCAAGGTAGGTACAGGGCCTGCGCGGAGGCTCGGGGAGTGGGGAAAACGGGCCTCCCAGAAGTTTCGGAAGGCCAGAAATGTTTCCGTCTTCTGGAGGGCCTCCAGAGTCCAAGGGAGGCAGTTTTCACCCTCCCGGAGGCTTGAGGAAAGCCTAGGGAAAGGCAAAAACAGTCCCCCTGCCATGGTGCAGGATGCCGACTAGGCCACACCACCATGGCCACACCCAGCCAGCAACCGAGCAGAGAACCCATCGCTGAAATTTTTGAAGCCCACCCCTGAACATGAGGGATATCACATTGGGAAAAGTTGATATATGCAACCAAGCCAAGATAGGTGTTACAGTTTTCCCTTGGAGATGTGGAAGTTAAGATCCCATGTGGCCCTTGGGAATCTGAGATACAGTCCCCAGCACAGTTACAGAAGCTGCCAGAAGGTTGCTATTCTGAATGCGATAGAAACTATAAAACACATGGAACTTAATGCGTCAATGCAATGCAATTAATGTGACTTTAAACCATATATTTAATTGAACCCTTGAACTAACTCCATTTCATTTGGGAAATGTGCCCGTGGTTGCATTCCAAGTCTGGCTTCAGTCCTTGAAATATTGCAAATTCTTACATTCTGTGCAAAAGCTATAATTGGGAGGAGGACAATCAATTTCAGAAATTGCAACATGGCAAACTCAGTCCTGAAAGCTCTTGGTTTTCCCAAGCTTCAGGCAAATTTCCAGAGGAGTTAACCTTGTTACAGATAATCCTTGACCACAATTGAGCCCAACATGTCTGTTGCTAAGCAAGACAGTTGTTGAGTTTTGCCCCATCTTACAATCTCTTTTGCCAGAGTTGATAGATGAATCACGGCAGTTGCTGTGTTGTACTAACATGGTTGTTAAGTGAATCTGGCTTCCACATTGACTTTGCTTGTCAGAAGGTCACAAAAGGGGATCACATAGCCCCAGGACACTGCTATCGTCATAAATATATGCTAAATTTTGATCGAGTGTCCGTGGGGAATGCTACAAGAGTCGTAAGTGTGAAAAATGCTCCTAAGTCATTTTTTTTCAGTGCCGTAACTTTGAATCATCACTAAACGAATGGTTGTACCTAAGTCGAGGACTATCTGTAACCGGCAGCAGCTAAAACAATTGCTTATGCTGTACTAAAGCAGTATCAATAGACTCTTTTGGGGCACAAAAAGGAGAATTCCATGTAAGTCTACTGTGGAATCTGATCTCACCTCCATTGAGTATGGTTTGCCATCAATCTGATGCTCCGAACCAGGTCCTGTGGCACTGTCTCCCCAGTGAAGGTGAAAGGATTTGGCTGTATAGCGGGCGGGAAGGCCGAAACCAGCAAGATGAAGACCATCTTCCAGGGATACATCAGCTGGAGAAAAGAGAAAAGAAAAATCCAGCTCTGTGCTCAGCGTCCTAGATCCAGTCTTCAACCTTCGGAGGCTTTTGATTGTGGGACTTTAGCCCAAAGCACTTCAAGAGCCCAAGTTTGCTTTCCTTTGAGCTATAATCAAGGGTGGGTAACCATGGCAACTTTATGACCGGTGGACTTCAACTCCCAGAATTCCTGAGCCAGCATGGGGGACTTGAAGTCCACCGGTCCAATAAAGTTGGCATAGTCATCCACTCCTGAGCTAAATGCTAGAAATGAGAATCAATTATGCTAATTCGTGCGGTTGAAAATACAGTTGGTCCTCGATTTATGACTACTATTTATTTATTTATTTATGACTATTATTTGTTTGTTCGTTTTGTCAAACGTACAAGATAACAGGTATTAGTATAAAGATGGACATGAACAAGGAATTGAGCATAAATAAATAGGGACAGTAGGACAGGGATGGTAGGCACACTGGTGCGCTTACGCACAATTGGGATCACAAATTCAGTCATTAAGCAATTCTGTTATTAAGCAAGCCATCATGTGACTGGACCTGATCTTACAATCATTTTTACTGCAGTTATTAAGCAAAGCACTGGGGTGTTCAACAAATCTAGTTTCCCAACTGATTTTGCTCGTGGGAAGATGGTGGGAAGATCACAAATCACAACTGTGTGACTGCCAGGTGCAACAAGTGTTATAAATGTGAGCCAGTTGCTAACACCCAAATTGTAATGACATGATTTGCAGGGATGATGCAACAGTTATCACTTCAAGGCCATCATAACGCCATCTGTCTGAAACGGTATATGGTTTCCTGCCTAGGCAGGGGGTTGGACTAGAAGACCTCCAAGGTCCCTTCCAACTCTACTATTGTATTGTATTGTATAACTTCAACTTGTCATTAAATGAACAGTCATAAGTCAAGGACTGCCTGTATGAACTGTACACCTTCTGAAGATTTCAACTGATCTGGGTTGCCTGTTTTCCCCATCCTACATTTACCAGAGGCTATAACTAGGTAAAGCCAAAGGTTCCCCTTGTACATATGTGCTAGTTGTTCCCAACTCTAAGGGGCAGCTAGGGAATAGACCCAAAAGAAGACCAATAAAGATGTTTAGGGAACTGGAAGCTAAAGGATATGAAGAAGTGTTGCAGGAAGTTTAATGAAAAGAAGGACTAGGGTGATATGATAGCAGTGTTCCAATATCTCAGAGGCTTCCACAAAGAAGAGAGAGTCAGGTTATTCTCCAAAGCACCTGAAGGCAGGACAAGAAGCAATGGGTGAAAACTAATCAAGGAGAGAAGCAACCTAGAACTAAGGAGAGATTTCCTGACAGAACAATTAATCAGTGAAACAACTTGCCTCCAGAAGTTGTGAATGCTCCAGCACTGGAGGTTTTAAAGATGTTGGATAACCATTTGTCTGAAGTGGTGTACGGTTTCCTGCCTAGGCAGGGGGTTGGACTAGAAGACCTCCTAGGTCCCTTCCAACTCTGTTATTCTATACTGTCACAGGTGTTCCTTCTTGCACTTTGGCTGTTTGATTGGAGTGTGTGCCCCACCCCCCTGCTGTTCCTATTTTAGGACTAGAAACATTTTCATTTTAAAAGAGTGCATGAGAATTCTATATGCAAGAAATCGAAAGATACATAATCCCCACAAGAGAAGAATGGATGGAAAAAGGGATGGAGCTAGCAGAGATGGCAAAAGATTCTTTTAAGAGGGGAAAAGAAATATTTCCAGGTTTGTGTCGACCATTTCTGGACTTTGTGCTGGGAACAAAACAAAATGAATTCTTGGCATTGAATCTAGTTTGTTGTTACATAAATGGCTAGTATTTTGTTTGTTTGTTTGTCCCTGCCTTTATTTATGCAAATGACTCAAGGTGGCAAACATACCTAATATGCCTTCCTTTTCCTATTTTCCCCATAACGACAACCCTGTGAGGTGAGGTGAGCTGAAAGAGAATGACTGGCACAAAGTCACCTAGCTGGCTTTCATGGCTAAGGTACGACTAGAACTCACAGCCTCCTGATGTTTGGCCAAGGATACCCAGTTGGGTTTCATGCCTAACATGGGATTTGAACTCATTGTCTCTCATTTTCTAGCCCGGTACCTTAACCATTGGACCAAACTGGCTCTCTAGTACTTGTTATGTTGGTAAAATCAGCAGTGGGATTCACTTACCTTCCTTACTGATTCGCCAAATGTGGGCACATGTGCAGTGTACCTGTGCATGCGCAGTGCTTGTGAATTACATTGGGGGAGGAGGGGGGAGCTTCCGCAGCCACCACTACCAGCTCACCTGAATATCACTTCCGGGTATAAAATAAAAGTTGAGGCTATACAGTAATTCTATTTTGTATTTCATTGTGCTGAAAATAATTGGAAAACAGTGCTTCTTTTTTCTTTCCCCCTTCTTCCCTTTTTTTCTACTCTATTTTCATTTGTATTTCATATCATGATAATTTTAATAAAATTGCTGAAAACACAACACAGTAACTCACCTGTTTTCCCAGTATTCTTGATTACCAGCAGCTTTTTGGGGTTGTCATAACCAACAAGATCCACAGGACCCAGACTGGGGTTGTGGGAAGCGTCTCGCCGAATAATGTTGATGGGTGATTGTCTCTTGCCGTTGCAATGGCCAAGAGATATCCAGGTTTTAGGACCTTCCCAGCAATCCCCCCAAAAAGGGATAGTCATTAGACTGGAAGTGCCAAAGAAATACATTTAAAAAAAAAAAAACAGATGGATTCTAGCTTTCCTAAAGGCTACAATCTCTGCTGGATATCCTGCGCAAGGTTAGCAAATCATAAGAAAAGGATTTTCTCTTCTTTTAACTACAAAGTAAAGCCGTGGGATGAGATATATTCGCAAAGCTGAGTTTTGGAATTTAAATGCAATGGACGATCTCTGGCTGAGACGAAGTACGACTTGTGATCTAAGGCAGTGATGCCTAACCCTTTTGTCCTCGTGTGCCAAAAGTGTGTGTGCGCGCAATTGTGTGTGTGTGCCTATACCCATAATGCAATGCGCATGTGAAACCCTTGCCACCTGCAGATGTGCGCACAACCCCCCCCCCCCCCGCTCCCACACCTCCCCAAGCATGTGCGTGCAACCCCCCTCCCCTTAACTTCATTTTGGGCCTAGCAGGCCTTTCTGAAGCCTCCTGGGACCAGAAATGGGGCGTGGGGGCTGCTTCCCCCCACACTGTTCCCCGCCCCATGTACGTGTGCACAACCCCCCAGTGCATGTTCCGTGTCTCCTGCATGCATGGCAGAGGCATGAAAATCAGCTGGCCAGTGGGAGGTGCGCACCCATGTCCGGTGGAACTGAGCTGGGCGATGGCTCGCCTGTCCACAGAGAGAGCTCCTCATGCCACCTGTGGCACACATCATGTAAGTTCCCCATCCCAGATTTAAGGGGCCAAAAGGAAAAGTAGCTCTGTTTTTCTTACCACAATGTGGCTCCGTGTAACACCAGGGTCCTATAAAGGAAAGAAATAGGGTGAGCTAGACTTCTAGCAATCCCAAGAATTTTTTGGAACTAGGGTGTCTAAAAGTTATGGCAAAAAAGTCAAAATGGCCACCCTAAGCAAGCACCCTTGCTTAGTTTTGGACCACTAGAACACCTCCAAGGCCCCTTCCAACTCTGTTATTCTATTCTATTCTGTTCTGTTCCTATTCTATTCCATTCCATTCCGTTCTGTTCTATTCCTATTCTACTCAGTTGCCGAACGTCTAAATTTTGATCATGTGACATTGGGAAAGCGGCAATGGTCACAAGTATGGAAAATGGTCCTGTTACTTTTTCTAGTGCCATTGTAATCTCGAATGATCACTAAACGTTGTAAGTTGAGGACCACCTGTACTTCTGTGAACGCTAGCGTCATTTGACTTCGCCTGCCTTCCACCTGCCTCTCAACAGGAAGTCAACTCTACCAATCAGCATGCAAGACGTGCATTTCCCCACACTTGGGAGTTGTACACGTTGAGCTGTCTGCAGTTATCTGCAACCTCCACTTGTACATCAACCCCTCCGCAACATGGTTGTGTGTTGACACTTATGCGCAGTCACGGACAAATCAAAATCAAGCTTAAGCCCAGCTCTGCTTGAATTCTGTTCTGGTACGAATTTAGGGCTGAATTTAGTGGACTAGTTTCTTGTGCATAGGCCTGGGCATGAAATCTAGACTGCAACTTAACACATGCTCTGGATCCTTGCCCCTGTCAGGATGCTTTGAATCCAGCCATAGTCCTTCTAACTTCCATGTATTTTTCATGGCCTCCAAACCAAAGTGTTTAGTCACTGCTTTTTCTCCAACCCATCTCCAATCTAGCATTTCCCATCCAGGCTCAACCTTGTTAGCTTTTCAAAGTTGAGGAGCCAAATCCATCCAAAGAGGGTCTGGTTGAACTCTGGAAGGATTTAATGCTCTTCTGCTGCCCCCCACCTCCCCATCAACACACTTCCTAAATAGGGTTGCATTACCTTCAGAGCTGGCGTAACATCCACTTGGAAGCCAAAAGACCACCATGAGGGTGGTGAGTATCTTGAGAGAATCCATGAGGCAGGATTTTGTCCGGCTATGGGGAAAAGTGCAGGCCGATTGGTTAATCCACAAGGCGAACATTAGTAATAAAAGCCCTGGTGGCACAATGATTAGAATGCAGGATTGCAGGCAAACTCCGCCCACAGCCTGGAGTTTGATCCTTACAGGCTCAAAGTTGATTCCACCTTCCAAGGTCAGTAAAATGAGGACACAGGTTGTTGGGGTCAATACTCTGACATTGTAAACTCCCCAGACAGTTCTAAAGCACTATGGGGCAGCATATAAGTCTATTATAATTAATAGTAGAGGTATAAAGTGTTTCTTTTTCCTGGCCTGCTTTAGGATGTGTGAACTCCCAGAATTCCCCAGCCTTCCAGAATTCTGGGCGAGGAAGTCCATACATCTTCAAGTAGCCAACATTAAAAAAAACACTTATATGAACTATAGTAGCACTTATTTAGCATTAATAGGAGTAATAATACTAGTGGGATAAACAAATGGTAGTAGCAATACTAGTAGTATAATAAGCATCATGATTGTGGCAACAAAGCAGAAAATATATAGATAGATAGATAGATAGATAGATAGATAGATAGATAGATAGATAGATAGGTAGGTAGGTAGGTAGGTAGGTAGGTAGGTAGGTAGGTAGGTAGGTAGATGATAGATAGATAGATAGATAGATAGATAGATAGATAGAGATAGATAGATAGATAGATAGATAGATAGATTATAAATATAGATATATAGACATATAGATACATAGACATATAGATTAGCTATCTATACCTGTCTGTCTATCTGTCTGTCTGTCTTTCTGTCTGTCTATCTGTCTATCTATCTATATAATCTATCTAATCTAATCTATCTAATCTATTTTATCTATCTATCCATCTAGACATCAGAAATCATTTATGAGAAACTAAGCAAGAGATGAAACTTTATTCAAAAGAAAAATCAATGCTCAGTCTTAGCGTATGATTAATATCAACAATCATCATACAAGTTAGACATTATATCAAGTTTATGAACATATACTTGGTAAACCTAATGGCTAAACAATTTGCTGAATTCTTTCCTGCAGTTGTTTTAAATCCTTAAAATTAGAATTATTTCAAATTACTCCCCATAGCAATGCTGAATTCTAGAATCTTTTGAAAACAGGATTAATGGCAACTGATTGCATTTGTTCTTTGCAATTGTTGGTTTTCTTTTAAAATATTAGAGGCTTCATGGGCTGCTGATGCAGCTATAAACAAAAAGGATGTGTATAAACAATATAGGATTGTTTATACATATAATCAGTTGTCACGTCCCAACATTCAGTTCTGGCACCAGAATGCCGAGATAAAAAGCTGAGTGTTTTGGGTGTAGTAGTTTGGTGTAGTAGTTTGGTTGCCAAATTTTGAAAGAAGTAATCTATGATTGAACATGCACATTTGCATCGGGCACCAGAAGCCACAACTAACTTCCACAGCGCAAAGCAAACACTTATATAACAACAAGGAACGTGAGATAATGAGACCATGGATAAGGAGTTGTCGTACATGTTGCAACAGAGGAGAAATTTCTGTACACATACAAAAACTTTTAGGAGTGAGTACTGTATAAGCTGAAACATTTAAAAAAAACGACACGAGGCTAAGTGTTATCATATGATGAAAGATAACAGCGCTGAGTTCTAATTAACTCAGACCTCCTTACCACAAGATGTGATAACAAATGTATGAGACAAATTCACAGGAAACCAAATCATCGCTTTCTAAATGAAGCTTCCCTTTTTCTGGTAACTTTGTGCTCGCAACATTTTTGTGCTCAGATTAAGGGACAGGAAAGATGAGATTGCTTTCATGCCTTGTTTGATAGCAGTGTTCCAATATTTGAGGAGCTGCTACAAAGAAAAGGCCGGCAACCAGAAGGCAAGACAAGAAACAGTGGATGGAAACTAATCAAGAAGATAAGCAATCTGGAATTAAGGAGAAATTTCCTAATGGTGAGAACAATGAACCAGTGGAACAGCTTGTCTTCAGAAGTTGTGTGTGCCCCGTCACCAGAGACTTTCAAAAAGAGACTGGACACCCATTTATCTGAAATGGTATAGCGTGTGTGTCCCTTACAACTCTGTTATTGAGTTCTGTTATTCTACTATTTCTATATAGGAAGGAGGATTTTATACCTTCCTTTCTTCCTTCGTTACCTTCTCTTCCCTTCCCTTCCCTTTTTATTTATTTATAATTTATTTTATTGTTTTCATGCCTCATTTCTGTATATCAAGGAGGGTTTGATACATTTATTTCTTTAAGTTTTATCCCGCTTTTATTACTTGAGTTATTTGTAAGAATAATAGATGTGGGACTTAAACAAATAAACACACCGAAGACAGCAAAATTTATAATATTCCTTCCTCCTCCTATTTCCCCCATAACAATACCCCTGTGAGGTGGGCTGGACTAAGAAAGAGAGAGGGAGGGAGGGAGGGAGACGGAGACAGACACTGGTTCAAAGTCACTCATTTGATTTTCATGTTCAAGGGAGGACTACAACTCACAGTGTCCTGGTTTCTATGTCAGCACCTTAAACCACTACACCAAACTGGCTGTACATTATTACATTATTCTCAGAAAGAGGGTACGAAAATATAAGAACTAGAAGTAAAATTATCTGTGTAAAACACATTAATAGAGTTGGCACAATTAATAAAGTTAAATAAAGTAAGAAGTATAGTATTAGATATTTAAAATATTGGTATTAAACTGGAATAGATAAATAATAAATAGGATTGTAAATTTGAATTGTTATTGCACAAAATATTTGTACCCAGATGACACACTGTTTAATGGATGATGGCTTGTTTATATTATAATAAAATAAAAAACTTATTAGAAAAAAGAAAATGGCTATGAAAATTGATGGGTCCGTGGAGTGATATTGAGTAGCATTTATTTTCTTAGTAAACCATAGAGACCGTAAAGGGCCTTGATCACCACTAAAAATAGCCAGAAATTCAAAATCTTCCCCATTAGAAAGGTGCTCACCCACGATCTATCACCAAATAAAACTCTCACAGCATCAGTCATCCAGCTTATCCAAATTTCTAACCCATCTTTTGTCATTTAAAACCCAACCACTGGAAGGCTCACCTATCTGGCAGATGTCTCTTTCTGTCCTTCTATGACAAGGTGGCAGCGATGATGACAGAAGCATCCTTCCTTCTTTTTATATGTGTGTCTCTGCCTCTCTCTCTCTCTGTGTGTGTGTGTGTGTGTGTGTGTGTGTGTGTGAGTGAGTGTGTGGGCAAGCAATAAGGTCACCACCCTTCTTCTAATGGGGCGGGTGGAATTACTTGCAAAGGAGGGTGAGTTACAGCGAAGGAAAAGAAAGAGAAGCAGGTCATAAAGGCTACAGACTCCTAGCCCTGAATACATGTACAAGGAAGGGATGGGTGAGCAATCAAGAGTTACACAATTTTTAGGAAATCTTCTTCGCAGGAGCCGCCTTTTTAGACAAGGATGTAATCTGTTAAGTCTTTCCTTTCCTGGTTTTGTTGGGATCTAGGTCTGAATGTAACCACTGGGCTCTTTCTCCCCCCCCCCCTTCCCCCAAAGAGATCTCCAAGGTCCTTTCCAGCTCTATTCTGATTGATTTGTATTTATTAGTTTATTACATGTACAAGATAGCAGGTATAAATATAAACATGGATATGTATGAAAGAAATGAAAACAAATAAATGGGGATGGCAGGACAGGGACGGTAGGCATGCGACACGATTATACAATACAATACAATAGTAGAGTTGGAAGGGACCTTGGAGGTCTTCTAGTCCAACCCCCTGCCTAGGCAGGAAACCCTATACCGTTTCAGACAAATAGCTATCCAACATCTTCTTAAAGACTTCCAGTGTTGGGGCATTCACAACTTCTGGAGGCAAGCTGTTCCACTGATTAATTGTTCTCACTGTCAGGAAATTTCTCCTCAGTTCTAAGTTGCTTCTCTCCTTGATTAGTTTCCACCCATTGCTTCTTGTTCTACCCTCAGGTGCTTTGGAGAATAGTTTGACTCCCTCTTCTTTGTGGCAACCTCTGAGATATTGGAACAATGCTATCATGTCTCCCCTAGTCCTTCTTTCTCTTAAGCTAAACATACCCAGTTCCTGCAATCGTTCTTCATATGTTTTAGTCTCCAGTCCCCTAATCCTCTTTGTTGCTCTTCTCTGCACTCTTTCTAGAGTCTCCACATCTTTTTTACATCGTGGTGACCAGAACTGAATGCAGTATTCCAAGTGTGGCCTTACCAAGGCATTATAAAGTGGTATTAACACTTCATGTGATCTTGATTCTATCCCTCTGTTGATGCAGCCTAGAACTGTGTTGGCTTTTTTGGCAGCTGCTGCACACTGCTGGCTCATATTTAAATGGTTGTCTACTAGGACTCCAAAATCCCTTTCACAGTTACTACTACTAAGCAAGGTATCACCTATACTGTACCTGTGCATTCCATTTTTGTTGCCTAAATGTAGAACCTTACTCTTGATTGATATATAGGGCCCTGCAATCAATGCTATAGAAAGGGGTGGGCTATTTTTCCTTAATGAAAAATCTGTCCGCTTCTCCCGTTTTAATCTAATGTAGTTACTTCCCACAGAAGATTGACTGGTTGATTTCCACCAGCCATTACAATTTCTAACTTCCTTTCTTTCTTTGTTAGAAGGACACCTGGGCATTTCTCTCTGAGCAGGCAATGAGAAATTTGGTGCAAAACCATCTTGAGTGCGTGTTCATAGTTTTTTGTATCCTGCTTGGGAGGGAAGGGTGGGTTACCAGTGGTGAAATTCAATTTTTTTTACTACCGGTTCTGTGGTTTGGTGGACGTGGTGTGGCTTGGTGGGCTGGCAGGGGAAGGATACTGCAAAATCTCCATTTCCACCGCATTCTGGGGCCAGCCAGAGGTGGCATTTGCCGGTTCTCCGAACTACTCAAAATTTCTGCTACTGGTTCTCCAGAACCTGTCAGGATGTGTTGGGTTTCACCTTTGGGGGCTACTCTTAAAAGCACAGGATCTTGAAGTGAGACAATCCGTGGCATCCACCTAACTCTTCATCAGCTGTTGTTCACCGGTTCTAGGAGGCTACCTTTACCATTGTTCCAGTGTTATATATTTTAAATTCTTACTTCCTTTTCAGAAATAACCTAGGAATAGTGCCAAGTCATGCTGGGTTGCCAAGTCCTCAGAAGGATTAAAAAAATATATATCATGCACACTGATGCTTTGGGGTTTTTAAAAGTATTTTAGAAAAATCTTTGAGTGATGTTATCTGCAATTCTGGCTTGTAAGGAAAATAAGGGAATACTAGGTTGCATAAAATAACTACAATCCACCTGACTTTCTCCCCCGGAAGGAATAAAAATCCTGGGAATTATTTCCTGATCCATTTGGGTTCACAGACTGGATTCTTTTTAGCTTTCGGAGACTTCAAGAAGGAGGTTTGAGCTGTCAGGAAATCAAGGAAGAGAACGGTCTGAGCAAGCACTGTGTATACAGGTAGTCCTCAACTTACGACCACAATTGAGCCCAAAATTTATGTTATTAAGTGAGAAATTTCTTCAGTGAGTTTTGCCCCATTTGATGACTTTTCTTGCCACGGTTGTTAAGTGGATCACTGCAGTTATTAAATTAGTAATACCGTTATTAAGTGAATCTGCTTTCCCCATTGACTCTGTTGGTCAGAAGGTCGCAAAAGGGGATCACATGACCTTAGAACACTCCATTCATCATGAATGTGAATTCGTTGTCAAGCATCCACATGTGAATCATGTGACCACGGGGATGCCACAGCGATCATAAGTGTGAAAAATGGCCATAGCTCACTTCTTTCAGTGCTGTCGTAACTTCGAATGGTCACTAAATGGATGGCTGAAAGTCAAGGGCTGCTTGTACTTATCTTTAAGCTTAATTCAAATTAAATGTAGCTAATATGATTATCCTCCAGTCACTTTTTTCCTAATTTCCCTTTTCTAATGATATGGTCAGGACATTCTACCTACAGATACATAATTTTAATTTTAATCTTCCCCAGTTTACGATCATGGTTTGCCATTCCCCACCTGAATGTCCTGCAGACGTTTCATTACCTAAGCAGGTACCGTCATCAGTTTTACAGGCAGGATTGACGACGTTATCTAGTCCGGTAACGAAACCCCTGCAAGGAAACAGGCAGAAAATGACCCTCTCAGTTCAACCCTAAGCTGCAAATGTCGCTTCCTTCTCTTCCTTTTCCCATAAATATAAATATGCCTTTGATCTAAGTCACTTTGGATGGTTACTGAGCAGGTTTATTCTGTTATGTTTCTGGACATGACTTTGTCATCACTATAAACAGGATAAATTTCAGGAGAACCGGTTGGGTCAGCGCAGGTAGACAGATCAGCTTTGACCTACATTGTACACTCTTCCACCCCTTCTCCTATATCCGTGGTCAAATGGTGACCCTTCCTCCATTGCTCCGGGAAGGAGAAAGCCACCAGAAGTGTAACCTGTCTCCTCACAAAGGAAATATCCATGTTTTCTTGCAACCCAGAAATGGTTTTACCGCTCTAGGATGAGATTCCCTTGCATTAACGGGATCTTACTTGGCTCATGTTTCTGAGATCAGCTCAATTTGGCTAGCTGCTGTCTGATTTCATTCTCACGTTGACCTGGGGAGAAGGTCCAGTGGGTAGATCTTGGCTCACCACCACAACTGGAACTAGAACTTCTGTTTCTAAGCAAGGCAGCTGTTAAGTGACTTGCAATATTACAATCTTTTGTTGTTGTTAAGTGAATCATGCAGTTGTTAAGCAAATCTGCCTTCCCTCATTGACTTTGCTTGTCTGAAGCTCCCTCGGAAGGTTGCAAATGACAGTTCTAGGACCTCAGGATGCTGCGACCATCATAAAATAATGCCGGTTGCCTGCCACCCAAATTTTGATCATGTGAGGATGCTGCAAAAGCAGTAAATGTGAGGACTGATTGTAAATCACTTTTTTTTTTCAGTGCTATTATAACTTTAAATAGTCACTAAATAAATAGTTACAAGTCAAGGACTACTTGCATTGCATAGAAGGGAAAAATGCATTGGTAGAATGAAATACGCAAATTTCAGTCAGGGCAGTACAGATAATCCTCAATTTATGACCACAATTGAGCCCAAGATTTGCATGGCTAGGGACGGCGTTGAGTCTTGCTAGATTTACAAACTTTTTCACCACAGTTGTTAGGCGAATCACTGGAGTTTTTAAATGAACCATGTGGTTGTTAAGCAAATTTGGTTCCCTGTCCCCCATTGACATTACTCGTCAGAAGTCAGTTGGGATGGTCACAAAGGATGATCACATGACCCCAGGACAGTGCAATTGTCATAAATACATGCCAGTTGCCAAGCTCCCAAATTTTGTTCACATGATCATGGCGTGGGAATGCTACAACTGTGGAAAACCATCATGTCACTTTTTTCAGGACCATTTTAATTTTCAACGGTCACTAAATGAATAGTAAGTCAAGGACTACATTTAAGGTGGCATTAGGAAGTATGGGTGATTTGCTGCTGAGGAAGAGATATGAGATGGAAAAGAGAGGACTTTTTCTGATTTTTCTGGGGGGGGGGGAATAAAGGATTACCTCATAAAGGGAAGGGATGGGAAAGGAATATGAGGGCCTCAAAATGTCTGGACCCACTGAGGCAAGGGGTTCAGCTCTAAGAAAGGGGGTCGATCCAAGTATTTGCATTGGTATTTGTATTTATTCATTTGCCAAACATGCACATGATAGCAGATATAAATATAAACATGGATATGAACAAAAGAAATGAATACAAATAGAAGGGGACAGTAGGACAGGGACGGAAAGTACGCTGGTGCGCTTATGCACACCCCCTTTACGGACCTCTAAGGAATGGGGTGAGGTCCACGGTAGACGGTTTAAGGTTGAAGCTGTGAGGGTTTGAGGATGTAACAACGGAGTCAGGTAGAGCATTCCAGGCGTTGACCACTCTATGGCTGAAGTCGTATTTTCTGCAATCGAGTTTGGAACTGTTTACTTTGAGTTTGTATCAATTGTTTGCTCGTGTATTATTGTGGCTGAAGCTGAAGAAGTCATTGACAGGTAGGACGTTGAAGCAGACAATTTTACTTTGTACTGTGTTTCCAAACCCAAAATTTCGAGCCTGGTGGCATAGGGAATTCTATTGTGATAGAGGAGTGGAGTACTCTTCTCGTTGATCCCAGTTGAGGTGACTCAGGGATGTGGTGTAAAAGGTGGAAACTGAGCACCCACAAAGTAAGTAGGAAGAAGCCAGCTTTCAAAATTCAGGAAGAAGTCCTATCAGGAAATTGGGAACCAAGGTTTTCCCCCCTTACCATAATTTGAATTTGGTTTTGGAAAGTTGAGTCAACCGAAGAGCCTGAGGCAGAGAGGACTATCAGCCGAACATATTACTAAATGGAATGCAACTGGAGGAGGCCATTTCTTTCATCACCCTGCCAGGTCCCAGTTTCACCCAGTGAGGAAACAAAGATCAGGAACCTTCGATTTGCATGAAGGGCATGATAAGAAGGATTTCCAAACCAACTTACTCAAGTATTGGCTGCCCATTACAGACAAGGAATCTAGAAGCTGCCCAGGAAACACCTGTCAATTAAGATGTGTCCTACTTTCTATGCTAAAGCTAAAAAAGCAAAATTACATGTATTATGACAAGTTTACAACTTGGGTCCTTTCCTTCCCTCCCCTTCCTTTTCCTTCCCTTCCCTTTCCCTCCCTGTCCTCTCCTCCCCTCCCTTCCTCTCCCTTTCCCTCCCCTCCCCTTTCCTTTCCTCCTTTCCTTTTTCCAAAATGTCTCCAAAATTAAGGTAGCGTGAGGCAAGCCCACAAACGTGTTGTATAGATGTGGGACTGTTCAAGGCACTGAGAGTTTCTGCATTTGCTTTTATGTTTTTATTTATTGGTTGCCAGACGCCCAGGATTATGTTGTGTAAGATGGGAGGCAATATAAATCTTTTAAATAAATAGCAAATAAATAAATAAATAAAAGATTGATTCTGCATGGGTGAAGTCTTTCGTGATGATTGGGCAACATCAGGCTTTGTTATCTGGGATCAGTTCTGGCTCACGGAGCAGGTAGGTTGCCCTCATGGTTGATCTAGTAGTATTCAATACCTCACTGCATGATGAATTGATGTCAATCACCATCAAAGGGACCAAGGTGCATTACTTCCCGCTCAGGGGGTCCTCCCTGAATCCATCTGTACTTGATACATATAATCCAAGTCAGAATTCCTCTGCAGAATATGTCCTCAAACTATGACCCGTGGGCCTCATGCGGCTTGCTGAAGCTATTAATCTGGCCCGCCCAGGATTATGAGGCTGCCCCGCCCACATTGCCCCGCTCACTCTTCGGCCAAGTGCAAGACTTACACTTACAGGGGAGGTGAAAAACAGGGCTCACAGACACCCCAGGAGGCCAAAAACCTTGTGAAAACGGCCTGTTTTTCACCTCCCCTGCTTCCAGAAGATAGAGAGAGAGAGAAAGAGAGAGACAGAGGGGAGAGAGAGAGGGAGAGAAAGTTGTTGGTTGTAAACTCCCTGGGGCTGAGAAGAATTGCTGCAAAACTGAGTTTTCCGAAGTGGACCACTAGACTCCCAAACATCTGAAAAAACAATCTGGTAAAAAGAAAAGGCAACCAAAAGAGCAACATGCAAACAAAAGCAGGAGCAAAACAAATTAAAGTTTAATTTGTGTGCATTGTTCAATGGACTGTTAAATTGTCCACGCCCATCTAGTCATATAAGCTAGCCATGCCCACCCAGCCGGTCCAGCACCCCAACAGTCTCTGGGACCATGAATTGGCCCCCTGTTTAAAACGTTTGAAGACCCCTGCTCTACAGAGCCCCTTTAGAAGAAGGACATCACCTGGCGTTTTTCTAGTTGGGATTCAGACCTGGGCATGATACTGAGACGGTCTTAATTGATGACTTATGTCTTGGGTTGTATAGAGAACTCAACTCTCCCAGATCTACTTTAGAAGTCTTCAGTACCATCCACCATGGCATCTTCCTCAGAGGTGGATTCCTACCGATTCAGCCCGGTTCAGCCAAGTAAGTAGTAACTTGGCCACTCACGCACCCAAACCGGTTCTATTGTCGGTGGCAACATCTCGAATTTTGGTTTTACGCAGAACAATCTCCATTGCAGAAATGTAATTCTTTCCCCTTTTCTAACATTCTGCGCATGCGCAAACATTTTTAGGTGTAAATGTGCACACGCGCAGAGCATGCGTTTGGTGTGCCCTTGAGCGATGCGCGCACCCAATTTTTTGTGTGCCGAACCGGCAGTAATGCCGGTAGCAACCCACCGCCTGGTCCTTCTAGATTACCTACAGGAGTTGGGAGATAGACACACTGAGTTGAATGGATCTGATTCTACTTCAGTGGACAAGTCCAATCAGTTTCTGGGAGGTTCACCACTGGAAGATTTCAAGAAGAGACTGGACTGCCATCTGTCAAAAATGCTGCAGTGTCTCCTGCTTGAACGGGGGGTTGGACTAGATGACCTACAAGGTCCTTTCCGACTCTTGTCATTCTGTTAAACCTGGTACTGTTGAGAAGTAATAAATTTCACTTCCCGTGGCTTTGTGCCATCGGACATTGGACTGGTTAGGAATTATGGGAACCAATATCCAGTACATCTGGACAGCATCAGGTGGAGGGAATCTGTAATGTAATTTAAATTCTTTATGATTCTCAATGTATACCTGGTTGAGTTGGTTTCCTAAGCATCCAGGTGACATGTTGAGAATTATACGAGATGAAACCAGAACCTTTTGAAGCACCCTGCGTTGTAAAGATTGCACCAATCTGTTATGTGGAAAGATTCCTAGGAATACAGGCCCAGAAAAAGACCTGACAGGATATGAAGCAATTCATGAAGTGCAGTTATGCGATTTTGCTCTTTATTTTAAACGAGCTGATAACTTGGTGTTGCACGGGTGTTTATTTTTCCTAATCCTATATTAAACAGGAAAAGCCCTGATTTCAGCGACAATTAAATTAGTTACAAATATTTTCCCTGTTCCCCCATAAGCCTCAAGGAAAGTGATGCCACCTTGTTGTTTTGCTAGCTGATCCATGATCATTTGGTGTGCTTTTTTTCTGATCTTGATTTAGAAGTGGCTTCTTGTCCGCGATATTTGCACTAAGCTGTTCAACGTTATAGTTCTTTTCCCGTATGCAATCTGTGTGAAGTACATCGTGTGGGTCTGGTAGTGGTTCACTACAGGCCAAGTTGCACTAATGTTTTATTGATCATGGCCATACATTTGTCCTCAAAAATAATCAAAGCCTTGTTGAAAATGTCTGGACCAAACGTAATTTCTAACGTTGGATTTTCCCCCTTATCAAAGGGAGCCCCCTTTTGGAGTACTTTGAAGCTTCTTACCATGGCAACTCCACTGCGCTGTACAGTAGAAGCCATTTTACAGCAGTACAGTAGAAGCCATTTTAAGGCACAATCTTAACAGAACACAAACCTCGAGGAGTGTTAGGGGAGTCTTTTGTGTGCCAAGTTTGGTTGAAGTTGCTCGGTGTTCCAGAGTTATGCTGGAATGAACACACACACACACACACACAGAGCCATTTTTATATATAGATAGATACAGTTTGGGTCAGGAAGATGTGAATAGGGCTTTGATGCTCTCATGATTATTATTTATTCTTAACAAAAGATTTGTACAATTGCTATCAACAGGTAATATTTATTTCCAGTTCATGCTGTTACTATTTTGTCTCTCTTTTTTCAGCAGGATGAAGGTTCCGAGGCGTAGTACAATATTTACAGAAATTTAATTTCTCCCGGAAGGAAATCAATAGAAGCCTCTGGACTTTCGTAACAGTAGGATTTGATTGCAAATAGGGAATAGGAAAGGAACAGATCAAAAGGACCAAAAATAAGCCAAACCCATTTGAGCTGCACCCTATCTCTGAAGGTGGGTGAAAATAGGAGGTTGGCTTTAGTGGTCCCTTGCTTGTAATGGCCGGTAAGGTTTGTTTCTTTATCTCCTACTCTTCAACTTTTATGTGAAACTCCTAAGAGAGATCATCAGAAGGTTTTGGCTTCAGATCTCATCAATAGGCTGATAACACCCAACTCTACATTGCTATTTGTTTGTGTTTTGTGGATATGAGGATCTAGGTGGGGCAGAACAGGCTGAGGTTAAACTCTGACAAGATAGAATTATTGCTTGCTCATTGTGAGTTCTCAGTATCTCCTCCAGTTGTATTTCTTGATGGGGTGCCAGGGCCACATCAGGCTTGGGAACTGAGGATCTTCCTTGTCTATTGACTATTGCGTGACAGTTTCGGCCTTGCTTAGGAGAGGATGATCTTTTGCCATCACCACCAGTTGGCTGGAGCACTGTAATATGCTGTACACGGGGCCACTACATAGGAGCCTCAATACATACAATGCAGCGACCCAATTATTGATGTGCCAATATGAGCATATTAAACTTACAGCCTAGTCTTGCACTGGCCTTCTATTAGCTTCTGTATCCAATCTGAAGTGATGTCTTTGAACTTGGAAGACCTACTACATGTCTTGTTTCCAGAATATCTCCAGGGCCATCTCCTCCATTCATTATTAATTTGCCCAGTGCCGAGCTCTCAGGGGTATCTATTAAAAGCCCCGCATTCAATGAGATAAGGGAGAAGCAGTTGTCCAAATGTTTGGCAGCCCCAAAGTTATGGAACTTCCTCTGTCTCCTGACACAGGAACATCAACTGCCTTGATGGGTTTCAGGAAATGATAAAAATTACAATTATCTAAGAGCGTCTTAAAAGTGGCTCAGTGGCTAAGATGCCGAGCTTGTCGATCGGAAAGGTCGGCAGTTCGAATCCCTAGCACTGCGTAATGAAATGAGCTCCCTTTACTTGTCCCCGGCTTCTGCCAATCTAGCATGTAAAAATGCAAGTAGAAAAGTAGGAACCACCTTTGGTGGGAAGGTAACAGTGTTCTGTGCGCCTTCAGCATTTAGTCAAGCCAGCCGCATGATCATGGAGACATCTTCAGACAGTGCTGGCTCTTTGGCTTTGAATCGGAAATGAGCACCGCCCCATAGAGTTGGGAATGACTGGCACGCTTGTGCAAGGGGAACCTTTACCTTTACGAGGGTCTTTGGTTTGCAATACAGGTAATCCTCTAATTATGACCACAACTGAGCCCAAATTTTTGGCTATTAAGTGAGATATTTGTTAAGTGAGTTTTGTCCCATTTTATGATCTTTCTTGCCACAGTTGTTAAGTGAATCACTCCAGTTGGTAAGTTAGTGACCTGGTTGCTAAGTGAATCTGGCTTCCTTATTATTGACTTCGCTTGTCAGAAGGTCGCAAAGGGGATCACATGACCCCCCGGGAGACTGCAACCGTCATAAATTTGAGCCAGTTGTCAAGCTTCTAAATATAAATCATGTGGCCATGGGGATGGTGCAACGGTTGTAAGTGTGAAAAATGGTAATAAGTCACTTTTTTTTAAAGCTATTGTAACTTTGAAAGGTCACTACAAACTGTTGCAAGTTGAGCACTACCTGTAGTGGCAAATATTTTTGGTTTTAATTATAGTCTTTCCATTTTATCTGTGGCTTAATTTTTGTTTATCATTATACAAAACTGTTGGTACAATGTATGGTTTATTGTTGAGACTGCCACAAATCTGTTAACTGGCAAAACAGAAAAGAAAAAAACAAATAAATACAGATAGTCCTCAACCTACGCCCAAAACTGGGACCAGAATTTCTATTGCTAAGCAAGGCAGTTGTTCAGTGACTCACGCCCAATTTTACAACCTCTTTGCCTTAGTTTTTAAGTGAACCAGTGCAGTCATTAAGTGAATCCAGTTTCCTCCATTGATTTTACTTCTGAGGAGCCAGCCGGGAAGGTCACACGACCAAGGACACTGCAACTGTTGTAAATACAAATAGTCCTCAATTTACGACCACAATGGAGCCCCTATTTTCTGTTGTTAAGTGAGACATTTGGTGAGTTTTCCCCATTTTACGGTGGGGCATTTTTCTTGCCATGGTTGCTAAGTGAATCACTGCAGGTGATAAGTTAGTAACCCGGTTGTGAAGTGCACCTGGCTTCCTTATTGACGTCGCTTGTCAGAAGGTTGCAAAAGGGGAACACATCGTCCCCAGGACACTGCAACCCTGGCAAGTATGAACCAGTTGCCCACCATCTGAATTTTGATCTTGTGACCAATGGGATGCTTCAACTGTCGTAAGTGAAAAACGGTCGTAAGTCACTTTTTTAGTGCTGTTGTAACTTTGAATCGCCATTAAATGAAATGCTGCAAAGTGGAAGACTACCTGTATGTGCCAATTGCCAAGGGTCCAAATTTTGAACATGTGACTGTGGGGATGCTGCGATGCTCATAACTGCGAGGACCCTTCGTAAGTCATTTTTTTCAGTGCCATTGCAACTTCAAATGGTCACTAACTGGAAGTTTGTTAAGTTGAGGACTACCATCCTACCAGTGGTGGGATTCAATTTTTTTTTTACTACCAGCTCTGGGTGGGCGTGGCTAGGTTGGCGTGGCATGGCTTGATGGGTGTGGAGGGGAAGGTTACTGCAAAATCCCCATTTCTTCCAGATCAGCTGGGACTCGGGAGGCAGAGAATAAATGGGGGCAGGGCCAGTCAGAGGTCATATTTACCGGCTCTCGGAACTACTCAAAATTTCCGCTACCGGTTCTCCAGAACTGGTCAGAACCTGCTGGATACTACCTCTGCTCTGCAGGCACCACAGCATCTATTCCTGTGATGGCGAACTTATGGTACATGGAGTCCTCTCTGCGGGCATGTGAGTTGTCACCCAGCTCAGCTCAACCATGCATGCACATATGCCTGCTTCCCACTGGGTAGCTGATTTTCAGGTCTCTGCCGCATATACGGGAGACATGCATATATGCCTGGGGAGTGGGAGGAGCTCGGGATGGGTGGGAGCGGCGTGCTCCCTGCCCCGTTTTTGTTTTCAGAAGGCTTCAGGGAGGCCTACTAGGCCAAAAATGGACCCCGGGGTGGTGGTGGTGTTGTCACACGCATGTGTGTAGGGAGCACGGGGGAGAATACGGGGGTGAGTGGGTCGCATGTGCACGGATCTATGCCATGGTCTTTCCAGTATGTTTTGCAGAAGTACTTTTAATAGGATGCCTCTTTAACTCATTGACCCATTTGGCTTGAGATGTTATCACATCTGAAGCAAGAACTATTATCCTCTTGTCTTTGTTGGGAATATGTGCAAAATCCAGGGGGTGTGGGCAGCCAGGAAGTGAGAACATGCACGCTCCAACCTGCCCCACTGCATCATCCAACTCTGGGATTTATCAAGTGTCACTTGGGGAGGTAAAATCCAGAATGAGTTGGCATGTACAAAATAGAGCGTGTGTAGGATTACTAATCAACCCATTAGGGTTCCAGATGTTGGGAATGGGGATGAATGAAAGTCTTGGGCCTGTATCGCACCTGTAAGTTTAATTCAAAGATGGTGGATAATCCAAGTGCGGAGGAAGCAGGTGGCCTGAATAAAGGTGTCTGTGTGTGTGTGTGTGTGTGTTTCATGAACATGTCCTTCAACCTATATTCCTCTGTTTGTCTGAACTTGGTGCAATGGTGGAGGAAGTTTGAAAAACAGTGCCCTGAAGCTCCATTCTTCTTTAATGTTTAGCCAATACTTGTTTCGATTGTCCAGTTGATAGAAATAACCTGATGTGTTTTTAGGAAATGTGAGATTGTTCCCTCTTGGGGACACTCTGCCCTGCGCCACAATCTGATTTGCACATATAGTGGTGGATACAGGTTGTGTGAGTTTATACTGTAATCAACCTTCTGTTTACCAGCTTGAATGTCCTCCACATCCTTCCATGGAGAAGGCCAAGATGCCTCTAGATTTCCAGATGGGGCCAGTTCTCTCACTATCAAGGAAGCCAGAAAATGATCCCAACAACGGAGAGAGAGACCTCCACCAAGGAGATTCTTAGTGTCCTGGTGTACCAGGATCCTTACTTTGACTCAGCAATCTTTTGAGACAGGATACGAGTAAGAATAACAGAATACAGAAGAACAGAATTGGAAGGGACCTTGGAGGTCTTCTAATCCAACTCACTGCTCAGGCAGGACGTCCTGGCCTACACCATTTCAGAAAAAAATGGTTAGCCAATCTCTTCTTTAAAACCTCAGGTGTTGGAGAACATGCAACTTTTGGAGGCTAGTTGTTCCACCGATTAATTGTTCTTACCTTCAGGAAATTTCTCCTTGGTTCTAGGTTGCTTCTCTCTTTGATTAGTTTCCATCCATTGCTTCTTGCCCTGACTTCAGGTGCTTTGGAGAATACTTGGCCCTTTCTTCTTTGTGGCAGCCGCTGAGATATTGAAACACTGTTATCTTATCACCTCCAGTCCTTCTTTTCATTAGACTAGACCCGTGATGGCGAACCTATGGTATGTATGCCACAGATGGCATGTGGAGCCCTCTCTGCGGGTACGCAAGCCATTGCCCAGCTTACTCCACTGAGCTTGCCCACACGCCTCCCACCAACCAGCTGGTTTTGGGGTCTCTGCCACGCAAGTGGGAGACACGCATGCATGCACAGGGTTGTGGTCCAGGCACACATGCGGGGGAGCAGCAGGGGGTGCAGTGCGCCCCCCCCTTCCCCCATTTTTGGTCCCAGGCGGCTTCAAGAAGTCCTGCTAGGACCAAAACAGGGCGCGCGCGCGCAGGGGGGGGGGGTTGAATCGCGCAGATGCAAGGTGGGAGCATGGCAGGGGGGTTGCACGCATGTGTAGTGGCGGGGCCCATTGCATTATGGCTGTGGACACGTGCTCATGCGCTGTCCCGACGGCACACCAAGACAAAAAGCTTAGCCATTACTGGACTAGACATTCCTACACCACAATAGGGCTGTAGAAGTTCAGAGAAGTCAAACTGTGGGAGTTCACGAGAGAAGAATCTTTTTTCTGACAAAGTACTTTGGGCTCCCGAAAGAAGGTGGGAACACATATGATCATTGGCAATTATGTGCCAGATTGCACCACAAAGGTCTTCCTTTTTTTTTTTGTCTCTTTAGACTTCCCTCTGCCCTGCCTTGCTCTAAACCTGAAATTTGTGGAAGTGAAGCTGTTGGGAGAAATGTCCTTCTGGGTTCGGTTCCAAGTGGAGAAAAAAGACACTGGAGACACGGAGGCTGCTTAGAAAGATGGTTTTTAATGGTGGACAGGACCACGTGGCTTGAGTCCTAAACAGGAAAGGGGGGGAATCACATGCTTCCAGATGTTTGGTGAAGAAGGAGGAGGAGGAGGAGGGGCTTGCTGGGTTTTTATACTCTGTTCAGCCCCACCTCTCTGTTTCCTGTTCCTGTGTAAGAAAATGTATTCTGATTGGTTGTCAGACTCCCATGGAGCCATTGCAGAGGCAACTCTAGGCTGTCTTTTGAATCCTGGTTTGAGTTTCCAGATGCCATGTGGTGAGTGGGGTAAAGGGATAATACTATCATGCCTTACAATACAATAGTAGAGTTGGAAGGGACCTTGGAGGTCTTCTAGTCCAACCCCCTGCCTAGGCAGGAAACCCTATACCATTCCAGACAAATGGTTACCCAACATCTTCTTAAAGACTTCCAGTGTTGGGGCATTCACAACTTCTGGAGGCAAGCTGTTCCACTGATTAATTGTTCTAACTGTCAGGAAGTTTCTCCTCAGTTCTAAGTTGCTTCTCTCCTTGATTAGTTTCCACCCATTGTTTCTTGTTCTGCCCTCAGGTGCCTTGGAGAATAGTTTGACTCCTTTTTCTTTGTGGCAACCCCTGAGATATTGGAACACTGCTATCATGTCTCCCCAGTCCTTCTTTTCATTAAACTAGGCATACCCATAGCTTTAATCCTATCACTCTGGAGCTGAAGGGAGGAGAGCTTTATTTTGTAGAATAAACTGGCTTGGGCATCTTAATGGCCCATTAAGAAAAGTGGGGGCTATTAAAAGTGAGTCTGTTTCCTGCCTAAAAACATGTTTCTCCATTTCTGATTCAGAGAAATGTAATATTCAGCCTTTTCAATGTTTCCTAGGATATTTCATTTTTCTAGAAGGGGGCAGGGGGTGCTAATTTTCTACAAAACAAAGCTCACCTTCTTCTCCAAATAAGGCCATACTAATGTGGGGACATAACGACACGAATCAATCTAACCTTTGCTGTTTGCTCCTGTTAAAAATTGCTTGTGCTATCTTGCTACATTTTAGGAATTATTTGTTAGGAGTTAATTCTGTAAACCTCACTTGCTAAGAACTGTTATCTTTTTTGAAACAAGTTATCTGGTTTCTTACTTCTGTCATTCGCTTAAAATCTTGGCACATCCTTGGACAAAAAATTAGAAAGAAGGAGTGGGGGGCAGAGCAAGTCTGCCCAAGAATTTCCATCAAATAGATACGAAGAGCACAAAACACGCAGGACATCTTTCATCCAAGTTGTTGGATAGCCATCTGTCTGAAACGGTATAGGGCAGGGGTGGCGAACACGCGGCTCTCGAGCCGCATGCGGCTCCCTGCCAAAATGAATGAGGCTCTTTGCCTCTTATCATTATTTTGTATACTGTGGCTCGGATTGCGCGCTCCCTTTTGGAAGCTGGGGAGGTCCTTTGCAGGCAGCTAGAACGGGCCGCCTGCAAAGGACTTCCCCAGACTTGCTTTGAGGAGCACGGGGCGACTGAGGCTAGTTGTGAAGCCCCAAAGCCCCCACCGCCACCGGAAGAACTGCTGCCACCTCCTCCTCCTCCTCCTCTAACAGGCAGCACTGCCGGATTTGCCGCCCGGCGCTGCGGCTGAGATGAAGCCGCCAAAGCTCCAGCCGGCAGCGGCGCCTCCCCTCCGCTCGGAGCAGCTGAGCTCAGTCAGCGCTGGGTTACCCCTGCCCCCTCCTCCTCCTCCGCCGTGCTTTTGAGGAGCCATGAGGCTGCAGGAGCCAGTAGGAAGGCGGGGGGGGGGGAGCAGGGAAAAAAAAGCCTCATGGCTCCTCAAAAGCACGGAGGAGGGGGAGGGGGCAGAGGTAACCCAGCGCTGAGCTCAGGAGCAAATCTGGTGATTCTGTTGGAGGAGGAGGAGGAGGAGGAGGAGGAGGTAGCAGCAGTTATTCTGGTGGCAACTCGTACTCGTCGGCATCTTCAGCAGAAGCCCTGCCCACAATGAACAAAGCAAAGATGGAGCAGATCCACGCAGATGACGTCGCTGCAACATGACTGGAGGAGGAATTCTGGGAGTTGAAGTCCACAAGTGTTAAAGCTGTCAGGTTTGAAGACCTCTGCATTTTTTTTCTAGGGGTGGAAGGGTCTTGTAACTTGACAGCTTTAAGACTTCCATGCTTCAAATGCCAGAGTTCCTGAGCCAACAGGACTGGAGGAGAAATTGTGGGAGTTGAAGTCCACAAATCTTAAAGCTGTCAGGTTTGAAGACCCCTGGGGTTTTTTTTCCCTAAAGGGTTAGGGGTGCAAGGGTCTTGTAACTTGACAGCTTTAAGAGTTGCGTGCTTCAAATGCCAGAGTTTCTGAGCCAACATTTTGGTTGCTAAGCAGGAGCGTTGTTAAGTGATACTGATATTATATAACACTTTGAATTAAGCGGGTACCTTGAAGAAACATAACTTTGAGTTTCAAATAATACTGATTTCGTTGTTGTCTTAGGTGACATCTGTGAAAAAAATTCGGGTGCTCAGGCATGAAAATGTGCCGCTCAAACACTATACTTTTCTGCTCACATCGAAAAAAAATTAGAGGGAACATTGCTTCCGGGTCTGTTTTGGCAGGTCACTGCGTGGTGTGGCTCTCTGACTCTCACAGTTTAAAATTTTGGCTCTTTTTGTCGAACTTGTTCGCCATCCCTGGTATAGGGTTTCCTGCCTAGGCAGGGGGTTGGACTAGAAGACCTCCAATGTCCCTTCCAACTCTACTATTGTATTGTATTGTATTGTATTGTATTGTATTGTATTGTATTGTATTGTATTGTATTGTATTGCAAAGAATGCTGTGTAAGATAACAAAATGCATGAATGAAGGATGTTCCATAGATAAAGCAGGCAGAGACAGGGCCTGTTTTGAAGATGCCCATGTTGGGTAACGAACTTTGTCCCTGATTGGTTAAAAATGGGCATAAGATTTTGAGGCAACACTCACAGGTGTTGAGGTGGCTTTTCTCTTTGCAAGTTTGTTGTCTATATGCATATGAAATAAGTTCACCACAGCTCTTCTTTATACAAAGTGGAGGGTTGCTAATTTTTTTACTATCGGTTTGGTGCTCAAGCACATGTGCGCAATGCTTCTGCGCATGTGCAGAAGCGTCTGGGCGGGTGGGTGGAGCCTCCTGCAGCTATTACTACCAGTTCACCCGATCCGATCTGAACTGACCTCCGATTAGTACCTCACTTGATCTTAATTGTATTCCTCTGTTAAAGCAACTTAGGATGCAGTTTTTGGACCTTAGAATACCTAATGTAAATATTGATAATTGAGAGAGAAAATGTCTTCAACTTCTCACACTCCCTAGGAAAAATTCAACAATATAGGTAGTCCTTGACTTACAATTGAGCCCAAAATTTTTGCTAAGTGAGACATTTGTTTTGTCCCATTTTACAACCTTTCTTGCCACTTGTTAAGTTGTTAAGTGAATCACTGAAGTTTTGAGGTTAGTAATACGGTTGTTAAATGAATCTGACTTTCCCATTGACTTTGCTTTTCAATGGGATTACGTTGCAAAAGATGATCACATGACCTCCGGACGCTGCAGTTGTCATAAATATGAGTCAGTTGCCAAGCGTCTGAATTTTGATCATGTGACCATTGGAATGCTGCAAGGATCATAAGGGTGAAAACAGTTATAAGTCACTTTTTTCAGTGCTGTGGTAACTTCGAACAGTAACTAAATGAATTGTTGTCAGTTAAGTTGTAAGTCTGTTGTGCTAACAATGCACTTGGTTGCTTTTTGGTGATTTTCTGAGGTGCTTCCTCACTCTGTCTGATGGTAGGACCTGCTTAGGTAACCTATCTTAATTTTATTCAATTATTTTCTCCCCAATCTCATACCACCCAAATGTGTGAATTCCAACATCTATCAGGTCCCTGATCGTCCAATATAGTCTGGGATGGAAGATGGAGAGGAATGCTGGCTAATTTGAGCTTCAAATTTTTGAAGAGATTCTCTGTCTTCTTCTTTTTAGCATTCCTTTTAAAATTTTGCTTACAGTCTTCAATACATCACTGTATTGATGTATACGCTGAATAATTTAACTGCAATTTAAACACCAAGAAATGTCTTACGCTTCAAAACAGCACTAAAATATTAATATAAAATAAAATGTTTATTATAAAATTATAAAATTAAAAATTATTAATAAATATTAATACGTTTGTGGGTTTTTGAGGCTTGCAACAGGTTCCCCAAAACTTATTTCACCTTTCTCCAGAATTCGAAAAATCATTTTAAAAAGCCTAGCCTACCAGTAAAACTACTACTCCCAAAATGCAGTTCTCCGCTCCACTCCTCCCCTTTTTGACAAGACCACGTAACTCAATGGGAGTGGTAGGATACGGTTTAGTTTCCGTCATCCTTTGCTGCACACGTTCACGCCTGTCATTTGCTGCCGCATGGCCCTATGGAAGTTGCGGTCCTTCCTATGAGCGCTATTTATCACAAAGGGCCAGGAAGGAACTACAGTTACCGTCATGCATCACTCCTTCCCCGGCCAAGCTTGGAACGGTGTGATCTGTCCCGGGACTGATAGCCTCTCCCCTTTGATCTTGAGGGGGGGAAGGACTACAACTCCCGACGTGCCTCGCCCCCCCATCCTTTGATGTTTACCCTCCCCCCCCGGCCTTTAGGAAGGGGATTCTCCCCAAGATGGCGGCTCCTGCTTTAAGGGGTTCGGGGGGTGGAGCCTGTACCCCCACCGGCTCCCTGGATTATTGCCTGGCCCAGCTGCAGAGGGGGGCCGAGCCAGGGCTGGGCAAGGCCTTGTTGGCCCTCAGGACCCAGCACATCAAGGAAGCGAGGGGCATTGCCCGTTTCAGGACCCACGGTGGGCTGGCGCCACTTTTGGGGATCCTATCCGGCTCCCCGCGACCGCGCCGCACTTTGGATCTGGCCCTCAGCATCCTGGGCAACTGCTGCACCGAAGGGGGCACCCGCACCCAGGTGCGCGAACTTGGGGGGATCCCGCCGCTAGGTGAGTGCAAAAAGTGTGTGTGGAGGGAGGCAGAAGGGGGGATTATGGCTAAATAAGTGCGCCCCCCGCCGCGATTTCTGGAAGGGTGGGGCTGTTTCAACGTCTCCCGTCCGAGCCTGATGCCTGGACACGTCTTGGACTTCAACTCCCAGGATTCCCAGGTAGGCAAGCCGGTTGGCGAGCTGCAACGGGAATTGTGGGAGTTGAAGTCCGCGGCGTCGGGAAGGGCATCTCGCCCTGGCAAGGAGTGAAGAGAACAGCCTTGGTGGGAAGGGGGAATCCCTGTGCCCATCAAGCCGAGCTTTCACCTCCCCTCCCCCCAAGTCTCCCCACTTGTAGGTTGGGCTTCCTTCTCAAATCACGGCGCCCATGGGGGGTGGGGAGAAGGGGGATCCGCTTTTACGTCCCCTTAAATTGGAAGGTTTATTATTCATTATTTTATTTATTTTGTAAACAATTACAAAGTGACAGGTATCAGTATATACATGGACATTATCGCATGAGATCGGTAGAAATAGATGGATATAAATAAGCATAACCTGGCCATGAACACATTAATGAGTACATATCAATGGGGACGGTAGGCACGCTGGTGTGCTTATGCCCCCCCACCCCTTACGGACCTCTTAGGAATGGGGTAAGGTCCACGGTGGATAGTTTAAGGTTGAAGCTGTGAGGGTTTGAGGATGTAACAACGGAATCAGGTAGAGTGTTCCAGGCATTGACCACTGTTGCTGAAGTCGTATTTTCTGCAGTCTAATTTGGAGCGCCTTACTGTGTAACCTTTGGATTCAAAAGGATGGTAACCTCAAGAAGGACTTAAGGATGTTGGAAGTAGGCAAGCATAATGCTCAGTTTTTCTCCCCCTTAGTCTTAGAGAGGATTTCAACTAGAAGTAATTCTCATTTCTTTAAACTTGCAATCTTAAGGATTTAAAACCATACCAATCTGAGCCTTGTGTATCTGTAGATCATCCCTAAAACTGGGAGCATCTCAAGTTAGATTTGTGATGGTTTCACGGGCTAAAATGCTTGCATAGATCCTTTTAAAAAAATCACAGCTAAGTTATGCCTAGTTTTGTAACTTGGGCCTGCAGTTCCGCAGTTCCTTTACTTGGCACGCCATCTGCCTGTTAATACTGTGAATACCGCAGTTTCGTCCTTTAAAATGAAAGGACGGGGGAAATGGAAAGCTAGCTTATTCATGATTTCCAGCCAACAAAAACAAGTTTAGGTTCTATTAATATTTACCTTTTGATTTTATCAGATTCTATTTGATGCCAAGTTATGAGGCTATGCTAAGTACTTTTTGTTTAGATAACTAACTAACTGCAAGAATTGGCTAATAGACGGTTTTTTTCAGAATTGGAGCTTATACCAGGGCATGCCCTAGCAGTGAAAAGATCTCATAAGTGCATGTATACTCAGCATGGAAGGGACTTGCAACTTTTCCAAAAATACCTAGCATCACACAGCACTTGATGTAATATGTAAAATGTAGGAAGCTGTTATTTATCTCTAAATTAGATGCATATCCTGCTTTTATTTTTTTACAGCTTAAGCCATTATACATAATGCTATTTCCTCCAATTTTCCCCATGAGTAATAACCTTGTGATATGGGTTTGGCTGAGAAAGAGTGACTGGCCAGAAGCCACCCAGCTGACCTCTTTTTTGCCTAAGGAAAGACTAGAACTCACAATCTCCCAGCTTTTAATCTACATCAAACTGGTGTTTTTTTAAAAGCTGATGTTCTATAATACATGGATTGGATTGGCATCAGATAGCAGGTGTTGCCCATCCCAGAGATTCCTGCTTCCTAGCAGAAAATGATTAAAAAGCTAAATGTATTATTGTGCCACAAGATTCTTCCCTCTCCTGTCCCCACTGGCTAAGACAGCTACTTCTCTGAAAGATGTTGTGGTTTTACAGCTGGATTATCAAATTGCAACCTTTCCCCACTTTCTCTGTTTCTAGTTACTATCCTGAAGTCGCTTGCTGTGGAAAGTATCCTGAATCGGACGGCACGGGCACTCGGCAACTTGGCTGTAGACTCAGAAAATTGCCAGGCCATCCATGAAGCAGGTTGAACAGGGGCTGGGTGGGGAAGAGGATAGGATCTATGTAAGTGTAGAACTGAGATTTGTAGCATGTGTATGTATTTAGATAGACATACACACAAGTCCTCATTTACCAACCACTCGGTCAGTGATGTTCTAAGTTACAACGATGCTGAAAAAGAAGACTTGTGACCACTTCTTGAAATTGTAGCTGTTGCCACTTTCTTGAGGTCACATGATTGCAATCGGGGTGTTTTGACAACTGGTAAACATTTACAACGGTTGCAGCATCCGACAGTCATGTGATCTCCCTTTGCGACCTTCACGGCTGGCTTCTGACAGCTTGAGGAAGCCAACAGGAAGCTGTTAAATCGGAGTCATCTGAAATTGTGTTAAATTGTTGCAGGTGATTTCCTTAATGACAGCAGCTGGAATTGATGTGGTCACATAATGTCACACTTAATGACCGTGCCACTTAGCGACAGATTGTGGTTGGTAAGTGAGGAGTATCTGTGACTAGGAGGTATACCTATCTTTCTCGCCCACTTAATGGTTAAAGGGCACTTCAAGTTTATTTTCCAAAATTGTTAGTTGGACTTTCTCCTCCTCCCTTTCTCCATTATGAACAGAGAGAGAGGGAGAGAGAAGGTGGGGGGGGGGGGAGTTAAGAGCTATTAATTGCTTGGAGTCAATATTGCACTGTGGAAAAAGATTCTTTGTTCAGCAGTATAAGGCACCCTCAGACAAATTTATGTTCCCACATTCTCAACTGCCCCTTACAAATATACAGATTCTATTGCATATCTTTAGCACGTCTAATATGCTTGGCTACTCTGAGGGCTTGAAATAGTAAAAAAAAATACATTTTATATATTCTGTTAATAATACCTGGTGCAAATTCTGAGGGGCATCATAAATATATAAAAATTCCTTAGTGGAATTTACATGTAACATAGTAAAACCTTTGCAATACAGGTAGTCCTCAACTTATGACCATAATTGAGCCTAGAATTTATGTTGCTGAGTGAGACATTTGTTAGGTAGGCTTTGCCCCATTTTATGACTTTTCTTGCCACATTTGTCAAGTGAACCACTGCAGTTGTTAAATTAGTGACATGGTTGATAAGTTAATTGACTTCTCCATGGACTTTGCTTGTCAAGTCACCAAAAGGTGATCACATGACTCCTGGACGTTGCAACCGTGCTAAATATGAGTCTCTTGCCAAACATCTGGGTTTTGATCACATGACCATGGGGATGCTACAACAGTCATTTGTGAAAACTGGTCATAAGTCACTTTTTAAAAACGTTTAAAACTTTGAATGTTCATTAAACGAACTGTTGTAAGTCTACCTGTCATTTGGCACAACTAAAAATAAGTTTGACTCATGTTTATGTAGGATATTGTGACTGGACTTCTCTTCCTTGTCAATTTCTCACCACTTGAATATTTTTCCTTGCAGGAGCTGTGCCGCAACTAATCCAGGTCCTCACTACCTCCCAGGACAGTGAATGTTTGCAGAGTGTGATCAGAGCCATTCGCTATCTGGCCAATACTCCTGCCCATCGACTGGTACTGGCCCAGCAGGGGGCAGTCCGCCCCATAGCGGAGCGCCTTACTTCCTCCCTGGAGGATGGGCCCCTGATTGCAGCCGTGGTGCGCGCCCTCATGGAGCTCTCAAAGGGCTGCAGTCGTGACTGTGCGGAGCAGCTCAGCTTGGGAAGTGGGATGGCACCCCTCGTGGCCTTAGCTAGCCACGAGAAACGGGTGGTGCAGGAATCGGCCCTTGCGGTCCTGGCCAACCTCTGTCTGCAGGGCATGCTGAGGCCAGCTATCGGCAACGCTGGGGGAGTGGAGTTGCTAGTGGGGGAGATCCAACGCCGGAGGGGAGCCGGAGCACCTGGGGCCTCCCTCTATCCGCTGGTGAAAGCTTTGTGCCTCCTGTGCCGCGAGGCGGTTAATCGGAGCCGGGTGCGTGAAACTGGAGGATTAGAGTTACTGCTCTCCCTCTTGCGGGACCGATGTCACAGCTATTCACATGCTCGGGTGGTGGTGGCTTTCGTGGCCTTTTTCTACGATGAGGAAGCCCTGGAGATGCTGCAGGCCGGAGGACTGGTGCCCTTGCTGATTGGCAGGCTGGCGGCCCAGAGCGAGTGGGCAGGCCGGGAACAAGTGGAGGAGGAGGAGGAAGAACATGAAGATGAGAAAGATGCGGCATCGTTTGACTTCCCTGCTGAGGGGCGGCGAGGAGAGCAGGCCTTACCAGGAGCAGAGAGTTCCAGCTTTCAGAGCCTCAGGTAGGTTTGGGTTTAGCCTGGAGACCATCTTGGTGCAGGGACTGTTCAACAGTTCTAGATGGGCGGGCTACAAATCACTCCGATGTGTTGGGTCTGCTGCCTCATCATCATTGGCCAAGTTGGGCTTGGGTTCAAATAAGAAGCATTGTACAGGTAGTCCTCGACTTATGACACAACTGACTCCAAAATTTATGTTGTTAAGTGAGACACTTGTTAAGTGATTTTTATTTTGCCCCATTTTACGACCTTTATCGCTTCTGTTGTTAAGTGAATCACTGCAGTTGTTAAGTTAGTAACGGGGTTGTTAAATGAATCTGACTTCCCCATTGACTTTGTTTGTGGCAAAAGGGGATCACATGACGCCAGGGCCACTGCGTCTGTCATAAATATGAATCAGTTCCCTAGCACCTAAATTTTGATCACATGGCCATGGGGATGCTGCAATGGTCATAAAGCTGCAACATTCAGTGCCTTTGTAACTTTGAATGGTCACTAAATGCACAGCAAGTCAAGAACCACCTATATGCCAATGCTCTTAAGCGGTACTGCAGTGGAAAAGGCAGCTTTATAAATCAGAGATGGATGGGGTTAAGTCTGAAAAGCTGCCAGAAATGTGCTTACATTCTGAAGCCCGTTTGGAAAATGTACGGTAAACATGAGCAAACAATTAATAAAAGGAAAACTTCATCAACCCTTTAGATTTTTTAGCACATCTGCAAATAAAGGACCGTTGTTTATCTTGCATATCCTAATGAAAGTCCTAAGTTGCATTAACACAAGGATTCAATCAAGATCATGTGAGGTCCTAATACCACCCTCTAAAACTTTAGTAAGACCAGACCTGGAATACTGCATCCAGTTTTTGTCACCATACTATTAAAAAGATGTTGAGACTTTATAAAAAGTACAGAGAAGAGGAACAAAAATGATTAGCAGACTAGAGGCCAAAACATATGAAGAACAGCTGCAGGAACTGGGTATGGCCACTCTAGTGAAGAAAAGGACCAGGGGAGACATGAAAGCAGTGTTCCAATATTTGAAGGGCTTCCACAGAAAAGGTGTGTGTGTGGGGGGGGGGGGGGTGTCAAGCTATTTTCCAAGGATAGACAAGAAATAATGGATGGAAACTGATCAAGGAGGTATTCAACCTAGAAATAAGGATAATTTTTCTGACAGTGAGCACAATCAACCAATGGAACAGAAGTTGCCTTCTGAAGTTGTGGGAGCTTCATCACTGGAAGCTTTCAGGAAGAGATTGGACTGCCATTTGTCAGAAATGGTGTAGGGCGGGGGTTTGGATAGATGACCTATAAGGTCCCTTCCAACTCTGTTATTTTGTTCTGTTCTGTTGTTCTGATATCCGATCCTGGGATTTCCTAAATTGAAATTCTAGGAAAGCCCTGGCAAACTGGAAAAGACAGAAATATCCACATAAGGAGCGAGTGGGCAGTAGAGGAAAGCAAAGCTGGGCCATTTACTTTCTCTGATTGCTGCCAGCTCTGCAGAGTCACTTCTGCATTCTTCCTAGAAAGTTCACCTGGTTTATAGGTCCAGCTGTTTGCTTTTCCTTTAATGGGAAGTTGAATTTCTCTGAATTTGGGGCCTCCTATTTGATTTACTTCCGATAACCCTTCAGCAAATGAAAATGCCTTGCTGACCATGTGAAGCTAAGCAGAGTCAGGACTGGTTGATACCTGAATGGGAGACGGGCAGGAAATACTAGTCTTATTCCAAGTAATTGGGAATTTTTCAAAAAAAAAAAAAAAACATCCCAGAAACCCTAGAGGTCACTATGAAGTCACCAGGAGTCGAGTTCAGTTGAAGGGGCTAGTCCTTGACTTACATGAATTCATTTAGTGACCGTTCAAAGTTGTAACGGCCCTGAAAAAAGTGATTTGCAACAACTAATCCTCGCACTTGACTGTCTCAATGTCCCTGGGGTTCCACGATCAAGTTTTGGATCACCTGGCATCCTGCACGTATTTAAGATCATTGTGGAGTGGTGATCAATATCTACAACCTTCCCAGCTGCCTTCAGACGAGTGAAGTCAAAGGGGGAAAGCCAGACTTTTCTTAACAATTGCATGATTCATTTAACTATTGCAAGGATTTGCTTACCCTGTTTCCCCTAAAATAAGACCTCTCCAGATAATAAGCCCAATCGGGCTTTTGAGCGCATGCGCTAAAATAAACCCTCCCCCCCAAAATATTGCAACACAGCAGCAGCCATGAGGTGACGCCGCCTTCTGCACCTCAAAAATAATAAGACCTCCCCGAAAATAAAGTCAAGTGCATATTTTGGGGGTCAAAAGAAAATAAGACCCTGTCTTATTTTTGGGGAAACACAGTATCAACTTTGGCAAGAAGGTTGTAAAATCATACACGACTCACAAGTGCCTTATTTAGCAATGGAAATTCCCCAGTGGCTGGCTGGGAAATTCTGGGAGTTGAAGTCCATATATCTTACAAGTTGCCAAGATTGAGAATACACACTGCATTGTAATAACACGAAAATTCAGTGTACTATAAACCAGTGGTCTTTTTGTGCCCTGAATGGCTTGGCACACCTTTCATTAGTTTTCCACCAGGTATGGATGGCCTGTGAGGAGCATTGCTCTGCAGAAGAAGAATCTTCTGATTTGCTAATTTGGATAATTGAAAAATTTGCAGTTGAGAGAGTTCAACTGTGCAGTTTTTGTTCCAGTGCTTTTAGTCAAACGTGCTCCTCTTCCACCATGTTTATATAAAGTTTATTTTTCCGTGTCTCTCTTCTTTTGTCCCCAATGCAGATCCTGGCTTGTCTCGGAAGGCTACATTTCCAATCCAGGAGATCTTTCCCCCCAGTGGTCTCCTGACACCACCCTTTCTGAGTTGGAGGCCCAAGGAGATATTAGTCCCAGCCAAGAACTGCAAGATGAGTCTCTAGAGCCTTGCCACAGCACATCTGGGATGAAAACCCATTCTAGAGGCGAATCTCCCGATTTTTTACATTCTCCTTTCTTGGATTTGCCTCTTGGGGGTCAGGCCAGCCTTTCAGAGACTTTAAACTCAGCAACAAAAGGTGAAATTCTTCCAGATCACAAACTCAACTCTACAGTGGTAGTACCTTCGTCGGCTGAATCTGAAAATCTCCACCCAGAACCTGTCTTGAAGTTTCCACAATCAGAGGGGAATAAGGAGGGAAAAACAGATGGGGCCAATAAGCTGCCAAAAGAGCTGGCGATGTCAGGACTGGCAAATTTAGAGGAGGAGGTTCTCTCTGGAGATGATATCTTACAGCTGCCTTGTTCATCCACGTCAAAGGAAATGCCAAATTCAGGAAAAATAGAGGGACGAGCTGAACAATCCCCTTGGGTTGCCTTGGTAGCCGGCCAGAACAGCCCTGGGCCCAGCAACTCCAGTCCGTCGGTTGTGATTCCAGGCAACAGTGACAGTATCCAGCTGTCACCTGGGCCTGTTGCCAAATCTCCGGTTGCAGAGGAAGCGTGCTCTGTTCCTCCAAAGCCGAATGTTCAGGTTGTCCCAACTTCTTCCGAGGAGTACAAGACGCCCACCTCTTACTGGAAACGGCGCTCCAAGCTCCGCTACTCCCCAGAGCAAAGCACACTGCACACTCAGGGCTTTTGCCCTGTCCCCGAGGCTTCGTCTCCCTGGCTCTCCTTGACCTTGCCCCTCTCTTTTTCTCCCCACGTGGGTGACCCAGACTTCCATGCTCCGGAAGCGCCGGCCCTGCTCCTCCTTTCCCGCTTTTCTCAAGCCGAGGATCCTAGTCGGAGTTTGGTGACGCCGGACACCCTGCAAGGACTGTTGCGTTACGTCACTAGGAGTCCTTCCCCTTCCTCTCGCTGCCTTCGACTGCTGCACCGTCTCACCTGCAATCCGGCTTGCCTGGAAGCCTTTGTGCGCTCCCACGGGCCCTCGCTTATCAGGGCTTGGTTGATACTGGGTGTATCCCCTGAGCAAGCTGCTACTGCCATCACTGGGGAAGCCGAAGAAGACGAGACAAGCGGTTTGGATGATTCCAGGAGATTCAAGGAACTTGGTGTGTGTGTGTGTGTGTGTGTGTGAGACATACCTGTAGTTTAGGACAATCTCCCCCCAACTGGAGTGACCTATGATTCCCTTCATCCTAGCCAACATGCTTCCTTGGGATTACAGTTAGTCCTTGACTTAACAACCACAGTTGAGGCCCAAAATTTCTGTTGCTAAGCGAGACAGTAAGTGAGTTTTGCCCCATTTTGCAACCTTTCTTGCCACAGTTGTTAAGTGAGTCACCGCAGTTGTTAAGTTAGTAACCCAGTTGTTAAGTGAATCTGGTTTTCCCATTTACTTTGCTTGTCAGAAAGTTGCAAAGGGGGACACTAATTGCCATAAATATAAGTCAGTTGCCAAGCATCTGAATTTTGACCACATGACTATGCAGATGTTGTAGTGGTAGGTGTCATAAGTCACATTTTCAGTGCTGTTATAACTTTGAATAGTCACTAAATAAATGGTTGTAATTTGAGGACTTCCTGTATAGGAATTGGTTGGTTCAGACTACATCCCTAGGATGGGAAGGCTGTGCAGAATACTTTAATAGCAATAGCGCTTAGACGTACACCGCTTTACAGCTCTAAGCGGTTTAAAGAATCAACGTATTTCCCCCAACAATCTGGGTCCTCATTTTACTCACCTTGGAAGAATGGAAGGCTGAGTCAATCAACCTGGAGCCTGGTGAGATTCGAACTGCCAAATTGCAGGCAGCCGGCAAGCAGCAGAAGTAGCCTGCAGTACAAGACAGGTAGTCCTCGACTTACCACAGTTCATTTAGCAACCGTTTGAAGTTACAGTGGCTCTGAAAAAGTGACTTATGACTGTTTTTCACACATGACTTTTGCGATATCCCTGTTGTCACACGATCAAAATTCAGATGCTTGACATCTGAGTCATATTTATGACAATTGCAATGTCCCATCATCCTCTTTTGTGACCTTCTAACAAACCAAGTTGATGGGGAAGCCAGATTCACTTATCCACCGTCTGACTCACTGAACAACTGCGGGGATTAACAACCATGGCAAACAGGGCAAAACTCGCTTAACAAATGTCTCGCTTGGCAAGAGAAATGATGGGCTCAATTGTGGTCGTAAGTCGAGGGCTACCTGTATCGGAGTGGATATTGGTCCAATTGCTAAGGAAGACAGTTGTTAAGTGAGTTTGTGTCCATTTTAGTATATTTTTGCCATGGTTTTTAGGTGAATCACTGAATTTGTTAAGTGAAACATATGGCTGTTAAGCGAATCTGGCTTCCCCCATTAACTTTGCTGGTCAGAAGCTCTCTAGAAAGGTTGCAAATGGCAACCCCAGGATGCTACAACCATCATAAATGTGGCTGCGGGGATGCTGCAATGGTCGTAACTCTGAGAACTGGTCCTAAGTCACTTTTTTCATTGCCGTTGTAACTTTGAACGGTCTATAAACGAATGGTTGCAAGTCAAGAACTTCTGACACTGGTGGCTTTCACATTGGGGATCTTCTCATCTCTTGCTTTCTGCCCTAATGTCCCACCTCACTGGATCTTTGACATCGGGGCAGCCACTGATAGAGATTGGGGTCTCCAAATTTTGCAACTTTAAGCCAAATCTCTGTAACTTTAAAAGGTGTGGACCTCAACTCCCAGAATTCTGGCTGGGGAATTCTGGGAGTTGATCTCCACAAGTCTTAAAAGTTGCCAAGTTCAGAAACCCCTGATCTAGATTGGGATGCTGGGACTCCTGATCTCTTTTTACCATGATAGGTGGTGCTATCAGTGGGTCTTGGTGACGAAATGGGCAACGGGCAGCAATTCCAGATGTTGAGCCGCAGTTCTCATTGACCTCTTGTCTGGGATCATGGTGGCTATAGCCAAAAAGATCTAGGGTTAGGTCTCTTGAGCTTAGTGGAGCAGGAAGAGAAATAGGAGTGGGGGGAAACCCTTTTAACTTAACAGGACATATTGATTTACCCACCCAGATTGTTGGCTGCTGTTCTCCCCAGTCAGTACAGCTTACCATTTTAGATGGAGACGTTGCATCTAACCCACTTGCCCTTTTCCGCTCCACAGGAGAGACGCTGCTGATGAACCTCTGCGTGCAGGCAGAGTCCCCCTTTGGTGTGGGGGTTCTCACTCACATGCTGCTATCAGGCTGCGAATCGGACCAAGCAGCCTCCGCCCTGGCGCTGCCCCTCATTTGCCGGTGAGTTGGGTACTAGAGGAGGCCTCAAACTGGACCCTGTGGGCAAAACATTTATTCCTTGGGTGGTCAGACTGGCAGCAAACATTTGAAATGAAACACAGACTGCATTCACAGGACTCACTTAAAGACCCAGCAGATACTTACCTTAGGTCAGGGGTGTGGAAACTCGATTTCTTTGAGGGCCGCATCAAGGCTGTGTTTGACCTCGGGGCCCAGTGTGGGCGTGGCCAGTGTGGGTGTGGTCAGCTTGATGTCACTCGTGTCGAGTGTCTGGGGTCGCCCAAGCGCTATGCCAGCAAAAATGGTCTCCCGAGCTCTGTTTTCAGCCGCGATGGCCTTCTTCCACCCTCTACCAGTGAAAATGGAGCCCGTGCCCCCCCCCGCTCCATTTTCACTGGTGGGGTGGCAGAAGGCTGTCCCGGCTAAAAAATTGAGCCTGGAAGGGCCTCACGTGGCCATCATGAGCTCCATTTTCGCTTGCAGAGGGCTGTTTTTTTTGCTGTTTTTTCTGGCCTTGCGGACCAGATCTAAGCACCCAGTAGGCCGGATCCGGACCCTGGGTCTTGAGTATGACCCCCCCGCCTTAGGTCAGTGTTCTGGTCAAACAGACTGGGTGGTCTTTTTGCGGTTGAGTATTGTGAATGCAATCTATTTTGTTCAGGAGATAGTTCAAGGTAAGTACGCAAATAATAATGAGCCATTGCATGAGGTTGTCTTGGATTTTCTATTGATCCCCAGAAGTTTAAACATTGGGGGGCTTAATGGCTCTGGAACCTCAAAGCCATGTCCATGCTGCTTATCCTCAAATGGATGAGGTCACTTAAACGGTGGGAGATTCTGAAAGAGGCCGGTTAATGCTGGAGGTACAGATCTCACAGAAACCGGAAGATGATGGGAGAAGGTTGCCTACCACCTGAGGTTGTTCCAAATTTGGGGAGAAATATTGTCAGAAGTGGAAGGGAGGGAGGAGAGGAAGGAGATTGAGTTGCAACAGGCGGCAATGCTCTTCGTTGTATCTTCTCTCTGCTGCAGGAAGGATTCTGTTTGTCGGAAGCTGCTGCTGGGCCTCTCTGGCCTGCGGATCTTGCTAGGGGTCCTGGCAAGGGACCCCGAACCCTATTTTGTCTTCTATGCCTCCGATGCTCTTTCCCTCCTCCTGAACTCCCAAGCTCCGTCTCCTGCTTCTGTGTCATCTCCTGCCTTGAAGCGGCCCCGCCTGGATTCCCCACAGCCTTGCCCTTACTCTCGCATTGTGGAGGAAGGTGGGGCCGACATGTTCTTCCAGCTGGACTCCGGCTGCAAGGTACCCGCCGTGCGACAGGCGATCAGCGCCGCTTCTGAGGTCTTCCGGGCCATGCTGAGTGGAGGCTTCGCAGAGTCGTCTCACACCACTGTGACTCTTCGCGGCGTGTTGCCGGAACCTTTCCTGGCTCTGGCCCATTTCCTCCATGGCTGTCGTGGGAAGCCCTGCCAGGTCCTGGGGATGCCGTTCCCCCTCGCATTAGCTGAGGAAATCTTGGTGGTGGCTGAACAGTATCTCCTCCCAGACCTCCAGTCCTTGGTGGACGAGGCCTTGTGCCAAGACTCTCTCTGCCCTGGGACTCTCGGGGAGGTGTACCGGCTGGCCGAGCAGCAGAACCGGCCCCGTCTCCTTCGGAATTGTGTGACATCCATTTTCACCCGGGAGGGGTCGACCCCCACCCACCGAGCTGCTGCCCTGGCAGAGCTGCTCCGATCTGCTGCAGATCCCAGCGGTTTAGCTGCCAAGCTGCTCGGAGTGGTGTTGGAATCTCCATGGGGGGGCAGTGGCTCAGAGGGCCAGCTAAGCTGACCGGTGGGTCCTTCTGTCTCCTCTCTCCCAGTTCTTACGCACAACTGAAGCGCTGATGCTGTTGTGTATCGGACAAGGGAGAGGGCGGTTGGAGTATTAAACAAATAAACGGCAAGGTGCTCGGAAAAGGGGAGTCTGGGTCACTGGATGGTTCCATAGTGGTCAGGACTCCAGGCGAGCAGGGAGGAAGATGTGGGGCCAAGCACTGTTTGATCAGTTGTGGGCGAGGCTGCGGGCGGAAAGGGAGAGGCCTGGTATCAGAAATAAGATTTGCCCGGCAGCTGTTACACCACTGTTTCTTAATCTCTCTAACTTTAAGAGGTGTGGATTTCAACTCCCTGAATTCCGACTGGGGAATGCTAGGAGTTGAAGTCCACCACTCTTAAAAGTCATAGAGGTTGAGAAACACTCTGCTAGACTAAACAACGTTGGGTAGAAGCCATAGAGCTCCTATTCAGGAGCTTCGTGAATCCTTCCTATCAGAAAGGAACTCCTGCTTTTTGATTGGTGGAAACTCAAAGGAGGAGGAGTCTCCTTTTAGCCAGGGGCCAGCTGTGAAAAGGGTCAGCTTTGAATACGTGGCCTATGGGGCAACCCTGTTCTAGTGCTGTTTAGTTCAGAAACAAATCCCAATCTCAGAACTGGAGACGTTTCTTTTCCACTGTACACAGGAAGGAGATGTCAAAAGCGTGTGATTGTAGCAGAAGGAAACTTAAGTCAGCAGGAGCCCCTCAGGCACCTGAAGGAACCTGTAGAGGTTGAGGTGTTGTCTCCTTCCAGACGAGGCAAGGGAGCAGTTACCCCGAGAAATTGGTCTTAAAAAAAGGGGGGGGGGAGGCCCAATTGTGCAGCTGGAACAATAAATGTATATGAACTGTTGTTGTACATAGAGAAATACAGAGAGGCATGAAATGCTCAATAGCTGTGTAACTTGCCCTTATTTCCTCAATAGCACCTAAGGAAGACGGAGGGAGGAGAGGGTGGGGGGGAGCTTCACAATTCACACTGGAGCCTCACGCCCGTGGTGGATATAGCCTGCAAAATCAAAATTGAAAACTGGCCGAGAGACCCCCGTGTGCCAATCCACCAAGAAGTGTGTCCATTCCTCTCTCTCCTCTGAGACAGGTACCGTGCTGTTGACTTTTGGCACAAAGTGCCCTGAGACACCCTGGTCTCCGATCTGCTGAGTAAGTCGAGGGAGCTGATGGAATTTGCCTGTCCTCTTAATGCCAGTTTACGTCCCTTTGAATTGAATTGTGAGGCCTCTTGGCCCTGCTCCCGCCCTCCCCTTCTTCGCCTTCCCATGCTGAGAACAGGAAACGCCTGTTTCTAACTACATCCAGATGGTGTCCAGCACCCGGAGAAGGGAGAAGGGAGGGAAAAACCACTTCCTAAGAGTTTTGGTTTCTACAGGCCACATTCATCTGGAATGGGGATGGGAGAAGGGGTCCTAATTCCCCCTCCCCCCTTTTTTTGAGGTGGGTTGTCATCTGGCTATTCCACTCCTTTTTTTTTTTTTACCATTTGTGGGCACATTCAGCAGCAGCCAAGATAAGCAGTTTTTTCCCCCCCAGTGAGATAATGAGAGCATATATTCTTAACATTAGCTACTTTTTTCCTTGCTTCTGATGCAGCTTCAACGTCAGTGAGAAAATTCTCCTGTTTAGTATCCCTGGGGCTTCGTGTTATGGAAAGCCACAGGAATCAGCCACCAGTGCTGGCAGCTGATTTTTCACAGAGCTGTCAGTATGGCACTGAAGCAAACCAGGTCATATAACTTCTTTGCTTCTGAACCCACGTCCTTTGCCCAAATTTGGGGTAGGTGCGCGTCTCTGCTTTTGTAACTCTTGCCAGTCTACACCAAGAATGCATTTAGTCTTGCATAAGCCAAAACATGTTTTATGTGATCTCGCCAAAGCCTTTATAAAATTATCCCCCTGGATTAGCTCTTACTCCCTAGAACAGTGTTTCTCAGTTTTTCAGATGTGTGGACTTCTGTCCCAGAATTCCCCAGCTGGCATGCCAGTTAGGAAATTCTAGGAATTGAAGTCCACACTAATAGTCACCAATAGTAGTAGACAATCACTTAAATATGAGCCAGCCATGTGCAGCAGCTGCCAAAAAAGCCAACACACTTCTACACTGCATTAACAGAGGGATAGAATAAAATGTTAATACCACTTTATAATGCCTTGGTAAGGCCACACTTGGAATACTGCATCCAGTTTTAGTTGCCACGATGTAAAAAAGATGTGGAGACTCTAGGAAGTCTGCAGAGAAGAGCAACAAAGATGATTAGGGGACTCAATGATAAAACATAAAGAACGGTTACTCGAACTGGGTATGTCTAGTCTGATGAATAGAAGGACTAGCAGTGACATGATAAGAGTGTTCCAATATCTCAGGGGTTGCCACAAAGAAGAGGGAGTCAAACTATTCTCCAAAGCACCTGAACAAGAAGCAATGGGTGGAAACTAATCAAGGAGAGAAGCAACCTAGAACTAAGGAGTAATTTCCTGACAGTTAGATCAATTAATCAGTGGAACAGCTTGCCTCCAGAAGTTGTGAATGCTACAACACTGGATGTTTTTAAGGAGAGGTTAGAGATCTCTTAAGAAGAGATTAAATAACCATCTAATAATTATGTGGTTATATGGTTATCTAATGGAAGTGGTGTAGGGTTTCCTGCCTAAGCAGAGGGTTGGATTAGAAGACCTCCAAAGTCCCTTCCAACTCTCTTATTCTATTGTATTCTTATTCTACACATCTTAAAGTTGCTGAAGTTCCAAAAAAACCACAACCCAACAGTGCACAAAGATATTTGGGAAGTTGTTAACATGATATAGGTAGTCCTCAATTTATGACTATTTAGTGACTGAAGATACAATGGCACTGAAAAAAGTGAGAACTGGCCCTTCCACTTTTGCAGTGTCCTGAGCAAAATTCAAATGTTTGGACGACCGGTATGTATTAATACTGCTTGGAGCATCCCAGAATCACCTGATTGCCATGTGCAACCTTCCCAGCCAGTGAAACTGGATTTGTTTAATGATTCTCTGATTTGCTTAACAGTTTTTGCAAAAGAAAACAAAAATACCGAATAACAAGATTTGGGGAAATCTACTCAGATTAAACTTTTTCTTGATTTAGGATCAAAACTGGAACCAGATATTCTGTTGCTAAATTGTTCAACGAGCCATGCCCAATTTTACTGCCTTTTTTCCATGGTCATTAAGCTAATCTGGTTTCCCTCATTGATTTTGCTTGTTAGAAGCCGGCTGGAGTCCCGAATGGCAATCACATGACCCCTCCCCCCCCCCGAACTCTGCAACCATTGCAGATACATGGTGGTTGCCAACTGCCCAAATTCTGATCACGTGCCATGCAGATGCTGTCATGGTTGTTAAGCGGGGAGAAGCAGAGATAAGTCACTTTTTTCAGTGCCGCTGTAATTTCAAACTGCCGCTAAACGAATTTCTTATACAGTAATTAACACACTGTGATACTAAGTAGTTCTACTCCCCCTCCCCACCTGAACTCTGTTCCAACTGCCAGTTGTCTCTCATTCCGTTACCTCAGTTCAAACTATCAGACTCCTTCACTTAGGAGCGCTCTAGGGCTCCTTAACAGTACTAAAGGTCGGTACCTCACCAAAATGTCTACTCCTTCCACCTATGGAACTGCTTCCGGACTCAAGGCGGCAAAAGCGATATTCCCTTATGTGTTTCAATCACCGACCACCACTGAGCCAACAGATTGTGAACTGAATTTCTCCCGCGTTAGCCCGATCACATAGTTTCATCGCGAAGCACGGGTATCCAACCAGTAGTGCATCATGAGTTGTACCCAAATGGGAGAAGGTGCCTTAACTTCTCCATCTAGTCACCTTCCGGATGTCAGAAGACTGAGACCATCACATCTGGTACATGCCAGAGCTGCAACAGAAAAGTCGTTGCAAAACCTCTACTTTGTCTTACTAACTAGTAGGGAGAGATTAGGGTCTACACAGCAAATGCTGAGCACACAAGCCCACACATCCTTAGGAGGAGAAGGCTGTGTATCCTTGGCTTAGGAGATCTGGAATAGGCCCTTTTTAAAAAAAAACTCAGGGCTCTCACAGCTAAGTGCTGCTAGATCTCACTGATGTTTTGTACACTTGCCATTTCTCTCTCTCTCTCTCCCCCTCCCTCCCTCCCTCCCTCCCTCTGTGTGTGTGAGTGTGTTACTGTTCAATAGTGTCTGACTATCTGAAGGTGCCTGGACACGTCCTACAAAGTTTTTCCAGAAGCGGTTTGCCATTGTCTCCTTCCAAGGGCTGAGAGGAAGTGGCCGGCCCAAGGTGAAGCCCAGCTGACTAGGGCTCATGGACTAGAACCAGATCCCAGAAAACGTTTTTTGGGGAGAGTCTACAGAATAGTACAATGCAGATCATTAAAAAAAAAAGGTGTTCAAACTTCAGGGATGACTTCCTGTTGATCGTCAAATCATCCCGCCTCAGGGCTACATTAACATTCATACTTGATGACTTTCTCTCTCATTCTCCAACTTTTGTTTAGATTCCCACCCCCTCTTTCTATCTTGCCTTCCCCCCTCCACCCCCCCTCAATCCTCTGAGTCAAATCATTTCAATGGTTCAGTGACTAAATTCTCCCCATGATTCTCAGCTACACCCAAGCCAGGAATATCGTCGTTCACAAAACCACTCCTTAACTCCAGAATTGCACACCTCTTTCCTTGTTTTTTGGCATCCAGAATACCTGACGGGCCAAACAGATGTGATATCAGAACTGCTTAAATTGGATCTGACTTATGGATGCCCAATATCTCTCTGGGGTGTCTGGACATGAACCTCAAAAAGCCAGCTGCTCTTCTGGTTTCCAGTGTGCATGAAAAATGGACCAAAAATGGCCTGAAAATAACCCCCCAGAACGGCCTGAAAACGGCCCAGAAAACAGACGAAAAACAACCCCAAAATGGCCTGAAAATGGCAAAAAAACAGGTATGCGCACGCCAGCCAGCTGATCTTTGGGTTTCCGGTGTTCCAGCACATGTACGTGTGTTCTGGTTTGGGCACTTGGTGCCATCACTGCCTGTGCAAATGGAGCTTGATTTAAAGTGCTTTTTCCCACGGATCTAGAAATCTTTTATTTTATATAGTGTTGTTCAATTGGAATTGGATACAGGTTTAATACAGGTCGCCTTTCACTTACCACCACAATTAAGCCCAAAATTTATGTTGCTAAGTGAGAAATTTGTTCAGTGAGTTCCCCCCCCCCCCGTTTTACTACTTTCCTTGCCACATTTGTTAAGTGAATCACCACGGCTGTTAAATTAGTAACCCGGTTGTTAAGTGAATCTGGCTTCCCACTTGACTTTGCTTGTCAGAAGGTCGCAAAAAGGTGATCACGTGACCCCGGGATGCTGCAACCGTCATAAATGTGAGTCAGTTATCAAGAATCCGAATGAATCACAGGACCATGGGGATGCTGCCACGGTTGTAAAAGTGGAAAATAATCATGTCACCTTTTTTAGTGGTGTCACTTTGAGCCGTCACTAAGTGAACTGTTATAAGGTGAGAACTACCTGTACTTCATTCTCTTCTTTAACTCTTACTGGCACTGTTGTGGATACCATTCTATGTTAATACATCCACACACTGCTACCGTGTTTTCCCGGAAATAAGACAGGGTCTTATTTTTTTTTTTTGACCCCTGAAATAAGCACTTGGCCTTATTTTTGGTGACGTCTTACTATTTTTGAGGTCCAGGAGGCAGCGAGCATAGTCACCTCATGGCTGATGCTGTGTTGCAATATTTTCGGGGAGGGCTATTTTGGGGGGAGGGTTTATTTTAACCCATGCGCTCAAAAACCCAATTGGGCTTATTATCCGAGGAGGTCTTATTTTGGGGGAAACAGGGTAGTTTCTCTTAACCATCGAGGATGGCCTTCTTCGGTTCACACAAGGGGGCTAGAGGTTTGCAAAAGGAACTTGAAAAGCCCACCTTTGCTTCTCAACACCCTGCAGTAGATGGGAATCCATCCAGTGGTGGGTTGCCAATTTTTTTACCATCGGTTTGGGCGTGCTGCCGTGCATGCTCAATGAGTCTGCGCATTTGCAGAAACATCCAGGTGGGTGGGTGGGCGGAGCCTCCCACCGCTGCTACTACCAATTTGCCTGACCCAGGCCAAACCGGGAGCAACCCAACTCTGAATCCGTCTCTTCGCGGACTTCTTTCCAAAACGTTCTTCAACATTATCCCAATATCCTGATACCCTCAACTCAAAACGTCTATGGAGATTCTTAAATCATCCGGTTCACAGTTGTCCCAAAGGTGCTTCCCCCCCCCCCCCCATGAGGCAACTGGACTTTCTGGGGTTTTTTCTTTCTTTGAAGATGTTTCCCTTCTCATCCAAGAAGCTTCTTCAGCTTGATTTTTAGAATTGAAGAAGCTTCTCCAAAAAACGACTTACTTACACTCACACACACACACACACACACACACACACAAACACACAAGTCCAGTTGTCTCTTGAAAAAAAGCACCTTTGGGACTCAACTCAAACTCAACTCAACCCCTTTCCCATCCGCATCACTCCACGCCTCCACAATGTCCCTAGGAGCGAGGCCTGGAGAGATGTGGGGAGGGGGTGTCCTTTGGATGGCTCGACGTTCCCTTGTCCTTAATTTAACCATCTTCCCCCGACGTGTGTGCGAGGCCACGAAGCTCGCGACGCGTGTGTTCGTAAGTCCGTGTCGGGGCGGACTGTGGTGATGGGGCTGGAGCGGGGGGGGGGCGTCCATCCTTCCTGCCCGAGCGCGAATCCCCTTTGCCATAAATGGTCACCCGCAACTGCAGCGCCGGCAAGGCAGCCAAGTCGGGTTGACGGGCGGGCGCGGCAACAGCGCGGAGCCGCGCTCCGGGAAGGCGCGTCACTGGGTTGGGAGCCGCCCCAGCCTGCAACTGCCGGGCCGGAGTCCGGACCCAGCCGCACCGGCCCGGGATGGACGATCTGGGTAAGAAGTACCCGGAGGGAAAACCCACCCACCCCGTCTCCGCCGCCGCGTCCTTTGGGTCTCCAACCTCTTCCCCTCTCGCCCTTTCCCCGCCTTCCCCCTTCGCCTTTCGGCTTGCTTTTTTCTACCCACCCAGTCCCGGCCGATCTTCCCTTCTTTTGCGTTGTCCGGTCGTCATTTTTTCTCCCCCTTCTCTTTTTTCCTTCCTTCCTTCCTTAACATTCCCGCCTTCGTTTATTGCTCTATTTCCTTCGGCCGGACTTTCTTTCCGCTCTTTTTTCTTCCTTCTTTTCGTCTCCAAACGGGCCGGGAGGGGTAAGGGGTGGGGTGGGGGTGAGAGGCCGATGCAGTGGTTGCACATCATTCCTCCCCCTCCCCAAATTCCACTTTTTAAAAAAACTTCTTTTCTCTTTGCGTCGCGTTCTCGCGCAGCGACCGCCGCGGGTGTTAATTAATTAATTTGGCATTCGACTCCCCCCCCCCCACAGCTTTATCCTTTGCAGAATCCCCCTTCCTTCCCTCCTTCCTCTGAGACTTCTTCGCGTGAGGGTCGCCCCCCTTTTTCACCGGAATTGCCCTTGCAAGGGAAGGGCGGGGGTCGGTGGGTCGGCGGAACTGTCTGGCTTCTTCCCACGAGAACGTGGGAATGCGACTGCCGAGTGGGACGCGCGTTTGCAACCCCGGGGTGGAGTTTTTGTTTTGTTTTTTGTTTTGCCTTGCGTGTAGGTTCCGAGTTTTAATTCCAAATTGGAAAATTAAGCCTGACAATCCTGAGGGGACCATCACGTGTGAAGGGGATGTCATTGGGTTCTTAGGAAGCGTGTGGCCTCTAAAGATGAATTAGGGGCGACATGATAAGCAGTATTCCAGTACTATTTGAGGGGCTGCCACAAAGAGGAGCAGGGTCAAATAATGGTTCTCCAAATCACCAGGGGGCAGGAGAAGAAACAATGGTTGGAAACTAATCAAAGAGAGAAGCAACCTGGAATTAAGGGGAAACTTCCTAACAGTGAGGACAATTAACCAGTGGAACAGTTTGTCTCCAGAAGTTGTGGGTTCTTCATCACTGGAGGTTTTTAAGAAGAGACTGGACACTAGAGTCTCTAGGCAATCGCTTGTCTAAAATGATATAGGTCAGGATCTCCTGGTTAAGCAGGGGGCTGTCTAGAGGACCTCCAAGGCACCTTCCAGCTTCTCTTCTCTTCTCTTCTATTCTTTTGCCTTTCTCAGGGTGGTGTGTGTGGGACAACTTGCCATTGTCAACTCGCTGCGGGACAATTTAACAATTCTATTTAATTATTTAAAATAAATAAAAATTGTCATTTTTTTTCCATTCTCATTTCATTCTGTCCTTCCTTTTGCATCCTTTCCTTAATGAGTCTATTCCACTATTTCCTTTGGTGTTAATGTAACTCTCATCTCGCAGTGACTTGTCTTGCAGCGAGTTGGTCATGGCGAATTATAGGCCTTTCTGGAATGGGACAACTTGCAGCGGCCAACTCACCAAGGCCTCTCTCATCCTTGTAGCTGGCGGCAGGGATGGGGGGGGGCGGAGAAGGAGAGGGTGCCTTTCCTCAGCCCTTCCCTTCTTGAGAAGGAAGGAATGCTATTTCTCAGCGTATTCCTGTGGCTTTGCGGAATTGCTGAACAGCCTGCTAGACGAACTTGCTTTGCAGCCTCCATTCTCCTCTTCTCTCCTGCCTTCTGCATCCTACAATTTCTTCCAGAGGAATCAGCCTCCCCCCTCCCCTCTTCTCACTTTGCCTTGGGAGAAAGCAGCACACACAAAGGAATTAAGACCTGGATCCATCACTCCAAAAAAGTGCTTTGATGCTATTATGCAAATTTCCCTGGAAGCTTCTTTGACTGGAACTCAAAGTTAAATTTACCCCATCTGATCCTGGGCAGAAGCAACTACAAAGCCCATCCGTTCCAGCCAGTTAGTAAAGATTGTGCAATGTAAGCTTGGGGGGGGGGGGCTATCCAAGGCAGCAGCTGCCAAACCCTAAAATAGGACTCTTAGCATCTGTTTTCGTTCCCCTACCCTGCCCCTTTATTCCTGACAAAAGTTCCTAGTTTTCCAGTGGTTTTGGTCACTGGCAACTTCAAATGGTTTTTATCAAGGATAAGATGCAGACTTCCTGGCTGTTGGTCTGAATTAGTATTTCTCAAACTGGGCCTCTGGTGTGAACTTCAACTCCCAGAATTCTCTAGCCAGCCATGCTGCCTGGAAAATTCTGAGAGTTGAGGTCTATAAATCTTCAAGTGGACGTTCAGGTCAACAGATCTTCAAATGGCTGCTTCAAGGTCCACAGATCTACATGTTGAGGTCCACAGATCTACAAGTGTCTCCACAGATCTTCAAGGTCCACAGGTCTTCAAGTGGAGTTGAGGTCCACAGATCTTCAATTCTGGGAGTTGAGATCCACAGATCTTCAATTCTGGGAGTTGAAGTCCACAGATCTTCAATTCTGGGAGTTGAAGTCCACAGATCTTCAAGTGGCTGCTTCAAAGTCCACAGACCTTCAAGTGGATTGAAATCCACAGATCTTCAAGTGGCTGCTTCAAAGTCCACAGATCTTCAAGTGGAGTTGAGGGCCACAGATCCTCAATTCTGGGAGTTGAGGTCCACTGATCTTCAATTCTGGGAGTTGAGGTCCATAGATCTTCAAGTGGCTGCTTCAAAGTCCACAGACCTTCAAGTGGATTGAAATCCGCAGATCTTCAAGTACCTGCTTCAAGGTCCACAGACCTCTTAAGTGGGAATTGAGGTCCACAGATCTTCAAGTGGCTGCTTCAACATCCACAGACCTTCAAGTGGAGTTGAGGTCCACAGATCTTTAAGTCTGGGAATTGAGGTCCACAGATCTTCAAGTGGCTGCTTCAACATCCACAGACCTTCAAGTGGAATTGTGGTCCACAGATCTTTAATTCTGGGAATTGAGGTCCACAGATCTTCAGTTCTTGGAGTTGAGGTCCACAGATCTTTAAGTATCCACAGCTGAGATTTGAAAACATTGGTGATACAAACACCCAGGGAATTTTCTTATGTGCAGGAAATCAAACCATCATTTAAAAGGCTTGGAAGGTGGACTTTCACAATCTGGTTGTCGGGGAGCTCGCTTGCCCATCCTGCAGTTCATGCTTGGGAATAAAAGCAGTTCTTATCTAAACTTCATTCCAGCCTCTGTAAAAATATCCTATATTAGCTTTTGCATTCCCTAAGATGGATTCCACAAGGATTTGCTAAAATACCTCTTCTACTGAGCAGGGGTCCTGAGCTGAGTCATAAACTTTTGCAAAATTCCTCCAAAGTGGCCTCAGAAATCCATCCTATGATCTTGACTGGTGGTTAGCTCCTAGTCCAGCCTAACCTTTCTTGCAGGACGGTTGTGGAGATGCAGTGGTGGAATTATGGCTAGAGGAAGCTGAACAGGATTTAGGGGTGGGAGGAAATAAAATGAGAATGAAGTTGTTGGTCTGATTAGGGTGTCCCAGCCAGAGTTGATCTCTCTGGTTGAGACATTGGGGTGAGGGATCCATGCAATGAAGAAGGAGATGGTGGCTTGATCCCGTCTCTTTCCGTCCTCTCCCGCCTCTTTCCATGCCTTACCCTCCCTTCTAGAGCACTGCATTCCTGCCTCTCCCTCTGTGTTTTCTCCCTAGACGCATTTCTGCCCTGTGACATCAGGCCAAAAGGAGCAGGAATGAGAGAGACCTTTCTTCGTCCCCTTTCCCCCTTTTTTTATGCTTCGCCATCCCAGAAAGCAGCTGGAAAAAAACCAGTTAAATAGTCCCTTTTTTCTAATTAGGATTTCCAAAGCGCTCTCCTTCCAACACCCACTTCCACTTTTATCCGAGGATAATCTGGGGACGAGAAGCCTGCATTGGCTGGTAAAGAGAGGGGTAGGGAAGGCAAATCTTCTGCTGTGGGTTTGGGAGTTGGAAGGCTTTGGGTCAAGGGGAGGATGCAAGGAAAATGGTATATATAGCCATAGAAACGTGAGAGGCCAGGGGTTCCTGGATAAGGACAGATGCAAAAGCCTAGAACTTCCTGACAGTTGGAACAATTAACCGGTGGAACAGCTGGCTTTCAGAAGTTGTGAGTATTCCAACACTGGAGGTTTTTAAGAAGAGACTGGCAGTCACTTGTCCCGAATGGTATAGAACTCTGATGGCGAATCTATGGCACTGGTGGTACACGGAGCCCTCTCTGTGGATACGTACGCCGTTGCCAGCTGCTCTTCAAGTTTCCAGCACGCATGTCAGCTGGTCTTTGCAGGCACCGGAGTGCTGGAAAACGGCCCCAAAAACAGTTTTTCAGGCTGTTTTTAGGCTGTTTTTTTGGTCCATTTTTGGCTTGAAAAATGGCCTGAAAACTAGCATACGTGCACCAGCCAGCTGGTGTTTGGGTTTCTGGTGCTCGAGCGCGCACACATGCACACGCCTGCACGTGTATTCCAGTTTGGGCACTTGGTGCCGAAAAGGTTTGCCATCACTGGAATGAAATCTCCTGCTTGACAGGCAATTGGACTAGAACCTCCTGTCCATCGACTAACACCAATCCGCAGCATGCAGGAAGCAAGTGAAGCCCCATCCTCAGAATGCAGGCAGCATGCAAAACCACACTCCCGCCAGTCCGCGGAAAAGCCTCTCACCGTGGAACCAGTCCCTAGTCCCCAAAAGATTGTGGGGGCCACTGGACTAGAAGATCTCCAAGCTCCATTCTAACTCTGTTATCCTGTTATTCTTTGGATACCCAAATCTGTCACTAGATCTTGTCTGGGGACATTAGGCGAGACCAGAACTTCCCTTACTGTTTATTTTAGAAGAGTTTCTTTTATGTTGTAGTGCCCCTCTTTGGAACATTAATTCATCCCCCCCACTCCAATAAGATTTGCCCTGATCCTACTTTCACAAGACACTTAAAGATCAATCCTGACATCCTGATGCATGTAATGCTAGTGAACCGATTTCTTGCTTATATTGATTGTGGGATACTCTTGAGCAGGGGTCTCCAACCTTGGGAACTTTAAGACTTGTGGACTTCAACTCCCAGAATTCCTCCGGCTGAGGAATTCTGGGAGTTGAAGTCCACAAGTCTTAAAGCTGCCAAGATTGGAGACCCCTGCTCTTGAGGGTTCTTGCCTGCTATTTTGTGTCAGTTCTGTTTATCATTTCGGTAGTGGGTTTATTCTGTTTTAATTGACAGCCACCTAGAGCCCTATACATGAGATGGGGAGAACATATACATTTATTAAATAAGTACATAAATTTTCAAGAACAACTAGAAATAATCTGATCTTTTCAATAGGAGTCAGCTGCTTAAAGAATTAAGGTAAAAATAAACAGATTTCTTTTACTCCACGTTTATTATTGGATATAGATCATTCAAGGTGGTAAGCATACTCAATACCCCTTCCTCTTATTTTCCACACGACAACAACTCTATGAGGTGGATTGGGCTGGGAGAGAGGGAGTGGCCCAAAATCACCCAGCTGCTTTTCATGCCTAAGGCATGATAGAGGAGGGGAGTGAGAGAAGGAGGAAATGATAGAGGGAAGGAAAGAGGAAGGGAGGGAGGGAGGGGAGGGAGAGGAGGAGGGAGAGAATGGGAGGGAAGGAGGGAGAGGGGGGGGAGGGAGGGAGATGGAAGAGAGAGGGAGAGGGGGAAGGAGGGAGAGGGGGAGGGAAGGATTGGGGAGTGGGAGGGAGAGGGAGGAAAGGATGGGGGAAGGGAGTGAGAGGAGAGAGGGAGTGAGAAGAAAAGGAGAGAGGGGAGGAAGTGAGAGGGAGAGAAGGAGGGAGAGAGAGGGAGGGGGAGAGAGAAATATGAAACAAGCACATCAGAGGTCACACTATGAATTATAATCTCAAATGGGAAATCGGAATAAAATAGGAAAATATTATTTGAAAAGACTGTTCCGCCCAAATACTTCAAAGTAGCATGTTTTTGTGTTGTCCTGGTGTGATTAGCGGCTGCTAATTTTTCTTCAGTAGCGTCCACAGAGTGTGTTACTGTCTACATAGAGTCAGAAGTGGAAGTCCTTCACTTGGAATTTACAAGCACTTAAAATGACCATGGAGGAAATACCAAACTACCCTGGATTTTGGGGAGGTACTAACACAAGTATGACCAACCAAGTATTATTGTATGAGCTGATGTATCTGGTAATACTTAGTTTGCATTAATACCTCCCCAAATTCTAGGGCAGTTTGGTATTTCCTCCATGGTAATTATATATATAATATATATATATATATTCCCACTGACCAACCTCTCCACATAACACATAATAAATATAAAATATACATATTTTTGGTAAGCGTAAGGTATTTTGGTTATGATTTGGACTGATAACTAGCCTACCAAGGAAACTGGTCCTCCAGAGAGGGTCAAATTTCTACCTCTCCTTGTCCCAGCCGGTATGGACAGCGGTCAGGAGTTATGGGATTTGCACTTCCACAAATGACCAACTTAGATGGTAAGACCTTTTGTCAAGATTTTGCATTCCATGGCTTGTCCTCAAAACCCAAGTCAGAATGAAGCCTCCTTGGAAAGGGCTGTAGACACAAACTGAGGAGGGAGCTGGGTCTGGAGAAACATTTTATTTATATTTTAGAAAATATTTTAGCTGGCAGTGTTTAATAGCTAGTAGAGCCTTTTCTAGTCTGGTCCCCTGCAGAATTCCCAACATTACTGGCTGGAATTTTGAAAACTCCGATTTAGGGGTGTCTAACCTTGGCAACTTTAAGACCTGTGGACTTCAACTCCCAGAATTCTTCGGCTACAAAAATTCTGAAAGTTGAAGTCCACAAGTCTGAAGGTTGGACATCCTTGCTCTAGTCCAGTGATGGCTAACCTTTTTGTCGTCGCATGTGAAAGCATGTATGCGGCCACACCCATAATGCAATGCGCGTGTGACACCCCCATGCCCCCCGCTCTCTGCGCATGAGTGTGTGAATCCCCACACATGCGCACTTGATTGCACCGTGCTCCCTGTGCATGCATGCGTGCCCCCGCAACCCGTTTTGGGCCTCCCTACAGCCTCATCACGTCCGCCACCCACTTGGGCCCGTCTTTCATGCATTCATGGGAAACCCAAAAAACAGCTGGCCAATGTGAGGCATACATGCATGCATAGTGGCGCTGTGCTGTGGCGGTGGCTGATGTGCACATAGAGAGGGCTCTGCGTGCAACCTGTGGCATACGTGCCATAGGTTCGCCATCACAGCTCTAGTCCAATACTTAGCTTTCCTAGCTTTCCAAAGCTCTGCAGCAGTGTTTCTCAGCCATAGTAATTAAGTTATATGGACTTCAACTCCCAGAATTCCTCAGCCAGCATGTTTGTCCATTCAAAAATGAATGGTGAAGCTAAAGGACAATGAAAGAAATGCCACCCTTAAACCCTAGCACTGTCAGGCAGAACAGAAACTTATTTAAATTACTAGAACAGTGTTTCTCAATCTTGGCACCTTTTTAATGTGTGGCCTCCAAGCAAAGCAGGCTGGGGAATTCTGGGAGTTGAAGTCCTCACATCTTAAAAGGAGCCAGGATTGAGAGACTATGAAACAGGGAAGTGTATGAGGTCACGAAGAAATACAATGTACAGATTATAACATAAATTGCCCTTTTATAGCACAATTCAAATAGTTTTTGTGTCCTTAAACACTGGGGACAGGGGATGGTGTGCAGAGTGAGGAAGATGAAGAGTTACGGATGGCTCACCTTGCTGGGTTTCAGAAAGGCCATCCAAACTAACTTGATGTTTTTTGCAACAGGTCTGGCCCTGTTTATCTCTGGCCCTCTGTTTTCCATTAGGTGGTCCTTTGTCAGTGGTGGGTTCCTACTGATTTTGGCTGAACCGGTAGTGGTTTGGCAGCCTGGGTCACTGGAACCAAGCCAACCATGCTCCCGAACCAGTTCTCCTACGGTACCGCCATCTTGTTTTTGGCTTCCACGCACGCACAGAGCAATTTTTATTGCACTGTGCATGCACGCACAGCGCGCACCAAGCACGCATGAATGAACTGGCATTAGTGCCTGCCCAGTGATGGGTTGCAGGTGGTACACTCCGGTATGGGCGTACCAGTGCCTGCCGGGAGCACCAGGTACCGTTCCGTTCCGGTGCTCTGGAGGGCCTGCCCGTCCTCCTTACCTGTATTTGAGCTCTTTGGCGCTTACGTGTACGGCGCCTGCGTGACGCTCTGCCAAGCAGCTGGAGCGTCGCAGAGGCTTGCGGAGGCATCACAAGAGGTAAGGACGCATGCGCTTGCTGCGCATGTGTGCGCACGCACTACGCGCATTCATGTTATGGACGCCAGGCCCCGTTGCACCATACTGGTTGCAACGTGATCCGGAACCAACCATTGTTCCTGCCGGAACCCACCCCTGTCCTTAATGTTTTGGGCTGTGTAGTTTTTAATTTAATTGATGTAAGTAGAATATGGAAGCCACCCCAAAGTAGCTTCAACTGGAGTGGCACATCAGCCCTGCAAGTAAATAAATTAGATTTATATCCTGTCTTGTTAGATTTATACCCTGTCTTTTTTTTCTACGGTAGCCACTTTGATTATTGGGAGCTAAAAATGTCATTATGGCTGGCAGAGATGTGCAACTAAACCTCTGCCCCTCCCCCCCTCCTTTTTATAACACCTGCATGGCACATTTTAGAAAAGAATCAGAGGTTTGATCTCACTGTTGACCAACAATTTTGATTTTTTCCTCACACACATATAGCGTGTCCTCGATTTACAACCATTCGTTTAGCGACGGTTTGAAGTTATAATGGCATCGAAAAAAGTGACTAATGACTGTTTTTCATCTTACAACCATTTCAATCGTGTGATCAAAATTTGGGCATTTGGCAACTGACTCTTATTTATGACGGTTGCAGTATCTCGGGGTCGCGTGATCCCCTTTTGCGACCTTCTGACAAGCAAAATCAACAGGCCAGCCAGATTCACTTAATGACCGTGTTACCTAACTTAACAACTGCACTGATCCACTTAACTCTGGCAACTCACTTAGCAATTGTCTTGTTTAGCAACAGAAGTTTTGGGCTCAATTGTGGTCATAAGTCGAGGATCGCCTGTCGATCAAGTGCTTCTCTTCTTTGTTGGAAGTCCCACTTAAGATCCTTCCAAATCCTTGAGGGATTAGAAGAGCAAAGAACAGTTTCACAAATGTGTGTTTGTTTTAGCTTTGTCACCCTCTCTATCTTGCTTTTATATTGCTGGGAACATTTTGAGATTGTTTTGCAGGGTGTGTGCCTTATTTATTTATTTATTTATTTTTTTATTTATTTTTTTATTTATTTATTATTTACTGGATTCTTTTTTTTTTTTGAGCTTTCTGTTCAACAAAGACAGTTAACAGTTCACGAAGCTACAAATACAAAGAAAGAAAAAAGAGGATGAGACCCTGTATTAAATACAATTGCAATCACGGGGGGGGGGGGGGGTCCAACCTGGAATTTGAGTGTTTTTGGAGAAGCGGAATTATTACTATTATTATTATGTTTTTAAAAACCACAAATTTCCCAGTGGAATAACTTTTGGTGTCCGCCCTGGAGAACAAACCTGAATTTCTGCTTTGGGATGGGAATAACAAACAAACAGGGGATGTGCAGGTAGGGTGTGTCCTCGATTTATGACTACAATGGAGCCCAAAATCTCTGTTGCTAAGCGAGACATTTGTTAAGTGAGTTTTGCCCCATTTTATGACTTTTCTTGCCATGGTTGTTAAGTGAATCACAGCAGTTATTAAGATAGTTACATGGTTGTTAAGTGAAGCTGGTTTCTCCCATTAACTTTGCTTGTCAGAAGGTCGCAAAAGATAATCACATGACTTTGGGGCACTGTGACCATCATAAATATGAATTCCTTCCTTCCTTCCTTCCTTCCTTCCTTCCTTCCTTCCTTCCTTCCTTCCTTCCTTCCTTCCTTCCTTCCTTCCTTCCTTCCCCTATTTCCTTTCTCCAAGCATCTGAATTTCAATCATGAGACCATAGAGGATGCTGCAATGATTTTAAGTGCGCAACGTTTCTCTTTCCTCTGCTGTTCACAAGACTTTTCCTCTGTGGTCTCCCCTTAATATTTGGGTCCGCCTTCCCTTTCGGCCCCCTCTGTTTCTCCTTGTGTCTCATTCTCAGTTGTGCGGTCTTTTGCCCTCCAGATGCTCTCCTGGCTGATCTCGAGACCACCACCTCTCATATCTCCAAACGCCCCGTTCTACTCACCGACTCCGGGGGATCCCACAATCAAGAGAGGACTCCAGTCTCCAAGCCAACAACTTCATCTTACAACTCTCAGGTGGGTTGAGAGTAGTGGAAGAGAACTGTATCAATTCATTTGTTCAGTCTAATCCAGTGTTTTTCAAATTGGGCGACTTTAAGACATGTGAACACCAACTCCCAGAATTCCCCAGCCAGCAAAGGGGATTCTGGGTGTTGAAGTCCATACATCTAAAAAGTTGCTAAATTTGAAAAACACTCAGCTACCAGCTTAAAGTGCTGGAACTGAGGGAAAATAAATTCTGGGGCAATTAATAGCATCATGCTGCCTCTTTCTTTCTTTCTTTCTTTCTTTCTTTCTTTCTTTCTTTCTTTCTTTCTTTCTTTCTTCCTTCCTTCCTTCCTTCCTTCCTTCCTTCCTTCCTTCCTCCCTTTCTTTCCCCCCACTCTCTTCTCTCCCTTTCCCCCTCCCTCCCTCCCTCCCTCCCTCCCTCTCTTTCTCTCTCTCTCTCTTTTCTTTCTTTCTCTATCCCATTTGTTCCTAGGTTAGCAATGCAGTGGATCTCTCTTGTCTTCCTAGGCTAAAAGCCTTTCCATTCTAAACTGACTCTGTAGAAGGCAGAAATAAACCGGTAAAGCTTTCTGAGGCCTGAAGATGAAGTTTCATTTCCAGCTGCCGGCGTCTTTTCATGACAGCAAGTCCTTGTTTTATTAAAAACAAAAGACGGTCACTATGATTTCACTGTGGTACACCAATCCTTTTCTAACTAAAACCCCCATCAGCACTGATATCGTAATCAGTTATTCTTGAAAAATAAATAGCTGCTTCTGCCTACTTCAAAGTTATTCTGGGTGTAAAACTATCCTGGGAAGAGACAATAGATTTTTGGTTAAATGTGTGAAATACGAATCTTGGTGGGTTTCCCCCTCCCCCCAAACTTCAGACAGGCTTGCTTTGCTCTTTGCAATTGATAGGCATTATGGTTAGAGGTTTCAATGCTATTCCAGTAATCTTCTATCACATTCCTTCTCATTTCTCTCAAGTAGCTTTAAAAAAAAACAACGTTTATTCAGATACAGGTATTTTGTCTCCTTTTGAAGGACAGCAGCACACGTAGTTCCTCCTAGGGGTGGGATTGAAAAAATTTAGCAACCAGTTCTCTGCCCAGTTGCTCGAGAGGGGTGGTGGGGCGGAGCCACGGGGGCGTGGCCTACTCAGCTTCCTGCACCATAGTGGGGGAGGCCCATTTTTTGCCCTCCCTAGGCTCCGGAGGCTTTCCTTGAGGACGAAAACGGCCTTCCACGGGTTCTGGAGGCCCCCAGAGGCTGGAAACAAGCCTGTTTCCGGACTTCCGGAAATTCTGGGAGCCCCATTTTTCTCCCTCCCACAGCCTCCAGAGTGCAGAGAAGAGCAACAAAGATGATTAGGGGACTGGAGGCTAAAACATATGAAGAACGGTTGCAGGAACTGGGTATGTTTAGCTTAAGAGAAAGAAGGACTAGGGAAGACATGATAGCAGTGTTCCAATATCTCAGGGGTTGCCACAAAGAAGAGGAAGTCAAACTTTTCTCCAAGGCACCTGAGGGTAGAACAAGAAGCAATGGGTGGAAACTAATCAAGGAGAGAAGCAACTTAGAACTGAGGAGAAACTTCCTGACAGTTAGAACAATTAATCAGTGGAACAACTTGCCTCCAGAAGTTGTGAATGCCCCAACACTGGAAGTCTTTAAGAAGATGTTGGATAGCCATTTGTCTGAAACGGTAGAGGGCTTCCTGCCTAGGCAGGGGGTTGGACTAGAAGACCTCCAAGGCTCCTTCCAACTGCTATTGTATTGTATTGTATGATGAATGGGCCGTGTGAAAACTCCTGGGAGGGGAGGGGCAGGGCCAGCCAGTCCTTCCCACTACTGGTTTGGTGAACCAGATGCAAAATTAGCATGCAGTTCGCCTGAACCAGTCCAAACCAGCTGAATCCCACCCCTGGTCGTCATCCCCCGCCCCCCCGAGCAAAACTTCATTTGAAGGAAGATGGATTAATTGTACAGGTAGTCCTCGACTTACAACCATTTGTTTAGTGACCATTTGTAGTTACAATGGCACTGAAAAAAAGGGCCTTATGACTGTTTTTCGCACTTACGACCATTGCAGCATCCCCATAGTCACCTGATCAAAGTTCAGATGCTTGGCAACTGGCCTGTATTTATGACAGTGGCAGCATCCTGGGATCGTGTGGTCCCCCATTCTGACAAGTAAAATCAACTGGAAAGCCAGTTTCACTTAGCCACCATATTACTAACTTAAACAACTATGGTGATTCAGTTAAAAATGTGATAAGAAAGGTTGTAAAATGGGATGAAACACACTTAACCTCGGTTTTGCTTTGCAGCAGAAATTTTGGGCTCATTGTGCATGGGGGAATACTTCCGTGCATTAGTTTCCAGTCTTGTGCCTCCCTACTAAAAATCAGTTTCTGTATTAATTCAGCAGATTTGTTTCCCCTCTGAAATTAATTTATCTGACAAAATGCAGAGAGTGCAGCTTCATTTGTGGTGTCTGTCTGCGCTTCCACAGATCCAAATGGGAATTTAGCCCAGTTTTCTATAATATGCGCACATGCATTTTGATCCAGCTGCCCATTTATGAGCAAATTTTTCCATAAACCCATAAAAGCTTTACATTTTACAGAAACCCACGAAAACTTTAAGACGTTTCCAGTTTCCAGGGGCAAAGAACATAATGTTCTGTCTTTGGGGCTCTTGGAAAAAACCCAAGCGGTTGGAATTTTACCGCAAGTCTCATTGGTGTCTGGCAGAAGCTCCGATGACATCATGGCATAATGATGTCATCACACAAGTGATGTCATGATACAAATGACATCACCCACAGTACTTGTGGCAATTGTGTGCTAATGGGATAGAGTTCTGCTGCAATTAAGGAAGTAGACTGCTTAGATTAGTGGGCCTATCATACTGCTTCTAACTTTACATTTCAGGAGGAAAAAACATCTGGAGACTTTAGAGCAGGGGTGGGCAATTAATTTTCCCAAGGGGCCACATCAGAAACTGGAACTGTGGTGGAGGGCCAGGCTGATAGAGCTCTGAAGATGTGAAGGGATGCATGCACACATCCATAAATTGAAAAAAATATTAGCAGCGTCCTTCAAAGTGAAAAGTAATCCATGTGGACTGGTCAAGGATGGCCACATGTGGCTTGGGTCTGTTTTAGAGCAATGTTTTTCAGCCTTGTTGAAAGTTTTTCAACTTTTCAACATGCTCAGACTTCAGTTTTTCAAGTTTTCTGCTGTTGTTTCCTGCAGAAGTTGCATTATTCAGGCTCGCCGAAATTCTTACTTGTCTTCTGAGTCCAGTTCTATTCCAGCTCTGCTTTATATAAGTTGTATCATCTCGTTTCTTTCAGGCTGGAAAAGCAGCCATGCCGGTTGATCCAATCCCAACACCAGCCCTGCAAGGCGGGAGCGACAAGGAGCATCTCTATAGGTAAAACGCTGGGAATTCTAAGCAGGCTTTTTCGTCACTGGATGGTAGACCACTACGAGATCCCAACACTAAGCTAGATGTAGAAGTAGAAAAGCCTTTTTAAAAGAGAAATCACACTACTTCCATGCTGTTGCCAGGATCACCCTAAGGTCCCCAGGGTTCAAGCTTGTTCAATGGGATGCTTTATTTTCTCTGCAGAGGAGAACCGTTTGGTGGAGATTAGGGGGTCAAAGAAGTAGAGAGGAACAGGAAACCTTCATGGGGAGGAAAATACATGATGATGGTGGTGATGTGGTTTGGGAAAGAGCCAGATGTTAGAAGCCACTCCAGTGCTCTGCAGGGCTGGCCTGCTTGCATAAAGAAAGGCAGACCCTGTTTTTATGGTTTCTGTCGTCCCTGCTGGAAACAAGAGTGAGCAGCTGCTGTTTCTGCTATCAGGGCAGCTGTTAGGTGGCAGAACCACAGCTGGAAACTATCCTCTGCTCTCTTAACAAGGCAGAAGCTTCATATCCAACATCCTGGAGGAAAGCACGCTGTCCCCATTCCCCCCCCCCCCCAGGCTGGCCTTTAAGCTGGCAGGATATGGGGGTCTCAAGCACTGCCCAGGGGATGGAGGAAGAATGGGGGGGGGGGGGAGAGTGGAGTTTGGAGGCATTTGGCCTCCCTGGGAGCTTTGCCCAGATCCTCTGGCCTCGGTCCAGAGCTTCCATTAAGCGGAGGGATCCTATAAATAGCTGCCACCCTTTCCTCCCCATCTTCCCTGAAGAGACAGGCACCGCATCGCTCTCTTCAAGGTGTGGTGTGAATTCAGACTCCCCCCTCTTCGCAGATGCTCCCTGCTTGGAGGAGCTGCCCCCAAAACCTCTTCGGCCGCTCATCCTCACCTCTTTTGCCTCCCACCTCAGTACGGTCTGCAAGCCCCTCTCGCCAAAGGCAAAGGAAGCCGCCCCTCCACCCTTCTCCTCCTCCAGCGGGGTGCTTGGAGCCGGGCTTTGTGAACTGGATCGGCTTCTCCAAGAGCTCAACGCAACTCAGTTCAACATCACAGGTGTGTGTGTGTGTGTTTGTGTGTAGATGGGGGGGGGCACAGTGCTTCGGATGGGTTTTCGCGTGCAGAAACTCTGGGCCTTGGAGTAGTTATTTTGTGACGTACGCTTACCTTCTACGCCAGCACGTAGAATTCACTAGCATAGATGGCGTTAGAATAATTGCCCTGTTTATAGAGGGTGGTGGGCTACTAACTTTTGAAATAGAACCTCCATGGACACAGGCATTTTACCTCAGAGAATTAGATGAAGTTGCAAGCCAACTTTGGGGGGAGTGGGGCATTTTTGGGTCCTGCCAACCTCCTTGGAAACCTCTTTTCTGTATCGTCCCTTGCGTGATCGGAAGTGGCATCAAACTGGGTTGTGAGGCATCGCACCAAGCTGGAATGTCTATTGTTTTTGGCTTGGTGTGATGCGTGAACCCAACCATTGTCATTTGTTAACCGTGATTTATGGTTCGGTGTATTGTGTGAACCCAGCCAACCCAGCAGTGGTTTTTTCAGTAGACCATCGCTAAACTAATCATGGCTTTGAGTGCCAATGTTTGCTGTTGTCCAGAAGAGTGATTCTAAAAGGATGAAATCACACACATTACAGTTCCTTCTTCGTTAGACTGGTGTCCTCTGGGTGTGCTGGGCTACAACCCTCATAATTTCTAGCTGGCCTAAGAATAAAATGCGCCATGAGTTGTAGGAGAAGTGGTCCAATACATCTGGAGAACATCTGGTTTGCAGTGGGAGTTAAGCATCCTCTTCTCCCAAGTCTGCTTCAGAGCCTGACACTGGGCTAACTAGATATGACACAAGAGCAATTCAGAATAAAGTTCTCGATTTGATCTTTACGTTATCTTCTGGTTCAGCATCCCTTGTCTCCCCACTACAGGTAGTCCTCGACTTAACAACATTCTCAGAGACTCTTCCCATCCTGCTTATAATCTTTTTAGACTGTTGCCTTCTGGCAGAAGATACAGAACAATTAAAACTTGGACCACACATTGTCTGAATAGTTTTTATCCCAGAGCTTTAATTGCACTCAACAATGAACTAAAGGGCCACCATCAGTGAGCTATTGGACAGCACTACTTGGTCTGTTGTGTGGATGCTTGGGTGGTTTAGGGGCGGGGAATTTTTGGGGTGTATGTGTGGATGTTTGGGGATTGTCTTGTGTGTTGGGCCTGGTCTCTGGGTGTTATGTGAATTTCATTGTATGTGTAAACTGTGTATATACGTACAATGACAATAAAGTAAAGTAAAGTTTGTTTAGTGACCATTCAAAGTTCAATGCCACTGAAAAATGTGAATTATGCCCATTTTTCATAGTTACGACCGCTACAGCAACCCTATGGTCACGTGATCAGAATTTAGGTGCTTGGCAACTGACTCATATTTATGACGATTGCAGTGTCCCAGGGTCTTGTGATCCCCTTTTGTGACCTTCTGACAAGCAAAGTCAATGGGGAAGCCAGATTCACTTAACAACCGGGTTACTAGCTTACCAGCTGCACTGATTCACTACAGGACAAACTGTAGTTCTTAATTTAGCCATTACAGATAGTCCTCTAGTCATTATGAACACAACTGAGCCCTAAATTTCTGTAGTTAAGTGAGACATTTGTTAAGTGAGTTTTGCTTGCCTCAGTTGTTAAGTGAATCGCTTCAATTGATAAGTTGGTAACCTGGATGTTAAGTGGATCTGGTTTTCCCATTGACTTTGCTTGTTAGAAGGTCACAAAAGGGGATCACACGATCTCAGGACATAGCAATGGTCATGGACCAGTTGCCAAGTATCCGGATTTTGATCCCATGATCACGGGGATACTGCAAAGGTAACTTGGTAACTATGAAAAGCGATCGTCACATTTTTCAGTGCCGTTGTAACTTTGAGCGAACTGTTGTAAGTCAAGGACTACCTGGAGTTTTTAATTTAGCCGTTATATGTATGCTCTGCCTTTTGCTTTGACACTCAACTTGGTGTGGCTGGGATATCACCTTCTTTTATTGTTAACACAGCAATCCCATCGGTCAGGTCAGCCTGAGAGAACTGGATGCAAAGACATTCAATAAGCTCTCTGGTCAAGTGAGAATTAAAATGGGGTCTTTTCTGACCCCCTCCGGTCTCTAGATGTTGCCAAACATTCAGTACTAGGTAAATAAATCAGGGTGCTCCTTAAAGTCCCTTAAGTACAAGTGATGGTTTGTGTAAAATGTCTGTGAAAAGTGGCTCCAGGCTTTGCTCTTTGCTGTGGTATCTTGGGTGTTTATTTGCTGGTGGCTGGGGAATTCTGGGAGTTGAAGTCCACACGTTTTATGGTTGCCAAGTTTGGAAACCGCTGATGTAAATACTTCTGGGCTGACATAAAGCAGAGCTCCCAGAAGTGCTTCACTTCTCAGTCAAAGTTTGTAACTTCCAAAACCAGCCTTAAGGCTGTCTCTCTCTCGGCTGCAACTGCCCCATCTGTTGAACAGAGTCGCCTCTACGTCTCAGAAGCTCTCTAAATGCACCTCCCGTTTGCAAGCAGATTTTCCCCACCCACATCCAATATATCCCACGAGGCTTGACCTTTCCTTGCAATGGAGCATTTATTCCTTCCTCCATCGGCTTCCTATGATTTGCACTTTCCAACATAAGGCAGGTTTGAATCCTTCTCTGCCCTGGGTGACGTTGCCAGATTTCAGTGCAGCAGGAGGAAGTTGCTTCTTCCTTTCAATGTATTTCTGCCCAATTTTCCAAGGGCTTTTTTTTTTTTTTACCATGTACTTCATCTCTGGGTGTATGTGTTCTCCAGATGTTCTTTCATGCTTAGAAGTGTGGCAGTGCTGCCCTCTGATGGCTGATGTGTGGAATAGCATGGGTCAAAGATTTCTCCTTTTCTTCCCTTTCTCCTTCCCTTCCCTCCCCTTTCTATCCCCAGATGAAATAATGTCCCAATTCCCATCCAGCAAAAGCTCTGCTGCAGACAAGGACAAAGAGAGATTGGACGATTCAACAGACGGTACTTCTTTATCTCGGTAAGTGGCAGATACATGGGAGAAACAGAGACAGAATTTGCCACTAATACTAAAGAGGTCTAAGAAACATTGTTTTTGGTGCAACTAAATGCTAAGTAAATCTAAATACTAAGTAAAATTCTCTTATCATGATAGATAATTAGTATTTCCATTTTATAATCATGACTTTCTCCACTTTAAGATGGGAGGACCTCAACTCCCAGAATTCCAACCGACTTTATGGCCTTTTTTGCCACTGCTGTTAAGAAAAATCACGGCTGTTGTTAAGTGAAGCGTGTAATCGCTAAGCAAATCCAGCTTCCCCCAATGACTTTCCTTGTTGAAAGCCAGTGGGAAGACCACAAATGCTGTGACCCCAGGATGCTGCAACAGTCATAAATAGATGCCAGTTATCAAGCGCATGGATTTTGATCACATAACCATACAGATGCTAAGGTGATCATAAGTGGGAGAACCAGTTATAAGTCATTTTTTTCAAGGCTAACCTTTTTCTCCTCGCATGCTGAAATCACAGCACATGTGTGCATGCCCACTCTCATAATGCAATGTGCCCTGCCCCCACATATGGACACGATCCACCCCCCACGCCCCCTCCGTGCATGTTCCATGACTCCCCTCCCCCCCGTGCCCCTTTTTGGGCCCAGCAGAACTTCCTGAAGAAAAAAACCAGGGCGTGTGGGGTGGCCTTCCACGTGCCACCTGTGGCATGCGTGCTATAGGTTTGTTATCACAGGTTCTAAGTATCATCCTGCAAGTAGGAGAACCATACAACACGTTCCCTTCCCTCCTTTTCACGGCTGTTCCTATGACAGGTCAACAGCGTCTCCATCTGCCAAGCCGACGGCCACCTCAGCAACTTTGGAGCTGGACAAGCTCATGGCTTCCCTGTCGGATTTCCGCGTCCAGAGCAATGTAAGCATGCTGATGAGGTAGCCTTAGGGATGAAGATGAAGGGGGCTCGGTGGTTTTCAGGATTGTTTGAGGGTTGACCACAATATTGTGCATGTAAGGATCTATACAACAGATCCTTGAGTACCAATGGGAGAAAATATTTGTAGTTCAAGGTTGGTATTGTTGGTTCTCTATGAGCTTGGTGGTTTTCTTGCAGGTGTTCCATTACCAGACTAAGTAACATCATCTGTGCCACTAGGGCACCGTGGCGTCATGTTACTGTCACGTGACAGTGGTGATGTGTGAAAACGGTCATACGTCACCTTTTTCACAACTTTTTTCTCTTTGTGGAGCTGGGGTGGGCATAGCCTGGGCATGATGCATCTGACCCGCAGACCGCCAGTTCGACACCCTGCATTAGAGCGTGTCAGAGGGAGTAGAGATCCCAACACCCTACGAGCACTGATGATGTTATCTAGTATGGTAATGAAATGTCTACAAGCAAAGCTCAGAGAGCACCAAAGACCCCACAGATATTTCAGTACAAAAGAGAGCATTCTGCAAACCGTGGGATTTCTTTTCAAAAAAAAAAAAATCCTTAGTTTTATTTGCAAAGAAAGGCAGAAGAGTCTGATAAACTATAGAAGCTTTGTGTGTACAATTGTGTGCGTGTGTTTCCCTACAGATAGAAATTTTGGGAAAGGTTCAAGATCCTGCATCGTTTCCTCCACATAATACATAATTTCTACAGATAAAGTAGAAATATTAGGTTTGTCTAAATTAAACTGGATGGCATGAATAGATGGATTGCACAACAAGCAACCTATCGCTGTATGAATAGGCACACAAACATGTACACAGAAGCACACACCAGGCAGGGGTGGGCTTCAAAAATTTCAGCAATGGGTTCTCTGTCCAGTTGCTGGGTGCCGTGGCCATGGTGGGTGTGGCCTAGTCAGCCTCCTGCACCATGGCAGGAGGAGGGGGGGCATTTTCACTTTTCCCAGACTCCGGAGGTGTTCCTCGAGCCTCTGGGAGGGCAAAAACTGCCTCCCCCAGTTTCCGCCCTTCTAAATCTTCTAGGAGGCCCGCTTCCCCCACTTCCTGAGCCTCCGCATGAGACCTGCACTGACTTTGCATCCAAAACGGGCCACGTGGAGACTCTTGGGATGGGTGGGGTGAGCGGAACCAGCTAGGGGTGGGATTTGGAAGTTCTCCAAACCAGCCATAACGTTAGCTACGCTAACGTTAGCAGCCCACCCCGACACCAGGTCTACTTCCAACTGCCTCCTCTGAATGTAATGGGTCTCGATGCCCCCAGAACCTATTTTCCTGAAGTGAAACCATAGGAAAAAAACCCTTCTAAAATAATACTTAAAGTTTATCTGGCCAATTTTTTTTGAGCCATGAATTAGATGTTCTGGGTTTTTTTTCCAGCTATACTGGGCACCATTCTAACTTTACTTGAGCAGGCAGGTTGTTCTCGATTTACTATCACAAATTGAGCGCCAGATTTCTGCCGTTAAATGAGTTTTGCTGCATTTCATTATTTTTCTTTCTTGCCCCAGTTCTTAAGTGAATCCCTGCAGTTGTTAAATTAGTAACACTGTTTTTAAACGAATCTGGCTTCTTTTCTTGTCAGAAGGGCGCAAAAGGTGATCACGTGGCCCCAAGACACTTCGACCGTCACAAATGTGAGACAGTTGTCAAGCATCTGAATATAAATCACATGTCCATGGGGACGCTGCAATGGTGATGTGTGAAAACGGTCATACGTCACCTTTCTCAGTGCCTTTGTAACTTCAAAAGGTCACTAAAGGAATTGTTGTAAATCAAAGACTGCCTGTATTGTAAATTCACATCATTTTCTCCTAACACAGAAGAAAGTAATTCTCTTAAGTTTTCTGGAGATCGCCTTTGAAGTCTTGCTACAAATAATAGCAATAGCACTTAGAATTAGCACTTATATACCGCTTCATAGTGCTTTACAGCCCTCTCTAAGCGTTTTACAGAGTCAGCATATTACCCCCAATAATCTGGGTCCTAATTTTAACCCACCTCAGAAGGACGGAAGGCTGAGTCAACCTTGAGCCTGATGAGATTTGAACTGCCAAATTGCAGGCAGCCGGCAGTCAGCAGAAGTAGCCTGCAGTACTGCACTCTAACCACTGCGCCACTGTGACTCATAATAAGAGAAGTAGCAATTGATAACATTGTTCATACATGACTCTTAACTACCTTGTGTTTTCTAAACCTTTAGCTTCCAGGAGTTTCTGCTCCCACCACAGCTGCCACCACGACCACCACGGTGCCACCAGCACCTGCTCCTGCCCAAGTGCCCTCAGCTCAGCAGCCTGTGGTGTCATCTGTTTGCCCAGGCCCCATGGCTATGTCCCCCCAGATGTCCCCAGGCCAGCCCAGCGGGAACCTGGATAGCATGCTCGTGATGCTGGAGTCGGATCTCAGCCGCCAAGGCATTTCCACCACAGCTAAGGGGCTTTGTGCTTCCTGTCAAAAACCCATCGCCGGGCAGGTCAGCGTCATCTTGTATGTGGGGTCAGGTACCTGGGTAGATCTGATGGGCACAAGCAGGGAAACCAGGAAGAACCAACGTCGCATCTGGAAGTAAGAAGACATTGGCCTACCAAAATTTTTCCCGTCTGGTGAATTTTTAACCGCTATGGAATCCTCCTCCACTTTCCATGTCCTTCTGAATTGTCATAGAAGGCTGAAGGAGAAATTACCAACCCTCTCTATTGCTGTAATTTGGATTTAGGCTTACTATATTTTTCAGAGTATAAGACGCACCAAGATTTTGAAGAGGCAATTTTTTAAAAAAAGTTTTTGCACTCTGCAGACCTCCCAAAACGGCCTGTTTTTTGTGAAAATGGGCCATTTCCCCCCCCAAAAGGGCATGCATAGCCTTTAGGAGGCTTGTAGTGTGTTCCTGGGGGATGGGGGGGCTGCTCCCCCAACTAGCAAAAAACGGTCCGTTTTTCGCTCATTTTTGCCCTCTCTAGCCCCCAGGAGCACTATATAAGCCTCCTAAAGGCTCTGCATGGCCATTTTGATGAAGGGGGTGGGGTTTCAGGAGGCAAAAAATGCGGTATTCAGTGTATAAAACGCACCCAGATTTTCAGCCTCTTTTTTGAGGGAAAAAGGTGTATCTTGTACTCCGAAAAGATGGTAAGTTTTAGACTTAGGTTTATATCTAGATTTAGATCAAAGATGGGTTCCTACCAGTTCGGACTGGTTCAGCTGAATAGGTAGTAACTCGGCTGGACACGTGACTGTACCAGTTCTATCCCTGGTGCCGCCATCTTTATTTTATGTTCTGCACATGCGCAGAACAATCTTCATTGAAAAAAAGTAATTTCCCCCCTTTTTAAATTGTGTGCGCATGCCAGTCCCAGAAAGATCCCAGACATGCGCTGTTTTTCACAAAAACTGAGGCGTTTTCCCCTTCTCCCAGCCTCCAGAAGCACTCTGCAAGCTTCAGCAGAGCTGGGGGAAGGGAAAAATGCCCCTGTTTTGGGGGGAAATGGCCTGTTTTTTGCCAAAACGGGCGTTTTTCCTTTTACCCAGCATAGCTGAAGCCTGGGGGCTAGGGAGCACATTTTGTTTTTTCTTACTGGGTAGTTTGCAGGCGCTTCCTTAGCTCCAGCGAGGCTGGAGCCTCCCCCCACCTCCCATGAAAAAATTTCGCCACCGTTTCAGTGGCCATGGCTTGGTAAGGGGGCCATGTGACTGAGTGTGCGTGAATGACATCAAGTTGGCCACGCCCACTCAGTCACATGCCCACCTCTCTAGCCACGCCCACCGAACCAGTAGTAAAAAAAATTGAAATCCCCCCCTGGTTTAGATTGAGGAGACTAAAACATATCAAGAATGGTTGCTGGAATTGGATATAGATAAGAATATTCTGGGTTTTAAGTCATTTCATCTTTGTTTATTTTAATCTTTAATTTTGTACTTCTGTTTTTATGATGAAAGCTTCCAAGAGTCGCCTGAGAGACGGCAGAAAATAAATTTAATAAATAAAATAACAAATAAATAAACTGCAGTCTGTGGAAGAATAGAGGAGCAAAAAACCTCTCGGAGCAGACATCTTTCATAGAGTCAGTTTGATCTGGTAAAGATGCTGGCCTAGAAATCAGGAGACAGTGAATTCAAGTTCTGCCTTAGCCATGAAAACCAGCTTGGTGACTGGGCCAGTCACCAGGAGCAGTGAATTCTAGTTCAATCAATCAATTTTGGTAGCCCTCAACTTATAACCACAATTGAGCCCAACATTTCTGTTGCTGTGAGATATTTCTTCAGTGACTCGACCCATTTTACCACCTTTCCTACCACAGTCGTTAAGTGAATCACTGCAAGTTGTTAAGTGAATCTACTTCCCCATGGTCACCAGAAGGTCGCAAAATGTGATCACGTGATCCTGGCACACTACAACCATCATAAATATGAGCCGGGGATGTGAGCATGGGGATATCGCAATGGTCATAAGTGTGAAAAACAGTCTTTTCCGTGCCGTAACTTCGTACAATCACTGAACGAACTGTTCTGAGTTGAGATTACTACCTGTAATGTCGCCGCCTGATGGACAATTGTTCCTTCTTTCTTCCATTTTTTCCCCTCTTCCAGGTGGTAACTGCCTTGGGGAGTACTTGGCACCCGGAGCACTTTGTCTGCACTTATTGCCAGAAGGAGATGGGGGGCAGCAACTTTTTTGAGAAGGATGGCGCCCCCTACTGCGAGAGAGATTACTTTCAGCTTTTCTCTCCCCGCTGTGGATTCTGCAATGAACCCATCCTGGATGTGAGGTTTTTTTTTTCCTCCTGCTTGAAAACGTTCAGTGCGGTTTTGAGCAAGTGTTGTGTGTGTGTGATCTGTGTGTGGTTTTTCTGAGAGTCCAATCTTGAATGCGGGTTTTGGGGTCTGCTCATTCATTTCACCCTTTTTCTCCTCAAGGGCCTGAGCGCCGGATAGCAGTAGAGAGAGAGAGAGCCGTGCAGTTTTTCTTTTTATTTCACACCACAAAGCTACTAAAAGGGCCTTCCCCGTGTTTCATGCTCTGACAGGGTTAGAAATCACTGGGTATTGTGTTATTTGCAGGGTAAACACCTGCAGCTTTCAGTTCCTGAGTGGTAGCATGAAACTTGACACGGCCATAATGGAGGCCAGAATTACAGTTATAAATCATGGCGATCGTTCATGGGTCACCATCCAACAATTCGCCTCAGCCGACTCACCACAGGTCAACTCGAAAATTCAGTTTAATTATTTTAAATAATTTTAAAAGTCGTTTTAATTTTTGACGTTCACATTTCACTTCGTCCCTCTTTTGGCATCCTTTCTTTAATTATTCTATTCCACCATTTCTTAACATTAGTGTAATTCCTGTCCTGTGAGTTGGTTGCGGCAAAATGGCCGTGGCCAGTTGGCTGCAGTGAATTGTCCTAAATGAGGGGTGTCAAACTCAAGGCCCGGGGCCCGGATCTGACCCGCGGGGTGCTTAGAGCTGACCTGCAGGGCCACCCTGGAAACAGTGAAGGACCGGCCCATGGTGCTTCTGTTAGCAATAATGGGCTCGCGAGCTCTGTTTTCAGCTGCGACGGCCTCCTGCAACCCTCTGCCAGTGAAAACGGAGCTTGGGAGGGCCGTTCTGTTTTCGCTGGCAGAGGGTTGCAGGAGGCTGCCATCACAGCTGAAAACACAGCTCAGGAGCCTGTATTCACTGGCAGAGCGCTTGGGCCACCACAGGCGCCAACATGAGTGATGTTGAGCTGGCCACGCCCCATGGCCACCCCCCTCCAAGTCAAACATAACCCTGATGCATCCCTCAGTGAAATTGAGTTTTTGACACCCCTGTCCTAAACCCCCCTTGACTGCCTGATTTTATCTTCTTTTTTTCTTTTTTTGGCGACAGTCATTAAGCCAACTCTGCGGTCTGTAAGCAAGCAGGATAGCTTTTTAAACAAACTCATTTTCTTCCATGGGCATTTTTGCCAGAAAACCGGAAATAAATGCCATCAACCAATGGACAATAGGATTAGGATTTGAAATTTGCTGTAACATTCACAAGGAGCTGTTATACAGAAGTCCTGGGTTGAAACATAGGCGGTTTGAAAAAGGGGCTTGAGCAAGTTAAAAAACCTTGGGAAATGCAGAACCATGTTTAGCACATTTTTGACAAAGTGTTTTTCCTCCCCTTCTTCGGCCTTCCTGTGGTCCATTCAGAAAATGGTGACTGCGCTGGATAAGAATTGGCACCCGGAGCACTTCTGCTGTGTTAAGTGTAGGCGGCCCTTTGGAGAGGAAGGTCAGTACGGCAGGTGGCAGGGGGAGATTTTGAGTTTGACCGGTTCTATCCTGTTTGGGACTCTTTAGATCAGGGGTCTCCAACCTTGGCAACTTTAAGATTTTTTGGACTTCAGAAGTCTTAAAGTTCTCAAGGTTGGAGACCCCTGCTTTAGATGTACCTAGCCAGATCTTTCAATGGGGTTAAAACTTTTTGCCAGGAATTGACATCACTTGAGTGACAGGTAGTCCTTGATTTACCACTAATCAGCAATTGTCTGAAGTTATATCCAACCTAAGAAAGGGTCCCTTCTATGATCACGTGATCAAGCTTCGGAAGATGAGCAATACGGATGCATTGACAATTCTTTGCATCATCCCGCGGTCGTATGATTATGTTTTACAATGGTTTTGGTGTAAACTGATCAGGGGTGAGCTTCAAAAATTTCAGCAACGGGCTCTCTGCTTGGTTGCTGGGTGGGTGTGGCCATGGGGGCGTGGCCTAGTCAGCCTCCTGCACCACAGCTGGGGGGGGGGCATTTTTGCCTTCCCCAGGCCCCGGAGGCCTTCCCCTCCCAGAGTCTCTGTGCAGGCCTTGCACTTACCTTGCATCCAAAATGGGCCACATGGAGAATCCTGGGAGGAGCATGGTGGGCGTGGCCAAGTAGGTTTGGGATTTGGAGGTTCTCCGAAACGGCCATAACATTAGCTTTGGGTTCTCCTGAACCCAGGCAAACCCATAGCAGCCTACTCCTGAAACCAGTACTTAGTTCTGGTTTCCGGCAAAACTTTGCACCATAGAGAACCACTGATTTGCTTAAGTACTGTGCATTTGCTTTGAACTGCGGTGTTTGCATAATGGTCCTATGTTGATGACTACCTGAGGTGATTCTTGAGTTATGCCCACAATCGAAACCAAAATTTACGTTGCCAATCGAGACAGTTGTCGAGTGAGTTTTGCCCCATTTTATGAGCTTTCTCGCCACAGTTGTTAAGTGAATCACTGCAGTTAAGTTAGTAACATTGTTGCTAAGTGAATCAGGATTCCCCATGGACTTTGCTTCTCAGAAGGTCGCAAAAAGGTGATCACATGACCCTGGGACACTGCAATGGTCATAAAGATGAGTCAGTTGCCAAACATCTGAATTTTGATCACATTACCATGGAGATGCTGCAATTGTTGTAAGTTTGAAAAACAATCAAGTCATTTCTTCAGTGCAGTTGTGACTTCAAACTGACATTAAATAAATAGTTGTAAGTCAAGGACTGTCTATAATGGTATGTGGGAAAGACCTTGACAGACAGAAGGAAGAGTGGCTGCCTAGATCAGATAAGAAAGGGGGAAATATCCGAGCATTCCCCAGACTCCAGGACTGGCCCATGTTCCTCCCCAACTGCCTCACTTCCACAACAATCTGAGAGGGATGACATAAGTTGGTTATGTCTACTAAATCATGAGTAAATCTCTTTTTTTGTGTCAGTTTAACATTTATAGTTTGATGCTCCAAAAGTCATAGGGAGAATGGCAGAGATGGGATGATGTCATAGAGTAAGTTTGGTACAACGTATGACTGGGTAACTATCTTTTTTGCATGCAACACAAGTGTGCAATTGAGCACTATGGTGCTTGTTGGCCTTTATGGACTATTGGTTGCCCACAGAACCAGTCTTCCCAATTAGAGTCTACTCAAAGTTTTCGAATTTCATTTCCTGCTGTCCCCACCCAAAGGACTGCTGCCCATTATATGGCTTGAGGCCCACCTCAGTTGGAGGGCTCCTGGTTGGGAGAACGTTTGTGGTGTCCTTAAGTAAATTTCCACAACTTCAGCATTGCAAAGGAATTCTGAATCAGGCCTTGTGCAGTACTACTGATACCCCTTGGGTGGCCGTGAACTGCACCATTGTTTGGGTCCCTTCCCTATTGACTCTCTGTCTCCTCCTGCAGGCTTTCACGAGAAAGATGGGAAGCAGTATTGTCGCCAGGATTTTTATGAGCTCTTCTCCACACGCTGTCAAGGGTGCAGCCAGGCTATTTTGGAGAACTACATCTCGGCTCTCAACGCCTTGTGGCATCCAGAATGTTTTGTTTGCAGGGTAAATATCAGCTCTGGGCCAGGGTTGGATTGTGTGCAATTTCGTCAGGATGGTTAGAAAACCACTAAAGGAAAATGGTTTTGCAAAGGAGATTATTTAGTCACTTTGAGTTCTCAAGCTGAAAATGAAACTGATCGGCTGCGGTCATCCTCTCACTGTCTTATAGTTTTAATTTTGCCCTAGCTGCATCAGACAGGGAAACTCTCCGTGGGTGCCAATTTGTAAGTATCTCTACTTGTGGCTCCCCCTTGCAAAGGTGATGGGCGTTGGGTGAGAAGAAGAATAATGGTTGTTATGTTCATCATACTTAACATTTGCAAGGTGAAGAAAACAACAGTCTGTTGTTAGTTCCTGAAAGCAACACAGGATTTTACTGATTAAATTTATCTTAACTTGTGCCAGCCGAAGACGGCTCTGAAATTGTGGGAATGTCATATCTCCAAGAACCTCATTTTGGGACTCCTCTGCATGTTAAAGGCGTGACTGAGACCTACCACATCTGGATCTACTCCATGGCTGAGCCTTGAAACAGCTATGAACTTAGATCTTGATACAGGTAGTCCTTGACTTATGACCACAATTTATTTATTTATTTCTCTAACATGTACAAGATATCAGGTATAAGTATAAACATGGACGTGAACAAGGGAAATGAATACAAATAAATGGGGACAGTAGGACAGGGTCGTTAGGCATGCTGGTGCGCTTATGCACACCCCCTTTATGGACCTCTTAAGAATGGGGTGAGGTCCACGGTAGAGAGTTTAAGGTTGAAGTTATGGGGGTTTGAGGAAGTAACAACAGAGTCAGGTAGAGCATTCCAGGCGTTGACCACTCTGTTGCTGAAGTCGTATTTTCTGCAATCGAGTTTGGAACTGTTTACTTTGAGTTTGTATCGATTGTTTACCCGTGCATTATTGTGGTTGAAGCTGAAGAAGTCGTTGACAGGTAAGACGTTGCTAATTTCTGTTGCTAAGTGAGACGTTCATTAAGTGAAGTTTGCCCCATGTTATGACCTTTCTTGCCACAGTTGTTAAGTGAATCATGTCAGTGTTGTTAAGTCTGGTTTCCCCATTGAATTTGCTTGTCAGAAGGTTGCAAAAGTTGATCACTTGACCCCAGGACATGTGGCAACCGTCATAAATATGAGCCAGTTGCCAAGCATTCGAACGTAAATCACATGACCATGGGGGTGCTGCAGCAGTCATAAGTGTGAAAAACAGTCACAAGTCCCCTTTTTTTCAGTGCCATTGTAACTTTGAACGGTCACTAAGCAAACTATTGTAAGTTGAGGATTATCTGTACATAATGCCATCTAAACCAGAATGCACAGCACAAATTAAGGGAAAAATGCCATCGGGAAGAAATGGATTTCTGGGTTGAATTCAAGAAGGATAAAAGGCAAGGAACTTTTCTTTTTGGAAAATGAAAGATCTGCCCAAATTAGGAAAACCAGTTAAGATATTTACTAAACAAAACATTAAAGTAAAAACAAATAAGGAACGTCATATGGGTCTTCTTGGCAGGATACAGGGATTTTGGACAAATCACGGCATTTCTCATCTTCTAAAAATTCAGCCTAAAAATCAACTTCTTACTTGGAGGCAGTCAAATCCCACAGATTGTGAACCAGTTTAGCTAGATTGTGTGTCCCATCTGCTGCCTGGCAGACTTCAAGCCTTTCTAGTAATCCTGGCTTGGGAGATGAATTGTATGCCGACAAGACCCAGGTAGGGGAACGGTGTGCGTAGGAAAAGCATGCGCTCTGGATTGTGTGAGATTCTGCCCAGAATGCAGAAAAACCTTCGGAAGGAATACAGGGGTGGGGTTCAAAAATTTTAGCAACCGGTTCTATCCCCAGTTGCAGGGTGAGTGTGGCCATGGTGGGCGTGGCCTACTCGGCTTCCTGCACCATGGATGGGGGCTGTTTTCACCCTCCCCAGGCTCCAGAGGTTTTATTTGAGCCTCCGGGAGGGTGAAAATGGTCTCTTCTGGGCTCTGGATGCCCTCTGGAGTCTGTTTCCAGACTTCCAGAACTTCTGGGAGGCCCATTTTTCGCCCTCTCAGAGCCTCTGCATGGGCCGTGCACTTACCTGGCATTCAAAACAGGCTGCGTGGAGACTCCTGGGAAGGGCAGTTTGGGGTGGGTGGGGCCAGCCAAGATGTAAATTTAGCACCCAGCTCTCCCGAACCCATCTGAACTGGCTGAATCCCACCCCTGGTCAAGGATATGTAGCCTTGTAGACCCAGATGGAGTTAGAGGTTGTCTTTGACTTATGACCAAAGTTTGTCCTGGACTTATGAACACAATTGGGACCAGCATTTCCATTGCTAAACAAGGCGGTTGTTAACTGAGCTGCACCCAATGTTGTGACTTTTGCCATGGGCGCTAAGTCAATCACTGCAGCATGGCTGTTAAGTGAATCCAGATTCCTCCATGGCCTTTGCATGTTGGAAGTCAGCTGGGAAGGTCCCCAATGGTGACCACATGACCCTGGGATGCTGCAACCATGATAAATACAAGTACACACATTTTGATTAGGTAACCATGGGGACGCCATGATGGTCATAAGAGCCAGGACTGATTGTAAGTCCCTTTTTTCAATGTCATCTTCACTTCAGTCACTAAAACAAATGATTGGTAAGTTGAGGACAACCTGTACAGGTGGCTTTCTTTAATTCCCCAATGGCTTGCTCTATGTTTTAGGAATGCTACACCCCGTTCATGAATGGCAGCTTCTTTGAGCATGGTGGACGCCCCTTCTGCGAAATCCATTACCACAAGCAAAGGGGATCGCTCTGTTCTGGTTGCGAGAAACCCATCACCGGTCGCTGCATCACCGCCATGGGCCGGAAGTTCCACCCGGAGCATTTCGTATGCGCCTTCTGCCTCAAGCAACTCAACAAAGGCACCTTCAAGGAGCAGAACGAGAAGCCCTATTGCCACCCTTGCTTTATCAAGCTCTTCGGGTGACTGGGAGGGGTCCTGGCCTTGCTGAGGTCAGGCCACGCCTCCTGCTGGCGTGGGAAAGGGGGAGGGCCCATCATCGGCTTTTGAATGAGCCACACCCACTGCCATGCATGGGGGAGGGGGGAAATACCTGTGCCTTAAGGGGTCCCAACCCTCAACCTGGGAGCCCATCCACCATTGCCAAAAACCACGCCTGTAGATCAGAGCTACTCGCAAAGCAAGCAATGAAGGAAGGAAGCCGGATCTGCTCCTCCCATCCTTCTCTGGAGCCAGGCCTCTGTTCCCGCACAAGCAGCCAAGCGTTATCCCCCACCCAATATCAGGCCACTTTTAAGCCACCATTCCCCCCCTCCAGCACCAGCAGTTCTGACACGAGGCCCTGCCTTAAGCCACATCTCCAAAATCAGCTGGTGAGGTCCTCAGGAATCCAGGATGTGATGCAACCACACCTCTGGTGTCTTTACCTCTAGGTCCAGCTGTATGGGTTGAGCGCTCTGCCCTACAGCTCTTCTTAACCATAAAGCCATCTTGGTGGGAGCCGGTCAAATCATATCCAAGGTTCTTTGGAACATCTGGATATTTTTATCCTGGTATTTAATTTGTGGAGAGCAGTGGCTCCATCAGTGGTGCAATTCAGCCGGTTCTATCCAGTTTGGGTGAACCGGTAGCGGCGGCGGTGGGAGCTCCGCCCACCCACCCGGATGTCATCACATCCTGTTTTTGATGCTCTGCCCATGCGCAGAAGGTCCTGCGCATGCGCGGAGGTGGTGCGGTCACATTTGCGAACCGGTAGCGAAGGTAAGTTGATTTCACCCCTGGGCTCCATCCAGGTCAATCTGAAAGACCTCTTGATCTCAACACCCAAATTAATTCCATTGCAACCAAAGATCAACAGTAACTTCTTAGCCGACCTCTATTTTTATCATGTACGAATACAGAAATATGACCATTCAAAAAACTACAACTCCCAGAAGCGTCTGCCAACAGAAAGAGGTGCTATGAAGATGCTCAGGAATGCCTGGAGTTTTCCAACTTAGTTCATGCATTTTGATGCATTGAGTGGTTCCTTTGTGAGTTGGGATTGGGGGGGATGGGACAGGGGTGTCGATATTTCTAAGGAAGTTGTTGCAAGGGCCTTTTGTCAACAGTGGGGAGACTGACAAAACAGACATGGTTGTGCAATGCTGCAGTTTAAGCATTTGCATCAGACAACCAGGATGTAAGTTTTGCACTGACCCTGCTGCAGGTTATTTTTGTCTCCTTGTGGCCTGTTGTGGAGCTCTGTGGTTTATGGCCTACTGGACTTCCTTGGAGGAACTTTTGATAAGGGACCAGCTAATATGGAAAAAAAGGATGCAACATCTTGTACTCCCCCCCCACCCTTGCATCTTCAATTTTCTTTTTCCTTGAAAAAAATACTCCAAATGATGACAATCCTTCTTTTATTTAAAACAAATGACCCGTGAAGAAAGCAGGGAAGGAGAATATGTCACAGCTCACCATTAGGCTGTGTCAGGGCCATTTAAAAAAATCTTACTGTGTTAATAATCCCCATGGTGGCTTTTATTATAATACGACTTGGCTGGGATTAAGGAGCATGGGCTCTTCCTTCTGCCACTCAATTTTTTTATGCCAACTTTTTACCTGCTCACTGCTGTATTATGTAATAAAATTCACTTAATTAAAAAAAAAAAGAACAAGCAATGAGATCAGTTGCTTTTGTGGAGAGACCCGCACTTAGACACACACACCAGGGGTAAAATTCAGCAGGTTCTAACAGGTTCTGGAGAACCGGTAGCAGAAACTTTGAGTAGTTCGGAGAACCGGCAAAAGGTACAGTATAGGTGATACCTTGCTCAGTAGTAGTAACTGTGAAAGGGATCTTGGAGTCCTAGTAGACAACCATTTAAATATGAGCCAGCAGTGTGCAGCAGCTGCCAAAAAAGCCAACACAGTTCTAGGCTGCATCAACAGAGGGATAGAATCAAGATCACGTGAAGTGTTAATACCATTTTATAAGGCCTTGGTAAGGCAACACTTGGAATATTGCATTCAGTTCTGGTCTCCACGATGTAGAAAAGGTGTGGAGACTCTAGAAAGAGTGCAGAGAAGAGCAAGAAAGATGATTAGGGGACTGGAAACTAAAACATATGAAGAACGGTTGCAGGAACTGGGTATGTCTAGCTTAAGAGAAAGAAGGACTAGGGGAGACATGATAGCAGTGTTCCAATATCTCAGGGGTTGCCACAAAGAAGAGGGAGTCAAACTATTCTCCAAGGCACCTGAGGGTAGAACAAGAAGCAATGGGTGGAAACTAATCAAGGAGACAAGCAACTTAGAACTGAGGAGAAATTTCCTGACAGAACAATTAATCAGTGGAACAGCTTGCCTCCAGAAGTTGTGAATGCCCCAACACTGGAAGTCTTTAAGAAGATGTTGGATAGCTATTTGTCTGAAACGGTATAGGGCTTCCTGCCTAGGCAGGGGGTTGGACTAGAAGACCCCCAAGGTCCCTTCCAACTCTACTATTGTATTGTATTGTATTGTAAATACCACCTCTGGCTGGCCCCAGAGTGGGGTGGGAATTGAAATTTTGCAGTATCCTTCCCCTGCTACGCCCACAAAACCGGTAGTAAAAAAAAAAAAAAATGAATTTCACCACTGACACCCCCACTCCCGCAACCTAAGATAAGATTTACTGTCTTTTGAGCTAACAATGTCTTTATGAGGTAGGAAGACTGAAGTGCCTTATTTTCACTTCTAATTCCTTACAAATGAAGGCAAATATACTGTGTTTTCCCGAAAATACAACATGTCCTGAAACTAAGGCCTTGCCACATTTTTCACATGGGCAAAAATATAAAGCCCCCCCGAAAATAAGCCCCCTGGACAACCCCCCCTCCAGTCAGGCAGAGCACCGCTCACCGACCTAGCAGTATCCCGAAGGCGTCAAGCCGTGGGAGCTGGGGGGAAAGGCGCTCACATTGCTTGCCGCCTTCGGGATACTGTTAGGTTGGGGAGTGGTGTTCTGCCTGGCCAGAGCGGGGAGTTGCTGGGCAGCTTCTCCCTTGCGAGTGGGCTCCGAAAGAGCCAGGCACAGCCTCAGAGGTGAAGCAGCCATGAGGTGACCATGCTCACGAGCAGCCGCCTGGCAAAACCCCTCCCAAGCCGGGCAGGGCGCCATTCAATGACCTAGGGGGTATCCCTAAGGTGCCAAGCCATGTGGCGCTCTGCCTGCTCCCCAGCTCCTGTGGCTTGGCACATTCAGGATACCGCCCAGGTCAGTGCATGGAGCTCTGCCCGGCTGGAGAGGGTGGTTGCATGAGCGCCTGTTCTGCCCCCAGCTTGCATGCCTCCCAGCCTCACCATGCCCCAGCCCAGCTCTCCCTGCAGAGCCAGGGCCCCGCCGCTGCTTTTGCCGCCGCTGTGCTTCGAGCATAACTTCTCTGGCTTCCAAACTCCGGAACTCAGCTTCCAATCTTCCAGCATCGGCCGCTCTAGGAGTCTCCTCTATGGTTGTGGACCCTATGGCAGCCGGCCCACAGATTGGATTTACTTCCTTGTTTAATGTGCAGTGATTTAACTAATGCTGTACCTAAAAGAATAATTATTAGGCTGTTGTTTGGGCAACGTTTTGGTCAGCAGGGCCCAATTAGGGAAATGCAGGGTGGGTGTTTATGACATAAAGTGTGTGGGATAGAGTCAAAGAGATGGGCAAGTCATATATTCCTCAAATATTACACAAAAAAGATATTACTCATTTATTCTGCAGTTGACTAGTACTGCCCCTGAAAAAAAAAATACGATTAGCTTGTGGTGTGGACAATATTTTGGTCATCAGGGACCAGTGTTTCTTATCCTTGGCAATTTTAAGCTGGGTGGACTTCAACTCCCAGAACTCCCCAGTGCTGAGTGGTGCTTTGTCAGAGTTGAGTTCTCGATAAAGTTCTTCCCACAATCCAGGCAACTGGAAAGCTATTCTCCAGTGTGGATTTTTTTGGTGTTGAAAGAGACGCCCAAAACTTTTCTGACACAAAGAGGACTCATAAGGTTTTTTCTTGGGCTGGGTAACTTTGGGCCAATCTGTCTCACAGCCTACCCCACTGGGCTGTTGTTGTGGAGAAAATAGGGGGAGAAAAAAGTAATCATGTAGTTTGCTTCCTTGAGTTACTTATAAAGTAACAAAGCTGGGATAAGTAATAAATAAACAAAACCAGCACTTTGAACTGAGTCTGGCAGCCAGTGTAGATGGGAAAGGATTGGAATAGTATGTACCTTAATTCCAATCCTCCTGTCCTACCCCTTTCTCCCAAATATCTTTTCTCCCAAAGACATACCATTTTTACTACTATGTAAAATTATTGTCGTGCTTCACTTTAAGTTTCTCACTAATTAACCTCGATTTATCCCTAAACTTCTGAACATTTTGTCTCATGGTAAAGGTTTGTATTGATCTTACTATAAAAAGAAGAAACTAGGAAAGGACTCACCAGAATAGAAGAAAATAAAGGAGAGGAAATTCTTCTCAGGACAGAAACAGAGTGAGGATGTGGCTTTTTTTGGCTAAGAGAATTGACTTTCGGTTCACATGGTCCTATTTTTGTGGTTTTGTGGGGGGTTTTTTTGTGTCATGTAAGAAATTTCTCAAATTCCTTCTCTTCAGGGAAGGGTAAAAAAAAAAATTCAAGATGATGGTTGCCATAATGCAATATAACACCAATAGGTGATACCGATAAAAGATGGTGGGTCTTTAATCATGCTGCCATCTTAATCTTGGGTCCCCAGTTGCTGCCCAATTGCTGGGTGGATGTGGCCATGGTGGGTGTTAAGTAATTAAGCCCCCCGTTAGAAGAGCGAGTATGCAGAGAAACGTAATGAGAGTGATATGGAATAACACGCACAAACCAGCATACAGAGACACTGAATAGTATAAATATACAGTGGGGCAAAAAAGTATTTAGTCAACCACCAATTGTGCAAGTTCTCCCACTTAAAAAGATGAGAGAAGCCTGTAATTGGCATCATAGGTAGACCTCAACTATGAGAGACAAAATGTTTAAAAAAAACCCCAAACAATCACATTGGCTGATTTGGAAAGAATTTATTTGCAAATTATGGTGGAAAATAAGTATTTGGTCACCTACAAAAAAGCAAGATTTCTGGCTCTCACAGACCTGTACCTTCTTCTTTAAGAGGCTCCTCTGTCCTGCACTCATTACCTGTATCAATGGCACCTGTTTGAACTTGTTATTAATATAAAAGACACCTGTCCACAACCTCAAACAGTCACACTCCAAACTCCACTATGGTGAAGACTAAAGAGCTTTTGAAGGACACCAGAAACAAAATTGTAGACTTGCACCAGGCTGGGAAGACTGAATCTGCAATAGGCAAGCAGCTTGGTGTGAACAAATCAACTGTGGGAGCAATAATTAGAAAATGGAAGACATACTAGACCAGTGGTGGGCAACCTTTTTTTTCAACTGAGCCAAATCTCGCCAAAACCACGATTGAAATTTACTTTGAGAGCCGCATTTTTAAAACCGAAAATACATAGGATGGTACACTGTTTTTAGTTTCAATAAGTTTTTATTGAGAATATTCTGCATGCAAGTATCCACATAGATCGGGAGGATACAAATAACACAACTAATAAAACAAAAACTTTAGAACGATATTATTTATCGATAACGTTAAATTCCGTAAAATTTGCCTTATAATGTAGAGAAAATTACATCCTGACATTGACTGACAAAGTCACAACCACTAATGTGAACATTGGCCTTGCATTTCCTTGGATAGTTTGAGTAAGTCAGGTTTGTATGTTGTTGTTTTTAATTTCATCTCTCTCTCCCACTTTCTTTTTTTCTTTTTCTTTCTCTCTCTCTCTCTCTGGCTCTTTGTCTCTCTCTCCCTCCCTCCCCCATCTCTGTCACTCTGTGTGTATGTGTGTGTGTGTGTCTGTCTCTCACTCACTCTGTGTGTGTGTGTGTCTGTCTCTGTCTCTCCCTCTGTCTCTCTCCCCTCCCTTCCTCTCTCTCTGTCACTCTGTGTATGTCGGTGTGTCTGTCTCTCACTCATTCACTTAATCACTCACTCTGTGTGTGTGTCTCTCTCTGTCTATCTTTCTCTCCCTCCCTCCCCCTCTCTGTCTCTCTCTCTCTCTCTCTGTGTGTCTGTCTGTCTGTCAGTCTCTCTCTGATTCCCTCCCTCACTCCCTCTCTCTGTTCCTCTCTCTGTCTGTCTGTCTCACTCACACACACACACATACACTGTGGTCACCTTGTTGAGTGTTCCAATCACATTTGAAACACTCAACAACTGGCCTGCATTTATGGTATTTTGCAGCATTCTGCAGTCATAGGACCAAAATTGGTTGTCACTCGCCCGGGCTTTTGCAGAAGCTTCCCTCCAAAGCCCGAGAGGAGGGAGGGGAGCGGGCACCCGGCACACAGAAGAGCCGCATTAAAGGGTGTAAAGAGCCGCATGTGGCTCCCGAGCCGCGGGTTGCCCACCACTGTACTAGACCACTGATAATCTCCCTCGATCTGGGGCTTCACGCAAAATCTCACCCCATGGGGTCAAAATGATCACAAGAACAGTGAGCAAAAATCCCAGGACCACAGGGGGGGACCTAGTGAATGACCTGCAGAGAGCTGGGACCAACATAACAAAGGCTACCATCAGTAACACACTACACCGCCAGGGACTCAGATCCTGCAGTGCCAGACGTGTCCCCTTGCTTAAGCCAGTGCATGTCCAGGCCTGTCTGAAGTTTGCTAGAGAGCATTTGGATGATCCAGAAGAGGACTGGGAGAATGTCATATGGTCAGATGAAACCAAAATAGAACTGTTTAGTAGAAACACAAGTCGTCGTGTTTGGAGGAGAGAGAATGCTGAGTTGCATCCAAAGAACACCATGCCTACTGTGAAGCAGGGGGGTGGCAACATCATACTTTTGGGCTGTTTCTCTGCAAAGGGACCAGGACGACTGATCCGTGTACAGGACAGAATGAATGGGGCCATGTATCATGAGATTTTGAGTGCAAACCTCCTTCCATCAGCAAGAGCATTGAAGATGAAACGTGGCTGGGTCTTTCAACATGACAATGATCCCAAACATACTGCCCGGGCAACGAAGGAGTGGCTTTGTAAGAAGCATTTCAAGGTCCTGGAGTGGCCTAGCCAGTCTCCAGATCTCAACCCCATAGAAAACCTTTGGAGGGAGTTGAAAGTCCATGTTGTCCAGTGACAGCCCCAAAACATCACTGCTCTAGAGGAGATCTGCATGGAGGAATGGGCCAACATACCAGCAACAGTGTGTGCCAACCTTGTGAAGACTTACAGGAAATGTTTGACCTCTGTCATTGCAAACAAAGGATATATAACAAAGTATTGAGATGAACTTTTGATATTGACCAAATACTTATTTTCCATCATAATTTGCAAATAAATTCTTTCCAAATCAGCCAATGTGATTATTTGGAGTTTTTTTTTTTTTACATTTTGTCTCTCATAGTTGAGGTCTACCTATGATGCCAATTACAGGCCTCTCTCATCTTTTTAAGTGAGAGAACTTGCACAATTGGTGGCTGACTAAATACTTTTTTGCCCCACTGTATAGTAGTTTACTATGTAGAAATATAGAAGTATTCAGAGTCCGGTTAACAGTCCAAGTCATACACGGTTCAGTAATTCAGTTATCAAATAGTCAGTCTAACACACAAAGTATAGCTAAACAGTAGCAAACCACAATACCTCAAAATACACTGATCAGCATCTAACAAAACAGAGAGCTAACAGCCATTCTGGCTCCCTCTTATGGCTGCTTGAGGTAACAAGCCAATTACATTTCTCTAACATTTAAAGTAACAGTAAAGTAATCATAGCTTATATACATTGCCAAGCCAAGCCTAGGGTTACATCCCTAACACTGGGGCTGGCCTACTTGACCTCCTGCACCACGGGGGGGATTTTTGCCCTCCCCAGGCTCCGGGGGCAACTCTTTAGCCTCTGGGAGGGCAAAAATGGCCTCCCCCGGGCTCTGGAGGCCCTCCAGAGGCCTGAAACGGGCATGTTTCTGGACTTCCGGAACTTCCGGGAGGCCTGTCTTTCACCCTCCCAGAGCCTCCACGTGGGCCCTGCATTTACCTGGCATCCAAAATGGGCCCCGTGAAGACTCCTGGGAGGGGAGGAGCAGGGTGGGAAGGGCCAGCCAGTCCTTGCAACTACCAATTTGGTGAACCAGATGCAAAATTAGTATCTGGTTTGGCCGAACCGGCTGAATCCCACACCTGCCTGCAGCCAATGTCCCTGCTTCATGTTTTAAGATGGCTACCCTGCTGTATTTCCTGAACTTCCGTTCAGCTTTTTTTTTTCATATAATCCATACAAAAATTACAAATCACTGGGATCATGACTGTGATAAACTAAGGTTGAAACCCCTCAGAGAGAAATCTCTTTCAGAAAATAAGAGGAAGACAATATCAGCTTCCCCAAATTATCCTGTCATGGTTTTCGAAATGTTGGAGTAAATTCACTTGTGCACCTCAGTTAGGAGCTGGGACACTTAAAAAAAAATTAATTGGTTATTTTTCTATTCCCCCCCGCCTTTCTGCTAAAATATAGTGTTAGCGTGCATCATAGTCCTTTCATGAAATGTTAATACCACAATGACCACTTTGTCACCTATGCTGAGTGAGAAAACAAAAAACAAAACGCAAAGCTGAGTCTTTCATCACCTTTCTTGACAGCTAAATTACAGGAAAGGCAAAATTTCATTTTAAAAAGTGTTACCAGTAAGAGAAACAGGGTCAGCATACTTGAGTTCGCCACATCTATGGTGGTCAGCAAGCTGTAAAATAACAGATTGTTTCTTTCTTGGCATGAGTGCTTCCTTTCAGATCAATTGGACGCCATTTCATTTGGTGAAAAAATAAAAGTTCATTTCAAGGGTCAATTAGGATAATTCCAGCCCAGTTGTAATAAATGTACTGCATCAATTATGTTACTTAGTTTAGTAATGAAATGTCTGAAAGAAAGCCACGAAATTCAGAGAGCAACATGGACCCCAAACTTTGACCGTAAACTACACATATTCTCTATTATTAAACATATTTTATGATAAGAGTAAATTTAAACATTTCTTTCTATGTATCTAAAGTATCAGAGGAATACAGTAAATGCTCCAATTAAAATTCAATGGTGAAAAGAGTAAGGTTCTACATTTAGGCAACAAAAACGAAATGCACAGGTACAGTATAGGTGGTACCTTGCTCAACAGTAGTAACTGTGAAAGGGATCTTGGAGTCCTAGTGGACAACCATTTAAATATGAGCCAACAGTGTGCAGCAGCTGCCAAAAAAGCCAAAACAGTCCTAGGCTGCATCAACAGAGGGATAGAATCAAGATCACGTGAAGTGTTAATACCACTTTATAATGCCTTGGTAAGGCCACACTTGGAATACTGCATTCAGTTCTGGTCACCACAATGTAAAAAAGATATGGAGACTCTAGAAAGAGTGCAGAGAAGAGCAACAAAGATGATTAGGGGACTGGAGACTAAAACATATGAAGAACGGTTGCAGGAACTGGGTATGTTTAGCTTAAGAGAAAGAAGGACTAGGGGAGACATGATAGCATTGTTCCAATATCTCAGGGGTTGCCACAAAGAAGAGGGAGTCAAACTGTTCTCCAAGGCACCTGAGGGTAGAACAAGAAGCAATGGGTGGAAACTAATCAAGGAGAGAAGCAACTTAGAATTGAGGAGCAATTTCCTGACAGTTAGAACAATTAATCAGTGGAACAGCTTGCCTCCAGAAGTTGTGAATGCCCCAACACTGGAAGTCTTTAAGAAGATATTGGATAGCTATTTGTCTGAAACGGTATAGGGTCTCCTGCCTAGGCAGGGGGTTGGACTAGAAGACCTCCAAGGTCCCTTCCAACTCTACTATTGTATTGTATAGTATTACTTTTATTAAGGGTTTTTGCTCAGTGATGGCTAACCTTTTTGTCGTTGGGTGCCCAAAGCATGCGTGTGTGCACCATAACATGCACGCACATGCCCACACCCATAATGCAATGTGTGTGCAACCTCAAGCCCCTGTGCATGCATGTGCGACCCCACCCTGCACCCCATTTTGGGCCTAACAGACCTCCCTGAAACCTCCTGGGACCAAAATCAGGGCACGGGGACATGTTACACACACCCCGTACCCCTTACCCCCATGTATATGTGCGTGACCACCTGACCCCCACGCATGCATGCACACCTCCCACATGCACCCCGTCCCCCCCACATGCACAGCAGGGCCCCAAAAATCAGCTGGCTGGCGGGAGGCACGCGTGCATGCGTGGTACAGCTGGCTGTGGCGGTGGCTCACGTGTCCACAGAGAAGTTTCCACATGACATAGGCTTACTATCACGGGTTTAGCTTCTTTGCTTGACTGCAATGAGTATGTCAGGGTTCCAAGTAACACACCCAATGGAATCAAAACTCCAAGTTCCTCAGATGTCCAGTAGTGGGTTCCGGATTCCGTTCCAATAGGTATGGTTGGAACGGCCCCGGTGTCACACACATGCGGGCGCATGCATTGTATCTTGAAATGACGCTTCCGCAAGTCTCCACGATACTCCAGCTGCTCAGCAGAGCATCGTGCAAGCACTGTATGCGCCATGCATGTGTGCAGAAGCGCCGACAGCTTTAAAACACAGTAAGGAGCTCGGGTGGGCCCTTCGGAGCACCGAACTGGAACGGTACCCGGTGCTCCGGGCAGGCTCCGGTACGCCTGTACCAGGGCGTACCACCTGCAAGCCACCACTGGGTATGTCGTACTGGCACATCTGAGGAAACCCAACTCTAAATCCCCCTCGTGTTTCCCCCTGGTTGAAAGTAAAGTTTTCTTTCCTCTGCTCCTGCAGTCCATCACATGGTCCAATCAGGTCACAGTCCAAAGGTCACTTGGTCTCGGATCCCACCTTCTTGCACCTGGTGGGAAAGTGCTTGGTTCTCAGAGGAAATAATGTTATTTTGGCTACAATCCCCCAGCTATCTCTACTTCCCCCCCCCTCCTGTTCCCACAGCTCTGCTGTGGCAGCCCTGAAGGTGGAGGGGGGAAATGGCTCCAGGGCTGACAGAGTAATCATAAAGATCAGCTAAACATTTTAAAATAAGCAAAGTTTGTGAGAATGTTGCAATGGCATTCTCATAAAATTAAGATTGCCCTACAGTATTTGGATTGAAAACCTCAAATTATCCATTAGCTGGCAGTAAGGATTTATACTTTTATCAATGTCTTTGCTGCCACCTAGTGGACCAGTATAGTCATACTACTCCAATCAGCAATTTTTTTTGTTACCTATTGATAATATTTTCAGTCTCTGCCTGGATACTGTATGAAACCTTACATTCTGAAACCTGTTAATCTTTAAGGTGTCCCTGGACTTTCCATTGTTTTGGCTGCAACTGAAACAATGAAACGAAACACATCTATGCCTTCGCTAAACAAAACTTAGTTTTAATGTGAGGTAAGTCTCTGGGGACAGGAAACAAAGAGTAAAGAAGAAAGCTTCTGTCCTGTTTTAATTTAGTCACACTAATTCTAAACCACATTTTGGTAATGAACCAAAATCCTCTCAGCTTCTCAACCTGCTTAGCATCTGTTCCCACCCCTTCTCTGTCCTTTGAGGGCTGGACTTCCTTCTCAACATAAAAATGAAACCTCTCCTAGATTAGACCCAGTTGCAAATTCCCTATAAAGGTCCCTCAAAGATTTTTCTTATCTTTCTTTCCTTGGGAACCAACCTGACTACAAACTAATTCCTTCCAGGCATGGATTTTCCATCGATGCTTTTCTACCTGGGCATAGGTGAGTGTCCCAAGCAAGGGAAATCCGGGCATAATTTAAGAAGATGTTGGATAGCCATTTGTCTGGAACGGTATAGGGTTTCCTGCCTAGGCAGGGGGTTGGACTAGAAGACCTCCAAGGTCCCTTCCAACTCTACTATTGTATTGTATTATTGTATAATCCATATCTCACCAATCTCTTTGTCCTAATTAAGAGCCTAAACATAAAAAAAAAACTTGTAAAGTCTGCCTGCAAACCTCAGAGACTTTTAATCACAAAATTCGCATTTCTTTTCTTAGGTGTTGGTTTAAAAAGCTCTGCTCCTACTCCTTTAAAAGTCACTAGCTGCAGTCTGGGGCAAATTGACTTGAGAGACAATCACTAGCTTCAGAAACACACCTACCTGTGCTAACAATGCCACAGGGCAAAGCAATTTATAATCACCTCTTTTTTTTTTTTTTGCTTCTCCTTTTTAAACAAGGAAATCAAAATACTCCAGGCAGCTAAAGAGGCTGTAAAATGGCCAACATTAAAAAAATTTTTAAAAAAATTACTTACATCTACAGAGTTTTATTTTGTCGCTACTAGCCTACCTGCAAGCAAATCTATTCCTAATTTTGAAATAGTTGTGAATAACTGTAGCTCGGGTGTAAGATGAGGGTTTGTTCTCCAAGCTTCTGAATGGCTTTCTGAGCATTTTATTACTAGGCTAAGTAACATCTTCAGGAGAGTCAGATGTCCCTGATTGGCTATGTTGTTGATTTGGATTCTGGGATTCGTAGGCTGGTTGTAGGCCAATGTGTCTGTGGATGGAATTGCTTGTGGAGTACCAGGCTTCGATGAACTCACGGTGGGTGGTAGTATGGCCTATGATTTTTTTATTGCTCCAATCAAACTGGTGCTCTTTGGTGTCAGTGTGTGTAGATTAAGGATTTGGGATTGTGGCATTTGACTGCCAGCCAGTGTTTGTGGATCTTGATTTTATAATTGATGTGGTGTTTGTCCCACGTAGAATTTGTTGCAATGGTTACAATGGATCTTGTCAATTACATCGTTTCTTTCATCCTTTTGCATTTTGTCTTTGGTTCTGGATAATTTCTAGCAGAGTGTAACAGATTAGCAGAGTTGGAAGGGACCTTGCAGGTCATCTAGTCCAACCTCCTGCCCAAGCAGGAGACCCTACATATGCCTCTAGCTAGGATCAAACTCACAACCTCCTGATTGTGAGGTAAGAGCTCCACCTTTAGGCCACCACAACTGTTATGTATGTGTGTGGCTGTGGGTTTGTGGGCTATTGTTATTCCCAGGGGTTGGAGGATCATTTCTGACACCCCTTTTATGTACGGTAGGCAGTGGCAAATTAAGGCTCACTGGCGCCCTAAGCACTGACAAATTTTGGTGCCCCTCCTTTGTACACACTGTACAAATCTTCACTGGGGTTTTTTTGTTTCTCAACTTTGTGGTGCCCCCTTGGGCCCGATGCCCTAAGCATGTGCTTAGTATGCTTAATGGTTAATACACCACTGACGGTAGGGTTAAAATAGGGAAATAGGCAGGGGTGAGTTTCAGCTTTTTTTATTGCTGTTTCACTCAGGGATGTGCTTCGGGTGCGCACACGCGCAGTAGTAAACAAAATGGCTTCTGCGCATGAGCAGAAGCAAAAAAAAGATGGCGGTGCCAATAGAGCCGGTTCAAGTGCGTGGATGGCCGAGTTACTACGTACTCAGCTGAACCGGTCCAAACCCACCTCTGGAAATAGGGACACTGACATCCCCTAATCTCCGCTGAAGATGTTACTTAGCCTGGTAATGAAACATTCTGAGACCAGCCCACAAGCTTGGAGAATCCTCACTCTCATATTCCTGATTTTGCAGGGGGGGGGGGGTTGTCATTTTAGGTAGAATGCTGAGCCTCCTTAAATCCATCATTCTAGCCCTCTCCTTCTAGTTCTCTCTTCCTGAGGGAATATAACTCGAGGAAAAATGTGTGATTTTAAGAGGCTCAGTGAAAGTCTCTTTATCTCCAACAGTGTGGGTACACTGGTGCTACGGATTCAGTGTGGACGTGGATACCCCAACGATCTTTGAAGGCCAAAGTCAGAGTTTTGGCACAAGTGTCGCCCAGATTAAGAACAAGTAAGAGGAAATGGGTTTTTAATTTGGTTTTTACACTCATTGCAATGCTCGGGCTGCCTTGTTTCAACACTCATTTTCCATCCTTACTTCTTCCTTGCCTGCAGTGTTTATTCCTGTTTCTTGGAGACAGTCACTAGTTTGTTTCAGGCATTGATCTTTGTGGAACAGAAACTGTTATAAAGACATGACATTGCTGCAGCTCAGTTTCAGATCCTCTCTGAAGAATCTGACAGTGGAGCTAGGATAATATTACTCTATGTCTATTGATTCACCAGGCAACTCCTTTGTCAATAAAATAATACCTGTAAAAATCTTTGAATTTCTATGTTACTTACTGTATTATTTATAATCTTTCTCACTCTGTGATCTATCTTTCTATCTATCTATCTATCTATCTATCTATCTATCTATCTATCTATCTATCTATCTATCTATCTATCTATCTATCTATCTAATTATCTATCATCTATCTATATCTGCCTGCCCGCCCACCCACCTGCCTCTCTGTCTCTTTCTCTCTGTGTCTCTGTCTCTCGTCTCTGTGTCTTTCTCTGTGTGTCTCTATGACTCTGTCTCTGTCTGTCTCTCTCTCTATCTATCTATCTATCTATCTATCTATCTATCTATCTATCTATCTATCATCTATCTATCATCTATCTATCTATCTATCATCTATCTATCTATCTATCTATCTATCTATCTATCTATCTATCTATCATCTATCTATCTATCTATCTATCTATCTATCTATCTATCTATCTATCTATAATCTATCATGAATTATCTATCCATCTATCTCTCATATTTTCCTCAGATCAGCATAATATTTTCTGCACATTTTGACAATTCATCAGTATCACCCATTAACTGCTTTCTTTCCTCTCTTGCTACTCCTGCCTATACTGCTACTGCCAACCATGTTAGAGGTGTTGTGTAAATATTAATTATGCTTCTGTTCTCTTACCCCTCCCCCCCAGCGTTCTTGTTGGGGCCCCATTCGAGAAAGGATGGGCGAATGAAATGGGCCAACTCTACCAGTGCACCTATCCTTTGGGTGACTGTAAAGTGATTACCATCCCAAGTAAGTTTGAAGAGCCCTTCAATTTCCCAGCTGTATGGCTGGATGGATTGGGAATTTCAATTCTACCCCTTTGCAAGGACTGGAGAAGGAGGTGCTTCCTGCATACGTGGTCCCATTCCCCTTGCAAGGATCCCGGGCTCGCCCGATGCAAAAAATGCCTAGGTAACATCAACAGTGCTAGAAGGGAGGTTGGGGAGGAGGAGAAAGGAGAAGTTTCTTTTCTCAGAAATGTTAGAAAGGGACAGGCAGGCTGCCACAGCTCCACTGAGAAGACATTTCTGAGAAGAGAAACTTCTCCTTTCTCCTCCCCCCCCCCCCCCACTCCCTTCTAGCACTGATGATGTTACCTAGGCATTTTTTGCATCGGAGCCCGGGATCCTTGCAAGGGGAATGGGACCACGTGTGCAGGAGGTACCTCAGTGCCAGCCTCAGATCAGCGCAGCCGCGGTCCCCTTCCCCTGCACACGTGGTCCCATTCCCCTTGCAAGGATCCCGGGCTCGCCCGATGCAAAAAATGGCGAGATCGGTGCACTTGGGGCTGCTGCTGCGATGTCCAGGGAGGCTAAACCAAGTCGCGCGCCTCTCCCAGCCACTTTTGCGGCTTCCCAGAGTAATTTTATTTGTATTGCCTCCCCTGCCTCCCCTGACTGCATGTCACTGGTAAAATGGTCAGCTGGGTTACACCAAAGACTTTAAACCTTGGCTGAGCTACACAAGGCTCTGGATCAAAATGAATTACTGTATTTTTCGGAGTATAAGACGCACCTTTTTCCCTCAAAAAAGAGGCTGAAAATCTGGGTGTGTCTTAGACACTGAATACAGCATTTTTTACCTCCCCAAACCCTACCCCCTTCACCAAAATGTCCATGCATAGCCTCTAGGAAGCTTTTAGAGTGCTCCTGAGGCTGGGGAGGGCAGAAATGAGTGAAAAACAGGCCACCTTTTGCTCAATTTCACTCCCTTTCCCCCAGGAGCACTCTACAAGCCTCCTAAAGGCTATCCATGCAATTTTTTTAAACAAAAAATGGGCCTGTTTTTGTGAAAAACAGACCGTTTTTTTACTCATTTTGAGGGGCTCCACCTCCCAGGAGCACTCTACAAGCCTCCTAAAGGCCTTTTTTTTAAAAAAAACGACCAGTTTTTGGGAGGTCTGTAGAGTGCAAAAACTTTTTTTTATTTGCCTCTTCATAATCTTGGTGCGCCTTATACTCCGGTGCATCTTATACTCCGAAAAATATGGTATTCAGAATCTTTCCTGCATTTTTAAAAAGTTATACACTTGCAAGTAGGTATTTATGCTGGAGGTACTCCAGGTACACTGGATAATGGCATCATCTTCATCCCTGTATATTTCTTATAGGACCAAGAGATGCTTTCAATATGTCCCTTGGCTTGACTTTGGTTGCCCAGAATGATCAGGTTCTGGTAGGTATATAAATACACACTGCTCCCAAACCATGATATGAACTAGTGTAAATCATTCCTACCACCAAATTATTTATTTAATAGTACAGAACACAGGAGGGAAGCTCCTGGTGTCCTCCTTTCCATTTCTGCTACTGTAATCTATCTTAAAGGATTAAAGCTGGAATAACGAAAGATTATTCCCTTTGGGAATGTGCATAGCAATAGCACTTATATACCACTTCACAATGCTTTTACAGACCTTTCTAAGTGGTTTACAGAATCAGCGTATTGTCCCCAACAATCTGGGTCCTCATTATACTGACCTTGGAAGGATGGAAGGCTGACTCAACTTGGAGTTGATTAAGATCGAACTGCTGGCAGTCGGCAGAATTAGCCTGCAATACTGCAGTCTAATCGCCGCACCATTGCGTCTCCTTTTTTCCCATTTTTCCCAATACTTTCTTCTCTTCTGTTATGCTCTCATCATATGCTAAATAATAGTAATTGTTTCCAAAGTCTCTGAAAAGGTCCTTGAAGTCGCGAAAGGAAGCCCTAGCCCGATTTTCACACCTGTGCCTAATAATAGTAGATAAGCTCTATTCCAAAAATAAGTCCTAGTTAAGTCCCGGCCACTCCGTCCCACTGTATGGTTGTACAAGGTAGGGTGAGGTGCATGTGTAAAAATCAAGGTATGGGATCTACCTCTCACTCCTTGCACCCACTTACCTTAGCATCTGCAGCCAGGCCTCCCACACTTCGACACCTGTCACACGGCTGCCCAATTTCTGCTGCGGCCGCTTGCAGTGTGGATACCACGTGGCTCATCGCACTGGTGCTGATGCTTGTGGCAAAAGGCCATGTGACACATTGTGACGCTGCCGCAGCTTGCACACATAATAGCGCCACGCACCACAAAGCCTGCTGCCGAGAGCAGCGAAACGGTGCAACAATCCATGCAGCATCTGGCTGTGAGCGACCAGAACAAGTCAGCCAGCAAAGTGACAGGGTTCGGGACGTGGCTGCGTGGTCCTAACGTAAACAGGTAAGACATCCCCTGAAAATAAGACCTAGTGCTTATTTTGAGGATGAAAAGAAAATAAGAATGGGTCTTATTTTTGGGGATACATGGTAGATGCGGGGGGGGGGGAGAACGGAGATAGATAGATAAGAGAAGAGATGAGATACAGATATTTTTGTATTTCTTCCTGTCTGCCTTTGTTCTCTTTTGCCGTAACTATTTTTTTTTAAAGGTTTGCTGGTATTTAAATATCAAGCGATATTTTTGCTAGCTAGATTACATGCTGTATCTGCTTGCTTTGTTTTGGAAATAGGGCTGAATTTGCTGGGGATAAACTAATCTGGAAATTACCATGATTTAAGATATTTTCAAGTTAGATGAAGTATGAAGATTTTAACTATTGTTTGATATCATTTGACGGGAGGAGAAGTGGTCAATGCTTGACAGGAAGGAAGGGAAGAGGGAGGGAGGGAAGGAAGGAAGGAAGGAAGGAAGTGAGGGAGGGAGGGAGGGAGGAAAGAAGGATAATAATATTGCCACTGGGCCCTGAAAGATAAATATTATCAAGACAGCTAACAAAAGAGGCAGTAATGACTTTAAATCTTACCTAAAAGCAGACCTCCAGCTAAAATTCTTTTACCCAGCATTCCCAAATTTCAAAATCCACATATGCAAAAAATTATTGTGCCTTATAGAAAATATTCCACCACTAGGACTCCCGCAATGAAAATGCCCTCCCCCACTTATTTTTCCCTCAGAAGTGTGTTTTAAACCCAGGTCAAGAATAATAAAATTCTAGTCAAGAATGTATGTATGTACAGTATTATTTTTAAGTTGCCTTTTGGCAAGAAAAGGGATGTTAATATGACATACCATTAAATAAGCCTCAAAAAAGCCCTAAAGGTTTATTCATAATGCCAAAATAGGAGGCAAAAGCCATAATTTAGAAACAGGATGAAGAGCTAAAATTGGAATTAATGTACTTTCTCAGATAATGAATTAAAGGCTTGGCATGATGTTTTGTTGACCTGCTTTGCCTGTAACATGCCATCAGACACAAAGGAATTGCCCAAGTGAGGATTTTTGCTGTAGGCTAAACTGTGAAGACCTCACATCCTGGAAGAAAACTTCTGTTGTTGCCAAGATAATAAATTTGCCAGGAAGGGATCAAGCTCCACTTGGGAACATCTTTACTGCTCTCCCCCTCCCTCCCCTCCCACTCTCCTTCCCTCTTCCTCCCTTCCCTTCCCTCTCTCTCCCTCACACTCTCCTTCCCTCTCCCTCTCCTTCCTACTTCCTCCCCTCCCCCTCTTCCTCCCTTCCCTTCCCTCTCTCTCCCTCCCACTCTCCTTCCCTCTCCCTCCCCTTCCTTCTTCCTCCCCTCCCCCTCTTCCTCCCTTCCCTTCCCTCTCTCTCCCTCCCACTCTCCTTCCCTCTCCCTCCCCTTCCTTCTTCCTCCCCTCCCCCTCTTCCTCCCTTCCTGAAGAAGTGTGGGGAAAGATGAGACTTGACAACTGTGGAACGTCCAACACTATTTTATTGCGATTTAAACAACGGCAAGCAATACAGGAGAGAAGCCCCTTTCCTTAGCCTGACAGCTATTTATACGAAGAGCTGCCAGGCCAAGGAACCAATCAGGAGCGCAAGTCAGCCCGCCTTCAGCCATGCCGCGCCTGATTGGCTAAGGCGCAGCATGGCTGTTGCTGGCTGACAACAGGGGGAAATCCCCGGTCGTAAGTCGGGGAGGAAAGAATACAATACTCCTTCCCCCCCAGCGAGTACGCATGCGTAGCAGTGGAGCATGCGTAGTCGCTAAGATAGGCTGGGCGGCGACGGACACGCCCAGAACGCCGCAGAACTGGGCAGACCGTCGGAGAAGGAGGTGGTGTCCGTGGGAGCTCCTCCCTGAAGGGAGTGGAGCTCCGGGCGCCATCTTGAAGGCCTACCCCAGCCGGAGGAGGAGGAGGAGGCGGAGACTCTGGAACAGGTAGGCAGGGCCGGGGTGGCGCGGCCGCTGACGGGCTTGAGTCAGGGAACTTTGAATTGTTGCGAGGGACAGGCTGGCCTGATTGAGGGAAGGCCAAAGTCGGTTGCAACGGCGGAGCTGGTAGCCCAACGGGGGCTGAAACGATGGAGGGCTGTGGAAGGCGGAAGGCGCCTGGAACAGTCTCTGGCGAAACCTCTTGCGGCCTGGGCAACTGCCACGGCTGGGGAAACGGGTGCGGCGCCAACCCCAGGGCCTCGGGTGGAATTGGCGAGGCCGACTCTGCGGGGTTGTTGTGTGGATCCAAAGGTTCGCGGCGCCTTAATTGATCCACGTGGCGGCGCCAGTCTGCACCGTCGGCGGTCCGGACCCTGTAAGAGCAGGGGCCGGTTACAAAAGTGACGGTGGCAGGCACCCACTTAATATCCCCGGAGAAAGCCCTAGCCCACACTGGATCGCCCTCACGGAAGGAGCGGGGAGGGGGCCCCAGGTTGCTCGGCTGTGCCTCAGAATAGGTTGGGTGCAACCTATCTAAGGTGGTCCGCAGGCGCCGGCCCATCAGCAGCTCAGCTGGGGTTTTGCCGGACAAGGGACACGGGGTGGAATGCTGAACCAGGAGGTAAGCAGCCACCCTCGTGGGCCAGTCGCCCTTGTCCATTCGGCCAAGGGCGTCTTTGGCCGAGCGGACAGCGCGTTCCGCCCGGCCATTGCTGGCCGGATGATAGGGAGCGACGAGGGCATGCCTGATGCCTTGGGTGGCCAGGAAACCCTGGAACACGGTGGACGCAAACTGAGGACCATTGTCCGACACAACGACGTCTGGCAAGCCGTGGGTGGCAAACAGGCGCGTCAGTGCTCGGACAGTGGCCTCGGCTGTGGTGGAGGTCATGATGATGAGCTCCACCCAGCGCGAGTAAGCGTCCACCACAACCAGGAAAACCTGACCTCGGAAAGGCCCGGCGAAGTCCAGGTGGAGGCGTGACCACGGGCCGCGGGGAATCTCCCACTCCCGCGGCGGGGCCGCCGGAGGCGCTGGACGGGAGACCTGGCAGGTCGAGCACCTGGCAACCCAGGTAGCTATCTCGTCGTCCAGCCGGGGCCACCAGACATAGCTGCGCGCCAATGCCTTCATGCGCGCTATGCCAGGGTGGCCCTCATGGAGGCGAGATAGCACCTGGTCACGCAGTGTGGGTGGAATGATCACCCTGTCTCCCCACAGGAGGCACCCACTGTGAAGGGACAGCTCTAACTGCCTGGCCTTGTAGGGGCGGTGGCCGTCGGACACCGGCCCCTCAGGCCACCCCCGCAGAACCCAGGTCATCACCTGGGAGAGGGTGGGGTCGGCCAGAGACGCTGCCGCCACATCGCCCGCAGAGAGCGGCAAGGCGAGGTCTGCAATGGCCAAAACAGACATGCAAGGCACTGTCTGAGGGTTGGAGACGGGCAAGGGGCAGCGGCTGAGGGCATCAGCATGCCCTAGCTGCTTGCCAGGGCGGTAGACCAGGGCATACGAGTATGCCGCTAGGAACTCCACCCAACGTGTCATCCGGGGTGACAGAATGGGAGGGGTCGGACGGTCACCGGCCAGAAGCCCAAGGAGCGGCTTGTGGTCAGTGAAGAGCGTGAAATGCCGTCCGTAGAGGTATTCGTGGAACTTTTTAACCCCGGACACGGCAGCCAGAGCCTCCTTGTCGATCTGGCTGTAGTTCCTCTCCGCTGGAGAGAGTGTCCGGGAATAAAAAGCTATGGGGGCTTCTGAGCCGTTGGGAAGGACGTGGCTCAGGACAGCCCCCAAACCCACGGGGGAGGCGTCACACGCTAGAGTCAGGGGCATCCTGTCACTATATTGGACTAGGACTGCCTCTGACGTCAGCATGTCTTTGACAGCCGCGAACGCATGCGCTTCGCGGCTGCCCCAGCGCCAGGCTGCCGATCGGTCGAGCAACCGATGCAGCGGCTCGGCTAGTGACGCCTTGTGTGGCAAAAATGGCGCGTAGAAATTTAAAAGCCCCAAGAACGACTGCAGCTCCGCCTTAGTGGCGGGGGTGGGGGCGTTCTTGATGGCTGCGACTTTTGCAGGGGTGGGGTGGATTCCGTGGGCATCTATGGAGAAACCGAGGAAATCCACTTTAGGCACAGCAAATGAACATTTGCTGCGCTTTAATTTGAGACCCGCGCCCCTAAAACGGTCGAGGACCTTCCCCAGTACTTCGAGGAGTCCTGAGCGGCTGGATGCAGCGATCAGGACATCGTCGAAATAGGGTACAACGCCAGGGAGCCCATGGAGCAAACGCTCCATGAGGCTCTGGAAGATCCCCGGGGCCACGGAAACGCCAAATTGGAGGCGGCGGCAACGGAAAGCCCCTCGGTGGGTGACGATAGTCTGCGCAGCCGCCGCTTCGTCATCCACCGGGAGCTGCTGGTAAGCCTGCGCCATATCCAGTTTCGCAAAAATACAGCCCTGCCCCAGGGAGTGGAGCAGGTGCTGTACGACAGGGACTGGATAGGGGTTTGCCTGAAGGGCCAAATTGATGGTTGACTTAAAATCGGCGCAGAGGCGTATGGAACCGTCGGCCTTCACAGGGACCACTATTGGGGTCTCCCAACGCGAGTAGTCAACAGGCTCCAGTACGCCCTGCGCCAACAAGCGGTCAATCTCCTCATCGACTTTGGCCCTCAAGGCAAAAGGCACCCTGCGGGCCTTCAGCCTAATGGGAGCAACCTGGGGATCTAAGTTAAGAGAGATGGGGGTGCCCTTGTATAGTCCCAGCTGGCCGTCAAAGACGTCCGCGTAGGCGGAGATGACAGCAGCTACGTCAGGGGGTGTGTCTGAGATGGAGTGCACCCCCTGCACGGAGAGACCAAGGGCGGGGAACCAATCTAGCCCCAATAGAGCGGGGAGGGGCTTTTCAACCACTAGGATTGGCAGGCACCCCGAAAACCCCCCGTATTCAACCCTGACTGTATGGCAGCCCAGGGTTGGGATAAGTGACCCCTGATAGTCCCTTAAGGCCACGGGGCTAGCAGACAGCTGGCGTTTCAGGACGCCGGGGCACAGTTTCTGAAAGTCCGCCCAGGCGATTAAGGAGCGGGACGAGCCGGAGTCCACCTCCATTATACAAGGCGTGCCCTCAATGAGGACTGCCGCCTTGATTCTGTCCGCACCTGCGGAGGCCTGGTAGATCGCCTCTGCAGGGGCGGCTGCTGCAGGGCCTGGCTCCACGGTGTAACAGCTGGCCTTCGAGCGCGGCTGGCGGCGGGGCTGCTGCTGCGGTCCGGCTGTCATCTGCTGGCCTGTGGCTCCCTGGGATGGTGGTGGTGGTAACACAGCACGGCAAACTTGGGCCAGGTGCCCTTTTTTCGAGCACCGGCGGCAGATGGATGCCCGGAATGGGCAGGCTGACCGGTCGTGGCTGCCACCGCAGCCAAGGCAGGCTGTCACAGTCTGGCGCGGAGGTCGCGGATTGCGGCGCCTTTGCAGTTCTGCCAGGCGAGCCACGAGTTCTTCCTCTTCCTCAGCCGGGCTCGGAATGGGCACCAGCTGATCGATGAGGCAGGTTTGCGCTGGGGAAGATTGAAACGGGTGGCGGTCCATCTCAGCAACAGATTGCTCCGACAACTCCGCCGCCCGTGCATCAGCGACCGCCTCTGACAGGGTGATTTCTGGTCGGGCCAGGAGACGCCTCCTCAGCCGTCGGTCCCTGATGCCGCTGACGAATTGTTCAACCAGATTGTCCTCCAAGTCAGGGAACTCGCAGGGAATGGCTGTGGTCCGCAAGGACTGGAGGAACTGGCTGACGTCTTCGTGCGGCTTCTGGACGCACTGACGGAAAGCGTATCGCCTGGTGATCTTCGATGGGGTCGGGGCGTAATGTCCCTTCAGCTTGGCCATCAGCGTGTCCCAGTCTAGGTCGTGGACTGGCACAGGGGCTGCCAACGCCCGGGCGGCGTTGAACATAGGGGTTCCGCAGCTACTGAGGAAGAAGCTGCACTTCTCCTCCATCGGAATACCCCGCTTCCCGTTGGCTCGCAGGAAGCATTCAAAACGCTCCAAAAACCCCGTCCATCCCTCTCCGTCGGTGCCGAAGGGAGCGAACGGGGGAAGCGAAGACATAGCGGCTTGGAGTTGTGCGGCTCGGGGAGCTAAACTCAAGCGGCTGAGTAACAGAGGTCGGGTTCCGTCAGGGTCGTCGCCTCAGCAGGATCCCACCTTCGTCGCCAGTGAAGAAGTGTGGGGAAAGATGAGACTTGACAACTGTGGAACGTCCAACACTATTTTATTGCGATTTAAACAACGGCAAGCAATACAGGAGAGAAGCCCCTTTCCTTAGCCTGACAGCTATTTATACGAAGAGCTGCCAGGCCAAGGAACCAATCAGGAGCGCAAGTCAGCCCGCCTTCAGCCATGCCGCGCCTGATTGGCTAAGGCGCAGCATGGCTGTTGCTGGCTGACAACAGGGGGAAATCCCCGGTCGTAAGTCGGGGAGGAAAGAATACAATACTTCCCTTCCCTCTCTCTCCCTCCCACTCTCCTTCCCTCTCCCTCCCCTTCCTACTTCCTCCCCTCCCCCTCTTCCTCCCTTCCCTTCCCTCTCTCTCCCTCCCTCCCACTCTCCTTCCCTCTCCCTCCCCTAACTACTTCCTCCCCTCCCCCCTTCCTCCCTTCCCTTCCCTCTCTCTCCCTCCCACTCTCCTTCCCTCTCCCTCCCCTTCCTACTTCCTCCCCTCCCCCTTCCTCCCTTCCCTTCCCTCTCCCTCTCTCTCTCCCTCATTCCCTCTACATCTCTCCCCCTCCTCTTCCCCCTCTCCCTTCTTAATTCACTCTGGTTTCCATCTCTGCTTATTTAAGGTCTGTGGCCCTACAGTGCACCGGGCCTGTGGGGAAAATATGTATGTAAATGGCTACTGCTTTTTGTTGGACCAAAATCTTCAAGAAAAGGAACATTTTCCAGAATCATTGCAAGGTAAAACTGGAGAAAAGATTGGGGGGGGGGGAGGAAGGAAGGGAGGAAGGAGGAGAGGAAGGAAAGAAAGAAGGAAGGAAGGAAAAAAGGAAGGAAAAAAGGAAGGAAGGAGGAAGGGAAGCAGGAAAGAGGAAGGAGGGAGATATGAATGAGGGAAGGAAGGAAGGGAGATAGGAATGAGAAGAAGAAAGGAAGGAAGGAAGGAAGGAAGGAAGGAAGGAAGGAAGGAAGGAAGGAAGGAAGGAAGAAGGGATAGAAAAGGAAGGGAGGGGGAGGAGGAAAGGATGAGGTAGATAGAAAAGGAAGGGAGAGAGGGAAGAAAAAAGGCTAAATCTGGACTTGGATTCTACCTGGGACATAGCAGCCAAAATGTGCCAAAGTTAATCAATAGTGATTTTATACTTAGTAGGCAATTAAGTCTGCTCTTTCCTTCTCTTAATAAAAAGTGTTACATGAAAACCTTATCTGAACAACATCATGGTGGGGGAGTGGAAGTTGCTATCAATGGGCCTGGAATGGGAATAGCATGATGGTTTAAATATATGTCTGCCCCTCTCTCCATATATCCACCATCAGAGTGCACCCACCGTCCAACCGACATTGCCTTCCTGATTGATGGCTCTTCCAGCATCTGGGAAGAAGACTTTGAAAAGATGAAGCAATTTGTTTCTGAGCTCATCAATAATCTCTCTGGCAGAGATACATTGGTAAGGGGCCTTCATGGGGAGAGGGCCATGGGGAGGATCCACCTTGCCAAATTCTCTATTGATCTGGCTTGCCTCCAGAAGTTTGAATGCTCCAACACTGGAAGTTCTAAAGAAGATGATGGATAACCATTTGTCAGAGGTGACATAGGACCTCTTGCCTGAGCAGCGGGTTGGACGAGAAGACCTCCAAGGCCCCTTCCAACTCTGTTATTCTGTGAAGCGTGACAAGAGCCTGCTAAACCTTTCTGAGTTTTTATTGCTCAGGAAGCGATTGTCTCTGCTATTCCGGGAAGCAGTGAGGAAAATTTGATATATTTATACCATTTATAATACTGATTGGGCACGATGGCTCAGTGGTTAATAGTGCTGAGCTTGTCAGCTGGAAAGCTGACAGTCGAGGTTCGAATCCTGAATGCTGTGGAGATGGGGTGAGCTCCTGTTCCTTGCTCCAGCTCCTGCCAACTAGCAGTTTGAAAGCATGTGAGTAGATAAATAGGTACCACTTCGGTGGGAAAGTAACTGTGTTCTGTGTGTCTCGGAGCATAGGCATGCTGGCCACATGACCATGGAAGTGGATAACTCTGGCTCCCTTGGCTAAAGTAAAGGAGATGAGAATCGGACACGAACGGACAGGGAAAACCTTTACCTTTATAATAAAAATGGCAGGGCTTCAGTCAGGTTTAAGATGACATTTACTCATAATCATTGTGAAATGTTATTTTATCTTGGTTTTTAAAGCCTTAGATCCATGATGGCGAACTTATGGCACGCGTGCCACAGGTGGCACACAGAGCGATTTGTCAGGACATGCGAGGCATTGCCTATCAGCTGGCCAGTGCACATGCACGTGCTGGCCAGCTGACTTCGGTCTTCTTTTGAGGCCGTTTTTCGCCCTCTGGAGGCTTCCTTGAAGCACGAAAGTCGCTTCCGGTTTGCTCGTGGGTCCGTTTTTCACCCTCCGGAGCCTTCAAGGAAGCCTTCTGAAGGCCCCTGAAGGCTCCGTGAAAAAACGGCCCTACAGGCAAATGGAAGTTTGGGAACGGACTTCCGGTTTGGCTGTAGTGCCATGTTACGCCCTCCAGAGCCTTCAGGAAAGCCTCCTGAAGGCCCCTGAAGGCTCCGGAGGGCAAAAACCGGCCCAAAGAGCAAACCGGAAGTGATTTCCTGTTCGTCCATAGGTTCGTTTTTCGCCCTCCGGAGCCTTTAGGAAAGCCTCCTGAAAGCTCCGGAGTTCAAAAATCGTCCCTACAGACAAACTGGAAGTCACAATTCCCGAACTTCCATGTTCCCTGGAGGTCTGTTTTTTGCCCTCTGGAGGCTTCAGGGAAGCTCCTGAGGCCTCCGGAGAGCGTCTGGGGAGATGCGGGGAGGCTGATTTCACCCTCCCCAGGCTCCTAGAAAGCTCTGGAGTCTGGGGAGGGTGAAAAAACCATGCCAAAAGTGATGGTGGTGGTTGCTGGTCATGCACGCATAGCACTATGGGTGTGGCATGCCTGTGCATGCTCCCCCCGCTTTTGGCACAGGATTCAAAAAATGGTTCGCCATTACTGCCTTAGATGATAAGTCTCTTAGAACAGCAGTGCATTACTGAATTGGCCCAGTCAATATAATTTCCCAATACAATTTCCTTTAAGCATCGAGACGGGATAAGAATTCTTTTGCAAAGGATTCACTTATGCATTTATATCTAAATTTGGAGGAGATTACTAAGTTTGTTTGTGACTTGGGTAGACCTGCCATAGTCAAAAGAAAAGTGCTACAAAACAGTATGTTTCCATACCACCATGCAGGCAGACTACAACATAATAACCATGTGCTTCTTTTCTTGCACCAGTTTGCTCTCATGCAGTTTTCAGGGAAGTTCAGAGAACATTTTAATTTCAAAAGTCAAGACCCCGCACGCCTTGTAATGGAAGTGAAGCAGCTGTATGGATATACCAAAACAGCCACAGGCATCCGCAAAGTTGTGTATGTTCTGCCCCTCCCAATAAAATACTGTAATTCCTCCTCCTCCTCCTCCTCCTCCTCCTCCTCCTCCTCCTCCTCCTCCTCCTCCTCCTCCTCCTCCTCCTCCTCCTCCTCTTCTTCTTCCTCTTCCTCTTCCTCTTCTTCTGCCTCTTCTTCGTCTCCTCCTCCTCTTCTTTTTCTTCTCCTTTTCTTCTTCCCCTTCTTCTCCTTCCTCCTCGTCCTCTTCTTCTTCCTCCTCCATCTTCATCTTGTTCTCCTTCCTCCTCCTCCTCCCTCTTTTCTTTTCCTCACCCTCCTTTCCACTGGTCAATATTCTTGGAAAAATATTAAGTAGCTGAATCACTGTTCATTCTTCCTTCCCGTTTCTTCTCAAGGAGAGAACTGTTTATTGCAGAAAAAGGATCCCGGAATGAGGCTACAAAGATCCTTATTGTGATAACCGATGGAAACAAGGTGAATGATGATGCTGAGTATTCGGAGGTGATAGCAGAAGCTGAACAATCTGGGATCATCCGTTATGCCATTGGGGTGAGAATCTTCTTAGGAGCCTCAGTGACCAAATATGATCAGTCTTGTATTTCAGTTACATTGACCACCAAAAGGCCCATATCATCCTTATTGGAAATAGTCACGTGCAGCTGGGCAGATGTCATTCTTTGGGGTTTAAACCTTCTGCCCAAAATTGAATCCACAGCTCCTTGCAATTTAGATTACAACAGTATATGCAGTCCAGTATATGTAGGAATTATCCGAACTCTGGGCTCATTACCAGAAGGAGTTTGGTACACATCATTTCTCTGCCACGCTGTATGGTTGCCAATTGCAACAACTGTGTCTGAAATACCCTTCCTTCTTTTCCCACGTTAAGGTTGGTGACGCGTTTTCAACAATCGAAGTCCAGCAGGAACTGAAAGAAATAGCTTCTGAGCCAGACGATGAGCACGTTTTCAGAGTCAATAGCTTTAGTGCTTTGAAAAGCATCCAGGATCAGTTACAGAACAAGATCTTTGCAATTGAAGGTAACTTTGGGGACTTTTTAAGGAGACAATCCCATGTCCATTTTTTTTTGGCTATTTCCTAGCATTCCTCCCGAGGCAAGTTCCTATACAAAGTTTTTTCTGAAACAAGGATGAAGGCAGGAGGTGTAACTCTGAGAATAGCAGAATGATCCATTTGTGATGTATTTCTTACGCTTTTGTGTATTACTGGTCTGAACAAGCTTCTGATTTGAAACTAGCCATTTGTGCCTAGATTGAAAACTCTGCATTGATTTATTCAATTATACATCTTTCAGTTTTACGGGCTGAAGCAAGAACTGTTCTGATCTAGGCTTCCCCCAAAAGCATGAGTCAGAGTCCTGGTGCTGTCAATGCCCCTTTTACTAAACGAATGTGAATTCCTCTCATTCAGGTTCATCAAAGCCTGGCAAACAGCCTTTCAAAGGAATATTTATGACTACAGACCTTATCTATCTTGGAAAGCTGCCCTGTAAATATTTTCCCAATGAGGTGCTGGGCAAGGAAAGACTTGGCACAGAGTCTCTGAGATTCACGGATAGATCTTCACACTCCTGAAACAAATCTAACAACCAAACGAATGAATTATTTCCTGCAAAAGCCCTCTCCCCTTTCACTCCTCTTTTATTTCCGGGGGGGGGGGGGGCAATCACCTTCCACCAGTGATTTTACTCCCAAGTCTACCCTGATTTCTGAGTTGTTCTTTTCTTCTGGCAGCTCTGCTCATGCGCACACTGGGAACAGGCTCCAGCTGTTCCTCTGTCTCGCTGCTGTCTAGCTCCCTAGGCACCTGATCATTGCCAGATGGCCTCAGCCCCATCTCTGCCTCTCAAACAGAGCCCACATCAGAGCCTTCCCCAGCCTCCAGGACTGGCCCATGCTCTACCCCAACCCCCTCACTGTCCGACTCTGCTGCCAGCTCCGTTGGCCGCTGGCGGGCTACAACGAGAACATGCAATTTTACCCTTTCCTTACTGATGGCATTCTGTCCTGTTTGCCTGCTGGCGTTGTGTCTCCCCATAGGCACCCAGTTCCAGAGTAGCAGTTCCTTCCAGATGGAAATGTCCCAGGAAGGTTTAAGTGCCATGCTGACCCCGGTGAGTGTTTTTGAGCCCAGCGTGGATCATAGAAACAGAGCTAGAAGAGTCCTTGGAGGTCTTTTAGTCCTCCTTCAAAAGTATGTGTCTTTATGCCATCCCCAACAAATGGTTGTCTAATTTTTTTTCTTGAAAACCTCCAGTGATGGAGCTTCCCACAATTCCAGGAGGCAAGATGTTCTATTGATTAATTATTTTCACTGTCAGGAAATTCCTCCTTATTTAAAGATTGGATCTTCCTCTGATGAACTTCCACCCACTGCATTCTTGGAGATAATCTCTTAGTAGATCCTTAATGGTGGGCAATGAATGTCCTGTCCCCACTTTTCCCATTCCTGCTGTTTCTCTCTCCTACCTTCAATAACAATCTCTGTCTTCTCTAAGAACCACCCAGAAATCTTACAGTAATAAATTCTATATTGGAACATTGCTCAAAATGACCAGTACCCAGACTGAACAATCCTGCTGAAATCATGAGAGATAGCTTAGCTTTGCAGAACTGTCTTATAAAAACACATCTTTTTTCCTAGGAAAAAGGTATGTGAGACAGCAATGGAGGGAAATTACAGCCAGTTTGGTCTAGAGCCGTGATGGCAAACTTACGGCACACGTGCCACAGGTGGCACATGGAGCAGCCCTCTCTGCGGGCATGCAAGGGGTAGTCCCAGCTCAGCTCCACCACACCTGCCTGCGCATCTCCCACCGGCCAGCTGATTTTGGGGTCTCTGCCATGCATGCAGGAAACAAGCTTGCATGTGCAAGAGGCGGGAGAGGTTGTGTGCATGCGGGGAAGGTGGGGAGGAGTGCGGGGGAGGGGTGCAGTGCATCTCCGTGCCCTGTTTTTGGTCGCAGGAGGCTTCAGGGAGGACTGCTAGGCCACAACAGGATGCAGAGGGGTGGTCACGGGTGCATGTGCAGGGGAAGAGGGGGAGCATATGGGGTTGTGGGCGCATGCGCAGGGGATGGCACGGGGGGTGTCACGTGCACATTGCATTATGGGTGTGGGCATGCAGGCGCTGGGTGTCTCTCTCTCTCATGCGCTTTTGGCACGCAAGATCAAAAAGGTTCGCCATCACAGGTCTAGAAGGTTAAGGCATCAAGTTAGAAAATAGGAGGCAGAGAGTTCAGGTCCTGACTTAGCCATGGAAGCTGACATTGGGCCAGTCATAACTATCTTAAATGGATCACCATCTGACTGGACCTGTTTTTTTTTTCTTTTTTGCTGTGGTTGTTAAGCAAACACAGCAATTGTTAAGTGAACTCATGGGGTATTCGTTGTGGGGTGATTTTTGTCAGAAACCAGAAATAAACACTGGTTCCTGACAAAATCATTGTAAATTGCAGTCACATGGCTGTAAGATATTGCAAAACAGTCATAAATGCAAATCTGTTGCCAAGTGCCCAAAATATGTGATTTGTGTGTGTGTGTGTGTGTGTGTGTGTGTGTGTGCGCGCGCGCCTGGATATGAGAACTTCAAATCCAGGTTGTAAATCCATTTCGCGGGATCTGTCATAGCTCCAAACATTCGCTAAGCCGCCAGTCTAAATTAAGAGCTATTTGTAGCAACCTGCAACAGTAAGAACTTAATCTTTTCTTAAAACTAACTTTTCTTTTCATTTGTCTACTGCCACCTTATGCTTGCTTGTGCTCTGCTGCTATACAGTGACAGACTGCCATTAACTGCGGGGAGAGGGAGTGAAGCTGGGAATGCTTGGGGAAATGAAAGTAAGCGCTGCACCTCCTCAAGATGCTGCTTCAAGGTCACGCATCTGGAAGAAGAAGGGGGGCTGCATGTCAAACTGCTTTCAGACTGACCATGATTAAAACATCTTGCTGAAGTAGAATTAGGGATTTTGGCACGTGATTTTCAGTTCTGGCTTTGCATGATCTCTAATAAACTTTACCTTTCTCAAGAAATAGAGCCAAGGATCGTTTTTGTTTAAAGGTTCAAGTTGTGGCGGATACAACATTATTTCCACCCCCCACCCCCACGACAATGATCCTATAGTCCTATTCTAACTTTTTGCTCTGATTTAGCAAGGCCCTGTCGTTGGAGCTGTGGGAGCCTATGATTGGTCTGGAGGATTACTTCTATATCAAACCAGCAACCAAGACCCAAAATTTATTAATATCTCCAGCACCTTCAAAGATATGAGTAATTCCTATCTTGGTAAGAAATACCACGCAGAATTCATACCCTCCATTATGTTCTATCCCTCTTTCCAATAAGTCTACTGAAATTATCATAATTAAACTCTTTTATCCCCGTTATTTTGGACTATACAAGGCTTTCTTCTAGCAGATTTGACGATTTTCCATTTAATTCAGTGGCAGGAAGGAAGTTCGCTACAGGTAATCCTCAATCTGCGGCCACAATTGGGACTAGAATGTCTGTTGCTAAACAAGATGGTTGTTAAGAGAGTTGCACACAACTTTTTTGCCACAGTTGTTAATTTAATGATTGCAGCGGTAAACCGACTCATGCAGTTGTTAAGTGAATCTGGTTTCCTCCCCCCCCCCCCCGTTGAGTTTGTAACCTGGGAAGGTTACAAATGGTGATTACATGACCCTGGCATGTAGTAAGAACATGCCAGTTGCCAAGAATCCAAATTTTGATCATGTGACCATGAGGATGCTGCAAGTGTGAAAAATGGTCATAAACCACTTTTTTCAATGATGTTGTAACTTCAAACAGTCACTAAATGAATGGTTGTAAATCGAGGAGTACCTTATCTGCATTTTTAGATCATTATCTTCCACACGAACCTATCCCAAGCTTGATTGTAAGTTCAAAGGGTCCTTTATCATCATGTGAGTTATTTTGTTTATTATATCTCACCATGGGCATGTATACATAGTGTAGTCTTTATTGTCATTGTACAAAATAAATACAATGAAATTGGTTAAATACATAAATACATCCGAATAGAGAATGTGTCGCTTCTCTATGTCATATAATACATGTGGGTATATGCCAGTAGTGGGTCTTGGCTCCTGTTGCAACCGATACGCTGCAACGGGAGCTGGGCAAGCATCATGGGCACACACGCTGCGCCTGCATGCGCACCCACCATCTGTGATGCTTCAACGGCTTGGTGGAGTGTTGCGCAGGCACCGTGTGCTGCCCCCACGTGCGCAGATGCCCCATTTCCTTCAAATACAGGTAAGGAACAAGGGCGGGCGGGCAGGCGGGCCCTCCAAAGTACCGTTCCAGTATGGTGGCTGCTGCTTCCGGCAGGCACCGGTACGCGCGGAGGGTGCATACCGCCTGCAATTTGCATAATTTTGTGTTTATTTATTTATTTATTTTGTCATGTTTATGTAGTGCAGGGGGGTCAAACTCAAGGCCTGGGGGGCCGGATCCGACCCGTAGGGTGCTTAGATCTGCCCTGCGGGGCCACTCTGGAAACAGTAAATGACTAATCCGCGGTGCCTCTGCCAGCGAAAACGGAGCTCAGGGGGGGTCTGCAGGTGGCCTTCCTGAGCTCTGTTTTTGCTGGCAGGGGGTTGCAGGGTGCCGTCACAGGCAAAAACAGAGCTCAGGAGCCCATTTCACTGGCGGAATGCTTGGGCCACCACAGGCGCCCCTTGATACGAGTGACATTGAGCTGGCTACGTCCACCCTGGCCACACCCACTCTGGCCCCCGTGTGTCAAACACAGCCCTAATACGGTCCTTAATGAAATTGAGTTTGACACCCCTGATGTAGTGTATATTGGGAGGTGTGACCCTTTGAGAGCTGCAGGCAACGAAATTTCATTTTAATGTATGCCGATTAGGGTACATTCAAAGTAACCAGAGATGGTGCTGCTCCCAGTTAGGCCTGGATCGGGTGAACCGGTAGTAGCAGTGGCAGGAGGCTCCGCCCAGCCGCCTGGATGCTTCTGCACATGCGCAGAAGCGTCGCTTGCACACATGCACACAAGCAAACCGGTAGTTAAAAAAAAAAAAAAGGAAGCCCACCACTGAAAGTGACAATAAAGTTATTCTAAGTCTTTAGCTGTCTCATCTCCCCTGTAGGCTATTCTTCTCAGCCTGTCCGGTTCCGTGGGAAGAATGGTCTGGTTGTGGGAGCTCCTCGCTATGATCACATCGGCAAAGTTGTCTACTTTGAGAATGAAGCCCTGAGTAGGGAATGGCGGCTGAAGATGGAGGCAGTAGGGGAACAGGTATGAACGGAGGTAAAAGAGCTCCAAAAGAATCGAAGAGAGCACGGATGTGCATCAGGTTCTACCCAAAACATCACTCAAACATCACTCAAACATGAAGTTTCAAGGTCCCATACGGGTAGCCCTCGACTTACGATGACAATTGAGCCTGACATTTCCAATGCTAAGCGAGGCTGACCACAATTGTTAGGTGAATCCCTGCGCTTGTCTATGGAGATTCTTGGTCATCCAGGACATGGTTGTCCCAAAGATGCTTTTTCCAAGAAGCAAATGGACTTTCTTTGCTTTTCTTTGAAGATGTTTCGCTTCTCATCCAAGAAGCTTCTTCAGCTCTGGCTGGACAGTGGGGAATGGAAGGATTTATAATAGCTTCTTGCGTGAGAAACCAAACATCTTCAGAGAAAAACAAGGAAGTCCAGTTGCCACTTGACAAAAGCACCTTGGGGACAATCATTGCATTTGTTAAATTAGTAACAAGGACGTTAAGTGAATCTGGCTTCCCCCTTTTCCCTGTTAGAAGATCATAAAAGGTGATCACATGACCCCGGGACACTGCAAATACAGGCTAGTTGCCAAATGTCCAATTTGGACCTGACGATGGGGATGCTGCAACAGTCGTAAATGTGAAAAACATAAGTCACTTTTTTCAGTGCAGTTATAGCTTTGAATGGTCACTCAACAAATGACTAAGTCAAGGACTACCTGTATATATATACATGCATACTTCAGGTTCAAATCTTACATCTTTTCCCCGCCCCTGCCTCCTTCGGCTCATTACAGAGGACCATCCAGGCAGAAAACCATATTTTTATTTTTAATGTTGCCTTTGCTATGTTTGTGTTGTATTTGTGCTGATAAATAAATAAAGGGAGACTAGTATAGATCTATTTCAAGCTATTTAGCTCTCATCAGCTAGTCAAATCCCAGTAAGGGTATGGCTACCTGATGAGAGCTAAATAGCTTGAAATAGATCTATACTAGTCTCCCTTTATTTATTTATCAGCACAAATACAACACAAATATCTATCTATCTATCTATCTATCTATCTATCTATCTATCTATCTATCTATCTATCTATCTATCTATCTATCCTCCTGGCATGTCTCCTGTGTTGATATAAAAGTTCCATAATTTCAATAAAGATGAGATGATGAGATTGGCAATCCCAAAATACCAGGACCTGCCTGGCTATAAAATACTTAATTTTAGGTCCCAGATTGAAATTTTGATCCTTCTGCTGGTTAATCCCTTTCGAGAGAGGTGAGAATTCCTGCTGATGGGAAAAGGAACTTTTCACAGCTTTGTAGAGGGCTTCATAGCTGAAAGATAAACAAATCTTCACTTTGGTTTTGTTTGAGCTGCCAGAAAGAAATCAGTTCAGCTGCCGAGCGTTAATACAGTTGATTTTGCAGAGTTGCAAAGAACCAAGGAGAGGGGCATTAAATATCTGAAAATACATTTTCCTTTATTGCCTGCATGCTTCACAACATATGGTTGAAGGCTTAAAGATTAGACTCTTCAAAAACATAATACTTCTTGCACCCAACGATAACATCTCTGCCGCTGCAATTAGAACATGAAACATGCAAATAATGGCCTTGCTCCATTTTTTTAAAAAAAAGTTGAATGAAATTAAGAGATGGTTTTTTGATGCAACAGGTTGGTTCTTACTTTGGAGCAACTCTATGCTCAGTGGACCTCAATCAAGACACAAGCACAGATTTAGTTCTGGTTGGAGCTCCCATGTACTATGATGCCACTGCAGGAGGAAGGGTTCACATCTGTCTTTTTAAGGTAAGAAACTTCTGGATTTATGAAACACAGGATGAATGATAGTTGAAGATGGACAGCTCTAGAGTTTCTATAATTTCCAACATCTGCTCAAAATTGCCAGGTGTACACTGTAAATCAGGAGGAGGAAAAATTGAGGAGAAACAACCGCTGCAAAAAAAAAAGTCATGGCGGGGTTCGCCGAAATGGCAAAAATCTCAGCTTTCTTAAAAGCTCAGAAACAGGAGGAATATACACAGGAGTGGGCAAAATGGATTGATTATATACAGAATAAATATCAGACTAGGAGTTATTATCTAGTCTTTAGGTAAGAATGTTTAGACCGATAGATGATCAAAGTAAATAGTATATGGGATGTTTGGAATTGTTAGAGTGGTATACAGCGGAAGTCAGGGGGGTGGGTTTGTGTGGGAGGTGGGGGAGGGTTAGGGTGGAGGGTGGGGCAATATATATGTATGAATAAATTAGAAGATGGGACTAATGAAACATTGTTAGGCTAGGAGAAATTTATATTAAGAGTTATAGATGTTAAATTAGCTTAGAAAATGATCAATGTGTTATTATTAATTTAAGAGAAATTTATATAGTGTTTGTTGGGAGGAGAGGGGTTATGAGTAATCTATTTTAAGATGGGGGAGGGGAGGGGGTAAAGTGTTTGGTATAATATTTGAATGTGAATTTTTGCGGGGGGGTTGGAGGGGTATAGCATTTGTATGAGATTTATATTGTGTGGAGGGGGGGTGAAAACGGGGAAAATTTGTTTGTACAAAACTCTTTTAATAAAAAAAAAAAAAGTCATAAAATCAGGCTGGTGACATGAATAACCCATTTTTCAACTGTCACGACTTATGACCGTTAATGGGCAAGCTCCTTTACCATAGTATGTTGAGGAGTACCTATATTTCTTGATATTTTTTGAAGGCTGACCTCCAATACAGCAAACAAATATTGGAAATGTATGTGACACTTGACATAAACATTTTAATTTGGCAATGGAATCTTCTATTGTTGCCTCTGGGGAAAACACCGTTTTAAACAGAGGTTCTATCTTGAAGGAGAGAGATAGAGGGGAAAAAAACCCTGTGTATATGCTAGGAGATGTGAAATACTGACCCCAAGTGGGTTGGGAAGCACATTTATTCTCTCTGGAGAATTCTAGTAATAATGGTTTGTGCAACTAAAGGAAAGGCAGGTGTTCAGCACTTTCACTAAACTACAAGTCCTAGAATTCCTTGGTGATTCCTTGGGGAATTATGACAGTCCACGATGGAATAAAATTGTATCCTAATGTAAATATGTTCACAGATGTGTAGTAAAATGTACTGACGTAGGAACAAGCTTTCCGCTTGCTCCTGGGGGAGGAAAGCTATGGCAAATCTAGACAGCATACTAAAAAGCAGAGACATCACTCTGCCAACAAAAGTGCATATAGTCAAGGCTATGGCTTTCCCAGTTGCAATGGATGTCTGTGAAAGCTGGACCATAAGAAAGGCTGAGCAACAAAGAATTGAGGCCTTTGAACTCTGGTGCTGGAGAGGGCTCCTGCGAGTCCCTTGGGCTGCAAGGCAATCATGGGTCAGTCATGGAGGAGATCAACCCTGACTGCTCTTTAGAAGGCCAGAGGAAACTGAAGAGGAAACTCAAATACTTTGGCCACCTAATAAGAAGGAAGGACTCAATGGAGAAAAGCCTAATGTTGGGAAAGATTGAGGGCAAAAGAAGAAGGGGATGGATGACAGAGAATGAGGCGGCTAGATGGAGTCACTGAAGCAGTTGGTGTGAGCTTAAATGGACTCCGGGGGATGGTAGAGGACAGGAAGGCCTGGAGGAACGTAGTCCATGGAATTGCAATGGGTCAGACACTACTTTGCAACTAACAACAACAACAACTGAAGTAGTATAAAAGTAATAGAAATTTTTTTAAAAACTATATTGGGGGGGTTGCCCTCTGAGAAATCCATCTGAATTCCAGCATCTTTTACTTACGTTTTGCAGAATGAAGGATTTTCCTGTACAGACAGCAACGCAGCTTTGAAAGGAGAGTCGGGACATCTGTTTGGTCGCTTTGGGGCCAGCATTGCAGAAGTGGGTGACATCACTGGAGATAAATGGACAGATGTAGCCATTGGGGCTCCCTTGGAAGACGAGAATGCAGGAGCCGTGTACATCTTTTCAGGGGAAAGGGCATCCATCAAGCACAGTTATGTTCAGGTGAGCTGACCCTCAGGCCTTGCTTGACCAAAGGGCCCTCTCTTTCCTCTGGAAGCAAGACTTGGAGATGCCTTGAAGACCAGGGGTGGGTTGCTGCCAGCATTACTGCTGGTTCGCATCATGCACCAGCCTGCCTTGATGAAGAATATCTAAAGATGATCCTTTGATTGTATTGATTTTCTCTATCTATCTACTATCTATCTATCTATCTATCTATCTATCTATCTATCTATCTATCTATCTATCTTCTATCATCTATCTATCTATCTATCTATCTATCTATCTATCTATCTATCTTCTATCATCTATCTATCTATCTTCTATCATCTATCTATCTATCTATCTATCTATCTATCTATCTATCTATCTATCTATCTATCTATCTATCTATCTTCTATCATCTATCTATCTATCTATCTATCTTCTATCATCTATCTATCTATCTATCTTCTATCATCTATCTATCTATCTATCTATCTATCTATCTTCTATCATCTATCTATCTATCTATCTATCTATCTATCTATCTATCTATCCTATCATCTATCTATCTATCTATCTATCTATCTATCTATCTATCTATCTATCTCTATCTATCTATCTATCTATCTATCTATCTATCTATCTATCATCTATCTATCTATCTATCTTCTATCATCTATCTATCTATCTATCTATCTATCTATCTATCTATCTATCTATCTATCTATCTTCTATCATCTATCTATCTATCTATCTATCTATCTATCTATCTATCTATCTATCTATCTTCTATCATCTCTCTCTCTCTCTCTCTCTCTCTTTCTCTCTCTCTCTCTGTCTGCCCATCCATATCTATCTATCTATCTATCTATCTATCTATCTATCTATCTATCTCTATCTATCTATCTATCTATCTATCTATCTATCTATCTATCTATGTCTGCCTATCCATCCACCCATCTCTATCTATCTATCTATCTATCTATCTATCTATCTATCTATCTATCTATCTATCTATCTATCTATCTATCTATCTATCTATCATCTCACCCTCTATTACATATTATCTTATCTATCTATCTGCCTGTCTGTTTGCCCATCCATCCATCTGTATCTATCTATCTATCTATCTATCTATCTATCTATCTATCTATCATCTATCTCTGATTTATTATCTTTCATAACCAGCCAGCCAGCCAGCTATCTAGTTATCTAGCTAATATCTAGCTATCTTCTATTATCTATCTCTCTATTATCTATTAACTTTCACCTCTATTTACCTGTTATCCCTGTCTCTCTATATATATAACATACACAAGTGCACTCAAGATGGAAAATATGCTTAACACTCTTGCCTTTGAAGTCATGATTGCCCTGAAAAAGTTACTTATAACTATCCTCACACTTATGACTGTCCTCACACTTATGACTGTCACAGCCTTCCCCTGGTTATGTGATCACAATCCAGGCAACTGGCAACTGGCTTGCATTCACAACTGGGGCAGTATCCCATCACCATGTAATAGCCATTTGAGACCCCCATTTTTTTCCTTGCTTACTTTCCTTGGTCTTTCCACAGCGCATTGAGGGACTGAGGTTTTCTGGAAGGTTTTCTTATTTTGGCCAAGCTATCAGTGGAGGAAGAGACCTTACGGGGGATGGTCTGAAGGATATCACTGTGGGACAGCAAGGAAGAGTTTTGTTGATGAGGTGAGGAAGGACGACATTTTTCTCCCAGTTCTCCTGCCTTCTTAAATGTGCATAATCAGGCCCATTATGCCCTCAGCAAATAGAGATGTTTATATTAAGGCAAGGGTGAATATAATGCTGTGCAGCCACACTGGAGTAAACTTTTTCATAAAAATAGAGGGTCTACAAATTAGACAGTTTCCCATTGGCGGGATCTCTCACGTATCCTGTCTTCTGGTTCCGTGGGCTCGGTCTCTTCCATAGAAGTTGAGCTCTCTCCAGGTCCTCTGCTTTCTAAACTAGCAAATCTATTGTTTCTCACTAACCCCAAAAGACAGCAATGAAATTGGAGGAGCAAGACAGTTTTTGAACTCTGTCATTGCTGCTGGAGGGACAAATGGAAGAAGTAAGGATAGTAAGGTTGACACCAGTGAGGTCAGTTGCTACGTGGTAAAAAAAAAGAATGCTCCTCAGAGATTGGGGAGTGAACCAGTGGCTGTGTGATGTAACCTCAGCTTAGATCAGTGTATCTTTAAGAATTCTGGACTTCAATTCCCAGAATTCTCCGACTGAAAGAAAGACAGCCAGACAGGGGAATTCTGGAAGTTGAAGTCCAGATGTCTTAAAAGTCACCAAGGTTGAGAAACATCGGCTTAGATGTTTTGTGCTGGCTCATGTGGATGCTAAAGACACAATATTTTAATGAAAATGATCTTCCATTTTCTGACTGCTTCCAGATCTCGTCCTGTTCTGCAAGTGAAGATCTCCATCGTGTTCCTCCCACCTTCCATCCCAACCTCAGTCCTCCAGTCACAGAGGCCAACATCTCAGGAGGACATGACCAGCATGGCAGAAGTGTGCTTTACCATTTCGAAAGTCACTCAAGATTTCCTAGGTTTGTGATGGTGAGCCTCTCTGCAGGCATGCGAGCCATTGCCCAGCATGCACGCCTCCCACCGGCCAGCTGATTTTTTCGGTTTACCCTGCAGGCGGGAGACGCATTCGCATACCTTTTTCCTTGTTTTCTGCAGCCCATGCCTTCCTAGATCTCCAGAGATTTCCCCTTCAGCACTGTTTTGAGTTGCGAGGCTCCCCCTCCCTCAGCGCTGTTTTGAGAAGGAAGGATTTTTCCCCTCCCCAGAGCTGTTTTGGGATGGGAGGCTATAAGGAGGAGGGGATGTTGCGTGTGCGTCTGTGGGGCGAGCACAGGGGGTCACACATGCATGCATGTGGGGTGATGGGAGTGCAGGGTGTCACACATGGATGTGCAGGGAGGTGGGACACATGGAAGTGGTATTGCATTATGGGTGTGGGCAAGTGAGTGAGTGCAATAGCACATGTACGTGTGCTTTCGGCACCAGAGGAAAAAATGGTTAGCCATCACTGTCCTAGGTGATGAGAAATGTTGTAATGCTTTGGGTTCCTACAGCAGTCCACATCCTTCAAACCCATGCAGGGCAGATTCTTGATTAATTTAAATATGTAAAGAAGTGCATGATATAGCCCTCTTATTGGCCTCCCACTTCCAAAACCATGTCGCTGGTTCATCTTTTCTAGCATTTCTCCATATTTACTAAGGAAACCTCTCACACACTTCCTCCTGCACTGAAGAATCTAATCAGTGTTTCTCAACCTTAGCAATTTGAAGATGTGTGGACTTCAACTCCCAGAATTCCCCAGCTGGCATGGAATTCTGGGAGTTGAAGTCCATACATCTTAAAGTTGCCAAAGTGAGAAACGTTGGCCTAACAAATATCAGTTACCACTATGTCTTCTTTTAACTCTTCATTTAATTTCCTCATTTTAATATTTTCCTTGCTCACAGCATGGCTCACCTCTCTTGTAGATACTGGGTAACAGTAAGGGAATAATCTGTCACCAATTGTATTTAGCTGAATGTTTGCAAGATGGCTTCTGTGCCCCCAGATTATTCATTATTATTATTACATTAGAAGAGAATAATTGTAGCTCAGGATTGATCTTGGAGCCTCTGGTGGTCTCTGAGCTTGGTTGTTTTCTTGCAGACATGATGAAAACTCCTTAATTGCACAGACCTCCATAGTTTCAACTGGGAAACTGAACATCCTAGACAAGTCCAAAAAACGTTAGAGAATTCCTGGAAGCCCATCACTCAAACAAATCAGCCATCAACAGTCACACAGAGATAAACAATATCTACACACTATTCAAAAGAGACAACCCAAAAGTTCAAAAAAGAAGCAAAAAGACCAAAATACTACTTCTCCAGCAATCAGCACCCAGTTAAGCAGATTAATATCAAGGTTAAGCACTAGACCAGCAATCAAGCAGCACCCCAATCATGGACCTACCAAGTCAGACAAACAACCAAATAGTAAACAATATCCTGATGAACTACCAAAATCACTCCCATCAATACTGACATAGCAAGCCACTTGTATGTAAACAGAGAGCAAATTTTCTAGCACTAGTTACTTAGTTGGGTAATGAAACATTTGCAAGAAAACAGTCAAGTTCAGAGAACACCAAGGACCCCCAAGTTATTATTAAATTCAGAGGAAAAGTTGACATCATTTAACCATATTTGTACAGAAATATGGGGCAGGGACAAGTAAAGGGAAGTGAATTATCTTCTCCTGACAGAATGAAACCTTTACACTCTACTGAGCATAAAGAAAAACAATCCATGGGGCAAAATTTTGTTTTGAAGCACTTTCTTTCTTTTTCCACCTAGATGAAATCCATAGTGAGCTTTCCTACAACCTAACCCTGGATTCCCACAGAATAAAGGCCCGAGCCTCCTTCACTTCTAAGTCTCCCACCCTGCAAGCAAACATTTCACTTGGACTTGAGCAGAAGTGTCAGAATCATCAAATTGAAGTATCTGTGAGTTGGTGTTATGTCCTGATGATCTTCTCATAAATATATTTGGGGAAACTGAAGGTCTGTGGTCAGAGAATGGCCATTCTTCTGCCTTTTTATATCAACTGCTTGGGGCCTAATTGGTCTCGATCACCATGATCAGGGAGCCAGAGGTACGCACCTTCTCTTGAAGCCTCAAGCTACCTAACGTAGATAAAGAGCAAGTTTTCTCCTTCTTTTGTAAATGATCAAACTTGCATCCATCCATGACTGGCTACACGCATCTCAGTGCTGAATTTTAATTAATCTCACTGAAGATTCCTGAAAGACAGAAAGTCAGTTGGGGCAATATTTCCACAACAGACATCCAGGCAGAAAACCATATTTTTATTTTTAATGCTGCCTTTTTATATTTGTGTTGTATTTGTGCTGATAAATAAATAAAGGGAGACTAGTATAGATCTATTTCGAGCTAATTAGCTCTCATCAGCTAGCCATACCCTTACTGGGATTTGAACCTGGGCTGTATTACATATTAGGCCGATGTAATTGCCACTAAGCCTAAGGCCCTCTTCCTTATCAGCTTCCTTTCATTAAAAATAAAAATATGGTTTTCTGCCTAGATGGTCCTCTGTAATGAGCCGAAGGACAGAAAGGGGGAGTAGTGAGCTCCCTCCCATATTTCGGCATACCAGGGGTTGTAACACAAATACATACCTATTTCCTGGCTTAGCTGATAAAGGAGGAGAGCCTGTGGCTTAGTGGCAATTACATCGGCCTAATATGCAATACAGCCCTGGTTCGATTCCCAGTAAGGGTATGGCTAGCTGATGAGATCTAAATAGGTTGAAATAGATCTATACTAGTCTCCCTTTATTTATTTATCAGCACAAATACAACACACACACACACACACACACACACATACCGTGTTTCCTCGAAAATATAACAGGGTCTTATATTTTTTTGACCCGCGAAATATGGCCTTGGGCGTATTAAAGGGGAGGGCTTATTGTTTTGGGGTTGCTGGGCAGCTGCTGTCTTGCGACGGGGCTCCTGAAGAGCTGGACACAGCCACAGGGTCGAATGGCTGTGTTGCACTGTCGCAGCAGCAACACAGCAGCCATGAGGTGACCAAACTCGCGAGCAGCCATCCGGCAACCCCCCTTTCCAGCCAGGCACAGCGCCACTGACCGATCTAGTGGTACCCAGAAGGCACCAAGCAACGCAAGCGCCTGTTCGACACCCTCTGCCTCCCGCGGCTCGGCGCCTTCAGAATGCCCCTAGGTGAATGAATGGGGCTCTGAATGGCTGGAGAGTGGGGGGGTTGCGGCTTTTCCGCTCCCCGCTCGCGCGACTCGCAGGCTCACGATGCCCTTTGCTAACTCTACAGTACCTGCACAGCCAGGGCTTCTCCGCTTCTGGGACCGCCCACCACTTGGTTTTTTTCCCCCGGCTTTCAAAGCACGGAGGACGGATGCTGCTCTGGAAGTACGCTCTATAGTAGCGTACAACCATAAAGCGTACTCACAGAGCAGTATCCTACCTCTGTGCTTTGAAACCCGCAACGGAGGGTGGATGCTGCTCTGGGAGTACGCTCTATGGTTGTATGCTCAGCAAAGAATCATCCCCAGAGAGAAAACTTCCAGATGCCCCAAACTCTATGACCTCCCCAAGATACACAAAGAAGGAACACCACTCAGACCCATAGTCATCTCCATAGGCTCACCTCTACAGAATCTTGCCAAATTCCTCGCCAAACAACCCTACGCAGAATTCATCACCTCACAGGTACAAAACTCACTCCACTTCATAGAAACAATAAAGAAACAAAACCTACAACCCAACAACCTACTCATGAGCTTTGATGTCATATCCCTCTTCACCCAAGTGCCTATAAAAGAAGCCTTGACAGCTATCCAGAACAAACACAACCCCCCTAAACACATCCTGGACCTGACCAACCACTGCCTAACCAATACATACTTCATATTGCAACACAGCAGCAGCCATTAGATGACCACATTCATCGTCTCCTGCACCTCAAAAATAATAAGACCTCCCCAAAAATAAGGCCAAGTGCTTATTTCAGGGGTCAAAAGAAAATAAGACCCTATCTTATTTTCGGGGAAACACGGCACAACACAAAACAACAATGGACACACAGTCAGCACCAATCAGTACCAATCAGCACCAATCTACCAATCATGATTCAACCACACAGCTAATCAATCCACTTACTGAAACAATACCAGCACTCCATACACCCTCACCAAGATTTATAGAAAGACGGCAGCTCCGACCATACTTTAAGCCCAAAACTCAGCCTGAAGATGGCAAGTGAGACCTCGCTGAAATGTTGCCAAGACAATCTCAATCTTACACGGGAAAAGACCCGAATACAAGAGACCAGCATACATACACACACACACACACACACACACACACACACACACACACACACATTCCTCAATTTACGATCGCAATTGAAATGCTTGTTTATGTGAGAAACTTGTTGGGTGAGTTTTGCCTCATTTTATGACCTTTCTTGCCACAGTTGCTAAATGAATCACTGCAATTGTTAAGTTAATAACAGAGTTGTTAAGTGAATCTGGCTTCTGCATTGCCTTTGCTTGTCAAAAGGAGATCACATGACCTCGAGACACTATGGCCATTATAAATTTGAACCAGTTGTCAAACCATTTGAATGTAAATCTACACTTAGGCAAGAAAAACAAAATGCACAGGTACAGTATATGTGGTCTTTGGCTCAATAGTAGTAACTGTGAGAGGGATCCTGGAGTAGACAGTCACTTAAATAGGAGCCAGCTATGTGCAGCAGCTGCCCAAAAAGCCAACGCACTTCTAGGCTGCATAAACAAAGGGATAGAATCAAGATCATGTGAAGTATTAATACCACTTTATAAGGCCTTGGTAAGCCTCCAGAAGTTGTGAATGCTCCAACACTAGAAGTTTTAAAGAAGATGTTGGATAACCATTTGTCTGAAGTGGTGTAGGGTTTCCTGCCTAAGCAGGGGGTTGGACTAGAAGACCTCCAAGGTCCCTTCCAATTCTGTTATTCTATTCTAAATCACATGACCATGGGGATGTGATTTAGAATAGAATGGAACAGAATATAATAACAGAGAAAGTATGAAAACACAATGGTCGTAAGTGTGAAAAATGGTCAGTCACTTTTTTGAGTCCCATTGTAGCTTTGAACAGTCACTAAATGAACTGTGGTAAGTGGAGAACTACCAGGGTTTAAAGTTGCTGCAGCTTTCATATGGCTGCATAGTTTTATTACTTTTTTGGGGTGAAGTGGGCAGTGAGAGCCTTTGGATACAGCAAAAAAAAACCTGTGGTATTCATTTGGGTACAAAGGGCACTCTTGGCAATGTTGGTTAGCTCAAGAACACATGTTGTTTTAAAAAGTATAAAAAAGTATAAAAAGTATAAAAAACAACACATGTTGTTTTAAAAAGTATAGGTAGTCCTTGACTTACAACCACAATTGAGTCCAAAGTTTTTGGTACTAAGCAAGACAGTTACTAAGTGAGTTTTATCTCATTTGGCCCCTTTCTTGTCACGGTTGCTAAGTGAATCACTGCAGTTGCTAAGTTAGTAATATGGTTCTTAAGCTAATCTAAGCTTTCCCATTAACTTGTCAGAAGGTCGCAAAAGGTGATAAGGACGCTGCAGCCGTCATAAGTACGAACCAGTTGCCAAACACCTGACTTTTGATCACGTGACCATGGGGGTGCTGCAATGGTCATAAGTTTGAATAACGGTTGTAAGTCACCATTGTAACTTTGAACAGTTACTAAATGAACAGTTGTAAGTCGAGGACTATCTGTAATTCATTGTTTTGATGATGAAAAAATAATGGTTCATTATTTTCGCAGAAGGAGTTGATTACTGTATGTATTTTTAAATGTATTTTTTTTCTCTGTTGTCTCTCTCAGATTGGGGCTGAGGATATGGTGACCCCCATCACTTTAAGGCTGGATTATAACCTCACAGGAAAGTCCATTGCTAAAGTCCCAGATCTACTGCCCATCCTGAGCAAATGGTCAAAGCTAAGCTATACAGCCGAGGTGACTGTCCCTAAGGTTTATACCCCAAAAGCCAGCAACAATTGGAGCCATTTTGTTGCAGTCGGGTGGGTGGGTGGGGGGTATTCACTTACCTTCCCTACCAGTTTGCAAATGTGAGCGCGCGGATGTGCTTTGGCTAAAAAAACATACCTAAGTGGGATGCCATTGAGCCAGGGCAGGTGGGCGAGGCCAGCCGCAATTTCCACTACCGGTTCGGGCGAACCGATCCAAACTGGCAGAATACCACGTCTGGCTGTAGTGGTGATGGTGTTAGACTAGGACTGAGGAAGAAACCCAGATTGTAGTTCTCCTCAGCCATGGAAGCTAACTAAGTGTCTTCCAGCTACTCCCTTTCTCTCACCCTAGAGAGCTAAAACAGGGTTGTGGTTACAATGCAGGCCGAGGAGTTGGAAATCCTGGTTTTCTTCTACCTCAATCATAGAAATGTCCCAAAAGTGCTTTTTCAGGAAGTCCTTTTTGGTTCAGTTCCAAGTGGGGAGAAAGACACTGGAAATGTGGTGGCTGTTTGGAAAGATGGTTTTAATGGTGGAAAGGATCACATGACTTGAAGATGTTGGGTGAAGGAAAAAAGGGGAAGAGAGCTGAGAGGGCCTGAGTTTTATACCTTCCCTGGACTTTTGAATTTGAGCTTGTATTCTGATTGGTTGTCAGACTCCCCTGGGGCATGTAGGGGCAACTCTGTAGGCTGTCCTGAGTCCCAAGCTTGGTTGACTCTTGCTGGGTGATGATGTAATGAAAGAGATTCCTATTATGGCTCTGCCTGAAGGAGATAAATCTTTGTTATATATAATAGACTGGCCCAGGCCTTAATGGCTCATTGACAAAGAGGAATGAGTTTCTGCCTCCCTTTTAAGGGAAATATTCTGTCCTTTTAATATTTCCTAAAATATCTCATTTTCCTAGGAGAGGGGTGTGTGCTAACTTCCTATAGCACTTTTGGGGCAATCATGATCTGGATGGCTGAGAATCTCTACAGACTTCTCAATCATAGAAACTCCTTGGAGCACTTTGGGCCAATCCCTCTCAATCCAAGAACCATGTTGCTTGGTGGTGAGAAGGTATTGGAGTAGGAGTGGAGAGACCCAAGTTCTTTTCTCCCCCAAGATTTTATTTATTTATTTTTATTCTTTTACATACCATTTTAACTATAAATTCACATAATCATTATTCTTCTTTACATTTATCATTCTTATACGTTTATTATTTCATTTAATAGGTTATAATGTACATTTTGGGTTACTTTATTTACCATCCCTTCTTCCTGTTGTAACACCTCCTTGTTTTCCCAAGTTCTTGTTCCACCCCCAGCCCTGCCCCAGCCACAGAAGGTCTCCGGGGTCTTTGGGCTAGTCACTCTCTCTCTCTTTTAGTCCAAAAACCAGGGTATGTAGTGGTGAAGGTCACCCCCAAAATGCTTTTCCAAAAGGCTTTGTTTTTGCTTGAAGATGTTTCGCTTCTCATCCAAGAAGCTTCTTCAGTTCTGAATGAAGGATGGAGAATGGAAGGATGTGGAATGGAAAAATGGAAGCTTCTTGGATGAGAAGCGAAATGTCTTCAAGAAAAAAAACAAAGAAAAGCCAGGTATGCCCCCTGGCACTCGTGTAGAAGGAAAAGGAAGGTCATGAATCAAATAATCAAGTAAACTTGTTAGCCACCTTTTGATCAAGTAAGTCCCCTCCTCTATACACAATTGAGTGTGTGTGTGTGTGGGGGGGGGAACAAAGTGAGTTAGACTTGCAAGGTAGTAAAAGAAGATCACACATCAGTAGTAAGTGGGGCTACGGAGCAGGATGGGGGGGGCAGCTGTCGCTTTCGGAAGTTTCTATGCAACAGGAAGGAAGGGGAAGGTGGTCAGATGCATATGAGCTGCGGGCTCCCTTATTAAATGCCATTAACTCTCAGGGTGACTTTGACTTTTCTTTCAGTTACTGTACAGTCACTGTACTATAAATCATTATCATAATTGGAAACCAATGCCATAGAAGAAGAGAATACTGGTGCAAGGTTCAATGAATAGAATCAAAATAGAAGTGCATTTGTCTTTAACATCTGTCTGTCTTTCTTTCTCTCTCTCTTCTTTCTTTCTTTTTCTTTTTTTTCCCCTCTCTCTTTCTTCTTTCTTTCTTTCTTTCTTTCTTTCTTTCTTTCTTTCTCTTTCTCTCTCTTTCTTCTTTCTCTCACTTTCTGTCTATCTTTGTCCCTCTCTTTCTTCTTTCTTTCTTTCTTTCTCTTTCTCTTCTATCTTTCTTTCTTTCTTTCTTTCTTTCTTTCTTTCTTTCTTTCTTTCTTTCTTTCTTTCTTTCTGTCGTCCCATTATTTTCTCTCTCTCTCTCTCTCTCTTTTCTTTCTGTCTTCCTTCCTTCCTTTTTTCCTTTCTTTGTTTCAGCTCCCCTTTGAGAAGAACTGTGGGAAGGATGGGCTATGTGAAGACGTTTTGCAAACCTCGTTTAATTTCTCAGGGTAAGAGAAATATTTCGTCCCACGTCTTCTGTCTTACATTTCAATTCCCTGAATTTCTCAGCCAGCCAAATTCTGAATGCTCTGCCAAATTACGTTTTCTAACAACTTTGGGGAGGTTTCTATGACCAAAACATTTTCCAGTCCTTTCTGTTGTGCAAAATTGTTATAAATTCATCCAGCCACTCTGCCTTATCACTCTATAGAGAATTTAAAATTTTAATATTTAAGATGTATTCCTTCATTCTGGTTGGTTATATCTATAGTGCTACTTTGTATGGTGTTATCACCAATCTGTACATAATGTCTGTTTGTTAGATCAAACAATACTGCTTGGAACCCCATTAAGTTAAAAACATAACAAGTTTCCTTGAAACTTATTGTTTGAGCTCTTACTGGTTTGGAGTTGGTTGGCTAATAAGCACTCTTGATAAGATCTCTGTTAATCTTCAATTAAAGAGGAAGGGTTGGATCAAGCCTATGTTACAGGCATTAACCCGTTGAGAGCAATGTGAAAAATTGCTCATGACAAATTTAAGGGCCACTGATTTCAGGTGGCCCTTAACAAATTCACCAGTAACAAGTGACAAGGGGTGTTTTCCTTTCATATTGATGTATGCAAATCCAAGAAATCCTTGACCTATGACCACAATGGCATCCCAAATTTCCATTGCTAAGCAAGTCGTTTGCTAAGTGAATTTTGCCCCATTTTGCCGTGTTTTCCCTGAAATAAGACAGGGTCTTACTTTCTTTTGACCCCCGAAATAAGTGCTTGGCCTTATTTTTGGGGAGGTCTTATTACTTTTAGGGTGCAGGAGGTGGTCAGTGTGGTCACCTCATGACTGCTGCTGTGTGGCAATATTTTGTGTGGCTTATTTTCTGGGGGAGGGCTTATTTTAGTCTATGCGTCCAAAAGCCTGATTGGGCTTAATATCTGGGGGAGGTCTTATTTTCAGGGAAACAGGGCATGGCCTTTCTTCCTGTACTTGTTAAGTGAATCACTGTTGTTAAATTAGTCACATGGCTGTTAAGTGAATTTGGCTTCCCCCATTGACTTTGCTTGGCAGAAAGGTTGCAAAAGGGAATCACGTGACCCTGGGACATTGCAACCATCATAAATATGAGTCAGTCAAGCATCTGAATTTCAATCAACTGACCATTGGGATGTTGCAATGGTCATAAAAGCTGTGGTGGTGGAGTGGTTAGACTGCAGTATTGCAGGCTACTTCTGCTTACTGCCGGCTGCCTGCAATTTGGCAGTTCGAATCTCACCAGGCTCAAGGTTGACTCAGCCTTCCACCCTTCCGAGGTGGGTTAAAATGAGGATCCAGATTGTTGGGGGCAACAGGCTGGCTCTGCAAACCGCTTAGAGAAGACTATAAAAGCACTGTGAAGCGGTATATAAGTCTAAATGCTATTATGTGTAAAAACGGTCATAAATCACTTTTTTTCAGTGCTGTTGTAATTGGAAAAAAATATAATTGTTGTAAATTGAGGATTACCTGTGTAACTGTAAGTACTGAGTGTGTTGATATTCTTCTAATGATTCATCAAATATCCTGGCCTTTGTGTGAGCTTCATGGTCTGAGACTTCTAACCAGGACACAGAGATTCTTTCCTTCATTCCCACTCAGCCTGCAAACTTTAGATGTGGGTTTGACTCCCGAGTTCACCGTAACAGCCTCCCTTCAGAACCACGGGGAGGACTCCTATGGCAGCACTCTACGCTTCTTCTACCCTGCGGGGCTATCCTATCGCAAAGTCACCTTGCTGCAACAGGTAAGAGAATAAAGGATGCCAGCAGAGGTGCAGATGGAGGCAGATCTACTTGGATTACTATATGTCATGGTATGTGGAAAAGGCTAGGGAGACTAGACAAGGCATGCTATCTAGGGAATAGTCATAGAATAGAATAGAATAGAATAGAATAGAATAGAATAGAATAGAATAGAACAGAACAGAATATAGACTAGACTAGACTAGTGTAGAGTAGAATATAGACTAGACTAGAGTAGAGTAGAGTAGACTAGACTAGACTAGAATAGAATAGCATCGCATAGCATAGAATAGAATAGAATAGAATAGAATATAGACTAGAGTAGAACAGAATAGAACAGAATAGAATATAGATTAGACTAGATTAGACTAAAATAGAATAGAATAGAATATAGACTACACTAGACTAGAATAGAATAGAATATAGAATAGAATAGAACAGAATAGAATATAGACTAGACTAAAATAGAGTAGTATAGAATAGAATAGAATAGAATAGAATAGAATAGAATAGAATAGAATAGAATAGAATATAGACTAGACTTGAATGGAATGGAATAGAATAGAGTTGGAAGGGACCTTGGAGGTCTTCTAGACCAACCCCCTGCTTAGGCAGGAAACCCTATACCGTTTCAGACAAATGGATATCCAACATCTTCTTAAAATTGTCCAGTGTTGGAGCATTCACAATTTCTGGAGGCAAGTTGCTCCACTCTTTAATTGTTCTGTCAGGAAATTTCTCTTTAGTTCTGCTTCTCCCCTTGATTAGTTCCCACCCATTGCTTCTTGTCCTGCCCTCAGGTGCCTTGGAGAATAGTTTGACTCCCTCTTCTTTGTGGCAACCCCTGAAATATTGGAACACTGTTATCATGTCTCCCCTAGTCCTTCTTTTCATTAAACTAGACATACCCAATTCTAGCAACCGTTCTTTATATGATCTGGCCTCCAATCCCCTAAAAGAGAAAGCATAGCCCAGTGCTACCTATTGGGTGGACCAATAGGCTCAGAAGGGACTCTCCCTAATCCCTCAAGCTGTAAAAGGTGACGGTGGGAGAATTGCAACTTTCAGACCTGATAGATTCTGTTAATGTAGCTTTATACTGAAGCAGAATTTCTTTGTCTGATTGTGTTTGCTGTCTGGGCTACCTAGTGATGCTGAAATTATATTCCACCTCTCAAAACTTTGTATGTATCCCCTATTTTAGGCCAGCAGAATGGTGACGCAAGTCCAATGCCGTTCAGCCCCTGCCTTGGAAGAAGAAGCCAGCCGCAATGCCACCTGTAACATTAACCACCCTATTTTCTGGAGTGGGGCAGAGGTGGGATCTGCTTCCTTTTTTCATTTGTGTTGACTGCCACAACAGTTGAGGAAGACTGCAGATGTACCCTTCTTACTCTCTCCATCTTTGCATGTTTCAGGCTGTTTTTGTTGCCACTTTTGATGTCTCCCCAGATGCTAACCTAGGGGACACACTGCAGATTGTGGTCAAAGCTGACAGGTATCATCCGTGTTCCTGGGTTTTATGGGTTAATAGAAGTCAACGTTATTCAGTTGCTTTTGAGGGTGGAGGCTGGTGGCCAACAATAAGACCATGATTGTGTGTGTGTGTGTGTGTGTAGGTGTGTAGGTGTGTGTGTAGGTGTGTGTGTAGGTGTAGAGAAGTCCTTGGTGCTCTTTTAGTTGTTTTCTTGCAGACATTTCATTACCCAAACTAAGTAACATCATCAATGCTAGGCAACTCTAGCACTGATGATGTTACCTAGTTCGGGTAATGAAACGTCTGTAAGAAAACAACCATGCTCAGAGAGCACCAAGTATCCCCCTGATATTAACTATTCCAAGATATGAATTATTTGGGTGCCAACCCTTCAGTGTAAGATACTCAACTGCACAGCTTTCAAGCTGTTTCACTGGGGTGCCCTGAGATTTCTCTGAACATTTATTATGAATTTCTCATTAGGAAAATCAAAAACAGAAGACCCTGAGGTCAATGAAGCTATTGCAGTTGAGTATTCACTGCTATATGTAGAAAACTAATGAAACTTAAATAGGTTGCCCAGTGTTATATGTAAGCAATAGCAATAGCACTTATATACTGCTTCATAGTGCTTTATAGCCCACTCTAAGCAGTTTACTAATGTTAGCATATTGGCCCCAACAAGCCGAGTCCTTATTTTACCAACCTCCAAAGGATGGAAGGCTGAGTCAATTCTGAGCCAGTCAGGATTGAACTGCTGGCAGTCAGCAGAGTTATCCTGCAATACTACATTCTAACTACTGCCCCACCACCACTCTTGAGGACATGTCTCTTCAGTGGAGATCTAGTACTAGCAGAAAATAAATACATGTAGACTGTGATCCTCAGGGACCAAATGTTTGAAAATGCATAAATAAAAATCATATTTTTGGTAAAACACTGCTGGCCCCATTTATAATTATGAGGGCAGCAGAAATTTTTTTTTTTAGCTGAAATAGAGTGATTTACAAAGAAATAAAAAACACTGTATATGTGTCTATAGTAGGGTGTTCCTATCATACTAGGATTTAATTTTTAACCCAGCTGTATTAATTTTGAGGGTCTCTTGCTCAGTTTTTCTCCCAAGGCTATGAAATATTAAAAATTTTTAAATTTTCAAGAATACTGCCCCTTGGGAAAAATGAAGGAAGATTCATATTAAGACAGATGAGATGGAGAATCAAAAAAGTAGCTAAAGATTCATTCAATATATTATGTCAAAGCATTTTTGCTACAGTGCATGATGGGGACTGAGATGTAAAAAAGCACCACATGATAGAATAATATAGATTTAAAGTTTCCTGATGAAATTAAAATCATTTTTTTCTTCCACTTGTTCAGTGAAAATGAGGGCAACAGCACCAAGGACATTAGTTACGAAGCCACTTTGCCTGTCAGATACGCTGTATCCCTCCTGATCAACATGTAAGTGATATTTTAAAAAGGATACAGAATGTGGGCTCTGCAAACCTCATCCTTCCCTCAAGGACGCTGTCTTTGGAATCTGCCATTTCTACCAAGGTTCTTTTCTCTGTTAAATCTTCTCAGGGGCGAGGAATCCACCAAGTATACAAACTTCACCGTTGGCCAGGAAGACGCACGAAAGAGCATTGAACACCGATATAAGGTGAAGGGCAAAAGGCATCAGAAACTGCAGTCTGGAGGTTGGTGGGAAGGGGAGAAAGGTGGGGTAGGGAATTCTGGGAGTTGAAGTCCACACATCTTAAGGTCTCCACCCGTCTTTAAAGGGCGTTCCTTTAAATAGGGTTGTGTTTTAAGTTAAGGCAGCAAAATAGGTGAGATTCAGGGGTTAGATTCAGCCGGTTTGGACTGGTTCAGGAGAACCAGTAGTTCCGACGACCAGTTGGCCCTGCCCACCGCCCCCACCCTATTCCGTCCTATATTTCCTTTGTTTGAAGCCCAGCTGATTGGTGCGGCAGAGTGGATTGCCGCATCTCAGCTGTTTTACTCACTGGGGATGCAGGAAAATGTAAGATTTAGTGCTGATTTCAAATGCAACGTGCACGCACAATGCGCGTTTGGCACGTATGAAGCGAACCGATTATTACACCGGTTGAATCCCGCCACTGGTGATATTCCTGGAGTTGTAGAATAGATGCTGGTTAAAAATCAGGAACATGGGAAGTTTCTCATTTTTGAATATACGAAGACTTATATATTAAGGGGACGTGGTGGCTCAGTGCCTAACATGCTCAGCTTGTCAATCAGAAAGGTCAGCAGTTTGGCGGTTCAATTCTCTAGCGCCGCGTAATGGAGTGAGCTCCCGTTACTTGTCCCAGTTGCTGCCAACGTAGCAGAAGGAAACCCCGTAAAATTCTAAGTAGAAAAATAGGGACGACTTTGGTGGGAAGGTAACAGTGTTCCGTGCGCCTTCAGTGCTTAGTCATGCCAGCCACATGACCACGGAGACGTCTTCGGACAGCACTGGCTCTTCGGCTTTGAAATGTATGAGTGGTGAGTGCATGTGTCGCTCGTGAGAAGGGAGCTTCACATGTGAGCTCAAGTGGCCACTGCTCAAGCGACGGGAGCTTTGTGTGTGAGGCCAAGCGGCCGTCACTCATGCAAAAAAAAAGCTTTGTGTGCATGCATGTGTTTGCCTGCCACCTGTGCAACCCAGTTAGAGTAGACCCCTGATCTACACCATGGTGACAGCCTCAGTTTGAAGTCTAATACAAAGTAATACTTAAATATAACAAAGAACTAATTTGTATCAAAATAGCGATCATTGATCATACCTAGGTTGCTAGTCCTTTTGCACATGAATAGCAAGATCGAAAAAATTAAATAAAATCATAAACCATCACTGAAAATATATTTGTAAGGTAATGGTGAAGGAACGGAGCTTTTGCTTATCAGGTTGATAATCTAATTGAAAGGAACTTTTGGAGACAAAGTGGAGGAGCCAAGAGGGACGTGATTAGAGATGCTCTAATGGTTCCTGCATTGAGCAAAGGGTTAGGCTTGATGACCTCTAAAAGCCCCTACCACTTGCTTCTCTTCCCTGCTTGCAGCCTCATGGACACAGTCTACTTTGTGATCGTCTTTTCTGTTTCTTAGAGAAGAGCACCGGAAGTGAGGGAGGATCTCTTTCTGGTGGAAAATTAGCGGAAACGCTTGATCAGAATTTGTTGTTTTGTTTTGTTTTTTGCAGGTGAAAAATCTTCATGAACGAAACATCCCTTTCACAGTGACGTTTTGGATCCCAGTAAAACTGAAAGGGACCCCGGTTTGGGATGTGTTCCAAGTCATTCCTTCTGAGGTATGCTATCTATCTTGGATTATCTTGTTGTGGCCTTCTGGTCATTCCACTGAAGAACCCCCTGGCTGGGAAAACATGTGCTGGAGATATTCAGCCTCCATGGATCGGTTGCTGACGATGCAATTTATTGAAGCATTTCACCTTGTGATGTGATTTGGCTCATTTCACCAGACTGTCCATCCTGGGCCATTCTGACTCATTAGCTATGGTTTGGTGAAAGGGTGTTGGAAGAAATGTCCATCTTGTTCAGTTCCAAGTGGGGAGAAAGACACTGGAAACATGGAGGCTGATTGGAAAGCTGGTTGAATGGAGCAGAACCATCAAGCACATGGTCCTGGTGCAGCTGAACACATGGAGTGGAGAGTGTGGGTTATTTATATCTTCTCTGTGCTTTGAACTTGAGCTTCCTGTTCCTGTGGCAAGAGCATGTACTGATATTGGTGGCTGTCCCATGGGGCTATGCAGGGGTCATAGCTAATTTTGTAGGTTATCTGAGTCAAGCTTGGTTGCTTGACGAGGCTTGTTGGCAATTCCTATTGTGGCTGAATAGCTTTGCCCTGAAGGATAATCTCATCATCCTGGACCTGAAGATCTTTTGTTTTGTAGATAGGCTGGCGGGGTCTTTCTTAATGGGCACCAAATATCTCCTGGGGGGCAAGCAGGGAGCTCTGAGTTTCTGTCTCCCTTAAGATTTCCATTTCTCATTTAGGGGAAATATAACATTCTGCCTTTTAAAATGTTTCTCAAAATATTTCAGTCTTTTAGGAGGGATGACTTCCCTCAAGGGGAATCTGTGTGGGTGTTCAGTGCATTTGTAGAAGATGTGGTTTTAGATCAGGTTGAATCGGTACAACTCCTCCACCCTCAACAATGAGAACCAGGTTCCTGCTTTGTTTTAAAGAAATCCTTTGGTTGAGACTCTGCTAAAGACCTGAGGGTCTACAAAACCTAATTGAAGATTCTTCTCCCAGCTTCTGGAACTCATTTGGAAGTACGGTTTGAAGAAGCAAAGGTCTTGCCAGTGGTGGATTGCAGGGGGTATGCCCGGTATGGGCGTACTAGTGCCTGCCGGGAGCATAGGGTACCGTTCCAGTACGGTGCTAAGAGGGACCCCCCTCCCACCCTTCTTACCTGTATTTGAGCTCTTTGGTGCTTCAGCGCATGTGCATGGAGCGTATGGCGCCTGTGCAATGCTCCACCGAGCAGCTGGAGCGTCGCCGGAGGTAAGGATGCATGCGCACACTGCACACATGTGTATACCTGCTGCACACGTTCATGTGGTGGACACCGGACCCTGTTGCACCATACTGGTTGCACCAGGATCCGGAACCCACCACTGGTTCTTACTGAGGAGAAGCAAAAGATGTCACCATTTGTCTTCTGCTCCATGATCCATCCACCTTCTGTTACCAATGGCTGGACCACTCTTTTTCTGCAGCCCGAAGTGGCCACATGTGTCTTGGAGAGAGAAACTTCAGGACCTAAGAATCTTCTGGCAGATGAGGCACCACTACAGTTGGTGAGCATGCTGGTCCTTTTCTTTAGGAAGAAAAGCTTCATTCTGAGAGAAGTTGTGTATATTGATTTATGAGAATTTCCATATGTCTTATTATCTCTGTCTTATACATTGGCAAAAAAAAATACATGCTGGGTGGACACAACCTCGTAGACACCCCCACTCTGTCAAGGACCTTGGAGTACTCATATCTAATGATCTAAGTGCCAGAGCCCACTGTAATAACATTGCCAAAAAGGCAATAAGACTTGTTAACCTAATCTTGCGTAACTTCTTCTCTGGTAATATTGTACTGCTAACCAAAGCATACAAAACATTTGCTAGACCAATTCTTGAGTACAGCTCATCTGTCCAGAACCCACACTGCATATCGGACATTAATACAATTGAGTGAGTCCAGAGATATTTCATGAGAAGAGTCCTCCACTCCTCTGCTCGCAACAGAATACCTTATGACACCAGGCTTGAAATTTTGGCCTTAGACAACTTAGAACTATGCTGCCTTCAGTCTGAGCTAAGTGTAGTACATAAAATTATCTGCTATAATGTCCTACCTATCAATGACTGCTTCAACCACAACAATACATGAGCACACAATAGATAGAAACTTAAGGTTAACTGCTCCATTGATTGCAGAAAATACAACTTCGACAACAATGCCTGGAATGTACTACCTGACTCTGTGGTTTCTTCCCCAAACCCCCCAAAACTTCAACCCCAGACTGTCTACTGTTGACCTCACCTCATTCCTAAGAGGTCTGTAAGGGGCGTGCATAAGCGCACCAATGTGCCTACCTGTCCCTGTCCTAATGTTCTTTTTTATTTGTATCCATTTCATGTATTCAAAATTATGTTTATACATACATGTTATCTAATACACCCTTGACTAAATAAATAAATAAAATATGCTACATAAATAAATATGACAATCCTGAGGCAGGAACTACATAGTTTTGAGGAAATAATCTAATTTATAAAGATAGTTTTGGATTTAATTTTAGACTACTATTGCAGAATTGCAATTTGTCAAGAGTCATTTTGCCCTTGTATGATTCCCCCACTTTGGCCTTATCGTGGCCTTATCTTTTTTATTCTCTCTCCATCCCCCCAGGACTGTTCCATTGCTTCTTGCAAAATCATCCACTGCACGGTTTTGTCACTGAAGATACACGAAAGGCCACTGGAGTTCAGGATCGAAGGAGACATCAATTTCAATTGGACATCCCAGGTACAGAGGCTGCGTTTCTTGAAGTGTGAGATATACACAAAACAGCTCCAGGCCAAGTCTAGAAAAGTCTCATTTATGTATTTATTTATTTGATAGCTGCTCACCTCAACCAAGTGATTCTGGCTTACAATGCTAAAACAATTTAAAAACATTGAAGCAATAAAAGTATCCATAAAATAATAGCAGCCACGATGATTAATCCAATAATAGTAAAGCGAAGTAACGGGGCCCTTAACACATTCTGAGTCCCAGACTGAGATAAACAGCCAAGTCTTTGGGGGGAAATTACCAAATTTTTGTGTGGAAGAGGATTTCCAGTTAAATCTTGCTGCTGCTGCTGCTGCTGCTGCTGCTGCTGCTGCTGCTCCTCCTCCTCCTCCTCCTTCTCCTCCTCCTCTTCCTCTTCCTCTTCCTCTTCCTCTTCCTCTTCCTCTTCCTCTTCCTCTTCCTCTTCCTCTTCCTCTTCTTCTTCTTCTTCTTCTTCTTCTTCTTCTTCTTCCTCTTCCTCCTCCTCCTCCTTTTCCTCTCCTCCTCCTCTTCTTCTTCCTTTTCTTTCTCTTCCTCCTCTTCCTCCTCCTCCTCTTCTTCCTCCTCTTCCTCCTCGCCCTCTTCTTCTTCTGCTGCTGCTGCTGCTTCTGCTTCTTGGTTTTCCTCCTCCTCTTCCTCCCCCTGCCCCTCCTCCTCCTCTTCTTCTTCCTCTTCCTCCTCTTCCTCCTCTTCCTCCTCCTTTTCCTCTCCTCCTCTTCTTCTTCCTCTTCTTTCTCTTCCTCCTCTTCCTCCTCCTCCTCCTCTTCTTCCTCTTCCTCTCCTCCTCCTCTGCCCCTCCTCCTCCTCCTCCTCTTCCTCTCCTTCTCCTCTTCTTCTTCTTCCTCCTCTTCCTCCTCCTCCTCCTCTTCTTTTTCTTTCTCCTTCTCCTCTTTTTCTTCTTCTTCCTCCTCCTCTTCCTCTCCTCCTCCTCGCCCTCTTCTCCTTCTGCTGCTGCTGCTGCTTCTGCTACTTCTGCTGCTTCTGCTTCTTGCTTTTCCTCCTCCTCTTCCTACCCCTGCCACTCCTCCTCCTCTTCTTCTTCCTCTTCTTCCTCTTCTTTCTCTTCCTCCTCTTCCTCCTCCTCCTCTTCTTCCTCTTCCTCTTCCCCTCCTCCTCCTCTTCTTCCTCTTCCTCCTCTTCCTCCTCCTTTTCCTCTCCTCCTCTTCTTCTTCCTCTTCTTTCTCTTCCTCCTCTTCCTCCTCCTCCTCCTCCTCCTCTTCTTCCTCTTCCTCTTCCCCTCCTCCTCCTCTTCTTCTTCTTCCTCCTCTTCCTCTTCCTCTCCTTCTCCTCTTCTTCTTCTTCCTCCTCTTCCTCCTCCTCCTCCTCTTCTTTTTCTTTCTCCTTCTCCTCTTTTTCTTCTTTCTCCTCCTCTTCCTCTCCTCCTCCTCGCCCTCTTCTTCTTCTTCTTCTTCTTCTTCTTCTGCTGCTTCTGCTTCTTGCTTTTCCTCCTCCTCTTCCTCCCCCTGCCCCTCCTCCTCCTCTTCTTCTTCCTCTTCTTCCTCTTCCTCCTCTTCCTCCTCCTTTTCCTCTCCTCCTCTTCTTCTTCCTCTTCTTTCTCTTCCTCCTCTTCCTCCTCCTCCTCCTCTTCTTCCTCTTCCTCTTCCCCTCCTCCTCCTCTTCCCCTCCTCCTCCTCTTCCTCTTCCTCTCCTTCTCCTCTTCTTCTTCTTCCTCCTCTTCCTCCTCCTCCTCCTCTTCTTTTTCTTTCTCCTTCTCCTCTTTTTCTTCTTCTTCCTCCTCCTCTTCCTCTCCTCCTCCTCGCCCTCTTCTCCTTCTGCTGCTGCTGCTGCTTCTGCTACTTCTGCTGCTTCTGCTTCTTGCTTTTCCTCCTCCTCTTCCTCCCCCTGCCCCTCCTCCTCCTCTTCTTCTTCCTCTTCTTCCTCTTCTTTCTCTTCCTCCTCTTCCTCCTCCTCCTCTTCTTCCTCTTCCTCTTCCCCTCCTCCTCCTCTTCTTCTTCTTCCTCCTCTTCCTCCTCCTTTTCCTCTCCTCCTCTTCTTCTTCCTCTTCTTTCTCTTCCTCCTCCTCCTCCTCCTCCTCTTCTTCCTCTTCCTCTTCCCCTCCTCCTCCTCTTCTTCTTCTTCCTCCTCTTCCTCTTCCCCTCCTTCTCCTCCTCTTCTTCTTCCTCCTCTTCCTCCTCCTCCTCCTCTTCTTTTTCTTTCTCCTTCTCCTCTTTTTCTTCTTTCTCCTCCTCTTCCTCTCCTCCTCCTCGCCCTCTTCTTCTTCTTCTTCTTCTTCTTCTGCTGCTGCTGCTTCTGCTTCTTGCTTTTCCTCCTCCGCTTCCTCCCCCTGCCCCTCCTCCTCCTCTTCTTCTTCCTCTTCTTCCTCTTCCTCCTCTTCCTCCTCCTTTTCCTCTCCTCCTCTTCTTCTTCCTCTTCTTTCTCTTCCTCCTCTTCCTCCTCCTCCTCCTCTTCTTCCTCTTCCTCTCCTCCTCCTCTGCCCCTCCTCCTCCTCTTCCTCTTCCTCTCCTTCTCCTCTTCTTCTTCTTCCTCCTCTTCCTCCTCCTCCTCCTCTTCTTTTTCTTTCTCCTTCTCCTCTTTTTCTTCTTCTTCCTCCTCCTCTTCCTCTCCTCCTCCTCGCCCTCTTCTCCTTCTGCTGCTGCTGCTGCTTCTGCTACTTCTGCTGCTTCTGCTTCTTGCTTTTCCTCCTCCTCTTCCTACCCCTGCCACTCCAACTCCTCTTCTTCTTCCTCTTCTTCCTCTTCTTTCTCTTCCTCCTCTTCCTCCTCCTCCTCTTCTTCCTCTTCCCCTCCTCCTCCTCTTCTTCCTCTTCCTCCTCTTCCTCCTCCTTTTCCTCTCCTCCTCTTCTTCTTCCTCTTCTTTCTCTTCCTCCTCTTCCTCCTCCTCCTCCTCCTCCTCTTCTTCCTCTTCCTCTTCCCCTCCTCCTCCTCTTCTTCTTCTTCCTCCTCTTCCTCTTCCTCTCCTTCTCCTCTTCTTCTTCTTCCTCCTCTTCCTCCTCCTCCTCCTCTTCTTTTTCTTTCTCCTTCTCCTCTTTTTCTTCTTTCTCCTCCTCTTCCTCTCCTCCTCCTCGCCCTCTTCTTCTTCTTCTTCTTCTTCTTCTGCTGCTGCTTCTGCTTCTTGCTTTTCCTCCTCCGCTTCCTCCCCCTGCCCCTCCTCCTCCTCTTCTTCTTCCTCTTCTTCCTCTTCCTCCTCTTCCTCCTCCTTTTCCTCTCCTCCTCTTCTTCTTCCTCTTCTTTCTCTTCCTCCTCTTCCTCCTCCTCCTCCTCTTCTTCCTCTTCCTCTTCCCCTCCTCCTCCTCTTCCCCTCCTCCTCCTCTTCCTCTTCCTCTCCTCCTCCTCTTCTTCTTCTTCCTCCTCTTCCTCCTCCTCCTCCTCTTCTTTTTCTTTCTCCTTCTCCTCTTTTTCTTCTTCTTCCTCCTCCTCTTCCTCTCCTCCTCCTCGCCCTCTTCTCCTTCTGCTGCTGCTGCTGCTTCTGCTACTTCTGCTGCTTCTGCTTCTTGCTTTTCCTCCTCCTCTTCCTCCCCCTGCCCCTCCTCCTCCTCTTCTTCTTCCTCTTCTTTCTCTTCCTCCTCTTCCTCCTCCTCCTCCTCCTCCTCTTCTTCCTCTTCCTCTTCCCCTCCTCCTCCTCTTCTTCTTCTTCCTCCTCTTCCTCCTCCTTTTCCTCTCCTCCTCTTCTTCTTCCTCTTCTTTCTCTTCCTCCTCTTCCTCCTCCTCCTCCTCCTCCTCTTCTTCCTCTTCCTCTTCCCCTCCTCCTCCTCTTCTTCTTCTTCCTCCTCTTCCTCTTCCTCTCCTTCTCCTCTTCTTCTTCTTCCTCCTCTTCCTCCTCCTCCTCCTCTTCTTTTTCTTTCTCCTTCTCCTCTTTTTCTTCTTTCTCCTCCTCTTCCTCTCCTCCTCCTCGCCCTCTTCTTCTTCTTCTTCTTCTGCTGCTGCTTCTGCTTCTTGCTTTTCCTCCTCCGCTTCCTCCCCCTGCCCCTCCTCCTCCTCCTCCTCCTCCTCCTCCTCCTCCACAAATAGCCTATCATCTTTCAAAAATAATGAATCTCTCTTCCAGATCCAACAGAAGAAAATCATTTTGGTGAGCTCCGCACAGATTTCTTATAACAACAGAAAATACACACAGCCAGAGGGCTTTCCACAAACTCAGGTAAAGAAGAAGGGGGTGATGTGGGGCATGGACGGGAAGCTGAGCCTCGGACTTTCTTTCCCAACCCTTGGAGAAAAGTGATGCCTGAAGGCTAAAACCGGACCTTGACGCCTGGGTGCCTGGGCTGTCAGACTGTGTCCAACTTCTAAGACAATGTCTTTCCCGCCATTCCCAGGTGCAGACAGTGGTGGAGCGGATCGAGATCTACAACAGCTTCCCTGCTATCATTGGCAGCTCTTTTGGGGGCTTAGTCCTTCTAGCTCTGTCAGCTGCAGCTTTGTATAAGGTGAAGTGGGGAACCTGGGGAGGGAAAGGGTAGAGAATGGAGTTCTTGCAACCCCTCCCAATTAGGTTCTGCAATCACGCCTGCCTGTTCAAAGGATTTCTCATTAAGGGAGTTCATCAACCCTTCTTGGAGATAGGAATCAAATGTCAAGGTGTGGTTTTCATAACCCTCCGAGTCAGGGGTGGGGTTGCTGCCAGCGTTACTAACAGCTCGCTTCGCATGCGCTGTGCACGCGTGCACAGTTGCTTGTAAATAGTTCTGCGCATGCGCAGAATATTAAAAAAGGACAAAAAAAAAACATGCTGGCAGCGGCAACCGGGTAACCGGTTCGGAGGTGTGGCCAGCCTGGGTCGCTGCCGGTTCTGCGACCCAGACCAACATTTCACTACCGGTTCGCCCAAACCATTGCAAACCGGTAGCAAACCACTTCTGCTCTGAGACTTGCCAACTCTCTTAAGCACTAAGGCAGGGTTTCCCAACTTCGGCAACTTTAAGATACGTGGACTTAAACCCCCAGAATTCCAGCAAGATTGGATGGAGAATTCTGGGAGTTAAAGTCTTAAATTTGCCAAAATTGGGAAAATGTGCACTAAAGACTGGTATTCTTGTTTCGCTGGAGGAGAAAATCTCATGTTTGCTTTCTGTTCCTCTTACTCTTACTTCTCTCTAGGTAGGGTTCTTCAAGCGTCAATACAAGCAGATGCTGGAGGAGGCCGGAGCTGATAATGATGCTGTTGACCAACCCTCACAAGATGTACAGTTGTCTCCTCCTAACAATGACACTGTTTCCTAATAAATTTGCTGTCAGAGTTTTTTTGTTGCAGCAGCACATCCAGCAAGCACACACAAGCAAATGAACTTCAGCAGGATTCAATTATATAGGAAACTTATTTATATACAATACAACAGAATTCAGCATACAATATCAGGAACATAGAAGCAATATTCATAGAAGCAAGTCATTACAGAGTAGAGAGATACAGAGGCCCCTATATTGTACAGAGGCTGACAAAGTTACAGAGGCCAAACCAACTTTTATATAAAGTTCAGCAAGTCTAAGCCACGCCCAGACTCCAAATTTTCATATGACCCCAGACAAACAAATGCTATGTTTCAGTTTCCAAACAGTCCCCATTGGCTGACCTGTTGCCATGTCTATTCCAACTGTCCCCATTGGCTGACCTGTTGCCATGTCTATCCAAACAATCCCCATTGGCTGATCTGTTGCCATGTCTATTCCAGTCTATGAATATACTCTGACACTTACGGAATCTTTTCAGATGTTCTGGACTTCTATTTCTTAGCTTTGCTTCTTAGCTTCTCAAAAGTCCATCAATGGATCCATTGATTAGGTTCTCAAAAGTCCATCAGCAGGTCCACTGAGTTGTTCCATAGGAGCAACAGCAGGTCCCAGGTTGGTACACATTCTTTAAGTTAGCAAATTTGAGGGACCTTGATTCAAAAAATGTTGTGATGCATTATTTTTACTAATTGAAGGTGACAGAGAAACAGATACAAGTTTTAGTAGTAGTTGGTATAAGTAATAGCAATGCTCAGAAGTAGGGGATATAGTTGGTAATGCCTGAAAGTAGCCAGTGGGATACACAAAATGTTGTATACATAGTTAAAGCAGTCATGTCTCCCTCCCAAAGTACTAAAAAATTAATTATTTGAAACAAATAAAAATTATTTTAATGTTTGCCATTGCTTTTTTCCAGGGAGCAAAACTACATTGTTCCGCCAGGGGTCAGCAGAACACAGCAGTGGCCTCTTAAGTTAGCAAGCTGCACAGATCAGTCAATTCAGAGCATTAGCTTTATTTTTTTTGCAATCAGCTTGCATTGTGGGAAGCAATCATTTTTGGATTCATGGCGCACAGCACTCTAATTTCCCAGACAACTTTTTGAAACAGTAACACATGGAGGATTTCATTAAGCACCTATGTAACTTTTTAAAAAGGGAGTGAGGGAACACTGTTAAGGTAATATTTGTAATAAGAAAAATAGGGAAAAGCTGACAGAAGCACCTTTTCTTTAAAAAAAAGAAAAGAAAAGAAAACCACTTAGTCAAATTCTGGATGCTGCTATTTTCTGGGAATGATTTGGCCACCAACAAAGCGGTCTTAAGTGAAATGTAAAAATTTTCCCTACCGGTTCTGTGGGCGTGGCTTGGTGGGCATGCTTTTGCGATCATGGGAACTTTAAAAAAAACTTTTCAAAACATTTTTTTACTACCTGTTCGGGCGAACGAGTAGCATTTTTACTACCGGTTCGGGCGAACCTATTCCACCTATTCCCACCTATTCCAAGCAGCTGGCCTGGCTCAACTTTGATCTAACCATATCGCTCCTGACGGGTTTTTACTGGGTATTTTAATTATATTTAATTATCTAGGGGTTTTTAAATACTGTATTTTAATTGTTTTATTTATCAGCCGACCTCCTCCTTGTGTATGTCTCGGTATATGTCTCTGTTATATGTTTGTTTTGTCCACATATTTATTTCATATGTTTCATTGTACGCCGCCCCGAGTCCTTCGGGAGAGGGTGCGGCTAAGAAATAAATATTTATTATTATTATTATTATATAACTGGCACGAACTGGTAGCGTTTCACCCCTGATCTCAATTCTATTGACCCTAAATGTCTCATAGAACATAGAATTATAAGATTGGAAGGTACCTTGGAGGTCTTCTAGTCCAACCCCCTGCCCATGGTAGGAGATCTTATACCATTCATACCACATTCATTGATACCCAGAATTATCAATCCAAATGCTGCCTGCGAAATCAGCCACCTGGAACAGTGTTTCTCAACCTTGGCAGCTTAAAGATATCTAGACTTGAGCTCCCAGAATTCCGCAGCCAGCTGGACTGAGAGCTTTTCAATTTTCCACCCACACAGATAGTCCTGGATTTACGACCGCAATTTAGTTCAACATTTATGTGATTACACGAGACCTTTGTTAAGTGAGTTTTGCCCCATTTGTACAATATTTCTTGTCACGATTGTTAAATGACTCACTGAAGTTGTTAAGTTAGTAATCCAGTTGTTAGGTGAATCTGGTTTTCCCATTGACTTTCTTTGTCGGAAGATCACAAAAGGCAATCACATGACCCGGGGATTCTACATCTGTCATAAATGTGAACCATTTTGTCAATCACCTGAATTTTGATCGCATGACCATGGGGAGGCTGCAAAGGTTATAACTTTGCAAAATGGTCATAAATCACTCTATCCGGTGCCGTTGTAACTTTGAACAGTCACTAAATGACCCGTTGTAAGTGGAGGACTAGCTGTATAAAACTCCAATGAGCACATATCATCAGTCTTTGCTTGCAACAGGCTGCAAATTCACTCATGTTCTACTAGAACATTTTAAGCGCTTACTCTAATAATACCTCCCCTGCTGATCTGTTTTGGAGACTGGACATTCTGCATTTGCTTTCTGCTTGGTTTATAAATAGACCCTGAAATCCACTGTAGGGAAGGGAGGATTGTTAGTTCCCGGGTCTCATGCCTATCTAAGTGAGAAGTTGGCTCTTCGTCCTGGGTTGGGTGATAGCCTTGCGATAGAAGCTCCAAACTGGGTTGGGTTTCTGTCTCAACTTCATTGGCCAAATGGGGTCAGATGGACACAACCGTCAGGCCCAAGGAGGAGGGAGACGTGTGAGTGAAAGAGCAGTTGGAAAGGAAGGCCTTGACCCAGCAAAGACAGTGACCAGCCACAGGGAAGAACTCAAGGTCTCCGTTAGATCTGCTATACAAAAGTCCTTGAGTTTCCAGAATGATTCCCAGGTGGAGAATTGCTCAACAGGTGGCCCAGACAAGGAATTTTGCTACAGCAGCAGCTGGCCATGGAGAAGGATCTAGTGGTAAGTGAACTTAGTAACTACTATTTAGTAGATGACCACTGTTATGTTAACAATAAATCCAACAATGCCTGGGAATAACAGAATCAAGGAAGAAGAATGGAGGGGGGGCAGATAAAATAGAGAGATCTGATATTTAAAGGTACCTTGATACCTGGCTGGAAGTTGAATTTCCCACAAACATCAATCAAAGCGAGATTTGTTTGTTACTTGTGTTGTATCTTGATGTACAACATAATAGTAATAGAAAAATTATGTACCTTTTAGGAACAAATCCCTGTTTCATCAGTGCTTTTCATTTAAGGAGAAACAATACACACTTCTAAACTAATGCTGAAAAATCCTTCATTTTCCTTAGAATTGGTCCATTATGTCCCATAAGAGATTGTCCTCTGCCTCCCAAACTGGTTCCCCTCTCTTCTGCCAACGTTTTACTTAAGCAGAGGTCACTGCCTTTTATTTTATTTAAATGTATTTTAAGATTTAAAGGAGAAAATGAATGACCACATAAAAGAAAAATGAAGAAAACAAGTCTGTCTATTAATTAATCAGCTGCAATCCTGCGATATAAAATAGTTATATTGATAGGTGCCGATAACAGTATTTCCAGTGAAATACATTTTAATTATCTAATCATTGGGCCTTTTTAAGATTAGCTGGAATGTAGCATTGATGACATTGTCTAGCATTTGTCTTCTGAGAAAGCATTTTGGCTTTCAATGTATTGAGTGACCTTGAGAATATCCTGTGCTGGTTTCCTCAGAATCAAAAATGTTAGTGACTTAAAGTTACGCTAGGAGGCTGTTAACCGAATAGAATAACAGAGTTGGAGGGGACTTTGTAGGTTATCTAGTCCAACTCCCACCCAAGTAGGGGACCCTACACCAGTGATGGCTAAGCTAACCTTTTTGCCATCGCGTGACAAAAGCGGGGGGAGTGCAGGTTAGTCATGCGTGGGTGTGCCCACTCCCATAATTCTATGTGCATGACCTGAAGACTGAAGTCAGCTGGCCAGTGCGCACATGAATGCTGGACCTGAGAGAGCAGTGCCTCACGTGCCCTAACAAATGCCTCCGCATGCCACCTATGGCGTGCATGCCGTAGGTTTGCCATCACGGCCCTACACCATTTCTGACAGATAGCAGTCCAGTCCATTGGTTGATTTTTTTTTCACTGTCAAAAATTTTCTCATTTCTAGGTTGAATCTCTCCTTTATCAGTTTCCATCCATTATTCCTTGTCTGTCCTTTAGGTGCTTTATTAAATACCTTGACCTTGATCCTTCTCTTCACTAGACTAGCCATGCCCAGTTCCTGTAGCTGTTCTTCATATGTTTTAGTCTCCAGTCCCCTAATCATCCTGGTTGCTCTTCTCTGCAATTCTTCTAAGAGTCTCAACATCTTTTTTTATAGTGTGGTGACCAAAACTGGGTGCAATATTCTAGGTATGGTCTTACTAGGACTTTATAGAGTGGTATTAGTACCTCACTTGATCTCGATTGTATCCCTCTGTTAATAATGTAACTTAGGATTGCATTGGCTATTTTGGCTGCCTCCTCACCCAGTTGGCTCATATTTAATTAACTGCCCACTAAGACTCCTCTGTTAACCAGAGGAAGCCCAGATCCTATTTTTTAATGCAACTTAGCACCCATCTAGCATCCTCTGCCCTGAGGCCTTGGTTATTTTGTCTTTCCCTTTTGCATATTAGCTAGGTTATGGAAGATCTTGAGCTTCGTGGTGGCACTTCCTTCAGTAGGCATCTGCTGGCTGAATGTGCAGCTGAAAAAGAGAGATCACCCCCATGAACGTCCTGAGTTCATTCCATATCCCCACCTGAGGATTCGGACAAAGGTAAAAAAAAATGTAGCAGGAGAGGGAATCAAAGTGTTTAGGCCTTCTAGCTGTACTTGTGAAGGGCTTCTTCCTTCTGAAGCTAATAGCACAGTCAAGAGTAGATCTTCTCCCATAATGATCCAGTCCTCTAAAATTAGGATGGGGACAATCTTTTGGCCCTAAAGCTTCATCTTCTGAAGCTCTGCTCAAAACGGACCCTATTTTTTTTTTTTATAAAAAAAACCGACAGGAAAAAAGTGCTTTGAAAAGTGAGGAAAAAAAGCTTTCGGTGATCGCGTGGATCAGCTGTGAGCTGCGCAATCGTCAGAAGCTTTAAAAAAAACTTTTTAAAGCATTTTTTCCTGCCGGTTCGCCAAAACTGTCAGGAAAAAAAATGCTTTAAAAAGCAGAAGAAAAGTTTCCAACAATCGTGCAGCTCATAGCTGAACTGTTAGATCCTTGGAAGCTTTTTTTTTTTAATTACCGGTTCACAGAACCAAGGACAATCATTCCTACTGGTTCGGTCGAACTGGGCTGAACTGGGAGGATTTCACCCCTGGTATTAACTGAATAGCCCTTTTATTTTTCTGGGTGATCTGGATTTTTATATACAGGTAATTCTTGATTTACGGTCACAATTTGGCCCAGAATTCCCACTGATAAACAAAGCAGTAGCTAAGTGAGTTTCGCCCCATTTAACCATATTTTTTGCCACAGTTGTTAAGTGAATCATGCAGTCATTAAGCAAATCTGGCTTCCCTCATTGGCTTTGCTTATCGGAAGCCAGTTGGGAAGGTTAGAAATGGTGGTCACATGACCCCAGGACAGTATAACTATCATAAATACATGCCAGGTGCCAAGCACCTGAATTTTGAACTTGTGACCATGGAGATGCTGCAATGGTCATAAGTGTGAAAAACCGATAAGTCACTTTTTTCAGTGCTATGTTAACTTCGAATGGTCACTAGCTGTAATTCTAGGATTACCAGTATTCAGTTGCTTGCTATGTTGTGATGGGTTTTCAGCTGAGGTACTGATATTTAAGCAATTGTTGATAAGGGCAAATAACTATCTATATTAAGATCCAGAGGCAAGGGCAAATTGGTGGGTTTGTGGTACAATGTTCATGAGGGATTATAAAAAAAAAAAAAATCAAGATGGCGCCCATGGCCCACAATTGAAGCCACACCCCCTTGTAGAATATTCATCACATGCATGACATAAATTAAAAAGGGGTGTGACTCCCATCATGGATTCCATCTTAACTTTTCTGACCTCCTCTCCATAGCCTATCCTGATGTGTCTCCCCAGCGAGCTTTCTTTCTGTATTCCCTTTTTCTCTTATTTATTTTAGGCTTATCCGTGGGGTGATGGAAATCACTCTTTCTTTCACAATCCCCACACCAACCCACTACCCACCGGCTACGAAGACGTGGGCAGCCATCACTGAGACCCTATTAACTTCTTCTTCTGCTTACTGGCTTCCTCTCTCTCTTAGTGAGGAGAAAGAGTTATGACTGTTCAACACATATTTGAGACAGGTGTCCGTCTGTCAATAAAACGCATTTCACTGAACACAGAGTATTCATGTTATTTCAAAGGAGTTTGTGGATAGTGCTACCAAATGGCCAGATTTTGAGTACAAAAGAGCACTTATCCAGGTTCTGCTGAAGGAGATGCAAAATCCCTAATTGCTACTGAAAAAATTTGGGCCATTTCGCTTCTGTTTCCATATTCTACAAAGCCCAATTTTACTTAATTCATTTGACCATGAAGGCAGACAAGATAAGGTGTCAGTCTGCTGACCTTCAGATGACTAACAGGAGGGAGGCAAAGTGAGGTTTGCTCATTGTTCTTTTCCAGGGATGGGATTCAAAAATCTTAGCAACTGGTTCTCTGCCTGGTTTGCTGGGTGGCCATGGCCATTATGGGCAGCCTCCTGCACCATAGCAGTGTGTGTGTGTTTTCACCCTCCCCAGGCTCCGGAGGCTTTCCTCAAGCCTCCAGGAGAGCAAAAATGGCCTCCCCCGGGCTCCAAAGGCCCTCCGGAAGTCCTCGGGAGGCCGGAAACGGGTTGTTTCTGGACTTCTGGAACTTCTGGAGGCCCATTTTTTACCCTCCCAAGTTCTGGAGGCTTTCTTCGAGCTTCCAGGAAGATGGAAATGGCCTCCCTTGGGCTCCGGAGACCCTCCGGAGGCTGGAAACGGGCTGATTTCCTGACTTGCAGGAGGCCCATTTTTCACCCTGTCAGAGCCTCCGTGTGGGCCCTGCACTTGCCTGGCATCCAAAACGGGCTACATAGAGACTCCTGGGAGGAAAGGGGAGGATGGGTGGGGCCAGCCAGTCTTTACAATTACCGGTTCAGCGAATCAGATATAAAATTAGCATCCAGTTCACCTGAACCAGTCTGAACCGTCTGAATCCCACCCCTGGTCCTTTCCCAGAGTGAGAAGAAAAAAAAACAGAGGTGTCACTTGCACCAATGAACACAGGCTTTTGACTGCCTGTGCAATTTCTCCTTTCTAGTGTAAGTTTGATTTTGCTCCTCATCAGGACCAAGGGATCAGAACCTAATCCACAATTCTTTCTTTGTTTGTTTATGAAATTTATATGCCGTTTGTCCAACCGTTGAGCGGCGATAGGTCTATTTTCTCCCAAAACACATGCTTACAAAGGAACGTAACCAGTAATATAGTATTTCATTCATTAATTTTCTATGTTCTTCATCCACTGAGAACCTGCAGCTGGGTGATGCTTCTTAATATGACCATACATGTTAAATATCAAAACAGGCATGTTTACTAGCATGATTTATCCTTTTCTTAAACCTCCTTATATATACTGGAAGTTGAGTCATGGCAACTGAATCTGTTGTTGTTGGTTTGAAATGTTTCACTGCTTGTCCAAGTAGTTTCTTTGGTCTAAGCAAGTTGATTGCCTCTACCCCCAACCTCTTGGGCACCAGGGATCGGTTCCATGGAGAGAGGTTTTTCCATGGACCAAAGGGAGTATGGTTTCATGGGCTACCAGCATCCTGCTTTGCTTGGTCACGTGGACTAATTTCTGGCATGCCATGGACCGGTCCCAGTCCCAGGGTTTGAGGACCCCTGGGTTAGGGGAACCTCATAAATCAGGGGCATCAAACCCAATTTCATTGAGGGCTGCGTCAGGGTTGTGCTTGACCTTGGGGGGGATGGGGGGTCATGGCCAGGGTGAGCATGGCCAGTTTGACATCACTCATGTTGGGGGCGCCTGTGGTGGCTCCGGCGGGAATCTATTGTCTCCAGCAGAGGAAGGCGAGACCAGGAAGAGCGCCAAACAATGCCTCCTCCAGCCCTCTGCCAGCAAAAAGAGAGCTCCCGGCCCTCCCGCGCCCCATTTTTGCTGGCAGAGGCCAGTCCTTCACTATTTCCAGGGCAGCCCTGTGGGCCAGATCTAAGCACCCCATGGGCTGAATCAGCCCGCGGGCCTTGAGTTTGACACCCTTGCCATAGACGTTCTCCAGGGAGGTTTCATTTTCTCACCTCATCTGGATAGGTTTGTTGGGTGAGTAGGCAGAGAGTTGTTGGTAAGTAAATGTTACAGGTCCTAAATCCTTTACCTTAAAACATAGATGGGGTTGCCCTAACCAATTTTCTGAGACTACCGCAAACATTTTGAACCAACAAGAACACAACTCCAATTGCCCCGATTCAATTTCAAAACAACTCTACCTGGAATTACTGAAAGTCTTCATCGGCATGCTCCTTAAATGCAGGTAATCTTCAACTTACAACCACAATCTGTTGCTAAGTGAGATAGTTCTTAGGTGAATTTTGCCCCATTTTGTGACCTTTTTTACCACAGTTGTTAAGTGAATCCCTGCAGTTGTTATTTTAGTAACACAGTTGTTAAGTGAATCTGGCTTCCCTGTTGATTTGGTTTGTCAGAAGGTCAGAGAAAAGTGCATGTATTGCAACCATCATAAATATGAGTTGCCAAGTTTCTGGATTTCTGATCATGTAAATATGGGGGATGCTACAACGGTCGTGAGTGTGACGATTTTTATGTCACTTTTTTCAGTGTCACTGATTATCCTTTGGTAGTCCCAATGGTGCTTTTTCAAAAGGCAGCTCGACTTTCTTCATTTTTGCTTAAAGACTTTTTGCTTCTCATCCAAGATAGGTTCCCCCTCGCCCCATGTTCACACTCTGTCAAACACTTAATGTCCTCTCCTCTCCTCTTTTCTCCTCCCTCCCTTCCTCTCCTCTCTGATTTCTATTCTATTCCAATCCATTCCTTTTTTTCTATTCTATTCTATTCCATATTTTCTTTTCTATTCTGTTCTTCTTAATTTCTGATTCATTAGGAACTGAAGTAGCTTCTTGGATGAGAAGTGAAACGACTTCAAGCAAAAACAAAGAAAGCCCAGTTGTATTTTGAAAAAGCAGATTTGGGACAACCATGACCTGGATGATTGAGAATCTCCATAGACATTTATCCTTTGGTAGCATCAGAAGGGGTGCTGGTTTCTGGTGGACTTCCAGCCACCTCATTATCTGCTGCCTCTATCATCTGCTTGTACTGTCTTTTGAAGAATCCAAGCTGGAAGGGAAAAAAAGAGAAGAAAATCCAGTTGAGCATTGAGCAATAATGGTTGCAAATTAGATAGATACCCAGTCAGAAAAGGTGTCCAATCTAGAGGAATTCACAAGCCAATTGGTTCATTCCCAAAGGTGCTTCCTTAGTTTTTTCCTTGAAAACATTTTTACAGATTAACAGAGTTGGAAGGGACCTTGTAAGTCATCTAATTCAACCCTCTGCCCAAGCAGGAGACCCTACACCATTTTTGACAGATGGTAGCCCAGTCTCTTCTTGAAAGCTTCCAGAGATGAAGCTCCCACAACTTCAGAAGGCAATTTCTGTTCCATTGGTTGATTGTTCTCACTGTCAGAATTTTCCCCCCTTATTTCTAGGTTCAATCTCTTCTTGATCCATTTCTATCCATTATTCATTCTCTATCTTTCAGGTGTTTTGGAAAATAGCTTGACTCCCTTCTCTCTGTGGCAGCCCCTCAAATATTGGAATGCTATCATGTCTCCCCTGGTCCTGTTCTTCAGTAGACTAGCCATGCCCAGTTCCTGCATCCAAAAATTGTATAGCCTCCAGTCCCCTATTCATCTTGGTTGCTCTTCTCTGCACTTTTTCTAGAGTCTCAGCATTTTTTTTTATAGTGTGGTGACCAAGACTGGATGCAGTATTCTAGGTGTGGTCTTACTAAGCTTTATAGAGTGATAGTAGTACCTCAATTGATCTTGATTAAATCCCTATGTTAATGCAATTTAGGATTGCATTGGTTTTTTTGGCTGCCCCCTCACACTGTTGGCTCATATTTAATTGATTGTCCACTAAGATTCCAAGATCCCTCTCACAGTCATTCCTATTAAGCCTGGATTCACCCAGTCTACATGTGTTCTTTTGGTTTTTCTTGCCTAAGGGTAAGACTTTACTTTTCTCTACATTGAATTTCAATTTGTTAGATAGGACCCAGTGTTCAAGCCTGTCAAGATCCATCGGGATCTTGAGCCTATCTTCTAGGGCAGTGATGGCGAACCTATGGCACGTGTGCCACAAGTGGCACGCGGAGCCATTTGTCAGGGCACTCGAGGCGCTGCCCTGTCAGCTGGCCAGCGCACATGTGCGCGCTGGCCAGCTGAGTTCACCTTTTTAAAAGCCATTTTTCGCCGTCCCCAGGATAGCACTTCAGAGGCTTTATAGGAGCCAGGGGAGGGCGAAAAGAGCCCCCCCCGGAGGCCCTCCGGAGGCTTCAGGGATCGTCCGGAGGTTTCCCTGAAGCCTTCGGAACGCTTAAAACCACCCTCTGAGCAAACCGGAAGTAACTTCTGGGTTGCTCAGACGGTCGTTTTAAGCGTTCTGAAGGCTTCAGGGACCGTCCGGAGGCTTCCCTGACGCCTTTGGAGCACTTAAAACGACCCTCCGAGCAAACCTATAAAGCCTCTGGAGCCTGGGGAGGGCGAAAAAAGCATGTAAAAAGGGGGGGACGTGTGTTGCGCGCGCATGCGCATTGGGGGGGTCGCGCGTTGCATTATGGGTGCAGCACGCCCACACACAAACCCCCTGCGCTCCCCCCACTAGTGGCACATGAGCCAAAAAGGGTTCGCCATTGCTGTTCTAGGGTGTTGGCTCTTCCTGGCAGCTTTTGTTTGTCATCCAAGAAGCTTCTTCAGTTCTGACAGAATGGTGTGGAATGGAAGGATTGAGGGGAAAGTTTGTTTTCCTAGCTTGTGGGTTGGTTTTCTGAATATTTCATTACCAGGCTAGGTAACATCTTCAGCAGAGTTTATGGGATGTCAATGTTCTTCTGGCACCATAAAACAAATAAATCCTTCCATTCCCCACCACCATTCAGTCAGAACTGAAGAAACCTCTTGTAGGAGAAGCAAAATGTTTTCAAGGGGGAAAAAAATCAAGGAAGCCCACTTTTTTCCTTTTGGAAAAGCACATTTGGTTCAACTATGACTTAGATGATTGAGAACCTCCATAGTCAATTGGTTTATTATAAGACTGAAGGATGGACAATAGTGGAGATCCTTCACAATTAGTAGATTTTTCTCCTCTGTTTCAGACACCTCTCCTCCTTGGTTTTAGCAAAACCTCTTTCGGTTAGAAAAAGCAATAACTTGATATGTTGCCCCATAATATAAAGGTACATGGGAATGGCCTTAGGAGATAGGGAGAAATGTTATGATGCTGCCTGTGCAACAGTTGCATAAGAGATGATATAGCTTGTAGTTGTATAAGGACAAAGGAAGAACTCCGTGCTCCCTATACAATACAATACAATAGTAGAGTTGGAAGGGACCTTGGAGGTCTTCTAGTCCAACCCCCTGCCTAGGCAGGAAATCCTATACCGTTTCAGACAGATGGCTATCCAACATCTTCTTAAAGACTTCCAGTGTTGGGGCATTCACAACTTGTGGAGGGAAGCTGTTCCACTGATTAATTGTGCTAATTGTCAGGAAATTTCTCCTCAAGTTCTAAGTTGCTTCTTTCCTTGATTAGTTTCCACCCATTGCTTCTTGTTCTACCCTCAGTTGCCTTGGAGAATAGTTTGACTCCTTCTTCTTTATGGCAACCTCTGAGATATTGGAACAATGCTATCATGTCTCCCTTAGTCCTTCTTTCTCTTAAGCTAAACATACCCAGTTCCTGCAACCGTTCTTCATATGTTTTAGTCTCCAGTCCCCTAATCCTCTTTCTTGCTCTTCTCTGCACTCTGTCTAGAGTCTCCACATCTTTTTTACATCGTGGCGACCAGAACTGAATGCAGTATTCCAAGTGTGGCCTTACCAAAGTGGTATTAACACTTCACGTGATCTTGATTCTATCCCTCTGTTGAAGCAGCCTAGAACTGTGTTGGCTTTTTTGGCAGCTGCTGCACACTGCTGGCTCATATCTATCTTCTCAGTTTGCAAAAAAGACAGTGGGAGATTTGTACCCAAACTTGCAATCTTCTGCCAATGTAGTCTTACAATAAAGTAGAATTATTTCATCTGCTCATGTTTCCTGTCTCATCTACCTGGGAAGGCTGATGCATAACTAGGATGGAAGCTCCTGTTGAGGATCTTACCAGAAACTTTTGGTAAAGAAAATATATATATGATTATTCATGTAATAACCGCAGCTAGAATTGCATTTGCACAAAGCTGGAAAAGTGAAGAGATTCCTACAGAGGAGAATATGGTAAGGAAAATATCAGAATGTGCAGAAATGAATAGATTAACATTGGCAGTTAAAGAGAAAGAACAAACTAGTTATTATGCGATATGGAAAACATTTTATCGATGGTTAGAGGATAAATATAAAAATTAAATATAAAAGTAGATGAGTAAAATATAGAAAATAGTTAATAGAGTTAAGCGAATTAAGAAGAGGATGTAAAGTATCAGATATTTAATGTGTTGGTATTAAGCTAAGAATAGATTAAATAATGAATATGATTTTAAATGTTAATTGTAATTGCACAAGCAATTGCACCCAGATGACACATTGTTTAATGGAAGATAGATTATTTGTACTAAAATTAAATTTAAAAATTTGAAGAAAAAAACCTAGGATGGAAGCTGATTATTGAAATGTTCGTTGTAGGCCATTTTTTCTCTCAAGGCTTACCTTATACAGACCCGCAATAATCAAAACAAGGAGTACCAGACCACCCACAGTGCTGCCAATAATGATGGGCAGGTAGTTGTAGGGCTCCAGGAACTCCACTGTGGTCTCGGCCTAGAAGAGGGGAAGGACTGGATCATACAAAGGAAGCCAAAATTCTTTCATCACAGCTTCCTCCCTCCGAACCCACCATCATGTATCTTCCAAGGGAGACAGAAGTTCTGATTACAATATTTACTGTAATTATACACTGGTGGGTTTTGGCCAGTACGGCCTGGTACAGCCATACCCATAGAAGCCAGTAGTAGCTGACAGCGTACAGGTACGGTGGCCAGTTTGGCCCACTTGCCCGCACACATTCTATATCCGTTTTTAAAGCAACTGGCCAATTACGCATGCGCGCACAGCGTACAGCACCTGTGCGACCTCTGACAAGCAGCTGGGTGTTGCAGGGGCAGTGGAGTGTGCATGCATGCGTGCACAGCGCATGTGCACAAACAGAATGCCCGGCCTCGTGAGCAGCATATCGGTAGTGACGGGGACAGGGACCCACCACTGAGTTATACCTTGAAGGAGAGGAACCATTACCTGGACCCGCACGAATCCTTCTTTCTGCTTGTATTTGCTCTCGTCGTAGGAAACTTGGGCGGAGCTTCTTAAAGTCACCTTCTTCTGCTGGGTCTGAAAGAAGACATGGACAATCTCAGAGGTGGCAAAGCTGGTTGCTTGAAAGGTTGCACCAAGAGAAGGAAGCGTAAGAGTTACAGGTAGTCCTTGACTTCCGACCACCACTGAGCCCGAAATTTCTGTTGCTAAGCGAGACATTTGTTAAGTGACTTTTGCCCATTTTACGACCTTTCTTGCCACACTCCTTAAGTGAATCACTGCAGTTGTTAAATCAGCAACATGGTTGTTAAGTGAATCTGGCTTCCCTGTTGACACTGCTGGTCAGACTGTTGCAAAAGGGATCGCCTGACCCTGGGACACTGCCACTGTCATAAATATGAGCAGTGGTGGGTTCCTACCGGTTTGGACCGGTTCAGCCGAACTGGTAGTGGTTTGGCGGCCTGGGTCACTAGAACTGGCAGCAACCCAGGCCTGCCACACCCCCAAACTGGTTCTCCATAGGTGCCGCCATCTTGTTTTTCACTTCTGCGCATGCGCAGAACAATTTGTATTGCACTGTGCATGCGCACACATCGCACATCAAATGCATACATGCACAGTGCACCTACGAGCAAACCAGCAGTAGTGCCTGCTGGAACCCATCCCTGAATATGAGTCAGTTGCCAAGTGTCTGAATTTGGATCACATGACCATGGGGATGATGCAATGGTCATAGGTGTAAAAGAAATGGTCATCACTCACTTTTCTCAGTGCTGTTGTAACTTTGAACAGTCACTAAACAAACTGTCGTAAGTTGAGGACTATTTGTACTGGTGTTAATGGAAATGTTATTCGTGGACACAGACATGCCAGTGGCCATTGGCCTATCTTCATTGCCAAATCCCACCCAGCAACAAAATATACATGAAAGAATCTTATGAATTATCATTTTTTGAAGGTGATAATAACTGTGGGACAGCTTCCACCATTGTATATTACAGAGCTATTCCATATGCAGGGGCTTTTGGCCTGAAATCAGCATTATGCTCCTACGTGTGATGTCTTCCTTGGACGACTCCTCAGATTCTTCCTCAGCAGTCAGTCAAGGGAGGATGAACTCATTCCTGGCACATCAGTAAGTGATTTAATTAATGACTCTGAACAGCCAGCCGAAAGAGCTCTACAGGGGGCTTCATCTGGGGACAGTTTACAGAGGCGGATGGTCAGTGAAGAGGATGAGGAGGAGCTGCCTTTCATGGTGGATCCGAGAGCACACAGGCAGAGAAAAGACAAGAGCAATGGAGATCTGACAGATTACTGGGGAGGAGGCTCCAGATCTTGATGGACTGCACTGAAAGGCTGTTTATCATAGGAGGCAGAGGGAGGCGTTGCTGGGAACAACATGTTGGGTTTATGGCTGTGTATGTTTATTCCTTGTGCTTCCTGCTTGACTTTGTGCCTTGGAGACTCTGAACTTTTCTTGCTGAGCAAGCTCTTGTGGATGTACTATCAGTTTTGCCAGGTTGGTGAACTTACTTGCTGGAACAAGTTTCTATTGTTTTATGAACTATTGACCATTGCCTTGTGGACTAACTCATGCTTGTGGCTGGCTTTATTTGGGACAGTTCTGAGGCTGGTTAAAGGAAACTGCTGCGGAACATTAATAAACTCTCTAAACCACACTTATGTACGTGTGTGTGTGTGTGTGTGTGTGTGTGTGTATGTATGTGTGTGTGTGTAGGGAAGCACACTATGTTCCTATTATGTTTTAGCACTTCTGTTGGTCCCCACAATCTAAGATGAAGAACGGTTGGTTCAGCAGTTTCTCAACAGGAAAGACAATTTTGCAAGATTTCTTCTGGAGCCGAGAAATAGACAATTTCCCACTAGCTTTGTCCTAACTCCCAGCTTCCCAAGACTTGAAGTGAAGGTATTGTGGTGTCTTCACTCCATCCTTCCTTATTGCTTTGATGGTAGGCATTACCACTTCCATGTTGTTTTTATCTCTTTTTTGCCTCCCCACAAATAGTCAACATAATGAAGGAAAAATGAAGATGACCTAAAATCCATCTGCGTTTTTGTATCATGGGCTAGAGAGAGGCAGCACTGATCAATCAATGGAAAGATGAAGTCCACAGGAGACTGAGAACCAAGAAACACTTGTGTTTATCTATAATGGGCCAGATCGAGGTCAACTCTGTATGCAAAATTAAGGAATACATATGATGGTGAAGCCAACGCATATGTGGAAATACCCTTATAGCAAACATACCCTAAAATCAGGGGTGGGCTGTTGGGGGTTTGCAGGGGTTCGGGGGAACCTCTAGCTAAGATTCTGTGCAGTTCAGAGAACCCCCAAATCCCACTCGTGGCTGGCCATGCCCACCCCTCCCCTCCCCTCCCGGGAGTCCCCATATGGCCCGTTTTGGATGCAGGTAAGTGCAGGGCCCATACGGAGGCTTGGGGAGGGTGAAAAATGTGCCTACTGGAAGTTCAGGAAGGGCCAGAGGGTCTCTGGAGCCTGGGGGGCTGTTTTTGCCCTCCCAGAGGCTCGAGGAAAGCCTCCGGAGCCTGGGGAGGGAAACACAGACACCCCACCGTGGTGCAGAAGGCCAACAAGGCCATGGCCACCATGGCCACGCCCACCCAGCAACCAGGCAGAGAACCCCTTGCTAAAATGTTTGAAGCCCACCCCTGCTTAAAATGTAAAATGCTTTTCCATATGTGTGATGGAGTATTATTATGAAATCACAAAAGGCATTTTCCTGTCCTGCTTTGTAACCCAATAAAGCCTCAGCAGATGCCTCCATACCTGTGAAAGCCACTTTAAGCCAATGTCCCCCTTGATCTTGAACACAACAGGTTGATGGCGCTCCAAGGATGGAACGTTGCAAGTGATTGTTTTACAGGTGGCTACAGAGCAGTTCTGGAAGACACAGAAGAACATTGTCAAGTCTGATTGTAGGATAGTTGAGACGGTGTACAGATTTCCTGTGACCATATGGGCAGTCCATGAGGTCACCCCAGGGCTGTTTTAGTACATGGGCCTGATGGGCACTTGCCCGTGGGCCCCATGAGCATAGGGGACCCCAACCTAATCTGTGTATGTTAACCCTTCAATGCACCTTGTATCATATAAATACAGCAACATATTTATTACATTCAACTGCATTTTTTAATTACCATATTTTTCAGAGTATAAGACGCTCCGGAGTATAAGACACACCTTAGTTTTGGGGGAGGAAAATAAGAAGAAAAAAAATTCTGCCTCTGCCTACAAGCATCCATGGTATTCAGCTGACACATGGTAACAAGGTCAGCCAATGAATAGGCATACAACTAAGTCAGCCAATGAGGGCTATTTGGACTCTGAAATTTGCTGTGTGAGCAAGAAGGAGACAGGAAGGAGCCTGACTTAGCCGAGAACTGAAAGTGAAACTGCTTGTGTTTTGTTTGTATTTACTGCTACCTTTTGGTAATGTATTGCATATTATTATTATTTTGAATCCTGCTGAATCAGTTACTATGCTTTCTGAATGTGATTGCTGCTGAAAACTCTAACCAGCCAGGTCAATGTCAGCACTTATTGCAGCCAGATTCAGCACAGCTGATTGGCCGGTGGATCGGACAGCCGGAATACCCCCAATCAGCTGATCCAGGCTGCAGGGATTGCCACAGACCATCACTATCTCTATGCCTCACATTTTTTGGCCTCTGTTGGTGGAGGGTTACATTCGGTGTATAAGACACACCCAAATTTTCACCCTCTTTTGGGGGGAGAAAAAGGTGCATCTTATACTCCAAAAAATACGGTAATACTAACATGCAAATATATGTTTAATTTTATCAACCATTTACATTTTTATTCCTGTGAGTAGTTGTCGTAGGGTCTGCAGTACACTTTTTTGCCCGGGGGCCCATAATGCTGTTAAGACGGCCTGAACTCACCAAAACAGGTTGCTTGCTTAGTTGCTTCACAAACTCCTTGGATCCTGGAGTGATTTTTCCAGGCGCACAAATGATCTGGGGGAACTGATGGACAAAAGAAAGGAACACTCTGAAAGTCAGTAGGAATTATAAGTGCCCTATTTCTGAGCTTGAAGAATAAGTCACGGGAGACCTTTAATCTTACATTGTTTATCTTTTCAACACTGAACCCTTTAGAGCTGGGGTAATTTTCCCAAGGAGCCACATGAGAAACTGGAACTGTTGTGAAGGGCTGAACCAATAGGCTGAACTTAATTCTGCTCAATATTAATTTGATCACTTTATAAAAAGAGGTGGGTTATACTGTGTTTCCCCAAAAATAAGACAGGGACTTGGTTTTTTTTTTTGACCCCTGAAATAAGCACTTGGCCTTATTTTTGGGGAGGTCTTATTATTTCTGAGGTGCAGGAGGTGGCGAGCGTGGTCACCTCAGGCCTGCTGCTATGTTGCAATAGTTTCAAGGAGGGCTTATTTTGGGGGGAGGCCTTATTTTAGTACACGCACTCAAAAGCCCGATTGGGTTTATCATCCAGGGAAGTCTTATTTTCAGGAAACAGGTTGTGGTTTTGATTAGGCGCAACAAATTTACATTTGATTTCTAATTTCCAATTGACCTCATGCAGGCCGGACAGGGACATCCAAAGGACTGGGTGTGATCCAGGGGCTGTAAATGCCCAGATCTTAGTTAAGTGGGGATATTGAATCAATGTATAGAGCGCACCTAGTAGGTATTTTACACAAGCCTCTTAATTACACTGAGAAATGATGAAGGGAGGGAACAAAATCCTTGCTTGAAAGTATCTCTCCTATTTTGATTATGATGGTAAGTTAAGATTTCTGAAGAATAATTCTCTTCTGGGATCAGAACAATCAACCGGCTAATTTATCGATTTATTTCCAGGAATGTCCATTTGGATACTGCTGGGGAGCTGGCAAGGATTGACTAGACCAATGATGGCGAACCTATGCCACGCATGCCAGAGGTGGCACACAGAGATCTCTCTGTAGGCATACGTGCAATCACTAGCTGTTCTTCTGGCTTCTGGCATGTGCATGCATCCTAGACAGCTGGTCCTCGTGCATGCCGGAGTGCCGGAAACCCGAAGACCAGCTAGCCAGTGTACATGCATACCAGCCACCTGGTCTTCGGATTTCTGGTGCTCTGGAGTGCATGTTCCAGTTTGGGTACTTGGTGCTGAAAAGATTTGCTATCCTTTATATCTGTTCAATTCATACCCACCTATTAATATCTATTTGGCCAAAAGCATTCAAATAACCTGGATGCCTTTGGACAAATAAGCATCAAAATAAGATTTCAGATATGCCTAAACCCCCCTTCATGCTTTTCCTCCATTTAACTTGAATTCTCCACTCAACCTTTTATTGTGCAATCTGGTAATTAGTGGATGGATTTCTCACTGTACAACTTTGCTGCATCAGTATTATCTTAGTGTCAATCATCCAGGGGAAGCACTTATATTCTCATCTACACAGCTCCAGGGGAAATATACCTCTTTAGGGACGTCCAAGACTGCGTTCCAAATCTGAATTTCATTCAGCGACACAGGAATATGAAATGTTACTGAAACAGAAGCATTTCGATGATACGTGTTCTTCAGCTAAATTGGGAGAAAACTCTGCGTAAGAAAATGCATAGACTTCCAGCAATCTTAGCACAGGTCAATACTTTGCTTTTATAGGGATGGGTCCCCCATGTAATCTAGACATGGGAACTACAATTGTGCACTTAAAAGTCTTTATTCGTGTTTCCATGATTCCACCCCCCCCCCAGTACAGGTAGTCCTTGACTTATGACCACAACCGAGCCCAAAATTTCCGTGGCTGAGACAGTTGTTAAATGAATTTTCTCCCATTTTACTATCTTTCTTGTTACAGTTGTTAAGTGAATTACTGCAGTTGTTAAGTTAGTAATACAGTTGTTAAGTGAATCTGGCTTCCGCATTGCCTTTGCTTGTCAGAGGATCACAAAAGGGGATCACATCAGAGGTGGTATTCAGCCGGTTCGCACCGGTTCGCACCGGTTCGCCTGAACCGGTGGCGGAAATTTTGCCAGTTCAGTGAACTGGTAGTGATGGCCGGCTGGCCACACCCCCAAACTGGGCCTCCTGTCACTGGTTGCTCACCCTGCCTGCTCAGTTGCCCCTCGCTCACCCTGATGCTTTACATACCGGTTCTCAAAGAGGCAGCAGCTGGTCGCAAGCCGCTAAAACGTCCTTCAGTTGGTGAAAAAGCTGCTGCCGTAGCCGCCATGTTCTTTGTGTATGCGATTCCCGTTATCTTTTTTTAATTTTTTTTTATTGGTTTTAAAACATTTATGCGGAAAAGGTAAAAAGGTACACAGAAAATTTTGATAGCTCCCATGCTAGTAGTAGAAATTCCTCCAAATCTCACAATTTTACAAGTTTAAAAATAACATATAAAAGATAAGCATAAACAGAATTCTTGCTTTATATCAACCATGTGTTCAATCATCTCTTTCTTTGTCACTTTCTAGTATATCAACAATTACAATAATATTTCAAAGACATTTATTTTTGTGACGTGAGTCTTTCGATTCCCATTATCTTGCAAGTCCAAGTGGCTTGCAAGGCAATGGGATACGCATGCACAAAGAACATGGTGGCGACGGCAGCAGCTTTTTCGCGGAGTGGAGGACTTTTCAGGGCCTGTGGCCAGCCACCTCCTCTTTGAGAACTGCTTTGCAAAGTGACTCTCAAAGAGGCAGCAGCTGGAAGGCTTCTTTCCCAGCCAGCCACTTCCCAGCAGCAGCCGCTGGCTGGGGGCCACTGAAAACTCCCGTCAACTTGCCTTCCAGACTCTGAACCACCCGCCACAGAAGGTAAGCAACCCAAGAGGTGGGGGGGGAGAGGGGAAATGGGGGTGACGGGCGAAGGGGGGAAGGTAGATAGCGAAAAATCCTAAAAATTTTCTTACCTTTTCCTGTGTGCGTGGCTAGGTGGGGGACCATGTCATTGAGTGGGCGTGAGTGTGAGTGATGTCAAGTTGGCCATACCCACTCAGTCACATGCCCCCCCCCCCCCCCCCGTAGCCAGGCCCACCGAACCAGTGGTGAAATTTTTTGGATCTCACCACTGGCTCATATAATCTTGGGACATTGCAACCATCATAAATACATGTCAGTTGTCAAGGGTCTGAATTATGACCGTGTGATCATTTGCAATGGTGGGAAAAGGTCATAAGTCACTTTTTAGTGCCATTGTAAACTTGAATGCTCACTAAATGAACTATTGTAAGTTGAGAACTATCTATACAGGTTATTCTGGTCTCTGGGATCAGGGAGGAGGGCTTTCTGGGTGCCTGGTCCGAGGCACCCTTGCTCCCTCCAGGATGCTCCATTCCAGCCTTGCTTGGCATAGTGGCTTTCCCACCCTCCCCCGTTTGTAAAAAATGGAGGGAATGAGTGAGGCTTGGCAGGCAGCCTTGTTTGGGGCTGGGCTTATTGCCCAACTTGTCCTTACCAGATGTTCTGCAGAGATAATAAAGGAGAATATTTCTAGCTCAAGGTTGAAATGAGGGGTCCTTGGGGTTCTCTGAGCTTGCTTGTTTTCTTGCAGACATTTTATTACCCTAACTAGGTAACATCATCAGTGCTAGTAAAGAGTGGTGTTCACTGTCAGTTTATATGCTGGTGTCTTGTCTGTCTGGGTGGGAGAAGTCTTAGAGGTCCTTTGGTTGGGCTGTTTACTCATGGCTCTTTGGCAGTTTCTTGTTTGGAGTGTTGCTTACTTGATTGTTGGTCTAAAGTTGACCTTGGAGTTAATCTATGCTGAGCATTCATCGGGTGCATGGGTGCACAAAGCGTGCGATCACCGAACTGGTTGTTAAACTGGTAGGATCCCACCATTGGAGAGCACTCAGTGGTGGAAAAAACTCTCTAAAAAACTGGTAAGTGGCAATTTCTGAGTATTGGACAGACTAACAGAGTTGGAAAGGACTTTGGACTCTTGGAGTCTTCTAGTCCAACCCCCTGCTCAAGCAAGAGACCCTATACCATTCTGGACAAATGGCTGCCAAATCTCTTCTTAAAAACGTCCATTGATGAAACACCCACAAGTTCTGTAGGCAAACTTTCCATTGCTTAGTTGTATTTACTGTCAGGAAATCTCTCCATAGTTCGAGATACCTTTTCCTTCTTGCAAATGCTTCTCAAAGCATCCATCGCTATGTAAACTTGCTCCATTCTAAAGAAACACTTTCTCCATCTTAACAAATAGGCCTCTCTCTATTCTTAGTTCTTGGCCACAAAGCAAACCACATCCTTTTCACCTCGTATCGATGTTCCACGGTCCGAGTTTCAGCTTCCTGTCCGGCAGAAAAATTAACATACTTGGTTGATTCATCCAAGCTGGAAAAACACAATGAAAGATTAAGAAAAAAAAAATATTAGGCAATTGACTAGAATTTTGAGTTAATGAAGATTACAGAACACGATAAAAGATCAAGAAAAAAATATATATTATGCAATTGACCAGAATTTTGAATTAATGAAAATTACAGAACACGATAAAAGATTAAGAAAAAAATATATTATGCAATTGACCAGAATTTTGAGCTAATGAAGATTACAGAACACGATAAAAGATTAAGAAAAAAATATATTATGCAATTGACCAGAATTTTGAGTTAATGAAGATTACAGAACACGATAAAAGATTAAGAAAAAATATATATTATGCAATTGACCAGAATTTTGAGTTAATGAAGATCCTTCCATTCATTCTTTAGCAATGTAAACCAAGAAAAATGGGTGGCTGTGAAACGATCTAACACTTCACAGCAACTTCTTGAGAGATGGTTGAGTAGGGGGAGGCCTTCTTCTCAAATGCTTGCAGCCACTTACCTATTGATGAAAACGTAGATTGCATACTTGACGGGCAGCTCCATTTGATGAAACATGTCCTTCGTGACAGCAACATTATTTTCACTGTAGGGATACAAGGAAAAATGGGCAGAGCTGCACCTCTCTTCATTACAGCTACTAAATGCTGTGCTGTTCCCTCCCCCCCCCCCAATCACATCACATTCAGTATCATCTGATATCAAAGCGAGAAACTCGTTATCAATGAAGCTGAATTTATTTAAGGAACATTTTGCACAACCGGATGTTCCCAGTTGTTGCTATATTTAAAGCCAGATGCATTGAGGTCAAAGGGATTTATGTTAGTCATGGCAATGGATAGGGGTCAGCAACCCGCAGCTCTGGAGCCTCATGTGGCTCTTTCATCCCTCTGCTGCAGCTTCGTGTTGCTGGTCGGTGCCACAATTTTGAGAGGAGCTTCCAGTTTGGGTGGGGGAGAAGCACAGTGTGCCAGGAGAAGACTCTATGGTAAGGGGTGGGTTTTTCAGTCACCTCCACAAATTGATAGGGCTTTCGGTTAGGACAGATAGAGGAAAAAGGATGCCGCACTAGGAAGAGACTCTATGGTGGGGGAACCGAACTTCCGGTCAGCTCCAGAATTGAACAGGGGGCTTCTGGTTAGGACTGTTGCTCCTGTTGTTTTCTTTTCTGTGGGAAACACGTCCAAATGGCTCTTTGGGTGTTTAAGTTTGCCGACTCCTAGCCATGGAGATTGCTGCCATAGGTTGGGTATAGCTCAGTGGTCATCAACTGGTGATCCATGAACCTCTGGTGGTCCATGAGAAAATTTTGATGGTCCGCAGAAAAATTATTTGTATTTTTAAATATTGCACTAAATACTAGACATCTTTTTAAAAAATTCATGTTAGTGGTCTGTGGGATTTAAAACTATGAATTTAGTGGTCCCCTGAGGTCTGAAAGTTGGTGACTCCTGGTTTAGATGATTTTAAAAAGAGGATTAATAGGCTGATGGAGGACCAGGGTCTCAAGAGCTATTAGTACAGGTAGTCCTCAACTTACAACAGTCACATTTAGTGACTGACCAAAGTTACAACAGCACTGAATTTTTTTTTTCACACAACCTTCACAGCCTCCCTATGATTATGTGGTCAAAATACAGATTCTATGATAATATATATATATATGTATATTGATTTTGAATGTTTTTAGTGTTTTAAACTGTTCTAAGAATTTTGATTGTAGCACAAGTAGTCTTTGACTTACAGCAGTTCATTTAGTGACCATTTGAAGTTACAATGGCACTGAAAAAAGCAACTTATGACCGTTTTCACACTTACGACCGTTGCAGCATCGTCATGGCCATATGATCAAAATTCAGACACTTGGCAATTGACTCACATTTATGATGGTTGCATAAATGTACATGATGTGCATTTATGATTGTACATGTTCAATGTACAACCATTATGTAATCGTCTTTGTGACCTTCTGACAAGCAAAGTCAACGGGGAAGCCATTTAACCACGATGCTAGATTATCAACTGCAATGATTCACTTAACAACAGTGGCAAGAAAGGTCATAAAATGGGGCAAAATTCCCTTAACGAATCTCTCACTTAACAACAGAAATTATGGTTGTACGTTGAGGACTACCTGTGTTGATGGCCATTGACCTTCTGAATTATAGGCAGCAAGTCCTAAATCTGGGTTGATAGCAAATGACAATGGAGAGGAAATTCAGTTTTCAGTCTAGGTTATGAACTTTCTAAATATATTCACTTGATTACTGTGCGACATAAAATATTGAACTAGATTAATTTATGCTGTGAATCCATCAAGGCTCCTCTTATGAACTTGGTATGTTTGATAATGTGACACAATTAGTGGACCAGAGGAATGCCATTGATACAGTTTACTTGGACTTCAGTAAGGCTTTTGATAAGGTAGACCATAACCTACTACTAGATAAAGTAGAAGAATGTGGGTTAGACAGCATCACCACCAGATGGATTCGTAACTGGCTGACCAACCGCACTCAACGTGTAGTCCTCAATGGAACTGCATCTACATGGAGGAAAGTATGCAGTGGAGTACCCCAAGGCTCTGTTTTAGGCCCAATACTCTGCAACATCTTCATCAATGATTTGGCTGAGGGAATAAATGGGGAACTCATCAAATTTGCAGATGACACCAAGCTGGCAGGAATAGCCAATACTCCAGAAGATAGGCTTAAGATACAGAAGGATCTTGACAAACTTGAACATTGGGTATTATCTAATAAAATGAAATTCAATGGTGAAAAGAGTAAGGTTCTACATTTAGGCAACAAAAACGGAATGCACAGGTACAGTATAGGTGATACCTTGCTCAGTAGTAGTAACTGTGAAAGGGATCTTGGAGTCCTAGTGGACAACCATTTAAATATGAGCCAGCAGTGTGCAGCAGCTGCCAAGAAAGCCAACACAGTTCTAGGCTGCATCAACAGAGGGATAGAATCAAGATCACGTGATGTGTTAATACCACTTTATAATGCCTTGGTAAGGCCACACTTGGAATACTGCATTCAGTTCTGGTTGCCACAATGTAAAAAAGATGTGGAGACTCTAGAAAGAGTGCAGAGAAGAGCAACAAAGATGATTAGGGGACTGGAGACTAAAACATATGAAGAACGGTTGCAGGAACTGGGTATGTCTAGCTTAAGAGAAAGAAGGACTAGGGGAGACATGATAGCATTGTTCCAATATCTCAGGGGTTGCCACAAAGAAGAGGGAGTCAAGCTATCCTCCAAAGCACCTGAGGGTAGGACAAGAAGCAATGGGTGGAAACTAATCAAGGAGAGAAGCAACTTAGAACCGAGGAGAAACTTCCTGACAGTTAGAACAATTAATCAGTGGAACAGCTTGCCTCCAGAAGTTGTGAATGCCCCAACACTGGAAATCTTTAAGAAGATGTTGGATAGCCATCTGTCTGAAATGGTATATGGTTTCCTGCCTAGGCAGGGGGTTGGACTAGAAGCTCTCCAAGGTCCCTTCCAACTCTGCTATTGTATTGTATTGTATTGTATGTACTGATGCTATTGTTATTATGCTTTGTGGAGCACAACACTTGTGGGATGACTCGAGAAAGTGCTGTAAATTGCTAGTGGAAAAACAGCAGTAGACATCATGATGGCTAATCTGATTTACATAGGAGAATGTTTGCAAGAGCCGTAGTGGCCCAGTGGTTAGAGTGCAATACTGCAGGCTACTTCTGCAGACCGCCGGCTGCCTGCAATTTGGCAGTTCGAACCTCACAAGGCTCAAGATTGACTCAGCCTTCCATCCTTTCCAAGGTTGGTAAAATGAGGGCCCAGATTGTTGGAGGCAATAGGCTGACTCTGTAAACTACTTTGAGAGGGCTGTAAAGAATTGTGAAGCAGTATATATGTCTAAGTGCCATTGCTATTGCTATTTTAGTCCTGGGAAGTTTTACCTGGCAGCTCTGGCACTGATCTGCACCGTACTTCCTAGATTTGCATCTTGGGAAACGAAAAAGCTGACAATGAAGATCACCTGGACAGAAGGAGGCACAAAAGAAGGAGAGGGATCCTTAAAGCAGAGCTGCATTATACCATTTTTTTCCTGACTATAAGATGCCCTTTTTTATCTCCCAAAAGGGAGTGAACAAGGCGGTGAAAATATCTGTGCGTCTTATAGACCGAATACTGCCAAAGCCCCGCCCACCCTCCCGGCCATTTTTTGGCCTCTCCCCCCCCCCCCCAAAAAAAAAAACAGGCCGAAAAAGCCTCAAAAATGGCCCCAAAAGTCTCAAAAACAGGCTGAAAAAAGCCTCAAAAACAGGCCAAAAGAAAAGCCTCAAAATGGGTAGAAAAAAAGGCTGGAAAAGGGCTGGAAAAAGGCCCCAAAAAGGTTCACAAATGGGGCACACAAAGGCCAAAAACCTTTTGTTGTTTTACTCTTGTAAATGAAGGTGTTTCTTATAGTTAGGTGCATCTTAAAATCCAAAGAATACGGTACATTCAATCCAGTTTTATACTTCATTAATATACAGAAAGTTTGGCCACGAGAAATCGGACGTTTCTCAGCCATTGTCCCAGCTCTGTCAAAGAGCTACAATCCCTAGAAATTCAGGAGGTGGGACATGGGAGTGACCTTTCTGTAACAGAAATTTTAGAGTCAAATTTGTACACAATTATTTATTGCGAAGTAATTCTTTGAACTCCCAGCTAGATCAGGAGCAAGACATGCTATCTTAATACTATTTTGTGATTTTTGAGAACAAGCTATGGACATTCTCACAAAATAGCTATTATGGGCTCTTTTTATAGGGAATGGAGATTCTCAGTCATTCAGGTCATGGTTGTCCCAAAGGTGTTGTTGTTTTTCAAAAGGCAACTGGACTTTGTTTCTTCCTTGAAGACATTTTGTTTGTCTCGTGGCCCAAGATGGACGAGGAGATAACTACTTGGGTCAGCCGTTGCACACCCCGCCAACTCTCCCCCCTGCCACTCTAGCTGTTCCCATTGGAGACTGGGAGGTTCCTAGAGGACCCTGGTCTAGGGTCCATTTGGATTTTGCAGACCCCTTTCATGGTCAGAATTTCCTGGTGGTCGTGGACGCCTACTCCCGTTGGGTGGGACTCCTGTTCATGGCATCTACCACTGTGGAGTCCACCATATGGGCATTGCGGCGGGTTCGCCACGCATGGGTTGCCAGACACAGTCGTGACCGACAACGGTCCTCAATTCACTGCCGTGGCCTTCCAGGATTTCCTGACAGGGCAAGGGATCCGCCACGCCCCAACGGCCCCCTACCATCCTGCTTGCAATGGCTGAGCGGAACGAGCAGTCCGCTCAGCCAAAGAAGCGTTGGGGCGCATGGACCGGGGAGATTGGCCAGACAAGGTGGTGGCTTATCTCCTCAGCCAACACTCCACCCCATGTCCCCTGTCCAACAAAAGCCCCGCGGAGCTGCTGATGGGCCGCTGTTTGCGAACCACCCTAGACAGGCTGCACCCTCTTTATAATGCCATGCAGCCTCGCGAACTGGGAGTGCCTCCATGCCTCTTTGGGGAGGGGGACCTGGTCTTTGCCAGGAGTTTCTCAGGGGATCCAAGGTGGGTGCCTGCCACCATCACCAAAGTAACTGGTCCCTGTTCTTATAGGGTCGGACTTCCCGATGGCAGCGAGTGGCAGCATCATGTGAATCAACTAAGGTGCCGCTTACCCACCGAGGCCTTCTTCCAATCAGGCCTCTCCTGCCCGGCCACCTCCTGGCAGCCTGCCCAGCAGCTCCTCAATCCGTCGCGACACCGTTTCCGCATCAACCCACCAAGGCCTTCTACCAATCAGGCCTCTCCTGCCTGGCCACCACCTTTGGGCAGCCTGTCCAGGCACCTCCTCAAGCAATTCCGTCGCCGTTAGTTCACCTACCTGTTCCAAGCTTGCCGTCTCCATTGGTAGGCCTGGATGACATCACCCAGAGCTCCACTCCCATTGGGGAGGAGCTGCTACAGGGGCGACCTACCTCGCTGACCGCTCCTCTGCAACTGCGTCATTCTGGGCGGGTCCGGCGCTGCCCCGCTTATCTAAGCGAGTACGCATACGCTCTTACCGCGCATGCATACCCGCTGGGGGGGAGGAGTGTTGAGTCCTCAACTTGCGACCGGTCCTAGGTCCTCGACTTACAATCGGCCCCAAGTCCTCGACTTACATCTGACAGCCAGCAACTGCTCAGCCACGCCTAATTGGCTAAGGGGCAGCTGGCTGAGGGCGGGCTGTTTGCTCCATTTCCATTGGTTGCCCTGCTTGACAGCTCGCGTATAAATAGCTGTCAAGCAGGGCGAGGTGCTGAACTCTGTACATAGTTATTCTGGTTAGCTGTTCTTTTGAAATAAAGCTGCTCTACTTACCTCAGCCGTTCCACGTTTCTTCAATCAGTCCAGCATTCAATATCGTCCAAAAAACTTTTTCAGTTCTGAAGAAGAACTGAGGAAGCTTCTTGGATGAGAAGTGAAATGCCTTCAAGGAGGAAACAGTCCAGTTTTGAAAAAGCAACTTTGGGACAACCATAACCTGGATAACTGACACTCTCTCTATAGACATTTTGCAATATGATTTGCTACTAACTCTTGATTTTATAGATAAAGCCAACCACCTCAATTGGGCAAAAGATTCCATGTTTTGGAGTATTACCAACACCATGACAGCCTTTGAATGGAAATGGTCAACCTTTCTTGGACTGTCAATTATTCTGGGGTCATAGATGGGCACTAGACTAACATAGAAGAGAACAGTACCTCAGCCATGCTCCGGAAGATGGGATGATTGATGTCACAGGTGGTATTCCTCACAGATACTTCTACAGCAGGAACAGAGGTGCATTTAATGACCACGTATTTTCTGTTGGACTGAGGAGAATGATCATGAATATAACTGGTGATAGACAGCACCTTCTTTGGCCATTTCCCCTGCACTCTCCCTTCTGGTATCTCTGATTTCTTTCTAACCTTCATACCTGCACTAATATAAATCTGCGGTAGGACAGTGAAGATGGGTAGATGAAAGTCAAGTTGGTGCTATAAGAATCCTCTCCATCATTCCGGAAGAAAACAGTAGCATTGAGTTCCAGGGTTAGGCCAACTACCAATTCGTTCAAACTGAAAAAAAGAGGGAAAATGTCCTAAGTTGATGGCTACTTGCATATACCATGCAAATACATTACAACATGCGATGGCTGGGAAGAACCTCATCCATATGAAAGGCCAACTTCAGCTAAATTGAAGGTAGGGGTAGCTGCAATTTCACATTTCTGTGTATATAATGATAATATGTAAATGTAAAAGTTCCTCTCTCACATATATCCTAATTGTTCCCGACTCTAGTGGGTGGTGCTCATCTGCATTTCAAAGCCGAAGAGCCAGCGCTGTCTAAAGATGTCTCTATGGTCATGTGGCCGGCATGACTAAATGCCGAAGGCACACAGAGCACTGTTACCTTCCCACCAAAGGTGGTCCCTATTTTTCTACTTGCATTTTTACGGGGTTTCCATCTGCTAGGTTGGCAGAAGCTAAGACATGTAACAGGAGCTCACTCCATTATGTGGTGCTAGGGATTTGAACCATGAACTGCCGACCTTTCTGATCGACAAGCTCCATGTGTTAGCCACTGAGCCGCCGCATCCCTACATAATAATAATAGTAAATTCGGGCAGTTGAAGTTCACGCAGCTAAAAGTTGAGAAAGACTGAGATAGGACAACACCAATTTCCAAACAGAGTATTCTGGTAATGCAGCAAGAGTTCTGCCTTATACAAGTAGTCCTCACTTAATGACCGGCTGCCTAGCAACCATTCAAAATTATGAAGGAATCCCCCACAGTGACTTATGACCTGGTTCCAGAGTTCTGCTGGCTGCCCACATCTCATTTTGGATGCTTGGTACATTGTTTGCTTTTATGGCCATTTGCAGCATTCCGTAGTCATGGGAACATGTGGAAATGTGGCTGCTATAAAGATGAAAAGCATACTCTACCCTGAGAAATTGAAGGATGTTTTTAACTGGTCTTTACAGATTCCATCTCTTCCACAGTTCTTCTCAAAGGGCAGCTACGAGGACATGAGGGAAGGATGGAGAGAAAATATCAGTCTCTATGAACAGGTGAGATGAAGGATAAAATACTAGAGCAGGGTTTCCCAATCTTGCCGACATTAAGAGTCATGGACTTCAACTCCCAGAATGCCACAGGAATTCCCAGACATGTGGAATTCTGGGAGTTGAAGTCCATAAGTCTTAAAGTTGCCAAGATTGGGAAACCTTGTAGAGGTTGAATCCATACAACATGCCTTTCAATTCTATATCTTTCTGTGTAGAAGTTGATACCACATTTATTATCGTCTTGTTTATATCACCATCTGTAGAAGCTTGGTTTATGCAGAACATTGATTCTTGATTTAATTCGGAAAATCTTGGACTTAGTCCTTCTGAGATAGAACTTACTGGGTCACACCTGTAACTCAATTGGATTCCATGATGGACTTGCATCAAAGTCATTTGAGGGACCACCCCTTCCCGATTACATCTGCCAGTTCCAGTAGATCCAGCAGAGGAGGCATGTTGCAGGCCTTCCTCAAGTAGAAGAGGTGTGTTATGGGTCCTATTACTACTAAGAGTCTGCTAAATTGCTACTATCTGTCAGGACCCTGAAGATAGGCCTTTTCTGCTATGGCACCCACCTTAAGAGATATCATCCAAGATGAGGCTGGGCCTATAGCACTAACAATAGCACTTATATACCGGTTCATAGTGCTTTTACAGCCCTCTCTAAGTGGTTTACAAAGCCAGCATATTGCCCTCAACAATCCAGGTCCTCATTTTACCCACCTCAGAAGGATGAAACCTGAGTCAAACTTGAGCTGGTGAAATTTGAACTGCTGAACTGCAGCTAGCAGTCAGCTGAAGTAACCTGCAGTACTGCACTCTAACCACTGCGCCATATCGGTTCTTATCATTATTAACTTCTGATAAGTTCTTTAAAACATGACAATGTCATCAAACTTGTGAGATTATTTGTTGTCCAGAGTCACATTTTGTGGGAGGTGTGGCTATATAAATATGATGAAAAAATAAATAAATGTTAAATTAATCTCCGCCAATTGACTAGCTGAGTTTTTATGACCAGAGAGCCCTTTCACATGACAAACAAAGAAACAATGTGTTGCTGAGGTAAAACTTTCAGCAAAACCATTTTGGATGGAAAGAATTTGCAGAAGGAAGTAGAAAGGCTTGTCAGATCTATAAGGTACATCAGATTAATAAACAGACACTGAACAGACCTAAAGCTATGGTTATTAGAATAGCTATAGAAAACAAAATCTTGCACTTTCCTTCCTCCCTATTCATGAGAATTAGTGGGGGATGGGGCTATCTCAGTATTTTTGTAAAGCATTAGGGCGGTGCAGTGGTTAGAATGCAGTGTTCCAGATTAATTCTACTGACTGTCAGCAGTTCGATCCTGACTGGCTCAAGGTTGACTCAACCTTCTATCCTTCCGAGATGGGTAAAATGAAGACCCAGATTGTTGGGGGCAATATGTTGACTCTGTAAACTGCTTAGAGAAGGCTGTAAAGCACTGTGAAGCGGTATATTGTGGATTGTGGATTGTGGATTGTGGTTTGTGGATGTTTGCTTCCTCTCCCCTCTCACTTGCCTTTTAAGTGCTCTGCTTTCCTATTTACATCTTGGACCTGCTACAAATGAAACCCTGCCATAGCCATAGTTATGGCCTGATACCAACATCTTAACCTACTCAAGGTCTGACCTTCTACGACTGCGAGGGTCTCCTCTCTCGCAGGCATGCCCCCCTGCCCTGGCTAGGGCCCACCTCGATGAAGGGTTTATTAACCCAGAGAGGTGGAGGAAGCGGGGGATTAGGGTTTTTTTAGTAAAATGTTTTTTAAAGATTTTAAGGGGTTCCAGGGTGCGGGGGAGGGTTATTCAGCCTAGGGGTGTGGATATAGCCAGGCCAATAGGTGGGGTCAGGAGGGAAGGGAGCGGAGTGGGGGAGGTGGGGGAAAACAGCATTCCTGCAGGGGGCACTGCAATAGCGACGGTCGTAGGGAGGGGCGGGCGCGAGGACATTAGAAGAACGTATAGTCGGTTGGGAGACCGGGGCTGCTGGACACGCCCGGTCATGTGCACCAACCCCCGCAGTCTAGGTGGACAGGATCGGCAGAGCCTGGGCCTTAGGCTGATGCTGTGTAACGCGAGGTCCGTGGTTAACAAGGCCCCCCTCATTAGTGACTTGATCACAGAGGGGGAGCCGGACCTCGCAGGAATAACGGAAACCTGGTTGGGCCCGGAGGGGGGGTTTCCCCTCGGGGAAATGTGCCCTCCAGGTTACCGTGTATTCCACCAGCCACAGGCCCAGGGTAGGGGCGGTGGGGTAACGATAATTATTCGGGAAGATTTGGCACCGAGAGAATTCACTGTGTCGCAGATATCTGGGTGTGAGTCTCTAGGCGTCCCAGGGCCCAGAGAGACAGTTGGGCCTGTTGATAGTATACCTGGCTCCCCGCCATACATCAACGGCCCTGCCCGGACTCCTCGAGCGGATCGCTGAGATGGTGGTTGAAACCCCCAAGCTATTAGTGATGGGGGATTTCAACCTGCCGTCGACGGGAGAAGCATCCGAGGTAGCCCGGGAATTCATGGCTTCCATGACAGCCATGGATCTGACTCAAGTAATTCGGGACCCCACACATGAGAGAGGCCACACACTGGACCTTGTGTTTGTCTCCGACCAGTGGACGAGTGATCTGGGAATAGGGGATTTAGTCATCACGCCCCTGTCATGGTCAGCTCACTCACTTCTCCAGCTGGACTTCCCTGGTGCTACCCCCCGCCGCGGGGAGGCGGAGCCAGATTGTCCCAGATGGTTCCGCCCCAGGCGTCTGATGGAACCAGATAGGTTCCAGACGGAGCTTGGGCCACCTCCTGCAGACCTGTCCCGCTCCCGGGCAGAGGACCTGGTAGCTGCATGGAATAATGCGGCTGCCGGAGCCTTAGACCAGGTTGCGCCTTTGCAGCCTCTCCGATGGCAACGATCGACCCGGGCTCCCTGGTTTAACGGGGAGCTAAGGGTGATGAAACGCCACAAGAGATGCCTAGAGAGCAAGTGGAGATCCTCCCGCTCCGAATCTGACCGAACACAGGTAAGAGCCTACTTAAGGACCTACCTTGGGGCAATAAGAGTGGCCAAACGTCGATATTGTGCCACCCTTATAGCGTCCGCAGAGAACCACCCTGCCGCCCTGTTTCGGGTGACCCGCTCCCTTCTGTCACAGGGGCAGCGGGATCCCCCATTGCAGGGCAGGGCAGAGGAATTTGGGGAATACCTGCAGGATAAAATCGATCAGATCCGGAGGGGATGGACCCCCTTCAGTGCTCCAGGGGGGCGTCCGAGGCAAGTCTTGAGAGACCACGCTGTGTGGAGTTTGACCCTGTTGTCACCGAAGATTTGGACAGGTTGCGCGGGCGACTGCGAGCCACCACATGTTTACTGGACCTGTGTCCCTCCTGTCTTGTACTGGCTTCCTGGGAGGGTTCACGAGGCTGGCTACTGGGACTGGTGAACGCTTCGTTGAGTGAGGGCCTTTTACCAGCCACCTTGAAAGAGGCAGTGGTGAGGCCCCTGCTCAAGAAGCCTTCTCTGGACCCAAAGGAGCTAGCAAATTATCGTCCTGTCTCCAACCTTCCTTTTTTAGCGAAGGTTGTTGAGAGTGTGGTGGCTCAGCAGTTCCCGCGTCACCTAGAGGAATCTGATTATTTAGACCCACGCCAGTCTGGCTTCCGACCCGACCACAGCATGGAGACGGCCTTGGTCGCGTTGGTGGATGATCTCTGGAGGGCAAAGGATAGGGGTTGTTCCTCTATCCTTGTCCTATTAGACCTCTCGGCAGCTTTCGATACCATCGACCATGGTATCCTATTGCGCCGTCTGGAGGGGTTAGGGGTCGGAGGCACCGTGTTGCGGTGGTTCCGCTCCTACATCTCTGGCCGGACGCAATGTGTGTTGGCAGGGGAGCAGAGGTCGACCCCGAGGCCCCTTACTTGTGGGGTCCCACAGGGGTCGGTCCTCTCGCCTCTCCTGTTCAACACATATATGAAGCCGCTGGGCGAGATCATCTGTGGTTTTGGGGTGGGATACCACCTGTACGCTGACGACACGCAGCTGTACATTTCCACCCCAAACCACCCCAACGAGGCCGTCGAAGTGATGTCCCGGTGTCTGGAAGCCGTGCGGGTCTGGATGGGGGACAACAAGCTCAAGCTCAACCCCTCCAAGACAGAGTGGCTGTGGCTCCCGGCTTCCCGGTTCAATCAGTACATCCCATCTCTGGCCATTGGGGACGAGCAATTAGCCCCGGTGGAATGGGCGCGCAATTTGGGCGTCCTCCTAGATGCCCGGCTGGCTATGGATGACCATGTGGCAGCCGTGGCGAGGGGGGCGTTCCACCAGGTTCGCCTGGTGCGCCAATTGCGACCCCTTTTGGACCGGGAGGCCCTGCGCACAGTCACTCACGCGCTGGTGACGTCTCGTCTGGACTACTGCAATGCTCTCTACATGGGGCTCCCCTTGAGGTGCGCCCGGAGACTGCAGTTGGTCCAGAATGCAGCTGCGCGGGTAATTATGGGGAGAACGAGGTTCTCCCATATAACACCTCTCCTGCGCGAGCTGCACTGGCTTCCTGTGGCCTACCGGGTGCGCTTCAAGGTGTTAGTCACCATCTTTAAAGCGCTCCATGGCACAGGGCCTAGTTACCTGCGGGATCGCGTCCTGCCCCACACATCCCTGCGACCTATTCGCTCGCACAGAGAGGGACTTCTCCGGGTGCCGTCCTCCAGAGAGTGTCAGAGGGCGGCGCCCAGGAGTAGGACCTTCTCTGTGATGGACCCTACCCTTTGGAATGACCTCCCCCCAGACATTAGAACAACAACTGATCTCCGCTCCTTCCGTATGAAACTGAAGACCCACCTGTTTCGACTAGCCGGCCTGGCTTAAATTTAGAGCTTCTCCACCTCTTGGGCATTTTTAATTGTTAATTTTAATTTTTAAATTTTAACTGTCATTGGGGTTTTAATTGTCTCAAAGTACTGTAATTTATTTATTTATTTTCTACCTCCTCCATATTATATTGTTGTGATTGTTGCTATTGTACGTCGCCCCGAGTCCCTGGGGGGAGAGGGGGCGACTAAGAAATCAAATTAAATAAATAAATAAATAAATAAATAAATAAATAAATAAATAAATAAATAAATAAATAAATAAATAAATAAATATAAGTCGACGTGCTATTGCTATGTTTGTAATCTGATCACAAGCCTGGTTTATGTCATCATTTGTTTTTATTATCAAATGTATGCTGCCATCCATCTGAGCTGAAGATGGTGAGATATCACTGCCTTGGTAGAAGATCTTCCTTCTGTCTTTCAAGGCCATTTTCTATACTCACTACATCTTTGTACAATGGTACCTCATCTTTAATGGCTTCAGGGAGACACAATGAGTACCAAACAACTTTTTCCCATAAGGAATAATGTAGGGAGTCACAAAGCAGCTATCCTTCCCCCCACCCTCCAGTCCACCCCATCACTCCTTTTTCATTGACAACCATTTATGCATCCCCCTTCATTCCATGCACATGACAATAAAAATAGATAAGGCAGGAAGGTGATGCACAAATGAAGGACAAACTACCTCCATTCCTGAATATCTAACTTGTGTGTTGAGTACCGAACAAGCAATAAGTACCAGCACAAAATGTTTGTGTCAAACACGTTGAGTGCCAAATTCGATGAGTTTCAAAGCAGTTGTGTATCGAGGTACCAGTGTATTAAGCTTCAATTTCATACCTTTTCTGTATGTATTTTCTGTTCAAGCAAGTGACACTAGAAGAAGGCACACTGAGCCTGTACTTACAGATGCCGGAAGAAGAGTAGTTGCCCCTTTCTGCAGGACAGCCCGCAGGTTGTTGGCACGTTGGATGGGCTCTCCTATCAGGATATAATTCAGCTGGAGGATTATGGGAGTGAGGCTGTCTTCTATGCAAGTCTTTTCATCAGGGGAAAACAACAAAAGAAGAACTGCTTGATTTCATGGCTGCATCTCATGTTTCACATTAAAGATCAGACATTTATTTATTCATTTTTTTAAAAAAAAAACTGTTTTTGATCTGGATCCTGCCCATCCCCGCCTCTTCTAAAAACTCTTCTCTCACCGGTAATTTTATTCGGTACTGCCTGGATTCTGACCTCACACCGATCTTCATCTCTTCTGTGAGGGTAGACAAGTCCGAACCCTGGTTAAAAACAGCTCGTACTTTCTGTCGTCCAGGATCCAAGGTCAAAGTGTACCGAATGGTGCTCAAAATGTCACTGCCTGAAGGAAATTACAATCAAATTCAGAACACGTGGATTCTAAAAAGGTCCTTGATATATAGTACAACTTCCCTTACAAGAGCACAAAATTTTGGTGAATTATAACTAGGAAGTCCCTTCTATTGTCTCGGATTTCTCTGAAGGCATTGTCTTTAAGGATGCTAGGTTTAATAAAGGATTGTATTGAAATATTACCCTGGTGTATTTTCCACAATCATTTATTTATGGGAGAAAACAGTGAACAATAATCTGCTAGAGTGAAACCCTCTGATTTTATGAGATGCTACTCCAGCTGTGAAATTCAACAAGTTCTGATAGGTTCTGGAGAACCAGTAGTGGAAATTTTGAGTAGTTTGGAGAACCGGTGAATACTACCTCTGGCTGTCCCCAGAGTGAGGTGGGAATGGAGATTTTGCAATATCCTTCCCCCAGGAGTGGGATGGGGAGATTTTGCAGCATCCTTCTCCTGCCACACCCACCAAGCCATGCCCACAGAACCAGTAGTAAAAAAAAAAAATGAATTTCACCACTGTGCTACTCAGATCTCTGGAGGCTTCCTATGGACGGACACAAATCAAAATTGCACTTTAGAAGATCCCAACGTTGCCCTTCAGATGCAGATGAGCTGTAGGGAAGAAATCGTCTGAGAAATTGTGCATAAGCCCAAACGGTACCTTTGAAGACCTGTAAACCTACCGAAGGTAAACCGGGGGTCTCCCTGGATTTTAAAGTTGACTGTTGCTGTGCTGATTTCCTTGTTCAGCATTTCCTGGCCTCCACACTCAAAGGCAGAGATGGGGATCATAGTTGGGTTAAAGGTTATTCCAGCCACCACAGTGACCACAGGTCGGGCTCTGCAGCAGACATAAATAAGCACACAGTGGAGTGAGCTATGGGGACTCACTCCAGATCCATTCTGAGAAGATTGTACACTATAAAAAAAGATGTTGGGACTCTAGAAAAAGTGCAGAGAAGAGTAACCTAGGTAATTAGGGGACTGGAGGCTAAACCATAGGATGAACGGTTGCAGAAACTGGGCATGGCTAGTCTAGTGAAGAGAAGGACCAGGGGAGACATGATAGCAGTGTTTCAATATTTGAAGGTCTGCCATAGAGAGGAAGGGGTCAAACTATTTTCCAAAGGACCTAAAGGCCAGACAAGGAATAATGGATGGAAACTGACCAAGGAGAGATTCAGTGAAGAAATTTTCTGGCCGTGAGAACAATCAACCAATGGAACAGAAATTGCCTTCGGAAGTTGTGGGAGCTTCATCACTGGAAGCTTTCAACAAGAGACTGGGCTGCCATCTGTCAGAAATGGTATAGGGTCTCCTACTTGGGCGGGGGATTAGACTAGATGACCTACAATGTCCCTTCTAACTCTGTTAATCTTTTAAAATCCACCCACATGTCAAAAAATGTCATTTAGATTCACAAAGTGCACGCAATCCTCAACTTATAACTCAGCAACCTTTTGAAGTCATGACGGAACTCCCTGGCAATAGTTAAGCCCTAGATTTGAATTTCCAATAGTTGGTGCCATGCACCAGTCATATGACCACACTTTGGACATTTGGCAACCAGGCCACAATGACAACCATTTGAAGTATCCTATGGTTGCACGATCGAACTTCATGAATGTTTGGTTTTTAGCAAAAGCATGTCCATTGCAAACAATTGGTTCACTTAACTCTTGCGGCGTTTGCTTAACAACCACCACAGTAAAGGTAATTAAAAACAGCTGGGTCAGCTGGGTGGCCTCTTTTACAACTCTCATGAGTCATAATCCAACTTGAATGTCATCTGTACTTTTTGACCTGACTGGCAACTTACAAAGCAACATTTCCATAAATTGGTGTTGCATGCATCTGTGTATGTTTCCGTACAGATGTAGGAATTACATTACTTTTCCATTTTAGCTACTCTGTTTCCCTCCCCGGATAATAAGCCCAATCGGGTTTTTGAGCGCATGTGTTAAAATAAGCCCTCCCCTCAAAATAAGCTTTCCCCGAAAATATTGCAACACAGTAGCAGCCATGAGGTGACCACACTTGCCGCCTCCTGCACTTCAAAAATAATAAGACCTCCCTGAAAATAAGGCCAAGTGCTTATTTCAGGGGGTCAAAAGAAAATAAGACCCCATTTTTAGGGAAACATGGTAGCAAAATGTTTGAGATCAATCCTAAACCTTCTTGTCTTTCCTGATTGGGTGTGGTCCATTTTGCTTTTCCTTGCCTCAATAAATTAAGGGACACCTTTAAAAGAGTTCCTTTAATTTACAGATCAGATTTTTCTTACTGCTCATTAGAAATGGACAATTGTGTACCTGGAAGCCTTCTTTTACATTTACATCTTCAGGCCTGCCATGTTTTCTACTGTGGGAAAATGGGAGGGGGGGATTGTATGGAGTATGGGTGATATATAGTCAAAATAACATTATTTTCTCAGAGAGTCAGAGACAGTTTGCCTAGCAGCTGAGTTGAGGTGAATGGGAGGAATTTCCAGTTTTGGATGGTGCCTGATTGGATCGTGTGATGGACATGTGGGGGCTGGGCAGGGACTTGAACTTTCTTTTGGTTGGGGAAAACCTGGAAACTTTCAGATTCGGGTTCCCCCAGATGTGCCAATATGACATCTCTAATAAAATGGAACTTTGAGGAAACTCAGATCTCGGAGTCTTCTTTCATTGGGGGTGTTCCTTGGAAACCTGACACTCTACTTTAATACTTTGAAAGGGTGAATTCACTCCAATAGCTTTTACATAAAACATTGGAAAGTTATACGATGGGTAGTTATATAAATGCTTTAAAAGACAGGACAGAACTGAACAGAGCAGAATAAGTGCAGAGAAGAGCAACAAAGATGATTAGGGATCTGGAGCAGAGGTAGCATTCAGCCAATTCTCTTTGGTTCGGGCTCCCCCCACCCGCCCCCAATGTAATGCGCGAGCACTCACACGCTCACATTTGTGAACTGGTAGGGAAGTTAAGTGAATCCCACGGCTGATCTGGAAGCTAAACCATGCAATGAACAATTGAGGGAAATACCCATGTCTAGACAACCCTAAGGTTGACATGATAGCAGTCTTCCAATATCTGAGGGGATGTCACAGAAAAAGGGAGGGTCAACCTTTTCAAAAATGCGCCTCAAAGTTAGGACAAGAAATAACGGATGGAAGATTATTAAGGAGAGAAGCAACTTAGAACGAAGGAGAAATTTCCTGACAGTGAGAACAATTAACCAGTGGAACAGCTTGCCTCCAGAGGTTGGGGGTGCTTCATCACATGAGGTTTTTAAGAAGAGACTGGACAGCCATTTATCCAGAATGGTATAGGGCAGTGATGATGAACCTTTTGTGGCTCACGTGCCAAAAGTGGGGGGAGCGCAGGGGGGGGGTCGCATGCGGGTGTGCCACACCCATAATGCTATGTGCACTACACCAGTGCACATTCGCACACGACCAGCGTTCCCCCCCACATCTTTGTGCTTTTTTTGCCCTCCCCAGGCTTCAGAGGCTTTATAGGAGCCTGGGAAGGGTGAAAACAGCCTCCCAGCCCCCCCCCCCCCCCCCCCCCCGGCCTGGAGGCCCTCCGGAGCGCGAAAAACCAGCCCTATGGGCAAACTGGAAGTTTGGGAATGTACTTCCGGTTTGCTCGTAGGGTCGCTTTTTGCCCTCTGGAGTCTTTAGGGAAGCCTCCGAAGGGCTAAAACAGGCCCTACGAGCAACCTGGAAGTGACTTCCGGTTTGCTCGTAGGGTAGTTTTTTTACCCTCTGGAGCCTTCAGGGAAGCCTCCTGAAGGCTCCGGAGGGCTAAAACCGGCCCTACGAGCAAACTGGAAGTACGTTCCTGAACTTCCGGTTTGCCTGTAGGGTTGATTTTTTTGGGCTCTGGAGGCTTCAGGGAAGCTCCTGAAGCTTCCGGAAGGCCAAAAATGGCCTCAAAAGAAGGCTGAAATCAGCTGGCAGCTGACAGGGCAACGCCTAGCGTGCCCGGACAAATGGCCCCGCGTGCCACTTGTGGCATGCGTGCCATAGGTTCGCCATCACAGGTATAGGGTGTCCTGCTCAAGCAGAGAATTGGACTAGAAGATCTTCAAGGTCCCTTCCAACTCTGTTATTCTATATTCAGGATAGAACAGAAAAGAATAGAAATAAGCCTTACCTTAGGAGCAGCACTTGTCCGTCAGCTCCAACAGCCAGATCTGGGAGTCCGTCTCCTGTAATTTCTGACCCCCCATCAAGAGCTTGTCCAAAATATTGAAGCCTATTGGCAAAGATAACAGCTGGGATGCGCTGCAAAGAGGAAACATAGCAATGGCACTTAGACTTATATACCGCTTCACAGTACTTTACCCTCTAAGCAGTTTTCAGAGTCAGTGTATTGACTCCAACAATCTGGGTCCTCATTTTACCGACCTCTGAAGGATGGAAGGCTGAGTCAAGCTTGAGCCGGTACGGGTTGAACTCCTGGTTGTAGGCAGAGTCAGCCTGCAATACTGCATTCTAACCACTGTGCCAACACGGATGATAGAATAAGGAGAAAGAGAGGGGCAGGGGTGAAAGGGATGTGAGCAGCTGAAAGCTCACCTGGATAAAAACAGGGTTGAGGGAACTACTCGTCCCCTGGAAGATGTACACAGCTCCTTGATTCTCATCCTCCAGTGGTGCCCCAACAGCCACATCTGTCCATTTATCCCCAGTGATTTCCCCAGCTTCTGTTATGCTGGTTCCAAAGCGGCCCAATGGGTGACGGGGCTCCCCTTTCAATTCCATGCCACAGAAAAATGTTTCTCCCTGAGAAATGGGGGTGAAGGAAAGACACGTGAATTGGGGTTATGGGAAGCATTTTCTCCAGAAGCCATTCTGCAATCAAACCCATTAATAACATCCCAGCATGTATTTCTGTTCATCTCCCCTGCAGGATGTGTTCCAAAATGTCAGGATGGAGGCCGCGATGGTGCAACGAAAGCTTCACAATGCACATAAACAAAACAAAAAACGGGGATTGTTTGGCACTGCTGCAGGTGACATCTTGACTTTTTTGGCCTTATTTTGCAGCCACTCCTGAGCTGCCACACAGCTGAACCGTTCTATCAGTCAATTCACATCTGCAATCCTCTGCCTTTTTGATTCTCCAACAACCTGAGCTAAACGCTGTTATTTTTCCTCAGTTTCCTCAATTGTAGCTAGACTCAGCCCAGCTGCTTGAGAAAAGCAGAGTAGGGTAGGGTAGGGTAGGGTGCAGTGGTGGGTTTCAAATTTTTTTAGAACCTATTCTGTAGGTGTGGCCTGTTTTGTGGGAGTGGCTCAGCGGTCATGTGACCAGGTGGGTGTAGCCAACTTGGAAAATGTGGTGAAACTCACTTAACAACACTTTTGCTTAGCAACCAAAATTTTGGACTTAATTGTGGTCATAAGTTCTCTTTTTCTTTCTTTCTTTCTTTCTTTCTTTCTTTCTTTCTTTCTTTCTTTCTTTCTTTCTTTCTCTTGCTTTCCTTCCTTCCTTCCTTTTGTCTCTCTCTCCCTTTATCTATCTTTGTTTCTTTCATCTCTTTCTCCCACTTTCTTTTTCTTTCTTTCTTCCTTTCTCTTTCTGTCTCTCTCTGTCTCTCTCTCTCTGTGTGTGTGTGCGTGTCTGTCTATCTGTCTGTCTCTCACTCTCTGTGTGGCTCTTTGTCTCTATCTCCCTCCCTCTGTGTTTCTCTCTATTATTCTCTCCGTGTGTCTGTCTCTCTCTGTGTGTATCTCCTCCCTCCCTCTCTCTGTGTGTGTGTGTGTCTGTTTCTCACTCTGTGTGTGTGTGTATGTCTCTCTCTCTCTCTCTCTCTCTCTCTCTCTCTCTCTCTCTCTCTCTCTCTCTGTAAGCCACTGTCATGCCTGTCGTCATAGATCAGGCTGAGCTGCCTGTCCTTCTTCAACACCTCCAGGGTTGCACATACATCGTAAAATCCATCGGGTCATCCAAAGTAGCGGGGCTCAGCATGAACTTGGCTGAGTGTGTGCAAACGCTCAAATCCACTGCTCGCCGCTCCTCAACTAATTGCAAAGTTCTCTCAGGAGATTCTGGCGGTCGGAGGCAGCGCTCACCTATAGAGCTTCGGTGAAGGGGATTTTTTTCAGCGGGACAGAGACTGGGCGGCTGGGAATTTCCCAGCCGAACTAGAAGGCAAGGCTTTCAAACTAGTCTGGTCCTGCTTGAAAAGGATGCTGTGGTAGAGCAAAGGGTGCCCTGGCTGAAGAATTCCCTCCTTCAGTCAGTCTCTGGAATTTTTCCCCCTTTTTTTTCTACAGAAGGAAAGTTTTTTTGACTGTACAGCTCGACATGATTATGGCCATTCTGCTCCTCCGTGGAGCCTTTGCGCTTCTTGCCCATGGGCACGCACTGCCCTCTTCTATCTGATAGCCGCCTGATTAAAAAGGAGGAGGAGGCTACACTGGTCCGGAGCCTATCCGGGAAGACGAGGACCGCGAGGGGGATCCCTCCTCCCATGGATGGGCTCCAGACAAGCGGAGCCTCCTCCTCCTTTTTAATCAGGCGGTTATCTTCTTTTTAACCAGGCGATCTTTTTAACCAGGCGATCTTTAAGCAGGCGATCTTCGGCTGCTGCACAAGCCCACAGGCATGCACTGCCCTCTTCTCTCTGATAGCCGCCTCGTTAAAAAGAAGGGGGCTCCACTGGTCGGGAGCCCATCCGGGAGGATGAGGAACGCGAGGGGAATCCCTCCCCCCACAGATGGGCTTGGTTTAGCCTCCCTGGACATCGCAGCAGCTCCAAGCGCACCGATCTTGGTGTTTTTCGCATTGGGGCATGCTGCAAGAGGGAGTGAGTGAAGACCTTTTCGGGCCAGCACAAAGGACTTCCCCGGACTTGCTTTGCTGAGCACGGGCAACAGGCCTACACCTCCACCACCAGTAGTTCAGAAAAGGTCTTCATTCACTCCCTCTTGCAGCCTGCTCCGATATGAAAAACGCCAAGATCAGCGCACTTGGGAGTGCTGCTGTGATGTCCAGGGAAGTTAAACCAAGCCATGCGCCTCTCCCATCTGCTTTCGCGGCTTCCCGGATAGCCAAGAACCTTTGCACTCTTCTCCATGCTCTCCTCGGCTCCTCGTGACTGCAATAGACGTCCAGAAGCAGCAGGGGCTGTTGGGCTGGAAACCCAAGCCCCATTAGCCCCAAAAGCTGTTGTGCCAGCCAAGAGATTACTTACTCGGCAGGTAGCAATAGAGAGCCAAAGGCTCTCTATAGGGCTCTTAGAGGTGTGGTGTGGATGGGCAGGGGGGAGGGAGCGGACGAGCGGCGAATGGATGGGCGAGGCCCAGGGGTGAGCGAGCGAGTGGGCGCTCCACTGGTGGAACCGGTTCTAAATTGCACGCTAGCGAACCGGTTAGAACCAGCAGAAACCCATCCCTGGTAGGGCAGGGTAGGGTAGGGTAGAATAGAATAGAATAGAAAATATGGAACAGAACGGAATAGAATTCTTTATTGGCCAATTGTTATTGGACACAGAAGGAATTTGTCTCTGGTGCATAAGCTCTCAGTGTACATTCAAGTAACAAGTGATAAATCATGATTATAATCATAAAATATATCCATCATAAATTATAAGATCCAACACTCAGTGATAATCATAGCATACTACGTAAGCAATCAATATGAATCATACTAGGATTCTAAATAAAACAATTAATAGAAATAATAAGATACAAGTAACAGAGTCGTAAGAAGATAAGGAATGATTAGAAAAAGTGGGAAGGATGATAGTAATACAGCCCTACTACCACAGCACAGCACAGCTCCAAACCCCCAGTCCAGTTCTTTACTTACCTGCCTTTGGCAAACGTAGACCCTTCCTCCTGCAATGCCATCATAGTACATAGGTGCACCAATGAGGATCAAGTCAGTATTCCCGTCTTTGTTCAAATCCACAGCACACAGGGTAGCCCCAAAATACGAGCCGATCTGGGGGGACTTTAAAATATTTAAAAAAATATTTTCCTAGTTTGACCAGTTTCCTTGACCAGATGCCCCCCCCCATTTTTTTCTTTACCCCCAATGTATCCCAGCAAAGCCTCCATTGCCAGCAACAGAAAGGAAATTAACTTTGCACTGATCATCAGCATCTCCTTTTAATGAGCCCATAATCCCTTGCGGGGCGGAGTCTGGCCAACCGAATGGGGCTAGTAGAGTGTTTAATGGCCGGATGCCCTTCCTGTCACCAATGCAGAGTTTTGTTCAGCAGACCTAGTCTCACTGTGCTTAGAGAAAGAAATATCTGCCTCTACCTAGGATCGAACTCACAGCCTCCTGATTCTGAGGCAAGAGCTCCACCTCTAGGCCATTGCACCACTCCAGCTTTGCACCATTGATGTTTTCTAATTTGGTAATAAAACATCTGCAAGAAAACCACCAAGGCCAGAGAACACCAAGCAACTTGAAATTTAGCCTAGGACCTATTAGCCTAGGACGCTGCAGCCAAAGCTGGCAAAAGTTGTGGATCCATTCAAGTATTCAACCTCTGGATAGATAGTTGATGGATTTCCACTCAAGAATATTCAGGTTCATTGCTCCAAAGTTTTGGAAATCCCTTATTGGGAGCTCTTGTATGGCATTTATACGGTAGTAGTTTTAAATAGCTGCTATTTAAAACTACTATACATGCAACACAAGAGCTCCCAATAAGGGATTTCTAAAACATTGGAGCAGGTTTCTGATTTCATGAAAGGGTATATATTCAGAGGCTCAAATGCCTCCTTAAATCTGGAGAGACTAAAAAAAAGTTGAGGTTTAGTAGGTAGCCATAATGCTTTAAGATTTTATTTATTCCAATGCCTGAAATATTTAATTTTTTCCTGGAATTAAGGAATGTGCTTTCAGTGGGAGAAGAATATAGAATAACAGACTTAAAAGGGGCCTTGGAGACTTCCAGTCCAACTCCTGCCCAAGAGACTCTACACCAGTGATGGCGAATCTTTTCTCCTCGTCTGGGGCATGCACACGCTAGAAAATGAACTTCTGGTTTCCGGTGCACGCCTGCACGCCTGGCAGCTAATCTTCTGGTTACTGACCACATGCGCACATGACAATAAGCTGGCCGGCACGCATGCTCAGGCCCAGCTCTTCCAGTTTCCAGCACTCCTGCATGCACAAAGGCCAGCCGATCGTCGCACATGCATGCCTGCCAGAAACCCGGAAGAGGAACGGGCGACACCACATATGTCAGGCAACATGGCTGTGCATGCCACTCTGCGTGTCTACATCATTCCAGATAAATGGCTGTCCGCTTTCTTCTTAAAAGCCTCCAGTTGATGGAGCACCCACAATTTCTGGAGGCAAGGCTTTCCGCCGATTAATTGTTCTAATTGTTAGGAAATTTCCCCTAAGTTCTAGGTTGTAACTCTGATAAGTTTCCATCTTGTTATTTCTTGTCTTGCCCTCCGGTGCTTTGGAGAAAAGGTTGTTCCCCCTCTTCTCTGGGACAGCCTCTCAAACATTGGAAGGTTGATATGACGAGATAAGTCTTCTTCTCTGGTTGATGGACCATACACCCAATCAAAATACACTTACAAGTTAAATCAGGGGTGTCAAACTCAAGGCCCAGGCGCCGGAGTGGGCCCGCAGGATACTTATTAGCCCACGGACCCACCCTGGAAACAGCAAAGGACCATCTCACGGTGCCTCTGCCAATGAAAAGGGAGCTCAGGGAGGCAGCACACAGTTCACCGCAGCTCCATTTTCCCTCGCAGAGGGCTGCAAAGCGGAGCCTGAAAGGACCAACGTGGCTGGAAATGGAGCTTCAATGAGTGACATCGAGCTGGCCATTCCCACCCTGGCCACACATCAGTGACGTGCGGTGAGGTTTATGGCTGGTGAGGCTGGTGACGTCATCAGGAAGGCGGGGAATGGGACCACATGTGCTGGAGGCTGAGGCTGCCTCAGCCTCCAGCACACGTGATCCCATTCCCCGCCTTCGTGAGCGTGCTCCGCCAGCTCGCGCTCCGCAGTCCTCGAAAGCGACTGGGGAACGACGAGAACCTTCCTGCCTCTGCTGGACTTTGCGCGCTCCTCGCGACTGCATATTGCGCGGCTGGACGGATGTAGCCAGAGCAAAGCCGAGGTGGTCTGGGTGGACGAAAGAGCAAGCGAGCGAGCGATGGAGCATCAGGCAGCCTCGGTCACTCGCCCGCCGGACTGCCTCGGCGCCACTCTGGCTACCTCCGTCCGTCCGCACCCGGGAGCTGCGGAGGCAGAAATGTTGTCGGCGCTCCCGGATGACGAAGCCATGAAAGCGACTGGGGAACGACGAGAACCTACCCCCAGTCACTCTCGTGGCTTCATCATCCGGGAGCGCCGACAACATTTCTGCCTCCCCAGCTCCCCAGCGTGGCTGGACGGGTGTATATAATATTATAATATTATATATATATATATATATATATATATATATATATATATATATATATATATATATATATATATATATATATATATATATATATATATATATATATATATATATATATATATATATATATATATATATATATATATATATATATATATATAGTATATAATATTATATACTATTATTTCATGAAGAGAGGTGAGGCTCTGCCTCCCCTGCCTCCCCTGACCGCACGTCCCTGCCACACATATACACCCCACCAAACACAACCTCGATGTGTCCCTCAATGAAATCGAGTTTGACAGTCCTGAGTTAAATCAGTTCTGCAGGTCATCAGAACTCCATTTACCTGCTTTAAAGAGAGCTCTGACTTCTGCTTCCACTGTCTTCCCCTTCGGCTGAACCAGACGACTTTGCCCATGTGTTGATAACGTGGGGCTCCCACCACGAAGCTGCTCTGTCCATTGAGTTGAACTTCTTGAATTGAATAACCTGGTGAGGACGCAAGAACGAACAAGGAAGAGGGTGAAACAAAGACGCACAACTTATTTACAAGTTGATAAAAGTCATTCTCAACTAGCAAGGATAATGCAGGTGCTTCTGGGGTATACTTAGTCCAAGATTAAAATTAGCCACAAGCAACTGTCCATGGCAGCAAGAACAGTACCTAGATCTCCCTCCCTTATACGCTTTTAAATAATATTTTTTTATTATTTAAGTTTCAACACTTCACATTATAATACAAATTAACATAAAAAGGAATTATGAACCAATAAAGTAACAAAAGAAATGCCTCAAACATAACAAAAAGTGAACCCTGACTTTATTTGAACACAGATATTAACAATACAACCACCTCATAGAATCATAGGGCTGGAAGTGACCTTGGAGGTCTTCTTGCCCAACCCCTTGTTCAAGGCAGCAATCTCATACCATCCCAGTCAAATGGTTCTCCAGTCTATTCTTGAAATTCTCCATTGATGGAGCATCCACAACAGCAGGAGACAAGCTATTTCCATTGATTAATTGCTCTCACTGTCAGAAAATATTTTCCTTACTTCTAGGTTGTATCTCTCTTTGATAAGCTTCCACCCATTACTTTGTAGGAAGTTAAATCCCACTGCTTTCCTAGAAAAAAAATAAAATGTCCTGGGAAATATTGAAAAGGCAGAATATTCTATTTCTCTGGATAAGAAATGGAGAAATGTGTTTTTAGGCAGGAAACAGACTCACTCTTAATAGCCCCCACCTTTCTCAATGGGCCATTAGGGGCTCTGAGCTAGTCTACTCTACATAACAAAGATAGGATTAGCCGTCTACAGAAACTCACCACATGGCATCTGGGAAGAAGCAATACTCAACCAAACTTGGACTCAAAGCACGGCCTAGAGAATTGCCCCTGTATGGCCCCATGGAAGTCTGACAACCAATCAGAATGAATTTCTTACACAGGAACAGGAAATAGAGAGATTGGGCCGAACAGAGTATAAAGCCAGGAATTTTCAGCATCTCATTCTCTTTTCTCCTTCACCCAACATCTGGAAGTATGTGATCCCCCTTTTCTGTTCAGGACCTCAAACCATGTGGTCCTCTCCACCATTAAACTATCTTTCCAAGCAGCGTCCATGTTTCCAGTGTGTTTTTCCCCACTTGGAACTGAACCCAGAAGGACATTTCTTCTTGTCCTTATTTTCAAAAAAACAAGTCAATTCCCTCTTCTTTGTGACAACCCCACAAGTAATGAAAGACAACTATAATGTTCCCCCTTCTCTTCGATAGACTAGACATACCTAGTCCCTCAACCATTCATCATACGATTTAGTTTCCACCCAGAAGGATCTAGAGCAATCATTTTTCCAAGGCAAATGAAGGCCATAATAAAGAAATAATGGAAACTGAACCAGGAGAGATTCAACCTGGAAATAAGGAAAAATTTTCTGACCGTGAGAACAATCAACCAATGGAACAGTTTGCTTTCGGAAGTTGTGGGAACTTCATCACTTGAGACTTTCAAGAAGAGATTGGACTACCATCTGTCAGAAATGGTGTAGGGTCTCCTGCTTGAGCAGGGGGTTGGAATGGATGACCTACAAGGTCCCTTCCAACTCTGTTAATCTGCTGAATCTGTTTTGTGGGAAGCCCCTTCCTAGAAGAATGTAATATTTTGAGGAATATTTTTTTAAAAGGCAGAATATTATATATCTCTAAATGAGAAATGGAGAAACATGTTTTTAAAAAGGAAGGAAGCAGCCCCAATCTCCCTGCCCCCAAGCAGAAATTGAGGAGGCAGCTTTTAGAAATGCAGATTTGGTAATCCATTCAAGACAGGATATTTTGAAATTCCCTGCAGCAAAGTCTGAACAAAGGCAGAATGGTAGGATTAGCACCTCACCCAAGATCCAAAACAGGACGAAAACCATAATAGGAATTGCCGCTTTCAGAACACAAATCCCTTAATTGTGCCATCCCCAGAGCAGTCCAAAGTTCAACCAAACTAGCTCAGACAAACACCTAGGATTTGCATTTCCTTTTGCCTATAGAGCCAGCTATGACCTCTATATGACCCCATAGGAATCTGACAACAGTCAATAGAATATTAATGGACATGTTCTTGCACAGGAACAGGCAGCTCAAATACAAAGCCTAAAGAAGGTATTTAAAAAAAACCCACTCTCAACTCCATTTTGTCAGCTGTACCAGAACCATGGGCTCGGTGGTTCTGTTCATCGTTAAACCATCTTTCCAATCATCCTCCATGTTTCCAATGTCGTTCTCCCAGCTTGGAAATGAACCAGATTGATATTTCTCCCAACACTTTGCATGTGACTCTTACCAAGATAAGCAGATTTCAAATCACTTATGGAACTGGAAACATTGATAAAAGTCGCATCATCCTGGCTGTTGAAAAGGAAGAGTCCCCCAGCCCAATCGTAGGCTCCAACTGCCCCCAATATGGTGCCACTCTAAAAAGAACCAGCAAAGAAGAGATGTCAATCAACTGAAAGAAAACAAATACTTCAGGTGGAGATTGTTGTCTTCCTCTTTTCATAGGACACTAAGACATTTTGATTTTCCTTTTCTATAGTCCACCGGCAATAACCATGCCTGGGACAAATCAAACATTCAAAAAATCCCTTACTCTGCAAAGTACCTCTGAAATCAGGAACCCCAAGAAGTTTAATTTTAGACACTTTCCTTTCAGACATTGAAGTCCAGAAAGATTAAGGCTTCTACCAATGATTTGTCCAAGGAAGCCCACTAATCTTCACTTCCACGGGCCTTTAATGCTGAATTGTTTTCCACTCTGTTTTATGTTTCTACCTAAGTCTGACCAGCTACTTATCGACATCTAATTTGCATTGGAGAACCTAAGATGAGGGTGACTCACCTGGGTGTGCAAGGCACTGAATCCTTCCTGAGACAACTCTAACTCGAAGGATTGAGAGATTTTGCCAGTGTTCTGGGATTGAGTGCCTGCGGAAGGAAGTTGGAAAGACAAAGTTCAAGCCCTGAGATGCTTTACAGCAGGAGTGTCAAACTCAAGGCTCCAGCCCGCCGGATGCTTAAATCTGACCCATGGGGCTGGCCTGAAATAGCAAAGAATTGTCCCGCAATGACTGCGGCAGCCAAAAGGGGGTGCAGGGGGAGCCCTGTTTTGGCTGGCAGGGTGCTACAGAAGGCCATCCAGGCCGAAAACAGGATGCAGAGTGACTTATGCGCCGCCCCGCCCCCTGCCCCCTGTTTTGGCCGGCAGAGTGCTGCAGGAGGTGTCCGTCCCATCTCCCTGACTGCACCCAGCCTGCGGAGGAGAATTACAGTGCTGATCTGGCGCTCGAAGAAATCCAGTTTGATACCCCTGCTTTATTGGATCAGAGGGTGGACCATGCTGGGATAGGAAAGGATCCAATGGAGCAGAAGAGGGAATCAAGTTGACTGAAAGAAATATCGAACAAGTATCTTGGTGCAACCTAATGGCTTTGGGATGGTAATGCTGTTGGAGCAATGGCAGGCCAAGAAGATGGATAGTCTGTCAACTTAGTTCTGTGCCATTTATTTCAATGGAGGTTTAGTCAATGGATACAATTCAATGGATACAGGTCACATTTCCAACTGGCAAAATCAAGGATGGATGGATGGATGGATGGATGGATGGATGGATGGATGGATGGATGGGTGGGTGGGTGGGCGGGTGGATGACTAGACTAGACTGGACTGGACTGGACTGGACTGGACTAGACTAGACTAGACTAGACTAGAATAGAATAGAATAGAATAGAATAGAATAGAATAGAATAGAATAATTGTGTTGGAAGGGACCTTGAAAGTCTTCTAGTCCAACCCCCTGCTTTGACAAAAAACCCTATACATTTCAGGCAAATGGTTATCTGATAGATTAGATAGATGATAGATAGATAGATAGATAGATAGATAGATAGATAGATAGATAGATAGATAGATACTGACCTATGTCCCTATCTATCAATAGACCTATGCTCCTTCTTATACTGGTACTCAACTTATGACCACAACTGAGGCTGGAATTTTAGTTGCATTGGGGGGGGGTGTCAACAAATGAGATGCCCACATGACCACTTTGCTCAATGACTGCAATGCTGGTGTTCTCATTTGCAGTTGTTAAGTGACTGCATGGATTAAGTTGAGGGGCTGAAATGATGGCAGTCCCCATCTCTGTACATAAGGGAACTCCTGTGGTGGGCTAGAGAAATGAAGCTGGGATCTTTATAATCCCAGCTTCATTTCGCTATTCCACCGCAGGAGTTCCCCTCCCCTCCAAGTGCAGAAGGGAACACCAGCACTGGGTCAGAGAAACAAAGTTAGGATCTTTGGGATCCCAATTTTGTTTCTCCAGCCCATCACAGAAATCTTCCCCACATGCACCAAGGGGAGAAGAAATCCTTTGGTGAGTGGCAGCATCTTGCAAGCTTTCCTGCTGGCTTCCCCATTGACTTTCTGGAGAAGTTGGCAGAGAAGATTGTAAATGATGATCACATGATTGTGCAGTCATGACTTTGAGGACTGTTCGTAAGTAACTTTTTCTGAGTCCTTCATAACTTTGAATGATTGTTAAGTGACTGGTCATAAATTGAGGAGTGCTTCTCCTGCTAAAAGTTAGTCACGAAAGTCAATCCTGAACTCATGGCAGCTGGATCCAGCTAACAGTCATATCATGTCTTTAGTCAGCATTTTTTACTAGGGAGACAATCCATCAATTACTATGATAGTGAGTTCTAACTGCCAGTTTGAGCCCCAGATCCTAGCATTATTTCTAGGCAAACCATCAGATGTGATACCTTCTATGGCAAAAATTTTATTCTGAAGACTGTTCTGGATGTCCTTGAGAGCATCAAAATTGTTCACGGCGAAAACATAGTTCATAGCAGGTTCGGAGGCAATAGTCATGAGTTCTTGACGAGCAGTTCCTCTTGAGAAAGCAAACCCAACCTTGATGGCATGCCAGAAAGGGCGAAGGGAGATAAAAGAAGAGGCTGTATTGAGAAGACCAATCACCATCATTACTCTGCTCACAGTAAGGATTCTGTAGGTTAGTTATCCTCCCCTGCATTTTGAAGAGTTGCCTTTGGTTGACAGAGTGAGAGAGAAGAATTCCCCCCTGACCATCTGTCCCTATTGGCTAGCAGCTCTCTATATATCGAAACAATCAGAGGAAAATAGCATGTTCTGGATTTCTTATGCAGGTAAGAAAGTCCTTGACTTATGACCATAACAGAGCCTGGAATTTCCATTGTAAGTCATAACGATAATGGCACCCACCCAAATGACCAGATAAGATAACCTCTATTGTCAATTTTTACAGTGGGCACACTGGCACACATTAAAAATTAAATTATGTTGCCTGCTCTCAAAAGATTGCATATGTCTACCCATATGCATACATAACACACATAAACACATGCTACACACACATACACACACACATATATATACATGTATGTAGCATGTGTATATGTGTATACCGTAATACCGTATATACCATATATATGGTGTGCTTGTGTATATAATACATACAGGTATATATAGGTATACATATGTATATTAATCACTGTCCATCTTGAATACATAGCAGAAAGCGGAAGCTTGAGGATTCACAAGGTTGAAGCTACATGGAACAAAACTGTGGCTGAATCTGGATGTTCTGCTTTGGATACCCTGAACCTCCCCCCCCCAGGAAAACACATCATGAAGAGGAAGTGTAGCATCCCAGACAATCCTGCAGACCCTGCCCAAGCATCCCTTATGTCCTGGATAGAAGGAAGTGAATTGCCACTCATCTATTTTGCCATCCTCACCACTCTCTGTCTGAAGCAGTAATGCAGAGGTCCTCAAACGTTTTAAACAGGGGGCCAATTCATGGTCCTCAGACTGTTGGGGGGTGGGGGAGGATCGGCTAGGTGGGCATGTCTATGTGGTCATGTGACTGGGTGGGTGTGGTCAATTTAGCAGTCCAAACAATACATACAAATTTAACTTTAATTTGTTATGTTCCTTGGGGTGGAAAGCAGGTTAGTGAAGGAATGTGGCAGCCTTGGTGTGCATGTGAGGAACTTCTGTTTGTGTATGTGTGTGTGTGGTCCATCTGTCTGTCTCTGTCTCTCCCTCTCTATCTCTCCTTCCCATAAATTGTGGTCACATTGACCTTAGAACTGTGCAACTGGCAATAAAGGTGAGTTGGTTATCAAACATCTGGAATGTGGTCATGTGATCGTAATACATGTGTGTCTTATCTATAATCTTCTGCTAATGTTCTCACCCCAATGGCAAAGCGGATAATGTTAGCCCTTTGTGCTTCTGGAATCACATCACTATATTCTAGAGGATCTCCTGATTTTTCTCCATCGGTTATCACAATGAGAATTTTAGATGCATCGCTGCGGGCTCCTTTTTCGGGGAGAAACATTTCACGCCTAAAGAAAAATGAAAAAAATGAGAATAATAGTGTTAAACATGTTAAACCTGTTAGATCTGGGCAACGAGAGACAGACTGCGGACACGAAGTAACTCAACAGCTCATTTTATTAGTAGTAGTAGTGATCCAGCTTGCTCTGTGGTCGGAGGGTTCCCCTTTTATAGGGATGAGGCACGCCCATTGACCAATCAGAGGAATACCTGTTTCCCGCTGTAGGAGCGGACCTGAGGGAAGACTTATCTCGATATATGTTAATATCTAACACCCCTCCCCTCCTAGATGGGACGTTGCGGTAGGTGACATAGTCCTTTAGGTAGGTGGGTGTTTGTCTTGTTCGGGAGGAACGTCGGAGTTCCGGTTGTGTTGAAGTGCTTGCAGGACTGGTTTCCTGTTGGTTTGAAGTAGTTGCAGGATCGGGTGCTTTTTCTGTTTCTGGAGGTCTTGCGTTTTCGATGCTCTTTTCCCTGGTATCTTGTTCGGCTGCGATGACGGGGGTTTGCTCAGCGGCTGTGATGACGGGGGGTTGCTCAGCTGCGTGCGTGATGTCCTGTCCCCCGCTTAGCTCGCCGGTGTCGTCGTTTCCTGGGATGAAGTTTCCCTGCGGTTGTCTTTCTGTGGACAGGAAACTTTCGCCCTCATCCCTTAAGTTGGAGTGTGCTAGGCGACCTCGAAGCTGATCGATGTGCCTTCTCCAATTCCGCCCATCTTCTAGCTCTAACAAATACGATCGAGGGCCCATGATGCCAATGACCCTTGCCGGTATCCACAATGTCCCCCCTGTGTAATTTTGAGCATAAACAGTGTCTCCTTCTCTAAAAGACCTGACCTTACTTGTAGAGTCTGGGGGAGCCGAGGTAGAGTAATTCGGGTGGAGCCTGTCCAGGTGAGACCGTAGGCGGCGACCCATTAGTAGTTCAGCGGGGCTCCTACCCGTCGTTGCGCTCGGGGTAATGTGTTGAATGAGGAGGTAATGGTCAATGCGTGTTTGCCAATCCCCCGGGCCCATCCTGGCGAGGGCCTCTTTCGCGAACCGCACCATTCTTTCTGCCTGACCATTGGACGCTGGATGGAATGGCGCGATGAGGGCGTGTCTGATTCCCAACCCTGCTAAAAATGTCTCAAACTGCATGGCCGTGAATTGGGGCCCGTTGTCCGATACTAAGAGATCTGGCAGACCATGGGTGGCGAAAAGTCGCCGAAGAACCTTTATAACTGCCTCTGCCGTGGTTGATGTCATTAGGACTACATCTAACCACTTGGAATAAGCATCTACAACTATGAGGAAAGTTTGACCCTGGAATGGCCCTGCAAAATCAATATGAATGCGTGACCAGGGTGCCTTGGGTTTCTCCCATTCTGTGGCGGGCGCTTCCGGGGGTGCTGGTCTCGACTCCTGGCATGGGTCGCAAGTGGCCACCCACTCCTCTATTTCTTTGTCCATATTGGGCCACCACACATAACTTCTCGCTAACGCTTTCATTCTCACGATCCCCGGATGACCCATATGTAAAGCATTCAATACATTTTTTCGTAGAACAAAAGGAATAACAACTCGATCCCCCCACAATAAACATCCCTGTAACACGGAGAGTTCGTCCCGTTTAGACCAAAACATTTTGAATTCCGGGCCCACATTTCCCTTTGGCCACCCCCTCCATACCCAAGTTTGCACTTGCTTTATTAAATTGTCCTTCGAGGAGAACCTTGCAACATCGTAGGAAGAAACCGGTCCCGAATCCAAACAGTCAATGAGCAATACCGGTACTTCTGGAGTGGGGTCTGGCAAAATGTCTGGTAATGGGCAACGGCTGAGCGCATCTGCGTGTCCTAGAGTGGAGCCCGGTCGATGAATTAACTTGTAAGAGTACGCAGCCAGGAAAACAGTCCACCTGGTCATGCGTGGAGAAAGGGAGACCGGAGTGGGGCGATTTCCCGCCAAAAGTCCTAACAGCGGTTTGTGATCAGTAATGAGTTCAAAATCGCGGCCGTAGAGGTATTCATGGAAACGTTTCACACCTGCAACGGCAGCCAACGCTTCTCTGTCCATTTGGCTGTAGTTCCTTTCGGCCGATGAAAGAGTTCTGGAGTAGAAAGCAATGGGTGCTTCTTTTCCGTCGGGCATCCTGTGGCTGAGGACTGCTCCAACCCCGAAAGGCGATGCGTCGCAGGTCAATACCAGCGGGAGGGTCTGACTGTATTGCACAAGTAGTGAGTCAGTGGTGAGCAGGCGTTTTACCCCGGCGAATGCTGCAGCTTCGGCTCGTCCCCATCTCCATGGTGCGTTCCTCTGGAGTAGACGGTGTAGTGGCTCAGCAACGGTCGCCTTCTGTCTCAGAAAAACGCTGTAGAAATTAAGTAGTCCGAGGAAGGCCTGCAACTCGGTTTGATTTCGTGGTGTGGGGGCGTCCTGGATCGCCTTTATTTTCTTTTCAGTGGGGTGAATTCCCTGACCATCAATTCTATAACCCAGGAATTCTACGCTAGGCACGTTAATTTGGCATTTTTCTTTTTTAAGGCGGAGGCCCTTCTCTCTGATTCTGGCCAAAACAGATCTGACTCTTTTGTTTAGTTGCTCCTCGTTTGCAGCGGACACCAAGATATCGTCAAAATATGGGACAACTCCCGGTATCCCTTGCAACAGTCGTTCCATGACGCTCTGGAACAATCCTGGAGCAATACTTACGCCAAATTGTAGCCGGTTGCATTTAAACGCTCCTCTGTGCGTCACTATAGTCTGGGCCTCCGCTGTGGCGCTATCTACTGGCAGTTGCTGGTAAGCTTGTGCCATATCTAACTTAGCAAAAACCTTTCCCGGCCCCAACGAGTGCAATAAGTGCTGTACTACGGGCACAGGATATGCGCTCTGTTGTAGCGCGACATTAATTGTGCATTTATAGTCCGCGCAGATGCGGACTGATCCGTCTGGTTTGACTGGGGTTACGATAGGTGTTTCCCAGCGCGCGTGATCTACCGGCTCAAGGATTCCTTGTTCCACTAACTTATCTATCTCCTTATCTATTTTTGGGCGGAGTGCAAAAGGCACTCGTCTCGGTTTAAGTCGGATTGGCGCCACATTGGGGTCTAAATTAAATGATATTGGTTTGCCCACATACTTACCAAGACCGGAGCTGAACACATCCTCGAACTCCTTAAAGATCTTTTCAGCGCTGCTGTTTCTCACGGCGTTGATTCCGGTGACTTCTAATCCCAGGGCTTCAAACCAATCAAGCCCCAGGAGGTTCTGCAATGGCGCGCTGGAGATGGTCACGGGCAGCTGGGCTTCGATGTCTTTGAACTGGATGTGGAATGTGCCTTGGCCCACGATGGGGACTTGGTTCCCCTGGTAGTCTCGTAGCAGGACGTCTGGAGCGCGCAGTTGGCTCTTTCTGAGGCTGGGAATGGCCTGTTTCATGGATGCCCATGAAATGATTGTCAGGGTTGATCCTGTGTCAACTTCCAGCTCGCAGGGTGAGCCCTCCAAGAGGACTGTGACTTTCAGCCTTTTGGGCCGCTTAGGGCGGACCTGATGTATCGTGGTGAGATACGTTCGCAACTCCTCTCTCTGGGTCAACTCTATCTCATCGTCTACATCCTGAGAATACTCTCGTTGAGCGTCTTGGTAGAACGCTCTTTCAGCTCTCTGTGTGAATTCTCTCTGGGGATACGCTCGCTCACTTTCTTGTGAGTAATCTCTCTGGGAATACGCTCGTTCAGCTCTTTGGGAAGTTTCTCTCTGGGTAAACACTTGTGGATTTCTCTCTGGGCGCCCTTTTTGATTTCGCCAAGCCCCTGGGTTGGGCTTCTGTTGGCGGTACATGGGTGGCTGCCGTGAGGCAGGGACTCCGCTCCGGCACACTCGTGCGATGTGCCCAAGTTTGTTGCAGTGCGAACAAACAACGTTCCTGAACCTGCAAGTAGACCTGGGGTGATTCCCTCCGCAGCTTGCGCAGGGCGGCAAACGGGATCCGGGTTTTCCCCCAGGCCTCCAGTGACTGCTCTGCATCAGGTGACTGTCCTCGAACTCGGGATCCACGTAGTCGGGGCTTGCGTCTTCGTAGTGGACTCTGGTTTGTCTCGGTGCTGGCTGGGTTTCGCTGACCCTTCGTTGTATGGTCACTGCTGATTTCTCCGCTGATTCCGACGCTCTTGCTTTGTTCAACGCTGACTGTAGGGTTAGATTCGGGTTGGCTAATAGTTTCTTTTGCAACGAAATGTCTCTTACCCCACAGATGAATTGCTCTAAGATATGCTCTTCCAAATCCCTGTATTCACAGTGGGCTGCTATTCTTCGTAGAGCTGCAACAAATTGGTTAATGGATTCTCCCGCCTTTTGAGTCCTCATGTTGAATTCTTTGCGGCTGACATGGCGGGACGGTTTTGGCGCGTAATGTGTTTCCAAGGCTTGTTTCAGCGTCGCCCATGGTACTGCTTGTATTGGAGTAGGCGCGGTGAGGTCTCTGGCCGTATTGAAAACTTCCTTTCCGCAGTAGCCGAGGAAGATATTTTTCTTTCTTGCATCGGTGATCCCCGTGTACTCATTTGCTTCGAGGAAACACTCGAAGCGAATCATGAAGGCTTCCCATTCGTCGGTTGCTGGGTCGAAAGGAGCAGGGGGAGCATGCATCGCCATCTTCTCAGTTTGAATTTGCCGCGCTGCGGTGATCTGAGATGGCTGCCGGAATTTCTGCCGAATTCCTGGGCTGGATCAAATCCGGAGATTCTTGAAGTAGTGTTCTTCGTCCTATCTGTCTCTCATCCCACCTTCGTCGCCAATGTTAGATCTGGGCAACGAGAGACAGACTGCGGACACGAAGTAACTCAACAGCTCATTTTATTAGTAGTAGTAGTGATCCAGCTTGCTCTGTGGTCGGAGGGTTCCCCTTTTATAGGGATGAGGCACGCCCATTGACCAATCAGAGGAATACCTGTTTCCCGCTGTAGGAGCGGACCTGAGGGAAGACTTATCTCGATATATGTTAATATCTAACAAAACCTCTACCTTCCTTCTTTCCCAGCCAGTTTCTGAAAAACATGATCTACAACTCAAGTTGCTAAATGTCTACGGAGATTCTTAGTCACCCAGGTCATGGTTGTCTCAAGAGTGCTTTTTCAAGAGGCAATTGGACCTTCTTGTTATTCTTTGAAGCCGTGTCACTTCAGCTCGGAAAAAGCTTCTTGGATGAGAAGCGAAACATCTTCAAAGGATAACAAGGAAGTCCAGTCGCCTCTTGAAAAAGTATCTTAGGGATGACCTACAGACGAATGCCCTGTATAGAAAAAAGAAAGAAAATCTTAGAGAAATTAACAAATATTCAATAGAAGTAATTTAAGAATACAAATTAGGGATGAGCATAGGTTTGCTCCATTTATCTGTTTAAAGGAACGAAATGGAGGTCTATCTCCATGGCCCTTATATTAACACTCTTTTAGAACTAGGAAGCCAAAAAGAACTTTCCTTTGCAGATATTGGGGTAGGAGAAAAACAGGCAGGACTGGGAGGTGGACTTAAGCTTGTCATCAACTTAGAATGGTTATATTCACACAAGCGATTCAAGTCCAGGCCCCCTTTTTTATATATAATTTTTGTTATTTTATTTTTAATTTTCAAGACAAACACAGCACAAAGAATCCTCCTTTTTTACATACTGTAGAAAGTGTATCAGTAGGTTACAAAAAACTTTCGTGCATCTCTTCCACAGTCATCAATCATAATTCATATTAACTCAAGTATTTTAACTCAGATATTTATACATATTACCATCATCATACTTCCATTTTCATTTCACTATAATTGTTTAAACGTCCTTCATCATAAAATATATCAAGATTTAAAACATAACCACATACTGGCATTTCATTTGCTATTTCTAAAATCCTCCAATAACACTGAATCCTTATGGCCTATTCTAGCTAAACATCCATAATATCTAGTAATAAAAATTTCTAATCCTCCTTTCCAAATCAAATTTGTATGGACTCCTCTTAGCAACTCATTGCTTATTAAATCTCTCATGTAATTTCGATGCCCTTCTTCTGTTTCCTTAATCAGCTTATCTTTAATTGCCAATGGTGTTATCAATGATGTTGCTAATAAAATTTCTTTAAATCCATAAATTCTTTTGTTTTTTTCTTCTTCTGTATTTTGCCATGTGGGGTAGAGTTCCCCTCCATTTAATTCCTCTTTCAGTGTTCCACTCTTTCCATTTCCAGACACAAACAAATACCATAAATATCAGCGGATTTAATTTCTTTATGGTCATTTTCCTCTTCGGTTTTTAGGAACTTTTTCCACTTGATAAACATCTCCAACTTCTTCATCATATTTTACTGTTAGATACAATACAATACAATACAATAGCAGAGTTGGAAGGGACCTTGGAGGTCTTCTAGTCCAACACCCTGCCTAGGCAGGAAATCCTATACCGTTTCAGACAAATGGCTATCCAACATCTTCTTAAAGACTTCCAGTGTTGGGGCATTCACAATTTCTGGAGGCAAGCTGTTCCACTGATTAATTGTTCTAACTGTCAGGAAGTTTTTCCTCAGTTCTAAGTTGCTTCTCTCCTTGATTAGTTTCCACCCATTGCTTCTTGTTCTACCCTCAGGTGCTTTGGAAAATAGTTTGACTGCTCTAGATACTCTAGGTTTTCCAACTTCTTCCCCATTCTCTCAAATGTATTTGATAATTTTTGAATTTCTAACAATATCTTTTGCAGGTTTAAAGTTTCTTTCTGCTGTTGTGCCATTATCTCCAGCTGACAAACACTGCTGCTCTGGCTTAGAAGGTTTTTACAAGATTAAGCATAGATTCACAATAAGGTCTTATTTTCACTTTTCTCTGGTTAAAGAGATACTTCAAAGGAACATCTGTATGCTTTTCTTCTTATCACTCTCTATAAACAAACAGTGAGACCTTGAAGTGCCAAGCCAAAATAATCAGGAAAGTAAGAGTGCTTTGTTTCCAATACACAAACCTCCAGCCTCCGAGCAGCAGCATTTTTCTTTCCCTCTGTTGTAACAATTTCCTTTGTTTCCCTTGTGTCTTTTTTATATTCCAAGTTAAACAAAAGTCAAATTCTTGAGTTAGAGAAGAAAAGGGAAAAAAACACCCACAGTAGTGAAGAAGTAGAATTTTAGTCCATAGGTTACAAAGAATAATAATAAAAGAAAAAAATAGAAGAAGAAAACTTAATCCATTCGTTTTAAAAGGCTTGCATAAATTCCATCCATGAAGATAGCATTTAAAAAGCAAGATAACCCACTATCCAAAACCATTCAAAGCTTAAATCCACCGCTTATTTCTTCTGTTCTCAAATTTAAATGAACTTTTAAGTTTTTTATAGGCAGTCTCTTTTAAAACGGCAAAAATTCCTCACCAGCTGGAAACGGAAGTTAAGGGGATTTTTAATATTAATTGTTTATATATTGTTTATATTGTTATTTATGTATTTTATCTGTGTTTCATTGACTGTACACCGCCCCGAGTCCCTTTTGGGAGAGGGGGCGGTTTATAAATCCAAAATAAAGTAAAGTAAAGCTGGAAACACTTTCTCTCTTCGTATCCTTCCATTTTGGAGCCGCCCCGACTTCATCAGCCTAATGGCTGGATTTTTTGTCGCCGACTTGAAGAACTTCTCTTGGATCCATCAGGGACTTTGCAATGTCCCTGAGATCAGCAAGACGTATTCTTCCTGTTCACTGTCTCTGCGGGACAGTTTAGGTCCAATTGGACCACCCAGCGCAAAAGTATCGGCTGTGTTCTCGGAGCATCGTCATGACGTTGGCTCCTCCTCCAGGTCCAGACCCTTTTGAATTCTGTTAACTCTTACCTAGTGCCAATTTAGTGCTGACCATTAGTTGACACAATTGTCTACAGGCTTGAGAATCAATCTTCTGAACTGCAATTTAATATATGGTCCTGGTCCTGCATTTACATCAGTGGTGGGTTTCAATTTATTTTACTACCAGTTTGCTTGTATGCGGGCTTGTGCAACTGCTGCACATGCGCCGAAGCGTCCAGGCAGGTAGGCAGAGCCTCCCGCCGCCGCCACTACCAGTTCGCCAGATCCAGGGCAAACCGGCAGAAAGCCATCTCTGATTTACATGTATGCAGTGGGGTAACCGGGACCAGAGGATCTGGGTGATCGACCCAGATTGGATCCTGCAAAATCAGGATAGCAGTTGTGGTGGTGCAATAATGTTTTTTTTTAAACCACAACGTGCATCGATCCTCTTTTAAATGCAAGTAAAAATAAGCATTCTGGGCTAAGCAGCTGAAGTAAACTGTTAAACCGTTAAATTAAGAAAAACCAACCAATGAAAACTTACACCACTTTCTGGATATACGTAGCTGTGTAAGTAGCTCCACGCAGCTGCCAGATTCTTTTAATCAAGTCATCCGGATTTGGGGTAGTTTTGAAAAGGAGAAAGTCAAAATGTTCTTCATATCCACCTGAATACTGGGACAAGCCAAACTAGAGAAAGGGAGAGAGAGAAAGAGAGAATTATCCTCCTTAAAAAAAACTATTATTTTTTATATGATAATTTATATAGTTGTCTACCTTGCTGTAGTACCAGGTGCTTAATGACACATTATAAAATCTAGATAGTAGGTCAAATTGGTTGGGTAAACAGAGTTGAGGAAGTTAATAAACCGTAGGCCTGTTTCACAGATGAGGAGAAACTATTATTCTTGAAATATATTTATCAGCATTCAACTAAAAGAAACAATCTATGTGTAGGTGGTTTTATGAACATTTTATGTCTTCCTTAGCTTTGTTTTGTTCTTTTATTTCCCCTCCTCCTTTTTGGAGTTCGTTATTTTAATTTTGTGAATAAAATAAAAACAATATGCTGGGGGGGGGGGGAATAGCAGCAAAACCCTGAGCAATATAAAAACTGCCAAGGAGAAATATAATCTAATATCCTAGGAACACATAACAGGATCCAAATAATCTTAGCAGCCGCCGCGTGGGAATGCATCCAGATCTTCAAAACCTTTGCGAAAGCTGGCAGGGTGGAGGGCAATCTAATCTCAGAGATTCGGTTGTTCCAAAATGGAGGCACAGCAACAGAAGAGGCCTCAGGATAACATGCTTTAATTGAGGGAACACACAGCATGCTTAGCCTGCTAGCCCTAACAGAACAGTTAGAAGTGATTGAGGAGAGGTAGCAGTGCCCCCTGGTCATGTGAACAAAATTCAGTCCCACACATATTTATGACGATACACAGCCTGCCATCATTATCCCCACTCCTAGCAGACTAAGCCTTCATTATCTCCAGGTGGTATCCAGCAGATTCTGGCCAGTTCTGGAGAACCAGTAGCGGAAATTTTCAGTAGTTCGGAGAACTGGTAAATATTACCTCTGATTGCCCCTGCCCCCATCTATTCTTTGCCTCCCAAGTTCCATCTGATCAGGAGGAAATGGAGATTTTCCAGCAACCTTCCCCTGGAGTGGGGAGGGAATGGAGATTTTGCAGTATTCTTCCCCTGGAGTGGTGAGGGCACTCCCGGTTGGTTGCTCCCGTTTCAGACCAACCACAAGAGCACATGCGCACAAGCAAACCAGCAGTAAAACTGGTAGAAACCCATCACTGCTGCAGTTGTTAAGTTAGTAATATGGTTGTTAAATTAATCTGGCTCCCCCATTGATTTTGCGTGTCAGAAGGTTGCAAAGATGATTACATAATCCAAGGGACTCTACAACTGTCACAAATATGAATTTGTTGCCAAGCATCTGAATGTTGATCATGTGACGATGGAGATGTTGCAATGGTCATAAATCACTTTTTTCAGTGCCATTGTAATTTCAAACAGTCATTAAATGAACTGCTGTAAGTCAAGGACTACCTGCATTACAATAAAAATTCTAAAAACATTTTAAAACAATTTTAAAAAATTAAAACATCCAAAATATACATATAGGTTATAAGACACCGTCTGGAAAGAAACACCGCAACCACCACAGAATGGAAACTACCACAGATTGAATATCAAAGGGTCCCTAATAGAAAAAACATATTTTACAGGTGTGAAATTCAACAGGTTCTAACAGGTTCTGGAGAACCAGTAGCAGAAATTTTGAGTAGTTTGGAGAACCGGCAAATACTACCTCTGGCTGGCATCAGAGTGGAGAGGGAATGGGGATTTTGCAGTATCCTTCCCCTGGAGTGGTGTGGAAATGGAGATTTTGCAGTATCCTTCCCCCACCACGCCCACCAAGCCACGCCCACAGAACTGGTAGTAAAAAAAGTTGAATTTCACCACTTTAATTTTAGTATAGTAAAAAATTGAATAACGATTATATACTACTGCAGATTTCACCAGGTGACAACATTTTCATCCTGAATATTACTGTTTCATTCAACCGCGTCTGATCTCTTAACATTACCTGAGTGTTTGTATTTTGGAAGCGCTTGATGACCTGAGAAATAAAGGTCTTCATTTGTGAGAACTGTCTGGTACTTATGCTCCCTGAACCGTCAATCAGAAAAACGATGTCAGCAGGGCGTCTGGCACATTCTACAGAAGCGAGGTCAATGGAGAAGAAAATGAAAAAAAAAAAAGAATAGCATATAATCAAGCAGATGACAAAATAAATAAAATAGCATATATAATAAATAAATTATGCAAAAAATGAATTACTGTCTAAACTTAATGCACTTAATACAGTATGTCTGTGAGATACTGTAAGTGGACTGACATTTAATTATCCCACATTCTTCTCCGAAATGAGCTGATCTTCATCGTTGTGTGTGCAATTCTACAAGAATCTTGCTCACACTTAATTCAGAGTAAGCTTCATTCAGCTCAATGCATCTTTGATCTCCTGGAGAGCTTAGGTAGCCCTTGTCATTATTGTAATTGACGCTGAAATATGGATTTTAGTCATGAGTAGAGGCCTCAAGAGCCGTGGTGGCTCAGTGCTTAGAATACAGCACTGCAGGCTCCTTCTACAGATTGCTGGCTGCAAGCAGATCAGCAGTTTGAGTCTCACAGGCTCAAGGCTTCCATCCTTCCGAGGTTGGTAAAATGTGGACCCAGATTGTTGGGGACAAGAGGCTGACTCTGTAAACCTTCCTCTAGACTCTAGAAAGAGTGCAGAGAAGAGCAACAAAGATGATTAGGGGACTGGAGACTAAAACATATGAAGAACGGTTGCAGGAACTAGGTATGTCTAGCTTAAGAGAAAGAAGGACTAGGGGAGACATGATAGCAGTGTTCCAATATCTCAGGGGTTGCCACAAAGAAAAGGGAGTCAAACTATTCTCTAAGGCACCTGAGGGTAGAACAAGAAGCAATGGGTGGAAACTAATCAAGGAGAGAAGCAACTTAGAACTGAGGAGAAATTTCCTGACAGTTAGAACGATTAATCAGTGGAACATCTTGCCTCCAAAAGTTGTGAATGCCCCAACACTGGAAGTCTTTAAGAAGATGTTGGATAGCTATTTGTCTAAAATGGTATAGGGTTTCCTGCCTAGGCAGGGGGTTGGACTAGAAGACCTCCAAGGTCCCTTCCAACTCTACTATTGTATTGTATTGTATTGTATAACCTGCTTAGAGAGGGCTGTAAAAGCACTGCGTAGCGGTATATAAGACTAAGTGCTATTTCTATCACATGACCAGATTGGAAGTTACTTCCAATTTTAATGACAGTTCTTATGCAATTGCAATCATTGTTAAATGAATCCATTTTCCACAATGGGCATTTTTTTTTGTTGGAAACCAGAAGTAAATACTAGAAGCCAGGGGGTGGGGGGAAGTCACAAATTGTAGTCACATGATTGTGGGACACCACAAATTACTGTAAAGGTGTACCAGTTGCCAAACACCTCAAATGGAATCACGTGATGTGTGTATGTGGCTATTGTAACTTCAGAAACGGGTTATGCTTAGCTCTGGAGAGGTCAGTTGTAACTTCAAACAGTTGTTAAGCAACTGGTCATAAGACTATGGAAAAATATGAATGATAAGGTAGGTTTACCTTATCTGACATTATATTTTCACATAGTTGACTTCTTAACATGTGTAGGGTGTTCTTTTTTCTTTCATCTGGATCTCACCTGGCAGTTTATCAGGAAAGCGCTGGATCGGCCTCAAATTCTGGTCCAAGAGGAAGCAATAACCTTTGAGATATATGTATTCCCCACATGTTTGGTGCACTCTGGGCCCACAGACCTGTAGGGGGAAAGAGAACCATTTACAGTGACCAGGCATAGAAAATCTGGCAAGGTAAAACTCCACTAAATTATTATTTAATCTTGTTTTAACTTTGAATTTTAATTATTTTACTCCTGGTTGAATTGCCTCCTAATATCAGCCATCCAACCTTCCATAGACATTAAAATGAGGACCCAGCTTGTTGGGGGCAACATGCTGACTCTGTAAACCGCTTAGAGAGGACTGTAAAGCACTGTGAAGCGGTATATAAATGTAACACTTTAGATTTACAAGACGGATGTCAGTTCTCCAAGGTAGAAATCAAAGGCACGCAAACCAATGCTACTCTTATTACAAGGTTACAGTAGCAGAACTTTGCGAGTCTGAATGTGCTTCTTCCCTTTACCTTCATCCTTTGTCACTTCCCAAGGACCCAGTGTCCTGCAGTTAGCTTCTCAAGACCTCCTAATGTCTGTGGTGCTGCCACCTGTTACGCAAAGACCCATCTCATTGCTACCAATCTAATGACAAAGACCTTACCAACACTTGAGAATCATGGGCCGAAACAGATAAACCAAGAGACATGTTGACTGCATCAGCAGGTCCTGAGAAGGCCAAAAAAAAAAAAAAAAAAGCAAATAAAACATACCACCAAAGAGCGTTCACTATGAATTTTCACTCTATATTTTATTCTATTTATTCATTCAGTTTGATGCTGTCCATCTCCAAATGACTTGGGTGGCTACAATAATTGTGCTGATCTCTATTTCTGTTTTGTTTTTTAAAGCCCATCCTTGATGTCGAGGAAATTCATGATGATTTTTTTAAAAATAAGCCTGAATCACAGAAACCTGCATCTTGAGTGGACATAGGGATGGTACTCAGGTGATAATCAACAAAAGGTTTCACCTAGGATAATTTTTATTCATGACTAGCGTGTCTCCTAAGGAATTGGACATATAAGAGAAGTCTAGACAGACTTTTAAAACTATGTTCTGTGGAAATCATAAGATTTCAGGAAATAATGGTGAAGATTTAATTTTTTTAACCATCCAGGGATGGATGGATCGATGGATCGATGGGAGGGAGGGAGGAATAAAGGAAGGAAGGAAGGAAGGAAGGAAGGTAGGAAGGAAAGAAAGAAAGAAAGAAAGAAAGAGAAGTAGGTGAGAGGGAGGGAGGAAAGAAGGAAGGAGAATTAGGAGGAAGAGAGGGAGGATGGAGGAAGAAAGGAAGGAAGGAAGGAAAGAAAGAAAGAAAGAAAGAAAGAAAGAAAGAAAGAAAGAAAGAAAGAAGGAGGTGAAAGGGAGGGAGGGAGAGAAGAAGGGAGGGAGGAAGGAGATTTAGGAGGAAGAGAGGGAGGGAAGAAAAAAGGAAAGAAGGAAGGAAGGAGAATTAAGAGGGAGGGAGGGAGGAAGGAAAGAAGGCTTGATTTGTCATGCTAATGTACCACCCCAAAGGGAGGAAGTACAATACAAATTATACAATTTACATAGTCTGTACCTGGATAACTTAAACACAATAAGCTATTCTCTGGAAATTCAATAAACATATAAAATATAACTTTAAAATATGAATTAAAATATTTTAGTACTGATATTCCTCATGAGGAACATAGGTAATAAATAAGTCAATATTAAATGCTGAGGTTCCTGCCTTAAAAATCAAGGGATTGAAGAGTTCAGTGCTTACTTTGAAGGTCCATCTCCTGGCATCTGCCTGACTTGCTCGAAGTCCCCTGGCATTTGTAGAGTTTCCCTGTTTCATTCACTCCTCCCTGTTGAAGTGGAGCACCTACTAACACCCTGTCAATAGGAGGGGAAACGCAGACAAAGTAGAATAGGCAAATCAGAAATCTACCCACAGAAGAACCCAATCAGGACTCAGCTGTTGAGATTAACCAACCAGAACTCAGCACACACACAAAAAGAAAGTTCTCTTAATGTTGATCAATGCTTTAGCTCCCCGCACTCCAGACAATTCAAATGGTCAATGGTGGATTTTTTCAGTGGGCATGTGGCTCTGAAGAGCTTGCTCAGCCCCGTGATCCAAGGAGACAGAGTCATGAAGACAGTGAGCTGTTCGTGGTTCTAAAACAGTGTTTCCAATTTGGCAATTTGAAGATGGGTGGATGTAAACTCCCATAATTCCACAGCCAGCATGGCTGGTTTGGGAATTCTGGGAGTTGAAGTCCAGCCATCTTTAAATGTCTATGGAGATTCTGAGTCATCCAGGTCATAGTTGTCCCAAAGATGCTTTTTAAAGAGGAAACTGGACTTTTCTTTGAAGATGTTTCACTTCTCATCCAAGAAGCTTCCTCAACATAGGAGAACAAACTCATCAGTCCATCTGCATTTAAAAAACAAAGGGTGCTCATTTGAAGACAGTAAAATCCACATTTTGGACAGAGAGGACCTCTGGTTTGAAAGAGGGGTCAAAGAGGCCATTTTTGTCAAAATTGAACAGCCCTCTCTCCCCAGAGGGGGAGGGATACCACATCATCTATTTCCAGTCTACATCACAGTCCTTTCAGCAGTTCCAAGAAGGGTCCACACCCATTTGCGCTACTCAGCTGACTCTGATGACCACAGGTGGCCTTAACAACTTGCTAAAAGAATTCAAATGACCAGCCCATTCCCCACCATTTAGTCAGAGCTTCTTGAAGGAGAAGCGAAATGTCTTCAAAGAAAAACAAGAAAGTCCAGTTGTCTCTTGAAAAGCCAGCTTTGGGATACCCATATTTAACTTGCCATGGTTGAGAAACATTATCCTAGACAGACTGGGGTCACCTACCCGGAATTTGGGCTACTGCCAAATTGCACCACACTGTAGCCAAAACTCTTCACCGTTTCCCGGAATATGACCGGTTGTTCAGTGTCCACACTAAATCCATGACCTGGAGTCAGCACTGCGGGATTAAACAAAATAAAGATTTTCTTTAGCTTTTTTTTCTACAACAAGAAGAAGGGCAGAATAAGCTTTAACATCCATTTCTGGGTATAGGTGTGTTTGCAATCAGCCATGTTCTGCACTGTTTGTAACAATGAGACTCATTCAGGAATCACGGCTTCTGTACCAGTTGTATAAGAGAGCATCAGAAGTCCTTCCTGAGCACCAGCAACAGAGATGGTATTCAGCCAGTTCGGACTGGTTTGGGCAAACCAGTAGCGGAATTTTAACTGGTTCACCTAACCAGCAAATACCACCTCTGGTTAGCCCCGCCCCTGCCTACCTGGTCGCCACTCGTCCCACACACCCACTGACCGCTCGCTCCACCCACCCCATCACTCATGGCAAGTTGGGCACACCTACTCCATCACATGACCCCCACCACCAAGCCACGCCCACCAAGCCACGCCCACAGAAATGTTAGCAAAAAAAGTTGAATCCCACCACTGACCAGCATCCAAAAACAGCAGTTTTGTTAGGTAATTAGTTGTGCCTATTCCTAACTGACTTCTAAGTTCATTTTGGATCTGCTCATAAAGTTTTGTTAGGAAGGAAAAAAGAACATCAAAATATTCTCTGAGGGAAAAATTCTATCACTAGAACAAAAACAACAAAAAATGTCTTGATTGTTGTTGGGTTTTTTATGTTTTTGTTTTGTGGTAATTTGAAGAAGTGGGCAGCTATGTATGCAAGAAGAAAAATCTTTTTTGGGGAGTGTTAAAAAAAGGAAGAAAATGACTCTCAATATGTGGCAACACTAACTTTTAAATTCATTTGAACGGTGTCATCATTATGACTGTAGAAAAATAGAGCTGGCTTCCTCATTTACGGGGGGGGTTTAAATACAAGGTGTAATGTTTTAAATAACAAAGTTGTATCACTCGCTGGCCATGCCCCCTCCCTATTTTTACGAAGAGGGGGAAGTTGCAATATATCATGACAATGTAAGTTTGACACCCCTGTTCTACAGCATTCGGAATTGTTCATTATATGATTGGGATAAAAGATCAAAGACGCCATGGTTTATAAACCACTTACAATGTGAGAACACTACCGTGGAAATCTAGTACAAGTGACAGTGATATCACACGTACCATGATGTCCTTATGCAAACCATGCTAATTATAATTATCACTTAAACATGAGCCAGCAGTGTGGAGCAGCAGCCAAAAATGTTAACAGAATCCTTGGTTGTATAAACAGAGGCAAAGAATTAGAATGAAGTGAAGTATTAGTACCACTTTATAAAAGCTTAGTAAGACCTGAAATACAGCAACCAATTTTCATCACCATACCACAAAAAAAAGAGGTTGAGACTATGAAAAAAGAGAAGAGCAACTAAGATGATCAAAGGCCTATAAAGATCCATCCACTCATTCAACTAGATTCCCCAGAGCCACATGCTGTTGGTGGTTCTGTTCATAATCCTTTCCAATCGGCTCCATTTTGTTTCCAGTGCCTTTCTCCTGGCTTGGAACTGAACCAGATGGATTTTCTTTTCCAACACAGTGTGGTTGTAACTTTGAATGGTTACTAAAGAAATGCTTTAAAGGAAGAAAGTGTTAGATTGGGTAATGGATAGGCACAGGTAACAACAGCTCTTAATTAAGTACAAGTGAGAACAATCCAGCGAAGGTTAAGTCTGACAGCAGCCCCTTTATAGGGAGCTGTCAGACCCTTCAACCAATAGGATTAAATCTCACCAGAACACAAGACCTTGGTAGAAACCACTGTAGTTATAACAAGTATCTAACACCCCTACCCTCTTGGATGGAACAATCCTACTTGTTATGTAGTCATGCGGGTAGGCGGGCTTTTGGGTAGCTCTGCCTGACCTGCACAGTTCAGTAGGAGGGGTTTCCTTGGACAGGTTGGACGGACCTGTTTGCTCCACAGCTCTGCTTGGTGGAAGCTCCTGGAACCTTTCACAGCCGCGGCTGGAGCTTCTAGAGCCGGTTCGCTCGGAGCTCACAACATAACCAGATAAGTTTCCCGGTACCCTCGGGCTTGAGCTGGCCGTGGAAGGAGTGAGTGTTTGCTCTGTTTTGGGTAGGGCTTTGGCTAACTCGTGCAGAAGTTACCTCTGGTTGTCTAAGAGTGGAGTTGGAGAGGCGGCCACTGAGTTGTTCAATATGCCTTCTCCAATTCCTACCGTCCTCGAGCTCTAGGAGGTAAGAGCGAAGGCCGGTGATGCCTATCACTGTGGCAGGAATCCACAGAGTTCCCCCGGCATAATTGTGGGCATATACCAAATCCCCTACACTAAATGTCCGAATCTTACTTGTGGAGTCAGGGGGCGATGAGGCAGAATAATTGGGGTGTAGCCGATCTAAGTGGGAACTTAGCTGGTGATCCATGAGAAGCTCGGAGGGGCTTCTCCCTGTAGTAGCACTGGGTGTGATGTGCTGAATTAGCAAATAGTGGTCAACCATGTTTGCCAATCTCCCGGGCCCATCCTAGAGAGGGCCTCTTTGGCAGATCTCACCATTCTCTCCACCTGACCATTGGAGGCCGGATGGAATGGTGCAACCAGGGCATGTCTGATTCCCTGAGCTGCTAGGAAGGTCTCAAATTGCATAGCCATGAATCGGGACCTGTTGTCAGAGACCAAGACATCGGGAAGGCCATGCATGGAGAAAGGTCTCCGTAGCACCTTGATGACCGCTTCCGCCATAGTGGAGGTCATCAGGACTACCTCTAACCATTTTGAGCAGGCGTCCACAATTACAAGAAATGTCTGGCTGTGAACTGGGCCAGCAAAGTTAATATGCACCCTAGACCATGGTGCTTGAGGTCGCTCCCACTCCTTAGCGGGGGCCTCTGGGGGAGCTGGTCTGGACTCCTGATACGATGTGCAGGTAGCCACCCATTCTTTGATCTTCCTGTCCATGGTAGGCCACCACACGTAACTCCTAGCCAAAGACTTCATCCTGACAATTCCAGGATGCGCTACCTGTAAAAACTCTAATACTGCAATGCACAGTTTGGGTGGAACAACAACCCGGTCCCCCCACAGTAAACAGCCATTTACAACAGATAACTCATCACATTTGGCAAAATACATTTTGAAATCAGGCCCAACAGGCCCCTTGGGCCACCGGCTCCACATCCAGTTCAAAATTTGTTTGATGGTGGAGTCCTTTGCAGAGTGACGGGCAATGTCACTGGACGAGACAGGCCCAGTTCAAGGCAGTCAGTGAGGAGGACTGGCATTTCGGGGGTAGGGTCAGTGAGAAGTTCAGGCAGTGGGCAGCAACTTAGGAGCGTCAGCGTGTCCCAAAGTGGAGCCTGGTCGGTGGATGAGACAGTAGGAGTAGGCAGCTAGGAAGATGGTCCATCTTGTCATGCGGGGTGATAATGATACTGGGGTAGGTCGGTCCCCAGCCAGTAAGCCCAACAATGGCTTGTGGTCCATAACCAGTTCGAAGTCCCAGCCATAAAGATACTCATGGAACCTCTTTACTCCGGCCACTGTAGCCAAAGCCTCACATTCCAGTTGGGTGTAGTTCTGCTCTGCAGCAGACAAGGTCCTGGAGTAAAATGCAATAGGGGCTTCGATTCCGTTGGGCATGCGGTGGCTGAGGATGGCGCCAACGCCAAACGGGGAAGCGTCTCAGATCAGCACCAACAGCAGGGTCTGGCTGTATTGTACCAGAAAGGAGTCCGCCGACAACAGTCATTTTACTGCGGCAAATGCGGCAGCCTCGGCTCTGCCCCAGGACCACATAATGTTCTTAGCCAGGAGACGGTGTAAGGGCTCAGCAACAGTGGCTTTCTGTTTGAGAAAGACACTGTAGAAATTAAGGAGCCCGAGGAACTCCTGCAGCTCGGTTTGAGTGCAAGGTGTGGGGGCATCCTGAATTGCTTTAATTTTTTGTGTGGTCGGGTGAATCCCAGAGCCATTGATTAGGTACCCTAAGAATTCAACCCTTGGCATGTTAATTTGGCATTTCTCCTTTTTGAGACGGAGGCCTTTGTCTCTAATCCAAGCTAGAACTGTTCGTACACATTTGAAAAGTTGCGCCTCATTTGCAGCCGATACCAAGATGTCGTCGAAATAGGGGACGACTCCTGGAATCCCCTGCAAAAGCCATTCCATCATGATTTGGAACAGTTCAGGGGCGATACTAACACCGAATTGCAGATGGTGACATTTGAATGCATCCCTGTACATCACAATGGTTTGAACCTCCACGGTAGTGCCATCTACAGTCAATTGTTGGTATGCCTGTGCCATGTCCAATTTTGTGAAAAATATTTCCAGGGCCTAATGAATGAAGGAGGTGTTGTACAATGGGTGCAGGGTAGGCACTTTGTTGTAGTGCATTATTTATTGTGCACTTGTAGTCCACGCAGATGCAGACAGACCCGTCAGATTTAACAGGTGTCACAATAGGGGTCTCCCAGAGTGCATGATCGGCCAGCTCTAGGATTCCCTGGCCTATGAGCTTGTCAATTTCCTTGTCAATTTTTGGCGGAGAGCAAAAGGTACTCTCCTGGGTTTTAGCCTTATTGGGGCTATATTGGGGTCCAAACTAAAGGAAATTGGGGTCCCCACGTACGTACCCAGACCGGTGCCGAAGACATTATCGAACTCCTTAAAGATGGCTTCAGCGCCGTCGTCTTTCAAGGCGTTGATACCGGTCACTTCTAGGCCCAGGGCTTGGAATCAATCTAGCCCTAGGAAGCACTGCAGGTTGCCGCTGACCACTGTCACTGGGAGTTTCCCGCTGAACTGCTTGAACTTCACCTGGAAGGTGCCTTGGCCCACGATAGAGACCCGGTTTCCCTGGTAATCTCATAGGTGGATGTCAGGAGTGCAAAGATGCTGCTTCTCTAGGCTAGGGATAGCCTGCTTTAGGGTAGACCATGGCATGATGGTCAGTGATGACCCGGTGTGGATCTCCATCTCACATGGAGAGTCCTTGATGAGGACTGTGACCTTCAGCTTTTTTGGCCGCCTGGTGCAGACTTGGCCGATTGACGTATGGTAAGTGACTCTATTGTCACCCTCTGAGTGCCGTGGTGGTTTCTGCTTGGTTGGGTCTCCGTTGGCGGGTTGGTGTACTTCTAGGGTGCCAGGTAGTGGCAGGGAATTCGCTCCGGCACACCTTGGCAATGTGCCCCTTTCGCTTGCAGCGCTAGCAGGTTGCATCGTTGAAACGGCAAGCCGATCTGGCATGGTCTCCTCTGCAGCTAGCGCAAGGTGGGAGACGCAGTTTGAATTTGCACGCTGGCTGGGTCAGCTACTGCGCATGCAGCAACTGTCATCTTCCTTGCCCTCTGAGGTCTCAGGCTCTGCAGCCTCACGATGTACACGTGTATTCTTTTGCGCGTCCTGTGGAGCGCTTTGGCACTGCAGAGTCTCAATAGATTTGACAACTGATTCGGATGCCCTGGCTTCATCCAAGGCGATCGGCAGAGTGAGGTTAGATTTAGCGAGTAACCTCCTCTGTAGGTTAATGTCCTGCATGCCACAAATTATGTGGTCCAGAATCAGCTCGTCCAGGTCTCGGAATTCGTAGTACGCTGCGGCCTTGCAGAATGCCACAACGTACTCGTTAATCGACTCGCCCTCTTTCTGGTTCCTGATGTTAAACTCATGTTTGCTTGGACAGCTTGTGGGCATAGTGGGTCCTCAGCACCTGCTGGAGCACGTACCAGGCAACTGATTGTAGCAGTATTGGCTCAGAGAGGTCTTTCACCATCTCGAACACTTCCACAGTATCCGAGGAACATGTTCTTCTTGCAGCCTTCAGAAAGGCCCATGAGGTTGTTGGCCTCGAGGAAGCAGTCAAATTGTAGCATGAATGAATCCCAGTGCTCAGTGACTGGGTCATACTGAGTTGGTGGGATATGCATGGCCATTTTGTGTTCAGAGGGCGTTTTGAGTTTGCCACTCAAAAATGGCTGCTCGAAGACGCGCTGAGCTGGATGTATTTGCTGGATTGCTATGCTCTTTTTTGGTTTGACTAGTTGCCTTCCAATCCCATCCTCATCGCTAGTGTTAGATTGGGAACTTCTAAAACATAGGGCAAAAATGCATTTTCTGTTTTTGTGTTTCTAGTTCAAGAATTATCTCCGGGACGGGCCATTTAAAAACCATATGTATAATAGTTACAATAATTATTTATGAAAAATAGAACAAGTTTCCTATTGTATTCACACTCGCAATTACAACCTTTTATTCAGTAAATGTGTAAGGCCAGTAATTTTAGCACTAGTCAAATATTAAAGCGAATTATCCTGAATTACTCTGTTCTTTACCTTTTTTTAAACATCTAAACTTAAAATGAGGAAGGCTAATAACCCATGCGGCATACAATAATAGTTAGAAAACAAAATATTTTGACTTCCTATGAATGGCTAGATATACCACCTCGGAATATGTCTGTAGGAAGCAAAACTTTATTTCCCTTTTTTTAGAATCTATCAATGGTTATTGCACGCAGGAAGGCATTTGCACGTTCCTCTTCCAGAAATATTATACATTCTGACAGGCTGGGGAGAAAGAAGAACTTTGCTATCATTCCCATGACCTAGATCTGTGATCATTTTTATATCAAAACTACCGGTACCTGGATGCTTCGTGATGAAACTATGTGATCGGGCAGTACAGGAGAAATCTGGTTCACTCCGGTTCAATCCATTGGCTCAGTAGTGGTCAGTGATTGAAACACATAAGGGAATATTGCTCCCGTTGCCTTGAGTCTGGAAGCAGTTCCATAGGTGGAAGGAGTAGACATTTTGGTGAGGTACTGACATTTTGTACTGTAAGGAGCCCCAGACTGCTCCTGAGTGAAGGAGTGGAACGTCTGCCAGTTTGAACTGAGGTAACAGAATGCGAGGCAAATGGCAGTTGAAACAGTTTTTTTCAGGTGGAGAGGAGTAGTAGAACTCCTTAGTATCAGAGTGTGTCAATTACTGTATAAGAAATACTAATGATCTGATGGTCATTTCGAAAAATCCTTTCTTAGCAAGCACTTAGAAGTGCTTAGAGGAACATATAGTAAGTGCCAAATTTCAAGTTTGTAAGCTTTACGTTTCGGGAGATTTCATGATAATGTGTGTGAGTGGTATTTGGCTTTTATATATATAGAGAGAGATTTATTTTATTCTTTATTCTATTTCCATCTTCCTTTAAAACATTAACAGAATCCACAATAGACTGAGAATCACCACCTCTACTAGATAATTGACCGTCAGGTGGCCATGGTAGCTCATATGGCAGCGATGGCGAACCTTTTTTGGCTCGCATGCCACAAGTGGGGGGAGCGCAGGGGGGTTGTGTGCGGGTGTGCCGCACCCATAATGCAATGCGTGACCCCCCAGTGCGCATGCGCGCACAACGCGCAACCCCCCCATTTTTACATGCTTTTTTCACCCTCCCCAGGCTCCAGAGGCTTTATAGGAGCCTGGGGAGGGCGAAAAGAGCCTCCCCCGCCCCCCGGAGGCCCTCCGGAGGCTTCAGGGACCATCCGGAGGCTTCCCTGAATCCTTTGGAGCGCTCAAAAAGATCCTCCGAGCAAACCGGACTTCTGGTTTGCTCGGAGGGTCTTTTTAAGCATTCTGAAGGCTTCAGGGAAGCCTCCGGATGGTCCCTGAAGCCCCCGGAGGCCCTCTGGGAGGGCGGGGGAGACTCTTTTCGCCCTCCCCAGGCTCCTATAAAGCCTCTGGAGCCTGGGGAGGGCAAAAATTGGCTTTTAAAAAGGTGAACTCAGCTGGCCAGCGCGCACCATAGGTTCGCCATCACTGTCATATGGTAAGAAGCTGGGCCTACCTACCGCTGAGATTGGTGGCTCGATTCCCGTGAGTGAATAATCTGCATAGGGACAAGAAAGGAGCCTCCCCCGAATGACTACCAGCATTCAGGTGTCCTGCACATAAAGATAACGCCACCTGAAAAAAATCCTTTCACAGAAGCAGCCAGCCACCTTGGTGATCCCTGGCTAACACGTGCCATACACTTAAAAAAAACAACAATCAACTGTGTTAGATTGGGTAATGGATAGGCACACACAGGCTTAACAGTAACAACAGCTCTTTATTAAGTACAACAAGCGAGAACAATCCAGCGAAGGTTGAGTCTGTCAGCAGCCCTTTTATAAGGAGCTGTCACACCCTTCGACCAATAGGATTAAACCTCTGTTCCCACCGGAACAGAGGACCTTGGTGGAAACCACTGTAGTTAGAACAAGTATCTAACAGAAAGTCTACCTGCCTTTTAGGTAGCTTTCCCAACATAACCAAAACATTGTCTCCTGCATCCCCAGGCCTTGTTTTCCATACAGGTAGTCCTCAACTTACAACAGTTCGCTTAGTAACCATTCAAAGTTACAACAACACCGAAAAAAGTGACTTATGACTGTTTTTCATAGTTACGACCATCTCAGCAATCCCATGGTCGTGTCATCAAAATCCACACTTCATATTGATGACCTTTGCTGTGTCCCAAGATCATGTAATTCCATTTCGCGACAAGCAAAGCCAATGGGGGGAAGCCAGATTCACTTAACAACTGGCTTACTAACTGATCAACTGCAGTGAATCACTTAGCAACTGACGCAAGAAAGGTTGTTCTCCTCTGAGTTCCCTCTAGACTGGCTCGGAATTTCAGTCTTTTCCAAATATTTTGGAAAACTTTCATTTATTTCTCTTGCGAAACTCCCTAAGTCTGCCTGCAACACCATAACGCAAAAAGGAGCAGGTTAAAGAGGAGAGGCATACAGAGGAACAAATAATGAAGGAATCTAGCTTGGTCTAGAGCAGGAATCTCCAAACATGGCTGCCTGTGGAATTCTTGGCGTTGAAGTCCACAAATCTTAAAGTTACCAAGTTCAGAGGCCTCCTGGACTAGTGGTTAAGGCATTTGATTAGAAACCAGGAGACGGTGCATTCAAGTTCTGCCTTAGCCCTTGAAAGCCAAGTTGCTGACTTTGAGACAGTCACTCCCTCTCAGCGCAGCCCCACTTCACAGGGTTGCTGTTGCGGGGAAAATAAGACAGTGTGTCAGATATATTCACCACCTTGAGCTACGTGGATAAAAAAAAATCTAATTAATTAATTAATAAGCAACTGAGCCTAGCAAATGCAAGATAATAAGAACCACAAACTCCACAATAACCCTGATCTATGCATATATCTACCTATCTACCTACCTACCTATCTATCTATCTATAGATAAAGATATGTAAAAGGCACTTGCCAGCAACAGCTGAGAAACAGAAAAACAGCTGTAGAGACTCCATCCTCCGCTGTTGAGATTCGGCTGCATCCAACCTTTGTAAAGGTCAGTGAATGGAGGGAGCGTTTATCTTTTCAGAAGTGGGTGTTTCAGCCATGGCTTAATGTCGCTGATTCGCACAAGGCAGCTGGGATAAACGGGAAGCTGCCTCAAGAATCAGAGGGGGGAAATGTGGTTGTGTGGGTTGGTGCAGAGGCCAAAATAGAAGATTAAAGCATCAATAGTAATTTCTGAAGGAAATGACTCATCAAGCTTATCTTCATGCCTGCCATTATCTTTTCACACATTCTACATGTTTTGTGGCTGTTTCAAAGCTCATGGAAAGCCATAAACTTATTTTCAGAAAGACTTTGGGATTGGTTATAGTTCTCTGCATCTTCGGCCTGCAGAGTCCTGGTCTCATTATCTGGGATGAGTGAAGAATAAATTGAATGTTACACATAGGCTAAACACCTAAAAAAGTAACTTATGAGTGGTTTTTTTTTCATACTTACGCCGTTGCAGACTTCCCGTGGTTACGTGGTCAAAATTCAGCTGCTTGGCAACAGACTCATATTTATGACGGTTGCAGTGTCCATGGGTCATGTGGTCCCCTTTTGCGACCTTCTGACAAGCAAAGTCAATGGGGAAGCCAGATTCATTTAACCCTGTTACTAACTTAACAATTGCAAGGATATACTTAACAATTAAGGAAGGTCATAAACTGGGGGCAAAACTCCCTTAATAACTTGTCTTGCTTAGCAACAGAAATTTTGGACTCAATTGTGGTTGTAAGTCGAGGACTACTGGCATGGGCTCTTTGTTCCAAACCAAAAGACCAAATGAAGAAACTGCAGCCAAGTTAAATGTCTTTGGAGATTCTCAGTCATCCAGGTCATGGTTGTCTCGAAGGTGCTTTTTTTTCAAAAGAGACAATTGGATTTTCTGGTTTTTCTTTGAAGATGTTTCGCTATTATAAATCCTTCCATTCCTCACCATCCAGTCAAAGCTGAAGAAGCTTCTTGGATGAGAAGCGAAACGTCTTCAAAAGAAAAATCAGAAAGTCCAGTTGCCTCTTGAAAAAGCACCTGTGTGGCCAAATTATTTATTTGGCCACACAGGGACATAACTAAGGCAGAATATCAGCAAATAGCCCGAGCCTGTAAAGATGAAGTGAGGAAAGCTAAGGCTCACAATGAAGAAAGGCTTGCCACAAAAGTAAAAATTAACCAAAAAAGCTTCTTCCAACATGTTAAAAACAAGAAAAAAGTTAAGGAAACAATTGGTCCATTGCTAGGAGAAAGTGGCAAGAAGGTGACAAGCAACAGGGAGAAAGCAGAACTATTTAACTCATGTTTTGCATCTGTCTTTACACAAAGGGGTAAAACAGTCCAACCTATCAAAAGCAGCACCACAAAAATCAGATTAGGAACACAAATTGAAATAGGGAAGAAAATGGTAAGTGAGCACCTGTCTACCCTAGATGAGTTCAAATCACCAGGACCGGATGGATTACACCCCAGGGTTCTGAAGGAACTGGTAGATGAGATCTCAGAACCACTGAATTATATCTTTCAGAGATCCTGGAGCACTGGGGAACTACCAGAGGACTGGAAAAGAGCTGATGTGGTTCCCATCTTCAAAAAAGGGAAAAAATTAGATCCAGGAAACTACAGACCTATCAGCCTAACCTCAATACCAGGAAAGATTCTGGAAAAAATAATCAAGCAACGAATTTGCGAACACCTAGAAGCAAACAAAGTAATAGCCAAAAGCCAACATGGATTTGTCAAAAGCAGATCATGCCAGACTAATCTTATTGCATTCTTTGATAATGTGACAAAATTAGTGGACCAGAGGAATGCCGTTGATATAGTTTACTTGGACTTCAGTAAGGCATTTGATAAGGTAGACCATAACCTACTACTAGATAAAGCAGAAGAATGTGGGTTAGACAGCATCACCACCAGATGGATTCGTAACTGGCTGACCAACCGCACTCAACATGTAGTTCTCAATGGAACTGCATCTACATGGAGGGAAGTATGCAGTGGAGTACCCCAAGGCTCTGTTTTAGGCCCAGTACTCTTCAACATCTTCATCAATGATTTGGATGAGGGAATAAATGGGGAACTCATCAAATTTGCAGATGACACCAAGCTGGCAGTCATAGCCAACACTCCAGAAGATAGGCTTAAGGTACAGAAGGATCTTGACAAACTTGAACATTGGGCACTATCTAATAAAATGAAATTCAATGGTGAAAAGAGTAAGGTTCTACATTTAGGCAACAAAAATGGAATGCACAGGTACAGTATAGGTGACACCTTGCTCAGTAGTAGTAACTGTGAAAGGGATCTTGGAGTCCTAGTGGACGACCATTTAAATATGAGCCAGCAGTGTGCAGCAGCTGCCAAAAAAGCCAACACAGTTCTAGGCTGCATCAACAGAGGGATAGAATCAAGATCACGTGAAGTGTTAATACCACTTTATAATGCCTTGGTAAGGCCACACTTGGAATACTGCATTTAGTTCTGGTCGCCACGATGTAAAAAATATGTGGAGACTCTAGAAAGAGTGCAAAGAAGAGCAACAAAGATGATTAGGGGACTGGAGACTAAAATATATGAAGAACGGTTGCAGGAACTGGGTATATTTAGCTTAAGAGAAAGAAGGACTAGGGGAGACATGATAGCAGTGTTCCAATATCTCAGGGGTTGCCACAAAGAAGAGGGAGTCAAACTATTCTCCAAAGCACCTGAGGGTAGAACAAGAAGCAATGGGTGGAAACTAATCAAGGAGAGAAGCAACTTAGAACTGAGGAGAAATTTCCTGACAGTGAGAACAATTAATCAGTGGAACAGCTTGCCTCCAGAAGTTGTGAATGCCCCAACACTGGAAGTCTTTAAGAAGATGTTGGATAGCTATTTGTCTGAAACGGTATAGGGTTTCCTGCCTAGGCAGGGGGTTGGACTAGAAGACCTCCAAGGTCCCTTCCAACTCTACTATTGTATTGTATTGTATTGTATTGTATTGTATTGTATTGTATTGTATTGTATTTATCCATTTATTTATTTATTTTAATTTCTTTAGTTGCCTATCTCTGTTAATCATTCTCGGTGGTTCACAATTAAAAAAATATTAAGTTGAAATACTCAAAACATTTTATTTTTTTTTCAATTTTTCAATTTTATTAACAAACATGTAAAATACACACCAAAAAAACTTAGACGTACAACACATTTACACAATGCAATACAAACAGGAGCTTCCTGTTCTTTCTAATAGCAATTATCAATCGATAGCATTCACCTTGTATTATTTCCCATTCAATTGTATTTCATTTGGATTTCACCTTTCTTTTAACTCTCTTATTTTACTCATAACTATTATTTTTGAGTTTTGTTATATTCCTTCATTGATTCTTGTTTCTTTCCTCCAACCACCTATACCATTTATCCCATATCTGGTAGAATTCTGATTCTTCTTTTCCCTGAATTTCTTTAGTTAGTTTGTCCATTTCAGCACAATCCATAACCTTTCTTATTATTTCATCTTCGCTTGGAGTTAGTTTGTTTTTCCATTTCTGGGCAAAGGCAATCCATGCTGCCGTAGTTATATGTAGTATTAAATACTGGATTTCTCTTTTGTATTTCGCAGACATTATTCCTAATAAAAAAATTTCAGGTTTCCATTCTATTTTAACCCCCGTTATTGCCTCCAGCCAATTTTTGATCTTTTTCCAAAAAAATTTAGCCTCCTCACAGGTCCACCATAAATGGTAATACGTTCCATGTATCGATTCGCATTTCCAACATTTTGGGGAGGTATTTGTTGAGATTTTAGCTAACCTTGTTGGTGCCAGGTGCCATCTATAAAACATTTTGTACTGGTTTTCCTTGTATGCAACTGATAATGTTATTTTTAAGTTTGTTCCCCAAAGTTTTTCCCATTTGTCTAATTCAATATTATAGCCAAAGTTCTGCGCCCATTTTATCATTTGTTCTTTCACAATTTCCTCTTCCATTTTATACCTCAGAGAAAACATTTTAAAGCAATAATAATAATTTAAAAAACCAATAGAAGCATCCAAGTTATTGCTGTGGCTTGATCAGGGTTGCATATTAAAATTCATTAGTTCCCTCCCCAGGACAGTTTGAAGTTCCATTGTCAGTTTATAAGTTAGTCCACACAAGAAGAACACCCAGAGGTATTAGCTCCAACTACGTTTGTATGGTTACATTACAGAATCTTGCAAGACTGAAAATATATCTCTCCCCCACGTCCTCGCATTTACAGTTGAAGATATTAGGGAGGGTCCTTTCTCAGACTTTGCCATCCCTGCATTGCTTGGTGGGCTGAGTTTCCTCTTATCTGGCTGCTGTCTACTTACACTCTTCCTTCTCCTGCCTCCCAAGGCCATTCCCACATACCATTTCATCCATGGACTTTACAGATCTAAAATATATTGACTGTTTCCTTCTAATTCGTGCTCCAACACACTTACGGTATTTAATAACAAAAATTTTAGAGACATACAGGTAGCTCTCGACTTACCACCACAATTGAGCCCAAAATTTCTGTTGCTAAAGTGAGACATTAGTTAAGTGAGTTTTGCTCCATTTTATGACAAATCTTGCTACATTTGTTAAGCGAATCACTGCAGTTGTTAAGTTAGTAACCTGGTTGTTAAGTGAATCTGGCTTCCCCCATTGACTTTGCTTGTCAGAAGGTTGCAAAAGGGGATCACATGACCCCGGGAGAATGCAACCCTCATAAATATGAGTCAATTGCCGAGCATCGGAATTTTAACCACATGACCATGGGGATGCGACAACGGTCTTAAAGTGTGAAAAATGATCATGTCACTTTTTTTCAATGTCATCCGTAACTTTGAACGGTCATTAAGCAAACTGTTGTAAGTCAAGGACTACATGGAGTTTACCTCAATGATTTTTCAAACTTGGCAATGAAGAGCTTTTGCGCCGGAGACAAATTTCTTGTGTGCTTAATCACGCTTGGGCAAATAAAGTATTCTTTTCTGTCCTATGGACAGTTGAAATATTCAAGGTCCCAACTCTATTCCTAAGATACAATATATCACCTATTTAGAATAGAATAGAATAGAATAGAATAGAATAGAATAACAGAGTTGGAAGGGACCTTGGAGATCTTCTAGTCCAACCCTCTACTCAGGCAGGAAACCCTACACCAGACAAATGGCTATCCAACATCTTCTTAAAAACTTCCAATGTTGGAGGCAAGTTGTTCCACTGGTTAATAGCTCTAACTATCAGGAAATTCCTCCTTGATTCTAGGTTGCTTCTCTCCTTGATTAGTTTCCACCCATTGCTTCTTGTCCTGCCCTCAGGTGCTTTGGAGAATAGTTTGAGTCCCTCTTCTTTGTGGCAACCTCCGAGATATTGGAACACTGCTATCATGTCTCCCCTAGTCCTTCTTTCTCTTAAGCTAGACATACCCAGTTCCTGCAACCATTCTTCATATGTTTTAGTCTCCAGTCCCCTAATCATCTTTGTTGCTCTTCTCTGCCCTCTTTCTAGAGAACATCTTTTTTATATCGTGGCGACCAAAACTAAATTTATCCTTTACTCAAAGGGAGTGGAGAAACAGGCGGGTGTGATGAAGAAACAAGTCATGTCCTGTGTTTTGCAAATGCAGAAGAGTCAACCATGCAGAAGAAGCGTGTGGCAAGGCTGCACACCAAGAAGAAAAGCAATTTCCACTTCCCACATTTCCTCCCTGTTATGTGCTGAGCCTACTCGGCACCACTACCAGCTCTCATTTGCCTCCACTTTTCTTTTTTCTTTTTTAAACCTTTCTTTCCATTTTTCCACCAAGTCATAGAGATGCCTCATTTGCATCAGCTCATCTTATGCTGGCGTCTGGAATGGATGAAGCATGCTAAAATTTCAGGAACGGCATCTCACCATACTATCACTTTGTAAAGTTTATTTAAAAGATGTGGAGACTCTAGAAAGAGTGTAGAGAAGAGCAACAAAGATGATTAGGGAACTGGAGGCTAAAACATATGAAGAATGATTGCTGAAATTGGGCATGTCCAGTTTAATGAAAAGAAGAACATAGAGTGACGTGATAGTAATGTTGCAATATCTCAGGGGTGCCACAAAGAAGAGGGAGTCAAACTATTCTCCACTCAACTAATCAAGGAGAGAAGCAACTTAGAACTAAGGAGAAATTTCCTGACAGTTAGAACAATTAATCAGTGGAACAACTTGCCCCCAAAAGTTGTGAATCCCCCAACACTGAAGTTTTAAAGAAGAGTTTAGATAATCATTTGTCTGAAGTGGTGTAGGGTTTCCTGCCTAAGCAGGAGGCTGGACTAGAAGACCTCCAAGGTCCCTTCCAGCTCTGTTATTCTATTAAAATAGTCCATTTTGGGGTTGTCATTGAATACTGATGTTCAAGGATAACCTACAGAATGTTCTCATTTATTTCACAGTGTTCATTGTTTCACAAGATTTATATACACCCTCTACTCAATGTAGACCCCAGGCAGGACACATTCAAAACAATACAAAAAAATGCCTACATTAAACCCACTGCAGCAAACCCTCCATCAAACAAATCAACACACCATCGCTGGATGCTTAACCACAAACAGCACTAAGAATAGCACTTATATACCACTTCATAGTGCTCTTGGAGCCCTCTCTAAGCAATTTACAGCATCAGAATACTAACCCCTACAATCTGGATCCTCATTTTACTGACCTTGGAAGGAGAAAAGGCTGAGTCAACCTTAGAATAGAATAGGATAATGTTACATACTAACTTCAACTATAGTGGTTTCCACCAAGGTCCTCTGTTCCGGTGGGAACAGAGGTTTAATCTCATTGGTCAAAGGGTCTGACAGCTCCGTATAAAAGGGCTGCTGTCAGACTCAACCTTCATTGGATTGTTCTCACTTGTTGCATTTAATAAAGAGCTGTTGTTACCGTTAGCCTGTGTATGCCTATCCATTACCCAATCTAACACTGGCGACAAGGATGGGATTGGAAGGCAACTAGGTGAACCAAAAAGAGCGTAGCAATCCAGCAACTACATCCAGCCCAGAGCTCAGTGCAGCTTCGAGCAGCTATTTTTGAGCGGCAAACTCAAAACACCCTCAGGACACAAAATGGCCATGCACACCCCACCGACTCCGTATGACCCAGTCACCGAGCACTGGGACTCGTATATGCTATGGCTTGACTGCTTCCTCGAAGCCAACGACCTCATGGGCCTTTCTGAAGGCCGCAAGAAGAACATGTTCCTTGGTTACTGTGGATGGGAAGTGTTCGAAACTGCCAAAGACCAGTCAGAACCAACGCTGCTACAATCGGTCGCTTGGTCTGTGCTCCAGTAGACGCTGAGGACCCACTACGCTCCCAAGCCATCTAAGCACGTTCGCTGGCATGAATTTAACATTCGCAACCAGTGGGAAGGCAAATCAATCAACGAGTACGTTGCGGCGTTACAAAAGGCCGTAGCGTACTGCGAGTTTAGAGACCTAGACGAACTTATTCTTGACCGCATAATTTGCAGTGTGCGCGACAGTAATTTACAGAGGAGGTTACTTGCCAAGTCTAACCTCACTCTACCAATTGCCTTGGATGAGATCTGGACATCAGAATCGGCCGTCAAGTCCACAGAGACACTGCAGTGTCAAAGCACTCCGCAGGACGTGCAGAAGAATACACATGTTCACCGCGAGGTTGCAGAGGCTGAGAGCTCTGAAAGCGAAGAAGATGACAGCTGCCGCATGCGCAGTATCCGTGCCAAGCCAGCGCAAATTCGAACAATGATTCCTGCCTTGCGCTAGCTGCAGGAGAGACCATACACGATCAGCTTGCCATTTCCGCAACGCTACCTGCCAGCGCTGCAAGTGAAAAGGGCACATCACCAAGGTGTGCAGAAGTGAGCACCCCACGAAGACCTGGCAGCCAAGAAGCCGAGTTAATGGCCAGTAGAGACCCAACCAAGGGGCATGGCAGAAGCCACCACAGCATTCAGAGGGCGACACCAGAGTCACCTACCACACCTCAATTGGCCAAGTCCGCACTAGGCGGCCAAAAAAGCTGAAGGTCACAGTCATCATCGAGGGCTTTCAATTCGAGATGGAGATCGAAATGGGGTCATCACTGACCATCATGCCGTGGTCTACGCTCAAGAGGGCTATCCCTAGCCTGAAGAAGCAGCATCTACGCGCCCCTGACATCCGCCTCCGCGATTACCAGGGGAACCGAGTCCTCATCATTTATTTATTTATTCTTCGCACTTCTAGACCGCCCCCTCTCCCAAAGAGGACTCAGGGCAGTGTACAGTCCACACAGCAAATAACAGATAATAAATACAAATATAAATATAGATATTAATATACATATGGAGGAGGTTAAAAAATTAAAAGAACTGTACAGAAGAATATGAATATGGCTCTAAAAGCCCTAAAATCAATTAGATTTAAAACAATACCCTTAAAATACCAGTTGAGAATATATTTCCAGGAGGTAACAGTTGTAACAGTTATAATTATATAATCATGGGCGAAGGCACCTTCTGACTGCAATTCAAGAAGTACAGTGGCCAACTCCCAGTGACGGTAGTCAGCGGCAACCTGCAGAGCCTCCTGTGGCTTGACTGGTTCGAAGCCCTGGGCCTAGAAGTGACCAGTTTCAACGCGTTGAAAGATGAAAGCACTGAAGCAATTTTTAAGGAGTTCGAGGATGTCTTTGGGACCGGTCTGAGTAAGTATGTGGGGACTTCAATATCCTTTAATTTGGGCCCCAATATAGCCTCCATAAGGCTAAAGCCGAGGAGAGTACCATTCGCATTCTGCCCCAAAATAGATCTGGAAATTGACAAGCTCGTAGGCCAGGGAATCCTAGAGCCAGTTGATCATGCATGCTGGGAGACCCCTATAGTGACACCTGTCAAATCTGATGGGTCTGTCCACATCTGTGTGGACTACAAATGCACAATCAATAAAGCATTACAACAAAGCACTTACCCTGTACCAATTGTACAGCACCTATTACATTCATTAGGCCCCGGCAAAATATTCGCTAAATTGGACACGGAGCAGGCATACCAACAATTTTCTACAGATGGCACTATGGTGGAGGCCCAAACCATTGTGATGCACAGGGGTGTATTCAAATGTCACCGCCTGCAATTTGGCGTTAGTATTGCCCTGGACTCTCCCAAAGCGTCATGGAACATTTTTTGCAGGGGATTCCAGGAGTCATCCCCTATTTTGACGACACCTTGGTATCGGCTGCAAATGAGGTGCAATTATTCATACGTGTACTAACAGTTTTGGCTTGAATTAGAGAAAGAAAGAAAAATGCCAAATTAATGTGCCAAGGGTAGAATTCCTAGGGTACCTAATCGACGGCTCTGGGATTCACCCGACCACAGAAAAAATTAAAGCAATTCAGGATGGCCCCACACCTCACAATCAAACTGAGCTGCAGGCGTTCCTCGGGCTCCTTAATTTCTACAGCGTCTTTCTTAAACGGAAAGCCACCATTGCTGAGCCCTTACACCATCTCCTGGCTAAGAACGTGAAATGGTCCTGGGGCAGAGCCGAGGCTGCCACATTTGCCACGGTAAAATGACTTCTGTTGGTGGACTCCTTCCTGGTACAAAACAGCCAGACCCTGCCTACTGCAGAGTGGAACTACAGCCAGCTGGACCGTGAGGCTTTCGCTGCTGTGGCCAGAGTAAAAAGGTTCCATGAGTACCTATACGGCTGTGATTTCGAACTCATTATGGACCACAAACCGCTACTGGGCTTACTGGCTGGGGACCGTCCAACCCCTGTGGAATTGTCAGGATGAAGTCTTTGGCTAGGAGTTACGTGTGGTGGCCTAACATGGACATGGAGATAGAAGAATGGGTGGCTACCTGCACACTGTGCCAGGAGTCCAGACCAGCTCCCCCAGAGATGCCTGCTAAGGAGCAACCTCAAGCACCATGGTCTAGGGTGCACATTGATTTTGCTGGCCCAGTTCATGGCCAGACTTTCTTCATAGTTGTGGACGCCTACTCAAAATGGTTAGAGGTAGTTCTGATGACCTCTACTACAGCAGAATTGGAGAAGGCACATTGACCAACTCTGTGGCCTCCTCTCCAACTCCACTCTTAGACAACCAGAGGTAACTCCCGCATGAGTTAGCCAAAGCCCTACCCAAAGGGATCAATACACCACTCCTTCCACAGGCAGCTCAAGCCCGAGGGTACTGGAGAACTTGGCTGGTTGTGTTGTAGGCTGACAGCGAGCTCTGACTGAACCGGCTCTAGAAACTCCAGCCACGGCCTGTGAAAGGTTCCAAGAGCTTCCACCAAGCAGAGCTGCGGAGCAAACCGGTCCGTCCGAACTGCTCAAAGAACACCCTCCAACTGAACTGCGCAGGTCAGGTAGAGCTACTCAAAAGCCGCCTACCTGCATGACTATGTGAGCAGTAGGATTGTTCCATCTAAGAGGAGAGGGGTGTTACATACTAGCTTCAACTATAGTGGTTTCCACCAAGATCCTCTGTTCCATCGGGAACAGAGATTTAATCTCATTGGTTGAAGGGTCTGACAGCTCCCTATAAAAGGGCTGCTGTCAGATTCAACCTTCGCTGGATTGTTCTCACTTGTTGCATTTAATAAAGAGCTGTTGTTACCGTTAGCCTGTGTGTGCCTATCCACTACCCGATCTAACAGATAGAGTAGAGTAGAGTAGAGTAGAGTAGAGTAGAGTAGAGTAGAGTAGAGTAGAGTAGAATAAAAGAAAAGAAAAGAAAAGAAAAGAAAAGAAAAGAAAAGAAAAGAAAAGAAAAGAAAAGAAAAGCCATCCTTTTCTTGATTTGGAAGTATGCTTTCAGTCATTGTCATCTTGAAAGATGAAATTCCTCTTCACTTTCCGCATTTTAGAGAGGCCTAAAGATTTTGTGCCAAAAATGATATTTGGAGTTCGATTCCTTCGATCCTGATTGGCTCAAGGCAAATCCAGCCTACCATTTCCCGAGGTCAATAAAACAAGGACCCAGAGTGTTGGGGGAAAGATGCTATAAATCATTTAGGGAAATCTGTAAAGCACTGTGAAGCAGTATATAAGTCTGTTATTGCTGTTGCTATCATTTGGAAGGCTTTTTATGGTTCACATCAATTGCTTTGAAGAGGAGAAAATAAGAGGGCTTGCCCCAAATTATTTTAAAATCCATTCTCCGTATATGGATGGAATGTGCCAGTTCTGTCTTTTGGAGCAGCAAATAGGCCATGATAAAATGTTTGCAGATTCATCCTATTTTCTTTCTTTCTTTTAGAAATTTTTTCATTGTTTTAATTAAACAAAAATACAAAAAAACATTCTTCATTACATCTTGTAGAAAGCATGTCGATTGGTTACAAATGAATTTCGTGCGTTACTATATATCCTTCATATTTTTAATTTACATTTTAAAATCGAAGATCTTTATGTATTTTACCATCAATGTACCATCATTCTCATTTAGCTATAATTATTTAAATATGCTTTTATCTAGAATCATTTGCACTTGAAGACACAACCACCTACTGGCATTCATTAGCTATTCCTATAAACCTCCAATAATTACCCTTTTATAGCATATTCCCTTTTTTTTCCAACTCACTATTTAAGGCTTATATCTAATTGCTTTTACCAATGCCAAGACATATACAAATCATTAAACATTATCCATTAACATTTTCTTATTGTTATTATAGTTATCTAAAGAAAAAAAACAGAAATTTTTTTTTGTCATTTATATCACATCTCCTCCCCACCGACCCAAGAAAAATTACATCTTTATAATAAAGTCTAAACAAAAGTCTGTTAGTAAAGTTTACAAGTGCCCAAGAAAAATTACATCTTTATAATAAAATCTAAACAAAAATATATTAGTGAAATTGATAAATCTTTTCCCCAGGTCGCAATTTACAGTTTATATTCAAATTATTTTTATTAATTGAGATTATTACTTCATTATTATTATCATAATGAGTTATTAATTAACAAGAAACAACATTTTAAAGAAAACATTCTAAAAGTGTCTAAGAAATCCTACTTATTAATCACCAAAGGTTAACTAAGTTTTGAGTTATCAGCCTTCATCATCAGCCTGTGTCTTTCCAGGAACAAAACTGTCTTATCTCTTTAGCCAGTTGTTGTGTCAATTCTCTTATAAGTTTTTTAAAACTTCTCTCCGCACTTTTTTGCTTGAAAGATCTCTCATATAGTCTTGTTGCCCTTGAACTGGTATTAAAATTGAAATGTCTTTAATTATCCAATGTCTTTCTAAAGCTGTTTCTCTTCTTAATTCCATCATCAAATCCATATCTTGACAGGGGGGGTAGAGCTCCAGATCATCAAGTATATAATAATAATCAGATTCACTTTTCCATGTTCCCTCCTTTCCATTTTCACTCATAGGTGCTCCATTATTAGGTTCATCTGTTATCTTGTCTTCTATATCTTCACTCTCTTCTTTAATTTTTGAAGCTCCAGTCCCTTCAGCTTTTATTGAGCCAGACAATAATCTATCTAACTTCTTATCAAACCTCTCAAATCCTTCCAATATCTTTAGAATTCCATCCAAAAAATCCTGGTAGCTTAGGGTTTCTTCATCTATATATGAATGCATATTTCCCAGAAGAAAAGTAAAAGTTTAAAATCCACTGCCAGTCTTGCCTTCAATATCTCTTTTATGTATAAAAATATTTTTGTTTTAAATTTGCTTAAACATAAGATTCTTTTAATTTTTTTTAAAATGACGGTTCTATCTTTTCTTTTCTTTCCCTTCCCTTGTCCAAAATATTCCACAAAGATACTTGCAAGAAAACAGTTCATGTCCTTGAGCAGGTATCAGTCTCTACAGATAAGCTGCAAACCCTCTAGTTACAATGTCAACAAACTCAGAGAAAATAGAGCAAAGGATATTTTGTTTCAAAAAGAGAAAAAAACCAAGTTCTGGCTTCCGAATGGCAGATTCAACTTTCTCTTATTCGTATCAAGCTTAAGGAAAACAAAAATCTCTGTGTCTTTAATAAAATTTAATAATCAGTAAGAGGAAGGATTATTAAAGTGAAAAAAGTTTTAGATCAGCCCAAAAATAAAGCACAGATTAGGAGAAAAAATCATTTCATTCACTTAAGAGGAGAAACCGGAAGCATTCCAATCACTTTAATCCACAAACCGCTGTTACATAGAAGAGGGAAAAAAAACTTTCTAAGGCAGTCCAATAAAGATACATTTCGCTGCTTTATTCTTTTGCTTAAAGGACTAATTTATCTTTTAAAAAATATCTTTGGGCAATCATTCTCAAAGAAAAAAATCTCACCAGCTGGACTCACTTTCACTGCCTTCTTTCTGGAGCTGTCTCCGACTTTGTCAGCCTGGGGGCTGTCTGTTTACCGCCAGCTTGGAGAACTTCCCTTGGTTCAATCAGGGACTTTGCAGTGTCCCTGAGACCAGCAAGGAATTGTCTCCCTGTCACCGTCTCTCCAGGACGGTTTAGGTCCATATGGACAGTGCAGCTGGTAAAAGAATCAACGGCGGTTTTGGACTATCAAGACCGCACGTTGTGTCGTCGTGACATCTGGCTCATTCTCCCACTCATCCTATTTTCTGAATGTTGTAATCCACAACAGTGAGTGTGCGGTTTCCGCTGTGAAAATTTTCTTTCCCTGGGATCATACAACTGCCCCAAATGGGCTTAGAGGAGATGATCATGGTCCCATCAGCACATCTGTAAGGCTTTTACAGATGTTCAGAAAAGCTGCAGGGGATCAGCAAAAGTCTTCAAAAGTCTGATGGATTTCTGATGGATTCCCGACCTTTAAATGAGTCCTAAATGATGCACATACAATCCCTAACTAATGCAAACTTTTTCGATCCAGAAGATATCAACTCTCTGGACTCTGTTTGTTAATCGGCTACATTAGTCATCTTTGAAAAGGCAGTGTTAGCATGGCTCTCCCCATTTTCAACTTTTCTGATTTCAGAAAACACTGAGTTGCTAGTTTCTATCAGGTTTATCATTTGATCTTAGAATTGGCGATACAAAAATTCAGAGAATAAACGAATCAGGAGGCGGGACCTTTCTTAAATGTATTCAAAATGGGATTAAAAGGGCTAGTTCAATGACCTTTGGATTCTTGAAGCAGACAAAATAAAGCATCATATATGTTCCATACTGGGAATTGTGGGGGTTGCCAAATAATTGAGGTGCAGACAGGAATAAAAGCTAACAACTTTATTCCAGTAACGGTAACAAGCTAACAGTGAAAACCGGTTCAGTGACAGGCAACAGGTGAGGCCTCCGTCTGACAGCTCCCTTTTATACTCAGCTGTCAGACGGCTAGCCAATCAGCTGCTATCTCAGCTCCTGCCAGAACAGCGGACCAGAGTATAACCTTAGAACGTGACAATATTATATATACTTTTTATATATATATTTTTGGTCAGTGGTGAAGGCTGTCCTGATATTGTGCTTGTGGAGAATTGGACAATGGCATCGCCCTCCTCCCTTACATCAAAGGCACCACAGATAAAATCAGCAAAATTCTCCACAAGCACAATATCAGGACAGCCTTCACCACTGACCAAAAAATAGCCAACATCTTAAGAAACCCCAAAGACAAAATCCAGCTAGAAAACCTAGGAGTCTACGAAATACCATGCAAAATCTGCCCAGCAATATACATAGGACAAACAAACAGGAGGATAAATGCACGCATCACAGAACACAAGAACGCAGTAAGAAAAAAAGAAAAAACTTCCTCCCTTTTCCAGCACCTTAAAGCTACAGGACATGAAATCAACTTTGAAGGAGCCAGGTTAATCTCCAAAACAGAACACCTCCACAAGAGAATAATTATGGAAGCCATCGAAATAGAGAAACACCCCCACAACATGAATAAACATGATGATACCTCCCGCCTACCAAACATCTGGAAATCAGCCCTAGCCAACAAACGAACACCACCCACCACCCAAGCCGTTACAATACAAAACAACAATGCACACACAGCCTGCACCAATCAGCACCAATCTACTAATCATGATACAACCACACAACCAATCATTCCACTTACTGAAACAAAGCCAGCACCCCATCCCCTCCCACCAAGACTTACAGAAAGATGGCAGCTCCGTTCCCATTTTAAGCCCATACTTGAAGATGGCAGGTGAGATCCTGCCGAAACCTTGCAAAGACAATCTCAACCTTACACGGGAAAAGACCCGAATACAACAAAACCAGCACATATATATGTTGTGGCCCAGCAGGTGCCGTTGCCGCTGCCACCAGACTCCGAGAGTGAGGGCCCCTACGAGTCAGCTCCAGAGGAGATGGGGCACCCTGGACAGTGTTCAGACGCTGAGCAGGGATCCGAGAGTCTGGTCGGCCACCAGGAGGTGCCTGAGGCATGGAGCAGCGGTGAGAGCCAGAGGAGGGGGGCTCCCGATGCCATGCCTTGGAGCAGCGGGGAAGAGTCACGAGACAGTGAGTCAGAACTCAGCAGGGAGTTTCTGGACGCCCGTTACCGCCGCTCCCATAGACGCAAGGAGTGTGGGCATAATTATAGGCGGTAAAGAGCTCTCAGCTGCTGTTTGGGAGGCTCCCTTTCCAGGTTATAAAAAGGGTTGACTGTGCATACGCCCTTTGCAGCAGTCAACAGAAGACTTATGCCAGAAGTTCTAGTCTGGAATTCTAGCAAGCTGGATAGCTGCTTTTGTGTTCTGTTCTTGTGAGTTTTGTCTTGGTGGCTTGCTGTCACGGAACCTTCTGTTGGTTTGTGCAATAAACCTTGTTCCCTTGTACTGTTCCGGAGTGTGTGTTCTGTGTGGGCAACGGAGGAAGGGGGGTCAGAACATATATATATGTTTTCTGAGGTTTTCACGGGTGTTTGTATGTACGTCTTTGGATGTTCGGGTTTTCTCCCACGTAGAATTGGAAGTATCTTCACTATACTTCACAGTGAAGATACTTCCAATTCTACGCGGGAAAAAACCCGAACATCCAAAGACGTACATATATACATACATACATACATACATACATACATACATACATACATACATACATACATAAATACACATACACACACACACACACACACACACACACATATATATATGTGCTGGTTTTGTTGTATTCGGGTCTTTTCCCGTGTAAGGTTGAGATTGTCTTTGCAACGTTTCGGCAGGATCTCACCTGTCATCTTCAAGCGTGGGTTTTAAAATCCTGCTGAAACGTTGCAAAGACAATCTCAACCTTACACGGGAAAAGACCGAATACAACAAAACCAGCATACCTACACCCGTGAAAATCTACGAAAACATATATATATATATATTGTGTGTGTGTCTTCTAGATTCACCATGTTAACTTAGAGCAGTGTTTGTCATGTATGGACTTCAACTCCCAGAATTCCTCAGTGAGCAGTGTTTCTCAGCTTTGGCGGCTTGAAGATGGGTGGACTTCAACTCCCAGAATTCCTCAGTGAGCAGTGTTTCTGAGTCCTGGCAGCTTGAAGAGGGATGAACTTCAACTCCCAGAATTCTGGGAGTTGAAATCCACATCTCTTCAGGCTATCAAGATTGAGAAACACTGCTGACTGGCACATCCTGGGAGTTGAAATCCACTCATCAAGGTTGAGAACTACTGGCTTAAAGAGACATCTGGCTGATATTCATGGGAGAGAAAATGCTAGACAAGATCACTTTGAATTTAATCAATCAATATTTATTTATACAATATACAATACAATAGCGGAGTTTGAAGGGATCATGGAGGTCTTCTAGTCCAACCCCCTGCCTAGGCAGGAAACCCTATACCGTTTCAGACAAATGGCTATCCAACATCTTCTTAAAGACTTCCAGTGTTGGGGCATTCACAACTTCTGGAGGCAAGCTGTTCCACTGATTAATTGTTCTCACTGTCAGGAAATTTCTCCTCAGTTCTAAGTTGCTTCTCTCCTTGATTAGTTTCCACCCATTGCTTCTTGTTCTACCCTCAGGTGCCTTGGAGAATAGTTTGACTCCCTCTTCTTTGTGGCAACCCCTGAGATATTGGAACAATGCTATCATGTCTCCCCTAGTCTTTCTTTTCATTGAACTAGACATACCCAGTTCCTGCAACAGTCCTTCGTATGTTTTAGCCTCCAGTCCCCTAATCATCTTTGTTGCTCTTCTCTGCGCTCTTTCTAGAGTCTCCACATCTTTTCTACATCATGGTGACCAAAACTGAATGCAGTATTCCAAGTGTGGCCTTACCAAGGTATTATAAAGTAGTATTAACACTTCACGTGATCTTGATTCTATCCCTCTATTTATGTAGCCTACAACTGTGTTGGCTTTTTTGGCAGCTGCTGCACACTGCTGGCTCATATTTAAATGGTTGTCCACTAAGACTCTAAGATTTCTCTGCACTATCTAATACACCCTCTTCTAAGTGCTAACTATCTAGAGGTTAAGAAACAATACACTATTGACTTTATTCCTCCTTCTACCCACCCATCCCTTTAGCTGACTTTTCTGTGGTGGGTTCCTTGATTAGTTTCCTTCCCTAAATGGTTTTCAGGCTAGCCAACCCCATGTTGCAAAATATGGTTTCTCAATGAATTGTGAATAATCCGTGGGCAAAATGTCGGAGGCAGGGTGGGGAGAACAGTAAAAGAGGAAGGCTACCAATGTTGTGTTGTTTCCATAACATAACCACTGTCTATAATGCTTATATACACAATCCATGATTAACCAGATAGGGTAAAGAATAATATAGTTGGAATGGATGTTGGAGGTCTTCTAGTCCAACCCCCTGCTCAGTAACGGGCCCCTATACCTTTCAGACAAATTGTTGTCCAATTTCTTTAAAAAAAACCTCCAGTGTTGGAGCACCCAACAACTTCATGGAGGCAACTTGTTCCACTGATTGTTCTAACTGACAGGAAATTTCTCCTTAATTTTAGGTTGTTTTTCTCCTTGGTTATTTTCCATCCATTGCTTCTTGTCCTGCCTTCAGGTGTTTTGGAGAACAAGTTGACCCTTTCTTCTTTGTAGTAGTTCCTTAGATATTGGAACACTGCTGTCATATCACCCCTAGTTCTTTGTTTCATTAAAATAGACATACCTGGCAGCTGCATTCTCCTAACAGTATTATGTCTTAACAGATTAACAGAGTTGTAAGGAACCTTGTAGGTCATCTAGTCCAACCCTCCATCCAAGTAGGCGACCCTATACCATTTCTGACCATTAGCAGTCCAATTTCTTCTTGAAAGCCTGCAGTGATGAAGCTGCCACAACTTCCAAATGCAAGCTGTTCCATTGTTTGATTGTTTTCACTGTCAAAGAATTTCTCCTTATTTCTAGGCTGAATCTCTCCTTGATCGGATAATGGATTTTCATCCATTATTCTTTGTCTGGCCTTTGGGTGCCTTGGAAAATAGCTTGACCCCTTCCTCTCCATGGCAGCCCCTCAAATATTGGAACATTGCTATCATGTCTTCCGTGGTCCTTCTCTTCACTAGACTAGCCTGCCCAGTTCCTGCAACCGTTCATCGTATGTTTTAGCCTCCAGTCCCCTAGTCATCTTTGTTGCTCTTCTGTGTACTTTTTCTAGTGTCTCAATATCTTTTTTTATAGTATATGGTGACCAAAACTGGATGCGGTACTCTAGGTGTGGTCTTACTAGGGCTTTATAGAGTGGTATTAGTACGTCACTTGATTGTACCCCTCTGTTAATGAAATTTAGGATTGCATTGACCTTTTTGGCTGCTGCCACACACTGCTGGCTGATATTTAATTGGTTGTCCACTAAGACTCCAAGATCCCTCTCACAGTTACTGCTATTGAGCCCAGTTTCAGAAGCTAAAAAGCTTGATTTGTAACACTAGTTTCATCTGTCGCTTAGCATTTTGCTCAGACAGAGGTCCCTGAGGTAGTATATCTCCTTCTGTGAATGCCAATACCGTACGTGATTAAAAATTTTGGAGTGTCACCATGCTGTACCATCCCCATTTCCAATTTTCTTGCAAACAATTGATTTTTTGGACCAAAGATTTTATAGAAGGAAATGTTTATTCTTCCCCTAACAGATACTGTATAGGGGAGTTCTTTGTTTGAAACACATAGTTAGGACAGAGGTGGGTTGCTCCCAGTTCAGCCCGGATTGGGAAAACCGGTAGTAGCGGCTGTGGGAGGCTCTGCTAACCCACCCAGATGCTTCTGCGCATGCACAGAAACGTTGTGCGTGCAAGCGCATCCAAATCGGCAGTTTTAAAAAATGGTAACCCACAACTGATGTAGGAGCATAGCAGATAAGCATCTAATTCTATCTCCATGCTGCATGATATTCATTCTCTTAGCTGGGAACCTCATTGAAGTGAGTCCTACTTTTGTTTTATAAAATGTGATGGAACTAAGGTTTTAGGAAGAACTGACTCTTCTGAATTAAAAAAAAAAGGTGTGAAAACAGACCCTCAAAACAGGATGTCACTAGAGATACAACAATGACATATGCTACCATTATCATCTTGCCTTCAGCTTGTTTTAATCTATTTTTTTTTCCTGTGTAAAAGGAGAGAGTGAGTGGGTCTTTTCTTAGCAGAAATAAAACAGAACCTATTCAGGAAACGGCTTAGTTACAGCTAACTTATTTCAAAATATTCCGGCTTCTTATTTCGAGTGACTAAACTTTGGTTCCTGAAAGATAATCTAAATATTGTTCTCGTGTATATAAGGCACAGACAGAATATGCCCATTAATCTCAGTTTCTGTGAATGTTGATCAGAAAATTATATCAGTTTTATTCTACTTTTAGTTGTCATGGATTCTACCAATCCAAAATTTAGGGATATTATAAATTCGAGGAATGTATGTGGCTCAGTGAAATTATTGGATCCTTGGTATTCTCTTGCTTTGAGAAATTGTGGGAGCTTCATCATTGAAGCTTTCAAGAAGAGACTGGACTGCCGTCGGTCAGAAATTGTGTGAGGTCTCCTTCTTGGGCAAGGGGTTGGATTAGATGACCTACAAGGTCCCTTCCAACTCTGGCATTTTGTTCTGAACTTAGTTATTTTCCTACAGATGTTTGATTCAGGGGTGCTGCTGGCATGCACAGTTGCCTATAAATTGTTCTGTGCATGAGCAGAACATTTAAAAAGTACAAAAAAACATGCCAGCAACGGCATGGGCGGCCAAGGAACCAATTCGGGGGTGTGGCCAGCCTGCCATCCCTACCAGTTCAGTGACCCAGTCGTAATTTCCACTATCGGTTTTCCCCCGAACGAGTGAGAACCAGTAGCAACCCATCTCTGGTTTGATTACCAGACTAGGTAACATTATCAGTGCAGAAGGAAGTGCTGGCTATAAGAGGGCAGTTGACCAGACTTTCTGAAATCTTAATATTTAATAATCGAAAGTAATTCTTTTTTTAAGTGGGGCATTTGGAGCAGGAGGCTGGCTGAGCAATTCTGAGAGTCGAAGACACCCATCTTAAATTTGCCTCATTTAATTTAGAAAGTTAACCTCCTATTTGATTTTGTGAGTTGTAATAATCAGGAGCAATGAGCAGAAGCAGCAGGGTTTTCTAGAGATAGTTACTCTTCTACTGGCTAAAAGGGGAGGGTGGGGGTGGGAATGATTAGATGATAGTGATCCAACCATAGAGGAGCAAGAGAAGATTAGGATGGAAACCTGTTGTATCTGCAGGGATTCCGATGATAAATTATTCCTCCTGCCCAATGCAAGGGGTTGGAGCAATGTTGAAGGAATAAAAGGCAGCCCACTACATTCATATTTAATGTTGTAAGCACACAGTGTTGATGTTGTAAGCTGCCCAAGTTGCCTTGCAGAGAGATGGGCAGCAAACAAATGTATGGTTCATTGCACTGTCAGATGTTCAGACTGGATTTGGCATTTTAATCCACCTATGAAGTTCTTTCCAAGGACCTGGGATAGGCAGATGTGGATGTTTGATGGTGTTACAGATACCATCGCAGGATGTAAGCTTTTCCAAGTAAAGCTGCCATTTGCAATTGACCAATGGTGAATTCATCGCCACTTGAACACCCTCGGCATTGACATATTCGCCCGCAGTCAATTGCAGCTTTACTTGGAACAGCTTACATCCTGCGACAATATTTGTAACACCATCAAACATCCACACCTGCCTATCCCAGGTACTGGGAAAGAACTTGATAGGTGGATAAAAATGCCAAATCCAATCTGAACATCTGACTGTGTGGTGAATCATAATAATATTGATGAACAGGAAGAAAAAGATCAGCCGGACTGGGGGAGATAGAGAGGATACAAGATCTCAGAAAGTTTCCTCTACCAAATGAAGTGCTAGAAGAATAATTTGGGGTTCCAACTCAAACCAGCGTTGTCCAAGAATAAATAAAAAATGAGATCCAAAGAGCTATGTGGAAAGAAATATTTTTTTCCTAAAAGCAAACAGTTTGCCTTTAATGACAGCTGCAGAGAAATGGGGTACAGTGGCAGTCTTTTATAGGGGAGCTTGTCCTAGTGTCAAAGTATCTACGTGCTGATTCAAGGGTGACACCTAAGGTGTGTATGTGTGTGTGTGTGTGTATGCATGTGTGTAGGTATGTCTGTGATGTTTATTCTTGTAAACATGCATTCAGCTGGGGGACCTAATTTAATTAATTCTATTTGCATGACCTTATCCTTTGATGTGTGGATTAGATCTGGGTAATTTATTTGGGGTTTTGAGGAAGTAAGGATTTTCCCATGTTTGCTATTTTTACTTGATCAATTTAGTTTCGGTTTGTTAGATACTTGTTCTAACTGTAGTGGTTTCCACCAAGGTCCTCTGTTTCGGCGGGAACAGAGGTTTAATCCTATTGGTCGAAGGGTCTGACAGCTCCCTATAAAATGGCTGCTGTCAGACTCAACCTTCGCTGGATTGTTCTCACTTGTTGTACTTAATAAAGAGCTGTTGTTACCGTTAAGCCTGTGTGTGTCTATCTATTACTCAATCTAACACTGGCGACAAGGGTGGGATTAGAAGGCATCTAGGCGAACCAAAAAGAGTGTAGCATTCCAGCAAGTAAATCCAGCCCAGAGCTCAGCATGGCTTCAAGCAGCCATTTTTGAGCAGCAAACTCAAAACGCCCTCAGGGCACAAAATGGCCATGCCATTTTGACCCAGTCACTGAGCACTGGGATTTGTACATGCTACAATTTGACTGCTTCCTCAAGGCAAACAACCTCTCTGAAGGCTGCAAGAAGAACATGTTCCTTGGATACTGTGGCCGGGAAGTGTTCGAGATGGCAAAAGACCTCTCTGAGCTGACACCGCTGCAATCAGTCGCCTGGTCCGTGCTCCAGCAGATGCTGAGTACCTACTATGCCCGCAAGCCGTCCAAACATATTTGCCGGCATGAGCTTAACATCAGGAACCAGAAAGAGGGTGAGTCGATTGATGAGTACGTTGCGGCACTTCGCAGCACACTGTGAATTCCGAGACCTGGATGAGCTGATGCTGGACCGCATAATTTGTGGCGTGCGGGACATTAACTACAGAGGAGATTATTCGCTAAATCTAACCTCACTCTGCAGATCGCCTTGGCGAAGCCAGGGTGTCCAAATCAGCCATCAAATCTACTGAGACTCTTCAGCGCCAAAGCGCTTCACAAGACGCGTGAACACATGTACATCATGAGACTGCAGAGCCTGAGAGCTCAGAGGACAAGGAAGATGACAGCTACCGCATGCACAGTAGCCGCTACTGCGTCTCCCGCCTTGCACTAGCTGCAGAGGAGATCATGCCAGATTGGTTTGCCGTTTCCACGACGCAACCTGCCAGCGCTGCGAGCAAAAGGGGCACATCGCCAAGGTGTGCCGGAGCTAATTCCCTGCCACTACCTGGCAGCCTAGAAGCGCACCAACCCACCAACAGAGGCCCAACCAACTTATTGATTAAAAGGTGTAATTGCGAGTGTGAATACAATAGGGAACTTGTCCTATTTTTCATAAATAATTATTGTAACTATTATACATATGGTTTTTAAATGGCCCGACCCGAAACACAAAAACAGAAAATGCATTTTTGCCCTATATTCTAGAATTCAAATAGGAACTATAAAGAGGAGAACTTTGAAAATAAATATTTGATGGAGAAACTAGCATAGGCAAAGTCAGCAGAGAAGCAAAAAACAGGATACTGTGTGAGCAAATGACTCTTGTAGAATGGGGATGGGTTTTTTTCTCTTCAAATGTTGGGAGGGTCTCTACTGGGAAACTATATTGCATCACTGCCTGGTTTGGTGGCAGCAGGATCACGTAACGGGACAGAAAAAGCAGCTATAGGCAGGGCGTTAGTTAGGTCTCCATTCTCACATGATCGGTGCTAACTGGGGAATCCTGGATGTTATTTGTGTGTTTTAAGTTTACTGAACACGCTACAAGGATAATAAACCTTTATTTCTAGACCAAGAAAATTGTGAAGATTCCAAGTTTAGATGGCAGACCTGTGCTGATACAGTGACATTTCTTTTATCAAATTGAATGTGGCTATGATTTAGGAGTCTAGGTGCAATGGAGTTAAAATTGCCAATAATTGGGGAGGAGGTATAATGTGCAACTTTGGTAAGAAGTAGCTTCTCTGAAGACACTGGCAAATGATTATATATATACACACACACATACATACATACAGTGTGTGTGCGTGTGTGTGCGCGTGTGTGTGTATTGCATTTGTGCTGATAAATAAATAAAGGAATGGTTATTTATTTTATTTATTTTAATTTATTTTATTTATCAGCACAAATGCAACACAAATGTAATAAAGGCAACATTAAAAAAATGGCTTTCTGCCTGGATGGCTCCTAGGGTGAGCCGAAAGACAGAAAAGGGAAGCAGTATGCTCCCTCCCATATTTGGGCATTCCAGGGGTTGTGACACAATGCATACATACGTATGTACGTACATACATACATACATACATACATACATACATACATACATACATACATACATACAGTATGTGTGTGTGTAGATAGATAGATAGATAGATAGATAGATAGATAGATAGATAGATAGATAGATAGATGATAGATAGATAGATAGATAGATAGATAGATAGATAGATAGATAGATAGATAGATATAGAGATAGAGATCAGTGGTAGTCAACCTGGTTCCTATCGCCCACTAATGGGCATTCCAGCTTTCATGGTGGGCGGTAGGGTTTTGCTGTAACTCTGCTTTATAAATTTTATAAAGTAAAGTTACTTCCCTACTTTATAAATCACCATTACTGTGGAACCGGTGAGCGGTTAGAAAATTTTACTACCAACAGAGATACAAAAGTGGGCAGTAGGTATAAAAAGGTTGACTACCCCTGATATAGATAGAGATATATAGCTATATAGCTATAGCTATAGCTAAAGATATAACTATAGCTATAGCTATAGCGATAGCGATAGCGATAGCGATAGCGATAGAGATAGAGATAGAGATAGAGATAGAGATAGAGATAGAGATAGAGATAGAGATAGAGATAGATGTTTTCATAGATTTTCACATGTGTAGGTATGCTGGTCTTTTTGTATTCGGGTCTTTTTCCATATAGCTATAGCTATAGCTATAGCTATAGCGATAGAGATAGATAGAGATAGAGATAGAGATAGAGATAGAGATAGAGAGATATGTTTTCATAGATTTTCACGGGTGTAGGTATGCTGGTCTTTTTGTATTCGAGTCTTTTCCCATATAAGATTGAGATTGTCTTGGCAACGTTTCGGCAAGGTCTCACTCGCCATCTTCAGGCTGGGTTTTGGGCTTAAAGCATGGTCAGAGCTGCCGTCTTTCTATAAATCTTGTGTGTATGCGTGTGTATGTGTATGCATGCATATATGTGTGTGTGTGAGTATTGTGTCACAACCCCTGGTATTTTTTATGTTGCCTTTTGTTACATTTGTGTTGCATGATAAATAAATAAAGGGAGACTATTTAACTTTCATCAGCTAGCCTATCCTTACTGGGAATTGAACCTGGGCTGTATTACATATTAGGCAGTTGTATTAGCCACTAAGCCACAGGCTCTCCTCCTTTATCAGCTAAGCCAGGGAAATAGGTATGCATTGTGTCACAATCCCTGGTATGCCCAAATATGGGAGGGAGCATACTGCTTCCCTTTTCTGTCTTTCGGCTCACCCTAGGAGCCATCCAGACAGAAAGCCATTTTTTAGTGTTGCCTTTTGTTACATTTGTGTTGGCTAATACAACTGCCTAATATGTAATACAGCCCAGGTTCAATTCCCAGTAAAGGTATGGGTAGCTGATGAGAGCTAAATAGCTTGAAATAGATCTATACTAGACTCCCTTTATTTATCAGCACAAATGCAACATAGAAGATAGATAGATAGATGATAGATAGATAGATAGATAGATAGATAGATAGATAGACAGACACACAGACAGACAGACAGACAGACTGTGTGTGTGTATATACATACATACACATACATACACATACATGCACACATAATACATACTGTCCGTGTATATATATGTGTGTGTGTGTGTGTGTGTTTGTGTGTGTGTGTTGTATTTGTGCATATATATATATATATATATATATATATATATATATATATATATATATATATATATATATATATATATATATATATATATATATAGTGTATGCATGTTCACAGTATGTATGTGTGTGTGTGTGTAGTAGATTTTCGTAGATTTTCACGGGTGTAGGTATGCTGGTTTTGTTGTATTCGCGTCTTTTCCCGTGTAAGATTGAGATTGTCTTTGCAATGTTTCGGCAAGATCTCACCTGCCATCTTCAAGCTTGGGCTTAAAATGGGAACGGAGCTGCCGTCTTTCTGTAAGATAGCAGCTCCGTTCCCATTTTAAGCCCAAGCTTGAAGATGGCAGGTGAGATCTTGCCGAAACGTTGCAAAGACAATCACAATCTTACACGGGAAAAGACCCGAATACAACAAAACCAGCATATGTATGTCTGTGTATATATATATGAATGAGCTGGTTTATAGCAGCCTTTGCTCATCTGGTGTCCTCCAGAGCCATTGGGATTACAATTGTTTTGAATTTTAGGATGCTAGGCGATGCAGTCTCAGCACATTAAGAGGAAGCCAGGTCTAAAAGATACCAGATCATGGTTAGTTATCGCTCCTATGACTCTGGGGTGTAGATGATTAAAGGCTGGCTGTTCTTGCCCTTATCATGCCAACAGACATCAAAGAAGGGGTAAACCGTGCCTGTAAAACGCTCATGGAAAGCAAAGAGCTGGACCAGATTGTCTTCATCACTGGCATCATAGAAGGCCAGGAGGCCATCATCGAAGCTCAGGTAGATGCCAACTCGGCTGGGCTTTCCCTCCAGCTTCAGAGACCGGGGTTCTTTGTGCTCCACATAGGCCTCGTAGCTCTTGCCTTCCTTGCAACCCACCAGCCAGAAGCCATTGGACGGGGTGGCATGAAGGCGACCCTTGCGTCCAGTTTCAGCTGAGATGAGGCCCACAGCCCAACGGGGCTTGTCTTCTACTGTCACCTCCCAGTAGTGTTCTCCTTGTGAGAAGCTCTGGTGTGAGACCAGGCAGTTGGACTTGTCAAACCGTTGTGGGTCATCCAGGCTCACGGCTTGTTTATGTTCGACACATTCCACTCTTTTCCCATCTTCGGACACCAAAAGGTTGGCTTGGGCAGTGGCTGGGTCAAAGGTCAGGTTCTCCAAAGCTTCAGAAGGACAAAAAGAAGGCAAGATTAGCCACAATGTGAAAATAAGGACTCCCCCCCCCCCTTTCGTGGAGATGATTTAATCAATGGGTGATTTAATCCATGTTTTTTTTTAAATAGCATAAGAATGTTCACAATCATTCATTCTGAATTATTCATTCCTTAACATGCAAAGATAGTTCATTGTGAAATCATTAGAAGTTGTTTTTATGGACTTCTGGTTGACATCACATCAATATCAGACACAGGAAAACGGGGCTCCGTTCCCCTGTCCTGACTTCTTGCTGGTGGACTCCAAGAGGAGCCAAAACCATCCTGTAGAGGGGGTGAAGCAAAGAGGGGGACCCTGTGAAGAACTTTATTAGTCTTACTTATATTAGAATGTATGACATCCAGGTGCCACACGGTTCACGCATTGATTCAATATATTTGTAAAAAATTAAAAAAAACTTGAAATAAAAAAAAGAAGTTGCTGCCCAATCTTATACCCTCTGCAAAATATTTGCCTCGCTCTCTCTTATTTTTGAATTAAGCCTTCCCAACAAACTATTAACTCAATTTTAGAAAGGATAGAGCTGAATAACAAATATACTGACTACAGGTAATCCTTGAATTAACAACCATTCATTTAGTGACCGTTTGAGATTTCAATGGTCCTGAAAAAAAGTGACTAATCACTATTTTTCACACAACTGTTGCAGTATCCCTGCAGTCACATGATCAATATTCAGATGTTTGGCTCATATTTATGATGGTTGCAGTATTCTGGGATCGTGTCATATGGACACTTTTTGCGACCTAGCAAGCAAAGTCAATGGCGAAGCCAGGTTCATTTAACAACTGTATTCCTAACTTAACAACTGGTGATTTACTTAACAACTGTGGAAAGGTTGTAAAATGGAGGAAAACTCATTGAATCTCTATCTTGCTTAGCAACAGAAATTTTGGTCAGAAATTGTGTTGGATATTGAGGATTACCTGAACACTTTATCTTTAGAAAATACACCTTCTCTTTAGCACTCAGAGCAGAGATGTTACCATGTTGTGTCATGTGACAGGAAGAGGTAGTATTCAGCCGGTTCGGACCAGTTCACCCGAAATGGTAGTGGAAATCGCGGGTGGGCTTTCCCACCCACCCCAGTTCTCTGCCGTCCTATTTAGGCATGTTTTCAAGCCAAAGTGCATGTGTGGAAAGTCATGCACTCACATTTGTGAACTGGTAGTGAAAGTAAGTGACTACTACCCCTGGTGATGGGCTATAATAACCTGTACTGTAATGGCAATATATAGACTGGGGTGAGGTAAATTGCATTCAATTCTTGCATTCAAAAGGATACAAAGGGCCAACTTCTTTTTTAAAAAATCCACATGTCACCTTATCCTGCAAGTGGTGGCCTCTACCTGGCATTATTGCACGGAACATCTTCCTCCATACTTGAAATTTAAACTCATCAGAAATTATGGGGAGCTGGATGTCCATGCGGGCAATGGGTGGAGATTCCCCAAGGATCTTCTGCAATCTGTGGGAAGAAGGAAAGCAGAAGACATTTTATCACAGCTTGGGGGGGTGGGAGAAGGGGATCCCCCTAATTTTCTTTTAGATTTCCCCTTATTAAATTTAATAAAAATGTAATGATAGTTAATTGTTTATTAAGACAAGATTCCCAAACAAGGAGCCCATCAACATATCTTGGAAGGCAAGTTCCACATTTTGAGGGAATTTTGGCAGTTATAATTCAACCTTTCAGTTATAATTCAATCTTTCTGGAGGATGATGGTCATATAAAATAGAATAACAGAATTGGAAGGGAACTTGTAGGTCATTTAACCCCCAGCCCAAGTAGGAGCCCCTACAACATTTAAGACAGATGATTGTCCAATTTCTTCTTAAAAACCTGCAGTGTTGGTGCATTCACAACTTCTGGAGACAAGCTGTTCCACTGATTAATTGTTCTAACTGTCAGGAAATTCCTCCTTAGTTCTAAGTTGCTTCTCTCCTTGATTAGTTTCCACTCATTGCTTCTTGTCCTACCCTCAGGTGCTTTGGAGAATAGGTTGACTCCCTCCTCTCTGTGATAGCCCCTCAAGTATTGGAAGACTGCAATCAGGTCTCCCCTGGTCCTTCTCTTCACTAGACTAGCCATGCCCAGTTCCTGTAACCATTCTTCATATGTTTATATTCAGTTTTTGCATTCAGTTTTGGTTGCTACGATGTAGAAAAGATGTGGAGACTCTAGAAAGAGTGCAGAGAAGAGCAACAAAGATGATTAGGATACTGGAGACTAAAACATATGAAGAACGGTTGCAGGAACTGGGTATGTCTAGTTCAATGAAAAGAAAGACTAGGGGAGACATGATAGCATTGTTCCAATATCTCAGGGGTTGCCACAAAGAAGAGGGAGTCAAACTATTCTCCAAGGCACCTGAGGGTAGAACAAGAAGCAATGGGTGGAAACTAATCAAGGAGAGAAGCAACTTAGAACTGAGGAGAAACTTCCTGACAGTGAGAACAATTAATCAGGGGAACAGCTTGCCTCCAGAAGTTGTGAATGCCCCAACACTGGAAGGCTTTAAGAAGATGTTGGATAGCCATCTGTCTGAAACGGTATAGGGTTTCCTGCCTAGAAGACCTCCAAGGTGCCTTCCAACTCTGATATTGTATTGTATTGTATTGTATTGTATTGTATTGTATTGTATTGTATTGTATTGTATTGAATATATATAGCAGTGATAGTGAACCTTTTCGGCATCGAATGCCCAAACCGGAACCTAAGTGCATGCATGTGCATGTGTGTGCCAGAGCACCAGAAACATGAAGACTAGCTGGCCAGTGCGCGTATGCCTGCTTTTGGGGCTTTTTTTCTTGTCTTTTTCAAGTGGGTTTTCTGCTGTTTTGGGGCCAAAACTGGCCAAAAAACCTGGCCTGAGAAAGACCCGAATAAAGGCCCGAAAAAAACGGCCTGTTTTTGGCATTTTTCAGGCCATTTTTAAAAAGTTTTCTGGCCCTCTGGTGCTCACGAAGACCAGCTTGCCAGTGCGCCTATGAGTGCGGGAAACCAGAAGAACAGCTGGTGGATGGCACGCATGGCCACAGAGAGGGCTCTGCATGCCACCTCTGGCATGCATGTCATAGGTTCGCCATCACTGCTATGTAAAATTATAGAAATCGTTCTCCAAGTGCTGCTACCTACAGAGCAAGGATGGGAAGGCCTATTTAGAAATGTCAGCAGAGCCAGAGAGACTGAAGGTTTACAGTACAGATAGGCCTCAACTTACCACCATTCATTCGGTCGCCATTCAAAGTTTCAAAGGCACTGAAAAATATTACCATTTTTCACACTTATAACTGTTACAGCATGCCCATGGTCACATGATCCAAATTTGGATTCTTAGCAACTAGTTCATATTTATGACAGCTGCAGTGTCCTGGAGTCATGTGTGATCACTTTTTGCTACCTTCTGTCAAGCAAAGTCAATGGGGAACCTGAATTCATTTTACAACTGTGTTCCTAATGGGAAAACTGCCGTGATTCTCTTAACAACTGTGGCCGGAAAGGTTGTAAAAGCAAAACTCACTTAGCAACTGTCTCACTTAGCAACAGAAATTTTAGGTTCAATTGGGGTCATAAGTGAAGGAGTAGCTTTAGTAGAATTAATAATTGGAAAAGAATCTTTGAGATTTATTTATTTATTTATTTATTATTCACACTTATAGACCGCCCCCTCTCCCGGAGATGGGAAAGTATGAAGACAGAATCAATGCAAGACTGAATGGGCTCTAGGGAAATGTAGCAACCTGTTGGACGGGAAAGGGAGAAATCAAATGGAAGATCTCAAAGAAAGATATTCAAGGTTGAATAGCGAATGCCATATGTCACCACAAAACAATGAAAGCCAAATAAAAGAATTATAATACAAATCAAACTCTGGGAGATCAGATCTCAAATTAAAAAGAGTAACATGGAATGGAGTAGAGTGGAGTGGAGTGGAGTGGAGTGGAATGGAATGGAATCAAGTAGAATGGAATGAAGTAGAAATACAATGGAATGGAATGAAGTGGAATAAAAATAAGAATAGAGTAGAATAAGGAATAGAGTAGAATAAGGAATAGAATAGAAAAGAAAAGAATATTCTTTATTGGCCAAATGTGATGGGACACACTAGGAATTTGTCTCTGGTGCATAAGCTCAAACAACAAAATGATAAATGATACATACTAAGAAAACCTCTGCATCTATATAGTTTAACATTAAGAACATTGGATATTTTGGTGAATGGCAGACATTTATTCAGAGCATTTTCCTCTTGATTTTCTCCATGGACAAGCCTCATTATTTTTTGAGATTCTAATAAAGTTCTGTTTCTATAGTTTCATGAGTATACAGGAATTCTATGTTCAATTCCTTAGAAACGCAAGTTAATTGCAGCTTGCATTAAGAGCATCTTCAACAAGTAACATTGGAGACTTCGGGTTTGATGTTGCGATGAGATCGGACGTGAGGAGCAGGGCTCCACAATTACGTGCTGAATCCTCCTTGTTGGAGGGGAGCCCCATGGGGCTAAAGTCACCCTGTAGGGTGACAAAGAAAGGAGGGACACTCTGCGGGTTGTGGAGAGCAACAGCTCTCCAGCTGGACCTAGGTATTCCCTCTCATCCAAGGACAAAAAGAAGAGGCAACCATTATGGCTGCCCTGAAGCTGGGGCAGCCGAAGAAACAAAGAATGTACTGAAGCGGTGTAAATGAACAGTGATTGAAACTGTGTGAGGTGATTCTTTTTTTTAACCTAGAACCTAACCCCCCAAAAAATAAAGCCTGAATGGAGACTTTGAAATGCTTGTCAAAGCAGCGAATAATTACAGAGAGAAAAATAATAGACCTGAAAGAGAAGGAACTAAAGAGAGAGTGCAAAATCTTTAAAATATAGAAAGATTGGATTTTTAAACTTTATTGGCAATATTTTGGTAAGGCATTTTAAAATGCTGGAATTACTTGTCTGAATATTGACTATTTGCAAAAAAAAAATAAAAAAAAATAAACACCTATCAGATTTTGGGCAACATTAAAATTTAAACTGAAGGCTGCATCTACTAGTGAATGGAATATATATTAAATCCTATAACCTTGGGAAGTACTAATAAGAAAAAGGGGGTAAAAGTGGAAATAAATAACACCTGGAGGATTGCTGTGCTATCTACTGTTCTATAGAACAGGGCCACGAGGGAGGTTTACCCCTCGTGGAAATGTGCCCACCAGGTTACCAAGCATTTCACCAGCCCCGGGCCCGGGGAAGGGGCGGTGGGGTAGCAGTGATTATCCGGGAGGACTTAGAGCCGAGGGAGTCCACTGTGCCACAGACGTCCGGATGTGAATCCCTTGTTGTGAAATGGGGCACTGGGAGGCAGTTGGGCCTGCTGATAGTATACCTGGCTCCCCGCCATACATCAGCGACCCTGCCTGAGCTCCTCGAGCTGATCGCATTGGTGGCGGTTGAGACCCCCAAACTTCTAGTGATAGAAGATAGGTTCCAGACGGAGCTTGGGCCACCTCCTGCAGCCCTGACCCGCCCTCAGGTAGAGGACCTGGTGGCCGCGTGGAATAATGCGACTACTGGGGCCTTGAACCGGGTGGCGCCTTTGCGGCCTCTCCGGCGGCAACGATCCACCATGGCTCCTTGGTTTACCGAGGAGCTAAGGGTGATGAAGTGCCGCAAGAGATGCCTAGAGAGTCGTTGGAGATCCTCCCGATCCGAATTTGACCGAGCACAGGTACGAGCCCATTTAAGGACGTACCTAGTGGCATTGAGAACGGCCAAACGCCAATATTGTGCCGCTCTCATTGCATCTGCAGAGAACCGCCCTGCCGCCCTGTTTCGGGTGTCCCGCTCCCTTCTGTTTCAGAGGCCGCGGGAGGCCCCTCTACAGGGTAGGGCAGAGGAGTTTGGGAAATACCTGCAGGATAAAGTCGCTCAAATCCGGAAGGATTGGATCCCCTTCAGTGGCCCAGTCGAGACGCCAGTGGCGAGTCTTGAGAAACCTTTTTGGGAGGAGTTTGACTTGGTTGTCATCGAGGATTTGGACAGATTGCGTGGACGACTGCGACCTACCACATGTTTACTGGACCTGTGTCCCTCCTGGCTTGTACTGGCATCCTGGGAGGTTACACGCGACTGGCTCCTGGGCCTAGTGAACGCTTCGCTGGGTGAGGGGTCTCTCCCGGCCGCCTTGAAAGAGGCGGTGGTGAGACCCTTGCTCAAGAAGCCTTCCCTGGACCCTACGGAGCTGGCCAATTATCGTCCTGTCTCCAACCTTCCCTTTTTGGCGAAGGTTGTAGAGAGTGTGGTGGCTTCTCAGTTCCCACGACATCTGGAGGAGAATGATTATCTAGACCCACGCCAGTCCGGCTTTCGCCCCGGGCACAGCACAGAGACGGCCTTGGTCGCGTTGGTAGATGATCTCTGGAGGACCAGAGATAGGGGTTGTTCCTCTATCCTGGTCCTATTAGACCTCTCGGCGGCTTTTGATACCATCGACCATGGTATCCTGTTGCACCGACTGGAGGGGTTGGGGGTCCGGGGCACCGTTTTGCGGTGGTTCGGCTCCTACCTCTCTGGCCGGACGCAACGTGTGTTGGCAGGGGAGCAGAGGTCGACCCTAAGCCCCCTTACTTGTGGGGTGCCACAGGGGTCGGTCCTCTCGCCACTCCTGTTCAACACATATATGAAGCCGCTGGGTGAGATCATCCGTGGTTTCGGGGTGGGATATCATCTGTACGCTGATGATACTCAGCTGTACATCTCCACCCCGAACCACCCCAACGAGGCCGTCGAAGTGATGTCCCAGTGTGTGGAAGCCGTACGGGTCTGGATGGATGACAACCGACTCAGGCTCAACCCTTCCAAGACGGAGTGGCTGTGGGTTCCGGCCCCCCGGTTCAACCAGATAATTCCATCTCTGGCCATTGGGGGCATTCAACTCGCCCCCGTGGAGCAGGCGCGCAATTTGGGCGTCCTCCTGGATGCCAGGCTGTCCATGAATGAACATGTGACAGCCGTGGCCAGGGGGGCGTTCCACCAGGTTCGCCTGGTGCGCCAATTGCGCCCCCTATTGGACCGGGACGCCCTACGCACAGTCACCCATGCGCTGGTGACGTCTCGCCTGGACTACTGTAACGCTCTCTACATGGGGCTTCCCTTGAAATGCACTCGGAGACTGCAGTTGGTCCAGAATGCGGCCGCGCGGGTGATTATGGGGAGTACTAAGTACTCCCATGTGACACCTCTCCTGCGCGAGCTGCACTGGCTTCCTGTGGTCTATCGGGTGCGTTTCAAGGTCTTGATCACGATCTTTAAAGCGCTCCATGGCTCAGGACCTAGTTACCTGCGGGATCGTATTCTGCCCCATACATCCCTACGACCCATCCGCTCACACAGAGAGGGACTTCTCCAGGTGCCGTCCACCAGACAGTGCCATGGGGCGGCGCCTAGGAGCAGAGCCTTCTCTGTGGCGGGCCCAGCCCTGTGGAATGACCTCCCCCCAGATATTAGGACCACTACTGACCTCCGCTCCTTCCGTGTCAAGCTCAAGACCCACCTTTTCCAAATAGCTGGCCTGGCTCAACCATAACTTCATAACGCTCCTGATGGGTTTTTAATTCAGTAATTTTATTTAATGGGATTTTAAATTGTGTTTTTAATTGTCTTTCACTTATGAGTCAACCTCCTCCATGCACATGTATATGTCTCTGTTCTTTATGTATGTATGTTTGTCTTTATCTGTATTGATTGTACGCCGCCCCGAGTCCTTCGGGAGAGGGTGCGGCTAATCAAATAAAATTATTATTATTATTATTATTATTATTATTATTATTATTATTATTATTATTATTATTATTATTATTATTATTATTATTATTATTATTATTATTATTATTATATCTGTCTAATACATGGTTATTGGAGGTTTAACTGTGAGATTATGGAAGACATCTAAAGAAAGTGACTTTTAAATGCCAGGATCTATGACTCAATTTACAGAGTGAACTTAAGAAGACATTTGGAAATTTTCCTATATTACCTAAATGAAACTAAGTGACTAACTGTGGGATGCAAAGAACTATAATTACTGCATTCTCCAAAGGAGCAATGCTAGGACTGAGCAAATGGTTTCTAAAATGGCTTTTTAGGTCATAGACAATTGAGACTTTGGGGCAGTGACAGACTACTGACAGGCTAGTGAGCAATATTTGGACTATCAAAATAAGGCAAGATATTGCATCAGGGGGAGATGAATGGGTTTCAAAAAGAAATGGTGTTGATGCTCCAAAGTACTTATGATATGTTGAATAAGAACCACAGGGAGATAAAAGACTTAATGTAAGACATTGTGGGGAAATCAGAAAATGTTCAACAAAGGACAATGAATAAAGAGCATAAAACACAGGAAATAGAGGAGATAATAGAAGGACCAGAGGAAAAGATGGAACAGATAAATCAACAAATAAAACAAGAGAAGAAGCAGAAGACAGTAAAGACTTATGAATAAAATAAGGAACAATATATATTAAGAGATCAAATATGGGATTATTATTATTATGTTAATTTTTGGTGAGATTCACAGCCTTTGGGGCTGGTTGGTAGCTCAACAGCTCGAGTCCTAACCAAGGACCTAGGAACTGTTAAGGTAACGTCAGAGGATATAAGCTGTTTCAAGTAGGGTGGTTTTTTATAGAGTCAGAATGTTCAAGTCCGATAAATTTAGAATTTCCAAATAGAGAGGTAGCCCTTTAGATATTGCTCTAGGGCCGTGATGGCGAATCTATGGCACGCGTGCCACAAGTGGCACGCGGAGCCATTTGTCAGGGCACACGAGAGTCTAGGGGCTCCAATTACAATCAGGACAACACTCAATTTCTTTTTCCACAGTCGCTCAACTTCAATTTGCAAGTCCCGGTACTTTGTGATTTTTTTCTTGCTGCTTATTTTCAATTCGTGCATCCCAAGGTATTGCAATGTCAATGAACCAACCATTTTTTTCTTTTCAACTATTGCTATGTCAGGTGTGTTGTATGCCAAGTGCCTGTCAGTCTGAATTCTGAAATCCCACAAGATCTTGACTTTTTCATTCTCTAGAACCTTCTCAACCTGATGTTCCCAGTTGTTTTTGCTGTACTCAAATCCAAACTTCTGGCACAATTTCCAGTGAATTATCTTAGCAACTCAGTCATGGTGTTGTAGGTAGTCAGTTTGTAAAATTTTGCTGCACCCACTGATCAAATGGTCGACTGTTTCATCTTTCTCATTACAGAGCCAACATTTGTTATTGGTGGTAACATGCTGAATTTTTACCTTCATATAATTTGTGGCTAAGGCTTGTTCCTGAGCTGCCAAAACTAAGCTTTCTGTTTCTTTTTTCAGTACTACTGATCTTAACCATTTCCAAGTTAGCTTTTGGTCAGCTTTGCCTTTAATACTTTTCAAGTATTGGCCATGCATAGCTTTGCTTTTCCAATTTTCAGCTCGCTTCTTAATTACTTATTTCTTGTTTACAGCTTTCAACTTAGTTGTCTTCAAAAGGCCTCCTTTATTTACTTCCTTAATCATTGGTTCTTCACTTTTCTGGAGGTAGTCATTCAAGATGTGTCTTTCTTCTTCCACAGTCTTCTTTACTTGTGGGAGTCCTTGACCACCTTCTGCTCTTGGTAGATATAATTGGTCAACATCACTTTTACTGTGCAAAGCATGATTTAGAGTGCAAAGCATTATTATTATTGTTGTTGTTATTGTTATTCAATTGTATCACAGCGGCCAGTTGTTTCGCCGGATTTGGCATTGATTACTAGTCGGGCCCCACCCAGGGGCCTAGGACATTGTAACGTATTTTTGTAATATACGTGCAGATCCAAGCAGTGCAGCTTTTTGCATTTGACTGATGGTGATTTTGTCAAGTTTTAACTGTTTTAAATGTAATTCCAGTGCTTTTGGAATAGCACCCAGTGTGCCGATTACCACTGGAATTATCCCTGCTGGTTTGTGCCATAATCGTTGAATTTCAATTTTTAGGTCCTGGTATTTCGCGATTTTTTCATGTTTCTTCTCATCGACCCTGCTATCACCTGGTATTACGATGTCTATGATTGTAACCTTATTTTTCTCAACCAGTGTGATGTCTGGTGTGTTATACGCCAGTATTTTGTCTGTTTGTATATGAAAATCCCATAGGATATTGACCATCTGATTTTCGGTGACTTTTTCAGGCTTATGTTCCCACCAGTTTATTGTTGCACAAATTCCAGTGGATCATTTGTGCTACTGAATTGTGCCGCAATTTATAATCAGTCTGCGCAATTTTTTTTACAGCAGCTGAGTATGTGGTCAACAGTTTCATCAACTTCTTTGCAGAGTCTGCATTTGGCATCATCAGAGGATTTTTCTATTTTGGCCTTAATGGCATTTGTTCGGATAGCTTGTTCTTGTGCAGCCAGGATTAGTGACTCTGTTTCTTTCTTCAATGTACCTGTTGTTAACCATAACCAAGTTTTTTCACTGTCCACTTTATCTTTTATTTTTTCCAGAAATTGACCATGCAATGCTTTATTCTGCCAACTCTCCATTCTTGATTTTATCACATCTTTTCTGTATTCTTGTTTCGTCTGTTGGGCCTTCAGTAGATTTTTGTTCTTTACTTCGATTAATAGATGTTCTTGACTTTCTTTTAAATAATATCAGCCAGTGCATGTTTTTCTTCTTCAACTATTTGCTTCACTTGTAATAATCCTCTGCCACCTGATTTTCAGGACAGGTATAATCTATCAGTGCCACCGCGTGGATGTAAACTATTATTATTATTATTATTATTATTATTATTATTATTATTATTATTATTATTATTATTATTATTATTATTATCATCATCATCATTGCATCAACAGAATTGTATCACAGCGGCCAGTTGTTTCACCGGATTTGGCATTAATTACTAGTCGGGCCCCACCCAGGGGCCTAGGACGTCGTAACGTATTTTCGTAATATGTGTGCAGATCCAAGCAGTGCGGCCTTTTGCATTTGACTGATGGTGATTTTGTCAATTTTTAACTGTTTTAAATGTAATTCCAGTGCTTTTGGAATAGCACCCAGTGTGCCGATTACCACTGGAATTACCACTGCTGGTTTGTGCCATAATCGTTGGATTTCGATTTTTAAGTCCTGGCATTTTGCGATTTTTTCATATTCCTTCTCGGCAACCCTGCTATCACCTGGTATTGCGATGTCTATGATTGTGACCTTATTTTTCTCAACCAGTGTGATGTCTGGTGTATTATGCGCCAGTATTTTATCCGTTTGTATGCGAAAATCCCACAAGATCTTGACCATCTGACCCTCGATGACTTTTTCAGGCTTATGTTCCCACCAGTTTGTTGCTCTTTTAATATTATAATTTTTGCACAAATTCCAGTGGATCATTTGTGCCACTGAATTGTGCTACATTTTATAGTCAGTCTGCGCGATTTTTTTACAGCAGCTGAGTATGTGGTCAACAGTTTCATCAACTTCTTTGCAGAGTCTGCATTTGGCATCATCAGAGGATTTTTTGATTTTGGCCTTAATGGCATTTGTGCGGATAGCTTGTTCTTGTGCAGCCAGGATTAGTGACTCTGTTTCTTTCTTTAATGTACCTGTTGTTAACCATAACCAAGTTTTTTTACTGTCCACTTTATCTTTTATTTTTTTCAGAAATTGACCATATAATGCCAACTCTCCATTCTTGATTTTATCACATCTTTTCTGTATTCTTGTTTCGTCTGTTGGGCCTTCAATAGATTTTTGTTCTTTACTTCGATTAATAGATGTTCTTGACTTTCTTTTAAATAATCAGCCAGTGCATGTTTTTCTTCTTCAACTATTTGCTTCACTTGTAATAATCCTCTGCCACCTGATTTTCGGGGCAGGTATAGTCTATCAGTGTCACCGCGTGGATGTAAACTGCAGTGCATTGTCATTAGTTTCCTGGTTTTTCGGTCCAAAATGTCCAAATCAGCTTGTGTCCAGTTAACTATACCAGCTGTGTATCTTATAACTGGTATTGCCCAGGTATTTATGGCCTTGATTGTATTTCCACCATTTAATTTAGATTTCAAAATTTTCCTAACTCTGTTGGTGTACTCTCTCCTGACAATAGTTTTTACTTCTCCATGTTTGATGTTATCCAACTGCAAAATGCCTAAGTATTTGTAGGCTTCATTTTCGTTGCATTTAATTAGTTGGCCATTGGGCATTTCAATTCCCTCACATGTCGTGATTTTTCCCCTTTTTATGGATACATTGGTGCATTTTTCCATGCCAAACTGCATTAAAATATCAGTGCTGAATACTCGGACTGTGTTTGTCAGTGATTGGATTTCTATTTCTGGCTTTCCATAGAGTTTCAAATCATCCGTATATAATAAATGTGAAATTTTTTAAGCTTCTTTGGCTGTTTGGTAGCCTAATTTCATTTTTTTTAAGATTACTGATAATGGGATCATCGCGATGATGAAGAGAAGAGGTGAAAGTGAATCACCCTGGAAAATTCCTCACTTGATATTAACCATTCCGTAGTTCTCATTCCCTACTGCCAACTCAGTTCTCCATTGTTTCATCGCCTTTTCAGTGAAGGATGTAATATTTTTACTACTACTACTACTAATTATTATTATTATTATTATTATTATTATTATTATTATTATTATTATTATCATCATCATCATCATCATCATCATCATCATCATCATCATCATCTTTGGTGAGATTCACAGCCTTTGGGGCTGGTTGGTACTCAACAGCTATTTGTATTTGTATTTAAATGATTGATACCCAGATGCCTCACTGATACTGAAATAATGATACTGGTGTATATCCAAAAATAAATTTAATAAAACAAGTCATATTGTAGTAAAAATGATGATGTCTCATTGCTGCACAAAGGATGAAATTGTGTACTAACCTAATGTCTGATGCATGTACATAGGCAGTGTCAGTTGTGTCATATTGTCACGTATGTGTCAACATTTATCCCTCTCATCCTCTTTTGGACACTAAGAAGATGGCTCTGGTAAGGAGGAGCTTAAGCGAGGGGTGTTCTCTGGGCTTGGTTGTTTTCTTTTAGACATTTCATTACCAAACTGGGTAACATCTTCAATAGTAGTAGTAGAAAGAGGCAGAGAGTACAGAGACCACAAACGCCACTCCCTATCAGCACTGATGATATTACCTAGTTTGGGTAATGAAACATCTACAAGAAAACAACCAAGTTCAGAGAGCACCAAGGACTCTGCATTTTGGAGATACTGAAGATGCGCACGGTTCAGAGGAGAGGGCTAGCTGGTGGGTTGTTTTAAAAGGACAGTCGCTCACCTGCTGACGACCAGACAATATTTCTGTGGAGGAAAAAAAAGCAGAAGTTAGCAAAGTTCATGTAGTTTTCCATCCTAGAGCAGATTTTGACAATTCGGTTTGGTGGATATCACTTCTAGAATTCCTAGCAGCATGGTTAGGTAATTTAAAAATGAAATACAGATACAGGTCGTCTTCAGCTTATGACCATAACTGAGCCCCAAATTTATAATGCATTAAATGAATTTTATCCCATTTTACGACCTTTCTTGCCATGATTGTTAAGTGAATCACTGCATTTGTTAAGTTAGCAACATGGTTGTTTAAGTGACTCTGGCTTCCTACTAATCCGTCTGACCAGCATTGACTTCATTGGTCAGAAAGTTGCAAAAGGGGAGGACATGATCCCGAGACAATGAAACTGCCATAAATATTAGTCACTTGCCAAGCATTTGAATTTTAATCCCGTGACCATGGAGATACTGCAATGGTTGTGTGAAAAATGGTCGTAAGCAGGTGTGGGCTGTTGGGGGGTTCGAAGGGGTTCAGTAGAAGCTCTAGCTAACATTCTGTGCAGTTCAGAGAACCCCCAAATCCCACTGGTGGCTGTCTCCGCCCTCCCCGCCCCTCCTACCTCTCCCTGAAGTCTCCACACGGCCCGTTTTGGATGCAGGTAAGTGCACGGCGCCTATGGAGGCCCAGGGGAGGGCAACAAACGGGCCTATCGGAAGTTTGGGAAGCCCAGAAACAGGCCCATTTCCGGCGTCCAGAGGGCTTCCGGAGCCTGGGGAGGGCTAAAACACACACACACCCACACACCCGCCGTGGTGCAGGAGGCCGACTAGGCCACGCCTACCATGGCCACGCCCACCCAGCAATCAGGCAGAGAACTCCTTCCTAACATTTTTGAAGCTCACCCTTGGTCATAAGCAACCTTTTTCAGTACCATTGTAATTTTGAACGGTCACTAAATAAATGGTTGTAAGCCAAGGACTACCTGTATGCCTACAATAAGGTTGATCATACAATGCAGAAGCATAAAAGGCTTCGACTTGGTTTTCAGTGTCATCAAGACTGAAAAACATTTTAAAAATGGAGATGACTCACCCTCAGGAACTCAGTCTGTGGTTCGTCTTGCACTTCCCCCAGAACCATCTCCATCTGCTTCAGCTGGTCCAGATAACGGGTCACAGTCTTGCGTTCATTTTGCAAGGCCTCGGAGGCCTGTTGTTGCACCCTCTCAGCCTCCTGTCCCAGGGAAGACTCCAGGGCCCCCAGATAAGACCGCATGGCCCCCAGCTGCTCTGCTACTTGGTGTTTGAACCGGGATACTGTTTCCTAGTGTGGGAAGAATTTATAAAATTATATATAATTGTTCTGAGGGCAGATTTTTCTGGGACCAAATACAAGGCTTACGTGTAATCAGTGTTTCTAAAACCAGCTTAAAGTCACCTAGAGAGCATGTCTGTTACATAGATTAAATCTGGTTTTAGGGTAATTTCCTCTTACCAATACGGGCGAAATATATGACATTGGTTATACTAAACTACAGTTCTTAAATAATATTAAGAAAAGTGCAATTAATCTGGTAATTACTGTAAGCTTGCAGAGCATAGGTGTGAAATATTTCATATGCACGTCTGTATGTTTGTACAATATGTATATTAAATTTATATGCCACCCTCCAGTGGTGGGTTTCAAAAATTTTTTAGAACCTCTTCTGTAGGCGTGGCCTGCTTTGTGGGAGTGGCTTGCTGGTCATGTGACCAGATGGGAGTGGCTTGCCAGCCATGAGACTGGGTGGACGTGACCAACTTGTAAAATGTGGTGAAACTCACTTAACAACGCTCTTGCTTAGCAACCAAAATGTTGGCTCAGAAACTCTGGCATTTGAAACATGCAAGTCTTAAAGCTGTCAAGTTACAAGACCCTTGCACCCCGAATCCTTTAGAAAAAAAAACTCCATGGGTGTTTCAACCTGACAGCTTTAAGACTTGTGGACTTCAACTCCCAGAATTCCTCCTCTCGTTCTTCATCTTGATGATGTGCGGACGGGCTGGGGAAGGGAGCTGGAACCGGTTCTAAACGGCAGTGTAGATTTTTGGAACCTTTTCTAAAGAAGAGGTTAGAACTGGCAGGAACCCACCCCTGCCACCCTCTCACTGTTGTAACAAATGGGTAGCTTACAAAATAATAAAAAGGTATTACAAACTGATTAAAATTAAGAGGATTAAATAGGAAAAACTAAGATGACATGGGGTAAGGATATTCTCCCTAAATATAAAGTTTGTAGAATATACAGTAAGTTCTACAATATAAATTAAATGTAGAACATTTGTATCATGTGTTTGTGTGTGATGTTTGTATACATGCACACATAAGGTAGGTGTGTGCTTACTTAGCACGGAGCAATGCAATTGGTGAGCCAATGTTTTTAATTCTGTATCTTTATAGATCTTGTATATTATAAACCACCATGTGGTCTTTCTACTACCTACCTATCTAAGTCTCACACACAGACAAACAAACATCCGGGATTGGTACCTCCACTTCTGCTATTTGTCGATTCAGCAGAGCAATTGTCTTCTCCTTACGTATTTGGGTCTCTTGAAGTTGGACCTGCTGCTGAGGAAGCTGTTTCTGCAATGATGCCAAATGGTAAGCAAGGAGTGACGAAATACAGACATTTCTCAGAAAAAGAGCAAGAGAGAAGATACTTCATTTGACAGTGACCTGGAGCAAATATTCCAGGAGATTCATAATCCCCTGCTCTATCCTCAGGGAGACAGTACAGTTAGTCCTCAACAGTTCATTTAGTGACTGTTCACAGTTACAATGGTACTGAGGAAAGTGAGCCCTGGCCATTTTTCATGCTTACGACCATTGTAGTATATTAGGCTGCTGGACAGCTGAGTCACATTGATGACAATTGCAGAGTCCTGGAGTCATGCGATCCCCTTCTGACAAGCAAAGTCCACGGGGAAATCCAGATTCGCATAACAACTGTGTTATTAATTTAACAACTGCAGTGATTCCCTTAACAAGTCAAGAAATGTTGTAAAAAGGAGCAAAAGTCATTTAACAAATTTCTCACTTAGCAACATAAATTTTGAGCTCGGTTGTGGCCGTAAGTTGAGGACTATCAATAGTTTCATTCATTCATTCACTCACTCTCTCACTCATTCACCCACCCACCCACCCATCAGTCTATCCATCTATTCATGTTCCCATCTGCCCACCCAGGCACCCAACTGTTGTTCCATTCATTCATGAACCCATCTGTCCATCCATCCATTTGCCCATCTGCTCTTTTGGTTTCCGGAGCTCCCACCCGCATGAAAACCAGCTGTCTGGCGTGCCAGAACCCGGAAGAGCAATGGGCAACAGTTCGCGTGCCCAGAGAGATGGTTCTGCCACTTCCGGCATGCGTGGCATAGGTTCACCATCACGGCTTTAGAACAAAGACTTTAGCTCAGAGGGAGAACACAAATCTTGCAGAAATGGTACCAGGTTCAGTGCTTGGCATTTCTCCATCCAGCAAGGTCTTTGCTTGTAATCCCACTGTCGCCTCTCCTTGCTGGGTTGACCAATGACCTGATTGAATCCAATCCAGGGGCACCTGCTGGACTGACACTGACAGAGGAACAAGGAGGAGAACAAGACACCAAGCCCTTAGGGCCGTGTTCGACCGCAACCTCTTACCTTCATCCTCTGGTGGGCCTCAGCAGCAGTAATGATGTTGTGCCCCTTATGCTTGCCTAGAGAGGCGCAAACCCCGCAGATCACCTGCCGGTCCTGTTCGCAGTAGACACTGAGTGGGTCGAGATGTTCTTCACAGTGGTCACGAGGGACCTGCCGGAAAGACTCCACCAAATGCTCCATCTGCTGGTTGATCCGCAGCTGCTCTACCTTGGTGACGGTTTGACAGGTGGGACATGAGGGGGCAGTTTTGCCCTCAGACTCTTCGGTGGCCACACGAGCCAAGCAGGCCTGGCAGAAGGTGTGCCCGCATTCTGTGGTCACAGGGGACTGGAAGAGCTTGAGGCAGACGGGGCAGCTGAGGTCCTGGTGCATACCCTGCATGAGGCGTCGTTGGGAGCTGGACATGGTGGCGATAGAGAGACAGGGACCTGGCAACAAAGAATGACAGTGGGAACCCAGAATCTGATTTGCTTAGTCTTCTATTAATGATGCCCCCATTAAACCACCATGGTCCCCTTGTTTTCTGCAATGCAACAAACACCAAACATAGGAAATAGGAATAAAAAGCTCAATGCATGATGGTTAATTCCCTGCAATTTTCTTGACAATTGAAGAAGCTTTTTCAGTTCTCAGAAAATGGAATAGAATAGAATAGAATAGAATAGAATAGAATAGAATAGAATAGAATAGAATAGAATAGTTGGAAGACAACTTGGAGGTCTTCTGGTCCAACCCCCTGCTTAGGCAGAAAACCTTATACCACTTCAGACAAATGGATGTCCAACATCTTCTTTAAGACTTCCAGTGTTGGAACATTCACACCTTCTGGAGGCAAGCTGTTCCACTGATTAATTGTTCTAACTGTCAGGAAATTTCTCCTTAGTTCTAAGTTGCTTCTCTCCTTGATTAGTTTCTACCCATTGCTTCTTGTTCTGCCCTCAGGTGCTTTGGAGAATAGCTTGACTCCAGTGGTGGGATTCAAAACTTTTTTACTACCAGTTCTGTGAGCCTGGCTTGGTGAGTGGGGTGGGGTGGCTTGGTGGGCATGACTTAGTGGGCGTGGCAGGGGAAGGATTCTGTAAAATCTCCATTCCCTCCCACTCCAGGGGAAGGTTACTGGAAAAATCTCAATTTCCTTCCAATCAGCTGGGACTCAGGAGGCAGAGAATAGATGGGGGCGGGGCCAGTCATAAGTGGTATTTATCAGTTCTCTGAACTACTCAAAATTTCCGCTACCGGTTCTCCAGAACTGGTCAGAACCTACTGGATACCACCTCTGCTTGACTCCCTCTTCTTTGTGGCATCCCCTGAGATTTTGGAACACTGCTATATCTCAGGGGCTGCCACAGCTATTGGCAAAATAGTCAAGCTATTCTCTAAAGCACCTGAGGGCAGGACAAAAAGCAATGGATGGAAACTAAGAACTGAAGAAGCTTCTTGGATGAGAAGTGAAATGTTTTCAAGGAAAAACAAAGTCCAGTTGCCTTTTGACAAAGCTCCTACGGGACAACCATGATCTGGGTGACTGAGAATCTCCATACAGATTAGGCAATGTTAACTATGCTCCCCTCTACCAAGAAAGATGTAGAAAATTATAATAATGTGCCATTTAGTCCCATCTATCTTGTGTAACATTTTGCCTCTGTTGGGATGCTAGGATAGAGGTTGTTTTGTTTGAGGAAAGAGATACATGAGCTTCCAAAGAGTGTAGGCAGGCCTATCAAAACTGGTCTGCAAATATACAAATGTCCACTAGAGAGCAGGAAAGTATTGTTTTCAGCTCCTCTTTGAGATTGCCATCTAATGGCCATCTGGAACTTTGCATCTTAGATGCAACTTAGTAGTTACAGCATAACATAAAGTTGTTCTAGCTCCAGACCTTCTCCAAAATCTGCATCTCCTCAAGCTTTTGAGATCACTGGCCAAAACAGAAATGATGAAATAAAAAAGGGGAAGCCACGTTTCCCAAGAGGGTGATGTATGCTTTTAATATTTTTATAACTTTTTAAAGGAAGTTTCTAACTTTGTGCTTCCCTTTTAGCATGAGACCCAGGTTAAATGACAAATCTCTGTCGGCTCCTTCAAGTACTGTTGGTCCTTTCTCTCCTTCAAAGTAACAATGAGCAAACACAGAAGGTTTATCAAAAGAAGGCAAGAACATTTCTGAGTAACAGCTCCATCAACAGAGTTTTGGGTCCATATCTTCATTTCAGAATCATGTAGCCAGAAACAGGCTCACTCTATATTTCATCTCTCTTTATAGCTCTTGTTAAATTATTCCCCCACCTCGGTTGGTCCCATTGTTGATTTTCAAGAAATGTAGGTGTTAGATATTAACATATATCGAGATAAGTCTTCCCTCAGGTCCGCTCCTACAGCGGGAAACAGGTATTCCTCTGATTGGTCAATGGGCGTGCCTCATCCCTATAAAAGGGGAACCCTCCGACCACAGAGCAAGCTGGATCACTACTACTACTAATAAAATGAGCTGTTAAGTTACTTCGTGTCCGTAGTCTGTCTCTCGTTGCCCAGATCTAACATTGGCGACGAGGGTGGGATTGAGAGACAGATAGGACGAAGAACGCTACTTCAAGAATCTCCGGATTTGATCCAGCCCAGGAATTCGGCAGAAATTCCGGCAGCCATCTCAGATCACCGCAGCGCGGCAAATTCAAACTGAGAAGATGGCGATGCATGCTCCCCCCGCTCCTTTCGACCCAGCAACCGACGAATGGGAAGCCTTCATGATTCGCTTCGAGTGTTTCCTCGAAGCAAATGAGTACACGGGGATCACCGATGCAAGAAAGAAAAATATCTTCCTCGGCTACTGCGGAAAGGAAGTCTTCAATACGGCCAGAGACCTCACCGCGCCTACTCCAATACAAGCCGTACCATGGGCGACGCTGAAACAAGCCTTGGAAACACATTACGCGCCAAAACCGTCCCGCCATGTCAGCCGCAAAGAATTCAACATGAGGACTCAAAAGGCGGGAGAATCCATTAACCAATTTGTTGCAGCTCTACGAAGAATAGCAGCCCACTGTGAATACAGGGATTTGGAAGAGCATATCTTAGAGCAATTCATCTGTGGGGTAAGAGACATTTCGTTGCAAAAGAAACTTTTAGCCAACCCGAATCTAACCCTACAGTCAGCGTTGAACAAAGCAAGAGCGTCGGAATCAGCGGAGAAATCAGCAGTGACCATACAACGAAGGGTCAGCGAAACCCAGCCAGCACCGAGACAAACCAGAGTCCACTATGAAGACGCAAGCCCCGACTACGTGGATCCCGAGTTCGAGGACAGTCACCTGATGCAGAGCAGTCACTGGAGGCCTGGGGGAAAACCCGGATCCCGTTTGCCGCCCTGCGCAAGCTGCGGAGGGAATCACCCCAGGTCTACTTGCAGGTTCAGGAACGTTGTTTGTTCGCACTGCAACAAACTTGGGCACATCGCACGAGTGTGCCGGAGCGGAGTCCCTGCCTCACGGCAGCCACCCATGTACCGCCAACAGAAGCCCAACCCAGGGGCTTGGCGAAATCAAAAAGGGCGCCCAGAGAGAAATCCACAAGTGTTTACCCAGAGAGAAACTTCCCAAAGAGCTGAACGAGCGTATTCCCAGAGAGATTACTCACAAGAAAGTGAGCGAGCGTATCCCCAGAGAGAATTCACACAGAGAGCTGAAAGAGCGTTCTACCAAGACGCTCAACGAGAGTATTCTCAGGATGTAGACGATGAGATAGAGTTGACCCAGAGAGAGGAGTTGCGAACGTATCTCACCACGATACATCAGGTCCGCCCTAAGCGGCCCAAAAGGCTGAAAGTCACAGTCCTCTTGGAGGGCTCACCCTGCGAGCTGGAAGTTGACACAGGATCAACCCTGACAATCATTTCATGGGCATCCATGAAACAGGCCATTCCCAGCCTCAGAAAGAGCCAACTGCGCGCTCCAGACGTCCTGCTACGAGACTACCAGGGGAACCAAGTCCCCATCGTGGGCCAAGGCACATTCCACATCCAGTTCAAAGACATCGAAGCCCAGCTGCCCGTGACCATCTCCAGCGCACCATTGCAGAACCTCCTGGGGCTTGATTGGTTTGAAGCCCTTGGATTAGAAGTCACCGGAATCAACGCCGTGAGAAACAGCAGCGCTGAAAAGATCTTTAAGGAGTTCGAGGATGTGTTCAGCTCCGGTCTTGGTAAGTATGTGGGCAAACCAATATCATTTAATTTAGACCCCAATGTGGCGCCAATCCGACTTAAACCGAGACGAGTGCCTTTTGCACTCCGCCCAAAAATAGATAAGGAGATAGATAAGTTAGTGGAACAAGGAATCCTTGAGCCGGTAGATCACGCGCGCTGGGAAACACCTATCGTAACCCCAGTCAAACCAGACGGATCAGTCCGCATCTGCGCGGACTATAAATGCACAATTAATGTCGCGCTACAACAGAGCGCATATCCTGTGCCCGTAGTACAGCACTTATTGCACTCGTTGGGGCCGGGAAAGGTTTTTGCTAAGTTAGATATGGCACAAGCTTACCAGCAACTGCCAGTAGATAGCGCCACAGCGGAGGCCCAGACTATAGTGACGCACAGAGGAGCGTTTAAATGCAACCGGCTACAATTCGGCGTAAGTATTGCTCCAGGATTGTTCCAGAGCGTCATGGAACGACTGTTGCAAGGGATACCGGGAGTCGTCCCATATTTTGACGATATCTTGGTGTCCGCTGCAAACGAGGAGCAACTAAACAAAAGAGTCAGATCTGTTTTGGCCAGAATCAGAGAGAAGGGCCTCCGCCTTAAAAAAGAAAAATGCCAAATTAACGTGCCTAGCGTAGAATTCCTGGGTTATAGAATTGATGGTCAGGGAATTCACCCCACTGAAAAGAAAATAAAGGCGATCCAGGACGCCCCCACACCACGAAATCAAACCGAGTTGCAGGCCTTCCTCGGACTACTTAATTTCTACAGCGTTTTTCTGAGACAGAAGGCGACCGTTGCTGAGCCACTACACCGTCTACTCCAGAGGAACGCACCATGGAGATGGGGACGAGCCGAAGCTGCAGCATTCGCCGGGGTAAAGCGCCTGCTCACCACTGACTCACTACTTGTGCAATACAGTCAGACCCTCCCGCTGGTATTGACCTGCGACGCATCGCCTTTCGGGGTTGGAGCAGTCCTCAGCCACAGGATGCCCGACGGAAAAGAAGCACCCATTGCTTTCTACTCCAGAACTCTTTCATCGGCCGAGAGGAACTACAGCCAAATGGACAGAGAAGCGTTGGCTGCCGTTGCAGGTGTGAAACGTTTCCATGAATACCTCTACGGCCGCGATTTTGAACTCATTACTGATCACAAACCGCTGTTAGGACTTTTGGCGGGAAATCGCCCCACTCCGGTCTCCCTTTCTCCACGCATGACCAGGTGGACTGTTTTCCTGGCTGCGTACTCTTACAAGTTAATTCATCGACCGGGCTCCACTCTAGGACACGCAGATGCGCTCAGCCGTTGCCCATTACCAGACATTTTGCCAGACCCCACTCCAGAAGTACCGGTATTGCTCATTGACTGTTTGGATTCGGGACCGGTTTCTTCCTACGATGTTGCAAGGTTCTCCTCGAAGGACAATTTAATAAAGCAAGTGCAAACTTGGGTATGGAGGGGGTGGCCAAAGGGAAATGTGGGCCCGGAATTCAAAACGTTTTGGTCTAAACGGGACGAACTCTCCGTGTTACAGGGATGTTTATTGTGGGGGGATCGAGTTGTTATTCCTTTTGCTCTACGAAAAAATGTATTGAATGCTTTACATATGGGTCATCCGGGGATCGTGAGAATGAAAGCGTTAGCGAGAAGTTATGTGTGGTGGCCCAATATGGACAAAGAAATAGAGGAGTGGGTGGCCACTTGCGACCCATGTCAGGAGTCGAGACCAGCACCCCCGGAAGCGCCCGCCACAGAATGGGAGAAACCCAAGGCACCCTGGTCACGCATTCATATTGATTTTGCAGGGCCATTCCAGGGTCAAACCTTCCTCATAGTTGTAGATGCTTATTCCAAATGGTTAGATGTAGTCCTAATGACATCAACCACGGCAGAGGCAGTTATAAAGGTTCTTCGGCGACTTTTCGCCACCCATGGTCTACCAGATCTCTTAGTATCGGACAACGGGCCCCAATTCACGGCCATGCAGTTTGAGACATTTTTAGCAGGGTTGGGAATCAGACACGCCCTCATCGCGCCATTCCATCCAGCGTCCAATGGTCAGGCAGAAAGAATGGTGCGGTTCGCGAAAGAGGCCCTCGCCAGGATGGGCCCGGGGGATTGGCAAACACGCATTGACCATTACCTCCTCATTCAACACATTACCCCGAGCGCAACGACGGGTAGGAGCCCCGCTGAACTACTAATGGGTCGCCGCCTACGGTCTCACCTGGACAGGCTCCACCCGAATTACTCTACCTCGGCTCCCCCAGACTCTACAAGTAAGGTCAGGTTTTTTAGAGAAGGAGACACTGTTTATGCTCAAAATTACACAGGGGGGACATTGTGGATACCGGCAAGGGTCATTGGCATCATGGGCCCTCGATCGTATTTGTTAGAGCTAGAAGATGGGCGGAATTGGAGAAGGCACATCGATCAGCTTCGAGGTCGCCTAGCACACTCCAACTTAAGGGATGAGGGCGAAAGTTTCCTGTCCACAGAAAGACAACCGCAGGGAAACTTCATCCCAGGAAACGACGACACCGGCGAGCTAAGCGGGGGACAGGACATCACGCACGCAGCTGAGCAACCCCCCGTCATCACAGCCGCTGAGCAAACCCCCGTCATCGCAGCCGAACAAGAGACCAGGGAAAAGAGCATCGAAAACGCAAGACCTCCAGAAACAGAAAAAGCACCCGATCCTGCAACTACTTCAAACCAACAGGAGACCAGTCCTGCAAGCACTTCAACACAACCTGAACTCCGACGTTCCTCCCGAACAAGACAAACACCCACCTACCTAAAGGACTATGTCACCTACCGCAACGTCCCATCTAGGAGGGGAGGGGTGTTAGATATTAACATATATCGAGATAAGTCTTCCCTCAGGTCCGCTCCTACAGCGGGAAACAGGTATTCCTCTGATTGGTCAATGGGCGTGCCTCATCCCTATAAAAGGGGAACCCTCCGACCACAGAGCAAGCTGGATCACTACTACTACTAATAAAATGAGCTGTTAAGTTACTTCGTGTCCGTAGTCTGTCTCTCGTTGCCCAGATCTAACAGTAGGGGTTAGTAGGTTGAAAATAATGTATGGAGTAATATTTTTTTTAAATCTTCCATCAGCAATTCTTTCTCCTTATCTTCAGATTTCTATTGGGATCAAGTCCTTAATTCCTTCTGTGAAGAAGGCTTTCTGATAGGGCTAACGATGACTCTCATATTCACACTATAAAATCTGGGAAGCTAACAAAATAATAGTACAGGTGGTCCTCAAATTACAACAGTTAGTTTAGTGACCATTCAAATTACAACCAGGGGTGGGATTCAGCCAGTTTGGACCAGTTCAGGGGAACTGGATGCTAATTTTACATCTAGTTCGGTGAACCGGTAGTTGCAAGTACTGGCTGGCCCCGCCCACCCCACCCCGCCCCTCCACACGGCGTGTTTTGGATGCCAAGTAAGACGCCCGCACGGAGGCTCTTGGAAGGTGAAAAACAGGCCTCCCGGAAGTTTCAGAAATCCAGAAACGGATCCATTTCCAGACTCCCAAGGGCCTCCGGAGTCTGGGGGAGGCCATTTTCACCCTCCCAGAGGCTCAAGGAAAGCCTCTGGAGCTTGGGGAGGGCAAAAACACCCACTCACCCCCCGTGGTACAGGAAGCCGAATAGGTCATGCCCACCCAGCAACTGAGAACTGGTTGCTAAAATTTGTGAATCCCACCCCTGGTTACAACAGCACTGAAAAAAGTGACATGAGCGTTTTTCACCATTGCAACATCCCCATGGTCACATGGTCAAAATTCAGACACTTGACAACTCATATTTATGACGGTTTTAGTGTCCCGGGGTCATGTGATCCTCTTTTGCGACTTCTAACAAGCAAAGTCAATGGGGAAGACAGATTCATTTAACAACCATTTTACTACGTTAACTGTAATGATTCAGGTAACAACAGTGGCAAGAAAAGTCATAAAATGGGACAAAACTCATTTAATAAATGTCTCGCTTAGCAACATAAATTTGGGGCTCAATCGAGGACTACCTGTAGTGGGTTAGTTTTCTGAATCTCTTCAGTGATCATTGTAGCGTCCCCATTGTCAAAATTGGCAACTGACTCATATTTATGACTTTTCCACTGTTCTGGGATTATGTGATCACATTTTACTAAAAAGCAAAGGCAATGCAGAAGCCAGGTTCGCTTCACAACCTTATTACTAACTTAACAACTGCAATAATTCACTTAACATCTGTGGCAAGAAAGGTTGTAAAATGGGGCAAAGCTCACTTAACAAATGTCTCACTTAGCAACAAAAAAAATGGGCTCAATTGTGGTCATAAGTTGAGAACTGTATATTCAACCTTTACATATTAAATTGTGTCTAATATTATCTGTCTGTCAAATCTTTAACAGCTTTGAGAGTCCCAATTAGTGCTATTATCCTGGTATTTCCACCTTACCAGACCACCACCTCCTCCTCCTCCTCTTCCTCCTCCTCCTCCAATTTCTCTTAAGAGATCAATGGAAAGCTGCAGTTATTTGCTTATGGTAAATAGCATTATTAGACTAGAAGCATTTGAAATGTGGATTTACAGGCAACTGTTATGTATAAGCTGGGCTGAAAAAATCAGAAATGAGGAGGTGATAAGCTGCCTGGGAAAGCCAAGGGAAATCATCAAAACCACAAAAAAGTGAAAGTTAGAATATTTCAGACGTGATACAACACCCAGAAAAATACGCCATACTTCATTTAATCCTCCAAGGAAAGATTGAAGGCAAACGAGGTCCAAGCAGAAGAAGAATATCATGGCTTCAAAATCTAAGGGACTGGTTGGGACAAAATTCAATAGCACTTTTTCATTTGGCTGTTGATAGAAATAGGGTCGCCAACTTGATTGCCAACATCCGATGACGGATATGGCACAAGAAGAAGAGTGTAGCATTATCTGAATAGTCTGGAAATTTTAAAAAAAGCTGAAGGATAGAGTAGAACTGTTTCATGCAAGGCCCTTGTGAAAATCAATCCTCAGTAGAGTTTTCACAGTGGAAAACAGAGACAAATTTAACAAAATATACATTTCAAAAATATGTTGGCTTTTAATAAAATTATTCTGAAAACACCTTAGAAAACTTAGAAATAACACAACAGCCCTTAGCAATGAGTCAGTAGATAAGACAGAATGTGCCTTTCTTACAATCAGAGGTCAACTTACAACTGCTCCAGTAGAGTTTTCTTCTGGCCAAGATTATGATGTAAACTCTGTTGCAGCTGCTTCTCCTTTGACTGATGGATGGCACCAGGTTGGTTTTCCCCCTTGACATGGCATTCTTGTTGTGAGACAAGGGTTGTGCTGCAAGCTTTTGGTGTCTATTAAATTATTGACCAAAGCAAAATTATGCTTCCCTTCTCCCCTGCACCAAATTCAGAAGACTCTACTCCTACAAATTCATCAGTATAAAAATAATTTGATATATTTTGCTGCCTCAAAAAAGGCCTGGGCATGCAGTTGTTTGCTGGTGCTGATTAATGTGAGTAGAAACAACTTTAAAGAAAACCGCTAGGATAGGAATCATATCATGTCAGGAATGGAAGATTCAGCCTTCACTCATGGTGAATTAAACTGCCTAAATGATTTCCAGCGAGATAATCCTCGACTTATGACCACAATTGAGCCCAACGTTTCCATTGCTATCAAGACATTTGTGAAGTGAGTTTTGTCCCATTTTACAACCTTTCCAGCCACCATTGTTAAGGAAATCACTGAAGTTGTTAAGTGAGCAACAGGGTTGTTCAGTGGCTTCCCCATTGACTTTACTTGTTAGAAGGTCACAAAAAGCGATCACACGAACCCCAGAATACTGCAACTGTCATACATATGAGTCAGTTGCCAAGCGTCTGAATTTTGACCATGTCACCATGGTGATGCTGCAACTGTTGTCAGTGTGAAAAAGTGCCATTGTAACTTCGAACTGTCACTAAGTGAAGTGTTATAAATCAAGGATCACCTGTACATTGTTCCCTTACAATAAACTGAGATGGCCAGGAGCATCTTTAGGGCATGGCTCCCATCAATTTGAAGCAGCTTTCCTTTATTTAGTGATCTTTAGTTCTTTCACTTCAATTCCTACAATTCCTTTATGGAGGACCAGATAGAAGGGAGGTCTGGCTAAAATGGGGGGATCTACCTTTGAAACAAGGTTTCCAAAGAACTCAAGGCAAAACCTATTTAAGATCTTGATTTCTTGGTCCTTCCAAATGTTCTCTGTTCCACATCTACCCATTGTCACTTGGAAGAGTGTGACATGAGGAAGATAAGAGCACCGTAGATGATCCTTGTGACACCTCCACCATTTATTTGACCTGTTACTTGGGATTTTTTCTGAATATGGATTTACCAAACCTCTGATAGACCATTTAAGCTATGTCTTCTGACCTAGGTGTCCCCAAAAAGTACGAAGCAGATTCTTGGTCCCAACAAACCTCTTTTATTAAACGAATGTGAGTTTCTCTCATTCACATTCAGCCAAGGCCTGGCAAACAGTCTCTCAAAGGTGAAGTTATAACTACAGACCTTATCTAATTTGGAAAGCCGCCATGTAAATATTTTCCAAATGAAGTGCCATGCAAGGAAACACTGGGCTTAGAGTCTCTGAGATTCACAGACAGATCTTCACACTCCTGAAACAAACTAATGACCGACGAATGAATTATTTCCTGCAAATGCCCACTCCCCTTTCGCTCCTCTTTTATTTCCTATGGGAGAGTCCAATCACCTGCCACCTGTGGCTTTACTCTCAAGTCATCTCTGACTTCTGAGCTGTTCTTGTCTTCTGGCAGCTCTGCGCATGCGCACACTGGGTACAGGCTCCAGCTGTTCCTCTGCCTCACTGCTATTTAGCTCCGAAGGCAGCTGAGAACTGCTAGACGACCTTAGTTCTATCTCTGCCTCTAACGCATAGCCCTCGTCCGAGCCTTCCCCAGCCTCCAGGACGGGCCCATGTTTCAAATATCTTATGTTGTAAAGTAAGTGTTAGATACTAGCTTCAGTTATAATGGTTTTCACCAAAGGTCCTCTGTTCCGCCGGGAACAGAGGTTTAATCTCATTGGTGGAAGGGTCTGACAGCTCCCTTAAAAGGGCTGCTGTCAGACTCAACCTTCACTGGATTGTACATACTTGTTCTGTTACAATGAAGAGCTGTTGTTGCCTTTAGCCTGAGTGTGCCTGTCCATTACCCAATCAAACAATAAGAAATTCACATTATCAATAGGGAGCACTCATTTATGTCAAGCTGTCGGATGTTTGAAAGCTGGCCTATCTTATGATCCTTGACGAATGTATCTTGTCTTTTTATGTACACAGAGAGCATATGCACTAAAGACAAATTCCATGTGTGTCCAATCACACTTGGCCAATAAACTATTCTATTCTACTCAGGCTCCCACCCACAATCCCAGAAGCTATCCCATCATGTGCTGAGAGTGACAAATAGAAGTGGTTTTTTGTTTTGTTTTAACAGAATAGTAGACTTGGAAGGGATCTTTGAGGTCTTCTAGTCCAACATTTTGGTCAAGCAAGGACTATGCCCTTTCAGGCAAATGGCCGCCCAATCTCTTCTTTAAAATCTCCAGTGATGGCACGCTCGCAGCTTCTGACAGCAAGCATTTCTGAGGGCAAACAATAGGCATTCCTCAACCTACAACCACAATTGAGTCCAAAATTTCCATTGCTAAGTGAGACAGTTGTGAAGGGACTTTGCCCCATTTTTACAACCTTTCTTGCCTCAGTGGTTAAGTGAACCACTGCAGTTCAGTTTGTAACTTCCCTAATGATGGTTGCCAAAGGTGATCACATGACCCTCTGGGACACTTGCAACCATCGTAAGTACATGCCAGTTGCCAAGCATCCAAATCTTGATCAGGTGACCCTAGGGATGCCGCAAAGCGCATAAGTGTGAAAAACATTAATAACTCACTTTTTTCAATGCTATTGGAACTTTGAATGGTCACTAGACAAATGATTGTAAATGGAGGATTGCCTATAGGTTGTTATCCCCAGTGCTCTCAGTGGCTCAGGGCTGCCATTCCGATGGCGAAGCGATTCGCGGCTGGGTCGTTTTGAACCAGAGAACGCTGCCGTATCTGATAGCCTGCTTCTGTCTATGTCTGCCTCATGCCTGCCACACCACGAGCTTTGTGGACCTTCCGACCTTTCGCCGCCGGATCCTTGGACGTGGGCGCTCTGCTGGTACTGCCTTCCAGCTGATTGTCATCCCTAGGCCATGTGCAGTGAGCCTGCACTGTCTTTAATACAGAGCAGTGCCAGCACATGCGCGGAAGCAGTAGTGGGTTCCAGATCCCATCGCAACCAGTATGCCACAACAGGGCCAGGTGTGCTCCTTGGGCACATGCGCTATGCGCGCATGCGCACACCACTGCCCAGTGACATTCAGCTGCTCGGCAGCAGTCGCGCAGGCGCCGCACGCTGTTCACACGTGCACAATTGCCCCATTTCGCTCAAAAAGTGGTAAGGACAGGTGGGCGGGCGGGTGGGCCCAACGAGCCACTGTTCAGGTACAATGGCTGCTGCTTCCAGCTACCCCCGGTACGTGTACTGCCCAGAACCCACCACTGCGCGGACGTATAAACCAGCATGGCTTGTTGCATCCTCAGCACGTATTATGTGCATTGCGTGCGTGTAGGAGAGGGCGGGGCATAGGAGGGTTTAAATGGTGGAGGGAAATACAAAATTACAGGGTTGACTTTATTTCACTCGTTTTGCATTGTGTGGTGGTCGGAAGTACCGGAACAGGCTTATAAAGATTACACTTACCACAGAACTAAGTGCTTAGTCCTCTTGTTTCTTTTCTTTACCTGAATGGAACCTGACATATGCATTTGCCAAGAGTCTAATTCTTAATGGCAGACAAGATTTGTGGATTATTAAATGTGGATTATCAGGGTACTTATTTTCATTCTCTCTCTTTTTTTTTGGTATGGAAGAAGATGGGTGGGTTTTGATTTTTAGTTTTGCCTTTTAAAAACAACAACTGTGACATTGGAAGCTTTGTTGTTTTTGAAGGTTGCCTTCAAGGCGGGGCCATGCAGAAGTCACCCCAATGTGCCCCTCTGACTTTGGGGAGGGGAGGGCTGATTGCTTCCCCTTCGTGCATTGGTTGCTTTCATTGTACAAGAACTTGACTTAGTCCAGTTTCCCTCTTGAGCAAGAGAGGAACGCTAAGCCTGCAAAGGAGCTGCTGTTTGCAGGGAGGGTGGAAATGCTCTATAAATAGTTCAGAAGGTAACCGCTATTTTGCGTTCCATTCTAGTTTTTATAATATATTAGCTGAGTCAACAAAATTTTATGTACATTGAGTTACAGTTAGCAACAAATTATAGAAATCTTTTTAAAAAACCAACCCTCCATCCAGATATTTGAAAATCATTTGGGTTGTAACATATCACTATATAATTATAATTTACCTATACTTGCGTTATGCTGAGCCGCATCATACTCATTTCATGGGTTTCTTTGCCTTATCTCAGTGTATTGCAATTTAAACAAAAAAATAAAATGGCGGTGAATTCTACCTTTATAAGAGTCACCCATATCATAAGATAAATGGCAAATAAATTTGAGAAAGAGAGAGAGAGAGAGAGAGAAGGAGAGAGAGAGAAGGAGAGAGAGAGAAGAGGAGGAGGAGGAGGAGGAAGAAGAAGAGAAAGGAAAAAGAAAAAGGAAGGAAGAAGAAGAAGGGAAAGAAAGAAAGAATGAATGAATTTCATGCTTGATAGAACTTCTTATCTACTAAAAACAGACCTACTGATTGATGCTACTCTTCTTGATGGATCTTACTCTCCTATGATCTACTGAGCTGTTTAACAAGAGCTATTCTCTGCAAAATTGACTTCTATCCTTCCCTCAAGCATTTGAGAAAGGTGTACTTTTAGTATTTTTTTTTTAATAGTCTTCAAGTCAGCCTTGACTCCTGGGGGCTACATGGACAAATCCCTGCCGTTTTCTAGTAGACAACATTTTCAGAAAGGCTTTGTGGCTGTCTTCTTCTTCTTCCTAGAGCTGGGGGAGAATGATAGGCATAGAGGCCACCCAACCATCTTTGCACAACACAGCATGAGAATTCAAAACCAGAACCAAGGGCTTACAATAAGGCAAAATAGGAAGGAAGGAAGGAAGGAAGGAAGGAAGGAAGGAAGGAAGGAAGGAAGGAAGGAAGGAAGGAAGGAAGGAAGGAAGGAAGGAAGGAGAAAAGGAAAAGTGGGAAAGGAAGGGAAGGGAAGAAAGGAAGGAAAGGAAAGAAGGAGAGGAGAGGAATGGAAAAGACAGGAAAGGAAAGGATGGAACAAGACAGGGCAGGACAGGGCAGAAAAGGAAAGGAAAGGAAGGGAAGGGAATCTTACTAGAGCAGAAGATGATTCAAGGCAGAGCAGGTTGCCAGGACTGGAGGATCAGTGACCATCCCAGGACAAATGCAGAAGGCAAGTGAGTGGTTCTGCCCCAGATCTTCCTATATATAGCCCAATGATACATCATATTTCTGGAATGGCATCCAATTTTCTACGTGCATTTCTCAATAGGAAGAGGTAGATGTGACTATTGGTATGGTAAGGTCATTCCTTACCCCACTAGACACATTATTGGAATGCTTAGGGTTTGGGGTGCACCCTTCTACTTGTTCAAATTCTCAAGAGCCCACTAGGAATTAATTTTATACGTCATACTTTGAAAATCCTGACTCTGTTCCACTGGAAGGTAGCCTTTGAATTTCTGAGTACTTAGAACAGCTGCGGAAGGAAGCTATCCAATTTCCCATCTGATGAAATTAACTGGCTGGTAACTGGATGTGGGGGGAAGGGGGTAATAACTGGAGAAAATTGAGTAGGTGGGCAAGGATGGGATGAGCAATTCAAAGTCAGATGGCAGATTAACAGGCTTCATTTACTAGAAATGATGGGGAGATTGACTTGCACCAAGAATGTAGAAGGGAGACTATGAGTGATGGAATAGGACTGTTCTGACCGAGGCTTCCCAAGAGCATGAAGCAAATTCCTTATTCCGATAGAAAACCCTTTTATTAACTTACTGTGAATTCTGCTCCTTCACATCCAGCAAAGTTTTTCAAGGGAGGATTTACAGTCACAGACCTTATCTGGCTTGGAGAGCTGACAGGCCGATATCTGCAAAACTTTACAAGGAGTCTTGGAGAGCCACAAACCAATGAAGCAAACTAATTGTCTCCTGCAAACTCCACTCCCCTTTTGCTCCTTTTTTATTTCCTCTGGGAGAGGCCATTCATCATCCACTTGTGACCTTACTCCCAAGTCAACCCTTGTTCTTTAGTTGTTCCCTTTGTCTGGCAACTCTGCACATGTGCACACTGGGAACAGGCTCCAGCTGTTCCTCTGCCTCACTGATGTCTGACCCTGAAGACAGCTGATAACTGTCAGACAGCCCCATCTCTGCCTCCAACACAAAGCCCTCATCAGAGCCTTCCCCAGACTCCAGGACTGGCCCAAGGTTGATCCCCAACCTCCTCACTGTCCAATTCTACTGCCAGATCCGCCAGCCGCTGGCAGGCCACAACAAGGACAATTTGCTGTGGTCATCTTGCCACAGGCATCTCATTGTGGTTCTCGGCATGGCCAACTCACTGTGGCCAACAAGACAGTTGTCAAATAAGTTTTGCCCCATTTTACTATTTTTCTTGCAGTTGTTTAGTAGCACTGTTGTTTAGTGAATCACTGCAGTTATTAAATTAGTAGCATGGTTCTTGTGATCTAGCTCCCCCATTGACCTTTGCTTGACAAAAGATCACAAAAAGTGATCACATGACCTCGGGACACTACGTTATAAATACGAGTCAGTTGCCAAATTTTTGAATTTTGATGGTCATAAGTATGAAAAATTGTCATAAGTCATTTTTGTCAGTACCGTTGTAACTTCAAATGGTCACTAAACAAATGGTTATAAATCAAGGGACACCTGTAGACATTGCAGAGTGGTCCTATCATAGAATCATAGGTTTGAAAGGAACCTCAGAGGTCATCTAGTCCAACGCCGTGCCAAAGTCAAGAGTCCTTATAGAATCAAGCCCAGACAAATTGTTGTCCAGTCTGTTCTTGAAAACTTCCAGTGTTGAGCATTCACAAATTCTGGAGCCAAGTCATTCCCCTGATTAAGTAATGAATTGATCAATTAATTGATTCATCATTCTCACTGTCAGGAAATTCCTCCTTGTTTCCAGATCGGATCTCCCTCTGATAAGTTTCTGCCCATTATGGTACTTCTTGCCCTGCTCTCAGCTGCTATGGAGAATAATAGCAATAGCACTTAGACTTATATACCGCTTCATAGTGCTTCACAGCCCTCTCTAAGCGGTTTACCGAGTCAGCATCTTGCTCCCAACAATCTGGGTCCTCATTTTACCGACCTCAGAAGGATGGAAGGCTGAGTCAACCTTGAGCTGGTGAGGATCTACACTCTTCCCTGTGCCAGCCCTTCAAGTATAATGCAATCCTAAATTGCATTAACAGAAGGATTCAATCAAGATCGCGTGAGGTACTAATACCACTCTATAAAGCCTTAGTAAGACCACACCTAGGAGTACTGCATCTAGTTTTGGTCACCACACTATAAAAAAGATGCTGAGACTCTTAAAAAAAAATGCAGAGAAGAGCAACCAGGTTGATTAGGGGACTGGAGACTAAAACATATGAAGAACAGTTGCAGGAACTGGGCATGGCTAGTCTAGTGAAGAGAAGGACCAGGGGAGACGTGATAGCAGTCTGCCAATATTTGATGGGCTGCCACAGAGAGGATGGGGGGCAAGCTATTTTTCAAAGCACCCAAAGGCCAAACAAGGAATAATGGATAGAAACTGATCAAGGAGAGATTTAACCTAGAAATAAGGAGAAATTTTCTAACTGCAAGAACAACCAACATTGGAACAACTTGCCTTCAGAAGTTGTGGGAGCTTCACCACTGGAAAGGTTATCTATCAGAAATGGTGTAGGGCAGTGATGGCGAACCTATGGCATGCATTCCACAGGTGGCATGCGGAGCCATTTGTCAGGGCAACGAGGCGCTGTCCTGTCAGCTGGCCAGCGCGCATGCGCGGGCTGGCCAGCAGAGTTCACCGTTTTTAAAAGCCATTTTTTCGCCCTTCCCAGGCTCCAGAGGCTTTATGGGAGCCTGGGGAAGGCGAAAAGAGCCTCCCCCACCCCCCACCCCCGGAGGCCCTCCGGAGGCTTCAGGGACTTCCGCTTTGCTCGGAGGGTCGTTTTAAGCATTCCAAAGGCGTTAGGGAAGCCTCTGGACGGTCCCTGAAGCCTTTGGAGCACTTAAAACGACCCTCCGAGCAAACCCAGGCTCCTATAAAGCCTCTGGAGTCTGGGGAGGGTGAAAAAAGCATGTAAAAATGGGGGGTCGTGCCTGTTGTGCGTGCATGCGCACTGGGGGGTCGCGCATTGCATTATGGGTGCGGCACGCCCGCACACGACCCCCCTGCGCTCCCCCCACTTGTGGCACACGAGCCAAAAAAGGTCCTGTAAGCCTTCTCTTCATTAAGCTATATATATCTAGCTCCCTTAGCCATTCCTCTTACAATTTATCCTCAAGGCCCCTTATCATTTGTGTTGCTGTTCTCTATACACTTTCTATGGCTTTAGCATCTTTCCAATTCTAATCACTCAGTTTTTGTGCAATCCACTATGACATGGTCACCATTTCAAATTCAGTTCCAAAACTTCTCAAGGACCTACCATATTTCCATGTTGAGGGATAATGCATTAACTGCTGGAAATGTCACTTCCTGAACTTAGATTTAAATCCACATTGGCCAACCACAATGGCTGAGACTTCCAGGTGCTGTTACATCTAGCAGGTAACAGCAATGATAATGATAATGATAATAAAAATAAAAAAATTAATCCACTGGTCATTATGTAAAAAAATATGACTTAACTGTATCCAAAAAGTCATGGGAACATAAAGTGGGAAAAGTTATCGAAAATGAGAAGATAAAGATCTTGTGGGACTTTCGAATACAGATGCATCGTCTTTTGGAACACAACACACCAGATATTACAGTTGTCGAAAACCAAGTGCAATTTATTGATATAGCAGTACCAGGAACCCCGGAGTCAAAGAAAAGGAACTGGAAAAAAAATCACAAAATAGGATAAATCACAAGACCTAGACATTGAAACTACGTGATTATGGATGAAACATGTAACAGTGATACCCATTGTCATCGGAGCACTTGGTACCATGTCCAAGAATTTTATAAAATACATCAAGAAATTTCAGCTTCCTGCAATAACACCAGCAGAACTGCAAAAAAACCTGCGCTACTCGGAAAATCGTACATTTTAAGAAGGTACTTGGTTGACACCTAGGATGCTGGCAGCAACCCATATCAACCATCAGCACCAGTCAATAATATTTGTGATATATTTTTAAATGTTCAGTTGACTAATCGTATATAATATATACTTTATATATATAATATTTTTTCCCAGAAAAATCACAGAGGTCTGTTGTAAATACCAAACCACAATGAAATAAGTGTTTTACAATTTGGACAGACAGATGAGCTGACCTTATCCACTTTGCTATCACATTCTCCAACTTTGTGAGAAAGTTTGGCTGTTCCCTTTAGGGATCCTATATTGCCATCTAGTGGCTAATTGATAATGCAAAAAAGAACCCATGTTTCCTGAGGGCTGGAAGGAACCTGGGATGTCTTCTAGTCCAACCCACTGCTCAAAGCAGGATCATTGAAAATATGTTTATTTAACCCATGATTGTAAAGTAACATTGGGCAACAGGCCCAATGGACTGTTCCTCATCTCCATTTCATGGGTTATTTAATTTAAAGGTGTAGCCAATCAAGCAGAGGGAGTAGATTAACTTTTTGCTAGTCAGCTAACTAAGGTATGTAGGAAGCACACCACAATAGTAGTGGAGGATTTTAACTACCCTGACATCAACTGGGAAACAAACTCTGCACCAAGTGGAAGATCCAACAGGTTCCTAACAAACCTAGAAGAAAACATTGTTTCCCAAAAAGTAGAGAAGGGAACAAGGGGATCAGCCATATTGGACTTAATTCTCACTAACAGAGAGAAATGATAGAAGGTGTTGAAGCCACAGGAACCCTTGGGGCAAGTGACCATGCAATATTGGAATTCAACATTATGCAAACACAAGTAGTAGAACAAAGTGAAACTAGAGTCTTGGACTTTAAGAGATCTAATTTCAATAAACTTAGAGAGAGCTTGGGAAAAATTCCATGGATGAGAATCCTCAAGGGGAAAACAAATCAAGAAGCTTGGGAAATTTTGAAAAATGAGATTACAAAAGCCCAGTCTAGCACAATACCAATGAAGAAGAAAAATAACAGCTCCCAAAAGAAACCAGCATGGCTGCATAAAGAACTCTCTGACAAATTGAAAGACAAAAAAGATAAGTATAAAAAGTGGAAGGGGGGGGACATAACTAAGGCAGAATACCAGCAAATAGCCTGAGCATGTAAAAATGAAGTGAGGAAAGCTAAGGCTCACAATGAAGAAAGAGTTGCCACAAAAGTAAAAAAATAACAAAAAAAGCTTCTTCCTTTAGTAGATCTGGTTGCAGGTCGAGGACTTAACACTTCCAACATGTTACAAACAAGAAAAAAGTTAAGGAAACAATTAGTCCATTGCTGGGAGAAAGTGGCAAGAAGGTGACAAGCAACAGGGAGAAAGCAGAACTATTTAACTCATGTTTTGCATCTGTCTTTATACAAAGGGATAAAACAGTCCAACCTATCAAAAGCAGCACCACAAAAATCAGATTAGGAACACAAGTTGAAATAGTGAAGAAAATGGTAAGTGAGCACCTGTCTACCCTAGACGAGTTCAAATCACCAGGACCGGATGGATTACACCCCAGGGTTCTGAAGGAACTGGTAGATGAGATCTCAGAACCACTGAACTATCTCTTTCAGAGATCCTGGAGCACCGGGGAACTACCAGAGGACTGGAAAAGAGCTGATGTGGTTCCCATCTTCAAAAAAGGGGGAAAAAATAGATCCAGGAAACTACAGACCTATCAGCCTGACCTCAATACCAGGAAAGATTCTGGAAAAGATAATCAAGCAACGAATTAGCGAATGCCTAGAAGCAAACAAAGTAATAGCCAAAAGCCAACATGGGTTTGTCAAAAACAGATCATGCCAGACTAATCTTATTGCATTCTTTGATAATGTGACAAAATTAGTGGACCAGAGGAATGCCGTCGATATAGTTTACTTGGACTTCAGTAAGGCATTTACCATAACCTACTACCACTGTTCCCTCTAAGGTGCGCGGCTGCGCGCCCACGCAGGTGGCAAGAAAACACCGTGCAGCAGCTTCCAACTGCCGCGCAGTGTTTTGTATTGTCACAGGCGCCGGAGGCTAGGGAGGTCCTTTGCAGACGGCTAGAACTGGCCACCCGCAAAGGACCTCCCCGGACTTGTTTTGATGAGCGCGGGGGACTGAGTTCAGGAAAGCAAGCCCGGGGAGGTCCTTTGTGGGCGGGCAATCCTAGCTGCTTGCGCCCGGCGCTGCAGCTAAAATAAACCCCCAAAGCCTTTTCAAAGCTCCCGCCGGAGCCCCCGCCCATGGCAGCGGCACCTCCCCCTCTGTTCGGAGCACCTGAGCTGAGCCCTGCGTTACCCCTGCTGCCCCCTCCTCCTCTGCTGTGCTTTTGAGGAGCCATGAGGCCGCGGGAGCCAGTAGGAAGGCGGCGGAGGGGGGGCGGGAGCAGGGGAAAAAAGCCTCATGGCTTCTCAAAAGCACGGCAGCGGAGGAGAAGGCAGCGGTGCCCAGCTCAGGTGCTCCGAGTGGAGGGGGGCGCCAGCGGGATCTTTGGCGGCTTCACTCAAAATGTGGTGGTGCCATTTGAGGAGGAGGAGGAGGAGGCAGCTGTTATTCTGGTGGCGGCAGGAGCTCGTCGGCATCTTCAGCAGCAACCCTGCCCACTGTGAAAAAAGCCGAAAATGGATCCACGCAGATGACGTCGCTGCAACATGACTGGAGGAGGAATTCTGGGAGTTGAAGTCCACAAGTCTTCAAGCTGTCAGGTTTGAAGACCCTGGGGTTTTTTTTTCCTAAAGGGTTAGTGGTGCCAGGATCTTGCAACTTGACAGTTTTAAGACTTGCATGCTTCAATGCCAGAGTTCCTGAGCTAACATGACTGGAGGAGGAATTCTGGGAGTTGAAGTCCAGAAGTCTTAAAGCTGTCAAGTTTGAAGACCCCTTGGAGTTTTTCTTCCTAAAGGTTTAGGAAAATGCAAGGATCTTGTAACTTGACAGCTTTAAGACTTGCGTGCTTCAAATGCCAGAGTTTCTGACCCAACATTTTGGTTGCTAAGCAGGAGCGTTGTTAAGTGATACTATATAACACTTTAAATTAAGCGGGTACCTTGAATAAACATAACTTTGAGTTTCAAACAATACTGATTTTGTTGTTGTCTTAGGTGACACCTGTGAAAAAAATTCAGGTGCTGCTCAGGCATAAAAATGTGCCGCTTAAACACTATACTTTTCTGCTCACACTGAAAAAAAAATTAGAGGGAACATTGCCTACTACTAGATAAAGTAGAAGAATGTGGGTTGGACAGCATCACCACCAGATGGATTCGTAACTGGCTGACCAACCGCACTCAATGTGTAGTCCTCAATGGAACTGCATCTTCACGGAGGGAAATATGCAGTGGAGTACCCCAAGGTTCTGTTTTGGGCCCAGTACTCTTCAACATCTTCATCAATGATTTGGATGAGGGAATAAATGGGGAACTCATCAAATTTGCAGATGACACCAAGGTGGCACGAATAGCCAACACTCCAGAAGATAGGCTAAAGATACAGAAGGATCTTGACAAACGTGAACATTGGGCACTATAATAATAAAATGAAATTCAATGGTGAAAAGAGTAAGGTTCTATATTTAGGCAACAAAAATGAAATGTACAGGTACAGTATAGGTGGTACCTTGCTCAACAGTAGTAACTGTGAAAGTGGACAACCATTTAAATATGAGCAGCAGTGTGCAGCATCTGCTAAAAAAGCCAACAGAGTTTTAAGCTGCATAAACAGAGGGATAGAATCAAGATCATGTGAAGTGTTAATACCACTTTATAATGCCTTGTAAGGCCACACTTGGAATACTGCATTCAATTTTGGTCACCACGATGTAGAAAAGATGTGGAGACTCTAGAAAGAGTGCAGAGAAGAGCAACAAAGATGATTAGGGGATTGGAGACTAAAACATATGAAGAACAGTTGCAGGAACTAGCTATGTCTAGTTTAATGAAAAGAAGGACAAGGGGAGACATGATAGCAGTGTTCCAATATCTCAGGAGTTGCCACAAAGAAGAGGGAGTCAAACTATTCTTCAAGGCAACTGAGGGTAGAACAAGAAGCAATGGGTGGAAACTAATCAAGGAAATGTTGAAAGAAATGTCCTTCTGGGTTCGGCTCCAAGTGGGGAAAAAGACACTGGAGACATGGAGGCTGCTTGGAAAGATGGTTTTAATGGTGGACAGGACCGCATGGCTTGAGTCCTGAACAGAAAAGGTGATCACATGCTTCAATGTTGGTGGAGAAGAAGAGAAGGGAAGAGAAGAGAAGAGCAGGGAGCAGAAGAAGAGCAGCAGGGATTTTTATAATCTGTTCTGCCCCACCTATCTGTTTCCTGTTCCTGTGTAAGAAATGTATTCTGATTGGTTGCCAGACTCCCATGGGCCCGTGCAAGGGCAACGCTCTAGGCTGAGTTTGAATTCAGGTTTGATTGAGTTCAGCTGCCATGTGGTCAGTTGAGTAAAAGGCAATATTATCCTGCCTTAATCCCATCTCAGCTGAAGAGGAGAACTCTTTATTATGTAAAGTGGACTAGCTTGGCCTTCTTAATGGCCCATTGACAAAGTGGGGATGGGCAGGAAGCTGCAGGAATTTAGTTTTTTAAAATGTGTTTCTCCCTTTTTCACATCCAGGTGTTGGAAGAAATGTCCTTCTGGGTTCGGCTCCAAGTGGGGAAAAAGACACTGGAGACATGGAGGCTGCTTGGAAAGATGGTTTTAATGGTGGACAGGGCCACATGGCTTGAGTCCTGAACAGAAAAGGTGATCACATGCTTCAATGTTGGTGGAGAAGAAGAGAAGGGAAGAGAAGGACTGAAGAAGGGCTTGCAGGGATTTTTATAATCTGTTCGGCCCCACCTATCTGTTTCCTGTTCCTGTGTAAGAAATGTATTCTGATTGGTTGCCAGACTCCCCTGGGCCCGTGCAAGGGCAACCCTCTAGGCTGTTTTGAATTCAGGTTTGATTGAGTTCAGATGCCATGTGGTCAGTTGAATGAAGGCTTATATTATCCTGCCTTATCCCATCACTCTGGAGTTGAAGAGGAGAACTCTTTATTATGTAAAGTGGACTAGCTTGGTCTTCTTAATGGCCCATTGACAAAGTGGGGATGGGCTGGAAGCTGTAGGAATTTACTTTGTGTTTAAAATGTGTTTCTCCCTTTTTTTCACATCCAGGAAAATATAATATTCTGCCTTTTCAATATTTCCTAGGATATTTCATTTTTCAAGTTATCACCTAGCCCTGGGAGAGGGCTAGGTGATAACTTCCTACACAGGAAAATATAATATTCTGCTTTTTCAATATTTCCTAGGATATTTCATTTTTCTGGGAGAGGGCTGGGTGATAACTTCCTACAGAACATTTTATTTTATTTTTATTTACTTGGACACTGGGCCCTATCTATGGTAACAAAATGAAATTCAATGTAAAGTAAAGTAAGGTTTTATACTTAGACAAGAAAAACCAAATATATAGATACAGATCAGGTGGAACCTGATTCAATAGCAGTAACTGCGAGAGGGATCTTGGAATCCTAGTGGACAATCACATAAGTATGAGCTAGAAGTATGGGGCAACTGTCAAAAAAAAATGCAATCCTAGGTTTCATTAAAAGAAAGATAGTATCAAGATCACAGGAAGCATTGGTATCGCTTTATAAAATACTAGTAAGACCACATTTAGAATATTTTATCCAGTTTTGGTGTGTATTGTCCATATTGTATTTTATGTGTTTTTTATTGTACGCCGCCCCGAGTCCTTCGGGAGAGGGTGCGGCTAAGAAATAAATTTTATTATTATTATTATTATCATATTATAAAAAAGATGCAAAGATTCTGGAAAAAAAGGCAGAAAAGAGCAACAAAGATGATTAGAGAACAGGAAGCTAAAACCTATGAAGAGCAGTTGCAGGAATTGTGTTTATCCAATCTAGTGAAAAGGACTAGAGGTGACATGATGATAAGTCTTCCAATATTTGCACAAAGAGAGGGGGTCAACCTATTCTCCAAAGCACCCGAAAGCAGGACAAGAAGCAAGGGATGGAAACTAACCAAGGAGGGAAGCAGCCTAGAACTAAGGAGAAATGTCCTGACAGTGAAAACAATTAACCATTGGAGTTCCTTGCCTTCAGAGGTTGTGGGTGCTTCATCACTGGAGGCTTTTAGCAAGAGACTGAACTTGTCTGGAATGGTATAAGACCTCCTGCTTAAGCAGGGATTGGACTAGAAAACCTCTAAGGTCCCTTCCAACTATGTTATTCTGTCATAGCATATGTTTTTCTTTTATGTAGGTTTTGTATATGAGGGGCTCATTCATTTATAATAGCAAGAACCAGGGTTTTTTTCCTAATTGCTTTACTGCTGTCTTTGGTGCTCTATGAACTTTTTGTTGTTGTTGCTTGCAGATGTTTCATTACCAAATTAGGTAACATCTTCGTTGCTAGTGGCTGTGTGAAGTTTCTTGTTTATATACAGTAACCTGGCCGGCCTGTGTTGGCAGGGCTGAGGTGTCATTCTTGGTAATTAATAGATTAGGGTATTGCTTTCTGCTTGAAAATTTATATTTTATCCCTCCATGAAAATGAGTCACAGCTAATAAAACTGATTGTTTTTAAAGGCATTCATTGTACCAAGAAAACAATTGTTTGCATGAATTTATTTTTTCCCAGTTTTTAAAAATTTTGTAATGAATTGCTCACAGTACAGGTAGTCCTCAGCTTACGGCCACCATTGAGCCCAACATTTCTGTTGCTAAGTGAGACATTTGTTAAGTGAAGTTTGTCCCATTTTAGAACCTTTCTTGCCACATACGTTAAGTGAATTACTGCAGTTGTTAAGTTAGTAACAAGGTTGTTAAGTGAATCTAGCTTCCCCCATTGACTTTGCTTGTCAGAAGGTCGCAAAAGGGGATCACATGACCCCGGGACACTGCGACTGTCATAAATGTGAGTCAGATGTCAAACATCTGAATTTTGATCATGTACCTATGGCAGGGATCGCCAAACTTGGGGACTTTGAGACTTGCGGACTTCAACTCCCAGAATTCTCCAGCCAGTTGGCTGGAGAATTCTGGGAGTTGGAGTCCACAAGTCTTAAAGTCCCCAAGTTTGGGGGACCCCTGGCCTATGGGGATGTTGCAACGGTTGTAAATGTGGGGAAAGGTCCTAAATTACTTTCTAAGTGCCATTGTAAGTTTGAACGGTCACTAAATGGACTGTTGTAAGTGCAGAACTACCTGTACCTTGGAGTTCCAAACTAGTGCTTTGAAATTGCTTAAAGATAAATTAAACCTACTTTATCCAGTTAGGTGTAGGAAACTACACCTCTTTGGCCAGGGAGGTTGAGAATGTATTTTCCAAAGCACATGGAAATTTAGGATAAATTTTCTGACAGTGAGAACAATCAACCAATGGAACAGAAGTTGCCTTGAGAAGTTGTGGGAGCTTCATCACTGGAAGCTTTGAAGAAGAGATTGGACTGCCATTTGACAAAGATGGTGTAGGTCTGCTGCTTCGGCAAAGAAGAGGTTGGACTAGATGACCTACAAGGTCCCTTCCAACTCTGTTAATCTGTTTAATCCCTTAGTTTGGTTCGTCTTTATAGAGAGGCCCAATTTGCATGTCTCCGTTGTCAGCCTCACACATCCGAAAACGCCACGCCAAACGAGGTGCTGCTAATATCACTCGCGCTCTCCCTAGCCTGAAAAATTCAAGGATCCCCAAAATTGCGCCTCTGAATCCTTAACTCCGCAGGATCCTCCCGAAGCCCCGTCGGTCCCCAGCAAGCGACGACAAAAGAGAAAGTTACGATCGACGCTCTTTTGACCAAGTCCTCCCACTTCCGATAATTTTTCGCTTTGCGCCACCTCCACACGACGCGCAAACCCTCTTTCTTTTGTTTCCGAAATTCAGCCCCCCGGGAAGCGCGATGGACAGGAGCGTCCGTGGCTCCATCGAAAACATCCTGGAGGACTTGACGGACTACGAGCTCTGGAAATTCAAGGCTCACCTCCACGAGTACAAGGTGAAGCCGAACTATAATAATATCCCCCGAGGGCGGCTGCAGAATGCGGACGCGCTGGTTCTGAGCGATCTCCTGGTCGGTTTTTACGGCAACAGCTACGCCCCAGAGGTGACAGCCGCGGTGTTGGTGGCCATCAACTGCCTGCCTCAAGCTGAGAGGCTTCGCTGGATGGTTTAGAAAAAGGTAGCTAGCGCACGGGATGGGCGGTTTCAGCCGCGGAAGGGAGAAGCAATAGCGATATCAATGGCACTTAGACTTACGTACCGCTTCACCACCATAAAATTATTTCCATTGCTACTATGTAACACCGGGAGCCACAAAGCCAACTCAACATCACTCCCACCCAGTCACATGACACACACACACCCAGACATCCCTACCAAGGTTTCATGGCTCAGTGTTTTCTGAGTGCCACAAGTGGGGGGAGCGCAGGGGGGGTCGAGTGCGGGCGTGCCGCATCCATAATGCAACGCGCGATCCCCCAGCGCGCATGCGCGCACAACGCGCGATCCCCCCCCCCATCTTTACATGCTTTTTTCGCCTTCCCCAGGCTCCAGGGGCTTTATAGGAGCCTGGGGAGGGTGAAAAGAGCCTCCCCCGGAGGCCCTCCGGAGGCTTCAGGGACCCCCTCCCTCTCATTCCTGTTTTTCTCTATTTTTCCTCTCCCTTTCTCTTTTTCCTTCCTTCCTTTCTTTCCTTACCTTTCCCTCTTTCTTTTTCCTTCTTTCTCATTGAATACGATAGCAAATCCAAAATAAAGTTATTAATTGTAGGAAATTGCTTCTCTGTAATCTTTTCATAGTGAACTCTTAAGTTGATAGAAGCTGGCAAAATTGTACCAACAGCAATAGGATATATATTTTGATTTCTTTTGAGTTTGACAATATAATACGTTATCCAAAATTATAAATAATCTTATTTTCAGATGCATTTTTTTGCCATCTCTTGTTATTTTCTTTTTAAAAAATCAGACTTGCTTCCAATTTGTGCCTTCTGGCAAACTGCAATTTTTTTGGCAAGAGATCTAGCTTGCCATTGCTTTCGTCATAGATCTGAGAAAGTTAGTTTCTTTCTTTCTTTTCTCTTCCTTTCTTTCCCCCTGATATGTTTCCCTCTCTTTTCCCTCTCTCTCATTCTCTCCCTTCAGCTCTCTTTCATTTCTTTCTCCCTCTCCCCCTTCTCCCTCTAATTTGCTTCCCTCTCTTTTCCCTCTCTCCCATTCTCTCCTTCCAGCTCTCTTTCATTTCTCTCTCTATCTCCCTCTCTTTCTCTCCTTTTCTCTTTCATCTCTTTCTTGCGCGTGCAAGCAAATACCCTCCTGGGCCGGTATCATGGTAGTGGGGACAGCAACTCCTTCCGCTGCCACCACTGAGAAGTGAGTAGCTGGCTGCACTGCACAGGAGACTCCTCAGCACCAGACTCAGGTCAATCCCCTTCGTGTTGACTCAGGAAAGAGCCGGAGCAGCTGTCTCTGAATGCAGAGAGGGAAGAGTTCCAGAGCCCTGCGCAAGGAGAGCCCTGTGCGGCGCAGGAGAACTGGAGCTCTTCCCTCCCTGCTGCTGCTGCTCCCTATTTCCCTCCTTCCTGAGCCAACCCAAAGGGGACCGTGGCTTGCGCTGACCTGAGTCTGGCACTGAGGAGTCTCCTGCACAGCGGGGCTCCCCTGCTCTGCGTATCTAGTTACTCAACTCATTGCGCAGTGGCGACAGCGAGAGGAGAGTCATCCCCTCCACCTTGATCCTGGCCCAGGAGGGTATTTTGCTTGCGCATCCGCGTGCAAGAGATGAGCATGAGAAAATAGCTGGAGTTCTTCCCCACACTGCGTTGCCTGCAAAGGACGCGGAATCGCAAAAGCAGGCGAGAGGCTCGTGCCTTCTCAGGGTGGAGAGCAGATTGCGCAATTGGGTCAGCAGGGAGCCGCAGGAGAGGGGCTAAAGCCTATTAAGACTGTTACCCATGCTAAGCATGGGTAACAGTCTTAATAGGGAATCTCAGCGTACGCACATCCCACGTTCCTTTATTTTATTTTATTTTCCCCGCCTTGTTTTACGCCTCAGAAATGGTACCACTTGGCTTCTGTACCTCTGCCCATCAACCTCCATCACTCAGAGCGAGTTGCTTTCCCAGCATCCTCTGTGCTGCGCACGTCTCTCTTTTCCCCCTCCTTGCCTCCATTGCGGCTCCTACTTTCCCCTCACCCACCACACACACACACACACACACCTCTCCTTCTGCTGCGTGGAAGCTGAGCTGCTCCTTCCCTTTGGGCCAGTTTCTCACCAGCCTCTCTGCCGGAGGCTCCTCGGCGACCCCTGTGAAAAGGTCTTTCGACCCCAAAAGGGGTCACAACCCACAGGTTGAGAACCGCTGACTTAGACTTATACACCGCTTCACCATGTTTACAGCCCTCTTTAAGCGGTTTACAGAGTCAGTTTATTGGCCTCAACCATCTGGGTCCTCATTTTACCCACCTCGGAAGGATGGAAGGCTGAGTCAACCTTGAGCCTGGTGGGATTCGAACTGCCAAATTGCAGGCAGCAGAAGTAGCCTGCAATACTGCACTCTAACCACTGCGCCACCGCAGCTCCACAGATGGGGCTCATCTCAAATCATCTCTAATCTAGTAAGTCTCAGATGGGTTGGGTGGGTCTCAGCCCAAGCTCCTTGGAGTAGTGACTTAAGTCAGTTTACAAGAACTGCTTACAAGCTCACAGTCACACCAGTCCACGGGGATGCTGCAATGGTCATAAGTGTGAAAAACAAGTCATAAGTCGCTTTTTTCAGTGCTGTTGTAACTTTAAACGGTCACTAAATGAACGGTTGTAAGTTGAGGTCTACCTGTATTAGGTTTTTATTTTTTTTAAGCCACCCAGAGTCACTGAAAGTGAGTGAGCGGCCATGTAATTGTCTAAATAGATACGTTCGTACGTAAATATATACATACATACATACAAAAGTCAAAAGGTACCAAACTCATCAGAGAGGTTAGGGAGAATCAAAATAAATGCACTCCACCCATCCAAAGGACATCTAATACAGGTAGCCCTCAACTTACAACCATTTAATGATCATTCATTCATGTGTCTTATGACTGTTTTTCACATTTGCAACTTTTGCAGCATCCCCATGGTCACATGATTTACATTTGGATGCTTGACAACTGATTCACATTTATGACGGTAGCAGTGTACCGGGGTCATGGGATCCCCGTTTGCAACCTTCTGACAAGCCATGTCAATGGGGAAGCCAGATTCACTTAACAACCCGTCCCTTCCCAGGGCGTTTCAACCGACTGCCTATGAGCAATATGGATCTAAAACACAGGTAGATGTTTACTTCCCCAGTTCTAATTGGCTCAAATTTCTCCCTGGTTTCTTCCTGATCCAGGAATCACCAAGTTGTCCTGAACAAAGTGCTTGGTCGATTGGAGGACACAATAAGAGCAAAGAAATGAAACACGTTTTGCTGCTTTTATCACCACAATAATAAAACTTCCATGTGCCACTTCAGCACCCACTCAAGAAAAGCTGGCAAGTTCTTGACATCTCCGTCAGTAGCTAGGAATCAGCCGGCATGGCTGTTTACTTGTCACGCCTTCTCACTTGGAACACATCACGCTTAGGACAAGTTTAAATGAAACCTCGCTTTCATGACGAGCTGATCTCTCCCTAAAAACTCCAGGGAATTTGTGATTCCTTGGACAGAGTATTGCTTCCTGCCAGACTGTTTATCCGATTGTGTTGATCCTCTGAATGATTGCTATCGGAAAGAACATATTCTGCTCTTTTTTTTTTTGTTTTCTTTTTTAGCTGGAGTGCAGGTAGTCCTCGACTTACGACCACCATGTTGTTAAGTGAGAAATTTGTTAAGCGAATTTCACCCCGTGTTACGACTTTTGTTGCCAATTAGGAACAGGATTGTTCAGTGGATCCGGTTTCCCCATTGACTTTGCTTGTCAGACGGTCGCAAAAGGGGATCGCATGATCCCAGGACGCTACAACTGTCATAAATGTGAGCCAGTTGTCAAGCATCTGAATGTAAATCACGTGACCATGGGGATGCTGCAAAAGTCATAAGTGTGAAAAACGGTCACAAGACACTTTTTTCAGTGCCGTTGAACAGTCAATAAATAAACTGTTGTAAGTCGAGGACTACCTGTATTGAATGTTCTGTTTCCTCACAAATTATCCATCCCCACCCTGTCACAACTTTATTTTTATTAGTTTTATTTTATCTGCATTTATTTTTAGAGTATGGTTACATACTCGACATATGACCATTTTTGAGTGTCAAATTTCTGCTGCTGTGAGACAGTTGTTAAGTGAGTTTTGTCCCATTTTATGACGTTTACTGCCACAGTTAAATGAATCGCTTCTGTTGATAAGTGAGTCACACAGTTGTTAAGTGAATCTGCTTCTCTATTGACTTTGCTTGTCGGAAGGGCGCAAAAGGTGATCACATGACCTTGGGACACAACAACAGTCATAAATATGATCCAGTTGCCGAGTGTCTGAATATGATTCGGGGGAGGCGGAAACGGTTCTAAATGTGAGAAATGGCCAGGAGTCACTCTTTCCGATGCCATTGTAGCTTCAAATTGTCACTAAGTCGAGGACTAGGCTACCTGTTTTTCTGCTGGGCGTAAAATATTTTTCCTTTTTCCTTTAGGACCTAATGATGAAGTATAAATCATCCAGAGTCCTGGAGTGGCTTAAGAGACCTACTATATAAAAATAAAGAAGTTCCACTCGACATCATCCTTCTTCCATCAATAAGAGATTTTTATTTCTTCTACCAGTATATAACTCTGTTTCCAAGACCTTTGCTTCAATCACATTCCATTAATGGAGGCTCAAAATCTGGCCACCAAGATGTCCACAATTTCTGACTTTGCTTTGAAGATCCTCTGCTTCAAGCAACTCAGCCCGGATGGATCCAAAGCCTTCTTCAAGTTCTACCATGGCAGAAAGAATTTCAAGTTGGTCACGTTTGGGCTAGTTTGAATCAGATTCATGGCCTTCAAATCCTTAAACACCAGAGAAAGTGTTGCTGTTTTATCCTATCTCACAACCGAAAGATGAACCATCTTAAAAAAGGAAATAATGATTATCTGCCATCCAGTTGTTATCCATAATTAAATATCACCCAGGTCTTCTCCAGATCAGGAATCGCCAATCTTGCAACTTTAAGACGTGTGGACTTCAATGCCCAGAATTCCTCAGCCAGAGGAATTCTGGGAATTGAAGTCCACAAGTCTTAAAGTTGCCAAGGTTGGAGCCCCATGCTCCAGATGGTTCCTCCATGGCCATTCAGCTCCTCCAACGAAGCAGCCATCACCACAGCAATTAAATCCATCCATCTTGTTGCTTGTTGTCCTCTTTTTTTTCTCCTTGTGGGGTCCTTGATGTTCCCTGAGCTTAATTGTTTTCCTGCAGACATTTCATTATTCAAACTAGGTGGCGTCATCAGTGCTAGTGATAATCATTAGGACTACTAGCACTGAGGATGTTACCCACTTAGGTAATGAAATGTCTGCAAGAAAACAACCAACCTCACAGAAGCACCAAGAACTCCTCATTTCAAACCTGAGCTAGAAATATCCTGTTTCCCTGAAAATAAGCCCTCCCTGGATAATAAGCCCAATCGGGCTTTTGAGCACATGCGCTAAAATAAGCCCTCCCCAAAAATACAGCAGCAGCCATGAGGTGACAATGCTTGCCACCTCCTGCACCTTAAAAATAATAAGACTTCCCAGAAAATAAGGCCAAGCACTTATTTCATGGGTCAAAAGAAAAAAAGACCTTGTCTTATTTTCGGGGAAACACGGTACTCTCTTATTCTGTTATTCTCTGTCTTTGACTGTGTCATCATTGTAAGATTTCCTCATATGAATCTCCTTCATGGCACTTTTTTTAAAACATAGTATTCCTTCATGCCACTTCTTTGTCTACTATTGTATTTCCTCAATATTCTGATTCTCAGGGGACCAAATGTTGACTATTGGAACTTTATTGTCCATCAAATGAGTCACAATTAGCAAAACTGATTTTTAAAACCATTAATTGTACCAAGGGAACAATTGTTGCTTGTGTGTCTTTTTCTTTCTTTTTGGTAGGTTTTTAGATTTTGTAATGAATTGCTCAAAGTAATCTGAAATTCCAAGCTTGCTGCTTCTAAGCTTTACATTAAAAAAAATGAGGATACAATAAAATTTATTTATCAGGTATCCTACAGATGTATCAAACTACATCTCTCATCCTCTCATCTGTAGGGAGAGAGGACCTAGTTCTAGGATATTGACCTGTTTACAAACTGTTAAGAGCTTTTATAAATCACTAGGTCAGTGGTGGGATTAATTTTTTTTTTACTACCGGTTCTGTGGGTGTGGCTTTGTGGGTGTGGTATGGCTTTGTGGGCATGGCAGGGGAAGGATACTGTAAAATCCCCATTTCCTCCCCACTCCGGGGGAAGGTTACTACAAAATCTCCATTTCCTCCTGATCAGCTGGGACTCAGGAGGCAGAGAATAGATGGGAGGCAGGGCCAGTCAGAGGTGGTATTTACTGGTTCTCCAAACCACTCAAAATTTTCACTACCAGTTCTCCAGAACTTGTTAGAATCTGCTGAATACCACCTCTGCACTAGGTAATAATCTGGCTGTCAGCCTCTGCTTCGCTATTTGCTTTCAACTGCCATTGAAACAGGAGGGCTGGTATTTGGGGGGGACAGGAGAGATTGTTAAAAGAGAGTTTTGTTCTCACCATCTACTGCGCATGCTGAAGATTGATGTTTAGAGTTGGTCAATTGCAACCGTCCTGCATACCAACCTGATGATGCTCCTTGGAGATGAAACCCACATGACACCTGAGGGATTTGCAGATTGGACCATGGGATGGGGGTTACCGGGGGGAGGGGGTTTGACAAATATTGATATGTATAATTTCGCGCGCTTTTGCCTCAGATCTTGCTTTGCTTAGCTGCTATCTTTTCATAACCAGTAAAAGTACTCTTAATTCTGCAAAATGGAGTTAAGTGCTTTCTTTCTTGGTTGCTGCGGGAGGCCGGCTTGACACTGGCGTTGCCTGGGTATGTATTTATCCCAATCCAGTATTAGAGGGAGCCCCCTTGTGGAGTACTGTGAAGCTGTTACCATGGCAATTTCACTGTGCTGTACAGTAGAATCCATTTTAAGGCACAACAGGCTCTATCGTAACAGAACGTGAATCCAAAATACACACTATCACTGTCAAAAGTACTGTGACTTGACACTATAGATATAATTCAGTTCTTTTTATTTTGGCGGCCCAGGCATTCCAGAGTTACAGTATGCTGGAACACACAGACACACACCCCAAGCGGTGTTAGGGGTGTCTTATCCCCTAACAGTATTTTTTTCCAAAGAGTAAGTCATCTGTGTACCAAGTTTGGTTGAAATTATTCGAGGCATTCCAGAGTTATGCTGGAACACACACACACACAATAGATGAATTTGCTTTAGTCAGAACAATCTATTTTTATCATTGTCTTTCCTTTCCTGGATTGTTAGATTCCCCAGTTAGCTAACATCTACTTTGGCATTTATCAGAAGCTAAAGAGGTTAATCTCACAAACATTTCAGTTATAGGCAATGTTAGTCCAGGTGTCCCATTCTGAGTAAATACAGCTAGTCCTCAACTTACAACCATTTGTTTAGTGGCCGTTCAAGGTTACAATGACACTGAAAAAAGTGACTCGTGTCTGTTTTTCACATTACTGACCTAATGACTGTGGTCACGTGATCAAAATTCAGAAGCTTGGCAACTGGCATGTACTTACGACAGCTGCAGTGTCCGGGGGGGGAGTCATGTGATCCTTTTTTGCAACTTTCTGACAAGCAAAATCAATGGGGAAGCTAGATTCACTTAACAGCCATGTTACTAACTTAACAGTAGCAGGGATTCACTTAACAACAACTGCCTTGCTTAGAAATGGAGATTTTCCGCTCAAAAGTGGTCATAAGTTGAGGGCTACCTGTATGCTAAAGTAATACACAAATGTGACCATTATTGGAACAAGGAAAAGTAATGTGGTATTTTGCTGAAGCCATGGCCAAAAGTCTGGGCAAAGATCCACTGGTAAAAGGTTTATCATTATTATGTTAAATAAGAACATCCAGAGGTGAACACCTTATCAAATTAAATGCACCCTAGTGCTTATTATGGAATTAAGTTGGAATTAAGTACAACCCCCATGCCTATTAAGGTATGTTAGCTGTGGAAGTCCAATAACTCAGGAACAAGTGATAATACCAGGAATTTCTTTATGCTTATCTGTGGTTTTATGGTAAAACCACAACTTGTTGAATGTCAGCAGTTATTCTTGATTTGAACTTGGGTCTCAAACATTCATCTTTATCTCTGCGCAGAAATAAATGATTAAACCCCTTTTCCTCTCAGCGTGACTATTGGCTCAAATTGTGCTGGATGAAATGAACAGAATGTTGGACGGGGCTGAAACAAAGAAAGTGAATTTATCTTTTAGCATTTAAAGATTAGACTAAATTTGCATTACTCTGTTGTAGCCCCACACACCTGAAGATGCAATGCAATGCCAAACAGTGTACCAGAAATAAACTGTTAAACTCTAGTTTTGCCTCTCAGTGTGATTATTACCTCAAATTGTGCTGGATAAAATGAACACAGTGTTGGACTGCGCTGAAACAAACAAACGGAATTTATTTGTTAGCATTCGGAGCCGTGATGGTGCAGTAGTTAGAATGCAGTATTGCAAGCTAATTCTGCTGACTGCCAGCGGTTCGATTCTCAACAGGCTCAAGTTTGGCTCAGTCTTCCATCCTTCCAAGGCCGGTAAAATGAGAACCCAGATTGTTGGGGAAAATACCCTGACTCTGTAAACCGCTTAGAGAGGGCTGTAAAGCACTGTAAAGCGGTACATAAGTCTAAATGCTATTGCTATTTATAGATAGACCCAATTCGCATTCCAGGTAGTCCTCTGCTTGCAACCACAATTGAGCCTATAATTTATGTTGCTGAGTGAGAAATTTGTTAAGTGAGTTTCACCCCATTTTACAACCTTTCTTGCCACATTGTGACATCTCAGGGGCTGCCACAAAGAAGAGAGAGTCAAGCTATTCTCCAAAGCACCTGAGGGCAGGACAAGAAGCAATGGATGGAAACTAATCAAGGAGAGAAGCAACCTAGAACTAAGGAGATATTTCCTGACAGAACAATTAATCAGTGGAACAGCTTGCCTCCAGAAGTTGTGAATGCCCCAACACTGGAAGTCTTTAAGAAGATGTTGGATAGCCATTTGTCTGAAGTGATGTAGGGCTTCCTGCCTAAGCAGGGGGTTGGACTAGAAGATCTCTAAGGTTTCTTCCAACTCTATTATTAAATTCTATTTGTTAAGGGAATCACTTCCGTTGTTTAAATGAATCTGGCTTCCCCATTGACTTTGCTTGTCAGAAGGTCACAAAAGGGGATCCCGTCACCCTAGGACACTGCGACCGTCATAAGTATGAACCAGTTGTCGAGCATCTGAATGTAAATCGCACGACCCCCCAAGAATGCTGCGACAGTCGTAAGTAGTAAAAATTGGTCCTAAGCCTCTTTTTTTTCTGTGCCGTTGTAAGTTTGAACGGTCACTAAATTAAGTATTGTAAGTTGAGGACTACCTGTACTCTGTTATAGCTCCACACATCATCAGAAAATGCAACGCGATGCTAAACAGGGTACCCAATGCTAATTACATGCTCTTCTCAGTCCCTGTAAAATTCAGTTGTTGCGCAAAGCTGCACGTCTGAATCCTTAACTCTCTTAACAGATCCTCCGGAAATCTCCAGATTCTCGGCAGCAACAAACAGGTCAAAGCCGGAACGGGAAACAAAGGGAAGCCAAAAAGCGAAAGTAGCGGGTGATCGCGCTGCCGAGCCCTCCCTCTTGCGCGCTTTTTTCCGCTTCGCGCCCTTCTTTCTTTTTCTTCTGAGCCTTCTGATTTCGCGGAAGAAGGAGAAGAAGGAGCGCGATGGCGAAGAGCGTCCGCTGCTACCTGGCAGAAACCCTGGAAGACCTGACCAAGGGCGAACTGGAAAAGTTCAAGGCGAACCTGAACGACTTCCCGGTGAAGGAAGGCTTCAGGAACATCCCTCGAGGAAAACTGGAGAAGGCGGGCGCCCTCAAACTCAGCGACCTCCTGGTCCATCACTACTGCGATGACTACGCCGTGGAAGTGGCCGCCAGGGTCCTGTCGGATAGTAACTGCAAGCCCCAAGCTCGGAAGCTTCTCAGGGACACCGGGAAAGGTAGCGCATGAGATGAAGGGCGGTTTCAGCGGCGGTAGGAAAGCTGGATCTGGAGCTTCCCCTCACCTAGCAAGCCCCAGGTTGGTCGGACCTTAGTTCCCAACCCTAGAAGATCTTGGGTGGGGGGTGGAGTTGGGTGCAACCACAGTTGACCCAAATCAATGGGACCCCCCAAAAAAACTTTTCAGCTTCCACAGAGGAATTCTTTGCTGGGATTCTGATTTCTCTTTCCAAAAGTTGGCTATGGAATAGATACATCCCCTTTTCTCATATTTTTGTACTTTATATATAATATACTTTATATTATAAAATGTAATATATTTTATAATTTCTATGGAAACCAACCCAGTTTTATGCACCATAGCTTATCTGTTTTTCAGTGCATACCAATTACGCAGGCACAATTATTTGTTTAAGCATTTGTCTAATGCTTCTGAATATTTTATATATTCATACACACACATATACATACACACATGTATACATACATTCCGTGTGTATTTTATACACATACACATACACATACACGCATATATATATATATATATGCACAAATTATCAGCACAAATACAACACACACACATATCTATATATATTATATATATGTGTGTGTATTTGTGTTACAACCCTTGGTATGCCTAAATATGGGAGGAAGGTCACTACTCCCTCTTTCTGTCCTTCGGCTCATCACAGGAAATTTATTTATCAGTACAAATACAACACTATATATATATATTGTGTTGTATTTGTACTGTACGGAGTTTATTGGTATGTGTGTCTGTTTTGAGGGTGGTCTATGTTTCGGCTCTCCAGGTGGCGAGTTGTTTGGATTTGTCCCAAAGTATGGGGTGGATCTTGTTGCTGAGTTTGAGGTGAAGTTTAAGGAGATTTTTGTTGATTTGGTCTAGGTGGAATCTTTTTGTGTGAAGTTCATTTCTGATTAGGGCTAATTCTGTTATTTTCAGAATGCGTTTGGTGACTGCAGAGTTGGAGTGGAATTTTAATTGGAAGCATATGGGGGTTAAATTTTGATCTCGGCAGTTGCGTAGGAATGTGAGGTCATCTTCAGGTAGGTGCTTCCGGCTTGGTGCTTCCAGGAGCAATGTGAGGTCTCAGCCTCACCACCTACTTAGAAAAAACCACCAGATCCAAAATAAAAGCCTCCCCCATCAGTAAAGAGATCCAGCAAAGAATCATTCCCAGAGAAAGATCATCCAGATGCCCTAAACTCTATGGTCTCCCCAAGATACACAAAGAAGGAACCCCACTCAGACCCATAGTCAGCTCCATAGGCTCACCTCTACAAAACCTAGCCAAATTTCTCGCCAAACAACTACAGACCTATGCAGAATCCATCACCTCACACGTAAAAAAACTCATTCCAGTTCATAGAGATCATAAAGAAACAAAACTTACAGCCCAGCGACCTACTCGTGAGCTTCGATGTCATATCCCTCTTCACCCAAGTACCAATCAAAGAAGCCTTAACAGCTATCCAAAACAAATACAACCCCCCCAAACATATCCTAGATCTGACCAACCACTGCCTTTCCAACACATACTTCATCTATAACGGACAAAAATACAAACAAATAGAAGGAGCACCCATGGGATCACCCCTCTCACCTGTCATTGCTAACCTCTACATGGAACACTTTGAAACCCAAGCTCTAGAAAAATCCAATCACAAACCCAAACTCTGGCTCAGATACGTAGACGACACCTTCATAATCTGGCCACATGGGAAAGATAAACTGGACAACTTCCTCACACACCTCAATAGCCTACACCCCAAAATACAGTTCACCATGGAAACAGAAGCCAATAATCAACTCCCCTTCCTAGATGTCTTAGTCTATAAGAAATCCAATGGATCCCTAGGACACACCATCTACCAAAAGAAAACACACACACACCGCTATTTACACGCACTCTCACACCACCACCCAGCATAGATCAACTCTGTAGCCAAGACACTCATCTCCAGAACAAAACGCTGACGAACAACACCTCAAAACCGAACTACACACTCTCACCAACGTACTAATATCCAACGGATTCCAAAGAAACAATATAGCTAACCTAATCCAAAATGAAAACCCCACTAAAATCCAAGACAGTAAACAAGAAAACGGCAAAGCCCTCCTCCCATACATAAAAGGCACCACAGACAGAATCAGCAAGATCCTCCACAAACACAACATCAAGACAGCATTCTACACAAACCGAAAAATATCCACCATCCTAAGAAACCCCAAAGACAAAATAGAGTTAGAAAATCAAGGAGTATATGAAATCCCATGCACCACCTGCCCTACCACATATATCGGACAGACCAACAGAAGAATAAAGGCACGCATTGAAGAACACAAAAACTCAGTCAGAAAGGAGGAACCAACTTCTTCCCTGGTCCAACACCTCAAAGCCACAGGACATGATATAGACTTTAAAAAGACCAGAACTATTGCCAAAATTGAACACTTTAACAACAGAATAATCAGAGAAGCGATTGAGATAGAGAAGCGGTCACACAGTATGAATAAACGAGATGATACCTCCCGCCTACCAGCCATTTGGAAACCCGCCCTCACTAACAAATGAGTTCCTAACACAAAAAATGATATCAGACCCACACTCACAAAAACCACACAGGATGTCACTATCACACATCCACGCAAAAAGCAAGCCCAAACCCACACCGAGGATGACCTCAAACCAGAAGCCCGACCACAAACCAGAATCCAGACCACATCTGCATTATTAGCCACTTTAAACCCCTCCAATCCATACATGAAGCAAACTGATGCCCACCATGGAGATGTGGCACCACCACAAACGCGAAGCCAAACAACAATAACGCAACTCACCAGCTCAAATCCCTCTACAACTCAGACTAACACAAGCACAACCAAGCCCCCACCCATACAGAACACGCCCCCATCCAATCAGAACACAGCCAAACTCCCATCCAATCAGAGCACAGCCAAGCCCCCTACCAATCAGAATACACCTCCTCCTAATCAGAATGCAGCCAAGCTCCCACCCAATCAGTTCAAATCCCCACTGGCAGTTAAAAAGAGGAACTGGCCGAGACCTCACATTGCTCCTGGAAGCACCAAGCCGGAAGCACCAACCTGAAGATGATGAATGAGACTTCATCGAAACGTCGTGATGATACTTCCAATTCTACACGGGAAAAAACCCGAACAACCAAAGACATATAAATACATATACTACACACACACACACATGTATATATATTTTTTGCAAAGCCATAAAATCCAAACAATGAAAGCATTAAGCTAAAATTTGATACCTTTTATAAAAGATATGAGACATTAAAACACCATCTATAATAAATATAATGCAATAAAGAGTAACCCGGTAACGGAAAATAAAAGCAGCCCTAAAAAGCTAGAAATATCACAGCACCACTAACTTATTCCTGTATTAAGAAAGCCTGGAAGAAAAATGTCTTTTTCTGATTCTGCAAAAGCAATAAGGGCCACTTTGGGTGTCGGTTAGCAGAGTGTGGTGCCCAGCACTTTGAAGATAGTTAGGCCCGCAGTATTTTGATATGGGCAAAAGATAAGGCAATAAAGCCTCTATAGTATTTGCTTGGAACAGAGCTAAGAACAGAAATGAAGATGGATATTCTTCAGATACAGAAATCCCAAGACCAAAAGGGTTTTATACTTTGACAGTACACATTAAATTGTGTCTGAAAACAAGTGAAGAGGGAATGAAGATAGACTGCTGGGATGCACTCTAGTTTCATCGAACTCCAGTCTCTGGTTTTTCCTCAGAAATTGTGCTAACTGACATTACAAGTCATCTTCAGCGGCAGAACCAGATATAAATTATGAGGACATAATTTATCATAGAAAGTTTATTCTTATCGAGGTAGGGCAGTCACTGGTGTCTCCATGCACCATGTGGACATCATAATCAGGTTGCCCTGAAGGGAGCCCCTGGCCAACACTCAGAGGACACAATAAGAACAGAGAAATGAAGCAACTTTTACTGTTCTTATCACCACAATAATAAAGACTCTTGTCTGTTTCTAGTCAGTTTCACTCCTTGTTTCCCTCCAGGAGCATTCTAGGCATCATCCTCTGGAGGCCCTCCAAAAACCAGGGATCATAGCAGAGTCTTCACATAAAGAGAGTCTGCATAAATGCAGTCCAGTTTAAAGTTGCCAGCACAGCTTCATTCTAGGTGGAGAACAAGGACCCAAATTAAACTGTGTATCACAGCCTCAGGTGTAATCCCAAACTGAAACCCACCAGGGTCCGTCAAGATGATTCTGCTGCACAGGTCCAGCTTCCTTGGGGGAGTTCACTTGCTACCATTTTTCCAGCTTCTCTGATCTATGTAAACATGATCTCTTAGAGAATATCAGACAAAATTCTGCACATTGTCCATTTATTGCTGGTTTTGTACAATAACCTTTTTTCCCCTCCAGATGTCTGCAATTCTGTTCAGGAACCTGTGCCCCAGCCCATCACCCACCCAAGCCAACCAGGTGAGTTCCTTCTCCATCAGTAGATAGGAATTAGCCTGCCTGGCTATTTGCTTAACACATCTTCTCACTTGAAACCCATGTGTAGCTTAGAACAAATTTAAGTGAATTTTCAGTTTCACAGCAATTTGATTTCTCTCTTAAACTTCAAGGAATTGCAGGGATATTATATTAAAACCTTAGTAAAGAGAACATATTTGTGCCTACATGTGGTCAAGACTTTTGCCTCCCACTCGGAAGGTTGAGAGTTCAATCCTAGATAGCAGCAGCTGTTTCCCTCCTAGAGCCAAAGAAAAAATATCTGCTGCGAACTCCACATGGTGCCAGGAAGGGCATCCAGCTGGTAAATGCTTGGTTGCATACAGTCATCCCAACTCTCTTCCAGATTAAGGGATTACAGGATCCTACAAAGAGTTGTGTTGCTCATATTGTTTTATAAAGACTCGTTTCACCTGTTAGCTTTCGCTTCATGTCTTGGATTTAATTTTTTTCAAAGTTGTTTGTATAGAATGAAACAAGCCTGGCTTGACAACATTGAATCTACTGCAACCGAGATATTTGTTGTTCCCCAAACAGTATTCATAGGACCCCATAATTAAATAAAAATATTTTTATTTGAAAATTTGAATAGTTGTAAGCTTGTAATTTATGCAATTTTTGTATAATTTCCCTTAGACTGAGATGTTGGCTCCTAAGGTAGCATGCATTCATTTTTTAAAGAAACATTCTCCTGATTGTCAAACTGGGCCTTGAATTATGAAAAAAAGGAAATGATCAGAACATTATGGAGAGGAAGAACATGATTTCACAGCATTCTTAAAATTATCTCCTACAGTGGATGTGGATTTTACTCTAGGATAAAGTGACAGAGATAACTTTCATTTCAGTTAAGAATATATACCCTTAAAGCAGGGGTGAGCAGCTGACCACTTTATGATCTGACCACTTTATGACCTGTGGACTTCAACTCCCAGAATTCCTGTGGACTTCAACTCCCAGAATTCCAGCATGGCTCAGGAATTCTGGGAGTTGAAGTCTACAGGTTGTAAAGTTGCCATAGTCACCCACCCCTGCCCTAAAGAGTCTCCTATCACACAGCTTTATCTGCAGTGAAGAGAGGGCTGATGCTGAACTAATGTAAGTGTTGTTATATAATATATTACTATTTATTTTTCCTTTTATTTTTTATTTTTTACAGCAGTTCATGCCCCAGGAATGCACTTCATTGAACGCCATCGGGATGCTCTGATTCAGAGAACAACTACAGTAGAAGAAATTCTGGACCAGCTACACGGAATTGTCCTGAGTGATGAGCAATATCAAAAGATCATGATAAAGGGAACACCCCAGGATAAAATGAGGGAGCTCTTTAGCCTGCTGCCTGGCTGGAATGAATATTGCAAGGATTTGCTCAAAGAAATTCTGAAGACTAAAAGGAGGGCTCTCTATGAAGACCTTGAAAGGCAGTGCGGCCATAGATGTGAAATACCACCTCAGGGCATAAAATATCCAGCTACACAAACATCCTAGGAATCCCACTGACAGGTACATACAGGTATAGACAACATACAGGTAGTCTTATGCCCACTTAACGTCACAACTGAGCCCCAAATTGATGTTGCTAAGTGAGAAACTGGTTAAGTGAGTTTTGCCCTCCATGTTACGGCTTATCTTGCCACGTTTCTTAAGTGAATCACTGCAGTCGTTAAGTTAGTAACCCGGTTCTTAAGTGGATCTGGCTTTCCCTGTTGACTTTGCTTGTTGGAAGATCGCGAAAGGGGATCAGATGAGCCCGAGACAATGCATCCGTCATAAATGTGAATCCGTTGTCAAGCATCCGAAAGTAAATCACATGACCATGAGGATGCTGCAACAGTCATAAGTGCAAAAAACTGTCATAAGTCACTTTTTTCAGTGCTGTTGCAACTTTGAACAGTCACTATAAGAACTGTTATAAGTCAAGGACTACCTGTAGTATCTTGCGGAGTTGCTGTATTTAGAGTTGTCCTGGTTACTGTTCTATTTTGTTGAGTTGACATAGTACAGGTAATCCTTGACTTACAACCACAACTGAGCCCAAAATTTCTGCTGCTAAGCAAGGCCGTTTTAAGCAGGTTTTGCCTCCATTTTATGGCCTTTTTGCCACAAAAAGTAAATCACTGCAGTTGTTAAGTAGGATTTTCCCATTTCTTTCTGGGGAGCATTTCCACTATGTAATAAGGTCTCCTAGTCAAACCCCATGCTCAAGCAGGAGATCCTATACCATTTCAAAAAAGTGGCTGTCCAGTCTCTTCTTAAAAACCTCCAGTGATAAACGCCCTACAACCCTTCTGAAGGCAAACAATTCCACTAGTTAATTGTCCTCACTGTTAGGAAGTTTCTCCTTCGTTCTAGGTTGCTTCTCTCCTTGATTAATTTCTATCCGTTGTTTCTTGTCTTGCCTTCTGGTGCTTTATAAAAGATATTCTGGGGCTCTGTAAAATATAGATCAAAAATATATTGATCCCTTCTTCACATTCACATTCCTCTTGCATGCTCATAGTTTTTGATTTTATTCCCAATGAAACTGCTTTTTATCCAAATAAATGTAAACATTTATGCAACAACCACAAGAAGTCTTGTCTAGTTGTTATGGACTATAATTCCACACCACCACCAATCCCTGGTCACTTGTCATGCTTGCCGGTGTAATGGGAACCAACCAGAGGTGGGTTACTCCTGTTTGGGGCGAACCAGTAGTGGTGGTGGTGGCGGGAAGCTCCGCCCACCCACCCGGATGCTTCTGGGTATGTAACAGGCTTTTCCAAGGCTGGCCCTTTGGGTAAGGTTGCTTCAAAAGGCACCATAACAATTCAACATTGGTGGTTCTCAGGTGTTTCCTTCTGTCGGAGGGTACACCTAGCTCTGCTACACTTGATGTAAAGGAAAGTTACAGGTAGTCCTCGACTTACGACCACAATGGAATGCAACATTTCTGTTGTTCAGCAAGACAGTCATTAAGTGAGCTTTGCCTCCATTTTACAACTTTTCTTGCCATGGTGGCTAAGCGAATCATTGCAGTTGTTAAGTTAGTATTAACACAATCATTTAAGTGAATCTGGCTTTCCCATTGACTTTGCTTGTCATCTTTTTATTTTTGAGGATCAATTCGGGTCCATTTCTTCCCCCTTTACACATTTGTTTTGCAACTCTCTATGTAGCCAAACCACTTCAACAGATCTCTTTCATACGGGTCACTGACTTCTATATCCACACCACGTCAACTCAGCATTCCCTAATTCTCAATCACTTGTTTAATACATACACACACACACACACACACACACCAAAGGTGGGTTGCTCTCGGTTTGGGCGAACCAGTAGTGGTGGCGGGGGAAGGCTCCGCCCATCCTTCCGGACTCTTCTGCACATGCAAGAGAACCGATAGGAAAAATAATGGAAACCCACCACTGATACCCACGCATAGGGCCCACCGATCTCTTCTTTCCAATAATTAGCTCTAGCTTCCATTGTGAGAAAGGCAACTCTTGCCATTGGTTAGTTGTTCTCACTGTAGGAAATTTCTCCTTAGTTCTAGGCTGGTTCTCTCCTTGATTAATTTCCATCTCTTGTTTCTTGTCTTGCCTTCAAGTGCTTTGGAGAATAGATCGATCCCTTCTTCACATTCACATCCCTCTTCGATACGCATAGTTTTTGATTGCATTACAAATGAAACTGCTTTTTATTCAAATAAATGTAAACATTCATGCAACAAGAACAAGAAGAAGTGTTCTCTAGGTGTTATGGACTGTAATTTCCCCGTCATCCCTGCTCGCTTGCCAGTGTAATGGGAACCCATACGTGAGGCCCACCAAACTATGTATCTCTTCTTTCAAATACGGTAATTAGCTCTAGCTTCTGTAGAAAATTATCACCCAGCCCTCTTCCAAAAAAATGAAATATCGTAGGAAATATTGAAAAGGCAGAATATTTCCCTGGAAATGAAGAAACATGTTTTAAGAAGTCACCCTGCAGCTTCCTGCCCATCCCCCTTTGTCAATGCCTTTAAGATGTCCAAGCTAGTCCACTTTACATAATAAAGAGTTCTCTCCTTCAGCTCCAGGGGGATGGGATTAAGGCATGATAATATTAGCCCTTTACCCAACTCATCACATGGCATCTGAGAACTCAACCAAACCTGGATTCAAAACAAAGCCTAGAGAGTTGCCCCTGCATGGCCCCATGGGAGTCTGACAACCAATTAGAATTCAAGCTTAAGATCGAAGGCCAGAGAGGGCATAAAACCAGGGGCTCAGCTTCCCTTTCTTTTCCTTCTCTTCTTCCCAAAATTGAAGCATGTGATCACCTTTTCTGTTCAGGACTCAAGCCATGTCCAGGCAAGCCATGGCCTGCCCACCATTAAACCATCTTTCCAAGCAGCCTCCGTGTCTCCAGTGTCTTTTTCCCCACTTGGAACCGAACCCAGAAGGACATTTCTTCCAGCACTTCCATTGTGAGACCAGAGGTAGGGAAGTTGCAGAGCAGCATTTCTCAATCTTGGAAAATTTGTGTGGACTTCTAACTCCCAGAGTTCCCCGGCCACTAGGCAGCTGAAATCCACACATCATGGCTGAGATTGAGAAATCTCTGTAGAGAGAGAGCAAACAAGATGATTTTGATAGAGATACACAGAATCTATTGCCTAGTCCAAAGTAGCTAGAAGGTCCAGATAACATTTCAGAAGTATCTCAGACAAATGCCTTCTTAATTCACTAAACTCTAAGAAGGCGATGTCTATGGAGATTCTCAATCATCCAGGTCGTGGTTGTTCTAAAGGTGCTTTGTCAAAAAAAAAAATTGGCCTTTCTTGTTTTTGTTGTTTTCCTTTGAAAATGTTCCACTTCTCATTCAAGATGCATGAACTGAAGAAGCTTCTTGGATGAGAAGCAAAACCTTTTAAAAGGAGCGGAGGAGGTGGGGACACAAGAAATGCCAGTTGCCTTTTGGAAAAAGCATCTTTGTCTAAGGAGGAGAAGGAGGTACAGTATAGCATAATCAGGCTTGCAAGATTTGTTTTAGTCAATCTCAAAATAGTTTTAGCCTTGGCGTGGACTTGATTTCCTTGTGTGTTCTACCAAAAGCTCATGAAATAGTTATCTAAACGTTCCTTTTACTGGTAGCCCCAAAGGTAGTCCATTATGTTTTATTTAGAAAATTTATGTAACAATAGCGATAGAATTTAGATTTATATTCCGCTTCACAGTGCTTTACATATAGCCACCTACTCACTCACAATGACTCTAGGCATCTTACAAACAATAAAAACAGTAATCCGTGTTAGTCCTGATATAGTATGAGTATCGTATGTAATATGATTTATGATCTATGACCTGTCACTTTGTTGTCTGGTTGAGACCTTATGCACCAGAGACACATTATTTGTGTGTCCAATCATACTTAATACAATAGCAGAGTTGGAAGGGACCTTGGAGGTCTTCTAGTCCAAGCCCCTGCCTAGGCAGGAAACCCTATAACGTTTCAGACAAAAGGCTATCCAACATCTTCTTAAAGCCTTCCAGTGTTGGGGCATTCACAACTTCTGGAGGCAACCTGTTCCACTGATTAATTGTTCTAACTGTCAGGAAATTTCTCCTCAGTTCTAAGTTGCTTCTCTCCTTGATTAGTTTCCACCCATTGCTTCTTGTCCTGCCCTCAGGTGCCTTGGAGAATAGCTTGACTCCCTCTTCTTTGTGGCATTCCTGAGATATTGGAACTCTGCTATCATGTCTCCCCAGTCCTCCTTTTCATTAAACTAGACATACCTAGTTCCTGCAACCGTTCTTCATATGTTTTAGTCTCCAGTCCCCTAATCATCTTTGTTGCTCTTCTCTGCACTCTTTCTAGAGTCTCCACATCTTTTCTACATTGTGGCGACCAGAACTGAATGCAGTATTCCAAGTGTGGCCTTACCAAGGCATTCTAAAATGGTATTAACACTTCACATGATCTTGATTCTATCCCTCTGTTGATGCAGCCTAGAACTGTGTTGGCTTTTTTAGCAGCTGCTGCACACTGCTGGCTCATATTTAAATGGTTGTCCACTAGGACTCCAAGTCTAGGACTACCTTTATACCTTGGTCAATGGATCTCAATGGAAGTTGATGCAATAGAGGAATTGGACGGTGTGGTTGGCAGTCATTCGGCAAGCTAAGCATAATTTTCAAGAACAAACTCCCCCTAGGCCGGAAGAGAAAAGTTTTCAATCCATGTGTGCTTCCTGCTCTAACATGCCAGTGGAATATGGATACAAATCTCACAATTGATACAAAAGCTACAAAGAGCCATGGAAAGATACATGCTCAGCATTATAATCAGGGGTGAGCTTCAAAAATTTTATCAAGGTGTTCTCGCCCGATTGCTGGGTGGGCGTGGCCATGGTGGGCATGGCCATGTCGGCCTCCGGCACCACAGCGGGGGGGAGGGGTTCCCTCCCCGGCCTCCGGAGGCTTTCCTCAAACTTCTGGGAGGGCAAAAACAGCTTCCCCAGGCTCTGGAGACCCAGTGGAAGGTGAAAACAGGCCGTTTCCGGTCTTCCTGAACTTCCAGTAGGCCAGTTTTTCGCCTTCCCCGGGTCTCCGTGTGAGCCCTGCACTCACCTGCATTCAAAACAGTCTGAGTGGAGACCTGGGAGGGGAGGAGGGGTGGGCGGGGCCAGCCAGGCATAGGATTTGGAGGGGGGGGTTCTCCAAACTGCACAGAATCTTAGCGAGAGGTTCTCCCAAATCCCTGGGAATCCCCAGCAGCCCACCTCTGATTATAATAGAAGATAGAAAGACCTGCACATGGATTAGAGAAGTATTCAAGATTGTCAAGAGAGTAAAAGAATTGAAATGGAAATGGGCCGGTCACATAACAAGAAGAATTGATGGCAGGTGGACCAAGGCAGTCATAGAATGGATCCCACTCGATCAAAAGCGTCCATGAAAGAGACCTAATACAAGATGGAGTGACCACATCAGCAATTATTGTGGGCCCAATTGGCAAAAGAAAGCTCGGGACCGTGTTGGGGAAGAGGCCTTCATCCTGCAGTGGATAAATGATGGCTAAAATCATGATGAAGATGTGGTTTTGCAGGAAATGTATTTACTTTGGGTTTCCATTAAAAATCTCTCCACTTAACGACTACCACAAAAAAAGTTGTAAAATTGGATCTGGTCATATGGTGACTTACTCTACTACCATCATGACTTACTACCTTAATTGCCAGATTCAATTGTGATCATCATTTAGAATAGAATAACAACAAAGTTGGAAGGGACCTTGGAGAACTTCTAGTCCAACCCCCTGCTCAGGCAGGAAACCCTACACCATTTCAGACAAATGGCTGTTTAATCTCTTCATTAAAACCTCCAGTGATGCAGCACCTACAACTTATGGAGGCAAAACGTTCCACTGATGGTTCTAACTTTAAGGAAATTTCTCCTTAGGTGTAGGTTGCTTCTCTCCTGGATTGGTTTCTATCTACTGCTTCTTGTCCTGCCTTCAGGTGGTTTGAAGAATAGCTCAACTCCCTCTTCTTTGTGGCATCCCCTGAGATGTTGGAACACTGCTATCATGTCACTCCTTGTCCTTCTTTTCATTAAACTAGACATACCCAGTTCCTGCAACCATTCTTCATATGTTTTAGTCTCCAGTCCCCTAATCATCTTTGTTGCTCTTCTCTTTCTAGAGTCTCCACATCTTTTCTACATTGTGGCGACCAAAACTGAATGCAGTATTCCAAGTATGGCCTTACTAAGGCATTATAAAGTGGCATTAACAGTTCACATGATCTTGATTCTATCCCTCTGTTGATACAGCCTAGAACTACGTTGGCTTTTCTGGCAGCTGCTGCACATGGCTGGCTCACATTTAAGTTATTGAGAACTACCTGTAAATAGTTTTTTTGCGGTCTAAATTCCTGTTAGTTTTAAACTCCAGTGTTACTTAGGAGACAAATACAATAAAGGCTGTGAATAAAAACATTTTTTACCTAATTTGTTAACATGGAAGGACCCACCAGATAAGCCAGGAAAAATGGGAAAAAAAGTTGAATTCAGCAAGAATAGGAAGCCTAAGACGTGTGTGTCAGTGCTGGGTTTCCTTTTTTTTTTTTACTAAGGTTCACTTGTGCACTCATGCATGTTTGTGTGCACGCACGACACTTCTGCACATGCGCAGAAGCATCTGAACAGGTGGGTGGAGCCTCCCATTGCCGCCACTTCTGGTTTGCCAGATTCGGGCCGAACTGGAAGCAACCCATCTCTGGTGTGTGTGTATTAAACAAGTGATTGAGAATTAGGGAATGCTGAGTTGACCTGGTGTGGATATAGAAGTCAGTGACCTGTATGAAAGAGATCTGTTGAAGTGGTTTGGCTACATAGAGAGTTGCAAAACAAATGTGTAAAGGGAGAAGGAATGGACCTGAATTGATCCTCAAAAATAAAAAGATGAAAAAGTTAAAGAACAAAAGGCCGGATAGGAAGAGACCAGTGGGGAGGTGGAAATAGGATTGCAAGGAGTGTCCTGGGATCAGGTGATCACTTTTTGTGACCTTCTGATAAGCAAAGTCAGTGGGAAAGCCAGACTCACTTAAATGATTGTGTTAATGCTAACTTAACAACTGCAACGATTCGCTTAGCCACTGTGGCAAGAAAAGTTGTAAAATGGAGGCAAAACTCACTTAATGACTGTCTTGCTTAACAACAGAAATGTTGCATTCCATTGTGGTCGTAAGTCGAGGACTACCTGTAACTTTCCTTTACATCAAGTGTAGCAGAGGTAGGTGTACTCTCCGACAGAAGGAAACACCTGAGAACCACCAATGTTGAATTGTTATGGTGCCTTTTGAAGCAACCTTACCCAAAGGGCCAGCCTTGGAAAAGCCTGTTACATACTCATTGATATACTTGCTTATTATTCGGTTTTGTACAGATAGTCCTTGACTTACGACCACAGCTGAGCCCAAAAATTATGTTCCTAAGTGAAATATTTGTTAAGTGACATTTGCCCCATTTTTACGACCTTTCTTGCCACAGCAGTTAAAGGAATCGCCATCACTCTTTGTTAAATTAGTCCAAATCAGGCTTCCCCATTGACTTTGCTTGTTAGAAAGTCTAAAAAAGTGACCTCAGGATGCTGATGCTGTCATAAAGATGAGTCAGTTGCCAAGCCTCTGAATTTTTAACACGTGACCATGGGGAGTGCTACAATGGCTGTAAGCATGAACACTGGTCAAAGCTCACTTCTTTCCATTGGTGTTGTAACTCTGAATAGTCACTAAGTGGACTGCTGTAAGTCAAGGACTACTTGTTTCCACAGGGGACAAATGTCAACACAAGGACATTGCTTTAAGCTCCTTTGGGTAAAGCAGGAGTCAATTCTGGCCTGCAATTCCAGATGTGGACTGGGGGGGGATTCTTTCATCAGCAAACATTAAAAGAGGCTAAAGGTCTGTAGAGATTCTCAGTCATCCAGGTCATGGTTGTCCCAAAGGTGCTTTTTCAGAAGGCAACTGGAATTTCTGTTTTTTTTTCTTTTGAAGACGTTTCACTTCTCATCCAAGAAGCTTCTTCAGCTCTGACAGGATAGTGGAGAATGGAAGGATTTATATTCCTTGCAGACAGCTGGTCATTTGCAACCTTTTAGAGGGTCCTTGAAGCACTTGGAGGTTTATTTGTGTCCTCAGGGTCCCCTGGGTGGTGCTCAGTCTATAATTTTTTGTGGGTCTGGAAATTCATTCTTACTCCCACACGACTCAATGGATGCTCATCCCAAATTGGGAATCATCCCTTTAGCTGTACAATTTGGGCGTAACAGCCTTTGAATGGTGTGGGATGGATTTCCAGAGGGAAAAAAAATTGCAGACTACAGGAATCAGAAGCACTACTCAGGTGACCCTAAGGACACAGATAAAGTGCTTCAAGGACCCTCTAAAAAGGATGCAAATGCAGATCAGTTGTCTACAAGGAATATAAATCCTTCCATTCCCCACCACCCAGTCAGAGCTTCTTGGATGAGAAGCGAAACGTCTTCAAAATAAAAAACAAAAAACAAGGAAATCCAGTTGTTTCCTGGGGGGGAAAAAAGCACATCTGGGACGTTTGAAAGAGGCCGAAAAATCTGAAAGACTTCCAGGGCAGCGGTGGTTCCTCCCTTTTCCGGAGATCGCATCAGGAAGACTCGCTGAACGGAGCGAAATCGAAACGAAATTTCTCGCTCTTTTCATTGCCATCCACCTTCCGAACGACTCGTAGTTTGGTGCTGATTCCGGAGTGGCGCGAATATGCCCAAAACCACGAGTCAATGCCTGGAGGAGACTCTGGAGGACTTGACGGAAGGCGAGCTGAAAAACTTCAAAAAGAAACTCCACGAATTCCCGGTTAAACCGGGCTACGACAATATTCCCCGAGGACGGCTGGAGAAGGCAGACGTGCTGGATCTGAGCGATCTCCTGGTCAGTTACTACGAGGGATACGCCGTGGAGGTGACAGCCGCGGTGCTGAGACTCTCCCACTGCAATCCCCAAGCCAAAAAACTGGAGTCTCTCTCTGGAATCGGTAAGGACGGGAGGATTGGGGCGTGGCGAATTTGGGGGCGATAGAAGCGCCTCGCTTGATCCATATCGAGAAGGCGGATAACTGTTCTGGGTTGGTAGCAGAGGAGTAATTTGCAGGATCTTGTCCCCTGGCCGTTCTTGTTGCAAACCGAAGCGCCAAACCTTCACAAATCATCCTTTCAAAACTTTTTCTGGCAAAGTTTATTCAAACATGAAACAAGAAAATCTATGAACGTATCAGGCCTATTTTCCCTTTGGCGCCTAAGATTTTTTTTAGGTTTTTTAAAGGAAGTTAACTTCCTTATATTTCTATAGAAAACGTTAAAATACAGAAAGTCGTGTAAAAAGGACATGCACAGCAAGGTCTGTATCTTTTTCACTGAGAGCATATTATGCACCAAAGACAAAGACTTTGTCTTTGGTGCATAATATGCTCTCACTGAAAAAGATACAGACCTTACTGTGCATGTCCTTTTTACACAACTTTCTGTATTTTAACGTTTTCTATAGAAAACTTGGCCAATAAAGAATTCTATTCTGTTCTATTCTATTCTATTCTATTCTATTCTATTCTATAATAGCTTTAAAACCATCATGGATTCTACTTACTCTTCTTAATGTTTCATAGGCTCCCTTTCTTATTCTCACATATTTTATCATATTCTTCCTTGGATGTTTATGGCCCTTGCTATCTTCTGCAGTTCTTACACAGTACAGACATTTGTCATTAACTTATTTAGTATAACCCAATCATTTCCTTACACATTTGAAAAACAAATTCTTTTTTTTTAAATCTCCTTGTAAAGTCCCACCTTTTTATCTTCACTTATTACACCATTTCCTTTCTATTTATGAACTATGGAACTTTATTTGGCTTTTTAAAATTTTTAATCTATTCTCTTCCTGGAAAACGTGCCTGTAAAATTTGTGAACAAAATTGCCTCAGAAAGAGCTCCCAGAATTCTTGGCGATGATGACCACTCTGGCTGTGACATTTGGGATTTTAAAGCATTTTTAAAGCGTTTGTTTCCTTTTCTGACACTTGTAGATCAACTGTCAGAAAGATGTTCTTTTTTGGAATGGCATCCAAGTTAAGTCTTACTCACGTACAGTGTATGCCCATGATGGCGAACCTATGGCACGCGTGCCAGAGGTGGCACACAGCACCCATTCTGTAGGCATGCGCACTGTTGCCCCAGCTCAGCCAGCTGGTTGTCAGATTTCTGACATGCTCATGCACACTGGCCAGCTGGTTGTCGGGTTTCTAATATGTGCATTCACACCGGCCAGCTGGTCATTGGGTTTTTGGCACGCATGCACACCTTTTAATTTAGGACTCTCTGCCTAAAAGGGTCACCATTACTGGTATATGCGGTACCTGAACAGAATAGTCTCCCTGAACAATTGCATACATATTTGCTGTGCTTGCTATCAGTCATTGATAAATAACTGATGCAACAGTAATGTGAAATGCAATTTGATTTTCTATAGAAACTTTAAGAAGTTTCATGTGCAATATTTTAAAATGAGAAGTTTCTCTCCCTTTCAGGGAAAAAAAGAAAGGTTTGCTCCTGTAATTGTCAGTTACAGCAGGGGACAAGAGCTGGTATGCTTTGGTAGGAATATGGTCGGGGTTTTCCCCAGCCATTTTTCATATATTGTAAGTTGGCCAAGGCAGAGCAATGCAGATATGTTTCCACAGGCAGGAAGTCAAACTCAAGCAATCAGCCAGCATGGCCTGGTGCTGTTTTGCACACCCATTTTCTCATCCTTTCTATTTACAACTTCCTCTAAAACATTTACTCTTTATTGGTAGATATACTGAAGATGCTTGTTTTATGCTTCTTGAAGTGTTAAAATGTCTTCTCCCAACTCCAGGATTTGGGAAGGACCTAAAATGCTGTTAGAAACCATTAATTCGATCTCTCTATTCCCAAAGCCTAGAGCAGTGTTTTTCAGCCTATGCAACTTCCAGATGTGTGGACTTCAACATCCCAAATGCCACAGCCAGAATGGCCTTCACTGAGAATTCTGGGAGTGGATGATCACACATCTCAAAGCTGCTTAGGATGGGAAACGCTAGCTTTGAGTCAAAGGGAAGGAGTTTGGAGCTCGTCTAAGACTATCCTGTGAGCATGTACAGAGTTTTTCTCTTCTTGTTGTTTCTTGACAGGGAATCAGCCATCTAGTCAGCCATCTAGTTCTCCTGACCAGCATTTCGTCGACCAGTTCAGGGAGCCACTGATCCAGCGAACTACCACAGTGGAACAGGTCTTGGATAAATTGCACGGTTCCATCCTAAATGAAGAACAATACCAAAAAATCTGCTCACAGCAAACGAGTCAGGAGAAAATGCGAGAGCTTTATAAGTTAGTTCCTGGCTGGAACCTCCAGTGCAAAGATCAACTGTACGAAGCACTGAAGGCCCTAAACCCATATCTCATCAAAGAACTAGAAGGGAGATGAAGCAATAAGGAAGATGGAAAATTAAATCATTTTGTACACACACACACACACACACACACACACACACACACACATGTGTGGTTTAGAGAATTTATTAATGCTCCCCGGCAATTCCCTTCACTCAGCCTCAGAACTATCCCAAATAATTACAGCCACAAGTAGGCCAAGATTAATGCACAAGGCAATAGCCAATAGTCCATAATAGAAAGTCGCTCCAACAAATAAGTTCACCAAACAAATTTAAATCCACCAGGCCAAACCGAAATATACTCACAAGAGTTTACTTGGCAAGAGAAGTTCAGAGTCTCCAAAGTCCAGCAGGAAGCACCAGGAACAAACACTCACAGCCAGAAACCAAACACATTGTTCCCAGCAATGCCTCTCTCTGCCTGCTGTGATAAATAGCTTTACTGTGCAGCCCTCTGCGGGGGCTTCTCCTGAATAATGTGGCAGATCTCCATTGCTCTTATCTTTTCTCTGCCCTGCGTCCTCTTGGGTCCATGGAAGGCCTCCTCCTCCTTTTCACTAACTGTCCTCCCCTCTTTCAGCCAGCTGTTCAGAGACATTAATTAACCTAGTTCCTGATATACCAGGAATGAACATCCTCTCTTGAACTGACCTCTGAGGAAGAATATGAGGAGTCATCCAAAAGACCCAGTAGCCCCAGAAGAAAAAACAGGAGGGATCAACAACAGTGTGTAAAGACCGCAACAGCCACTCCGAGGACAAACAGGCAGAGGAGCAGACAAACAGCAGCAGGATGCATCCACGAACACCAATTCGAAGTCAGAACACATGATGAAAACTTTAGTTTTGCAACATATGGACATATTCAACTATAGTTTTCTAAGGGAAATTTTGATCACCTTAAACCAAGTCAAGTCCAAAAACCCTACAGAATTACTGGAAGTCTAACTCTCTGACAAATTAATCATCAATCGGCAGATGGACATAAACAACATCTACATACTATGACAAAGAGACAATCAACAAGCCAAAAAAAAGAAAAAAAAAGTCCAAAACACTTCTCCACCAGCAATCAACATCCAGATAAGCATAGATTAATACCAAGATTAATATCAGACTTACAATCAAGAAGTAACCAATACTACAGTCAGGTAATTGCCAAACAAGCTAACAACAGTCCAACCAAAAACCTCAAAGACTACTACAATACTGACAGAACAAGCCACTATATCAGTGATGGCTAAACCTTTTGGCACCCGATGCCAAAACTGGAGCATGGATGCAGGCCGGAGTGCTGGAACACCGAAAAAAGCAGCTGGCCAGTGCACGTGGACATGACAGCCAGCTGCTCTTCTGGGTTCTAGCATGCGCATATGCGCTTGACAGCTGGTCTGGCACGCATGCGCACCGGCCAGCTGCTGTCTTCCAGGTTCTGGCATGCTCATGCCTGGCCGGTGGGTATGAACATGCCAGAATCCGGAAGACAGCAGCTGGCCATTGCAATGTGTGCCAGACCAGCTGTCCAGCGCACATGCGTGGCCGGTGCAGATGCACACACCAGAACCCGGAAGAGAGCAGCTGGCCAGTGCGCTTGCATAGCAAATCAGTCGGGCAGTGCATGCACCCAAAAGAGCAGCTGATGATGACATGCATGGCCACAGAGTGGGCTCTGCGTGCTACTTCTGGCATGCGTGCCATAGGTTTGCCACGACAGCACTATACTATAAAATGAGACCAAACCCTACTCCCCACCAGGACTGATGAGGTTGCCTAATTGGGCAATGAAACATCTCACCCAAACAAACCCATTAACAGAAAGAAATTTAAGTGAAGATGCTTTTTATAAGTGGGCCTGCTTGTGATTTGTTATTTTTTAGAACGATTACAGTTGTCGGAAAACAGAAGGAAATGGGTTGAAACAATTATTTGGCATTGAAGAAGAGATTTGATTACATGCATTGGAAAATAGCAGCATTAAATGTTTTAATTATTGAAACAGTTTTAAAAATAAGAATTATTCACTTTTAACATACTGATCAACACCCTTCTATAGTTATTGTCATAGAATTAAAACTAAATAAAAACGCTCAAGAATTGATTTGTATGTTATGTCTATACAGTACTAAAAATGTATTTGAAATACTATAAATTTAGCATTTTTGAACTATTTGGGTTTCTACTCATCCTACCAAAGTACAGGCAGTCCTCTACTTACGAACACAATTCAGCCCAAAATTTCTATTAGAGACATTTGTTAAGTGAGGTTTGCCCCATTTTACAACCTTTCTTGCCACAGTTGTGAATTATTGCAGTTGCTAAAGTACTAACAGGGTTGTTAAGTGAATCTAGCTTCCCCATTGACTTTGCTTGTCAGAAGGTCCCAAAGGTTAATCACATGACCTTGGGCACTGCAACCGTCATGAAAACAAAGAGGATTAGGGGACTGGAGGCTAAACATATGAAGAACGGTTGCAGGAGCTGGGTATGTTTAGCTTAAGAGAAAGAAGGACTAGGGGAAACATGATAGCAGTGTTCCAATATCTCAGGGGTTGCCACAAAGAAGAGGCAATCAAACTGTTCTCCAAGGCACCTGAGGGTAGAACAAAAAGCAATGGGTGGAAACTAATCAAGGAGAGAAGCAACTTAGAACTGAGGAGAAATTTCCTGACAGTTAATCAGTGGAACAGACGTTGCCTCCAGAAGTTGTGAATGCCCCAACACTGGAAGTCTTTAAGAAGATGTTGGATAGCCATCTGTCTGAAACAGTATAGGGTTTCCTGCCTAGGCAGGGGGTTGGACTAGAAGACCTCCAAGGTCCCTTCCAACTCTACTATTTTATTGCATTGTATTGTAAATATGAGTCAGATGTCAAGTGCCTGAATTTTGATCATGTGTCCATGGGTATGCTGCAATGGACATACATGTAAAAAATGGTTCTTTTTCACTTTTTCTGTGCTGTTGTAACTTCAACTTAAACAAAACCACAGTAAGTTGAGGACTACCTGTAATTAGGGAGCTACTGCAGAGGGTCCCCATCTACCAGAAGTTAAATGGGAGGGGGGCTAACAGTGAGCGTTCTTCGTAGAAGGCCTGTTTGGAAAATGTTAGTCCCTGAAGCAAAGGTGACCTCTATTCTCATGAATTGCTGAGTAATTTGGAGAATCGGCAAATGCCACCTCTGGCTGGCCCCAGAGTGGAGAGGGAATGGAGATTTTGCAATATTCTTCCCCTGCCAAGCCCGCCAAGCCACGCCCACTGAACCGCAGTAAAAAAAATAAATTTCACAACTGCTCTCACTGTACATAAAAGCAACAAGTCATAAATCATAATCATAAAATACAATAATCATATATCATAAGATGCAACACGGTGACAGTCATAGGATGCAAAATAAAAGCAACCCTGAGCTACCAATATTGTCCTCTATTGGTGCCCTTCTTCCTTCTGTGCCCCGGGGGGGGGGGGTCCATTCCTCCGTTCAAGCAAGACACAAAACAAAAGTCTCCAAAACTTTATTAAGATTCTACAACTTTATTAAAATTCCCCATGTTCTAAAAAAAAAAAAAGGCACATTTAGTGTTTGGCACTTTGTTTTTTGATAGCTGCAAAAAACAAGCAGGGTATCGAGGTAGGCACATTCCTCCACGGAGCTGTGCTATGTAAATTCTTCTGTTGGATTTCTGGCAGTATGAAAAAAAAAAGGGGGGTATTGTAATTTAAGTAACAGAGTTGGAAGGGACCTTGGAGGTCATCTAATCCAACCCCCTGCTCACGGAGGAGACCTGTACTAGGGATTCGAACCGCCGAACTGCCGACCTTTCTGATTGACAAGCTCCGTGCCTTAGTTTACATTTACAACCTAGTCAGGCTGTTCTCATCCTTCGTAATGTATCCGAAGCAAAGTCCTCATCCTCCCCCCCCCCCCAATCTCTCTTAGGTCCTTATCTTGGGTGTTTCCTTTGGTCTCCTAGCAACCGCCCCCAAGATTCTCCCCCGCCCCTCTCTAATTTCCCCCTGCATCATGTGAACTTCAAGGATATGACGTCATCACTGGGTTCCCTCTTATCCTTCTGTAAGCATTACCTACATTTGCAAGCCTGCAGGGTTAGGAATAACTGTCTGGGTGTTTTGCAACTGCTCTGGATTACGCCTTAGGAAACGAAAAGCAAAAGTGCGAGAATTTCGCAAAGTCCGTTTTCCAGGATACGAGGGCGGTTTCGAGATGGAAGGGGAGTATTTAGGAGGGACGGAGGAAAGGAAGGGATCCAGAGACAAAGGTAAGAATAAAGATCTCATCTAAGGAGCCTGAAGCTGCTAATTTCTTTTAGACGAGATCACAACTGTTTTAAGAGCTTCTTTCTTGTCTATGCAAGCCGAAAACCACCGAGCAAACTGGTGCAATTTATCAGTGTCCCAATTATGCAATATTTTTTAAAATTATATTTTATTTTTTATCTTCTTCGGGCTGGTTATGTGCACCTTGAAAACTTGATGCCGTCTTGAAAAAGCCAGGAAAGTGGAAATCAGAATAATATGAGTCTCTGTATTATCTATGAATACTCAGGGGAGACATGATAGCAGTGTTCCAATATCTCAAGGGTTGCCACAAAGAAGAGGGAGTCAAACTATTCTCCAAGGCACCTGAGAGTAGAACAAGAAGCAATGGGTGGAAACTAATCAAGGAGAGAAGCAACTTAGAACTGAGGAGAAATTTCCTGACAGTTAGAACAATGAATCAGTGGAACAGCTTGCCTCCAGAAGTTGTGAATGCCCCAACACTGGAAGTCTTTAAGAAGATGTTGGATAGCCATTTGTCTGAAATGGTATAGGGTTTCCTGCCTAGGCAGGGAGTTGGACTAGAAGACCTCCAAGGTCCCTTCCAACTCTACTATTGTATAAATAGGTTTTAAGGTATAGAATAGAACAGAATAGAATAGAATTCTTTATTGGCCAAGGGTGATTGGATGCACAAGGAATTTGTCTTTGGTGCATATGCTCTCAATGTACATCAAATGACAAGATACATTCGTCACAAGTCATAAGGTACAACACTTAATTGTACACTTAATTGTACACTTAATTAAGGGTACAATTAAGAAATCAAATCACTAGGAAACAATATAAATTGTAAGGATACAAGCAACAAAGTTACAGTTGTACAGTCATAAGTGGGAGGAGATGGGTGATAGGAACGATGAGAAGATTAATAGTAATAGTAATGCAGACTTAGTAAATAGTTTGACAGTATTGAGGGAATTATTTGTTTAGCAGAGTGATGGCATTTGGGGAAAAACTGTTCTTGTGTCTAGTTGTTCTGGTGTGCAGTGCTCTATAGCATTGTTTTGAGGGTAGGATTTGAAACAATTTATGAATGTGAGGGGTCTGTAAATATTTTCACAGCTCTCTTTGACTCACGCAGTATACAAATCCTAAGCTTTTAAGCTCTGTAATTGACAGGAAGGCATTTGGGGGGAATATTGAGAAATGAGGAAATGAAACAGGAAGGGATTTTTTTAAAAATGAGTGTTTTCAACAAAGGCGACAGGCAGCAGATTAATTAATTTAGTTATATTATATATATATTTAATTTGTACTCTCGGTATGGGATTAGAATTCTTTCTTTTGACTGTCTCTGTACTACAATGGAAGAGCAATCGGCTAGTTAGAAAAGTTAAATACAGGAAAACATGTAGTAGATTGTTCAGTTGCCCAAGTCTTCAGGAATTGCAAATATGCAGCTCTTTAGAATTTGCAGGTTTTTTTTGTTTCCTCTATTGAAACCTATCCCTGCTTGTTGCACTGTGCTAAAAAAGATTAAAGATTGGGTATGGGTCTTAGCATCTGCTTGTTTAATTGCTATACTAAAGGCTTTTATTCCCCAAGCCCTGCAAATTAAATTCTGCAGGCTGAGTGCTCATCTTGCATGCCCAATCAACATCTTATGGCCAGGTGGCAGCTGCCTTCAGCCACAGATGAGTTGAATGTCATAGCTCATGATAGAATGATGCACTGAGCCACAACCTGGTATTTGACATGTCAGCTTGGCATACAATACAGGTGGTTCATTCTGTTGTGCAGACCCAGAAAATTAGACTGGCTAACCTAAGGTGTACTGCAAAACAATGCCACATGCTGCCTGCCTTCTGGTTACTGTAGAACAAGGGTGTCAAACTCAATTTCATTGAGGGCCACATCAGGGTTGTGTTTGACTTTGGGGTGGGGGGGAAACCAAGTCAAAGTCACTTGTGTTGGGGGTACCTGTGGTGACTCAACCGCTCTGCTTTTGGCTGTGATATCCTGCAACCCTCCGCGGCAGCCCTCCTGAGCTCCGTTTTCGCTGGCAGAGGCACCGCAAGCTGTTTCCAGGATGACCCCACGAGCCACATCTAAGCACCTTGAGTTTGACACCCCTGCTGTAGAAGAATCTGCCATGTTGAGGCGCACCTTGCGTAACTCTGTTTTCTGATATTTGGATTTATGTTCCCGATGAAGGGTCCTAATTACAATATTCCCTATTTGACACTCTGCAGACTTGTGCTTTCTACAATTGAAAAACAATATGTAGATTTGTAGAAAGATTATGGGAACGATAGAAGAGAATATTTGCAGCTCAGGATTGAACTGGTGGTGGTCTCTGAGCTTGGTGTTTTCTTGCAGACATTTCATTACCTAATTATGTAGATAACATCATAAATGCAGAATAACAGTTGAAAGGGGACCTTGGAGGTCTTCTAGTCCAGCCCCATGCTCAAGCAGGAAATCTTATACCATTTCAGACAAATGGTTGTCCGATCTCTGCTTAAAAGCCTCCAGTGTTGGGGCATTCACAACTTCTGGAGGCAAGTTGTTCCACTGATTAATTGTTCTAACTGTCAGGAAACTTCTCATTAGTTCTAGGTTGGTTCTCTCCTTGATTAATTTTCTTCCATTGCTTCTTATTCTGCCCCCAGGTGCTTTAGAAGATTCACCCCCCTATTCTTTGTGGCTGCCCCTCAGATATAGGAGCACTGCTATCAGGGCACTGATAATGAAATTAAATTTCCTTGATTTTAATGAAATTAGTAATGAATTGTCTGCAAGAAAGCCATCAAACTCAAAGAGCACCAAGGACTCCACGTGGTTATAGGAGCTATAACATTCATAATCCCCAGTCATCTAAGCCACTAGCTACACTGGCTGGTGTTTGGAAAGCACAGCCCATCATGTTTTGAGACAACCACTTTGAGAAGGTTCTTCTAGAATTCCTTGCCCCTTAAAAAGAGAGGTGTCAGGCTCGCCTCCTCCCAAATATGCCCCATATTTAGGAAAACTATGAGATTTTGGTCACTGAATCTTGGAGTGGAAGGTTTGAATTGAAAGCTCCCTGGGTGTCAAGCAAATAAGTGCATCACAGAGACCTGTTTCGGATAAGAGTTTATTTTCCATGAAACAAATGGCGCTAGTTAATACAATACAATACAATAGCAGAGTTGGAAGGGACCTTGGAGGTCTTCTAGTCCAACCCCCTGCCTAGGCAGGAAACCCTATACCGTTTCAGACAAATGACTATCCAACATCTTCTTAAAGACTTCCAGTGTTGGGGCATTCACAACTTCTGGAGGCAACTTCTGTTCCACTGATTAATTGTTCTAACTGTCAGGAAGTTTCTCCTCAGTTCTAAGTTGCTTCTCTCCTTGATTAGTTTCCACCCATTGCTTCTTGTCCTGCCCTCAGGTGCCTTGGAGATATTGGAACACTGCTATGATGTCACCCCTACTCCTTCTTTTCATTAAACTAGACATACCTAGTTCCTGCAACCGTTCTTCATATGTTTTAGTCTCCAGTCCCCTAATCATCTTTGTTGCTCTGCTCTACACTCTTTCTAGAGTCTCCACATCTTTTCTAGTTAGGAGAAAGTGATATCTGTATACTGGTAGGTCTCGACATACGACAGCAAGGCAGTTGTGAAGTGAATTTTTGTCCCATTTTATGACCCCTTTTTTGCTACATTTGTTAAATGAGTGAGTGCAGTTGTTAAGTGAATCATGCAGTCACTAAACCAATCTGGCATCCCCTATTGACTTTGCTTGTCAGAAGCCAGCTGACAGGGTTACCAATGGGATCACATGACCCCAGGACAGTGCAACTAACATAAATACAGGTCCTTGACTTACAACTGTTCGTTTAGTGATCGTTCCAATTACAACGGCACTGAAAAAAGTGACTGATGACCATTTTCACACTTACGACCATGGCAGCATCTCCACCATTACGTGATTTACATTTGGATGCTTGACGACTCACATTTATGATGGTTGCAGTGTTGTGGGGTCATGTGATCCCCTTTTGCGACCTTCTGACAAGAAAAGTCAATAGGGAAAGAGATTCACTTAACAACCATGTTGCTAATTTGACAACTGCAATGATTCACTTAACAAATGTGTTAAAGAAAATCAAAAAATGGGGCAAAATTCACTTAACAAATTTCTCAATTTGCAAGATAAATTTTGGGCTCAATTGTGGTTGTGAGGTGAAGACTATCTGTAAGTGCCTGTTGCCCAGTGTCCGAATTTTGATCATGTGACCGTGGGAATACTGCAATGATCATTAAGTGTGAAAAATGGTTGTAACTCATTTTTTTCAGTACCTTTGTAACTTCACATGGTCACTAAACAAATGGTTATAACTCAAGGGCCACCTGTAGACATTGCAGAGTGGTTCTATCACAGAGTCATGGGATTGAACGAAACCTCAGAGGTCATCTAGTCCAACGCCCTGCCAAAGTCAAGAGTCCTTATACCATCATTCCTAGACAAATGCTTGTCCAATGTGTTCTTGAAAATCTCCAGTGTTGGGGCATCCACAAATTTTTGAGGCAAGTCATTCCCCTGATTAAGTAATGAATTGATCAATTTTGTTCAGTGCTTTTGTAACTTCAAATGTTGCAAGTTGAGAACTACCTGTACTCTTTATTTTTTCCTACTCTCTGCAGGTGTTGGGGTTGGAAGTCATCTTGAGATGGAAGATCTCAAGGAGGAAGCAGCAGAAGGATGGCTAGAGACGCAGGACCCGGAAGCCACTCTGAGCCTGGAGCAGAGTGCATTAATGCTGGAGGGCATAGAGAGAGAAGGAAGACCAAGTGATGTCATTAGTGCAGGTGGGAAAGAGCAGGCAGAGCTTGATGTCCCTGATAGCTATTCAGGAGCTGACATTTGCCAAAACCAAGTCAAGGCAGAAGACCAGAGGTGGAGAAGCCAGGTGAGAAGACGCCGAACAAAAGAGGTTTCCCAGGATCCTCCAGGTTTCATCAACCTCCTGGGGATCCTGGAACCGCCACCTCCTCTTCCGCCCTCTGCACCCCAGAAGGTGGTGAACAAGCCCTTCCATTGCACAGAGTGCGGGAAATGTTTCTCGCAGAGCTCCGTGCTCATTGAGCACCAGAGAATCCATACAGGGGAGAGGCCCTTCGTGTGCAATGTGTGCGGAAAACGATTCTCCCAAAGCTCCACCCTGATGGGCCACCAGAGGATCCACACGGGCGAGAAGCCATTCGCCTGCCCTGAATGTGGACGGGGCTTCAGCCGCAGCTCCGCTCTGACCGAGCACCAGCGTACCCACACGGGAGAGACCCCTTTCCCCTGCCGGGAGTGCGGAAAGGCCTTCAGCCGCACCTCCAACCTGGTGAAGCACTTGCGCACCCACTCGGGCGAGAAACCGTACAGCTGTGCCCTCTGCGGGAAGCGCTTCTCGCTCAGCTCCAACCTGCTGAAGCACGAGCGCACCCACTCGGGGGAGAAGCCCTTCCCCTGCCCCCTCTGCGGGAAGCGCTTCAAGAAGAAGACCCACCTCGTCTCGCACAATCGTGTCCACACCGGAGAGCGGCCCTACCGGTGTGAGGAGTGCGGGAAGTGCTTCTCTCAAAGCTCATCTCTGATCGAGCACCAGAGGATCCACACCGGGGAAAAACCCTACAAGTGTCCCCAGTGTGGCCGAGGCTTCTATGTCAACTCTAAACTGGTCAAACACCAGAGAATCCACACGGGGGAGAAGCCCTATGCCTGTTCAGCCTGTGGGAAAACGTTCCGATACAAGCAGCAGTTTCCCCGTCACCTGGCCCACGTCCATCCAGGGGAAGAGCAGGTTTCTGTCCTTAACTTGGGGACCAGTGTTAATGTGCTACTCTCCTAGGGTGTAATCCCAGTGCCCAGTGGCTGGCCTTTAAGTCCCACAGGGCTAGTCCCAGTCAGAGGCAAAATAATTGCCAAATATGGTTGATCCCTAGATTAGCATCTTTCATTGAAATATTCAAGCAGTTTCTGAGGTGCTCCAACTTACAGAGATAGTCCTTGATTTAAAACCATGATTGAGCCCCAAACTTCCATTGCTACTCTGTTTCCCCGAAAATAAGACAGGCCCTTATTTTCTTTTGACCCATGAAATAAGTGCTTGGCTTTATTTTCCAGGAAGTCTTATTATTTCTGAGGTGCAGGAGGCAGCGAGCGTGGTCACCTCATGGCTGCTGCTATTTTCGGGGGAGGGCTTATTTTAGCGCATGCTCTCAAAAGCCCGATTGGGCTTATTATCTGAGGAGGTCTTATTTTCAGGGAAACAGGGTAAGCAAGACAGTTGTTAAATGAATTTTGCCCCATTTAATGATCTTTCTTGCCACAGTTATTAAGGGAATCAATGCAGTTGTGTTAAGTCAGTAACCCTGTTGTTAACTGACTCGGGCTTCCCAAATTGATTTTACATGTCAGAAGGTTGCAAAAAGGGATCACGTGATCCCGGGACACTACAACAGTCCTAAATACATGCCAAGTTGCCAAACTTCCGAATTTGGATCACGTGACTATGGGGAAGCTGCAACGGTCACAATTGTGAAAAAGTGTGTGACAAATCACTTTTTCCTTATGGTCATAACTTCAAACGGTTAGTAGGCACACGGTTGTAAGTCGAGACTACCCATATTTCTACCTTAGTGAATGTCACAGTTGGGTGGTCTACTTCACGATGCCACCTTTATCCTCATTTAAAGAAGCGACTTCCCCAAATTATAGTTTTCTTTTTTTTAAAGTTCTTTGTGCAGTGTAGGTTGTCTTCAACTTATGATCACAATTGAATCCAAATATTCTGTGGTTGTGATACATTTGTTAAGTGAGTTTTCTTCCATTTTGCAGCATTTTTTGCCACAGTTGTTAAGTGGATCACTGCAGTTAGAAAGTTTTTTATTAAGTGAATCTGGCTTTCCCATTGACTTTGCTTCTCAAAAGGGTACAAAAGGGCATCATGTGACCCTGGGACATGGCAAACCTCATAAATATGATGAGTCAGTTGCCAAGCATCTCATTTTTGATTATCAAGAGCACTTAGACATATACCGCGTCACAGTGCTTTACAGCCCTCTCTAAGCGGTTTAGAGTCAGCCTATTGCTCCAAACAATCTGGGTCCTCCTTTTACCCACTTCGGAAGGATGGAAGGCTGAGTCAACCTTCAGCCTGGTGAGATTTGAACTGCTGAACTGCAGCTAGCAGTCAGCCTGCAGTACTGCGCTCTAACCCATGGGTAAAATCATCCTGGTTTGTCCTAGTTTGGCTGAACTGGCAGGGACGATTGGCATCGGTTCTCTGAACCGGTGGCAAAAATCTCTGGTGGCCCCGCCCACGCCCACCTGGTCGTCCTGTCACCTGCTCACATCTTCTGGCCGCTCGCTCTCAGCCCTTCCAGCTGCTCAACCTGCCCACCCGATCTGAACGTTTCTCCCTCCATTCACAGCAGAACTGCTGCATCCTGTCCCTTTAAGATAGACCCCAGGAGGGAGGGGGCTGGGGGGGGGACCATAAAGGGAGTAGAGCTCTACTGTGAATGGAGGGAGAAATGTTTGGATTGTGTCTGCTGCATTTAACGTTGAATTCTGTGGCAGAGAGAATCCAAACGTTTTTCCCTCCATTTAGAGCATAGCTGCTTCAGCCTGTCCCTTTAAGGTATTTTGACGCCCGGGAGGGAGGGGGCCAGCGGGGACCATAAAGGGAGCAGCAGCTCCGCTGTGAATGGACTCATACACACATTTTTTCCTACCTGGTTCTGTGGGTGTGGCTTGGTGGTAGTGGTGTCATGTGACCGAGTGGGCATGGCCATGAGTGACATAGAGTTGGCCACACCCACTCACTCACAGGACACCCACTAAGCCACGCCCACAGAACCGGTAGTAAAAAAAAAGAATTTCACCACTGCTCCACCTCGGCTCAACTATTTTTATGTCCCTATGACATGCTGCTTCAGAGGGCTCCTCTTATAGCCAGTTTACAATAGTGTTAAGAGCTAGCAACTTGATCTCTTCTTCCAGGTAGCCCTCGAAGTTACAATGGTGCTGAATAAAAGATGACTAATTGCAGCGCGGTGATGTGATAACAATTCTTGGCTACCAGCATTTATTTAAGATGGTTGTTGTGTTCCTGGAGTTACGTGATTGCCATTTTTGCAACCTTCCCGGCTGGCTTCTGACAAGTAAAATCAATGGGGGAAGCCAGATTTGCCTAAGGACTGCATGACTTGCATAACGACTCTGGCCAAAAGAAGGTTGTAAAATGGGGTGTGGTCACATCATTCATTTAACAACCGCATCGGTTAAAAATAGAAGTTCCAGTCCCAATTGTGGTTTTAAGTCAAGGACTGTCTGTATATTAACTAACACAACTTAAGGATGTGTAGAGGTTAATCTGAGTCATGGTTGTCCCAAAGGTACTTTTTCATGAGCAACTGGACTTCCTTGTTCTTTCTTTGAAGGCATTTCGCTTCTCATCCAAGAAGCTTCATCAGTTCTGACAGAATAGTAGTGGGGAATGGAAGGATTTATATTCCTTGCAGACAGCTGGTCATTTGCATCCTTTTAAAGCAGGGCTGTCAAATTGGCGGCTTGTGGGCCGGATGTGTCATGCACAAGCCATGCCCACCCCAGCTCCACGAAGGGAAAAAATGTTGTGATACATCAGGTGACAGCAATGTAATGCCACGCAAATTTGACACTCGTGTGTTAGAAGGTCGTTAAAGCACTTGGAGATTTATCTGTGTCCTCGGGGTAACCTGAGTAGTCCTTCTGGTTCCTGTAGTCTGCAGTTTTTTTCTCTGAAAATTCATTGCTACTCCCACACTATTCAAAGGGTGTTCATCCCAAATTGGGAACCATCCTCTTTTAGCTATACAATGTGGGATGAAAACCCTTTGGATGGTGTGGGAGTGCTTTAACGACCCTCTAAAAGAATGCAAATGCCCCGCTGTCTGCAAGGAATATAAATCCTTTCCTTCCTCACTTAGCCTGTCAGAGCTGAAGAAGGTTCTTGGATGAGAAGCGAAAGGTCTTCAAAAGAAAAAACAAGAAAGTCCAGTTGCCTCCTGAAAAAAGCATCTTAGGGACACAACATGGATCAAGCTTATTTTATGTGGTATATGAAACTTAAAAGCTAATTACTTTGCTTAACTTTGTTTGTTTGTTTGTTTTTTTGCTACCATACAGCTCATGACGTGGAGTTTTAGCTTCCCATCTGCTCTGAGGAGAAGCAAAAGGATTTTCTAAGGATCTTGTTTTTTGTTTATGCTCTGTAGCCAGAGAAAGCATAGTAAGATTTATTTTCTGGATCTTGGGGGTGGGGGTGGGAGAGGGGCATTGGTTGTTTTTTTTTTGTAATCTGAAGTAAAGGTAAAATTGTACTTTGAAGTTTTTTTCATTGAGCTAATTGCAGTATTATCTAGAAAACATCCATTAATCCTATAAAGATGTTTCATTGATGTTGACATTATTCAGATGGTATGTTTATGATAACTACAAGAAAACTACGAACTGATTTAAAACTCCGTACCGATGCTTCTAGCAGTTCTTATTCAAAGGAATTCCTTTCACAGTCAAGTTTGTAAAATTCTGTCTGAGAACAGAGACATTTTGACTACTGACTGGATGTTAGAATAATTGTAAAAACTTCTAAATGCCCTTTTATCATTATGGAACAGACCCATCTTTTTAGAGGTGTAACTGTTCAGAACTGCATAGGATTGCTCACTTTTTCTGCTGGTGACTTGTGCCAGATCCATTCTAAGCTCTGTGTACTACAAAAACCATGGGCAGGAGGAACCATCATTAGTGGTGAGCCTATGACATCTCATGGACTCATCTGAAGAAGTGAGCAATAGACGAAGCAGTGACCTCCAAAAGTCACCTATGAGCTTCTCATTAATTAAGTCAGTCATCAGATCGTTGACAAATTTAGGTGGTTTTTTTTTAAGTCAATGTTCTTGAGTTAGCATCAGAACTTCATTCGTAAGAGCCAGGATGAAAACAAAATGAAATTGAATGCTATTCTACAGTTAAATAATTAAGAAACCTACCTGACACACGTATCTGTAACTTAGTCATCTCCACAGAAACTAGTGTTTCAATCACTGAGAGTGAACTTCCCCCTATCAGGTAAAAATGTTTGAAAATAGGGTGTGATCTGGGCCTAGTATTATATGGCAACATTGGAATAGACCAGTTTTCAACTTGATTGCTTTATTATGACAGTTGCGTGTTTGGGCAGGGGACTCATACAATGGTGAAGTCACACTCCCTTTTGAAACAAAACCAGCTGGAGGGATATTTACAAGCCAATGTGAACTGTGAGTTTCATGGATTCTCGCTTTAGTGAGGGCAGAAAGGTGGCAGGTAGTCCTCAATTTATGACGGGTGGCTTAACTGATGGACAAGGGCTTGCCCAGGGCTGCTTATAACCCAGATCTGTTCTGTTAGCCAGGCCTTTCATTTCAGTCACATAATCGGATTTGGGTTGCTCGGCAACTGGTCCACATCTAACAGCTATTTGCACTGCCCGCGGTCACATTGGGGGGAGGGGGTTGCTATAAATTGGCATTTACTTCTAGGTTTCAGCAAAAAATACTCCCATTGTGGGCAATGGGTTCACTTCACAACAAGTGACTTTCTTTACAACCACCATTTCTGCTTCATGACCACCATATCTGCTTAACAACCACCACACAAGAGATTGTAAAAACAGTCTTGTGGGTGACCTGTTTAATGACTTGCAGGAGTCATAAGTCGAGAACTATCTATAATAGTAGAACAAAAGTCTTGAAATTCCTAGGGATAGGATAATACAGGTAATCCTCAACTTATAAACTTAGTGACCGGACAAAGTTACAACAGCACTGAAAAAAGTGACTTATGACCGTCTTTCACAATTACGACCTTTGCAGCATCCCCGTGATCAAGATTCAGATGCTTGGCACCTGGTTCATACTTATGACCGTTGCTGGGTCCCAAGGTCACATAAACCCCTTTTGTGACCTCCTGACAAGCAAAGTCAATAGGGAAACCAGATTCACTTAACATCTGTGTCAAGAAAAGTCAAACAATGAGGCAAAACTCATTTAAGAAATATCTCACTTAGCAACAGAAATTGTCATAAATCGAGGATTACCTGTAACTGTAGAATACCCTGGCGTGTTTGATGTTGCACCCATTTCTGTCCCCAGGTATTTTGTTAGCTTCTAAGTATCTATAGGGCCCTATAATTAGCTGCTGTCCCAATGCTGTGTTATGTCTCCATTTCTCACTCAGACATTGCAAAAAAAAACTTTGCTAAAATAATGACTTTCCAATCAGTTGGTAAAATAATTTACTCATGGACATGTGAAAGCCTATTGAATTTCACTTCCAAATAACTAAGGAAGTGCACACACAAATCTTGCATCGGTTACATAATGGGTCTGCACTAGAGTAACTATAAATTTATTGGCTGACTTTCTCACACTTAAAGTCATGGTGACAAGGAAACACAGGTAGTCCTCAACTTACAACCACAACTGACCCACAAATTTCCATTGCTAAGCAAGATAGTTGTTAAGTGAGTTTTGTCCCACTTCACGACATTTCTTGCCATAGTTAATTGAATCACTGCACTTGTTAATCACATGGTTGTTAAGTGAATCTGGCTTCTAGGTTGACTTTGCTTGTCTGAAGGTCGCAAAAAGTTTTCACATGACCATGGGAATGCTGCAACGATCATAAGTGTGAAAACGGTCATAAGTCACTTTCTTTTCAGTGTTGTAACTTTGAACAGTCACTAACTGAATTGTTGTAAGTCAAGGTCTATCTGTAGATATATTTGGCTGGTTTCAAAGCCTTAATTAATTCTTGCTGCATTCTGTTGATTCATGAATTATGTCACGTATTGAACAATTCTGAGAAATCATTCATCCAATTTTTCTATGTCAATCTGTCCTCCTCTAATTTTTAAGAAAATGTAATTGCCAACAGGGTCAAAACAATAAGTTGATATAACCCAGTTATCCCAAAAATGTAAATTTAAGGATTTTTTTCTTCTTTTTGCTTTCATTCAATCGTGTCTGTTTCTTGGAGACTGGTCAAGTCCCTACAGTTTTTCAAAAGTGATTTGCCGTTGCCTTATTCCTAGGGTTGAGAGAAGGTGACTGGCCCAAGATAACCCAGCAGGCTTTGTGCCTAAGGCGGGAGCCATGAAACTAGAACTCAGTCTCACAGCTCCTACCTGATGCTTTCACTACCATACCAAACTGGCACTCGTGGGGAAATAGGATACCAAAAAATGGAGGATTAGAATATAAGATAAAACAATTCCCACAACAAATTTGAGGAGCAATGTTAAATTTAAAACATTGCTTTATTTGTCATGATAGCACGTCACTTAAAACTCACAAAATAGAGCATCAAAAAAAATAGTCTGAAATTATTTAAAAATGTAAACAAAACAAAACAAAAGGCTTGTTTTCATTTCTACTGGCTCTTTTCATAGAGAGCAATAGAAAAGTTCCTGTCCTTTGTACGTTAAGTTAGTTCCTTAGTGTTACTCCTGAATAATAATTGAGTAAAGGCTGTGTATAGAATAATTGCCCTAGTGCATCTTATTAATTTTGTACTGATGGTGTTTCAGATTTATTGTAATCATATGCTTTCATAAGTGTTAGTCAATAACAGCTCATTAAAAGTATAATTTCATACAGCCTCAACCTTTGTCTGCAGTGCATCAGGTTCATAAAAGTAAAAACAAAATATTCTTCTTTTCATCAAAGTTTACAAAATAAAAAGTGTCAGTGAAAAAGTGTATCAAATAATCGTGCATCCTTCCGAGGTCAGTAAAATGAGGACCCAGATTGCTGGGGGCAGTATGCCGACTGTGTAAACAGCTTGGAAAGGGCTGTAAAGTCTTAAATGCTATAGCTATTACATCCTTCAGTAGCATCACTGATATTATTTATGTAACTTACTACATCACCTTTCTTAAAAATCCCAGAAGCAGAAATTCTCACAAGAAGCATGACAATTTTTTCTTAAAATTAAGTTCCTTTGGAGCTCCAAATATTCATACTCGAAGGATCCTACATGAACTGGTTCTACACGAGATACGCTATATTGCCAAAAGTATTTGCTCACAACTGAGTCTGATTATGTGGATGGGTGAGCGAATACTTTTGGGAATATAATGTATCATAAACTTTATGTCCTTCTAATCAACCTTTGTCTGATCTTTTATATCTTGGTAGGTGTATTTTGATCATTCAGTCATTCAGTTTAATTATCTGAAATACTTGCAGTATAACAGAATAACAGATTTTGGAGGCCTTCTATTCCAACCCCCTGCTCAAGCAGGAGACCCTATACCATTTCAGATGTGGTCATCAGTCTCTTAACAGTGATAGAGCACTTACAACTTCTGAAGGCAAGTCTTTCCACTAATTAATTGTCTCACTGTGAGGAAATTTCTCCTTAGTTCTGGATTGCTTATATCCTTGATTTGTTCCATTGTTTCTTGTCTTGCCTTCTGTTGTTTTGGAAAATAGGTTGACCTCGTCTTTTTTGTGGCAGCCCCTCAAATACTGGAATGCTATCACGTCACCCCTAGTCCTCTTTTTTTTAGACTAGACAAACCCAAATCCTGCATCCATTTTTCATATGTTTTAGTCTCCAGGCCTTTAATCATCTTAGTTGCTCTTCTCTGCACTTTTTCCAAAGTCTCAACATCTTTTTCGTAATGTAGTGACCAAAAACTGGATGCAGACTTTGTGGCAGTCCCTCAAATATTGGAACACTGCTATCATGTCGCCTCCAGTCCTTCTTTTCATTAGACTAGACATGATGCATAATAATAACTAGTAACTATAATGATGCAGGTAAAATTAATTGTACTCACTTTACTTTTTATCAAGCAGTTTTAACAAAAAATAGTCCTAATGGAGAACAAAAGGGCATCCCGTTGAATTCGGGTAACAGCTGGAAAGCACAACCTCTATCATGCTATAGCAATGTTTTTGAAGTAGTGCTCCAGATGTTTCTGAACTACAACTCCCAGCATTCCTTCTCATTGGCTGGAATTTCTGGGAATTGTAAATTAATATCTGAAGGACCTTCGGGTGTGTGGCGCTGTATACCTGGAAAAGAAAGCACAGGCTTCTCCAGACTAATATCACGATGAATCAAATGTCAGGGAACTCATCCCAAAGGTGATAACTTTAAACTTGTCTACTGTTTGACCTCACCCCATTCCTACAAGAACTGTAAGGGGCATGCATAAGCCCATCAATGTGCTTACCGTCCCTATCCTACTGTCCCCATTTATTCATATCCATTTCCTGTATTCATAATTATGTTTATACTTATATCTGTCATTTTATACATGCTTGACAAATAAACAAAAAAAAAATTTTAAAGGCGCTTTTATTCCAGAAGGCAAGTCGATCTTGCGCCCCTTCCCCGAAAAAAGTCCAGTTGCCGTTTTGGGGGTGGGGGGGAAGCACTTTTGAGACAACCATGACCTGAACGACTGAGAATCCCCATATGGATATACAGTCAGTCAGGAAACTCGATTTCCCAGCAACCCAGCGCAAGGTGAAGGCGTGGCATCACGTGGCCGGGGCCAGTTGGCGTCATACGTATGCGCTCCCGCCGGGAAATTTTTATCTCTCATGATGACCCAGAGAAATCACTTCCGGTTTGGGCCTGTAAAGTGTGGGGGGCGGGAGAGCCGTTAGAAGTGACCGGGGCGTCTTTCCCGCGCCTGAGTTGTTTGTCGCGGTGGCGGTTGTCATGGCAGCGGCGACTGGGCCCGGAGGAGGCGACACGGCCTCCTCTGCGGACGAAGGCGGAGGGGAGCGGGGGAGCCCCCCCGGCTCGGACTCACGACGCCTGGGGCCGGGGGGGCGAGAGGAAGAGGAGGCGCCGAGGCAAGGCAGCGCGGGAGGCCTGGGCCACCAGAGCCGCCTGTCCTCGTCGCCGCCCTCTCGCGAGGCTGAAGTCACCGTGGAAATCGGGGAGACCTACCTGTGTCGGCGAGGGGACGGGACGTGGCGTAAGTGACCCTCCCCCCCGCCTTCCCTCTATTCTCTTTTTCAGCGCTCTGTGTGTGTATTTCACGTCGGAATGGGCTGCCGTGTCAAGCGCATGCCGCAATGCGCCTTGATCAACGACCAGGACAGCTCCTGGCTTGTTGTGCAGTGAGTCCTCGAGTTACGATCCCAACGGAGCCCCCAAATTGATGTAGCTCAGTGAGATGCTGGTTAAGTGAGTTTGCCCCACATTGCGACTTTTCTGGCCACCGTTGTTAAGTGAATCTAGTTTCCCCCTTGATTTTGCTTGTCAGAAGGTCGCAAAACGTTATCCCATGACCATGGGATTTGGAAAAGATTTGGAAAAGTTTGCAAAAGCTGACCCCAGGACACTGCAACCTTGGTAAATATTGACAACTTGCCAAGAGACCAAATTTTGATCATGTCACCATGGGGGTGCTACAATGGTAAGTGTCGAAATTGGTCGTAAGTCACTTTTTTCAGTGCCGCTGTAACTGTCACTAAATGAACTGTTGTAAGTTGAGGACTACATGTACAGGCGGTCCTCGACATAAAGCAGTTCATTTAGCAACCGTTCAAAATTATAATGGCACTGAAAAAAGTGACATGATTGTTTTTCACAGTTACAACCTTTGCAGCATCCCCATGGTCACCTGATCAAAAAAACTGGCTCGTACTTACAATGGTTGCAGTCTCCCGGGGGCACCTGATCCCCTTTTGTTGCCTTATGGTGAGCAGTCAATGGGGAAGTTAGATTTACTTAACAGCCCTGTTACTAACTTTTCCACTGCAGAGATTCACTTAACAACTGTGGCAAGAAAGGTCATAAAATGGGGGAAATGTTCACTTAACAAATGTCGCACTTAACAGAAAGTTTGGGTTCAATTTTTGTCATAAGTCAACTACCTGTAGTTCAACTATCAGACTACTGCCATATTCAAGTCTACCCATGTCCATGGAAATTTAGTGGATGTCATTGAACCGGTCATTCTGTTTGAGCCCAACCTAATTAGCCAGGTGGTTGTGGAGAAAAACACAAGAGGGGAAGGCTATGGACACTGCCTTGAGTTAACAAAATAACAGAGTTGGAAGGGACCTTGGAGGTCTTCTAGTTCAACCACCTGCTCAAGCAGGAGACCCTCTACCAGAGGTGTGGAACAATGGTCCCTTTATGACTAGTGCCTATTACTATTGATATCATTTTTTGCTTTCTATGCTAGTCACTCTTATTTGCAAGTTTTTTTTTATTTTGTAATTTTCTCTTTCTTTCTCTTCTATTTTTGCAGCCTCCAGATGCTGCAACATTCACTATCCAGACTTTTTGTCTTTCTTATTAACAGTTATTAATTCTGGGATGTTATGTGGCAGGTGCTTCCCTGTTTGAATTCTAAAGTTGTTATTATTGTCGGTTGCCCAATCAGCCAGATGTTTAGACCCAATTTGGCATTTTTGTCTACCTATGAATCCTTTCCAAGGCCCTGGGATAGGCAGAGGATGATGTTTGATGGTATTAAAAAATATCACCACAGATTGTAAGCTGCTGTAACTAATGCTGCCTTTTTCAATTGACTGATAGTGATTTGTTTATTATTTCTTTGTTTTCAATCTTTGTATATTTATGACAGGTAGACACTTTTTCTTCCAGTAGTCTTGCAGTTGCTGGCTCTGGTTGCTGAGCCAACAGTCCTGAGTCCTATAGACCAGGGGTCCGTGGGCCATGGCCTAGTACCAGCCTACGTAAGTGGGCAAGCAGGCTCAGATGTGCAGCTCCATTTGCATAAATGGAACTGCACACGGAACCATCCCCCCTCCCCAATTCCGGCTGATGCCGGCTCACAAAGTTGGAAAAGTTGGGGACCACTGCTTTAGTTCATTTGTCCTAGTTGTCCTGGAATACCAACACTGGCACAGTAATTATTACTTATGAAGATAATTATTGATTTACATCTTTGAATCACAAATTATTTTAAAGATTCCTAATATGCCACAAAATATCTAAAGCTAAATTCATCCTGTGTACCATTAAGTGAATTGGGCTCCCCCATTGACTTTGCTTGTCAGAAGGTCACAAAAGGTGATCACATGATCCAATGCAACCGTCATAAATATGAGTCAGATGCCAAGTATTGGAAATTTGTTCGGGTGACCAAGGGGATGCTGCAACATTTGTAAGTGGGAAAAACAGTAAAAAGTTACTTTTTTCAAGTGATGTAACTGCTATGAGTCCAGGACTACATGTACACAAGATCTATGTCATTGCCTCAAACTTGACTGATTTATAGGCTACTCCCATGCTGGCTTGCTACCTTTTGGGAAAAAAAGATGCATTTTGTTGTCTTTTTAATGACTTATATTTCTCACTTTTCATGACTGAAATGTCCTTTAACCAGATTGATGGTTTCTTCCCCTTTAGATTCTGCAGAGGTGATTCAATCTCGGCTCAACGAACAAGAAGCTAGAGAGGAATTTTATGTTCACTATGTAGGATGTAAGTGCTATTCTGAGATTCTGATCTGAATAATGAAGAGAAAATTAGAGGTGTCTGATCTAGTTCAGTCTTCCATAAACTCATGTCCTGGAAATAAACTGGGATGATAATTCCTTAAATTCCTAACCAACTGAATTAATCTCATTCAATATAACAATGCTTTTATTTTTTTCCTCCTGCAGTCTTTCAAAATTAAGTTGTTCCATAAATTAAGTTGTTCCATAAATTGTTGATTTTGAGATCAGATGAGCGTAGGAAGATTTAGTTTAGATGTAACTTTAGGTAGGCTTCTAAGTAAAGTATTTTTTTCTGCACACTAATGATAAATCTTTAGATAAAGAACCATCATAGTGTGCCTTAGTCCACAGGTCTTAAAGTTGCCAAGGGACAGCTCTGATCTAGAGGTCCATTAGTAGATTACCAGTCTACCTTCTGTTTATCCCAGAGTAGAGCAAGGCAGGGGGGATTCACCTCCTCGTTCCCATATTTCAATTTCTAGGTAGCGAACATTTTGTGTGAAATGGTTGGAAGGGGAGGGGGGAATGGTGACATTTCTGCAACCTCCTAACTCTCCTCTGTCTGTCACAGTCAACCGACGTCTGGATGAGTGGGTGGATAAGAACCGGCTGGCCCTCACCAAGACAGTCAAGGATGCTGTGCAGAAGAATACCGATCAATACATGAATGAGCTTTCGGAGCAGCCTGAGCGCAAGATCACCCGCAATCAGAAGCGCAAACATGATGAAATCAACCATGTCCAAAAGGTGATGTGGAAGGGAGAGGTGGCTGAGAAGGTGGAATGTATGCTGTGCTACACAGTGCTGGAGGCCCTCAACTCACAACCACAGTTGGGCCCATTATTACCATTATTAAATTGACGCTCTCATTAAGAAAGGCACCTTGGCAATCCCAAATCTCCCCATTGCCGTCCTTAGGTGGAGCATGGGGTACCTCAGGTGGTGAAGAGGTCATGGTTGCTGAATGGTCATAAATTGAGGACTACCTCTATCCATTCCAGAGATGGAGGGGGGAAACAACACAGTCCTCGACATTATTACAATAGAGCCTCGAAATTCTGTTATTAAATGAGAGCATTGCTAAGTGAGTTTTGCCCTATTTTACTAACTTTCTTGCCGCAGTTGTTAAGTGAATCACAGCAGTTGTTGAGTTATTAGAATGCTTGTTCAATGAATCTGGCTTCCCTATTGGCTTTGCTTGTCAGAAGGGGATCACATGACCCCGGGACACTGCAGCCATCATAAATACATGCCAGTTGCCAAACGTCTGAATTTGATCATGTGACCGTGGAATGGTAAGTGTGAAAAATGATAATGCGTCACTTTTTTCGGTGCTGTTGCAGCTTCAAATGGTCATTAAATGAACTGTTGTAAGTAGAGGATTACCTAAAATTGATTGCACTTTTGGTGATATTTAACCTTAGTAGATGGCTTTGCCAGGAAATGCTTGCTGTTACTCACTAGATTCGTTTTTTTCTCCCACCACAGACATATGCTGAGATGGATCCTACCACGGCAGCTTTAGAGAAGGAACATGAAGCAGTGAGTGTTTTTCCGTACCTGGCTTAGCTGTGTCTGGATTGAAACCCAAAAAGTTTTGGAAAAGGGAGCATTACGAGCTGTGGTGGTACAGTAGTTAGAATGCAGTACTGCAGGCTAACTCATTGCTCACTCCAGGAGTTCGATTCTCACCAGCTTAAGGTTGACTCAGCCTTCCATGCTTCTGAGATTGATAAAATGAGGACCCAGATTGTTGGGGGCAATATGCTGTATGTATATGTATAAACCGTTTAGCGCTGTAAAGCACTGGAAACGGTACATATGTCTAAGCGCTATTGCTAACTGTCCAATGCCGGAAGTTTCATTCTGTCCGGCTCAAGGTTGACTCAGCCTTCCATCTGTTGGTAAAATGAGAACCCAGCGTGTTGGAGGAAATATGCTCTGTAAACCGCTTAGAGAGAGCTGTAAAAGCACTGTGAAGCTGTATATAAGTCTAAGCGCTATTGCTCTGATTGCGTTTGTAGCACTCTGCTTACTTTTGTTTCTTCTCAGATCACCAAAGTGAAATACGTGGACAAAATCCATATCGGGAACTATGAGATTGACGCTTGGTATTTCTCACCCTTCCCAGAAGACTACGGGAAGCAGCCCAAGCTGTGGATCTGCGAATACTGCCTCAAGTATATGAAGTTTGAGAAGACTTACCGCTATCACCTTGTACGCAAGGGGGAGGACAGTTGCTAGGGGCCTAGGGCTGGGGAAGGTTGGGGTGGGAGAGAATTAAGCACCAGAGAACCTATAAATGGAATGAGGCAATATCAGAAGAAAGAGAAGACAGTGTTTGGGGATCAGTGCCTATCAGTGCATTTGAATTTATGTTCAGGTAGCCCTCGACTTACGATCGCAGCTGAACTCAAAATTCCTGTTGCTAAGTTAGACAGTTGTTAAGTGAGCTTTGCCCCATTTTACGATCTTTCTTGCGGCACTTGTTAAGTGAACCACTGCAGTTGTTAGGGTAGTAATGGGGTTATTCAAGTGAATTGGCTTCCCTTTTGACTTTGCTTGTCAGAAGGTCACAAAAGGTGATCACATGATGGCAGGACACAACAACCATCATAAATACGAGTTAAGAGTTGCCAAGAGGCTGAATTTTGATCACAAGACCATGGTGCTGCAGTGGTCGTAAGTGTGAATAATGGCACTTTTTTCAATGCCGTCGTAACTTTGATCGGCCACTAAATGAATTGTTGAGAGTTGAGGGTTACCTATGTTTAGCTTCAGTACTTCCAGTATTGTCAGCTAGAAAAATCTAAACGACCAATGCTAAAATGAAAAAAATGGGAGAATAATAACCTGATCAAAACTCAAACAAAGGCAGAGGCTGCATTGAACAAGTCGTTGGGTGGAATTCCTCTGACAAAAATAATCAGTTTTGGTACCCACAGGTGGTCTTCTTGTCATTGTTCTTCCAGGGCCAATGTCAGTGGCGGCAACCACCTGGGAAAGAAATCTACCGCAAAAACAACATCTCGGTATATGAGGTGGATGGGAAAGATCACAAGGTAAGAGCCCACTTCAGCTGCAGGGTTTCCACTGCCACTGTGCTCATTTTTTGTGGTCTTTAAGTGGCGAGTTTGCTATTTTGGGAACCTGTATTTTCCATCTTCGCTGTTTGGAAAATCTGTCTCTTCAGATACAAAAGCCAGTCACTCTGGATAGTCATAAACAGTCATTAACTACTATATAATTTACTTCTTCCCCACGTTTGCAAGTCGCTTTTAAATAAGGCAAACTATACAGGTAGTTCTCAACGTGCAGCCATAATTGAGCCCGATATTTCTGTTGCTAAATGAGACAGATCTTACATGAATTTTCCCCCCTTTTACGACCTTTCTTGTCACATTGTTAAGTGAATCGATGCGGTGGTTAAGTTAGTAATGTGGTTGTTAAGTGAGTACGGCTTCCCCATTGACTTTGCTTCTCAGAAGGTTACAAAATGATTGGGACACTGCAACTGTCATAAGTATGAATCAGTTGTCAAACATCTGGATTTTGATCAGGTGACCAACGGGGCTGCTGCAACAGTCGTAAGTGTGGAAAAATGGTCACAAATCACTTTTTCTTAGTGTCATTGTAACTTTGGTCATTAAATGAATTGCTGTAAGTTGAGGACTATCTGTATGCAGATAAGCTTGTATGGCCTTCAATCTTTTCATATAGAAACAGCTGTATCAAAGATGGCAAATAATGGGGGAATAATGCGATGCTAATAAAAACATTTTGAGAGTTGTCGTCCAGAATTTCTAAAGGATTTATCTAAAAAAAACCAAATAGCTCATTGAGCAAATAAGCTTAGAATTGTCCGTCAAGGCACAAATAACTAGGCTCAAATTATCCTACTTCGAAGATATTATGGGTAGTCCTTGATTTAACAACAGTTCATTTAGTGACTGTTCAAAATTACAACAGCACTGAAGAAAGTGGCTTACAGCCGTTTTTCACACTTATGGCCATTGCAGCATACCCATGGTCATGTGATCACAATTCAGAGGCTTATCAACCGATTCACATTTATGACGGTTGCAATGTCCTGTTGTTATGGGATCTCCTTTTGCGACCTTCCAACAAGCAAAGTTAATGGGGAAGCCAGATTCATTTAATAACCATATTACTAAGTGAAGGAAGTGCAACGATTCAGTTAATTCAGACTATGGCAAGAAAAGTTATAAAATGGGGCAAAACTCATTTAACAAATGCTTGGTGACATAAATGTTGGGCTCCATTGTGGTAACTTGAGGACTACTGTATGTAAAAGACTCGGCCCTCTGGATAAGTCTCTAATGCAGGGGTGAAATTCAGCAGGTTCTGGCAGGTTGATAACTGCACCATTGGAAGCCCAGAAGGACCAGTTGGGGACGAATGATAATCGAGAAGGTCCATGTAGGCACTAAGAGTTGATACCAATTTGATAACACATAATCAGATTTACTGGCATCTGAAGGGTCCCAGGTTGGGGAAGGGCAATATTGGGCATGCGTAGTAATACGGAGGCTCTTCTATCGAACCTTTACAGTGGATAAAATTACACTTAAGAATTGGTTGCAACTGGATTTTGTGAAGACCAATCAGAAAGTTATGGAATGTATAACACACTGCAGAATATGAAATAGAATAGAATAGAGCTGGAAGAGACCTTGGAGGTCTTCTAGTCCAGCCTCCTGCTCAAGCAAGAAATCCTATACAATTTCAAACAAGTGACTGTGTAGTCTCTTCTTAAAAACCTCCAGTGATGGAGCACCCACAATGTCTGAAGGCAACTTCTGTTCCACAAGTTAATTGTCCTCACTGTTAGGCAATTTTTCCTTAATTCCAGGTTGCTTCTCTCCTTGATTAGTTTCCAACCATTTTTTTACTTGTCCTGCCCTCAGGTGCTTTGAACAATAATTTTACTCCCTCTTCTTTGTGGCAGCCCCTCAAGTACTGGAATGCTGCTAACATGTCTTCCCTAATTCTGTTCTCTAAACTAGCCAAACCCAAAACCTGCAGCCATTCTTAATATGTTTTAGTCTTTAGGCCTTTGATCATCTTAGTTGCACTTCTCTGAACTTTTTCCAAAGTCTCAACATCTTTTTTGTAGTACGGTGACCAAAATTGGTTGCAGTATTCCAGATGTGGTCTTACTAGGACTTCATAAAGCAGCACTAATACTTCACCTGATCTTGATTCTATAATTCTGAAACCAGAGAATTCATTTTTCTTTTCAAAGAACCAACTTCAGGCTGATTGTAAATCGGGATCGGCAAAGCTATAATTCCAGGGCACGGACCAGTCCCCAAAAAAGGCCTGTGTCATCTTGAATTACGACAGGAAGGTTAATTTCCGGAAGATCCACAAGGCTCCCCACAGAATGGGTTCAAAGAAGAAACCTTTGGGTTTCATGAGGCTCAAAAAGCTTCCAAAACAGGAATCTTACACAAGATTTATTTTTCTTAGATTACTTCTTGGCTTTTTGAACAAGTTGGAGATGCTGGGTGTCACTCTAGAACAGGGGTCACCAACCCTCCGGTCTGTGGACCAGCATCGGGCTGTGGCATGCCAGAAATTTGGCTGCACAAACAAGTGAAGCCCCACCTGCGTGATGCAGGCAGCATGCGAAACCACGTACCCTGGTTCCTAGTGTCCAAAAGGTTGGGGGCTGCTCTAGAAAACCAGAGTTTAGTTTTAGACAAGTTTTATAGTTGCGAACGAAATATTCTTATTTTAGAAAGTTTACCTCAGAGATACTTTTGTTTGTTTTGATAAGGAAAGAACACTCATCTTTCTCTTCTTTGGTCCTGGATTCCACACTTTTTGTGTGTGTGTCCTTACTGCTTCTCGATTTATTTCCCCAACAGATTTATTGCCAGAATTTGTGTCTTTTGGCCAAACTGTTCCTGGATCATAAAACCCTCTACTTCGACGTGGAGCCCTTTGTCTTCTACATCCTTACTGAGGTGGACAGGCAAGGAGCCCATATCGTTGGCTACTTTTCAAAGGTACCGCCTGCTGGTGTTCACAGGGTGAAAAGTGAATGAATTGTAACGAACTTTGTGATCTAAACAGGTGGACAGACCCAAGGGATGTGTAAAATATTCCTTGCACTACTGGTTTTAAATGCTCTGTGTCTGAAAATTTATGTTCTTTTGACCCAGGGACTAAAACACAGTTGTTCTACGTACAAGAGCTTTGGGATAGATAGCAATCGCGCTTAGACTTATATACCGCTTCACAGTACTTTACAGCCATCATAGTCAGCCTATTGTTCCCCCAACAATCGGTGCTCATGTGAATAGGGAAAAAGTCAAGAATAATGATGGTGATGGCTGAGGTATAGTCCTAGGAAGATTGGGAGGGGCAAGAAGGATATCAGGAATGGTTGTGGGGAGGGAGAGGAAGAAAAGCTCTGGAAGATTAGGGCTGTATGAAAAATCAGGATTTTTTATTTTTTACAAGAGAGGCCATTCACTCCACCTATGTCTTATTTTGCACACAACCATCCATGCATTCTGGGTTCCAGTTCTACCAAACCATGGCTGACCCAAATAATTCAGCAGATTTTCTGAACGAAGAGTGCTGTTACTTTCTTTTATGTGCACCCCCAAGTGAGCAGTTAGAAAGGTGTTTCTGTGTGTTTAAAATTAGTGTGCGGTAGGAAAAGTTCAGAAATAGAAAATGCAGTTTAAGAAACATGTCCGTGTTTGTTCAATTATTGTTATTGATTTGACATCTGACAGGGAAGGAGGAAAAAATCTCTCTCTCTCTCTCTCTCCCTCTCTCTCTCTCTCTCTCTCTCTCTCTCTCTCTCTCTCTCTCAGACAGAGAGAGAGAGAAAGCGAATGGGGAGGGGGAGAGATCTCAGAGTCTCTGGTTTCCTCTGAAATCTGCAATATCACAGTTTATTATACTTGGAAAACTTTATAACCACAGGCATAAAGACAAATTTTATTGCAGTTGAAATTTAACAAGTTGTATTAAAAACCTGCAGTGGAGTAGACTCCATAATAGAAAACTGTGAGGAATTGGAATGAATTCAACCCCCATACATAATCTTGGAAGCATACAGGGTCACTTACTATGAGTCAGAAAAGCCTGATGACCATAGGTTGCTCTTAGAATTAAATTGGAAAGGAACATGATATGCAGGCTGCCTTGAGCTTTTGGACGATTGATGGGATGCAAACATAATAGGTAATTTAAAATGAGGAAGAAAAGAAGATGGTAAACAAATCAGTACCAAGATCAGTTTAGCAGAGAATTTAAAGCAGGAGGGGAAGCAGGGATTTTAACCATGACAGTGGAGCAAGCTTATTTTAGGGTTGCTAGATATAACAGATGCAATTGGTGACTTTTTTTTTTAAGAATTGTGTTTTTCTGGATGTTGATTTCTCTGCTTAACGCTAGATTCCACTGCGTCATTTATTTGACTCCTGTGATTTCTTTTCCCCTCTAGGAGAAGGAATCTCCAGATGGGAATAATGTGGCTTGTATCCTAACCTTGCCCCCTTACCAGAGAAGGGGTTATGGGAAATTCCTCATTGCATTCAGTAAGCTTAATGAATGATAAATATAAACTTTAAAGTGGATTATCAGTCTCTTAATTGCTTCCTACTTCTGGATTTGTAAGCTAGACATTCCCCCACCCCACCCCTTCCATCCCGGTGACAATCCCAAAGATGCTTTTTCAGAAGGCAACTGAATTTTCTTGTTTTTTCTTTGAAGAAGTTTCCTTTCTCATCAAAAAAGCTCTGACTGGATGGTGGAGAATGGCTTATAGTCCTTGAAGACAGCTGGACATTTGCATTCTTTTAGAGGGTCATTGAGGCCACTTGGAAGTGCCCTCAGGGTCACCTGAGTGGTGCAAATGGACGTGGAGCCTTCTTGGCTGCAGTATGTTTTGCTGCCCTGTGTCCCTTCACTGTTGAAGATGAGGCTCAGGCTATTGGGGATGAGTCTGTGTTGCCTGCATCTCAAACGGAAGCGCAAATGGTTCCTGTAGCCTGCAATTTCTAGAGGGTTTCCCTTCATACTCTCTCACTCCATCCTAAGGACGCTCATCGCAAAGTGCATGGCTAAAAGTCTCCGGAGATTTCTAGTCATCCAGGTGTTGGTTGTCCTTTCCCCCCCCCCCCTAAAAAAATTCCAAGAGAGTCCAGTTGCCTCCTGAAAAAGCACCTTTGGGACAACCATCACCTGGGTGACTGAGAATCTTCATGGGCCCCTGGTGAAACGTTAAGATCTGCTATATCTGCCCTGCCTCCCCCTCCCCTTTGTAACACTTCTGCTATCCTGATCACTTGAGGTGTGCGCTAAACATTTTGAAGCCACTTTACTAAAAAATGTGAGTTTTGATCTGGCCTGAGCTTTTCCTTGCCCTTGAAATGCCTGGATCCTGAGCTGAGATGCCTTTGAGCCTTGACTTCTGATTTCTTCCACCACCACCACCCTCTCCTCCCGCAGGCTATGAGCTCTCCAAACTTGAAAGCACGGTGGGATCTCCCGAAAAGCCCCTTTCAGACCTCGGCAAGCTGAGCTACCGAAGCTATTGGTCATGGGTATTACTAGAGATCCTTCGGGATTTCCGAGGCACCCTTTCCATCAAGGATCTCAGGTGAGTGGAGATTTGGCTACTAGTCCTACAGGCAGTCCTTGGTTTACAGCTATTTGTAAAATACAAATAAAAGCCCTGGTGGCACAGTGGTTACAATACAGTCCTCAACATATGATCACCAATGAGCCCAGAATGTATGTTGTTAAGTGAGAGAAGTTTGTTAACTGAATTTTGCCCCATTTTACGACTTTTCCCGCCTCATTTGTTAAGTGAGTCACTGCAGTTCTTAAATCAGACACATGGCTACTAAGTGAATCCGGCTTCTCCATTCACCTTGCTTGTCAAAGGTCGCAAAAGGAGATCACATGACCCTGGGGCACTGCAACCGTCATAAATGTGAGTCATTTGCCAAGCCTCTGGATGTAAACCGTGTGACCATGGGGACGCTGCAATGGTCGTAAGTGTGAAAAATGGTTCATAAGTCACTTTTTTCAGTGCTGTTGTAATTTTGAATCGCCATTAAATGAACTGTTGTAAGTACCTGTATTGCAGGCTAATTCTGCCCACAGCAGGTGTTCAGTCCTGAAGGGGCTCCAGGTTGACTAAGCCTTCCGTCCTTCCGGGGTTGGAAAAATGAGGACCCAGATTGTTGGGAAAATACCCTGATTCTCTAAACCGCTTGGAGAGGGCTATAAAGCACTGTGAAACGGTATTAAGTCTAAAATGCTATTGCTATTTGTTTAGTGACCATTCAAAGTTACAATGGCACTGAAAAAGTGACTTACAGTGGATCTTTGCACTTACGACAGTCACAGCCTTCCCATAGTAAAAAATGATCAAAATCCAGGTGCTTAATTACTTGCATATATTTATGATGGCTGCAGAGTCGAGGTCATGTGATCAATATTTGGGAGCCAATATTTGTCAGCTTCCAACAAAGTCAAAGAGGGGAAGGCAGATTCACTTCACTTAACAACCACAGCCATTCACTTAAGAGCCATGGTAAAAATCACAAAATTGGGCACAACTCGCTTAGCCACTGCCTTGGTTAGCATTGGGAAGTCTGGCTGTAAGTCAAGGACAATCTGTAGCAAGGGATATGGTATTCCGGGCGGACTGTGTGCCCTTCTGTAGTAACCTTAACAACGTAATAAGGCCTAGGTCAATTCTGAAGTTGGCCTGACTGAGGCCATCTTTTAGGCTTCAGTGTTACCACAATGGGAGTGGGAATTAGAGATAACGGGGGGGTTTTTGTAGCCAAAACAAAATACTTTTCCCCTGGGAACCAAGGACATTCCAATCAGTGGCTAAAGAAAGGAGGAGTGATATTACCAAGCAACTGGACAGCACCCTGATTGGACCATGAGACACTTTGTTTGGGAAAAGGGGAAAAGTTTTAATTAGGTGAAAACTGCTGGAACCTTTAGAGTCAGTTTTCACCAGCCTATGCCAATATGATATACCCAATGAAGGAATCTACCTGCCTTGGAGTTCTGATGGTTATGGGTGCATTAGTTGGAACCTTGACAGCCTATATAGTAGGACTCCTGACCTCCCCTTATCTGGTCTTTGTCCAGCTGATATGCGCCTTGTTTATTTCCCTTGGCACAGCCAAATGACGAGCATCACGCAGAACGACATCATCAGCACTTTGCAGTCCCTGAACATGGTCAAGTATTGGAAGGGGCAGCACGTCATCTGTGTCACTCCCAAGTTAGTGGAGGAGCATCTCAAAAGTGCTCAGTATAAGAAGCCGCCAATCACAGGTACTGACGAATGGGAAAATGGTGAGGGTAGGATGCAGTAGTGGTTCATCCCGCTTTTTGCTCAAAGTCTGACTTATAAATCTGTATAGGATATTCAATGCGGCATGCCTTCTTTTTTTCTTTCTCCCCCCCTTCTTCCCTCCCTCTCCCTCTCCCTCCCTCCTCCCCCTCCCTCTCCCCCCCTTCTCCCTTGTTCTTCCTCCTTCCCCACCCCCTCTGAAATCTCCAGCCAACTTCTTAAATTTGCTAGATTTAGCTTCTTGGCCTTCAACCTTCCACCCCCACCTTTTTTTCTTATGTAGCTCCAGTTTAAACAATTTTATTAGTTTATAATACAACGTACAGAGAAAATACAAAAGTAAATAGTAGGGAAATTAGGAAAGGGAAAAGGCAAGAGAAGAGTGGTGGAAAGCATGTGGGGAAAAGGAAAAAAGAAGGCATTGACTGCCGACTCCCTTTGGTGCAATAGAATAAGGCATTAACATCAAACCTCAACTTTTTACTTTTACATAATAGTTTAAACTAGCCATTTCTATAACAACAAATCTATCCAATTGGTAAAATCCAAAATCAAAGTTCTATTTTTTCCCACCTCAAGCACAAAGTCCAGAAGCGATTTCCAAGTAGTCTATGCCGTTCTTAAATAACTGCATTTTCTCCATCTTCTTTTTTTAATGCCATTTGTTGCTTCTTTAAATTTCCAGTTTTTACCATTCTCATACATGTTGCTTCCTTCTTTTAGCTTTCTAGCATGGGTGAGGATATGTCTGTTTTTCTTTCTCTCTGAAACATATGCAGGTAGTCCTCGACTTACAACAATTTGTTTAGACATCATTCAAAGTTACAATGGAACTGAAAAAATGTGGCTTATGGCAGTTTTTCACAACCTTTCCATTTGCCATTTGTGACTTTTCCCTGGGGACTTCCAAAGTCAATGGAGGAAGCTGGATTTGTTTAACATCCATGTGTTTTGCTTAATAACTATGGTAGAAAGGTCGTAAAAGTGGGCACAACTCAATGTCTGCATTGCTTAGTAGTAGTTTTGGTATCAATTGTGGTTGTAAGTTGAGGACTGCCTGCAATGAGTTCAGTTTCCCAGTTTTTCCTCAAGCAGCATTCTTAAGCAACATATGAAAAACGGATGCAGGAATTTAATATGTCTAGTCTAATAAAAAGAAGGACCAGGGGTGACATGATAGCAGTGTTCCAATATTAGAGGGGCTGCCACAAAGAAGAGGAGATCAACCTATTTTCCAGAGGACCTGAAGATGGGACAAAAAACTAACCAAGGAGAGAATCAATCTAGAAATAAGGAGAAACTTCCTGACAGTGAGAACAATCAAACAGTGTAACAGCTTGCCTTCAAGAGGACTTTAAGAAGAGATTGGACAGCCATTTGTCTGGAATGGTATAGTGCTGGGATGGCGAACCTATGGCATGCCTGCCACAGATGGCACATGGGGCCATATGTCAGGGCACGCAAGGCGTTACACATTTGCGCGCTGGCCAGCTGACTTTAGCCTTTTTTTGAGGCCATTTTTCACCCTCCCCAGGCTCCAGAGGCTATATAGGAGCCTGGGGAGGGCGAAAGCAGCCTCCCCCACCCTTCCGGAGGCTTCAGGAGCTTCTCTGAAGCCTCCGGAGTGCAAAAACCGGCCCTAAGGGCAAACCAGAAGTTCGGGAACAGACTTCCTGTTTGCTTGTAGCCTCTTGGGGGGGGGGGGGGGGCTGTTTTCATCTTCCCCAGGCTCATATAAAAGCCTCTGGAGCCTGGAGAGGGCGAAAAAAGCATGCAAAAAATGGGGGGTCGCGCCTGTCATGCGCGCATGCATGCTGAGGGTTGCGCATTGCATTATAGGTGTGGCACACCTGCACACAACCCCCCTGCGCTCCCCCCACTTTTGGCACGCGAGCAAAAAAAGGTTTGTATAGCGTTTCCTGTTTGAGCAGGGGGTTGGATTAGAAAACCTCCAAGATGGCTTCCAACTCTTTATTATTCTGTGTTCTATGTTTCACCTCCATGCTTATGGACAATATGTTCTGATCTAGGCTTTACCAAATCACGAAACAGACTCCTTGTCCTGAAAAAACAACAACACCTTTTTATTTGGCTAATGTGAATTCCTAGCATTCACATCTGGCAGAGTCCCAGCAAACAATCTTTTAAGGATAAATTGCAACCACAGACCTTATCATTTCTTGGATAGTTGCCAGGCCAATAGCTTCCAGATGCAAAGCTGTACAAGGAAATACTTGGCAAGGAGTCTTTCAGATAATCAAATCTTCCCACTAATCATAAAAATTAATTGTTTCCTTCAAACCCACTCCCCTTTCGCTCCTGTTTGTTCCCTACGGGAGGGGCCATTCAGCGTCTCCTTGCGCCTTTTCTTCAGAATCGGCCCTTGTTCCTTTGTTGTTCCTTTCTTGTGACAGCTCTGAACATGCGCGCGTTGGGAACAAGCTCCAGATGTTCTCCAGCCCCACTAGCTGATAACTGTCAGTTGTCCCTGGCCCAATCTTTGCCTCCGATGGAGAGCCCTCATCACAGCCTTCTCCAGACTCCAGGACTGTCCCATGTTCCTCCCCAACCTCCTCATTGTCCGAGTCTGCCACTGGTGGGCCACAACACTCTCCTCAGGCCATTGCCTACCCTTAAGGCTTGTTGCTCCTAAACATGTCCTGCCCTTTTAGTTTTCCTGATTCATGGAACTGCTTTCCAGTCTTTGCTGTGCCCCTCAATACCAACTAAACTGACATTCTTGGGATTCCTTCCGAGGAATGGACTTCAAACTGTTAAGTCTCCTAGGCAATTGATTCCATTTCCCTTGCACCAACCGGGGCAGTTAATATTTAACTCCCCTTAAGATAGCTGGGGAGGATTATTTATTCAGGTTACCATATCGGAATGCGCAAGAGACGCTGAGAAAAGGCTAAGCTTTTATTTGAAGCATGTTTCACGTGATGGACATTCATAGGGCGAGATTGTTTTAGGCAGGAAGTGTTGCCAGTCTCCACTTGCGCCTTTCATTAACAGAGTTGGAAGGGTCCTTGGAGGCCCCCTAATCCAACCACCCACCCACCCAAACAGCAGACCCTACACCAGTGATGGTGAACCTTTTTTGGCCCAAACCAGAAGGTGCGTCCATGTGCGAGCACAGGAAACCCGAAGACCAGCTGGCCGTCACGCACATGCCTGTTTTGGGGGGCTGGTTTTTGAGGCCGTTTTCAGGCTGTTTTCCGGGCTGTTTTTCGCCATCACGGCCCCTGCACCGTTTGTGAGAGATGGCAGCCCAGAGCTTTGTGTCAGAGCCCCAAGCACAAACACAGTAGCTGAGAAGAAAAAAAATACCCTTTTGATTATCTGGTGGGGCATAAATCATTCAGCACTCAAGGTATGCAGTTTCTTGTTTGAGTTTCCAGTCGTAGCTGCTTGTTTATCTAACCTTGGCTCACTTCATGCCACTTCAATCTGTGCACACCGGATCTTTCCTGTTTTGCATCACAAGCAGCGGTATAATATAAAACGCAAAGAAACTGAAATATTTGTCTATTATGAGTATAAACATTTAAATGACTTCTCACTGCATTATAAAGCCGCTTCCTCAATTAAGCCAAACAACCTGCTTTGAATTTATCGGCAACTGTATCTATTAAGAGTCATCTTGAAAGGAATGAGATGTTGCAGTTTTTTGCTGAAAGAGGCATTGTTATTTTCACCCCAGGGAGCGGATGACGTTGCTCCTGTTACATAAATATGCCATTTATGTAACAGGAGTTTCAGGGAGATTATTTGGACCCCCTCCCAGATCTCTTTCCTTTTCAAAAGGGGCCGGGTCAGGAGCTGCCTACTGGGCGGGGCAGAAGGCCTGTGGAGCTGCTTCAAACAAGGCATAAACGCTGGCATTGTGGCCTGAATGGCTCCCAGGACCTCTCAAATCTAAAATGAATCCACCATGGCACTTAACAGGTAGTCCTCAAGTTATGACCACAGTTGAGCCCAAAATTCCTGTTGCTAAGCAAGACAGTGACTTCAGCTTCATTTTACAGCCTTTCTTGTCGCAGCTATTAAGTGAATCCCTGCAGTTGTGAAGTTAGCAATGCGGTTGTTGAGTGCATCTGTCTTCCCCATTGACTTTGCTGGTCAGAAGGTTGCAAAAGGGGATCACGTGACCCCAGGACACAGCAACCGTCGTAAATATGAGCCAGCTGCCAACCATCCAAATTTTGTTCATGCGACTGTGGCAGTGGTGGGTTGCAAATCTTATTCCAACCGGTATGGATGGAACGGGGCTGGTGGTCTCCTCATGGATGCATGCAGCGTACAGGCATGCATCCTAGCGCCTCCGCAATGCTCCAGCTGTTACATGGAGCGTTGCGCAGGCGCTGTATGCGCCATGCACCTGCGCAGAAGCCTTTAAACACTAGTAAGGAGTGCGGGTGGGTGGGTGGGTGGGCCCTCCGGTGGAACGGAACGGTATCCGGTGCTCCGGGCTGGCTCCGGTACACCCGTACCGGGATGTACCGCCTGCAACCCACCACTGGACTGTGGGAATGCTGCAGCGTCATAAGTATGAAAAATGGTCCTAGCATGTGACAGTCACTGAATGGTTGCAAGGCAAACCTGCATTTGTGTTTGCCGTCACCAGCCCAAGGCATAATTTTATTCAGGGTGGTATCTGTTGCAATTTCTCTAGTACTCAATTTGGTTAACCTGTTGAATTTTCATCAGCATTCTCAGTTGAGGCACGTTCATCCATGCCCCATTATAGTCGATGTAGTGATGGACTTTATCTGACTGCTCTGCCCTTTTCCACTTACCCATTCAGACCTACTAAGTTTTCTTATTTCGTTTCTCCCTCCCCCTCCTCTTCCCCCAGTGGATTCTCTCTGCCTGAGGTGGGCACCTCCTAAACACAAGCAAGCCAAGATTTCCAAGAAGTGAAGGAAAAACTGACTTGAAAAACTGAAAGAGTTTGGCTCCACATCTGCTTTTTTTTATTTTAGAAGATGTTCAGTAATTTAGCATTGCTGTCAGTCTTGTACAGAAAGGGCATACATGGAACAGGTGGTTCGGGGTTATGAGAAACACCTGAAAATAGGTGATTTTTGAGTTTGCAGCAATCCTGCCCAGGTGGGTTCATCTGATTGAAGAACTACTTATTTATCCCTTTTTTTTTCTTTTGCTGTTCGATATATAACTGGTTTTTTTTCTTTCTTGCCAAACCTGATATCCTCTCTAAAATAGAACTGGTATCCTCATTCTCATCATAAAAGGAACAGATAAATCATTCTATTATTTCTTATTAACTGTTCTAACTGACTTTGGGATAGTACTAGTCCCGGAATCAAACAGGTGATTAAATATTGGCAGAATTGTGGTGGAACAGGATCTGAGCAGTAAATAAACACAGGGGTTGGATATTTGAGCAGCATATGGTCAACGAAAGTATTGAAAACTAGATTATTGACTATCCTGGGAAGGAGGATTGACTTCTCCGTAAGAGATGCTGAAGATCTCAAACTTCCTGAAACATTGAACAATCAGCCTTGTTCAAAAAAATTGGGGGGGGGGGGGGGATGTGTCTTCTGTAATTCTCTAAGTCTCTCTTGGTAGATCTGTTGTCACTTTCAGTATCTTCCAAAAGGAAGCAAGTCTTATCAAAGCTCATACATGTTTTTAGGTATATTAGATAAATAGCTTGAATCCTTCCACTGTTACATAGCTATTAGCAATGTGGGACAAAAGAGAATGTTTTGAAGCAATATCACTGGCTCCACAGTCAATTTTTAAGCTCAATGCTGCCAAAAAAATAAGTTGCATTAGAGTCTAGTGCAGCCAGTAGCACGAGAGTCAGGATTTGGGTGTTAAGACTCGGGAGAAAAGGAAAAGTGGAAATAGGCACATATAAAAAGGCTGGTCCATAGTGCAGCGTGGCTTCTATGATATAACTAAAAGGAATTAACCAATTCCTTTTGCAGAGCCTCAAACTAAATGGTTCTCTCTAGAAACAAAATGCTGGACCGGGGGGGGGGGGGGGGGGGGGGGGGGAGGAAAAAACACGCCTTTAAATTAGGTGCCCTTTTAAACGGCAGCTTTTACCCAGATGAATAGATGAACTCCGGATTGGAGAAAACTGTCCAGAAGAACATTGTAGGATTGCTCAACATTTCCCCTTCTAGCTTATGAACCATGTTTCTTGGTGATCAAATGTGAAGGGACTTTTCCAAAAAAATCAAAAGTCTCTTGAAATCGATCAAGTGAAACTGAAGGGGAAAAACCTGCCGCTCTTTATACCACTGGTTTACGCTGAGGTCCTCGCACACTTTCAGTCCTGGGGACCATGATTTGGGGAGGGACCCTGAAAAGCTTGTGGTGCATGTCTTGGATAGAAACATCTATTCACCATATTTGCTGTAGTTTTTATTGTGTATACCATATATACAGTGGTGTTCTGCTTAAAAAATATTTTAATAAAAAAAAAACATAACGCCAGTGCTGTGTCGTTTTTATGACTCATTTACAAGAATTACAGCTGATCCTTAATGGTGGCACAGTGAAAAAACTGCCAACCACAAGAAACAGCCCTGGGAAAGGAAAACTAGAGAAAAGATCCTTCTAAGGAAGAACAAACCTATAGCAGGAAATGAAGACAGATTTGCATTGATATGCTTAGGTCACGGAAACTGTCCTTTTCATAACAGGTAGTTCACTAAAGCAACTCTTCCTCCTCTCCATAAGGTTTGACTAAAGAACAGCACGCCAAGACAGTAATTGTTTTAACACTCAACCTCAGTGAACCTCACTTGCCAAATATGACTGGGTTGTTTTTCTTGATCCGCTCGGGTCTGGTGACAGTTTTGTATACAAATTGCACACCTATCATAATCCAGTCTCTTGACCAACTCATGCCAAGTATTCATGCCACAGCTCATGTGACAAGATCCATTGCATGAGTCATTACTCGGCTTTAGGCCATGCAGATCCTGGTGCTTTGGAATCTACTTCCTGCATGCCTTCTGGAGAATTCTACCTGGAGATGTTAATCTAATAAGCAACTGCTTCGCCATCTGTTAAAAAATTTTCCTAGTTACACCTTGACATTTCTTAGGAGATTAAAGTCCACGAGGCTTCCCTTTTGGTAATAAATAAAAGCCGTATTAGTGTAGAATTACTGTTTACTTTATTTAAAACCATTTCAAAAACAGCAACTGATTTCAATCCTTCCTTAAAAAGTGATCCGTACATTAGATTTTTTTTTTAAAGCGTGGGCAAACATAAATTATCTAAATACAGTTGTAATCCTCTTTTTCCCCCCAAAAGAGAACAATTTCGATCATCATTGAATTTCGATCACAATCAGTCCCACTCCTTTTAATTCTGCATCCATGCTGGCTGTTATTTCTGTCCAAGCATACTTGGAAATAAGGTGTCCTCCTCCAATGTGAAGGAGATGAAGAGGCTCCTCCGTAAATCTGTCAGGCTGACATTTGGTGACAGACAACGAAAACTGATGGTATCTCTGAACTGAGGTCTCACACACATAAGAACATCCCAGAATCTCTGCCCTCATCCCACCTTGGAGGGATTCATAAATTACACGGAAACATCCAGGGGCTGCATTTCCACCCCTCACAATTCCAGCTTAAATCAGGCAAAGGTTATTAGCCTGATGGATGTGATCCTAATTACCCAGTTCAAAGGCAACAAATTGGTTTCAAAGTCCCAGCACCTCTGCAGAGCCTCCTTTTATTCAGTCTGTGAGCCGAAGGAAGGGTAGGTAAATACCAAGTCATATAGGGAGCCCAGAAGAAATGAGGGTCAAGTAAATCAAACATGGGAGGAAGTGGTCCTATAGAACGTGGTTCACCAACTTTTTGGACCTCAGGGACCACTACATTCATAATTTTAAATCCCGCGGACCACTAATATCTGCCTAATGACTGGGTGGGCGTGGCCAACTTGTCATTTGCATCAAGGGGCACCTTGCCAGCCCCTCCCCTCCCAGCCACTCCTTGCCTGCCCACCCGGGCTCCTTAGGGCCCTAATAGGAAGCAGTTGTTGGAGCTGAGCAACCACCACGAGAAAGGTAGCAAAACAGCTGGCGATCTCAAATCCTAAGGAAGAAAAAAGGATTCAGCTGACCAATTCCTTTCAAAGGGCTCAGCCTTGGTCTTTGAATAACGTCCAACTATTGTGGAGGACCTTGTCTTCACAGCAACGGTTAGGAAGGCTACAAGAGAATTCACATTATGAGCAGGAAAGGAGGAACTGGACAAGAGAGGAAGCTGCCTTGAAACTGATCACGTTTCAAAATGTATGCGAGGAATGCAATCAGAGAAGGGCGCCAACTACTCAACAGAGAGGTTAGTCATATCCAAACGCAGTTCAGGAATTTGCCTAAAAAGGAGTCTAGGCTCCCACTGACTTATGAAATTATGTCCACAGCCAAAAAAAAGAAAAGAAAAAGGTTTATTACAGATTTGTATCCAGCTATGATTTTTTTTAAAGGCCAAGCAAGTCTCGGGGAAATAGGAAAGGGGCAAAAAAAACACTCCCAGAAAATTATGAATTAAATCCTCTTGAGTAAAAAGCCAGGAATAGGAGTGAAGTGAGTGAACTTTTTAAAAAGCCATATGCTAGGCCAAGACCGCAGGTAGATTTACACACTGAGTGACCACCTGAGAGGCAGTTTGGGCTAGGGAGGAAAAGAACCACATCCTAATCAAATCATGTTGCCTTCTCTGGATCCAGCATGCAAAGAGAAAGCTTGAAGCACAGCAGGCTATGAAATAGGGAGACCATTGCCAGGAGGATAGGAACAGGAAGTCAACCACGTTCCCTGCGCATCTAGGGGTGGGAGTGGAAAGTTACCACAGAAAGGTCTGGAGGAGGAGGAGGAGGAGAAGCGGTAGACCAACTCCACAGGCTAGGGAAACAGAACTGTTGGGAGAGTCCTTGCTTGGTGTGAGAGGCCGGTTCCAGCCAGGTAAAGGTTGGATGTCATCATAGGGGCCTTCCCTTTCTGAATTGGAGCACAGGGCCTCTTCTGGGGCCGGCTGTGTAGGTACTGTCACTTGCTGAAGCTGTACTTCTGGGACTTTTTCCTTAATCCAGTCGGAATAGAAAGGGAGGCGGATGTAGACACCGGGTCTGTTGGCAGCCCCACAGCTGGATCCCCAGCTCACGACGCCAGCCAGCAGCCAAGCCTTGTCCACAAAACAGGAAAGGGGGCCTCCGGAATCACCCTAAAAAAAATAACAAAAGGAATTAAAGGCATTTAATGGGGTCATGAGGGATGTGGTGGCTCAGTGGCTAAGACGCTAAGCTTGTTGATCAGAAAGGTTGGCAGTTCGATGGTTTGAATCCCCAGCGCCACATAACGGAGTGAGCGCCCGTTACTTGTCCCAGCTTCTGTCAACCTAGCAGTTTGAAAGAATGTAAAAATGCAAGTAGAAAAATAGGGACCCCCTTTGGTGGGAAGGTAACAGCATTCTGTGTGCCTTCGGCATTTAAGTCATGGCAACCCCATGACCACGGAGACATCTTCGGACAGCACTGGCTCTTCGGCTTTGAAACAGAGATGAACACCGGCCCCTAGAATCAGGAACGACTAGCAAATATGTGTGAGGGGTTACCTTTATCTTACCTTTGATGGGCTAATTTATTTTTGAGGGGGGGGAGGGTTTGCGAAGGAAAAGAAGTTGAGAATCTGTAAGTTACTGATTATATGAAGAGTCAGAAATGGGAAGAGGTTATAGCTATGCTTTTCAAACCTGGTAATTTTAAGATGGGTGGACTGAAGTTGCTAAGGTTGAGAAACACTGCTTTAGAGCACAAGCACTGGAAAACCTAGTGGTTTATTAGCCTCTTCTAATAAAGGAATGCTTTCTTGCACAGTCCTCATAAAATGCCTGACAACTCCTGCAGAGGATGGTTTTCAGCTCCTTGTGTCCTACCACCATCACTACCACCACACTTGGCCAATTAATGGCACCCCTAACTTCCTCGCAGTGGCCTCACCTGACAGGCATCCTTTTTGCCTTCTACAAAGCCGGCACACATCATGTCATTGTGGAGGGTGTGGGACTCCTCGGGATCTGGGTTCCTTCTGTACAGGCACCTGCAGGTGTCCAGACCAATGATGGGCACTTCGAGTTGTTGTAGCGTCATGGGTGAGGGGAGGCTCGCTACGGGGAAGGAGACGGTACAGAGTCAGTGTGGAGGCAAGACATCCTGAAGGATCTATTTCTAAGTGTTAAGCAGGAGGGATAGTCTTCCCTTGGGTGGGGAACCCAAACTAAGAAATGCTAGATTTCAGAACTTTCTGGGTCTCCTCTATAACTGTTGACCAATCTCAGCTAACTAAAAGAGTATCTTCTCCTGGATCAGTCCAATATGTTTCTTAGCCCAGCACTTTCTCTCCCCCAAGCAGATGACTCTGGAATGAATGCTCAACGGAGACATTCTCTACTCCTACTTTACATTACATCACAGCTACCCTTTGTAGGCCCCAGAAATAATATTAAGTCTTCAAGACTATTGATGGAGCAATTCTTCATGAATATGTCCAATCCCCATAAAGTCAATAGCCATCCCCATCCTTGTAGTAATTAACTCCACAGATCAATTATGTGCAGTGTAAAGATGCCTTTTCTTTTGTTTATTCTAGATCTCTTCACAGCTTCATTACATTCTGCCTGATCCAACTGTTTTCAGAGAAGAAGAAAAACTCCCCAGCCACATTCTCCTCTCCATCCGTATATGATTTTATATAACTTGATCAATCAATATTTTTCCAAGCTAAACCATCCAAAACAGTTTCTTCGTGTAAAGGAAGCATTCAACCATTCTGAATGTTGCCTTACATTCTTCTATATTTTCTCATTAATGGCTTCAAACTATTGTCTAAACCAGGGTGTCCAAACTTGGGAACTTTAAGACTTGTGGACTTCAACTTCCAGAATTCCCCAGCCAGCCATGCTGGCTGGGGAATTCTGGGAGTTGAAGTCCACAAGTCTTAAAGTTCCCAAGTTTGGACACCCCTGGTCTAGAAGATGCACTACAATTTCTGGCAGCCAAGGCCGTTTACAGTTCCTCAAAACTTTGACTTCTCTGGAGGTTTTCCAAATGCGACTTTGTTTTTATTAGCCATACACCATTAAAACTCCCCTGACCATCTGTTTCTAACCCTTAATTGGGCAAAGCAGTGTATCACACAGCAAACATTTTTGAATCAACCTACCTCAAATGAGCTAACTTAAAGAATGTGTTCAAATCCAGAACCCATTATTCCTATGGGATTGAGATTTGACAAAGTTTGTGGCTGCTTCAGTGCTGCCACCATCAGACACGGTCAATGATTTCCATTTCCAATGCTTCCTGCTGGCTTCCCTCAAAGCAATGAGGAAGCCAACGGGAAGTCGGACTTTGCTCCCACTGTTTTTCTCCCTGCCTATGGTCCTTCCATTTCTCAAGCAATATATCTCAAACAATAACTCAACAAGTTCATGGATTGTCAATGGTTATTATTACTACTATGGAATGTCTTCTTTTATTGTTTTCTTTTAGATATTTATTAACCTTACAAACTCCTCTTGTTTTTGACTTGTTTGTAAGTGAGACATTAGCTAAGTGGGTTTTGACCCATTTTACGACTTTTCTTGCCACAGTTAAGTGAATCACTGCAGTTGATAAATTAGTACCATGGCTGTTAAGTGAACCTGGATTCCCCATTGATTTTGCTCATCAAAAGGATATCACATGACCTTGGGTCATAAGTATGAACCAGTTGCCAAGCATCTGAATTTTGATCACATGATCATGGGGCTCCCGCAAAGGTCATAAATGTGAAAAAGGTCCTAAGTCACTTTTTTCAATTATGTTAACTCTGAACAGTCACTGAATGAGCTGTTGTAAGTTGAGGACTATATCACACCTACTCACAGTCACTCATGCCCTAGTCACTTCCTGTCTTGACTATTGCAACACTCTCTACAGTGGGCTACTCTTGAAGTGCATCCGGAAGCTCCAGATGTTGCAAAATGCAGAGGCCCACATGGTTTTGTGCAGACCTCGGGGTATTGCCTCTCCTGCGGGAGCTGCATTGGTCGCTGATTTGCTTCCGGGTGCAATTCAAGGTACTGGTTGTCACCTTTAAAGCCCTTCATGGCTTGGGACCAGGTTATCTGAGGGACCATATCTTGCCGGTCACATCTGCCCAACCCATCAGAGCGGAGAGGCAGGGAATGCTGTGGATCCCATCCCCAAGGGAGATACACCTGATGGGACCCAGAAGAAGGGTCTTCTCCATGGTGGCTCCCTCTCTCTGGAACATCATTCCCCCGGAGATTAGAATGGCCCCCACTCTGACACTCATCCGGAAGGCACTTAAGACCTGGTTCTGTCAGCGGGCGTGGGGAACCCAGAGCGGGATGGAGCCCATTAAATTGCTCATGTGATCGGCTATCGCCGGGGTGGGGTGGTTATTTTGTTAAATTGTACTATATTAATTTGATTCTTTTTGTTAGTTTTTATTGTTTTAAATGTGGTTTTATATTCTGTAAGCCGCCTTGAGTCACTGTGGGTGAATAGGCGGCAATATTAATTAATTAAATAAATAAATCAGTAAATCAATAAATCAATAAATAAATTCAATAAATTCAATAAATTCAATAAATTCAATAAATTCAATAAATTCAATAAATTCAATAAATGAATTCAATAAATGAATTCAATAAATTCAATAAATGAATTCAATAAATGAATTCAATAAATTCAATAAATAAATTCAATAAATAAATTCAATAAATAAATTCAATAAATAAATTCAATAAATTCAATAAATTCAATAAATTCAATAAATGAATTCAATAAATTCAATAAATGAATTCAATAAATGAATTCAATAAATGAATTCAATAAATTCAATAAATAAATTCAATAAATAAATTCAATAAATAAATTCAATAAATTCAATAAATTCAATAAATGAATTCAATAAATTCAATAAATGAATTCAATAAATGAATTCAATAAATGAATTCAATAAATGAATTCAATAAATTCAATAAATGAATTCAATAAATGAATTCAATAAATTCAATAAATAAATTCAATAAATAAATTCAATAAATTCAATAAATTCAATAAATTCAATAAATTCAATAAATAAATAAATAAATAAATAAATAAATAAATAAATAAATAAATAAATAAATAAATAAATAAATAAATAATATCAGCATCTTTGCATCCTTTAAGTCAGATTTTTTTTTTAAAAAGCATGCCATCTTTTCAGGTGCAACTGAAGCCACAAGTGCCACATTTATCCAACTGGCTGATTGAGAAATTATGGGATTTATAATGCCGCCACCACCATCCGAGGCCACTAAGGTTTTGGGGCAAAGAATAGGGATGGCAGCCCTAGATGAAATCTCTAGATGAGAAATCTTTTTGTCCTTACTAGATTCATGGACATTCCCCCAGCCGGTGACGGTGCACGTCATGCCTTGCGGGAAGCTGACCGAAGAGGCAGGCAGGCAGATCGGTCTTATGGTACGAGAATATGGAACTGGTTCTTTGAGTTTCACCAGCGCAATGTCTCCTTGAGAGCCTTCATCTTCATTGAAATCGGGATGCTTAATCACTTCCTCTATATGCCTCACTTGGATGTCTGGAGAGGGGTTTTTCAGCTGGTATGACCCCAGGGTCACGTCATACAATGAGATATCATTCACCCTGTAGAGAGAAAAAGGGTTTGCGTCACTTCTGAAATTCTAAGTCTCTAAGATCATCCCAAATGCATCCAGACCCTTTCTTCTCTTTCCAGCTAGGGCCAAACAGTTTCCCAAGTACCCAAGCACAGCAAGAGGGCAATAATAATCCACCTGAGTTCCCCATCCCAATGTTTAAATATATCCTACTTCTTAACCAGGGGTAGGCTTCAAAATTTTTAGCAAGAGGTTCTCTGCCTGGTTGCTGGGTGGGCGTGTCCATGGTGGGCGTGGCCTAGTCGGCCTCCTGCACCATGGCGGGAGGGCGTTTTTGCCTCATTTTTCTCCCTCCCCGAGCCTCCACGCGCACCCTGCACTTACCTGCATCCAAAACAGGCTGTGTGGGGATCCCTGGGAGGGGCGGAGTGGAGTGGGCGGGGCCAGCCAGGAGTGGAATTTCAGGGTTCGAACTGCACAGAATCTTAGCTAGAGTTCTCCTGAACCCCTGCAAATCCCCAGTAACCCACTTAACCGTAAGCTAGCATTAAGCTAGTATGACACATAGCCATAAACCGAACTGTGCAGGTAGCCCTCGACTTAAAACTGTTCATTTAGTGACCATTCGAAGCTACAACGGCAATGAAAAAAGCATCTTGTGACCATTTTTCACACTTAACGACTACTGCAGCATCCCCCATTAGTCTCATGATCAGAATTCGGATGTTTGGCAAGTGGTTCATACTTATGATATTTGCAGTGTCACAAATGGTCATGTGATCCCCTTTTGCGACCTTCTGCCAAGCAAAGTCAATGGGGAAGGCAGATTCATTTAATAACCTTGTGAGCTAATTTAACAACTGCAAGGATTCCCTGAACAATTCCAACAAGAAAGATTGTAAGGTAAAGGTAAAGGTTCCCCTGGCACATATGTGCTAGTCGTTCCCTATTCTAGGGGGCGGTGCTTATCTCCGTTTCAAAGCCAAAGAGCCAGCGCCGTCCAAAGACGTCTCCATGGTCATGTGGCCGGCATGACTAAACGCCGAAGGTGCACGGAACGCTGTTATCTTCCCACCAAAGGTGGTCCCTATTTTTTCTACTTGCATTTTTTCATGCTTTCGAACTGCTAGGTTGGCTGAAGCTGGGAGAAGCAATGGGAACTCACTCTGTTATGCGGCGATAGGGATTCGAACCGCTGAACTGCCAATCTTTCTGATCGAAAAGCTAGGCGTCTTAGCCATTGAGCCACCGGGTCCCCTTAGAAAAGATCATAAAATGGGGCAAAACTCACTTAACAAATCTCTCATTTAGGAGCAGAAATTTTGGGGCTCTGTTGTGGCCATAACTTGAGGACTAATCTGTACATCCAAAGAGTTTGGAAACTCTCAATGGATTACAGCAGGAGTGGTGATGACCAAGCTGTCACACACTCTAATGAGAGAGTTGAAATCTCCTATTGATTGCAATCTACAAACTCCACAATGCCACATCCGTTTATTACCAAGGTCTGGGATTCCGACTCAAGCAGCCTCAAAACTTTCTCTATAAGGAAGACTACAGCATCCGGATCCGTTTCCTAATACCTACATCTTTTTTTTTAGATTTTTTTTTAAATCCCAGCTTTATTATTTTTACAAATAGTTCAAGGTGGTGAACATACAGGTGGTCCTCAACTTACGACCACAACTGAGCCCCAAATCTATGTTGCAAAGTGAGCATGGGTGGAGTGGGTTTTGCCCCAAGTTGCAAAACTTTTCTTCTTGTTACGTGAAATCCCTGCAGTTGTTAATTTAGCAACCCGGTTGTTAAATGAATCTGGCTTTCCCCCGTTGACTTTGCTTGTCAGAAAGGATGCAAAAAGGGGACCACACGTCCCTGGGACATTGCAACTGTCATAAATATGAACCAGTTTCCAAGCATCTGAATTTTAATCACTGACCATGCGGATGCTGTAACAGTCATAAGTGTGAAAAATGGTCACAAGTCACTCCTTACAGTGCTGTTCTAACTTTGAATGGCCACTAAACGAACTGTTGTAAGTAGAGGACTACCTGTGCTTTCCTACTACTACCTTGCTCATAACTATGGTTTGAGGTGGGTTAGACTGTGAGAGAATGAAAAGTCACCCAGTCGGCTTTCAAACCTTAGGTGGGACTAGAACTCACACTCCTAGAGATTGGCTCAACCACCCAGCTTTCATGCCTAAGGCAGGACTAGAACTCACAGGCTCCAAGAGAGTGGCCCAAAGTCACCCAGCCAGTTTTCATGCCTAAGGTGGCACTATAACTCACAGTCTCCTAGAAATTGGCCCAAAGTCACCCAGCCAGCTTTCATGCCTAAGGTAGGACTAGAACTCACAGTCTCCAAGAGAGTGGCCCAAAGTCACCCAGCCAGTTTTCATGCCTAAGGTGGCACTATAACTCCCAGGCTCCTAGAAACTGGCCCAAAGTCACCCAGCCAGCTTTCATGCCCTAAGGTAGGACTAGAACTCCCAGTCTCTTAAGAGATTGGCCCAAAGTCACCCAGCCAGCTTTCATGCCCTAAGGTGGCACTATAACTCACAGTCTCCTGGTTTCTAGCCTGGTGCCTTCACCACTAGACCAAACTTTGACTTGACTTACTTTGGGAAGCAATGTGCAGCTGAAACCAACCACTGGGGGGCAATGACGGTTGCCCCACAGGCATGATGACCATTGAAGTTCAGGTTGGCCTGCCACGGCCACTTTCCATTTTGAGCATTAGAACCGCCCACGATCCGTCCCAGGGCAGGCACCCCACACAACACTGCAGACAGATGACATTTTTCATGAGTGAAATGGGAGGGGGAAAAAACCAATTCTAGAATTCACGGTATCGTTTCGTTCATTGCTGGCTGCCAAGTACAGCCACGGGGTGAATTAGGAGTACGTATGTTTCTGTTCCAGGGGAAGTTAACAAGAAAGATAATCCACAGCTAGGAAATCTCTGGCCTTTATTTTAACAGTGACTTCCTGCTTCTATTACTGAACAGGTAACATGTGGAAGCATCATGCAACCATGTCGCTTCAATCTGGAAGGCCGGGAATAGATAATCCCATTTTGAAAAAGGTCCCAGAATCGAGGATTCCCATAGAAAGACGTATGATCATTAAACCACGATTGTTAAAAACAGAAGCAAATCAGGATTTGAAGAGGGGAGGGCAGAGTTCAATTAGCCAGGGGAAAAACAGGAAAGGTTAGAAGATAATGTAGAATGTGCCACATGCGTGAATCTCTTACCTTGTGCGCTGGCCTCTTTCGTGACTGCAGAACAGAAACGGGGGGTGGGGGGAGAAGAATGAAAAAGAAGAAGAAAGCAATATTAGAAGGACATAAAGACACCTGGTAATGTATTAATTACACCTCTTGTTTATGAAAAGTGGTTTCTAAGACACTCCTTTTCCTATTCGCATATACCATATTTTTCGAACTATAAGACGCACAGGTGTATAAGACGCACCAAGATTTTGATGAAGAAAGAAAGAAAAAAAAGGTTTTGTCCTCCCCGGCCCCTCCAGGAGCACTCTGCAGGCTTCAGCAGGGCTGGGGGAAGGCAAAAACGCCCCCGTTTTGGTGAAAAATGGCTTGTTTTTCACAAAAATGGGATGCAGGGGTGGAGCTTTGGGAGGCCAGAAATAGCTGTATTCGGTTTATAAGACGCACCAACACTTCCACGCTCTTTTGGGGGGGGGGAGGAAAGGTGCATCTTATACTCCGAAAAATACAGTAGGTAGTCTTCAGCTTACAGTTGCTTAGCAACCGTTCAGAGTTATGGCGAAGCTACCTGAGGGTATTTTATGATCCAGATGCAGCGTTCCAGGCCCACCCCCATTCCATGGTCACTTCAGATGAGTTAGGGTCCCACAGTCACCTGTGTTTTATGACTGTTTTGTGTGAAAGCGGCATTTACTTCTGGTTTTCAGCAAAGCTAGGCCTATAGCAGGGGTGTCCAAACTTGGCAACTTTAAGACTTGTGGACTTCAACTCCCAGAATTCTGGGAGTTGAAGTCCACAAGTCTTAAAGTTGCCAAGTTTGGACACCCCTGGCCTATAGCAAACCATTGTTTCATTTAACAACCATAGCCTGCACTTAAAGACCATCACAAAAAGTCGTAAAGTTGGATTTGTCATGTGGGTCACCTAATGGAGTAACATCACAAGTTATAATCATGATGGGCAGGCTGCATTATGGTCATAACTCATAACCTATGCCCAAAATTTATGCTGCTAAGCAAGAGGATTTTGTTCTGACCTAGGCTTCCTCAGCAGCACGAAGCCGAGTCCCTGTCCCAATAAACCCCTTTTATTTAATTTACAGTGAATTCCTCTCCAGCAAAGTCTTTCCTCTCCCACAGTATTTCAAGATAGTTCACAATTACCGACCTTTATAAGGCTTGGAGAGTGGCCAGGCCAATATTTGGCAATATACTTGGCAAGAATGCAGTAATGAACTAATTCTCTCCTGCAAACTCTCCTCCTCTTTTGCTCCTCTTTTATTCCCTATGGGTGAGGCCATTCACGTCCACCTGTGGCCTTACTACCAAGTTGACCCTTGTTCCTTAGCTGGCAACTCTGTACATGCGTACACTGGGAATAGGTTCCTCTGCCTCACTGATGTCTGATTCTGAAGGCAGCTGATAACTGGCATACGGCTCCGGCCCCATCTCTGCCCCAGACACAGAGCCCTCATCAGAGCCTTCCCCAGACTCCAGGACTGGCCCAGGTTCCTCCCCAACCTCCTCACTGTCTGAGTCTGCCACCAGCTCCACTGGCCACTGGCGGGTCACAATAGATTCCTAAGTGAGTTTGGCCCTTTTTATGACCTTTCTTGCCAGAGTTGTTAAGTGAATCACTGCAATTGCTTAAATAAGTAACACGATGTAAGTGAATCCCGCTTTCCCCACTGAACTTGCTCGTCAGAAGGTCTCTGGGACACTGCAACCATCATAAATTCGAGCCAGTTGCCAAGCAGCTGAAGTTTGATAACATGACCATGGGGATGCCACAATCGTCATAAGTGTGAAAAACGGTCATAATTCACTTTATCCGGTGAACAATAAACACTAGAACACTAAACAAACAAGTCACTAAACAAATAGCCAAATGTTGAGGACTATCTGTCTACATCTAATATCCACAAGAAGCCAATTTCCCTTTGATTCTGCTGACCATATGGCCTTAACTCTTAGATCCAAAATTTGCCTTAAAATTGCTGAGTCACACAACTTTTAGGACAATAGAATGAATGAGCTGGAAGGGATCTTGGAGGTCTTCTAGTCCAGCCCCCTACTCAAGCATGAGAACCTATAATATTTCAGATAAGTGACTGTCTAGACCCTTCTTAAAAACATCCAGTATTGTAGTGCCCACGAATTCTGGAGGCAAGCTGTTCCACTGGTTAATTGTCCTCACTGTTAGGAAGTTTCTCCTTAACTCCAAGTCTCTTCTCTCTCTGGTTAGTTTCCAACCATTGTTTCTTCTCTTGTCTTCAGATGCTTTGGAGAATAATTTGACTGCCTCCTCTTTGTGGCAGCCCCTCAAGTATTGGAATACTGCTATCATGTCACCCCTAATTCTTCTTTTCTTTAGGCTAGCCAAACCCAAATCTTGCAGCCGTTCTTCATACGTTTTAGTCTCCAGGCCTTATTTTTATTTAAGAGCATTAAATAAATGCTCTTTATTTAATAAATAAAGGTTACCTTCCCAAACTCCTTTGCCTTGAACAGCAGGGCAACAGGTGGCAATCCTGCAGAAACATCCTTGAAGGAAGCTGCCCTGATCCAATACATTGCGTCTCTTGTGAAAGATGCAAGAAATACATCATAAACTATAAAGCCACAGCCCTTTTCTAGAGCAAAAGTCCCATACCAGACTGTACCAAGGCCGTGTACTTTTCATTTCAGAAATAACCCCGAGGGATATCATCATCCTGACGGAGAGAGAAAGGTGATTTCTCGCGGGCTTTTCCAAGGTTTCTTCCTCAGGTTACGCTAAGGAATCTGAGTCAGTCTCTCTCTCTCTCTCTCTCCCTCTCTCTGCTCCTGCCCAGATTTTTATTGGGGAAACTTTGCTTCCCAAGTATTTATTTCCTGCCTTGCAAGACTACACCAAACCCAGAATGCAACAACTTGCCATAACAAATTCACCATGACCAACTAGCCATGGCTAACTCCAGGGTTGGCTTTTTGTACCAGTTGGTACCTGTTCGGCTTTGCTTGTGCTTTATTAAACATTAAACATAAAGAATCCATCTCAGCTGGATGCTGAAAATAAAATAATAAAACAAAACAAAAAAAAGATACAGATTCTCCTCCCCTAATGGGTCTACAAATAAGCTTTCCCATTCTTATTTAATAAAAATATTAAATAAACAATTATTTCAGGTAAGGGGGGTCTCTGATAATCAAATCAACCGCACCCATCCATGCCCTTATTTCATATCACGTGTGTCTGATCGGTTTGTGCACGTGCAATAGAACTTTCCAGAGAATTCCAGAACATCTGTTCCCCCTCAGAGGGGATCTTCCAAATTACTCTGAGGGTTGTTCAGTCCTTTTCCAAAAATTATGTGCTCTACCTAGAAATGGTTTGTGGTGACCGGGAGAGGGTTTTGCATTAACTAGCTTGGTTCTATGTACAATAAACACCTCACGGCAAAATGGGCGGCAAACAAATTGAATAAATAAATAAATAACATTTCTAAGCAATTCTTATGAAGGGCAAGCTGCAAAGTCATCAAGCCACCTTATCCTCGGCAAGGCCTGCAAAAGTGGCTGAATTTGGAACATGGGAGGTGAACTGAGGCAAAATTCTTATAAATGGGAAATGAAATGCCCACGCTTCAGAGTCATGATGTTTCAAAGAGAAAAAAAAAAGTTATTTTTTTCTGTTGTTTCAACTATTCCATTGCTGAATAAGTCTGAGGGGGTTCCTTGTTGCTCCCTAAGATTGGTTGTCCCAAAGGTACTTTTTTCAAGAGGCAACTGGACTTTCTGATTTTTCTTTGAAGACGTTTCACTTCTCATCCAAAACATCTTCAAAGAAAAAAATATATAAAGTCCAGTTGCCTCCTGAAAAAGCACCTTTGGGACAACCATGACCTGGGTGACTGAAAATCTCTACGGACACTGAGTTTGGTTGCTTTCTTGAAGACATTTCATTACCCAACTAGGTAACATCACCAGTGCTAGCGCTGAATATCATTAGACCTAGCACCACTGAAATTGGATTAATGACATCTGCAAAAAAAAAACCATCAATCTCAGAGAGCATCAGGGATCCCACAGTTCAACCCTAAGCCACAAATATTCTGTTCTATTGGTACAAATATACCTGCTGAGCTTGAACATTGCTAATCTTATGGGACTACAGAAGTCTAGAGCTGTTTTTGAACAGGACGAAAATCCTTTCGCAGATTTGTACTCTAAATTCAATTAAGCATCTAAAAACTAGAGGTGAACGACTTAGGGCAGATGGTGAGGCTAAATTATTCCATAATCTCAGTACCTCTGTTGAAAAGATTGAGACCTGAGTAACCTGAGACAGGTAGATTAACCTTTCTTAATCAAACTGGGGATAATGGAAAACAGAAACCAGCAACATCTGGAGGCCAATAAAGTCAGAAAAGCTGAACTAGATAATCAAAATGGGTTTAAATAATCTTGCATTTTCCAGATTGTTAAAGTCTAAGTCATGCCATCCATGCTGGAAATCCCCTTCCCACTATCCCTGATTGGTTAGACTTTAGGAATAAGTCCTTCCATTGAAGCCTGGGTCAAATTAATCTTTCTGACAGCTATTGTTCATCCTTTTTCCAGCAGGATCTTGATACGGTCGGTGTAATGTCTATGTCCATCCATCAATGCCACTTGGCATTTGGGGATCCCTGCTTTACTGCAACATAAAAAAAATATTTGGCCCAGCCATCCTGATTTCCTATGGTAAGGTTGTGAAACAACATCCTTATGGGGATACAGCATTTGCTGGTATGTCTGCAGTACAACCTAAGCACAGACTCAGGGTTGTTGACATACAAATCTGCTCCCACCTGGAACAGAGTCCTCAGCACAACATACCATCCGAGGGGGCGCAGTGGTTAGAGTGCAGTACTGCAGGCTACTTCTGCTGGCTGCCAGCTGCCTGCAATTTGATAGTTCGAATCTCACCAGGCTCAAGGTTGACTCAGCCTTCCATCCTTCCAAGGTGGGTAAAATGAGGACCCAGATGGTTTGGGGCAGAGGTGGGTTGCTGCTGGTACTGGAATTCAGGCCTGGGTCACAGAACCGGCAGCGACCCAGGCCTGCCATGCCCCCGAACCGGTTCCCTTGCTGCCGCTTGGGCGTCGCCATTTTGGATTTTGGTGGCTGCGCATGCACAGTTCATTGTAAATTGTTCTGTGCATGCCCCCTATTTGGGGGCAATATGCTGACTCTGTAAACCGCTTAGAGAGTACTGCAAAAGCACTGTGAAGCGGTATATAAGTCTAAGTACTATTGCTAGCCCTAAAAACCCCTTCAGATGTCACAGCTGATATACAGCAGCTACTTCTAGGGCTCTAAGCTAATCCTGCTATCTGATCTTTCATGACAGAATGTGGTTGCATGAGCAACACGGATGTCTAAAAACAGATCCAGGCTGACCTGTTAGGTTACCTATTCATGACGTTCAAACCTGCCACACCCTGAAGGGAGAAAAAGTCATTGAAAGAAACTAGCCTGACCTACTCATGCCCTCTTACACCAACCAATCTCCCTGGGCTCAACCCTAGCAAGAATTGAACACCTGAGGGACACATTCGCATTACAAGGCATTTCAAAAAATTATTATTATTATTCTAAGAAAAGTCAGCTTTAGTTGTGAGCAAATGACACCCAACTTTACTCCTCAGGGCGCTAAAATGCTGACATGGCTGGTTTCAAATGCAGGTAATCCTTGACTTACGACCGCAATTGAGGCCAACATTTCTGTCGTGAAGTGAGACATTTGTTAAGTGAGTTTTGCCCCATTTTACGACCTTTTTCGCCTTCATTCTTGAGTGAATCACTGCAGTCGATAAGTTAGTAACCCAGCTGTTAAGTGAAATCTGGCTTCCCCATCGACTTTGCAGGTCATAAAAGGGGATCACGTGATCCCGGGACACAGCGACGGTCATAAATATGAACCAGTTGCCAAGCATCCGAATTTTGATCACATGATCATACGGGTGCTGCAAAATTCGTAGATGGGAAAAACGGTCCTATATCACTTTTTTGAGTGCGGTGCAGTGGTGGGTTTCAAAATTTTTTAGAACCTCTTCTGTAGGTGTGGCCTGCTTTGTGGGAATGGCAAGCCACTCAGGCAGGCCATGTGACTAGGTGGGAGGGGCTTGCCAGCCATGTGATTGAGTGGGAGTGGCTTGGCAGTCATGTTACTGGGTGGGCATGGCCAACTTGTAAAATGTGGTAAAACTCACTTAACAACGCTCTTGCTTAGTAACCAAAATGTTGGCTCAGAAACTGGCATTTGAAGCACGCAAGTCTTAAAGCTGTCAAGTTACAAGACCCTTGCACCCCTAACCCTTTAGAAAAAAACGACCCAGGGGTGTTCAAACTTGACAGCTTTAAGACTTTAAGGTTTAGATAGGACTCTTAGAGGCGAGCAGGGCGATTGGTGAGCCAGCCAATCAATGAGCGGTGGACGGGCAAGCGTGTGGACGGGCAGGGTGAGGGAGCTGGAACCGGTTCTAAACATCACGGTAGATTTGTGGAACCTCTTCCATAGAAGAGGTTAGAACTGGCAGGAACCCACCCCTGGTGCAGTGGTAATGTTGAACAGTCACTAAATGAATTATTGTAAGTCAAGGTCTTCCCGTAAACCTTTTTTTTTAACTCATTAAATAAAAAGGCCAAGAAACATCCACCGTTTTCTGCTTTCATTGTAAACCTGAGGGACAGAATTTTAACAAATGCTATTTTTCTCAGCAAGAACAGGTACAAGGCAGTGGTGGATTGCAGGTGGTACGCCCCGGTACAGGCGTACCGGAGCCTAACCGGAGCACCAGTACCGTTCCGGTACGGTGCTCCAGAGGGCCCACCTGCCCGCCTGAGCTCCTTACCTGTTCTTTAAGCCTTTGGCGCTTCCGTGCACACGCATGGCACAAACGGCGCCTGCGCAACGCTCCACCAAGCAGCTGGAGCATCGCAGAGGCTTGCGGAAGTGTCGCAGGCAAGCACGATGCATGCACGCACCACACGCGTCCATATGGGTGACGCCGGGCCCGTTCCAACTGGTTAGAACTGGATCCGGAACCCACCACTGGTACAAGTCCTATAGTTTTGCATCTCTGTTAGTGACAAAAACACAAGAAAAAACTGAATTTTCTGAATGCTGGGAAAATTCTCTGAGCATATTCGGAATAGTGGCATCCATATCTAAGATGGATTTTTTCAGACTCAAAATTTGCAAAATTACTGCACCTGTTTTGGACGCAATCTTGGAAGAAAATAGACCAAAGAGGACCACATTTAATAAGTGCCAGACATCACAATCCATCAAAAAATGACTGGGGACAGTTAAAAATCAGCAATGCATGCAGAATGACTTAAATTCAATCCTTGGCATCTCCAAATTAGTTAGGAATCCAGGAGAACCCCTATCAATCAGCTGCTAGCTTCAACATTATGCTAAATCCCTATTAACCATTGTTCTAACCATGGTTTGACCAACCCATTAAATCCTTTTCTCAACTTTAACAATAAACTATAAATATTGATTTACCTGCTATGATGGATGGGCTCATGGATCTCACAAAGCTGAAACTAAGCAAGTCACATCATGTCTCAACGCAATGCATGAACCAACCTGATATAACTTGACTTCTTATTGACTAATAATTTTAGTTATTTTATTGACTAATAATTTTTTTGCAGATCTCAGTTGCTGGAAGTAGTTTACATTTGCATTTTATGCTTTGTAAAATTGTCCCCCCCGCTTTTGCCAACCTAAAATATGAGGAAGCATCAAACCCAGAAAATTATAACCCATTATTTTTTAATGCAGACTTTGGAGGTCGTAGGTCAAGGCGAAGAAAAGGATCCTGTTTACGAGTGGTCCTCAAGTTACAACCACAATCGAGCCCAAAATTTCTGTTGCTAAGCGAAACCGTTGTAAATTTGAGTTTTGCCCCATTTACCACCTTTCTTGCCACAGTTGTTAAGTGAAACCCTGCAGTTGTTAAGCTAGTAACACGGTTGTTAAGTGAATCTGGCTCCCCCATTGACTTTGCTTGTCAGAAGGGGATCACACAACTCCAGGAAACTGCAACCGTCATAAATTTGAGCCAGTGGCCAAGCATCCAAATTTTGATCACATGACTTCAGGGATGTCACAATGGTCATAAGTGTGAAAAACGGTCGTAAGGCACTTTTTTCAGTGCCATTGTAACTTTGAATTGTCACTAAATGAATTGTTTTAAGTCAAGGACTATCTGTACTTTATTGTTATGTTCCAGGACTGGGCACTGCTACTGCTGACTGGATGAACCCTGAGGGCAAAGCATCTTATATCTTCTTATTTTGTTTGATTACAGCCCAACTGCAGGTTTGAAAACACAGACAAATGTAAACACAATGTGCAGGAACCGCTATTCCCAAGTGCTTGGATTTTAATGCCTCTTCTATGAAGCGTATTCGAGTTTCAGCTTTCAGGGAAGAAGAAAGTGGAAGTTTCAGAAGCAGCCCAAGGGCTGGGTGTAGCTACCAAAAAGGAGATAATGCTTTTTTTTCTTCTTCCTTTTTTTGCTCCAAGAACACATTTCCTTCCAGAAGAGAAGGAAAAATATCTCACTTCTCACCTCCGACAGATACTATTCTATTTCTACATCTGTCAGAAAGGATGTTACAGGCCTGAAGATTGCACATACTCTTTTTCAGAGAGTAACTAAAAAAGGATCTTAACACATCAGACCAAGAGGTTCCTATTCTGACAAGCCCTTCCTTTAAAATGCTTACCGTGTTTCCCCGATAATAAGACAGGGTCTTATAAGGACCTGGCTTTATTTTCAGGGAGGTCTTATTATTTTTGAAGTGCAGGAGGCGGCAAGAGTGGTCACCTCATGGCTGCTGCTGTGTTGCAATTTTTCCAGGGAGGGCTTATTTTCAGGGGAGGACTTATTTTAGTGCATGCACTCAAAAGCCTGATTGGGCTTATTATCCGGGGAGGTCTTATTTTCAGGGAAACCGGGTAGCACATTCTAGTGTTGCAGCTTTCCTTCTAAAATTCCGGCAGACCAAAATACAATCAGCGTGGCTTTACCAGGCCTAGAGATGTAACCATAGCTAACCAACTTTCCTTGGGGAATATCTTCCTAAAAAAGCATGAAAACTCCAAATTTGGGGGAGGGGGGGAGGGAGAGAAAATAAGATGGTAAGTCTTCTTCCTCAAGACATTCCAAGGAACATTTCCACCCCTTTCTCTTTCTGTCTGTGTTTTCCAAATACACAGACCTTTGCCCTCTTGTAAGCTAACAAAGCGAGGTACCCTTTGCTAGTAGTTATGCTCCCAAAGCTGGTTTCAGGAAGAAGGGAAGGTCTTAAATCTGAGATAAAACTGAAAAGAGGATAGGGCTCTCCAACCAAGCGTTCAGCAAGAAGAGCTGTCATCTCACCCCTCTGGCAGAGGAGTGCATTAAAAACATGATTCCATATGACTCAAAATGTTAAGGGAGAATACAGTGGGGGAAGGGTCTTCTTTCATCATTAATGATTGTAATGATTTATTATTAAGACTTCGGTTTGAGGCCTCGCCTCCAGAAGTTGTGAATGCTCCAACACTGAAAGATTTTAACAGATCGGGCAACCCTTTGCCTAAAATGGTATGGAACTTCCTGCCTAAGCAGGAGGTTAGACTAGAAGACCTCCAAGGTCCCTTCCAACTCTTCTTATTCTGTATTTTATCCTGACCATGCCATATTGAGAAGACCTTTCAAAAGAGGGATCCAGATTAAGCCTGGAAAGGTGAGAAGCAGAATTAAGGAAAGGATTCCTTAGAGCTGGACGTCTCTCCTTGGGCAGGAGCAACCAGTCACAGCCCCAGGCACAAGAAGAATCAAGCTGTAAAGCTTTTTTTTTTAAAAAAAAAAACCAGGTAGACTACGATCTCTGCATCTTAAGAATATATTTCTGGATACAACGCAAGTTATTTTGCAGGGCTGCCCGATGTCCCCACCACAACCCCTGATGGAGTCCACCTCCCTCCCTCCGATCCAAATCCTTCACTTGCCCCAAGCATGGAGCTCCACTTCCATTCCTCCCTCTCTCGCCCCGCTCTGCAAAACCAACTTGGCTCCTAAAGCCTTGAGGACTAGAAACTTGAAAGATCCACCACCACCCCACTCCCAAGGAAACCAGAGGGGCGTTATCACCACTCAGCCCGAAGTCACACGGCTGCTTCCAAAGCAGCCTCGGCTCCAAAACCGGGGCGGGATCGCGAGAAGTAGCCCGCGGCCAAAATGCAAGGTAGGCGGCGACGCAACCAGAAGAAGCGCCCCGGACGGCTGTCCCCTGTCCTCCTCCTCTTCCTCTACTTACCGCCGGCGACGAGCAGCAACGACAGGAGCCCGGCGAGGCTTAGGCCACCCCGCAGCAGCCCCTCCATGGCGGGACCCAGGTGGATCGACGGCAACGACGCTGGTTCGCTGAAGAGAAGCGGCGAAGGGAGTCCAGCTGGAAAGTCCTACGAGTAGCCCGGCAGGCAGGTGCACTGAAGCGGGAGGCGGCGTTGGCGGCTTTACCTTCGCCGATGACGGACAAGTCGTCTAACCTGTCGGGGAAGGGCTGGGCGTCGGGCCACAGCCAGTCAGAGGCTGCAGACAATGCTCTCATTTGCATAGGGCGGTCTCGCTCACCTGTTGGCTTGGGTGGTGTAGGGGTGGGGGCGTCAAAGCAGAACCCAACAGCCCTGATTTTTTTCCAGTCAATGGGAGGGTTTCAGCACACAGCATCCCTAAATTGAGTTTTCCAGGCCGGGGTTATTGGAAAGAGGCGTGTCAAGGGACTGAGGATCACCCAGCTGGCTATCCTTTGCGTCTTCTCTAAGGTTTGTGGAAATGGTAATAGTTTGTCAAAAAGCAATCAGGTTCTAAAACTGTGTTTCTCCATCTTGGCCACTTTTAAGATGGATGGACTTCAACTCCCAGAATTCCCAACTGGGGAATTCTGGGAGTTGGAAGTCCACCCATCTTAAAAGTGGCCAAGATTGAGAAACACAGTTTTAGAAGGTTACACTAGTAAAGAAACCAACACTTTCAAGGAGGGTGAGCTTTCAGGTTTTGTTATATAATTCAGATATGGAATATCTGATATTTCATCATTCAGATGCAAAGGCAAGAAACTGGGCCAGCCTCAGAGTCATGCTCTGTATAAGGATGTTGCTTATACTTTCTTATCGGCTTAAGCAACAAAGATAATAGAACCATATGTCAGCTAAAGAGCAAACATATTCAAACTGTTGAATAAGAAAAATAATTTCTGACAATGGTAAGTATCCACTTTAAGGGGAAATGGCTTCAAACAGCCGTTGTTTGATGTGAATTCCATTCTTGCCTGAAATTTATAGAAAACTCCAATCCACCAGATTTTTATTGATTTAATTTGAAGGGCAGCAAAGTAAAAGTTTTTAAGTTAAATCCTAATTGTATTTTCCTTAATTGATTTGTCACAAGGAATTAAGTGAACAGATGTATTTGTTGTCCCCTAATTTTCTTTGCCATGGCAGGCTTGTGAGAAAAGTAACCAGATTGTTACAACCTCCTACTTATCTAAGGATAACCTTCCACAAACTGGAATCTGTCAGCAATTTTTCTGACTACCAACTTTTTTTTAAAGGTATAAGTTTTCATGAACTGCTTTCCAATAACATTTGTTATTATATTATAGACAGACAGACAGACAGACATTTTTGACTCCTTACAGAATAACAGAATGAGAGATTTGGAAGGGACCTTGGAGGTCTTCTAGTCCAACCCCTTGCTCAGATGGGAAATCGTTGAGTAGGCTGCGACTATCGCTCCCAAAATCACTTGCTTCAACCATGCTGTTTTGTGTTCATAAATTGTTAACACATCTGGAATGTGCCAACCTAAGAGCTTGGAAGTTAATGTGAAATAGATTAGCTTATAATGTCAACCTTAGTGCCTTCTCAATAGGTTTTTGATGACAGCCCTCAGGTAAGGTCTTCAGTGATACAATAAAGTTGATGCACATTTTAAGAATCATTATATTAGTGCCATTTTGAGAATATGGAACAGATATGAACTCAGACTGCACCTGAAAATGCCTCTATGGATCTTAGCATAGGAAGCATTTTACAGGAAAGAAACAATGGGTAAAGAAAAATTAATATATCAAAAGTTGCTAGAACAACATAGAGAATATAAAGTGAAATCAAGAGAAAACTGGCTGCAGAGGGATTTAACTTTGAATTATTTTCTTATGCCTAAAAGAAAGATTTAGGGTAGATAACATTTGGAATTGAGCAGCAGGAGACAGAATTTTAACTCAATTTAATTGAATTTAACTATGTGCATGATGAACATATCATTGGTATAATGATTAATTTTTGTAGAAATTTGAAATAAAAGAAAAAGCGAATGATTATATAAAATGGGCTCCAACATACTGATGGAACAGTGGGAAAATATATAGCTAAAAGGATTAAAAGGTGGATTATAATTGAAAAGAGAATATTTATAAAATGTTGATGTGTGACTCTGGAAAAATTGTCTAGAATGTATGAAAGTTATTTGCATTTCTTTTGAAAATGTGGACTACATGATCATGTCTAAAGGATTTGAAAAGATGCCGAAATTGCTGGATTCAGATAAATATAATGATGGAAATTTTTTTAAAGATCAGCATTCAACTGAAACCAGATTTTTTCTTATTGGGATTAATGGATATTCGATTAGAAAAGACCTATGGAAGATTATTTTGATAAATAATTACTGCTGCAAATTTATTGTATGAGCAAAAATGGAAATACTCTGAAATATTCTGTATAATGGTTGATGAAGATGATAGAACTAGCAAATTAACCTTTTGGATTAGAGAATGAACAACAACTAAATTTATTGTGGCTGGAAACCCTTTATGGACTTTTTGCTGGGAAAAAGAGAGAGAAATTAACTTGTGATTTATGGGTTTTAAGATTAGAAAGGGGATTTTATGGAAAGAAGAAAGTGATAATGTGATCTGAGAAAGGTAGCAACGTAAAAACTTTATAAAGAAGATTGGAAGTATCTTTTTTATAATCTTTATTTTCCTTTTGTTTCTTTTTCTATTTTCTTTGTTATGATTTATTCTTTATTAACTATTTTCTTTTATGGTTTTTACTTTGTTGAAAATTCCTTTCATTAAAAATTATGGATGACAAATCCGAAACAGATTGGAGACAATGGGAATTGTAATCCATTCTTGCTGACAAAAAGCCATATTGGATTACAGAATGTCGGGTTTCCAACCTTAATCCTCAAAATTGCATTATAATAATCAGTATTAATTTAATTGACACGATAGTCTTCTGAGATCAATTTTAGACCCAGGCTTACAAATGGAAACTGAAGAAAAAATATACTAAAGTTCCGTATCTCCAATCAAGAATGGAGCTGATATCAAAATGCTTGGGCTCCATTTTCGACTTGTTGCATCATCAGAAGCTATTTTTTATATGATGTTCTTTTAAAGAGCAGAAAAACTCGGTAAAATATAAAGGTTGATCACCATGGATGGTAAGTGCCTATCATGTTTGACAAGAAAGATGATATTTTGGGAGGGAGAGCTACCAGATACGGTTTTATTTTGTGTTCCTTTTATTAAATTACATGTAGTCCTTCACTTATAACCACAACTGAGCCCAAAGTTTCTGTTTCTAAACTAAGTGACTTTTGCCCCACTTTACGACCTTCCTTGCCACAGTTGTTAAATAAATCACTGTAATCGTTAAGTAGTAAGACGGTTACTAAGTGAATCTGGCTTCTCCATTGACTTTGCTTATCAGAAGGTCGCAAAAGCTGATTGCACACTGCAACTGTCATAAATGCATGCCAGTTGCCAAGCATCTGAATTTGCATCATGTGACCGTGGGGATCAGGGGTGGGTTGCTGCCAGTTTTACTACTGCTTCGCAATCCCCTGCGCACCAGACATACGCTGCGTGCGGCAGACATGTACTGCGCCCCTGTGCGCTGTTCAATGTAAATTGATCTTTGCGCATGCGCAGAACAATTTACAGTGATCTGCGCACGTGCAGTCACTAAAAACCAATGGAACAAGTTCAGGGTGTGGCAGGCCTGAGTCGCTGCCGGTTCTGCGTCCCAGGCCTGAATTCCATTACCGGTTCGGCCAAACCAGGCCAAACTGGGAGCAACCCACCTCTGGTGAGGATGCTGCAAAACTAGGATGTGTGAACACAATTATAAGTCACTTTTTTTTTCGGTGCCATTGTAATTTCAAATGGTTACTAAACAAATGATTGCATGTAGCTCCCATGATTTTATTTTATATATCTGTCCAATGCTAACCTCACCCATCTCTCTCCATTCCATTACACTGACCGAGCTCATATATATGTTGCATTAACTTCTACGCAAGGTTTGATGAAAGCCACAAGATTTGCCTTCAAACATGCTAAGCCCTAAATGGTGCTTTACAAATCATCACAGAGCTGGCTTCACCCAATTGCCAACTCAGTCAATTGTGTGCAGGTTTTGCGTGATAGGTGAACTCAAATCTGTGAAGCCTTACTGGTTTTAATGGTCTTTGATTCCCCAATTACAACTCTTAAGATTTTGTTATTACAACATCCATGTGTTTTAAGGCCTGCATCACATCCATGTAAATAAGATGAACATTGAGAATTAATTATGCCATCTAAAGGAATCATTACCTTTGGCAGCTAAATAAATGACTAAGAGTCATGATGGTTTATACAACTGCCACAAAAGAATATCAACCATTGAATACCAGTCCTTTAAAAACAAGAGATAGGGACATGATTGTCCTTAGGTACGGATCTCCAAGCTTAGTAATTTTACGATTTGTGGACTTCAATTCCCAGAATTCCTCAGCGGCCATGGCTAAGGAATTCTGGGAGTTGACATCCACAAGTCATAAAGTTGTCACATTTGGAGACTCTTCTGTCCTTATGAATCTTTTATTTTGGTTTCAAAGAGCTCCTGGCTGTCCACTGTGGGAACATAGAAACTAGAAGAGGTAGACTTTGGGTGTGGTCCAACAGGGCAATTCTTATCTTGAATATTTATGCCCTATCAATGACTCCTGTTCTGATGCAGAAAAATGTTCGCAAATCTGGTTTATAAAAACCGAAGAGTCCGCAATATAAATGTTGACCAAGTGGGAAGTTCCCGAGCAGGAAGCGGAAACCCGGCTGAAAGAAATATTCTATATAAAGTCTAGAGAACAAATAGTGTGTTTGGATAGGAGAAGAAAACACAAAAGCGGTGTTTGCACAAAATTACTAAGTACGGGTTGCTTTAACCTTGGTTGGTGGTTTAGGCAATTTGATGGGCCAATCCACCCTTTGTGGTTAGTTTATGGATCTGTTTTTTCATTCCAACCCCAAAAATGGAGAAAATTGAATGAACCATGATAAATTTACTCTTTGGACAGGATTAGGCAATTATGGCCCTTTTACAACTTGTGGGCTTCAACTCTCAACATGGCTGGCTCAGGAATTTTGTGAGCTGAAGTCCATAAATTGTAAAGGGACATAGTTACTCTTGGGAGAATCCTGCATTTTGTAATTTACAGCACAAAAATAAGGAAGGAAACATAATTACTGGATTCAGGGATAAGACTGGGATGGTTAGCAGTGGTGGGTTCCGGATTCCATTCCAACCGCTACGGTTGGAACAGGCCCGGTGGAGTCCACATGGATGCGTACAGCACGCGCATGCATCTTAGCGCCTCCGCAAGCCTCTGCAACGCTCCAGCTGCTCAGTGGAGTGTCACGCAGGCTCTGTATGCGCCATGCACGTGCGCGGAAGCACCAAAGACTTAAAAGTCCAGTAAGGAGATTGGGTGGGTGTGTGGGCCCACCCACCCGTACCGGAACAGTATCCAGTGCTCCGGGAAGGCTCCGGTACGCCCGTACCAGGGCGTACCGTCTGCAACCCACCACTGATGGTTAGGTACTCGGGTGGGGAATCAAGAATCTAAAGAAGGAGTGGGTGCCAAAGATAAAATCTTTGAGAAGAGGAATGGAAGGTGCAAAAAGCTTTGGTAAATGGAAAGGCCAGATTAGTGGAGTCCATATTCAATATGAGGTTGAAAGAGAACAATGCTTTCATTGATGATGGCAACCGAACTGTGAGGCAAACAAGAAGGAAGACTGAGAAACAGACAGAATTAAAGGAAATAGATATTTTTGGACTTCAGATGCCATTTCCCTTACTTTAACCTACTCTCCTCTTCTGTATCTTGGCCCACAGATCTGCTGGTGTCACCTGTTCCAATCGCAGAGAGGTTGTTTCAATCCTTGAACATTCCAGGAGTTCCCAACTTTTGTGTTGCCAGTCAGGTGATACTCACGAAGGAGTGACTCAAAGTCTGTCAGGAAGCAAGAGGAAAATTAAAGTTTTCCTGTCCCGTGACATGTGAGTGAGGTTTGTTGGCGGCTAGAGCAGGTAAGCCTCAGGGGACAAGAAGCATTCCTGGCTACTAACATTCCCAGGAAAGCTTGCCAGCACATCTGGATGAGGCTGTAGCTTTCAGAAAGTGTCTGCTATGTTTTACTAGATGGGTTCGAAGGAGATTTCAATTTAAGAGCTGGGTGATGTGGGTGGCTCAGGTGTTGCCTTGTGGAGAAAGTCCATAATCAGTTCAGAACGCAAGTCTTGGGCAATTAATTATTGGTCTAAACTTGCATAGAAGGTTGTTATCGTGGTGAGTACCCTCCTCTGTTTCTGATGCCATTTCTCAACATCTACTGTCCTATTGTCAGCTACTATCTACTATCAATGGAATAGCTTGCCTTCAGAAGTTATGGGTGATCCATTGCTGGTATTTTAAAGAAGAGATTGAACAGCCATTTGTCTGAAATGGTGTAAGGGGGGGGGGTTCCTGCTTGAGCATAAGATTGCATTGGAAGACCACCAAGGTCTCTTCCAACTCTTTATCCTGTTATTTGGAGGATACCTTACTCCTTGAGGGGATGTGGTGGCTTAGTGGCTAAGACTCTCAGCATGTTGATCAGAATGGTTGGCAGTTCAGCGGTTCGAATCCATAGCACCACGTAACGGAATGAGCTCCCGTTCGAAAGCATGTAAAAATGCAAGTAGAAAAATAGGGACCACCTTTGGTGGGAAGGTAACAGTGTTCTGTGCTCCTTCAGCATTTAGTCATGCTGGCCACATGATCATGGAGACGTCTTCGGACAGCGCTGGCTCTTCAGCTTTGAAACGGAGATGAGCACCGCCTCCTAGAGTCAGGAATGACTAGCACATATGTGCGAGGGGAACTTTTACCTTTACCTTTGCTTTACTCCTTGAACATCCGTTGCTCTGAAGGGGAGAAAATAAGAGGGTTTGCCCAAAATTATTTAAAATCCATTCTGCGTATATGGATGGAGTGTGTTGGTTCTGTCTTTTGGAATAACAGAGATTCATCGTGTTTTCTGAATATTCTAACCTGCAACAGCGAGAGTTCAGTTCCCTGCTTCATTATGAAAAAGTAACCTTTGACTGCCCACCTGCTGCACCAAATCATTCTCATAGGATTTGGGGGAAAATAAAAGTAGGCAGGGGAAATTATTTGTAGATCAGTTCAAGCTTTTGCTAAGAAGAGAGAGATAGAAATATAATAAAATTGGGGAAATGTAGATAAATGTTTTCTCAACTTCCCCCCCCCCCTCCCTCTGGTTCCTTTCCAATAGGCCATATCACTAAATATCGACATAAGTCAATAGCTAGTGAAGTTTTGGTGTCAATGAGACTTCATTTGTAATATAATACACTTTGCTCTTATATTACCACCCCCCCCTTAGATGTGTCTGACCTGAATCTCCCAGACGACCATACAGTTCCTGGTTGAGAACCACTGAATTAGTTGACATCTTATTAGACGCAAAGATTTATCTTTCAAAAAGTAGATATTCGAGGTTGCTTATTTCTGGATAGAGAAGCACCTTACTACTTAAGAGTCATTCCACATTATAGTAGATTTCCCATGCTTTGCTGGAGGCGTTTAAGCAGAGGCCAGAAACCTGTCTGCGATCAGTTAAGCTATATTAAATCATGGCTAATTGGACAATTTACAATTGGATAGGCCCACATATTGCATTAAGCTACAAACTGCACTTTACAGACCACAACATCTGAGCTCACAGATCACAGCAAACTAAAACCAGCCAGATAATCCTTTCCTAGTTTTTGCATTAACCCAACATATAATTTTTGGTACTTATCAATTTATTTTTGGAGGTCATAGAGACCACGCAAGAAAAGGGTTGGTTTTTTTTTGTGATTACCAGAGGGATCTAGGACAGCTTGCCAAGGCCCACTCTCCACGGGGCAACTCTCCTCAATTCAATGTTGTATTAATCATTTCATTCAATTGTCCCAAAGGTGTTTTTTCAAGAGACAACTGGACTTTCTTGGATGAGAAGCAAAACGTCTTCAAAGAGAAACCAGAAAGTCCAGTTGCTTCTTGAAAAAAAAAACACCTTTGGGACAACCATGTCCTGGATGACTTAGAATGTTTATAGACATTTCATTCAATTACTTTTATTATTGGTGTCCACGCTTTCATCAAAATTATTGTAACTGTTGTATTTCTGAATTGACTTTATTTTATTATTGGCCACCATTCCATTGAAATTGATTTTTGTATTTGTTGTTTAATTGTCCTGCAATGAGTTATCCCATGGCAAGTGAGCTACAATGAGTTGGCTGTGGCAAGTTGTCCCATTCCACAACAGAGAATCTGGAGTGTGCACAAGAGCACACCACATTTTTGTGTAGCCCCTGCAGCCTTCTAAAATCACAAGTAGGTTCTTGCACAATTTTTAGAGGCTCCAGAGGCTACACAAGAATGTAGCATGCTTTCTCTCTTATGGGTTTAATGGAAAAAGACTTGGGGGGGGAGGGGGAATTGAAACTTTGATGTTGTATTTATTTATTTATTTCTTAGATTTTTAGACCGCCCCTCTCCCAGAAAGGGACTCGGGGCGGTGTACAGTCAATACAAATAAAATCAGTCATAATAATAAAATACATTTAAGATACATTTGGAGGGGGAGATAGGCTGTACTAAGAAATAAATATATTCTAATCCTAAAAACATCCCAATTAAAACCCCAAACCCAATTAAAATAGAATAAATCCCCGGGAGGTAAAACTAAGAAAGTGCCAGGCCAGCTGATTGAAATAGGTGAGTCTTTAACTTTTGCCGGAAGGAACGGAGGTCGGTGGTAGTTCGAATGTCTGGGGGGAGGTCATTCCAGAGGGTTGGGCCCATCACAGAGAAGGATCTACTCCTAGGTGTCGCCCGCTGGCATTGCCTAGCAGACGGCACCAGGAGGAGCCCCTCCCTGTGTGAGCGGATAGGTCGCAGGGACGTGTGTGGTAGGATGCGATCCTGCAGATAACTAGGTCCTATGCCATGGAGCGCTTTAAAGATGGTGATCAATACCTTGAAACGCACCCGAAAGGCCACAGGTAGCCAGTGCAGCTCGCGCAGGAGAGGTGTTACGTGGGAGTAACGTGTACTTCCCATAATAACCCGCGGGGCTGCGTTCTGAACTAGCTGCAGTCTCCGGATGCGTCCCAAGGGAAGCCCCATGTAGAGGGCATTGCAGTAGTCCAGGCGAGACGTCACCAGCGCATGAGTGACCGTGCGCAGGGCACTCCGGTCCAGTAGGGGGCGCAATTGGCGCACCAGGCGGACCTGGTGGAACGCCCCCCTTGCCACGGCTGCCACATGGTCCTCCATTGACAGCCGGGCATCGAGGAGGACGCCCAAATTGCGCGCCCGCTCCACGGGGGACAGTTGTTCGCCCCCTATGGCCAGCGATGGAATCAGCTGGCTGAACCGAGGTGCCGGTACCCACAGCCACTCGGTCTTGGAGGGGTTGAGTTTGAGTCTGTTGTCCCCCATCCAGACCCCGACGGCTTCCAAACACCGGGACATCACTTCGACAGCCTCGTTGGGGTGGTTTGGGGTTGAAATGTACAGCTGAGTATCATCAGCGTAAAGATGGTACTCAACCCCAAAACCACGGATGATCTCACCCAGCGGCTTCACATATGCGTTGAACAGGAGAGGCGAGAGGACCGACCCCTGTGGCACCCCACAAGTGAGTGGCCTCAGGGACGACCTCTGCCCCCCTGTCAACACACATTGCTTCCGGTCGGAGAGGTAGGAGCCGAACCACCGCAAAACGGTGCCTCTGACTCCCATCCCCTCCAACCGGCGCAATAGGATACCATGGTCGATGGTATCAAAACCCGCCGAGAGGTCTAATAGGACCAGGATAGAGGAACAACCCCTATCTCTGGCCCTCCAGAGATCATCAACCAACGCGACCAAGGCTGTCTCAGTGCTGTGCCCGGGTCGGAAGCCGGACTGGCGTGGGTCTAGATAGTCGGATTCGTCTAGGTGTCGTGGAAATTGCTGCGCCACCACATTCTCAACAACCTTCGCCAAGAAGGGGAGGTTGGAGACTGGACGATAATTAGCTAGCTCCATTGGGTCGAGCGAAGGTCTCTTGAGCAAGGGTCTCACCACCGCCTCTTTCAAGGCGGTTGGTAAGTATCCCTCACCCAATGAGGCGTTCACCAGGCCCAGGAGCCAGCCTCGTGTCACCTCCCAGGCTGCCAGTACCAGCCAGGAGGGGCACGCGTCCGTTAAACATGTGGTGGGTCGCAGCCGTCCACGCAACCTGTCCAAATCCTCGGGGGCAACAGAGTCAAACTCCTCCCAGAATGGTCTCTCAAGACTCGCTGTTGGCGGCTCGTCTGGTCCACTGATGGAGGTCCACCCGCTCCGGATCTGATTGATTTTGTCCTGAAGATATTCCCCAAACTCCTCTGCTCTACCCTGTAAGGGTGTCTCCCGCACCCCCTGCGATAAAAGGGAGCGGGTCACCCTAAACAGGGTGGCAGGGCGGTTATCCGCGGACGCAATAAGAGCAGCACAATGTCTACGTTTGGCCGCTCTTATTGCCACAAGGTAAGTCCGCAAATAGGCTCTTACCTGTGTTCGGTCAGATTCGGAGCGTGAGGACCTCCACCTGCTCTCTAGACGTCTCCTGTGGCGCTTCATCACCCTAAGCTCCTCAGTAAACCAAGGAGCCCGGGTGGGTCGATGCCGCAGGAGAGGTCGCAAAGGCGCAACCCGGTCCAAGGCTACAGGTATTGGCCCAAGCTCTGTCTGGAATCTATCAGATTCCATCAGGTGCCTGGGGCGGTACCAGTTTATAGAGTCTGGTTCCGCCTCCTCGCGGTGGGGGATAGCGCCAGGGAAGTCCAGCCGGAGGGATGAGTGGTCTGACCATGACAGGGGCGTGATGACTAAATCCCCTATTCCCAGATCACTCGTCCACTGTTCAGATACAAAAATGAGGTCCTGTGTGTGGCCCCCTTCGTGAGTGGGGCCCTGCACTAATTGGGTCAGGTCCATGGCCGTCATGGAAGCCATGAACTCCCGAGCCACCTTGGAAGCCGCTCCCGTTGACGGCAAGTTGAAGTCCCCCATGACCAAAAGTCTGGGAGTCTCAACTGCCGTCGCTGAGGTTAGCTCGAGGAGCTCGGGCAGGGCTGCTGAAGCATAGCGAGGAGCCAAGTATACAATCAGCAAGCCCCACTGCCTCCCTGGGCCCCAGTTCACACCAAGGGACTCACACCCGGGTATCTGAGGGACAGTGAACTCCCTCGGCTCTAAACATTCCCGCATAACCACCGCCACCCCACCACCCTTACCCAGGGCCCGAGGCTGATGGAATGCACGGAAACCCGGTGGGCACATTTCCACGAGGGGTAAACCACCCTCGTGGCCCAGCCAGGTCTCCGTTATCCCTGCAAGGTCTAGCTCCCCCTCTGAGATCAACTCATTAATGAGGGGGGCCTTGTTGGTGACAGACCTTGCATTGCAAAGCATCAGCCGCAGGCCCTGGCTCTGTAGCACCTGTCCACCTAGACTGCAGGGGTTGGTACAAGCGACCGGGTGTAACCAGCAGCCGCGGTCTCCCAACCGACCTTGGGATCTTATCCTGTCCTCGCATCCCCTCCTCCCCGCGACCGTTGTAATAGGACAACCCTCTGCTTTAGTGACCTTTATATTCCCCCCCTCCACCGCATCCCCGTCCTTCCTGGACTCACCTGTCTGTCCGGCGCTGGCTCTCCTCCCGGTCTGATTAGCCCTCCCCCCCACCCTGGAACCCCCTAAAAAAGATAAAAAACATTTTACTAAAAATCCCCTTAGCTTCCGGTTCCTGCACCTCTCGGGGTCCACGAACCCGTCCTCGAGGCGGGCCCTTGAAAGTATATGTCGACGGCGGCAAAATTACTTTATGCACAAAAATGGAAGGACACTTCAATCTCCACAATGGAGGAATGGCTCCAAAAGTTGATGGGAGTTAGCAGAAATGGCTAGATTGACTGATTTGATAAAAGAAAAATATGTAAGTACTGTTGTTTCTACTTGGAAACCACTTCTGGACTTTGTGCTTGAGGTGGGAAAAATAAGAAATTTTGATTTTGAGTTTTACCAATTAGATAGATTTGTTGATATAGAAATGGCTGGTGTATGCTACTATGTAAAAGTAAAAAGTTGAGGTTTGATGCAGTGGTGGGTTTCAATTTATTTTACTACCGCTTCCATCGTGCGCATGTGTGCACTTGTATGATGCTTCTGCGCATGCGCAGAAGCTTCCGGACAATTGGGTGGAGCCTCCCACCACCGCCACTACCAGTTCGGCCGATCTGGGGCAAACTGGCAGAAAACCACCTCTGGTTTGATGTTACTATCTTATTTTACTGCACCAAAGGGAGTCAGAAGTCAATGCCTTTTCTTTCTTTTTCCCTTCTTTTCTGCACTCTTCCCTTCCCCTTTCCCTCCCTTATTTTTCCTACTATTTGTTATTTTATATTATAAACAAATAATAATAATAAAGAATGTAGCATGCTTTCTCGTGGCCTCTTGAAGCCACATATGAGGGCCCCCTCCTCTCAAATGGTTTCTGATTCCTCCAAAAAGCACAGGAGAATGTGATGGGCTTCCCTACTCTTTTTGGAGGCTGCAAAACCAAACTGGAGCATTCTCTGAGGTGTCCAGGCCTCCTTTGACCCAGAGCTGGTTCGGATAGACATTTTTGTCTGAGTGACAAAGACAAATAATTTTTTAAAAAATTACAATTATGTAAGCACTGCCTAAATTTTCTCAGCTGTCATTTCAGACTTGTGTATCTGGTAAGAAAAGGCCATAAACTTCTATTGACAAGATAACTTATCTTCTTAGCTGGACAATATGACTTGATTGAACCATAGGACAAACTGAAGCTTCAAAGAATCTTTTGTTTCAAATGAACAGGTGTGAATGAATTTATCTCCTGCTTCTTGGGGACTCTTAGTATTATATTTGCTGACTGTTTCTCCTTCTTTCAACTTCTTGACATAAAGGAGTCACTGCCTTACAACCTTTTGCAGATTATATGCAAAGGGCAACTGGCCAATCCAGTTTTCTCATGCAAAGAAACCTTTGACTTGAGATCAATGGATTTATCTCAGATCTTGATCTTGACCAAGAATAGCATTCCCCCCCCCCCACCAAGAGGGGGTGGTCACCAAAACTGGTTTTACAAGACAAGAAGCAGATTGGAGCTTTATGTCCAAGGAATATCGCTTTGGGGGGAAAGTAATCTGGGGTTTTACGGATAATTACTACAGCTGGTAATTTCTCTTGGCCTCAAGGATCTTGAAAGATCAAGTAGAAAATATAAAAGAAAAGAATGGAATTTGTATTTCGGTGGCTTGCCCCCCCCAAAAAAAGGAATTTGCAGAGAGATGATGTGTATCAATTAAGGAATTCGATTTTAATGAATGTGCATGGTTTCGTCCCCTACCCAATTTTTATTTCCCCACCCACCCAATTCTTTGGCTGTCTTGTAATCAGTCTGTCAGCCTTTTCCAAGCAGTATAATTTTCCTAGGTAGGTTAAGGCTGAAAGATCCAACTTGGCTCTCCCAAGATTAATTCTTAATATTCAGAAAAACCCGTTATAAAAGATGGATAAATCAAAATTTCAGAATCTGGGTTATTATATTGATAGCCTGGATTTCCTTCAAATTGTTCAGGGCAAATGTCGCTTTTCTCTACAGCAAGGAGAGTTTGAAGCAGAGATTCAAACTTTGAATTGAAGCAGGACTACTCCAAACTAGTTTAATGTGATGGTGCTGAATAATTTAAATCTGGATTACTGGGTTTAATTGATTTTCTTTTGCTGTCAACACTTCTGCTTGTCACTGCCCTTTCATCTTCCACCTCACCCTTGTGTAACCCAAAGGAGCACCTGCTTTGCCACGATCCCCCTTACTCAGCTGTTAGTCACAAAGGGAATTGATGGAATGCACAGGGTTAATATGGTGACATCCTCTGTGTTGTTACATAATCGTAACTTGTCTCGAGTTCCCCGACAGCCGGAAATCCACCATTACTGAACATTGTGGCCTCCAGTAATTGAATAATTGACAATTATAGGGTATCTTATTAAGCCTGAAGGACGGAAACCAGTACTTACAAAAGGATCTGTTCTCAACATTGAAATGCAGTTATCTCCTGGGTGAGATCAGGCTGACGTGTGTGTGTGTGTGTGTGTGTGTGTGTGTGTGTGTGTCTGTGTGTCTGTGTGTCTGTGTTTGTGTGTGTTGCCTCAGACAAAAGTTCTGTGCCATCCACATACCAAATTTTATATCATTTTTTTTTGTTTCTCCTATTCCATTTGTGTGGAATCTCCTGGGTGAGATCAGGCTGACGTGTGTGTGTGTGTGTGTGTGTGTGTGTGTCTGTTGCCTCAGACAAAAGTTCTGTGCCATCCACATACCAAATTTTACATCATTTTTTTTTGTTTCTCCTACTCCATTTGTGTGGCCCAATCAAATTTATTCAGTAAGGGGTGAGAGAGATGTCGGATAATTTGTAAATCAGCTGCAGCTAAAGCCCTGAGACCAGTGGTTCTCAACCTTCCTAATGCCGCGACCCTTTAATAGTTCCTCATGTTGTGGTGACCCCCAACCATAACATTATTTCCATTACTACTATGTAACACCGGGAGCCACAAAACCTGGGTGGGTGAGGCCAACTCAACATCACTCCCACCCAGTCACATGACATCCCCCCCCCAAGACATGCCTACCAAGGTTTCATGGCTCAGTGTTTTCTGTGGAAATAGGGTCTCTCTCCCTTCTCTCCCCCTCCCTCTCATTCCTGTTTTTCTGTTTTTCCTCTCCCTTTCTCTTTTTCCTTCCTTCCTTCCTTTCTTTCCTCCCCTTTCCCTCTTTCTTTTTCCTTCTTATTGAATACGATAGCCATTTGTTATTTTCTTTTTAAAAAATCAGACTTGCTTCCAATTTGTGCCTTCTGGCAAACTGCAATTTTCTTGGCAAGAGATCTAGCTTGCCATTGCTTTCATCATAGATCTGAGAAAGTTAGTTTCTATTTTTCTTTCTTTTTCTTTCTTTCTTTCTTTCTTTCTCTTTCTTTCCTCTTCCTTCCTTTACCCGATTTGTTTCCCTCTCTTTTCCCCTTTCATTCTCTCCCTTCAGCTCTTTCATTTCTTTCTCCCTCCCCCCCCCTTCTCCCTCTAATTTGTTTCCCTCTCTTTTCCCTCTCTCATTCTCTCCCTTCAGGTCTCTTTCATTTCTTTCTCCCTCTCCCTTCTCCCTCTAATTTGTTTCCCTCTATTTTCCCTATCTCCCATTCTCTCCTTTCAGCTCTTTCATTTCTCTCTCTCTCTCTCCCCACTTTTCTTTCATCTTTCTTGCGCGTGCAAGCAAATAGCCTCTTGGGCCGGTATCATGGTGGCGGGGACAGCAACTCCTTCCGCTGCCATCACTGAGAAGTGAGTAACTGGCTGCGCTGCGCAGGAGACTCCTGAGCACCAGACTCAGGTCGGTCCCCTTCGTGTTGACTCAGGAAAGAGCCGGAGCAGCTGTCTCTGGATGCAGAGAGGGAAGAGTTCCAGAGCCCTGTGCAGCGCAGGAGAACTGGAGCTCTTCCCTCCCTGCTGCTGCTGCTCCCTATTTTCCTCCTTCCTGAGCCAACACGAAAGGGACCGCGGCTCGCAATGACCTGAGTCTGGCACTGAGGAGTCTCCTGCGCAGTGTGGTTCCCCTGCGCTGCATACCGTTACCTCATTGCGCAATGGCGACAGCAGGAGAGTCGTTGGTCCCCTCCGCCTTGATCCGGCCCAGGAGGGTATTTTGCTTCCGTGCGCGCGCGCAAGAAATGAGCATGAGAAAAGGGCTGGAGCTCTTCCCCACACTGAGTTGCCTGCGAAGGACGCGGAATCGCAAAAGCAGGCGAGAGGCTCGTATCTTCTCAGGGCGGAGAGCAGATTGTGTGATTGGGTCAGCAGGGAGCCGCAGGAGGGGGGCCAAAGCCTATTAAGACTGTTACCCATGCTAAGCATGGGTAACAATAGGGAATCTCAGTGTACGCATATCCCCCGTTCCTTTATTTCCCCCGCCTTGTTTTACGCCTCAGAAATGGTACCTCTTGGCTTCTGTACCTCTGCCCATCAACCTCCATCATTCGGAGCGAGCTGCTTTCCCAGTGTCCTCTGTGATGCGCGTCTCTTTTCCCCCTCCTCGCCTTCATTGCGGCTCCTACTTTCCCACCACTCACCAGACACACACACACACACACCTCTCCTTCCGCTGCGTGGGGAACCTGAGCCGCTCCTTCCCTTTGGGCCAGTTTCTCACCAGCCTCTCCGCGGGGGCTCCTCGGCGACCCGTGAAAAGGTCATTCGACCCCAAAAGGGGTCACGACCCACAGGTTGAGAACTGCTGCCTTAGAACTTTATATTAAAATATGCCTGAAAGGGCTTCATTAAGTTTATCTGATACATGACCAAATACTTGGAATCAAGGATGTTTTAGCTTGACTTTTTCTGATATTCTTTTCTAAATATGAGAAATGGAACACTGATCTTGATCAATAAAGTTGGCTTCTGATCTTGTACAAGAATGATTTTAAAAGGATTATTTAAATATTGGGTTGATCAGCAGATGCAACTCAAAAGGATTACTGAAGAGAGCCAGAATCTGGATGAAACCTAATTCTCAGATGATTACAAGCAACTATTCTCTTAAGCAAACGTCTGCATACCAAATAGTGTATAGCTCATTATTAATCATTTTCAGGTTTCTAAGCTGCCCAATCACCTCTAGACATGGGCAGCATACAAATTTAATGAATGGATGGATGGAGGTAATGAAAAACACAAGGGCAAGAATGGTCATTCTAAGGTCTAGAATGTTCAATTGCAACTCCTATAACAGCAACTAAAGCCATAATCTTTCTTCAGTAAGAACAGTTGGACCATGAGCACCACTGATTTATGCTGTACTGTAATCCTGTTGAGGTAAATATCCCAGCCACCTTGACTGTTGCTGAGAATTCTGGGACTTGAAATTGATACATCTGGATGTTGGGAGTGCAGATGTCCAGGCTGAGCCTGAGGGAGGGGTCAAAGGTGTCATCAGTCATGAGTCCCTTCAACTCACAAAAGATCTGAAGTCCAGGCCACCTTGAATTATTTTATTCTTAACTCCCAATTGCCATTGATCCATAGTTCAGATTCTTGTAAAGCGCTTAAATTTACAATCAATCTTTATTCCCATCTGAACTACATGAACCTCCTGATTTCTCTGGTGCTTGACAGGGAAACTATCAATAATGCTTTTATCCTGGAGGAGGCAACATCGCGACAATACGGATGTGCGGTCTCGATGCTCAGAGACCGCAGCCGATACTTTTGCCGCTGAGTGATCCAATCAGACCTAAACCGTCCCACAGAGACGGTGAACAGGAAGAATACGTCTTGCTGATCTCAGGGACATCGCAAAGTCCCTGATCGATCCAAGAGAAGTTCTTCAAGCCGGCAACAAAAAGTCCAGCCATTAGGCTGATGAAGTCGGGACGGTTCCAAAACGGAAAGATACGGAAAGAGAAAGTGTTTCCAGCTGGTGAGGAATTTTTACCTTTTTAAAAGAGACTGCCTATAAAAACCTTAAAGCTAATTTAAATTTGAGAACAGAAGAAATAAGCGGCAGAATTAAGCTTTGAATGGTTTTGGACAGTGGGTTATCTTACTTTTTAAATGTTATTTTCATGGATGGAATTTATGCAAGCCTTTTAAACCAAAGAGATTAAGTTTTCTTCTTTTTTCATTATTATTTTTTGCAACCTATTATGGACTAAAATTCTCCTTCATTACTGCATGTGTTTTTCCCTTTTTCTTCTTTATTTCATTCAAGAATTTGACTTTTTAAAAAAACTTAGAATAAAAAAAAGATACAAAAAGCAACAAAGAAAATTGTAACAACAGAAAGACTACACTGCTACTCGGAGGCTGGAAGTTTGTGTATCGGAAACAAAACACTTTTATTTCCTCACTGATTATTCTGGCTTGGCACTTCAAGGTCACTGTTTTGTCTATAGAGAGTGAAAAGTGAAAATAAGACCTTATTGTGAATTTATGCTTAATCTTGTAAAAACCTTCCAAGCAAGAGCAGCAGTGTTTGTTAGCTTGAGATAATCGTACAATCTCAACAGCAGAAATAAACTTTAAGTTTGCAAAAGATATTGTTAGAAATTCAGAAATTATCAAATACATTTGAAAGGACGGAGAAGAAGTTGGAAAATCTAGAGCATTTAACAGTAAAATATGATGAAGTTGGAGATGCTTATCAAGTGGAAAAAGTGGAGGTTAGAGTCCTAAAAACTGAAGAGAAAAATGACTACAAGGAAATTAAATCCGCTGATATCTATGGTGATTGGTTTGTGTCTGGAAATGGAAAGAGTGGAACACTGAAAGAGGAATTAAATGGAGGGGAACCCTACCCCAGATGGCAAGATACAGAAGAAAGAATAAACAAATTTATGGATTTAAAGAGAGAAATTTTGTTAGCAACATCGTTGAAAACACCGACAATTAAAGATAAACTGATTAAGGAAACAGAAGGGCATCAAAATTGATGAGACTTAATAAGGAATGAATTGCAAAGAGGAGTCCATACAAATTTGATTAAGGAGATGATTAGAGGACCGATACCACAAATGGCAGAAGATATGAGATTGTTTTGCTACTGGAAAGATACAGGTTGATAGATGAAAGAGTATAATCTAAAACTAGTTAAACTTAGTGAAATTTAGTGACAATAGATATAGTTGAATAAATTGATAATGATAATAATGTATACATGTGTATTGTTATAAGTAATAATTGGATATGAATATTGAATGCTACCTATGAAAGTAAGATTAGAAACTTTTTTGGTTATATATAAAGGTTAATAAAAAAGAACTAAGTGAAATTTAGTTAAGTTTTGTTTATTAGGGGGAAAATGTTATGATAAAGGACAAATAAAGGAGAGATAATGATAACAATGTATATATATGCATGGGTACAACATAAGGAAAGTAAATGTAAATTGTAAACAGTGATTTGGAAAGGAGGATTAGAAATTTTTGTTACTAAATATTATGGATGTTTAGCCAGAATAGGCCATAAGGATTCAGTGTTATTGGAGGATATTAGAAATAGCAAATGAAATGCTAGTATGTGGTTATGTTTTAAATCTTGATATATTTTATGAAGGACTTAAACAATTAGTCAAATGAAAATGGAGGTATGATGATGGTAATATGTATAAATATATCTGAGTTAAAATGAATTGTGGTTGATGACTGTGGAAGAGATGCACGAAAGTCTTTTGTAACCAACTGATACACTTTCTACAGTATGTAAAGAAGGATTCTTTGTGTTGTGTGTTATGAAAAAGAAAATAAAAAATTATATTAAAAAATGCTTTTAGCCTGTTTTCTCATTGATAACTTCTGTCAAAAAAGAGAAAAATCTGGATTCTTTTTCCCTCTTCCTTTTTAATATCTGCTCTCTTTTGCTTCCAGACTGTAAAATGCATCCATCCTTCTGTAGGTGTTTACCTCACTTCTTAGCAACATCCATTTTACACAATCAGCGTAAAAATGGGAGATTTGTACCTCCACATTTCCACCTGTCTGTATTTGCATAGAAAGTGCCTGCAGTTTACAATCTCAATGTCTGCACTTCAACATGTAAAAGGCCAGCTTTTGCATTCAATGAAGGTAGACTTCTTTTAGCAAATTTAGCAGTTCCAACCAGGATGAAAAAGTTAACTTTGTAACTAATCCTCACACTTACATCTGTTATAGGTCTATAAAGCAAAGAACAACTGAAGTAACATCATAAGCAACTGCAATTTTGCTTAGTGACTGCTTTGCTTAATGACCAAGCTGACTGTCCCAATTGCAACTGCTAAACAAGGGCTATCTGTACTTCATGGGAATTTCAATGATGTAGGTAGAACAGCAACATCAGACTCTTTAAAAAAGACTCTGTTCCTTGTATTCTTACGTACCAGATTTTGAAAACAAATGAGCCTCACTAATAACCGCCCACATTTCTACAATGGTTTTTACTCAGAACATTTTTACAGAAAAAATGTATACTGAAATTAACAAAATTAGGCCTGGGAGTCTCTTAGCTCAGATCTGAATGACAAATTGAATTTAAAACTATCTCATTGGCGTAGTATTTCCTGTGTGACATAAAACCAATACAATTATTTTGAGAATTGCCTGAAAACATCTTTATTATTCAGCTCTATGTCCGCCCCCACCTTGCAGTTACAAGCACACAACTAAAATATATTTTTGTAATCTGGGATTACTCCAGGGACAGTCAACAAAAAAAATAAGAATAGGCATACAAAGTCTGTACACAAACTCAACATGGGGTACACAATTTGCAATGAAGTTAGACATCATACAAAATAAAAAAGTGTTTATAAATTCACATGGTCTGGGATCTTGTATTGGCTCAATAAGGTCTCTCACGGCGGTCTTGTCTGTGATCCCCCCTGCAGAGTGAGAAGAAAAAGATTAAATTTAAAATTACAGATTGTGACTACTAGCTATAGTTAGCTGTACTCCAGAGATAGGCTATTATGGGTGAAACTGATAGGAATTTAGGAGTGAAAAGCACAATACAGGTCCTAATAGCTTTTGGGAAACTTTTTATTCAGATGCAGAAATATGGTATATCATCTACAAATCCCACTGCTAGAAATAAATTTTACCTGGAGTCCATTTTTCCTGGTCCAAAATTGCCTCTGTCTCCGCCTCTTCCACCACGGAATCCACCTCGGTCTCCCCCTCGACCTCCACGGAAACCACCCCTGTCAAAGCCTCCCCGTCCACCACGTCGTTCTTCACCAAATCCACCTCCTAGGAAAAGAGAATAGATTACTCATCTCAAAGCAGAACTATAGTTTTCTCTTCTTTCATTCAGATGTTTGCATGAAAAGGCAAGCTACGTGTTTCACAAAATGTCGGCAAAAGACCATCATACATTTGTGTTCTTCTCCCATCCAAAGCACACAATAAATCTCACTCCTGTAAATGATTCTTCTCCTGTGCTAAGAATTGCAGATGAACTCTCTAATACTCACCCATATGTGGTCCCCCAGACCCGTCTGGTTTGGGTGCTTTGCACTGATTGCATTCATTGCGCCATGAAAAATTCATGTTCTCACATGTCCTACAACAAACACCATGGGAAGAAAGCAAGCCATTACAGATCAAATAAATTCACTCTAACTACCATCTTCCCTGTCACACAAATTGCTATAGATTTTACTTACGGATTAGGACACTTCCAGTCTCCAGCACGCTGCTGGCCGCCTCCACCACTAGGGAAACCACCCCGGTTTCCTCCACTGGAGCCACTGTTGCCGCTACCGCCGCCGCCGCCACCACCACCAAATCCACCGCGGCCCATTGGTCCTGAAGAAAATTCAAGGCAGCAACTAAGAACGTTTTCTTGCCAGTATTTACGATCTCATCCACTATAACAGCTATTTCTCAAATCTCAGCAATTTTACACATTTTTAAATTGCTGAGGTCAAGAAATACTGCATAAGGTATTTCCATCCATTTTATCTCCACATTCTACAACAGAACCTGGCCTTTCTTTCACCTTCACTGCTTTGCCATAAGACCAGTTCTTACTCTTCTCCTAAAATAAAATGACAGGAAGATGGATAAACAGATGCTCCATTACTTTCCAATTCCAAAGATAACTCTTACTCACCTCCTCTACCACCACGGCCTCTTCCGCCACGGCCATTGCCCCCTCCTCGGTTGAAGTCTGCTCTTCGGGTGGCAAATGAAACTTTAATTGGATTGCCAGAGAATTCTTTCCCTATAGAATTGGGGGAAAACACTTCTGTCCCTTACTGTGTTCATCACTAATTTTTATTTCACTTAAATTCCAATGACATAGAGACAATCCCTATACTATCACTTTAAACACAGCCATACAAATTCCCAGCAATAAAAATGCTGTTCCAAATCAATGACCTACCATCAAACCAATCAATGGCAGCTTTTGCAGATGGGGGATCATCAAAAGAAACTGTGGCTTCTCCTTTCAGTTTTCCTGTCTCACGGTCTGTATACAGGTTAATCATAGGCTGCCCAGTTTTCTTATTCATCTAAAAAAGACACGAGAGGACATTCTGATCAAAGTTTTAATGTAATTGTAGCTGCTCATACAACTAATGATTATATTTATTTGCTGTTCATTTCTGGAGACTGTCTCCCATCTCAAATGTTCGATTCTGGGCAGCTTATATTAAAAAAATAAAAAAATAAAACATAACTGCTGATGCTGTATTAACAGCAGCAATCAATTGAACAAGTAAGCAAGCAAGCAAACAAACAGGAGGGCTCCCATCATTCATTGGGGTCCCAGGCTTGATCAGAGAACCAAATCTTTAGGTCTTTTTTCTCTTTATGTAATCTCTGAAGTATAAAAATGTTAACTAGGCCTTTAGGTGAAAAATACATTACAAATAAAACCATCTGAAATCATCTTGGAGTCTACTATTTTCTTGCTTCAATTTAAAAATTCAAGGCAATTTTTGTCTTTACATGTGATTCACAAACTAGGTGATAATCCTCTGGATTCCCACTAGTGTATTGCTAAATGGATCCACAATAGTGCAAAGAATTTGTTTACCTTGATGAGGCCAATCTGCTTAAAGTATTCTGAAACCGACTCAATGGTTACATTTTCACCAAGTCCTTGGACAAAGATGGTGTTATTGTCAGAATTATCCTGCTCATTAGCTGCAAGAGAAGAATTAAGACTTTTAAACAAAATTAATTCCAAACAACACTTTAGTATTGAACCATTCTGGGCTGTACAAATTTTTAACTCTATTCCATTTTATCAAAGTGAACAGACATTTTCTTTGGTTAAATTTTCAATCCTGCATTATGATGTTGAAGTTCATTTCCCCTACAATTCAGTTTGTTTTTTTAACACAACTGAAATCAGTTTAATAGTTGTTTTATGTTCATGAGAATCCCAAGAGAGGTCAAAAGGCAGATTTGAAGATGCCCATCAAAAGTCTCAAGTTATTCTTGAGCATTGATTGCCTCACTGGTTTTCAGGAATAGCGGTCCTTAAGACGGAATACTTGTGATAAGTGCAAAGCTTTATTTTGATTATTAAGTGGAATGAGTATCAAACCGTCAACCACTTACCAGAATCATGACGTGAGCCTTGGTCCCGTGGTCCTTTTGTCACATGAAAACAAGGAAGGAAAGGTTCTGTTAGACAGAGTGGGGGGTCCTTTTTTCACATCACCAACACGATCACATTAGAAACAGGCCAGTGTTGAACATATGCAGCCTCATGATTAGAATGTAAGAAAACATACCCGCCCAGTGAGAAGTACTTCATGTTTTAATTATGAGATTATTTATTACATAACCAGTTTAAACATTCTTTCCGCCAGGTCATATTGAACCTTAATTTTTGCAGCTTTGGAGGGAGGAGCATAGCCTCCAGATACACACTCAAAACAGCATGGGACAACCACCCAGAGGAATCTATTTTTCCACTTTCATAGCATACGTTAGTCACTGCTACCCAGAGTTTTGTATTGACCCTCGATCACATTTTTTAAAAAATCTCCAGCACATGAGGCCTGAGGCAGAATTCTGCAACTTATTCCATTTTTGTTTTCTTGAACACAAGAGCTGTGTGTTAAGTAGACACCACCTTACACCACAGAACACATTTTGAGTAAGTCCTTTTACAAGATTAGATCTTTAGTGTTGAGAAACCATCAGGTTCTTTATTTGCATCAACCATTCTATTAACATATTATACAGAGAGTTCTTTTAAAAAACATTGTCACCTTTCAGCACATCCAATCTTAATTACTTTTGAAAGCGTATGCCCAACACTGGTCTCAAATGGATTAACAATCCTAGGTAGACCATTTAAAAATTTTTGTGCCAAGCCTTTTTCAGCAAACCCTATGGGAACGTTCCTTAAAACCAATTAGCTTAAGTTTGGTACATTCACGTTTTTTTTAAAAAGACCACCTTTTATGAAACTTAATATTAAAACCAAATTTTCTTTAAAATAAAAGCCCATGAAAACATTTATTTGTCAAAGAGCTCTTAAGAGTTTCATACAGACAAAATTATACATTCCGGTTTCAAGGGAGTGGCCCCTTGCATTTCTTTCCTGTACCAGTAGTTTTTTAAACCAGGTAACATAAACCTTCATTTTACCGTGTTTCTTCAGGACTGCATGCACTTCCATTAATACTTTTTAAGCCAACATTTGCATGTGTGTTTCTAACAAGGGACAACACACAAGCCCAACATTTATGAAGTGAATTTTCCACGTGTTCTCCCACAAAACACAAGTCTAGGTTTCATTTTTCCCCCAGTCTTGTTGCATAACATACAACCAAAATTGGCCCGAAGAACCCGTGTAGAAAACCCAGAACGTGGAAATCAGCACCACAGATACAACCAACCATTTTGGAATATGTGCCATAAACAGGGAGTGCTCCCATAGGTTTTTATCTGATAAACGGTGGCTTTTCATTTCTTTGGCATACAAACAGTGTCTCCGAAAAATAATATAATAGAAATACACTTTTGTGGTTCAAGTTTTTGAACTCTTTGGACTTACCACCAAATTTATTGAAGCCACCACCTCGCTCACCACCGCTGAGGAGATAAGTTAGAAGATAATGATGCTTTTTCCATGGCTAAAAAGGTTTGTTGCTAGAAACTACACCATATCCATTAAGATGCTGGCCAACACTTATGATTGATTCTTCCTGAAGATCTAAAGACAACCTCTCCACCTTTTTCTTGCCCTCATTTTTTTAAAATAAAGCATGATACCCTTTGAGAAGGTTTGCAATTGCTAACGTTTAGTCAATCTTGCTTCCGATCTTGAACCGTTACATGTGGCGTCCTGATGCAGCTTTTGAGACAAAGTTGTTTTCCTTGTAGGTGTTCTATTCTTGGCATGGACTGGTGAACCAAGCTTGTTTTTAAAATATCGCATACCGTGCACACTGTATTTCTAGGTCACTTTTCTCAAATTATTGTTTTTGCAAAGCTTTTGTTGCATACAATCCTACATGCAGATATCTGCTTTGAAAGCATGTATAAAAACCCATTCTCTCATCAGAATACTCATATTAAATCACTCAGCTCTAAAAACTGCATTATCTGCCTGCCATTAAAGATCTCTCTCCCTTCCTCAGACCCTTAACTAAATGTGGAAGGTGGAGATTTGATTAAAGTTCATTGACTTTCACACCTGTGGCACACAAAATGCAGAATTTGTTAACAGAACAGGTATTGTTAACAGAGCAACAACTTTTCATAAGCAAACAACCCTTCAACTACCCATATCTATACTCACCTCTCTCCTATCTTGTCTCCCCAAATCAGAAACCCACATGGTCAATGTTGCTTAGCAATCATTGTTTTTCAAATACCAACTTTAATCACCCCTCAATAAAAAAAAGGAGGCAGTACAAGTACCAAAGAACAGTTTGAGGATCCTACATGGTCGCTCGTAAACCACAAGTACAAGAAATAAGTAAACATGAACACATCCGTTTAAACCCAATTTGACAGCCATTACATGGCTAAACCATAGCATTAACCCCAAGGAAAAGCTGGCTTACAATTTGCCCAGAAGCATGTTGCTGAAACAATCATAGAAGCCTCAAAGTTGCTATCAGCATATAAACCATGCCCTTCATTAGGTTTACACTGGGGTGGAATTGAAGGATAATCCTATTATCAATCTCCTTTTTGCAAAAATTGTAGTAGTACGGTACTTGGTAGTATGAGAATCCTCTATGTACTTGTACACGACTCTAACATGGGTCACAGAGAAGTATAATTCACCTTCGAGGAACAGTATTGATACTCATATCAAGTGCACCTTTGAGGTTGTCAACAAATCCAAGTAGGATTACAAGATGAAAATGCCGTATTTCACCCCATGCACCAACTTGTTACTGCAATGACTGATTTGTCAGAAAGTAATTTTAACTCCTTCGCATGCAGGTAACAGAATACCTTTTGACAGTCATTAAGAATTCATCCCGCACCAAAAAACAAAAAGCACACCAATTGTGTACAAGATGATTTTCCCAGCCTTATTCACCAAAACTTCAGTTTTTTAAAAATGTTGTACCCTCCCAGAAACAATTAGCTTTTTTCAAGTACTAAGATTTTTTTTTAAAAAAACCCGCTCCCTCTACCACAACAACCTATTAGAGACACCTACCCCATGCCACCTCCACGGCCACCTCTGTTGCCACCTCTACCACCACTCCGATCAAAGCCACCTCTACCATATCCGCTGCCTCCTCCTCCTCCGCTGCCTCTGCCACGGTTGCGATCCTGTTGACCCCCATATCCACCTTGATCCTGGCTGCCATAGCCTCCTCCACTACCACTTCCACTCATGGAGGATTGATCCTGGCCATAGCCACCAGCTATAGAAAAAAGTGGGGAAAAAATCTTAGCTGATAAAACATGACCCTTGACTTCTGACAATAAGAAAACATGAGTAGGAGGGGTAAAACTCTTGCAGCGTTCCACCAGAATCAGACATTGTATTCTGTAGACTTCCCCTTTACCAAAATTTAAACTAAGATGAGCTGAAAAGAACATCTACTCACAACTGCCACCACCTCCTCCTCCACTGCTGCTGCTGCTGCTGCCATATTGACTCTGCTGGCCATAACTCTGAGGTGGATTGTAGGAAGGTTGCTGCCCATAGGAGCTTTGCTGCTGGCTGGCATAGCTTGACTGCTGGCCATAACTCCCACTTTGGGGTTGCCCGTAACTGGAAGTTTGGGAACTGGTGCCGTAACTGCAGATTTCACAAAAGAACAAGTGTAAATAATACTACTCTAGCCTCTTGCAAAGTATGTCCATTAAACTGGCTTTACCCTATTAGGATTCTTCAGGTTCCCCTCCCACAACTCAGGAGTTGGGGAGGAGAATCAGGACACACACACACCCCAACATTTACCTTCCAGTGCTGGAGCTGGTTGGCTGCTGAGAATAGCTGGGATAAGATGATTGTTGTCCATAGGATGACTGTGAAGTCTGACTAGGGCCATATGCTGTGGATGAGCCATAAGCTTGTGGTGTGGACTGAGTGCCATATCCAGCTGTTATGTTTTTTAAAGGGGGGGAAGGAGGGTTAGCAATAAATCAGCATCAAACATGGTGTCATATCAATACCTACAGGATTTCCCACCATTACTTATAGCTTTGAATTAAATGAGAGTGTTTATTTTTGGTTCAGAATGTATGTTTGGAATATGCAGGAGCATATAATCCAACACCTGCCTACAATCCATTAAAATATATTTGTTGCCAAGATCGCATAGCTGCATCACCATCCCAACAAGAGCTATATTATCCTGTAAAATGACAGTTGCTTTAGTAACTCAAAAGGGTGCTGCATTTGCTTCTGAAGTATTCCACACTGATGTTTTAATGAACAGATACAATTGTCAAGTTAGGAAATACAAAAGGTTTCACAACCTTACAGATAGTTGTTTTCCTAATCTCAAATCAAATTCTGTAATTTTAGCTAATAAGCCAAGAAATTCCATCAGTTATTACCAAACTATCACGGGATGGGATGCAACAGCATCATTTTTATATCTTTGCCTCTATAAACCAAGCCTGTATGTTGGTGTGTCACAGAACTGACAAGCCAGAATCACTCATCTCCCCCAGGTCAGCTGATCTCTCATGGTTTCCTATGTAGTTATGAGTTCAAAAACAAGATTAGTGTACTCACAGCCCTGTGTCTGGCCATAAGATGAGCTATAACTACTTTGGCTATATCCAGAAGTATCTGCTGATTGCCCGTAGCCACCATAACTCTGCTGTCCATAAGGCTGGCTAGTTTGTTGAGAATAACCTTGTGTGGGGGGAGTTGGGTAGGCCCCATAACTAATGGAAAAGGAGATAAAAATTATTCAAGGAACTTATATCCACAATGTACTTTCAGATTTTTGCTTTTTTACTGTATGTCTAGTGTGCTCCATTTAAATTACAGAAGTTGCAGGTGTTATTTTCAAAATTGCTGATAACCTCACAAATGTGGGAACTGTGCTATGTAATTCTAAAACTTACTGGAAATATTCAGAAATAAGCAATATATTTGGAAACAGCTTTAATCTTTATAGTTGGACAATTTAATGACTTTCCAACAGCACTTGAAAATTTGAGCATTATGGGGTCATCCTGTTGTCAAATTGCATTGGAAAATTTAATGAATATCTAAAATAAATGAATTTTAAGAAGTATTCCCTAAGGATAAATAAGATGTTTTTATGTTGATACACACTATTTTAATGCATTTCATATACACTGAATTTATTGCAGTTGATAGTTAAGATTGTTAATTTAAACAACTTTCTGTATTTTAGCCCCCAAGGGCAACCGATCTAGACATACTACTTGTAAGGAATTATGGTTATCAGTACATTTAAATAAAAATCAAGGCACAAAATTTCTGAAATTAGTACATCTTAATCTTTCTTATAGAAAAAAACTACTGCCTATTGAAAGCATGATATCAAAACATCTAAGAGAGATGGCCAGTACCTAAATTTGGTAAACAAAACAAAATAAACATGTTACTCATGCACAGAAAATTAATCCCAATGTCATTTACCTCTGTGTGGCTGATTGGCTATAATCTGCAAAAGAATTGGGGAAAAATTAAAACAGATCCACTGAACAAATTTTGAGAATCTAACACAATGAAAGGCAATCCCTAATTTGTATGACTACAGCTCCCAGCATCCCCAAGAATCAGGGCCAATAGATGCCTAGAGTTTTATTGCAATTTCTGAGATGCCCCAAGTTGTATAGCATTACCCATAAGTCTGTAACTGAAAATGTTTTGCACAGCCATGGCTGCCTCTCAGAATGGATGCATTAGCCCAAGAGTTGTATTTCAGTGTTGGTACACAGTATTGCACAAAAATGTGTAAAAATATCTCTATGCCACCTTGGCATGAGATCTGAAGAATGTGAGAATTATGTTGTTACACTTCAAATAGTACCCCTTATGCACCACACAAATGTGAAAAAGCAGAGCCCACCCTGTAACGTTACGTTTAACTTTATTATAGCTGTATTACCTGGAAATTCAGGTTTCATTAGTTTTTTAGTGGTGATATTAGCATTTAATCATGGCATCCATGCATTCTTTTGAAGTTCCAGAAACCAAATTTTTTTTTTGAACCAAACCAATATTTTCAATGTGATTTTTTTTTTCAGCAACTAAATGAGAGAGTGTATTCTGGAAGTCTTCGGATACATTTGCAAGCATTAAAAAACATACAAACTTGATTCAGGAAAAGGAATGATGAAACCCACAAATTTGCCGCTAGTGAAATGTTACCTAAAACCAGTGCTTTCTACTATTTCTCATGTCTAATTAATATTTTCTATTGTTTGATTTATTGCTTTCTAATGCATCAGATATACTAAATGCATTATTTCGATAACCTATAAAAAACTTGACACTCCCCCTTTAATCAATACCTTTTGCTCTGCCTGAAGTATCCATGACTTGTGGTGTGCATATTGTGAAAAAGCCAACTTTGCAAAGTAAAGTGTCTCTTCCCAAATTCAGTGATCATATTCTTTTCTTATTTACACCAGTTGGATGCTTGACTTTTAGGCAAGCAGCTGGGGATGCTTCTGGTGCTGTTTAATCAGATTTACAGAACTCTTTTTATGGCAAAGTTCAAGCATCCTTTCATTCCAGAAGGGAAGGGATTGGGAATTAAGGCATTTGAGGGGGAAAAACTGTTACCTAGAATGTTTGACTTATTAAACTTTTAAAAGGGTAATATTAGCATTTTTAACAATTGCAATCTAGCCCTCTTCTTGTAACTTTTAAGAAAGCATGCTTTTCTCTTCCTAGCCAAAGCCACTTGTTTTAGTATTCCAAGAACTTGTTTAGTACATAAAATGTATTCTGGAAGTCCTTGAATATACTGTACTTAAGTGTTGAAAGAAATACCAACTTGACTGGAAGAGGGAGTATGTAATCTATAAATCTGTCACTTGTGGAATATATGAATCAACGTTTTCTATTATTCAAGTTTTACATATAATTAATGTCTTTATTGTTTGATCACTTACTTACTAGTATATCATATGTACTGAATGTATGTAACATTTGTTTCTGTAACCTATAAAATACCTGATCCTTCTTAATACAAGTAGTCCTAGACTTACAACAGTCCATTTAGTGACCAAAGTTACAACAGCACTGAAGAGAGTTATGACCATTGCACCATCCCTATGGTCAAATGATCAAAATCCAGTGCTTGACAATTGCTTTATATCTATGACCATTGTCACGTTATTCCCTTTTGCAACCTTCTGCCATGCAAAAGTCAGCGGGGAAGCCAGATTCACTTAACCATTACTATCTGAAGACAATGCTCCACTTAACATTGTAACAAGGAAAGTCGTAAAGTGAGGCAAACCCACTTCACCAGTGTTTCATGTAGTGACAAATTTTGGGCTCAATTGTGATCGTTACTAGTTTATTACTGTAAATGCTTCTTTTTCTTTGTCTGAATTACTTGCACTCCAGGGGTTTTGGATTTTCGGGTAGGTGCACCATCTTTGCAAGATGTCCTTTGCACTTATGTTTTTTCTCTTCCACATTCCGTGAATATGGTCTTCAGCTCTAGCCTGGGACAGCAGACAATTGTGAAGCCCTCCAATTCTCCTCGTCCAAAGGCCCATTTCTTTTTAACAAAACCATCCAACAGCCCGTAATGACGGCAATTTTTTTTTGCAAATAATAAAAATTGTGAGGGGTGGGGGGAAAGGCCGCGCAGTGAAAATGATTGGCAGCTTAACAGGGACGAGGAATAATTCACCTACCCATGGAGCGGAAAAGCTGTTAAAAGGCTCAGTTACGAGCTTAAATAGGTTTGACAGAAAGGGAGCATGTGGTATTAGGACCGAAGCCCAGCCGCTCCTTTTACGGACCACTAGCGAAGACGGGGGGTGGGGAGAGATGAGCGCGCGCTCCCTCAGCGACTAAGCAACCGTTGCGCGCGCGTAGGCGAGCGGCCATTCTAAACGAAGGCGCGCAACCGCAGAGGAAAAGAACCCGGATGTTGCACTGCGACAAAAAAGAGCGGATGCTACGCGCACGCGCAGCCGGCTAGACGAGGCAGCGCATGCGTACTCCAGTCAGAAAGCCCGCTTATTTTCCTTAGCGGCTCCGTCTCGCGCATGCGTGGTTGTCCCTGTCCCCTCAACAGTTCCTCGGAAACCCCGTTCTCTTTCTCTCTTCGCCCCCCCTCCTCTTACCGGGTCTCACGCTTTCCTAAAATGGCCGCAGCGAATGGCGCAGTTGAGACCGATGGGGCGATGCGCAAACCTTTACACGGAGATGGGAGAGAGCATCCGTTCGTTCAACCTCCCTTCCCCGGTTGGAGCATCCGCATCCTTTCCTCTTGCTCCCTTCAAACGCCCTCAGAGCATGAGAGGGCGAAGCGTCCTCTCTTACTCCGGGTTCTAGTCGACTCACGTCCGCCTTCCTCCTTCTCCCTCAATGGATCCCCCCCCGAGGAATCCAATTTGCCCCCAATGCCCCATCGCACGTTCTCTGTGACCACGAGGACTAGCGACTTGATCCTGCTGAAATCGAACTTTAAAACCCCTGCGCCCCTTTTCCAGCGGCTTATGGATGGCCCGGCGCCCCCTTCGCGATCTTTCCGGGAAAACCGACCCTTGTCTCCCCGGCGACACCCCTGCCCCTCTCTCACCGTTGGACGCCATCGCTGAAGCTTCTCGACAAACTCCCTCGTGTCGCCTTCGCCCCCTTGTCCTGGCCGCTCCCTTCGCGGCAAATATACCTGCCCCTCCCCTTTCCTTTGGGTTACACCATCTCAGACAGCAGGGGTGGCCGGGAGAGTCAATTGAATCAGGCCGATTGCTTTTCGCTCTAAAACAAAACAAAGATTATCTTGTTCGCCGATGAGTTTGCAAGCCTCCACCCGAAATTTCTTTGTTTTGAAATAACCCTTTTTCGCCGCACTCCGCGTGGAGAGATTTAAAAAGCCAGCTGCTTTTCTCCCCCTCCCAATTGAAATGGTGTCGGTCCAACCTGCTGGATGGGATGAGATCACGGAGGCAGCCTGGGCGCAACCAAAGGAGGAAACGGGGGAGGGGGGAAGAGAATTGAGAAATCGGAAAGCAGCTCTCCCTTTGGGCCTCGGTTGTGGGCCCGGGGGTGGCGTCTTTTGCAAAAAATCCTATGGATGAAATGTCAGAGGAATCTCGAGTCATTTTAAAACGGGTTTAGTAGATTGGAAACACACTTGAAATCTGGTTCTGAGCTGTTCTGGGAAGCCAAGCATCGGCCGCTTCCAGGAGGACAGAGGCACCGATGAAAGGCATTGCTGCATTTCAGACCAGGGGTGAAATTCAGCAGGTTCTGAACAGTTCTGGAGAACCGGCAAATACCACCTCTGGCTGGCTGAGGGAGGGAATGGATATTTTGCAGTATCCTTCCCTTGCAAGCTATGCCAACAGAACCGGTAGCAAAAAAAATTGAATTTCACCACTGTTTCAGACCCATAGTTTTTGGGGTGGAGGGGGAAAAAAGATCTGGCTGAGCAGCCCATCCTTTTTCGCCTCTTGCCTGGTGGAGTTTTGACTCTGCTCTTCTGAAAAAGGCACCAAAACTGTAGCCAGCGCTGGCTCAAAAATATCTGGCAGCTCAACCACCGATCTTGCAAAACCTACTCTGGGGAAACCTGGGTGCACAATTTCAGGTTTCTCAATTGGGCTCCTGGCTCTTGAAAGTAGTTTATTGACCCAGAAAGCTATAAAACCGGTTGAGATCAGCTTGTCTCTTGTATAAATCTTTGCATAATGTTGGTTCAGCGTTGGAGGTTTGCAAGTGCTTGGAGTAAGTTAAAGGTAAAGGTTCCCCTCGCACATATGTGCTAGTCGTTCCTGACTCTAGGCGGCAGTGCTCATCCCCGTTTCAAAGCTAGAGAGCCAGAGCTGTCCAACGACGTATCCGTGGTCATGTGGCCAGCATGACTAAATGCCAAAGACCCACAGAACGCTGTTACATTTCCACCAAAGGTGGTTCCTATTTTTTTTACTTGCATTTTTTACGTGCTTTCGATCTGCTAGATTGGCAGAAGCTGGGAGAAGTCATGGGAGCTCACTCTGTTATGCAGAGTCGATTTGAACTGCCGACATTTCTGATGGACAAACTCAGTGCCTTGGCCACTGAGCCCTAGTGCGTGGAATAGGCAGGGCCATTTGGTGATGGCCCCTGGTTGGGCAGCTCCCAAGGATGATGAGATTAGGCTGATTGCTGTGTTTCCAATGTGTAATAAATGCTATTTTGCACTATTCCGCTTGTCATCCTTACTCTCCTGGCACTATAATCTTCAGAGTTCATTTCATTTCATTGATGACATGGAATCTAAGCAGCATTTGATGAACGGTTGCAGGAACTGGGTATGGCTAGTCTAAAGTGGGATCGTATTCTGCCCCATACATCCCTGCGACCAATTCGCTCGCACAGAGAGGGACTCCTCCAGGTGCCGTCTACCAGACAGTGTCAAGGGGCGGCGCCTAGGAGTAGAGCCTTCTCGGTGGCGGGCCCAGCCCTGTGGAATGACCTCCCCCCGGATATTAGGACTACTTCTGACCTCCGCTCCTTCCGAATAAAGCTCAAGACCCACCTATTCCAAGTAGCTGGCCTGGCTCAATCATGATCTACTATATCGCTCCTGACGGGTTTTTTATTAGTGTAATTTAATTGAATTTTTATTGGGGTTTTTAAATATTGTGATTTTAATTGTTTTTATCCATCAGCCTACCTCCTCCTTGTACACGTCTTATATGTGTCTTTGTTATATGTATGTCTTGTCCAGATATGTATTTTATATGTTTTATTGTACGCCGCCCCGAGTCCTTCGGGAGAGGGTGCGGCTAAGAAATAAATATTTATTATTATTATTAAAGAAAAAAAGGACCAGGGTGACCTGGCAGCAGTGTTCCACTAGTTGAGGGGCTGCCACAAAGAAGAGGGGGTCAACTTATTTTCCAAAGCACCAGAAGACAGGGCAAGAAACAATGGATGGAGACTAATCAAGGACAGAAACAACCTGGAATTAAGGAGAAACTTCCTAACAGAACAATTAACCATTGCAACAGCTTGCCTTCAGAAGTTGTGGGTGTATCACCACTGGAGTCTTTTAAGAAGAGACTGGACAGCCATTTGTCTAAAATGGTATAGAGCAGGGAGGCTAACCTTTATGTTGTTGTGCGTGACACTCCCCACATGCACTGCCCTCCTGTGCATGTGATGCCCCTGCACTCCCCCGTGCATGCATGTGCGACACCCTCACCCCCATGTTTTGGGCCTAGCAGGCCTCCCTGCAGCCTTCTGGGAGCAAAAATGGGCCACAGGGGAGTCCACACTTGCCCTACCCTGCACTCCACCACTGCATGCACTCATGACCCCCTGCATGCACCCACCTCTCCCGTGTGCACCCCACCCTCCTACGCATGTATGGCAGAGACCTGAAAATCGGCTGGTGGAGGCGCGCACATGCACGGTGGGACTGAACTGGGCAATGGCTGGCGTGCCCACAGAGAGAGCTCTGTGTTCCACCTGTGGCGTGTGTGCCATAGGCTTGCCATCACAGGTATAGGGTTTCCTGTTTGAGCAGGGGGCTGGACTAGAAGACCTTCAAGGTCCCTTCCAGCTCAATTCCGATTATGGTTTTTTTTGGGGGGGGTTAGATCCCACATTTGACCCCGTGAACAGAAATGTGTGCACTTGCACAAGTGTTAGCACTGCTATAAAATAAGCTAATAGAAAGCTGCCCTTCTTATTTGATGGATTTCGCATCCGTATCCTGCCTTTTGTTCAAATACTCCCATTGACTGGCAGCTTTCACGACATCACTAAAGCATGCTAACTTGGGGGTTTGATGAAAAAGGGAGGAATGCAGTGAAGAAATGCCACTAAAGAAACTTTTTCATCTTTTGGGCAGCTAGTCTGGCTGGATACCTTGAAGAATTGATTAATCCTAAAGAAAACCTGCCTGTTTTCATTACATCAATGTTAGTGTGTATAATAATCTAATGCAATTAACCTTGAGCAAAAATGAGTAGATACAAATTTCTATAGCACTCACAATTCTCCAATTCTCTTTGGTTTGCCAAAATTTCAGAATTAGGGACTTGCAGTCTTACTTCCCTGCTTCGCAGGAATGGTTTCTCCCAGGAATAAGGCTTTCCCTGTCTCTATTCCTAAAAACAGCTTGAGCCAGTTTTGAGCCGCGCCCTGTGAATTTATGAATGGCCTGGAGTGTTGGCATGGCAACACTGGAAATGAGGCCAACAGGCCAGGAAAAGGGGCTTTTCAACGAAATGCTTAAAGCATAGACAGAATCACTGACTGGCTCCGTCATCACACACGCCCATGTTGGGTGGTTTGGAGATTGGTCTCAGGAAATTTTGGGGCATTTGCAGATTGTGGTACTTTGGGTTGCTTTTAAGGGCATGCAGTTTATGACTGCAAAATGCATTGTTGGGAAGAAGATGACGCCAGCATGATGCAAGCAGAGTCGATCAGCCTCCTTTCTCGTTGCACCACCAGCATCTCGTTCTCCAAATGACGCTTCTACTTTTTCATTCTTCAATCCACCCTCGCTGTCTACTTCTTCTCCCAAGAAAACTTTTGCAATACTAGAAGGGGCTTCGGGCCTTGCAACCTCCTGCTAGAATATTTTTATTCCCTACCAAGTCCTTTCTGAGTTGGGATGAAACTTACACCTGGCAGCTGCATGAAATTAAGTCCTTTGTTCTTCGCCAAAGAGCAGTGATAGCGAGTTGTTAGATGGGGCAGCTTGTAAAGACCTCCCAGCATAGGTTATACATCCTTTACAATACCCCCCCCCCCATTCACCCAATTCCATTCTTCCATCATCCCATATAAGGAACTTTCTTCCTCCCATGCCAAGGCCTCTCTTCTGAAAATACAAACGAATACCTTATTTCACTTCCCTGCCTGCCTAGGCTATTTTGAAGGCTTGTGAATAGTGAAGAAGAGTAAGAAGGCTAGCAAATCTTAAAACAAAATGAGACTTGGTTTCTGAGCCTTAATAAGAGTGTAAATTCCGTAATGAAGTGATATTGATGGCCTTATCCACTCTGACGTGCCTGACTCTTCGCAATTGTATGGGCCAGGTCTCTCCACTTCTAAAGTTGCATTACTTCTTTGAGTTTTTCCATGCTCTGGCAGGTGTCAGTTTTGTGGTGTCCAGCCATTGTGTTCTTTGGTGGCCTTGTTTCCTTTTACTGCTGATCCAAAAATAATTGCTTTCTCCAGTGAATTCTTCCACATAACATGGCCAAGATAATTGAGAAACAGTTGTTGGAAGTTCCAAGTGGGGAGAAAGACACTGGAAACATGGAGGCTGCTTGGAAAGATGGTTTTTAATGGTGGACAGAACCACGGTTGAGGTCCAGGGAGGGGAGGGGGGAAGGGGATGCTTTGAAGATCTTGAAAAAAAGAAGGGAAGATGTAGAATCCTGGCAGTGATTTCCCAGGTGATGATGTGGGTCCTGCGTGGATGGCTTGAAGGGCCGGTGTCCGAAGACCTCTGCCCCTTCAAGGCCCAGCAGTTGGAGCTGTCACTCCACAGTGGGTGCCTTCTGTGGGGTGACAGGGTGGTCATTCCACCCAGCCTTCACCATCGGGTGCTCTCTCGCCTCCACGAGGGCCACCGGGGCATAGCGCGGATGAAAGCGCTGGCTCGCGGCTATGTCTGGTGGCCTCGTATCGACGACGAGATCGCATCCTGGGTGGCCAGGTGCTCCCCCTGCCAACTTTTCCGGCCGGCGCCACCGCCGCCGCCGCCCAGGGAATAGGAACTACCCTGTGGACTGTGGTCACGCCTACACCTGGATTTTGCGGGCCCTTTCCAAGGCCAGGTGTTCCTGGTCGTGGTGGACGTGTACTCACGCTGGGTGGAGCTCATCCTCATGACTTCCACCATAGCTGAGTCCACTGTCAGAGTGTTGACACGGCTGTTCGCCACCCATGGCTTGCCTGATGTCATCTTATCTGACAACGGCCCACAGTTCGCGTCCACCGTGTTCCAGGGGTTCCTGGCCTCCCAGGGCATCCGCCATGCCCCCATCACCCCCTACCATCCTGCCAGCAATGGTCGGGTGGAAAGGGCCGTCCGCTCGGCCAAAGAGGCTCTCGGCAGGATGGTAGGTGGCGACTGACCCACAAGGGTGGCTGCTTACCTGTTGGTACAGCACTCCACACCTTGCCCCATCTCCGGAAAGTCTCCAGCCGAGCTGCTGATGGGCCGGCGCCTGCGGACCACCTTGGATAGGCTGCACCCGCTCTATTCCAAGGAACAGCCTGGCAACCTGGGGCCCCCTCGGTGGGGGATCCGGTCTGGGCAAGGGCATTTTTGGGGGATGCGAGGTGGGTGCCTGCCACCGTCAACTCCGTAACCAGTCCCTGTTCCTACAGGGTCCACCTTCCAGACGGTTCAGAATGGCGGCGCCATGTGGACCAACTGAGGCGCCGCCTGTTGCCGGAGGTCCACGACAACCCGGCGAGGTTGACCACCAACGTCTCACAATGGGCCTCCGTCTCGTCGCCACAATGTGCCCTGCCACTGTGGCCGTTGAGCACCCCCCAATTGCCCGGGGAGCTCATATTTCCAGACGCCGCCTGCCGGCCGTCCCCATTTGTGAAACCCTGCCCCGTTAGGCAGGCTCCTCCTGGTTTACACCTGCCCTTGGCCTTCCCTGATTCAGGCCAGTCCTACCCAGGAACCTTGTCCCAGTTACCAAGCTCAAACCCGCCTTCGACCGCGCCCCTTCGGCCCTGCTTATCTTTTATGCAGACTCCATCTATGGAGGTAGGCCCCGAAGATGGCGCCCAGAGCTCCACTCCCTTGCGGGAGGAGCTATCTCGGGAGCCACCTCCTCCGCCAACGACTGATCCTGTTCTGCAGCGTTCTGGGTGGGTCTGGCGCCGCCCAGCGTATCTACGTGGCTACGCATGCGCAACATCCACGCATGCGCCCTCGCTGGGGGGGAAGAGGTGCAGTGACATCAGGAGTTCCCTCTGTGTCTGCCGACAACAGCCAAGCCGCATCTGATTGGTTAAGACGCGGTTTGGCTAAATGCGGGCAATCCCTGCATTCTGATTGGCCTCCCTGCTTGACAGCTTCAAATAAATAGCTGTCAAGCAGGGACAGCTCCTGCTTCTCTCCTGTATTTTGCCTGTTGATAGTTGTTCAATTAAAGCGTTCCTAATTCTCCTCAGGGCGTCCGTCTGCTTCTTCGCCTATATAACAGAAGAGATGCTGAGAGAGCCTGAGTTTTATGTCCTCTCTTGGGGCCCGCCTTGGAGCTTCCTGTTCCTGTATAAGAAATGCATTCTGATTGGTGGTCAGACTCCCAGGGGTGGGAGTCTTAGCTAACTTTGTAGGCTGTCTGTGTCCCAAGCTTGGTTGAGCCTTGCTGTAATCTTCCCAGGTGCCATGTGGTGAGATGGGTAGAGGGCTAATCCTATCATGTCCTGATGGCCATGTCTTAATCCCATCACCCTTGAACTGAAGGGGGGGCAGGGAGCTGCAGGGAGCTGCTTTGCCTTTAAAACATGTTTCTTATCCTGGGAAATATAATATTCTGCTTTTTCAACATTTCCCAAAATATTTCATTTTTTTAGGAGAGGGGTGGGTGCTAACTTCCTACCATGTTTTGTGATTTTGCCTACCAGTGACTAAATATTGTAACGCTCCCACACTCCTGCCCTTAATATTTAGACTACTCAGCCTCTCCTGAACTTTTGATACCGACAATGCCGGGGGGGGGGGGAGGGAGACGGTTGAGTGTGCTCTCCCTCCCTTTTCTGCCAGCGTGGGTGGCTCTGCATCCCTTGTGCCCTCCTTCAGATCAAAAGGCAGGCATGTGTACCAGGCATAGAGAACACTGCAGGCAAGGCGGCACAGCTGTATCTGAATTTATTGCTCCACCATCTCTTTTCCAAGCCTGCCCCCTTGACTTGTGCTTTGCACGTCCCCCTGTTTGCACATCCCCCACCCAGAATCCAAGCACACACTGGCTGCCCTTTGGAGGGTTACTGACCTTTGGACGGTACTGGACCTTTCCTCATTTCTGCAACTATGGCTAATCCAGCATTCCTTCCAAATTCCTGCCTCACCATTTACATTTTCTACTGCTGATTTCCTAGCAAGCCAAAAGGCTCCAGTCACGAAGACAGTTTCCCAGAAAAAAAAACAAAATAATTTCCCCACTTCATGCTGTACTGAAATTAGATTCATCAACTGCCTGAAACTGAATCCTGGCAAAACCAGAATGGCTCTGGATTTGGGGCTTTTTGGTCCATGGGGAATTACCATCTCTGGCCTTGAATTGGATTGCCACTGCTCCAGACAGATGCCCTTTCTTGGACCAACAATCTCTGCTCATAGTCATCACACCCTACTCATCTCCAATCTTGACTACTGCAATGTGCTCTTCATGGGACTGGACTTGGAAAGTAACTGGAAGTTTCAGTTGGTTCAAAAAAGTGGTAGCTTACATGATATGGTGCAAGTCTAGACCAGGGGTGTTAAACTCAATTTCATTAAGGGCTTCATCAGGATTGTGTTTGACCTCGGGGGAGCTGGGGTGGGTGTGGCCAAGGTGGGTGTGGCCAGCTCAACGTCACTCATGTCGGGGCACCTGTGGTGGCCCAAGCACTCTACTCCCCAGCTCCGTTTTCAGCTGCAACAGCCTCCTGCAACCCTCTGATAGCGAAAATTTATTTATTTATTAAATTTATAAACCGCTCCCTCTCCCCGAAGGGACTCAGGGCGGTGTACAAACACAGCTAAAAACCACATACAGAATACAATATTGAATACCCATAAAACAAATCCAGTATAAAACCGTTCTAAGACAAAAATTAAAAACAATCTAAAAAATCTATCCCCAGGGATTAAAACACCGCCAGAAGTATTGGGAATTAAAACTACGGTTAGGCCAGGCCAGCTAAATGGAACAGGTGGGTCTTTAATTTCTTGCGGAAGGAGCGGAGATCGGTAGTTGTTCTAATGTCGGGGGGGAGGTCATTCCAGAGGGTCGGGCCCATCACAGAGAAGGACCTACTCCTGGGCGTCGCCCATTGGCATTGCCGAATTGGTCGCAGGGATGTATGGGGTGGCCCTCCTGAGCTCCAGTTTTGTTGGCAGAGGCACCGCAGTATGGTCCTTTGCTGTTTCTAGAGTGGTCCCCACAGGTCAGACCTAAGCACCCCGCAGACTGGATCCGGTCCCCAGGCCGCTGGTCTAGACCCATGTCATCTCTCTTACGAGAACTGCATTAGCTGCCAATTCACTTTGGAATCCAATTTAAGATGCTAGTTGTCACCTTTAAAACCGTAAGTGCCCTGGGGCCAAGTTATTTGAAGGAGTGTCTTTTCCCAGTTACATGTCCAACCCATCAGAAAGGAGAGGCAAGGAATGTCCCCTCTCTGGTTTTGCCAACTGGCTTAGGGACCGCAGGATAACATGGAGTCCATTAGGTGGTTGGTTTGATTGCTTGATGTCACCTGGGGGAGGGGTGTTGTTGGCTTTTGTACTGCAATTTTATTTTTATAAGCCCCTCAGTCTCACTATGAGTGAGTGAGCAACCATATTGTGGGAAGAAAAGTCCAGTGCCAAGCCGGGAGAAATGTGCTGAAAATAAAATGAAGGCTGACTTCAAGGAAAGGTGGTGGGTTTTGTTTTTGTTTCCAGAAACGTCAGTGACAGCAGCAACATTTCTGGGGTGGCTGACAAAATGGCTGAGTAAGTGGATGGATTTTTATAGGATTCTGGTGTTTTGTGATTGAGATGCTTCAGGGGGTTGTGCAATGTAGTGAGCCTTGTGTCTTTTGCTATTCCAGTGGTGGTGGGATAATCCTATTATGTCCTAAAGGTCATGTCCTGTCCTTAGAATTTGGGTGGGGGAATGTGAATTCTTTTTTTAAAATAATGAAATAATGTATTTTCTAACAGTTGAACTATATATACATATATATGTATATGTATATGTACATATATATATGTACATATATATATGTACATATATATGTGTGTGTATGTGTGTTGTATTTGTGCTGATAAATAAATAAAGGGAGATATTTGGCATACCAGGAGTTGTAACACAAATACATATATGTGTGTGTGTGTATGTATGTGTGTGTGTGTGTATGTATATATATATATATATATTCAGGTTCAATTCCCAGTAAGGGTATGGCTAGCTGATGAGAGCTAAATAGCTTGAAATAGATCTATACTAGTCTCCCTTTATTTATTTATCAGCACAAATGCAACATGTGTGTGTGTGTGTGTGTGTGTGTGTGTGTGTTGTATTTGTGCTGATAAAATAAAGGGAGACTAGTATAGATCCATTTCGAGCTATTTAGCTCTCATCAGCTAGCCATACCCTTACTGGGATTTGAACCTGGGCTGTATTATACACTAGGCAAAAGTCTTAGCCACTATGCCACAGGCTTCTCTTCCTTTATCAGCTGAGCCAGGGAAATAAGTATGTGTTTGTGTTACAATCCCTGGTATGCCCAAATATGGGAGGGAGCTCACTCCTCCCTCTTTCTGTCCTTCAGCTCATCACAGAAAACCATCCAGGCAGAAACCCATGGATCTATACTAGTCTCCCTTTATTTTATCAGCACAAATACAACACAAATATAAAAAGGCAACATTAAAAATAAAAATATGGGTTTCTGCCTGGATGGTTTTCTGTGATGAGCCGAAGGACAGAAAGTGGGAGGAGTGAGCTCCCTCCCATATTTGGGCATACCAGGGGTTGTAACACAAACATATATATATATATGTATGTATGTATGTATGTATGTGTGTGTGTGTGTGTGTGTTTGTTTGTTTGTGTGTGTGTGTGTTTGTGTGTGTGTGTGTGTGTGTTGTATTTGTACTGATAAATAAATAAAGGGAGACGAGTAGTGACCTTCCTCCCATATTTAGGCATACCAGGGGTTGTAACATACACACACAAACACACACACACACACACACACACATATACATACACATATATATACATATATACTTGTTTTCGTAGATTTTCACGGGTGTAGGTATGCTGGTTTTGTTGTATTCGGGTCTTTTCCCGTGTAAGGTTGAGATTGTCTTTGCAAAGACAATCTCAACCTTACACGGGAAAAGACCCGAATACAACAAAACCAGCATACATATATACATATATACATATACACACACACACACACACACACACACAAACACACAGAGCAAGGTTGTCTAAAACATGTAATTTCTAAAAATGCATGTGCTAACTGTGCTAACTGTAATAAAAAGCACTATCATATGGTCTTGACACAGGATTTGTAATGATGTGGTATTAATGTAAATAAGAATGTAAATTCTTAATCCCATCAGCTGTAGGAGCTGTGACTGAAGGCGTTTTGTTTATGGAGTAGATTGGCCCAGTCTTTCTTAATAGTTACAAAATATCATAAAGACTTGAGACTTCTGCTTGAGACTATTAAAAAAGACTGAGGCTGTTTTCTGCCTTTGTTAAGATTTTTCTCCATTTCTTCCTCTGGGGAAGTATAATAATCTACTTCTTTTAATATTCCCCAAAATATTTCATTCTTGGAGGGGAGGCTTCCCACAGTATGAATTTCCTTAATAAATAAATTCCTGTCAGCTAAAATTCCGGTCAGCTTTTTTCTCATCAGAGGGAAAAAAAAGTAGGTTTTTAAATTATGGATTTGGAGACGGTCCCTAAGTGAACACTGGCACCATGGGACGTCATCAACTGAGTTTCATGAATTTTAATCAATTAGCCCTGTGTATAACAACGCTGGCTGTTCCCTTGAGGCCATGATCAACAAGCAGAAACTCACATGAGGTGGTTATTTGATGCAAATGGCTGACAGACTAGGAAAAAAAGGCTTGTGTTTGGCAAGGTTAAGCGAAGATGAAGGGAAATAAAAAGATCTGGCAGAGAGAGGGCATAAAATTGATCTCAGGAATGCCCTTGCAATTTTTACAAATTGCTGCCAAGGAGATATTGGGACTGTGGCCATTTATCCTGTCAGATTGTGAACTAAACTCAATGAAACTTTAAGGGGCTGACACAAAGAAGACAGGGTCAGATTATTCTCCAAAGCACCAGAGGGCAGGAGAAGAAACAATGGTTGGAAACTAATCAAAGAGAGAAGCAACCTGGAATTAAGGAGAAACTTCCTAACAGTGAGGACAATTGATCAGTGGAACAGCTTGCTTTCAGAAATTGTGAGAACTCCACCACTGGAGGTTTTTAAGAAGAAATTAGACATCCACTTATGTGAAATAGTATAGGTTCTCCTGCTTGAGCAGGGGGCTGGACTAGAAGACCTCCAAGGTCCCTTCCAGCTCTATTCTGTTCTGTTCTATTTATTTTACTCTACTTTACTCTACTCTACTCCACTCTACTCTACATCTACAAATTTTAATTATGGTTAATATTAATATCTCTCAAAGCTCATATAAAAGTTTTCTGCATTTGGAAACCTTTAAAATAGTTTTCCAATGAGATTTTTTTAAAAATTCCAGTGGGGTTGATTTCCATACTGTAGTCCTTATTATTCTCATCTATAACCTCACAGAAAAACAACAACATTACAACACAGGGATCCATCCTTTTGCCAAATAACCCATTTAAAACTGAGATGATGTTGCAGTTGAAGCTCCGACCAGTCTTGCCCAAATAAAGCAAAGATCCCGATGTCATGGCCTCCATCTTGCCTTTTTTTAAAACAACAACAACAACAACAACAACCCATGCCTGTAGGCATTGTACCCCTTATTTGCCCATTTCACTAAAGCTCAAAAAAAAGGGGGGGGGATTTCTCCATTTTAAAGAGCAACCAGCTTTCTTAAAAATAAAAACAAATATTGAAATGGGCTCATAATCTGAAAATACATAGCCAAGGGGTTCCCTTTTCTTTAAATAAAGATATTTGCTTTGATTGGATCGTGGAATCTTCAACCTCAGGTGAATTCTAGTTGCCTGGGGAGCAGGTAGAAGACCTCCAGTTGTCTTGGCAACAAAGCATTTTAAAGTCTGAGCTGCCTATTAGACTCTCCTTCCCACACGGCTTTTTCAAAAAAAATAACCTTAAACAAGCCTGTTTCCTGGAGGCATATGGCTGGCCTTGGGAGGGCTAGGAATGGCTCTTGCAAATCATTTAACATAGGTATGTCTCTTTAGTTAGCAATCTAGTTAGAATGAAAGCAGGGAACCGAAAGATTAATGGAGAATTATTGGGTGTTCTATTGTTGGAAGGGAGGGACGCGGTGGCTCAGGGGCTAAGATGCTGAGCTTTTCGATTAGAAAGGTTAGCAGTTTGGCGGTTCGAATCCCTATCGCCGCATAATGGAGTGAGCTCATGTTACTTGTGCCAGCTTCTGCCAACCTAGCAGTTCGAAAGCATGTAAAAAAATGCAAGTAGAAAAATAGGGACCACCTTTGGTGGGAAGGTAACAGCATTCCATGCGCCTTCAGCATTTAGTCGTGCTGGCCACATTACCACGGAGACGTCTTCGGACAGCGCTGGCTCTTCGGCTTTGAAACAGAGATGAGCACTGCCCCCTAGAGTCGGGAACGATTAGCACACATGTGCAAGGGGAACCTTTACCTATTGTGGAAGGGAGAAAATGGCAAAGGAGGAGTGCAAACCACTGTTTATATATTCTGCAGATCTGACATGAGTGACATGCTAGTCTATAAATTATGCTGCTTTCCATGAGACAGTGGCTTCTTCATGCCAAACATTAAAAACTGAAGTGCTGGGAATGTTTTGGCTTTGTTTCTTCATGCAATCCGCAAATCTGCCTAGAATAGTTTGTGACTGCGAATGAGCAAATCTGGTTGCTTTGACAAAATTGCTTTTTTAAAAAAATTATATAGTACATAATTTCCATGCGGCCTTCCTGGTAGTTGTCATTGTAATAATCTTGAGGGATTCCTCCAGTTTCATTCTGGGCAAATGGTCAGATCTTTTCTTCTCCTACGTTGGTGTAAATGTTGGCTTGTATCTTACTTGTTTCCAAAGAGGATTTTGTTTTTTTCCAAATTTAATTCCAGACCTTTCCCTCAGTTGATTTTTTTTAAGAAAAGAAAAAAGGGACATTTTTCTGATATCCATAAATATCAAATTCAAAAGACCACTGTAAACCACACTTCTATTACTAAGCCCATTCCCTCCTGCTACTAAAAAGGTTAAAGAGTTGTTTGAACAGAACAGAATTGGAGGGGACCTTGAAGGTCTTCTAGTCCAACCCCCTGCTCAGGCAGGAGATCTGACCATTCCAGACAAACGTTTGTCTATTTGAATTCAACTCAACCCAGGCTGACTCAGCCTTAACTCTAATCCTTTGTCTCTCTCAATATATATACATTTTGTTTTACTTTCCAGCCTCACCTACAAACCTGATATTTCCTGCTTGTTTCCCATCAAAGACCTAATCAGGTTCATCTTTGCTTAGCTTTTCAAGATCAGCCAAGATTGATTAAGTGCTTCCATTGTGCGTTGTAATATGGAGGATTCTTCCTTTTTGTCTTATGACATTATTGTGCTCTCTTTTCACCTCTCCACAGATGCAGATACCAAAAAGCTGTCTCTAATTCCCGCGAAAGATGCAGGCAAGGTCCTTGCCAAAAAACCAGAGAAATATGACCATCACCATAGTCTTCTGCCGTGTCAACCTCAGAAAACTACCAAGGTTCAAAAGGAAAATGACCCTCCTTATATCCCCAAGGTTGAACAGTGCTATCATCAAATCAACTGGCCACAAGCAGTGCTGCAAAGATGGGCCACCGAGAAGGCTAACCGGGAGAAGAACTTTAACCTGGTCTTCAACCAGGGACAAACCTTTAGGAATAGAGAACCAGAAGCTAAGAAAGGAGACCGCCAGGAGACCACTGAAATGGAATCAGCACCTCAATGCTCAGATGTTTAAAGAACACAGAATTATATTGGCTTTTGTTATAAGAATATAGTCCCAATTGAACCAGAATCGGTTCATTTCATTTCAGATCCATTGTTCTCAGAGTTGTGTTCACCTTTAATAAAAGTTGATGCCCCTTGAAAGGTGTTTCTGGGGCAGGGATGCTTTGGTTGGAAATGTGTTTCTTTGTTTCTGTAATAAACATAAAAACAGTCCTGGCGATGTCTCGTAATCTAGAAAACAAATGGGAACTCCTAAATGCTACTCTGTAGATCCGTGATGGCGAACCTATGGCATGCGGAGCCATGTTGCCTGGCACATGGAGCAGCATCCATTCCTCTCCAGGTTTCTGGCCTGCATGCGCATGCAACAATCAACTGGCCTTGGTGCATCCAGCGGTACCTGAAACTGGAAGAGCTGGTCTTTCATTTTCCCACATGAGCATGCGTGCCGGCTAGCTGATCGTCACGTGCACAGGTGCACCAGTAACTGGGAAACTAGTTGGCTGGCATGCATGTGTGTGCTGGAAACCAGAAGTTCATTTTCCAATGTGCATAAGCCCCCTGGGCAGCTCCTCTTGTGGCCCAGACGAGTTCATGCTCCCTTTTCGGCTCTTGGTGTCAGAAAGGTTCGCCATCATTGCTGTAGATTATTCAAACATGAAGAGAACCGCCCTGCCGCCCTGTTTCGGGTGTCCCGCTCCCTTCTGTTTCAGAGGCCGCGGGAGGCCCCTCTACAGGGTAGAGCAGAGGAGTTTGGGAAATATCTGCTGGATAAAGTCGCTCAAATCCGGAAGGATTGGGTCCCCTTCAGTGGCCCAGTCGAGATGCCAGTGGCGAGTCTTGAGAAACCTTTTTGGGAGGAGTTTGACTTGGTTGCCATCGAGGATTTGGACAGATTGCGTGGACGACTGCGACCTACCACATGTTTGCTGGACCCGTGTCCCTCCTGGCTTGTACTGGCTTCCTGGGAGGTTACACGCGACTGGCTCCTGGGCCTAGTGAACGCTTCGTTGGGTGAGGGGTCTCTCCCGGCCGCCTTGAAAGAGGCCCTGGTGAGACCCTTGCTCAAGAAGCCTTCCCTAGACCCTACGGAGCTGGCCAATTATCGTCCTGTCTCCAACCTTCCCTTTTTGGCGAAGGTTGTAGAGAGTGTGGTGGCTTCTCAGTTCCCACGACATCTGGAGGAGAATGATTATCTAGACCCGCGCCAGTCCGGCTTTCGCCCTGGGCACAGCACTGAGACGGCCTTGGTCGCGTTGGTAGACGATCTCTGGAGGGCCAGAGATAGGGGTTGCTCCTCTATCCTGGTCCTATTAGACCTCTCGGCGGCTTTTGATACCATCGACCATGGTATCCTGTTGCACCGACTGGAGGGGTTGGGGGTCCGGGGCACCGTTTTGCGGTGGTTCGGCTCCTACCTCTCCGGCCGGACGCAACGTGTGTTGGCAGGGGGGCAGAGGTCGACCCTAAGCCCCCTTACTTGTGGGGTGCCACAGGGGTTGGTCCTCTCGCCGCTCCTGTTCAACACATACATGAAGCCGCTGGGTGAGATCATCCGTGGTTTCGGGGTGGGATATCATCTGTACGCTGATGATACTCAGCTGTACATTTCCACCCCGAACCACCCCAACGAGGCCATCGAAGTGATGTCCCGGTGTGTGGAAGCCGTACGGGTCTGGATGGATGACAACCGACTCAGGCTCAACCCTTCCAAGACGGAGTGGCTGTGGGTTCCGGCCCCCCGGTTCAACCAGATAATTCCATCTCTGGCCATTGGGGGCATTCAACTCGCCCCCGTGGAGCGGGCGCGCAATTTGGGCGTCCTCCTGGATGCCAGGCTGTCCATGGATGAACATGTGACAGCCGTGGCCAGGGGGGCGTTCCACCAGGTTCGCCTGGTGCGCCAATTGCGCCCCCTATTAAACCGGGACGCCTTACGCACAGTCACCCATGCGCTGGTGACGTCTCGCCTGGACTACTGTAACGCTCTCTACATGGGGCTTCCCTTGAAATGCACTCGGAGACTGCAGTTGGTCCAGAATGCGGCCGCGCGGGTGATTATGGGGAGTACCAAGTACTCCCATGTGACACCTCTCCTGCGCGAGCTGCACTGGCTTCCTGTGGTCTATCGAGTGCGTTTCAAGGTTTTGATTACGATCTTTAAAGCGCTCCATGGCTCAGGACCTAGTTACCTGCGGGATCGTATTCTGCCCCATACATCCCTACGACCCATCCGCTCGCACAGAGAGGGACTTCTCCAGGTGCCGTCTACCAGACAGTGCCATGGGGCGGCGCCTAGGAGCAGAGCCTTCTCTGTGGCGGGCCCAGCCCTGTGGAATGACCTCCCCCTGGATATTAGGACTACTACTGACCTCCGCTCCTTCCGTGTCAAGCTCAAGACCCACCTTTTCCAAATAGCTGGCCTGGCTCGACCATAACTTCGTAACGCTCCTGATGGGTTTTTTAATTTGGTAATTTTATTAGGGGATTTTAAATTGTATTTTTAACTGTCTTTCACTTAAGTCCATCCTCCTCCATGCACATATGTATATGTCTCTGTTCTTTTGTATATATGTTTGTCTTATGTGTATTTTTTATCTGTTTGATTGTACGCCGCCCCGAGTCCTTCGGGAGAGGGTTGCGGCTAATCAAATAAAATTATTATTATTATTATTATTATTATTATTATTATTATTATTATTATTATTATTATTATTATTATTATTATTATTATTATTATTATTATTATTATTATTATTAAAGAGTTCTAGGAAGCATGATAATTAAGCTGTGCAATCACCAGAAGGAGTGATTCTGACATTTCCAGCCTCATTAAAATACAATATGAAACTTTACATCACTGCAGACGGATTTCACCAGCAGGATGTGAGGTGTTCCAGAGAGTTGCCCCAATGGCACTGACTGGGCCCTGCATACGGTCCATAATATGTTTGCCCTTCATTTACAGTAAAGTGAAACTAATCAAAATTAGTTGAAGCAGTCAGTGTATTTTTTTTAAAAGAATGATCAGAAATGCCAACTTATGGTCATTGTTTTTTAAACGATTTAACAAAATATAGGATCTACAGAACTAGAACAAGCGAGGCTCCAAACTTCTGCCAATGTAGAGGCTGGAGGAGGAGAACCATGTGAGACTGCGATAGCAGGAAAACAAGTGAAATGAAAATGAGGAGGATCCTTAGAGTTCCATAGTGAAAGTCAAATCAGTATCCGACATTTTTTTCCGGTAGTCTTCATCAAACCACGCATTCTGAGCCACTGTGAAGTGGTTCTTCCAGTCACCAACCATCCCTGTAAGGCAATCACACCATATAGTCTGCTTGGAAATTCTAAGTCATGCTTTCTACAAGACCCTTAGAGCAGGGGTGGGTTTGCTCGTTTGTGCACTTTGCATGCATGCACGCACATGCTTGATGCGCAGTGCAATTAAAATTGTTCTGCGCATGTGCAGAACTGAAAAAAAAGATGGCGGCAACTACTGGATAACTGGTTTGGGGGGCGTGGCAGGCCTGGTTCATTGCCGGTTCCAGCAACCCAGACCACCAAACCACTACTGGTTCGCCCAAATCGGTCCGAACCGGTGGGAACCCACCACTGCCTTAGAGGTAGTCAAAAAAGCAACATTGGACATTAATTTCCTCTGAACTACAATTATTAACAAGATATAACCACAGTAAGAATATGGGTAGTCCTCCCCTCCCTCACAATGTAACCCAAAATTTCTGTTGTTAAGTGAGATATTTGTTGTGTCCCATTTTACGACCTTTCTTACCACAAATTATAAAGTTAGTCACCTGGTTGTTAAGTGAATCTGGCTTCCCCATTGACTTTGCTTGTCAGAAGGTCACAAAAGGGATCACATGACCTTGGGACACAACAACGGTCATAAATATGAACCAAAGTGCCAAGCACCTGAATTTTGAACACATGATCATGAGGAGGCTGCAAAAGTCGTGACTGTGAAAAACATTTTTCAGTGATGTTTTAACTTTGAACAGTCAACAGTGAACTGTTGTAAGTCGATGACTACCTGTAGCCTAATTGGAAGCCTTTGCAAAGTCCTCAATATATAACCATTCACTTAGTGACCATTCAAAGTTACAACAGCATTGCAAAATGTGACTTGCAACGCATCCTTGCACTTACAACCGACGCAGCCAGCATCCCCACATTCATGTGATCAAAATTCAGTTACTTGGCATCTGGCATGTATTTACAATGGTTGTAGCATCCTGGGGTCATGTAATTTCCATTTATCACCTTCCCAACTAGCTTCTGGCAAGCAAAATCAATAGAGAAAGCCAGATTCATTTGAAGACTGCACAATTCACTTAATTCAGGGGTCAGCAAGCCATGGCTCTGGAGACGCAGGTGGCTCTTTCATCCCTCTGTTGCAGCTCCTTGTTGCTGGTCAGCGCCACAATTTTGAGAGAACCTTTCGGTTGAGCGGGGGGAAGCATGGCGCGCGAGGAGGAGATTCTACAGCAAAGAGTGAGTTTTCCGGTCAGCTCCACAGTTGATAGGGCTTTCAGTTAGGACAGGTATGGGAAAAAGGATGCCACACTAGGAAGAGGCTCTATGGTGGGGGAACCGAACTTCCGCTCCCTCCAGAATTAAATGGGGAGCTTCCGGTTAGGACCTTTGTGGCTCCCAGTGTTTTCTTATCTGTGGGAAACAGGTCCAAATGGCTCTTGGAGTGTTTAAAGTGTTTAAAGTAATCCCCTAACTGCATTGATTCACTTAACAAGTATGGCAAAAAAAAAGAATTTGTAAAATTGGGCGTGACTTATTTAATAACTGCCTTGCTTAACAAAATTTTGGTCTCCATGTGGTCATATGTTGACGACTACTTGTACATTTTATTGAGTGGCTCTTAATAATTTCATTTTTTAATTTCCCGAATGTCTAGGCCTGTTTAATGACCTATAATGTTGGGTCCCGATAAATCATCATTTATCAGTTCCTTGCATGCATGTTCCAAAACAAACATGTATTTTTCTAGGATTCCTCCAAAATTCTTGTAATGTAGGACACCTAAAGACAGTTCACTTCTAGTGACTTGACGGGGAGTGGGAGAAAGCATACCTTTTCTCATGAATCGAGAAATGGACTGGTCCATGACGGACAGGGGTGTATTTGCTCGGTTGACCATGGGATTGTGCTTCATGACTTCGAAGGAGGTATGATGTACAATCTTGTCTAGAACTGCCACATCTAATTGCTTCCCTATAAATTTCATTATCTTCTGGATTTCATGCTTTGGGTCCTATGTGAGACAGAGCATAGCAGAGATGGATAAAAGAGAAGCAGAACAGAACGGAGTCTTAAGAATTCCATAGTGAAAGTCAAGTCAATATCTGACACTTTTTTCCCCGGTAGGCTTCATTAAACTGCTTATTTTGAGCCACTATGAAGTCATTCTCCCAGTCACCGACCATCCTGTAAGATAATCACACCATATAGTGTGCTTGGAAAATTGGATGACCTAAAATGCCAGCCACCAAACACCCCAAACTGATTCAAGATGTGCCATGATGACCTGACACCATCTTTTTGCAACAGTGCTGCCTTCTGGCACTCTAAGAGAAACACATATGTTGGCAACCTGCTAGCAACTCATCTTCATGCTAATAATAAAAAAAAAAAACAGTCACAATAAGCAAATTGCAAAGCTTGGTTTATTGGTTAAGGTGCCAAGCTAGAAACCAGAAGACTGTGAGTTCTAGTCCTGCATTAGGCATGGAAGCTGGCTTGGTGACTTTGGGCCAATCACCAGGAGACAGAGGTTCTACTCCTGTCTTAGGCATGAAAGTCGGTTGGGTAAATGTGGGCGAATCACTAGGAAACAGAGAGTTCTAGTCCCGCCTTAGGCATGAAAATCGGCTGGGTAACCTTGGGCCAATCACTAGGAAACAGAGAGTTCTAATCCCACTTTAGGCATGAAAGCTGATTGGGTGACCTTGGGTCAGCCATTCTCTCTCGGTCCATTACGTCAGGCTCTGGTAACAAGCCAAATGATCAATTCATGTCCCAATCAAAAGTATATCACTCATTGATCTAAACAAAAAAAGAGGCCTGCATTTTCAGTAAAAAGCTAGGAAGAAGAAAACAATGTGCAAATCTTCAAAGCTACAACCCTATTTACTTTAAAAAGTAGACTGAAAGAATGTCATGGCAGCACAGACCTTAACTCAAGCTCTCTAACAGTTTATTTTCACAACATTTTCCAAGCAATTGGGCAGTGTTCCTAAAAGGAGAGATTATTCATGCCTTATAAAAAAATGTAATAAAATTATAGGATTCCATAAAGAGAAAAAGAACTTTCATTTTTAAGATCGCCATTTTTCACTGGATTGCATAAAAACGTGAGGACAATCTACTCACCTCATCTCAACCTTGCAACCTTGCAGGAGAAGAAGCCACGGGGAGGGGGAGGGGGAGCACACATGATTTTCCAGCCCTATTTCCATTCAGACTTTCTTTCCAGAACTCACCTTTTTAATGTCTTCATAAAAGAGATACAGGACACGGTAAGTATCTTTTGCTTTCCACCAATCTTTTACGTGATTGTACCAAGAGCCCCAGGCCACTGGAAAGATACAGAACAGAGCCATCATGTTGAAGGTGAAGATCTCAGTGAGACATACAACATTATTCTCAAATGTTTGGGCTCCCCTGCTCTTTCCCACTCAGACCGTGAAAACTTTGTAAAATGGCCCCGTCCTATTGAGATTCACCATAAGAATACAATACAATACAATACAATACAATACAATACAATACAATACAATACAATACAATAGTAGAGTTGGAAGGGACCTTGGTGGTCTTCTAGTCCAACCCCCTGCCTAGGCAGGAAACCCTATACCATTTCAGACAAATAGCTATCTTCTTAAAACAGACAAATAGCTATTTTCTTAAAGACTTCCAGTGTTGGGGCATTCACAACTTCTGGAGGCAAGCTGTTCCACTGATTAATTGTTCTAACTGTCAGGAAATTTCTCCTCAGTTCTAAGTTACTTCTCTTCTTGATTAGTTTCCACCCATTGCTTCTTGTTCTACCCTCAGTTGCCTTGGAGAATAGCTTGACTCCCTCTTCTTTGTGGCAACCCCTGAGATATTGGAACAATGCTATCATGTCTCCCCTAGTCCTTCTTTCTCTTAAGCTAAACATACCCAGTTCCTGCAACCGTTCTTCATATGTTTTAGTCTCCAGTCCCCTAATCATCTTTGTTGCTCTTCTCTGCACTCTTTCTAGAGTCTCCACATCTTTTCTACATCGTGGTGACCAAAACTGAATGCAGTATTCCAAGTGTGGCCTTACCAAGGCATTATATAGTGGTATTAGCACTTCACGAGATCTTGATTCTATCCCTCTGTTGATGCAGCCTAGAACTGTGTTGGCTTTTTTGGCAGCTGCTGCACACTGCTGGCTCATATTTAAATGGTTGTCCACTAGGACTCCAAGATCCCTTTCACAGTTACTACTACTGAGCAAGGTATCATCTATACTGTGCCTGTGCATTCCGTTTTTGTTGCCTAAATGTAGAACCTTACTCTTTTCACCATTGAATTTCATTTTATTAGATAGTGGCCAATGTTCAAGTTTCTCAAGATCCTTCTGTATCTTAAGCCTATCTTCTGGAGTGTTGGCTATTCCTGCCAGCTTGGTGTCATCTGCAAATTTGATGAGTTCCACATTTATTCCCTCATCCAAATCATTGATGAAGATGTTGAAGAGTACTGGGCCTAAAACAGAGCCTTGGGGTACTCCACTGCATACTTCCCTCCATGTAGATGCAGTTCCATTGAGGACTACCCGTTGAGTGCGGTTGGTCAGCCAGTTACGAATCCATCTGGTGGTGATGCTGTCTAACCCACATTCTTCTACTTTATCTAGTAGTAGGTTATGGTCTACCTTATCAAAAGCCTTACTGAAGTCCAAGTAAACTATATCGACGGCATTCCTATGGTCCACTAATTTTGTCACATTATCAAAGAATGCAATAAGATTAGTCTGGCATGATCTGTTTTTGACAAATCCATGTTGGCTTTTGGCTATTACTTTGTTTGCTTCTAGGTGTTCACAAATTCGTTGCTTAAGAAAGAAAGGTGGAAATGGCACGCTTTTGGTCCACTGCATTTCTCATCATCACAGCTCAGAATTGGAAAGAGTCATTTAGGTTCCTTAAGTCCAATTTAAAAGTCAGTTTGGTGTAGTGCTTAAGGCAGCAGATAGCAACTGGGAGATGGTGAGTTCTAATCCTGCCTTAGGGATGAAAGTCAACTGGGTGACTTTGCAAACCAATTATCAGGAGACTGTAAGTTCCAGTCTTGCGTTAGACATAAAGCCAGCTGGGTGAACTTGGGCCAGCCACTCCCTCTCAGCCCTGGGAAATAGGCAATGGTAGATATCTTCCAAACTCTTGAAAATATATCTGGAGGGACTTGTGTAGGCAGTTTTCAGGAGTCAAAAAAATGACTCAAAGTCACAGTCATATACACACACACCAGAGGTGGGTTCCTGCCGCCATTACTGCCGGTTTGGTGCGCATTTGCTCCTAAAATGGTCTGTGTATGCACACATTAGAAAAGGAAAAGTCCACCTCACTTCTACTTGCTAGAATCCAGATTAAAGCATCCCAGATAGATGCCTAGTTAACCACTACTAGAATGGATCCAACAGAGCTGAGCTCACCTAGGCAACTGCTTCTAGAAGATAATATTTGTAGCTCAGGGTTGAGCTGAACCTTTGTTGCTCTCTGAGCTTGGTTGTTTTCTTACAAATGTTTCATTACCCAACTAGATAAAAAGGAATCTGCAAATCCTTCCTCCTCCTAGCACTGATGAGATTACCTAGTTGGGTAATGAAATGTCTCCAAGGAAACAACCAAGAGAGCACTAAGGATCCCACAACTGCTTCTGCCCTCATCAACCTGCTTTCGCTGCAGGTGCAGATTTTCCCTCTAACGTTCAAGTGCAATCTATTTTCTTGAATGTAACGCTTACTAATAATACGCCTAATAAACATTTCCCGCATGGAATCTGCTCTTTACCATTGTAGGAAGCCCCTCCCCTCCCCAGATTAAAATATTCTCTATTCTTAATATTAAGAGAGGCAGGATAGAATATTTCCCCAAAGGAGAAATGGAGGAACATGTTCTTAAAGGCAGAAAGCAGCCCCTGTCTTTCTTAATAATCTCAAAAGCAGAAGCCTTAAGTCTTTAGAGATGGATATTTTGTATCTATTAAGGAAGACTGGGCCAATCTATTCATAAACAAAATGCACAGAAGGTTGGAGCTAATGAGATTATAGTCTACATACCCCCATCTAAATTCTAAGGACAGGACAGGCTCTTCGGGACATAGGATTTACCCAGCACCATTAGTATAGTAAAAGACACAAAGCTCACTACATTGCAGAAACCAGTGACGTGCAGTCAGGGGAGGCAGGGGAGGCAGAGCCTCACTGCTCTCATCATGAAAATATAAAAAAAATTACTCCAGGAAGCCGTGAAAGTGGCTGGGAGAGGCGCGCGGCTTGCTTTAGCCTCCCTGGACATCTCAGCAGCAGCCCCAAGTGTGCCGATCTCGCCATTTTTTACATCGGGCAAGCCCAGGATCCTTGCAAGGGGAATGGGACCACGTGTGCAGGAGGCTCCTCAGCTCCAGCCTCAATCAGCGCAGCCGCGGTCCCCTTCATCTTGCCTCAGGAAGGAGGGGAATGGGACCACATATGCAGGGGAAGGGGATCGCGGCTCTGCTAATCTGAGGCTGTGCGCTGAGGAGCCGCCTGCACATGTGGTCCCATTCCCCTTGCAAGGATCCCGGGCTCTGCCAGAAACCCTCTGGAATATCTCAAACGCAAAAACCCAGAATCCTATAAAGATCTATTCATTCACTTAGCCATTTTGTCAGCCACCTCAGTGCTTCAGTGCTGCTGTCACTGAAGTTTCTGGAAACTAAATAAACCTTTCCTTGCAGTCAGCCTCCATTTTATTTCCAGTGCCTTTCTTGCCTGTCTTGGAACCGGACTAGATTTTTCTTCCTACACTTTACTGAAAATCCCCACCTCGCAATGGCCGGCTCCTTTCAAAAAATGAGAAATGGGTGCTTGACTCACCTTTGCCTGCCATGAAAATCTCCAAATATTCCTCCCATGTACCAGGATTGGGTAACATTTTGTTCATTCTTTGGAAATGGAAATAGGACACCAGGCAATCCTTGGGATTCCTTGCCATGTAAATAAACTGAGGCGAAGCAGGAGCAGAAGAGGAAACAATCCCCGGATGAAACAATAAATAAAAGAAGCATACGCTTGCAATGTGTCTCAATCAGGGCCGGATTTTCCTATAGGCTAACTAGGCTTCAGCCTAGGGCCTCAAGATCAAGAGGGGCCTACATTCAAATTGTTAGCAAAATTAAAATTACACTATTCTAAAAACAGTGAACACTAAAACACTGAACCAAAATAAGGAGAATTGAATTTTGTTTCTTTGTAAATGTTGTGTGTTATGTTTGATTAGTTATTGTTACAAGTATTATATATGGTGCTGAGAATAAATGTCCAAATAAGTGTTCTCGACTTTTTATTTATTTATTATCCGTGCCACATTTTTTATAAAGGTTAGTACCAATTACAACATGTTTCATTTAATATATTGATATATATCACAGTAATGATGTATTTTATTATCTCTCATGTAATTTACAAACTTAAAAATGGGAGGTGAAAGGGCCCCATAAGTGGAATAGCCTAGGGCCTCTTTTCATCTAAATCCGGCCCTGATCTCAATCTTGGCAGCTTTGAGATACGTGGACTTCAACTCCCAGAATTCTGGCTGGAGAATTCTGGGAGTTGAAGTCCACATGTCTTAAAGCTGCCAAGGTTGAGAAACACTAGCATTAAGGAAAGGAGGGTACCCCAGAGGGTTCCTCCATATTACTATTATGTCTTTAACTCTTTCACTGCGACGCTCAACTCTAATTGTCAACACTGATTGAGTGTTAAAGTCAGTTAAGCAGTGGAAGGGTCAAGGAACTCATTGTTGATCTCTGTTTAGGGCATGATTTGGCTTTAATCCAGTCAAAACAAACATCTTTTTTCATGTGATAGCCAGAGGTGGTATTCAGCCGGTTCGAACCGGTTCTGGCATACTGGTAGCAGAAATTTTGAGTAGTTCGGAGAACTGGAAAAATACTATCTCTCGCTGGCCCCGCCCTCCCACCCCTGCCGTTCCCTGCTTTATATTCCCTTGTTTTTTTAGCTCAGCTGATTTGCGCAGCAGAGCATATTTCTGCTGAGCTGAAAAACAGCTCAGTTCACCAGTGCTGACATCAAGGGTGGTCTTTGAGCACTGCGCACGCGTGCAAAGCACTCTCTCATAGAACCAATAGGAAAAGATCTGGAATCCCACCACTGATGATAACAAATAAGAGAGGTATTCCCCCACTCCCCAAAGGTATACAATTGTCCACGCAGGTAAGAAGAATTTCACCTTGCAGAGCTCCCAAACCCTCTGCAGATCCACTTTTGTGAAGGGGGCGGGGTTACTGGAGGCCAAAAATGCTGTATTCAGTGTATAAGACACACTCAGATTTTCAACCTCTTTTTTTTGGGGGGGGGGGAAAGATGCGTCTTATACTCCGAAAAATACGGTAATTTCATATTGAGATCTTCTGGAGAAGGTTTGGCCGCAACAAGAAATACCTTGCAGTTCTCTGTCCAGAAGGACTTAGGGAGCAGCTGGACAGGAAGGTGAGTCTTGAGGGTCCTTGGAGACGGCATCATGTCAGCTTGGTCCACTCCTAAAGGACACAGAAGACCAAAAGGGTGAGAATCCATATTTGGACCTGAATGGATGGTCAGGGCATGTCTGGGGACTATAGTTTTATAGTTTGGCTGAGGATCTGTGATTGGACATCTTCAGCTGCGACCCTTGCCCTGCTAAACAATTTCTCCCAGACTTTTGTGTAGAAAAGGCAGGCTACCCAAGGTCTGGAATGGCCTTGCCCATTCAATGAATGGGTGTCGATGATGCACGGGGCCTCTCTGGCATTTCTCCAGATCGCCTTCTTGTTGGATCATATCCACTATCTCTTGTATCCAAGTGGTACCTAAGGGGAGAGAGAGATCGAGAGCTCAACATTCATCTATTCTGTGCTACGCATAAGCGACCTACTATGCCTCAAGGCCAGAAGTGGTATTCTGCCGGTTATGACTGGTTTGCCCGAAACAGGAGCCGAAATTGCGGATGGCCACGCCCACCCATCCCAGCACTACGGCATCCCATTTAGGCCTTTTTTTAAAGGCAAAGCGCATTCACGAAAGGTGGAGCTCGTGCGCGGATGCTGACATTTGCAAACTGGTAGGGAAGGTAAAGAAATACCACCCTTGCTCAAGGCCCTCAATCTGCGGTCACACACTTTTTCATAATTTGCAGGTTTGTTCTCACTTCCGCCAGCCCCCAAATGTTGAAAGGAATTATGCAACTCAAGAAACCTTCTCTTTCATCACCCTCAGAAAGGTTTCGCAAAGCATTACAGGAACAATTTCAGCTTAGCTAGGAAAGGTTGGGAATTGGATTTTGCAAAGGATCACCAAACCAGATTAAATTCTTTCTGACGATGCAAGATCATTTTTACACAATCTAATGGCCGTCCCAGATAGCTGAACAGACTCTCTTGAAAAACAGAACAGAATTATAATGGATCAGTAACGGGATCTGTTGAAAGCCATGAGGAGTTTACTTTCCTCTATAACTGGTGAACCTATGGCATGAGTGCCAAGGTGGCATGCAAAGCCCTCTCTGCGGGCATGCCAGCCATTGCCCCAGCCCAGCTCCACCACGCATGCGTGCATGCCTCCCACCAGCCACCTGATCTTTGGGTCTCTGCTGCGCATGTGCAGGGGTAGGGCACATGCAGGGAGGCGCATGCATGGGAGGGTGCCCACATTGCATTTTGAGGACTCACGCAGTGCCCCTGTGCCTCGTTTTGGGACAGGAAGACCTCCTGCACCAACCTGGAAGCAAAAAATGGGCGGGGGGAGTGGGGCGCATGCGTGGGGTGGGAGAGTGCGGGGGCTCGTGCGTACCGGCGTGCATGTGGGGGGTTTGCACGCATGCATGGGTGTCACGCAGGCATGCATGGGGTGGGGCGCACAAGGTTCACATGCGCATTATATTATGGGTGCGGGCACGCACGCGCTTTTGGCACGAGACGACAAAAAGGTTAGCCAAGGTATAGGTACCTTGGGGTACTATATACTCATAAACTGGACATGACTTCACCCCTAGATTCTTACCTGATTTTGGGTAAGTACAAAGAAGTATGTCATCTGGCTTGGCTTGGAAGTGCTGGATCCGGTCCCACTCATTACAAGTGCTTTTTTGTAAGGGAATCCCTTCCACCTCACCTAGTCCAGGGCAGGTGTCTGACGTGGGATCTTTTCCTTGCTCCATGGATGTTAGCTATAACAAATGGACAAGGCAGGGAAGAAAATCTGGGTAAAACAAAAACAAATCTTTCCTGGAGATCTTCAAACCTTCTCTAATGAATCCTTCATAAGCAGGGTGTTAGAAAAGATCACCTATCCAATTCTATGATTCGGTGTTATCGGGGAAACTACTAGTAAAAATCTTGATTTAACAGACTTTATTTTAATGGATTTCAGATCTAAGGGAAAAATATTCCTTTGCATTTAGTAATCATCCCTATTTAGTGGACAAAGTCCACCAAATTCAATTCAGTCCAGATTATTTATAATTTATGTAATTATGTAGTATTGTTATGTAAATGGATAGAGTGGTGCGGTGGCCTCAAGGTGGAGCTCATACCTCACGATCAGGAGGCTGTGAGTTCTATTTTGGTAGAAGCCGGGGCGGATTTTCCTATAGGCTAACTAGGCTTCAGCCTAGGGCCTCAAGATCAAGAGGGGCCTACATTCAAATTGTTAGCAAAATTAAAATTACACTATTCTAAAAACAGTGAACACTAAAACACTGAACCAAAATAAGGAGAAATTCTACGAATATGACTAATAAACAAACATAAATATGTATTGGTTAAGATCAACGCATTCGGCTCATTGGGTCTGTTCGTTTGTATATACTAGATTACACCAAAGTATAGTTCATACGTTCACTGATTGCTATGGCAAATATTGACGTACCTTATGCTACTAAGCTCTGGTTTGTTCTTGCATAAATAAAGTGCAAATTGGTGTAGATTGGAACAGACAAACGAACAGACCTATTGATATCCCGACGTTCGGTTATATTTGTGTTACTTCGATAATATGAAAATATATATATGGTGCTGAGAATAAATGTCCAAATAAGTGTTCTCGACTTTTTTTTATTTATTATCCGTGCCACATTTTTTAATAAAGGTTAGTACCAATTACAACATGTTTCATTTAATATATTGATATATATCACAGTCATGATGTATTTTATTATCTCTCATGTAATTTACAAACTTAAAAATGGGAGGTGAAAGGGCCCCATAAGTGGAATAGCCTAGGGCCTCTTTTCATCTAAATCCGGCCCTGGTAGAAGCAGACATTTCTCTCTCTGGGCACATGAAAATATATCTGCCGAGGGAGGGGCTGACATCGCTACAACACGACATGCAATCTTGGAGCTCCAGGACTGCTGTCAATATCTTTGCTGCTGGATGTTCCTTTTGGACCTAAACCATCCCATAGAGACGGTGATAGAGAAGGGCACGTCCTGCTGATTTTAGGGGCATCGCAAAGCCCCTGATCGATCCAGGCAGGGACGTGCGGTCAGGGGAGGCAGAGGAGGCAGAGCCGCACCGCTCTCATCATGAAAATTAAAAAAAAGGGAAATGGAAAAGGCGCTGAGGAGCCTTCTGCACACGTGGTCGGGAATGGGAGCGCTCTGTGGTCCCCTTCATGTTGACTCAGGAGTCAGGAAGGAGGGGAATGGGACCATGTGTGCAGGAGGCTTCTCTAGTCTCAGCCTCCCTCCTGCGCACATCCCATTCCCCGCCTTCCTAAGTCAACATGAAGGGGACTGCGGAGCGTGAGCCACGGTCCCACAGAGCATGAGCCGCGGTCCTGCGGAGCACACTCCGTCGTCCCATGGAGCGCACTCCGTGGTCCCCTTAATGTTGACTTAGGAAGGTGGGGAATGGGACGTGCGCAGGAGGGAGGCTGGAGGGATCGTGGAGGAGGGATCGCGCACCATGAGCCGCGGTCCTGTGGAACGCGCTCCGCGGTCCCCTTCATGTTGACTCAGGAGTCAGGAAGGAGGGGAATTCCCCTCCTTCCTGACTCCTGAGTTAACATGAAGGGGATTGCGGAGCGTTAGCCGCTGTCCCGCAGAGCGTGCTCCGCAGTTCCCTTCATGTTGACTTAGGAAGGCAGGGAATGGGATGTGCGCAGAAGGGAGGCTGATGTTGTCCCATTCCCCTCCTTCCTGGGTCAACATGAAGGGGACCGCGGCTCACGCTGATGACGTCACCAGCCTCACCAGCCGTAAAGCTCATCGCATGTCACTGGATCCAGGAGAACCTCTTTTTCCAGCTACAAGAGAAGCAGCCATTGAAGCTGCAGAAGGTTGGGACAGCCTCTGAACGGAAAGAAAGCAGGAGAGAGAGTGTGTCGAAATGGTGAAAAAAATCTCTACTATTAGAGAACCCAAAAAGAGTGAAATTAAAATTGAAGACAGAAGAGAGTAAGCAGTGGATTAAGCCTGTATTGAAATTAGTGTGTTATCTATTTTTCCTTAACTTCATTTTTTTATGGATGGAATTCTTACAAATGCCTCTTACTTTTTAAATTGGACTGGTCTCTTTTTTCCTTCTTCTATTTTTCCTCACTTTTTGTATCTGTGGATCAAGAATCTGTTTCTTTTCAACGCTTGGTTGGATTATGTACATGGATAAATTAAAAACAACAACATACATTTGGATTTCAATGATACCCCATTTTCCCTAAAGGCACCATTCTATAATTTTACGGTAGTTTTCCTCAAGTCATGAAGGAAGAAATATTGTGTACTCAAATAAGTTTGTCTTCAGTTTGTTATGTTTGCAAAGTTTTAGGCTTTATGCAGTTCAGACCTATGATGCTAGCCAAAGCTTCAAAACTACATGTCATTCAGGTGCTTTGCTTGTATTACAAGATTTTTTTCTGACTAACCCTCCTTTTGGGGCAAATTGTTTTAAATTCGGGGTATTGTAGTCTGTCTATAAAATGAATGTGGTTGTCAGGCCTGTAGTTATATTTCTTTTAGGATCTTTGGCCTGCCACACTTTCTTATAATTTCCTATGTGTTTCATTAGTGTAGCAGTTGGGGGGGGGGGGGCGGAATAGAAAGGAGTAGAATTGTGGAATGTTTTGTTGTCATTCTTTTATAGAAGCTCAAGGTCATCTTTTGTCTCCGCACCTCGACACCTGACCGGAAGCAGAGGGGTGTAGATGCCAGCGTGGAAGATGATGATTGGAACATGTGATGGATTATGGGGTGTGGGGATAGATCATGAACTTTCAACTGGGTGGAATTCCAGGAAGAACATTAGAGTTGGGATTCCATAGACGTGCTAACTTGCCTGTATGAATAAATTGGAACTTTAAGGATGATTCTGCCTTGGTCTCTGATTGATTTCATGCATGGTATTTAGAACGCTGACATTATTCCAACTCTACCTTTAAAATAAAGCACCAGCACACACACCCTCGCAGGGGGGGAGGGGGCTGGTGTGGGGAGGTGCTGAATTCCCAACGCTGACCGGGACAGCGTAAAATATCAGCGAAGAATTATGAGAAAGCTTTTGGAGATAAGAAGCTGAGAAAAATGCTTCTCTGTATACTTCAAAGGCAAAGGAATCTGCTTCAAGATTCATTGCATCTGGCAAGAGGATGGAGGGGGCTGGAAAAGTCTTTCTACACCCGGTTAGAAGATGAAAGGAATGGAGATTCAAGCCATCCCCATGCAATCATCTCTGATGGGCTTCCTGGACCATTTTGGACAACTAAACATGAGTGCATGCTCCCCCTCCTTCCCCCCACTTGGAAGCAAGGCTTGGAAGAAAAACCTGGAGTGCAGATTTTGACTCCTTCCAGACAGCAATAAATGAAATGGCTTATTACCCTGCAACTGAGTGGGAGACAGATTCCCTATCAAAATGGGAATTTCAACCCAGACAGAAAAAGGGATTTGGCCAGCATCTTTCACTTGCCAGCCACAAATTGGGCTGCAACCAGTAAATGAAGCAAAACCAGATTGGGTTTTCTTCCCAGAGTATGGATGGATGAGATGCCACTGGGCACCTCCTTTGCCATCAACATGGGAAAATGCTCCAAGCCAGCAGACGGCACCTACTTGGCACATAACACCCCCCCCTCAGCCAGCCATCATTGGAAGAGCTGCAACCTGTGAAGCAGGCAACTCCAGGATGGGTCTTAACCCCAGGTCATGGGTGGGAGGAATGCCAGTGGGCACCTGCCCTTCCTCAGCAGATGGCACCATGGCAGAAAACTGGACAGTGGCCAACCAAGAGATTGACCTCCCCACCGGTTACAGTCTCCCCTGCAAGGCCCCAAGAGGTTCTTACCCCACCTTCCTACAGAGAAGCAATCTCCACAAGGGAAGAAGGGTTTACCAAGGGGGAAGCTTCTTAGTGGAGAGCAGTCCGATGTGATGAGGAGGTTCTGAAGTTTAGAGATGTAACCAGGTTCCATTCCTCAGGGGGGGCAATAAAATGCCACCATTGTTGTCAACTTGGCCACAGAGCGTCAGAGTGTTTGGCTCCAGCCCCAATGCCACAAACGTGCGCACCAACCACCACAGTGGTAAAGAGAGGGCCCCAGATGCCACCACAGAAGAGTCATCTGGGCCAACAACCTCTGGAAGAGGATCCCCAATTTAAGGTGACAAAGTGTCCTACCAAGGGAGAGGCCTCAGAAGAGGAAAAGGGCAAACAATCTCCGGAGGAGGATCCCCAACTTAATGTGACAAAGAGTCCAACTAAGGGGGAGGCCTCGCAGGGGGAAAAGCCCAAATGACCCCTGGAAGAGGATCCCCAACTTAAGGTGACGAAGAGTCCTACCAAGGGGGAGGCCTCGGAGGAGGGAATTGCTGAAGAACAAACGTGTGTACCAATCACCACGGTGGTAAAGAGAGGGCCCCAGATGCCACCACAAAAGAGTCATCTGGGCCACCAACCTCTGGAAGAGGATCCCCAACTACAGGTGACAAAGAGTCCTACCAAGGGGGAGGCCTCGGAGGAGGAAAAGAGCCAGCCGTGGATGATTGAATCCAAGAGTCCAGAACCTGCAGCACCTGCATCAGAGAGCCCTAACCGACCATGGGAAGAGGTCGCAATGGACTTCATCGTGGAACTCCCAGACAGCAGTGGGAATAGAGTAATCTGGACAGTTATTGATTTGTTTTCTAAGCAGGCACACTTCATTGCTTGCTCAGGATTGCCATCCGCAAAGAAATTAGCGAAAATGTTTGTGAAACACATTTATCGCCTGCATGGAGTACCCAAGAGAATCATTTCAGATCGCGGAGTCCACTTCACAGCCAAGTTCTGGAGAGAGGTCCTGAGATCCATTGGGTCCACACAAGAACTGAGCTCAGAGGTTCATCCCAGCATGAACTGCGCAGCAGAGAGAGCCAATGCGGTGGTGGAACAATACATCTGGTGTTTTGTGGACTATCAGCAAGACAACTGGTCGGACGTGCTACCCTTCACCGAAGTGGCGTACAATGATGTGGTCCACAGCAGCACAGGATTAGTGGGTTTCCAGATTACCAGTGGCATGGAAATTGTTGCCATACCTGAGCTGCCAAGAGAACCACCCTCCTCCATGCCTTTGAATGAATGGATGGACACGCTAAAGAAAGGATGGGAGAATATGAAGAAGGCTCTAGCAATTGCGGTAGAAGCCTACACGAAGCAAGCTGATCAACATCGCTCGCACCAAAACCCCTTCCTTTTGGGGGACAAAGTTTTTGTGTCTACCAAATACATAAGATTAGGAATGCCTAGTAAGGAATTGGGTCCAAAATTTCTAGGTCCATTCCAAATAGTGAAGATAGTTAACCCAGTTACAGTTCAACTCAGTCTACCCAGAAGTCTAGGGAAAATTGACCCAGAATTTCATTGTAACTTGTTGAAGCCAGTAATTGGGTCTAGCATAAGAGCATCCACCCAAGCTCACTCTCCTCCTGTAGTGATAGAAGGGGAAACACAAGAAAAAATTGTAGACTCCAGGCTGAATAGGGGTCGCTTACAGTACTTAGTGTGTTAGAAGGGTTACCCTTGGTCTGAAGCTACTTGGGTGAACAGTGGGAACCTAAAAGTAGAGAAGTTAGTAAAGCAATTTCATGAGAAGTTTCCCGATAAGTCAAATGGTCCCCTTGGGGGGAGGAGAGGTGGTTAATTTTGTTATGTTAACTTTTATGTTATCTCTTTTCAGGAAACATTTTTCTTCTGAGGAGAGGCCGCCTGCCAGGCCTGTAGTTATGTTTCTTTTAGGATCTTTGGCCTGCCACACTTTCTTATAATTTCCTATGTGTTTCATTAGTGTAGCAGTTGGGGGGGCGGAATAGAAAGGAGTAGAATTGTGGAATGTTTTGTTGTCATTCTTTTATAGAAGCTCAAGGTCATCTTTTGTCTCCGCACCTCGACACCTGACCGGAAGCAGAGGGGTGTAGATGCCAGCGTGGAAGATGATGATTGGAACATGTGATGGATTATGGGGTGTGGGGATAGATCATGAACTTTCAACTGGGTGGAATTCCAGGAAGAACATTAGAGTTGGAATTCCATAGACGTGCTAACTTGCCTGTATGAATAAATTGGAACTTTAAGGGTGATTGGTCTCTGATTGATTTCATGCATGGTATTTAGAACGCTGACAGTGGTAACCATCTTACCTAATCTCTTCTCCTCTTTCATTTCCTTTTAAAATAAAATGATTGACTGCTAGAACTATCAATCACAGCATGGTGCAGAAGTTCCTACTTCCAGTGTTTTGGAAGGAAGGGGGAACTGAGAGGAAAGGGATTTGGGAGGTAAATGTGGAAGAAGGTCTGAAGGAAGCTTGGAGTCCCAACCCTAAGACCTCCATCTCTGCAGGCAGAGGCTGAATCCTCTTTGGATTCTTATATCGGTAGTCCTCGCTTAACACCTACAATTGCCATGTATTGACTGCATTTCCATGGTTCTGCTTGTTGGAAACTAGCTGTGCACAAACAGGGAACATGTGTCTCCGCGATGCAGCAGTGGTGGTCATACGTGCAAGGACTGATCATAAAGTTACTTTTTTCCCAGCAATGTTGTAACTTCGAATGATTGCTAAACAGCACAGTCATTAAACGAGGATGGCTTGTAGCGTCCTCCGGGTTCTCTCTAACTTGCGAGACTGGCAAAATGGACATAATAGTGTGTGCCATTTTTAGGCTGCTTTTGGTGGGCTGAAACTTTAGGGCCGTGATGGTGAACCTATGGCAAGTGTGCCACAGATGGCATCTAGAGCCCTCTCTGCGGGCATGTCAGCCATTGCCCCAGTCCAATGTGCGCATGCGTGGGAGGGTGCTTGGATTGCATTTTGGGGGCTCGCGTAGCATACCCAGACCCCGTTTTAGCTTCCAGGTTAGTGCAGGAGGCTTTCCAGGCCCAAAATGAGGCATGTGGGGGGCCCTCTTGGGCCTGGAAGGCCTCCTGCACCAACTTGGAAGCCAAAAATGGGTGAGGGAGTGTGAGGGGGGGGTCTCACGTGCATGCGTGGGGTGTCGTGCACAGATGTACAGGGTTAGGGCGCATGGGGGATGTAGCGTGCGCATTGCATTATGGGTGCAGGTGCATGCACTTTCAGCACGAGACAACAAAAAGGTTAGCTATCACTGCTTTAGGGGATTGAAGTGCCTTCAATTTTGAAATTAATTACGGGTAGTCCTTGACTTATAAAAGTTCACTTAGTGATCGTTCAAAGTTACAACAGCACTAAAAACATGACGTGACCACTTTTCATAGTTACAACTTTTGCAGCATCCCCACGATCATGTGACCAGAATTCCAGTACTTAGCAACTGATTCATATTTATGACCTTTGCTGTATCCTGGGGTCACGCGATCCCCTTTTGCGTCCTTCTGTCAAGCAAAGTCAATGGGGAAGCCAGGTTCACTTAACAACCAAGTTACTAACTTATGAACTACAGTGATTCACTTAACAATGGTGGCAAGAAGAGTTGTAAAATGGGGCAAAACTCACTTGACAAATGTCTCACTTAACAACAAAAATTCTGGCACGATTGTGGTCGTAAGTCAAGGACTACCTGTAAATGCCTTTTAGGCTCATGCATGAAGCAGTAATTTGCAAAGAACGCAAATTGCTTGCAAATAACTTTCAGAGTAATTTGCAAATTGTACATGCTTGCAAATAATTTTCCTTATGTATACCAGCTACATCACATGTGTTGTTACTCACCCAGTGTTTAACGAGGAAAAAAGTATAAGTTTTGAAAGTCTCTCAAGACATTGAGCAAAAGTCTGAATCTCAAATCTCAGATATTTACCCCTGTTGCATGACTGTAGTATCATTATTACCCTTTTTATCTTCTTTATTGTCCCCACATATTGGGAGTCATTATGATTATTATTATCCTGTTGCTTTCCACGTACAGGGAGCTTCTGCAATGGAGACAAATTCCTTGTGTGTTTAATCATATTCAGCCAGTATTCTAATTCTAATTCTAATTCTAAATTCTCCACCCCATTGGGGAATGTTCAGTTTCCCAAAGTCAATAACTTTCAAGATATCCATGTACTTTTTAATCTCAAAGGTACATATGCATATTTTTACCTTTGTTTCTTTTGCTGTTTTATCTCAAGCACGCCTTGACTCTCCCTTGTGAATAAATAATTATTGATTTATATGTCTAGAAAGTCCCTCCCATCTAAGTTATATTTAATTTATTGGCAATTTCAGTTTAGTTGGCTATGTTTTAGTATAACTGTTGGCTGATTTTCCATCATAGGAGAGCTGTGTTAGTCTAGTGTTGCAAAATAAATCAATCAATATCAATCAATCAATCTATATCAATCAAAACTCAGAAAGAGCTTGGTAGCACCTTTTCCAGCTAACATATTTTTTTTATTAAAAGGCACTCCTATGAACAGAATGTGTCCCTTGTTCTACTGAATTTCCAAATATCATTCAACAGAGATTATACTACGAATGGGTAAATTTTGGTTCAAGAATTAACCCCGACTCCTCTTTGATCAAATCATGTCATATTAGCCAGAATCAGCTACGTGTTATTGCACCAACATATTGATTACTGCATCATTCAGAGTTGGGAAGTTTATGGAAATTGTAATGTAAGCTCAACTAGTTTAGCATTTTTTAAAACAATAAGGAGGGGAAAAAAACCATTGTCTCAAAAATGCAAGAAAAGGAAGATTACAGCCCTAGAAATGGTATTCAGCCAGTTCTGACAGGTTCTGGAAAACCGGTAGTGGAAATTTTGAGTAGTTCAGAGAACCGGCAAATAGGCTGGCCCCGCCCCTGCTGCCTCCCAGCCTCCCAGTTGATCTTCTTTTGTTGCCCTGAACAGGAGAACAGAGCTGGAAATCAGGTTAATGGGGTCGGGAGGGAATGGAGATTTTGCAGTATCCTTCCCTTGCCACCTCTACAGTCACGCCCACAGAAACGGTAGTAAAAAAAATTCAGTCCCACCACTGCCTAGCACTGTGTCCTTCAACCAGTAGAGGGCTGCTCTTCTCTGACTTAGGAAAAACCTAACCAACAATCAATTATATTTAGAATATAATAACAGAGTTGGAAAGGACCTTGGAAGTCTTCTAGTCCAACCCCCTCCTTAGGCAAGAAACACTATATAATTTCAGACAAATGGTTATCCAATCTCTTCTTAAAACCTTCCAGTATTGGAGCATTTACAACCTCTGGAGGCATGTTGTCCCACTAATTGTTCTAACCGTCAGGAAATTTATCCTTAGTTTACAGATAAATTCACACATATATTTCCACATAAAGTTTGCACCTTTTCTCTATACTCAAAACATTTCCATAACTCCCCCATCTTTTAGAACAGAACGATGGAGCAGTGCAACAGAATTGGAAGGGACCTTGGAGGTCTTCTAGTCGAACCCTCTGTTCAAGCCGGAGGCCCCTTATCATTTCAGACAAATGGTTATCCAATCTCTTCTTAAAAACCTCCAATGTTGGAACACCACAATTGTATTTTCCATTATTTCTCCTAAAGGTTCCATCTCTGTAGAACCAAAAGGGATGTGATCATAGCTATCAGGTAAAATCCATGAAGTTACCAGGAGTCACACTTACCTCAGAGACTTTCTGTTGTGTGTTGGGATATTTTTCACCCTCCGGAGGCTTCAGGGAAGTCTCCTAAAGCCTCCGGATGGCGAAAAATGGTCCTACAGGCAAACAAGAAGTCCACTCCCAAACTTCTGGGTTGCCCGTAAGGCCGTTTTTTGCCCTCCAGAGGTCTTCCGGGGGCAGGGGAATTGTTTTCGCCCTCCCCAGGCTCCTAGAAAGCCTCTGTAGCCTGGGAGGGCAATAAACAGGTCCATTGCACGCCAAAAGCGGGAGTGCGGGGGGTCACACACACATGCGCGCGGGGGGTCATGCACATAGAATTATGGGTGTGGGCGTGCCTGCGCACAACCCCCCCTGCGCTCCCTCCGCTTTTGGCACGCAATGGGAAAAAGTTTAGCCGCCACTGCCCTATACCATTTCAGATTGGTGGTTGTCCAGTCTCTTCTTAAAAGCCTCCAGTGATGAAGCCCCTACAACTTCTGAAGGCACGCCGTTTTGTTGGTTACATGTCTTCACTGTTAGGAAGTTCCTCCTTAATTCCAAGTTGCTGTCTTCTTGATTAGTTTCCATCCACTGTTTCTTGTCCTGCTTACAGGACAATAAGTTGAAACTCCCCTCCTCCCCTGCGGCCCCTCAAATACTGGAATACTGCTATCATGCCTAGTCCTTTAGGTCTCTTATGGTATTGTGAAGCTTCCTCTTAGTAGATTTCAATGTGTCTGTCTTACCTACTTCATCTTTGGTTGACTATTGTCCCAACTCAATATGAAGCAACAGAGAAAAACTCTACAATCTTTCCTGCAATGGAAAGAATGGAATTTTTCTAATCATTCAGCTCATGGTTGTCCCAAAGGTTTTTTTTTTTATCCAAAGGGCAACTGAACTTGATTTTTTTTTAAAAAATGTTTTTACTTCTCATCCAAGAAGCTCCTTTAATTCAGTTTGCAAAAGCATAACTCTTCAGTTAAAAATAAAGCCTGGAGACATGGACTTACCTGGCCTTCTCTGACAACCGAATAGGACAGGATCACTTGGAATGGGAACCTGCTCAGGTGCTGCTTAGACTGTTGCAGGTAATCATATTTTCAGCATCCAAGCAAGCACCTTCTTAAAGGAGCCAGTATCTGGTTCCAAAGTCCATTTGTTCTAACTGTTTAATCAGTGAAATGGTAATGATTATCTCAATAGGCTTTTGGAAAAAAGTGGAGTCTACATAAGCCACGTTTTTATGGCAGACAGAGATTTATTTTATTTCTTTAAATCCTGCTTTTATTATTTTCATAAATAACTCAAGGCAGTGAACATAGCTAATGCTTCTTCTTCCTCCTGTTCTCCCCACAATGACCATCCTGTGAGGTGGGTTGGACTGAGAGAGAAAAACAGGCAGTCCTCAACTTACAATAGTTCATTTAGTGACCATTTGACGATGATGCAGGAAAGTACCTCCCCATGTCAAATGGCCACATACATAAATAAATAAATAGGTAAGCCATCCCTTGTTCCCATCTGCTGTCCTGTTCACACACACACATACCAATTTCAGGCTCTCTTTAAAAAAAAATGCTAGAGAAAGTATTCTTCCTGTAAGGAAGGTCTAATTTCAGGGGGAAAAATGAATTTTTAAAAATGCATGCTCTGTTTTTTTAAACATCAATCATTGGGATTATACATAATTTCAGAGAAATAATTTGTTTCCATTGCTCCCTCCTTAGCCGTGTGTGTGTTTAAGTATTTTGGCAACTGCTTGGACAAATCCCTGCAGTTTTCTTGTAAAGAAAAAAAAAGGGGTTGTCACTGCTACTATCTTCCCAGGGTTGAGAGTAACAGGACCAAAGTACCCGACCTGGTTTTGTGCCTAAACTAGGACTAGATCTCAGTTTCCTGGTTTCTAGCCTGGAGCCTTTAACCGTTACACCAAGCTGCCTCTCTTCTTCTATGGTTGACTGAGTATGAGCCATCATGCTAGTGTTGACTCGTGATATGCCCAGCTTAATCCACAGGCAGTCCTTGACTTTAAATTATCCATTTAGCAACCACTCGAAGTTTCAAACGGGCCTGAAAAAAAATGACTTATGATTCGTCCTCCTCGCCCTTATGACCATCACAGAATCATCACAGTCATGGAATCAAAATTTGAGTGCCAACATGCATTTAAGACAGTTGTAGCATCCTGAGGTCATCTGATCGTCATCTGCGACCTTCCCAGCTGGCTTTTGACATGCAAAGTCAATGAGGGAAGCTGCATTCACTTAATAACCACAGTGATTTGTTTAATACCATGGTCATAAAATTGGGTGCAGCTCACTTAATGATCGCCTTAGCAACAGAACTCTGGTCCAATTATGGTTTTAAGTTAAGGACTACCTATAGTAGTCCTTTATAGTTTATAACTAAACCAGGGGTGTCCAAACTTGGGAACTTTAAGACTTGTGGACTTCAACTCCCAGAATTCCCCAGCCAGCATCTATGTTTAGTTATGTCCTAGCAGCATCTACGGAAGTACAGGCCATACCTGTGTATGTGAGTCCTGCAGGTGAGCTGTGTCTTCTGGAAAGCCTGTGTTTCATTTATCGTCCCCATGAACGATAAAACATATGTTTTAATAGATATCAGATACATCTGTAGATATTTCATTTTCTAAAAGGTACACAATGATAGCCAGGCATATCCCTCAAGGAAAGACCAACATGCTGGATTTTTGAGTGCGCACTTTTTTATTTAAGTATTGTAACAGGAAATCATGGGTTTTCATTTTAAATCTCCCCCTTCTAATGGAAAGGAACGGGGGAAGAGCAGACAACAAACTCTGATTCTGGATTTAAAAGTCAGCTGAGTGACATCCGAAAGATCAAAGGCAGAGAGAAAAGACGCCAATAAAATACGTTACCTCAGGAAGAGGCAGAATGTTATGGAATCTGAAGCTTGGATTCCAAAAGGGAGCCATGTGGTAATTTTATTCCCACCTAGGCCATCATCTTCCACCATTGTGCACCATGAAAAGTCTCTTTGCCAACCAATAGATAAATTCTAATTCCCAAACAGAAAACCCACCTCCAAATCTTAAGATGGCAGCAAAGAAGAACTTTTCAGATGCCCTATCCTGTCATCAGAGTCAAACCATAGAAAGGAAGAAGTGCTGAGTGGCCTAGGTGTTGGGATCCCTTATGTGACATATGTAACGGTGGAAACCTCCTTTCGCCATTGCATCTTCAAATGCGTCGGAAGTCAACAGAGTAGGAGGTTGGGACAAGGCCACAGGTGGGGTTGGCAGTGTGCAAGAAAATGATGGAGAAACAACACTGCTTTGCACAGATGCTCTTGGTGGCCTTGAGTGTTTCCATGTGGGAACGGGAGAGATACGCTTTGGGTTACTTGGGTTCAAGAGGCCAACTCAAGGGCCACCGAAGATGCACCAATGCAGCAGGACGAGAGGATGAATAAGGAAGCAATGTTCTGAACAGCAACTACACAGGAGGAGAGGAGGAAGCCCTCTGTTCCTTTCTCACCGTATCTAGGTGTCCACAAGGATCAAAATGCTTCGTGAGGGGAGCACAGCAGATGCTTAGGAATCTCAGGTGAGAAGAAACTGTGATGGAATCCATGCCAATGTGGGTTTGGTGCAGGTATTAAAAGCTTTCTCCAGAAGCAAGGAAGGGGGTCAGTCTCGTTGTGGGGGACGTTCTAAATGCGGAAACTTTCCTCTTTGCCATCAATGTGCTTGAGACGGAGGTAGACATCTGTGCCAATGCCCTGCAGGGACTGGAGGGTCAAGGAACCACCCAGATACTCAGCGTAAGCCCGGGAAGTTGGCAAGCCAAATCCGAACCTGTGGAAGAGAGAATAAAAAAAAAAGGGGGGGGGTTGGTTTCAAACTCTCTGCAGCTACAAGAGCTATCAGTAGCCAGAGTCCTCTCTTCGAGAGCCAGTTTTTGGAGGAGACAGAAGCCTCTGAGAAACCCTACATGGCTTATTCACAGCAAACTAGCATCATTAGGCATTAGGTTGCCTTGCATTCCCTCCTATTATGACAGTGATGGTTAACCTTTTTGTTGCCATGTGCCCAAAGCCCGTGCTCGCGCGAATGCACATGTGCGTGCCCCAATTCCCAAAATGCAATGCGAGTACCCCCACACATGCACCCTGCCCTCCCATTTTGGCTTCCAGGTTGGTGGAGGTGGCTTTTCAGGCCCAAAATAAGGCACCAGGGGCGGAGGGGGGGGGGGCTTCTGATCTCCACAGTTTCTCCACCCAGCGTGCCTTAGCTTTCTCCTCCATTCCTGCCAGGGAGAGGCACCTGCGGAGGACGGAACCTGTGGAGATTGGGGAAGGCACAGGCAGCAGAAATGCAGGAGAAAGCTGGGGCACGCTGCAGGGGAAACTGCAGAGATTGGGGAAGGCCCCACCCCCACACATGCACGGCAGAGACCCAAAGACCAGCTGGCCGGCGGGAGGTGCGTGCACATGCGTGATAGCCTGGGCTGGGGCGAACATGTAGGTTCGCCATCACGGTATTAGGAGAGGGGGAAGCATCCATTAGGGATGTCAAACTCGATTTCTTTGAGAGCTGGTTGTGTTTGACTTTGGGGGTGGGGGCAGGGGAGGTGTAGGCCAGCTCGACATCACTCATGTTGGGGGCACCTATGGTGGCCTGGATGGGACTGGGGAATCGTGCCCGGCTGCACTGATCTCCTCCTCCTCCTCCTCCTCCTGCTGTTCTCGTTCTCCTTGGCCAGGTTGCTCATGATGTGTGCGGGAGGGTGAAGTGTGTGGGTCAGAGGGAAGCCCACACCCTCTCCACCCAAGGAGACCCAGCTTTGTAACCAAATCATCCTCAGCAATCAGATGGGAGACCACCAGGAAGGCTCCTGCCATCCCCTGCCAGCAAAAAGGGAGCTCGGGGGTGCCACGCACAGCCCTTCCAAGCTCCATTTTCACTGGCAGAGGCACTGTGGGCCGGTCCTTTGCTGTTTTCATGGTGGCCCCATGGACTAGATATAAGCACCCCATGGGCAGGATTCCGCCCACGGGCCTTGAGTTTGACACCCCTGCTTCATGGAGCGTCATGGCTTCAGGAAAGGCAAGACATTCCACCCACCCACCAACGCAACCAAACTACTGAGCAATGACTGTACAGGTGGTTCTTGACTTACCACCGTAATTGAGTCCTGCAATTAAGTCATGACAATCATCAAGTGGGTCACCAGGTGACCAGATCTGATTTTGCAATCTTTTTTTTTTTTTTGGGTGGCCTACCATATCTGGATTATCCCAAGCACCTCCCTTCCCACCTATGCCCTGTGCTCACCCGTGCATGGGGCCCGACTGGGCACTGTTCCCCATTTCCACCATGTTCCCGAAGAGGCTGTTCATCCGGGGATCCTGATTGCTCGCTTCGGCAGTGGTAAAGTGGTAATCAGTGACCTTCTCGACGTGGTCGTGAGGGATTCCTGCTCCTCGGTCTGAAATCCTGGAAAACGGGAAGAGAGACGTGCAGAAGAAGCCATTCCTCACATTGCAAACTTGTGAGACTGTTTGGGTGTTTCGGTAGAAGAACGTCTTGGTAGAAGACTAGACGGAAGATGTGCCACTCTTGGCTCTGGCCCTCTTGGGTTTCTCTGGAGCTTCTGACACCTAGTATGGTATCTTCTGGGTCACTCATGGTGGTGCAGTGGCTAGAAGACAGTATTATGGGCTAATTCTGCTGACTGCCAGCAGTTCGATTCTGACGAGCTCAAGATTGACTCAGCCTTCTATCCTTCTGAGATGGGTAAAATGAGGACCCAGATTTTGGGGGGCAAATATGTTGACTCTTTAAACCACTTAGAGAGGGCTGGAAAGCACTGTGAAGTGATATATAAGTCTAAGTGCTATTGCTATCTGATAGAATTCAATCTAGGAAGAAATTTGGAGCAATTCTGGTCCCTCCTGCTGGGACCTGCTCAGAAGATTATTTTTTTGGGGGGACATTAGTTTATAAAGTCCCAAGGGATTCTATTTGTCTCCCTACCTAACATCTAGAGGTGTGCAGGAGGTCACTCAGATCTTGTAGTGGAATGTTATTAGGATGCCGGTGATACCCAGCTCTTTCTATTCCCTCTGGTCTAACTCCAAGAAAATCATTTGTACCTTCAATTGCCCAGCTCAATAAAGGGGTGGGTGAGAAAAAAATAAGCTGAATGTAGACAAAATGGATAAGCAGAAAGTTGGAATCGGGAATTGGGGGTGGGATCTGCTTGGGTTGCATTCTGTTTATGTTTGTTTATTGCATTTATATGCCGCCCTTCTCCCAAAGGAGAAGAAAGACCAGTTTGGGAGGGCTCCTTCATCCCCAGTTGTCACTGGACCTACAAATGACAACTGCGGTGAGGAGTGAATTTACCCACTGATGGCTCTGAAGCTGGTGGCTCAGCAGAGGTCCCCCATCCCTTGGTTGCAATCTGTCTTGACATTCTGAAGATGTCTCTCAGTAAGAGGCACGGGGCCTTCTCTTCAGTGGCTTCGGAGGCCATGAAATGCCCTCACTAAGAAGGTTCGCTTAGTTTCTGCTCTCTTTGTTCCATTTAATTTATCTAGTTAAAGTGGGGAAAAGGGCTCTGCAATCCTTGTTGTAACAAACCACTCTGAACATTAGAATAAACAGAAAGATGAAGTAAAAATTACTAATAAATAAATAAATAAATAAATAAATAAATAAATAAATAAATAAATTTCCCTCAAAATGAGACCTCCCCGGAGGCTTTTGAGTGCATGCGCTAAAATAAACCCTCCCCTGAAAATAAGCCCTCCCCTAAAATATTTAAATACATGTGCAGCTGGTCCCAGCCATTTCGTGGGGGGAGGAAGGAGGGGGTAACATTTGCCATGTGCCCCACATGTACCTGCCATCCACGCGGAATGGCCTCGCGGAGGCCGCTCCTGCAAACCCTAGTTACTGTGCCCCTTCTCTTAGTGGCGACCGCAAAAAGAGGACCAGACCCAGTGACGCTAGGGCTGGCAAGAGTGTGCCAGAAACAGAGACACTTCCGGCCCTCTGTGGATCAGCTGATCCGTGGGCCAAGGTTAAGGGGCCTCCAGCACCTCGAAGATAATAAGACCTCCCTGAAAATAAGGCCAAGCGCGTATTTCAGGGGTCAAAATAAACATTTTAATTTTTAATAAAAGTTTTATGGTAAAATGTTTTATAAAATTCACCAAATTTCAATTCGACAGGATTTATGAGCCTTAGATTTTGGACGCCACCTGTAAGGTAACCTATTTCAGGTGCCTCGGTTCAGAAATTGTAGCTCTTACCCTGCACTGTTTCACCCAGTTAAAATTCCCAAGAGTCAGACAGGAGACATTTAGTAATATATAGATATGAAAATATTGCATAAAAAGTACCTTATGATGAGATCAATATCATTGTTGGCAATCGTGATGATAATGTCTGGCACATTGTATGGGGTATCCAGGTGAGATTCCATCGTAGCTCTGAAAGAATCAAACCCATGAAGCTATAATTCCACAAAAACATCATTTCAGCTGAGAATGCAAGAGTGTGGACATAGTGAATGTCAACTTTGAAGCGAGCATGGCTGAGGCCATCTTTGAGCCTTCTTGGTTGCCACAAAGCGAAGCGGGAGAAAGGGAGGGGAGAATTTTAGATAGCTTGGCTTGGCTGTCAAAATTAAAAGTTTTTTTTTTTGTGGGAACCAAGGTCATTCCAACAGGTGGCTGAGAAGAGGAGGAGTGGAGTAACCAGGCAACCTGCTAGCACCAGTAGCACTTTTTTTCCAATGCCATTTGATCAGTCGCTAAATGAATGGTTGTATGTCAAGGACTACCTGCACTGTTAAAAGTTCTGCGAGAGGAAAGAGCCCCTAAATTGGCTCTTTCCTCTAAGCCAACTGTCTCCTTCCTTCTTATGTTATAACTAATTCTTCTAAGAAATCTCAAGAAAATAGAAAGAGCTTATCTATCAATGAGGAAAACAAAATGGATTCAAAGCCACCAAATCTTGTTTTCTTTCAATACCTAATGCTGATCACCTTCTTCCGTAGGGAACAGGAAAAAAATATGTGGCAATCAACTCCCTACCTCAAAGACGGATTATGTCCTGGAATTATCCTCAATTTATGACTACAATGGGGACCAGAATGTAAGTCACTGCGGTTATAAATTGAGGGAAGACGGACATGATTTTTCAACTCTTTTTAGGATGTTCATTAAGCGAAACATGCAGTTGTAAATCCGAATCCCACGGTTGATAAGCGAACTCATTCTCCTGAATCAACAAAAAATGCCAAACACTAGCAAAATAATAATAATAATTGCAAATCGTGGTCATGTGACTGTGGGACCCTGCAATTGGCTGCAAATTGAAGCCAGTTTCCTGGGATTGGAAGGAGGGCGATGTGAGATTTTACAATATCCATAAATGCTTTGCGGGCCATGAAAAACGCTTTCCGAGACTATCGTAATTTTGAATGGTCATTAAACCATTCCAGTCTCTTCTTAAAAACTTACCAGTCGTAAGTCTAAGTCTTTCAATTATCCGGCCTGGCTCAACCGTAATCTTTTCATATTCCTCCTGACTGTCTTTTTAAATTTTAAATTTTTATTGTATATTGGATTTTTTATTTGTTAATGGTTTTAATTTGTCTTAATGTTTTAATCTTTTACCTCCTCCATGCATGTATGTCTTTGTATATATGTATGTTTATATATGTCTTGGTGTACGCCGCCCCGAGTCCTGCCCGGAAAGGGAGCGGCTAATAAATCCAAATTTATTATTTATTTTATTATTATTAAGACTACTTGAATGTAGTCCTAGACTTACTTTAGAATTTAGAGTATTCCAGGATCTGGAACCAACATATAATGTTTCTTCCCAGCAAGCAGGAAGGATGTGTAGGAGGAGTGGCAGAAGCTGGGGGTGGAGTCAAAAGAGGAATCAGCCGGGAATCCTTATGTAGTTACAAAAGGACTTAGCCCAACTTCTCTTGAATCCAGCTCTTATCTAATGCCAAGATCATGCTAACATTAGCGGAGTAGTTTCCTGGGCATAGACAAGATTAGTAATGAATCTGTTTAAATGGAATTTCACTGGTAGCCCTGATCTTTCCTGCCTGTCAGGATGGTTCAGAATTTAGACCTGTTAGAATAGAATAGAGCTAGAAGGGACCTTGGAGGTCTTCTAATCCAGCCCCTTGCTCAAGCAGGAGAACCTATAATGTTTCAGATAAGTAACTGTCTAGTTTATTCTTAAAAACCTCCAGTGATGGAGTGCCCACAATTTCTGAAGGCAAGCTATTCCACTGGTCAATTGTCCTCACCGTTAGGAAGTTTTTCCTTAATTCAAAGTCTCTTCTCTCTCTGGTTAGTTTCCAACCATTCTTTCTTGTTCTGCTCTCTGGTGCTTTGAAGAATAATTTGACTGCCTCCTCTTTGTGGCAGCCCCTCAAGTACTGGAATACTGCTATCATGTCACTCCTAATTCTTCTTTTCTTTAGACTAGCTAGCTGAACCCAAAACATATGTATTAGTCACCAGGCCTTTGATCATCTTAGTTGCTCTGCTCTGAACTTTTTCCAAGGTCTCCACACCTTTTTTTGTATCAGGGTGACCAAAATTGGTTGCAGTGTTTCAGAGGTGGTCTTACCAGGGTTTTACAAAGGGGTACTAGTACTTCATGTGATCTTGATTCTATGACTCTGTTTATACAATCCAGAATTGTATTAGCTATTTTGACGGTGGCTGCACATTGCTGGCTCATGTTCTAGTGATCATCCACTAGGACTCCAAGATCCTTCTCCACAGTTACTATTTTTGAGCCAGGTTTCGCCTAATCTGTACTTATACGTTTGATTTTTCCTGCCTAAATGTTAATCCTGGTTTGATCTCACCTAGTTATGCACGCCCTTTGAATGCCACCTTTGTCTGCTGGATTTCCTCCATTCACTCTCCCTTCATGATAGCTGCCCGTGACAGATGCCTGCTTACGTTCTCAACATTCCTGCCCTCTCATTCAAACCCACCAAATTAGGACAAAGTCTCCCTCCTGCTCACAGAGCTCTGGCACTCACCGCATTGCGTTCTTCAGCAACTCTGGAAGGATGTAATCCAGAGGCATTGGAATGAATGGGAAGCGAGCCGCCACATGTCCATTGATCCGCACCTGAGGCGCGTTGCCATACTTATGTTCACACAGGCGCCTGTGGAAAAAACCGCAAAAGGGCTAAATAGAGACCCATTTCTTATTTAATATTTAATTATTCAATACTTAATAATATTAATATTTAATTATCAATATTTAAATATTTAATTATTAATAATTAAATATTTAATTATTAATAATTAAATAATATTTAATTATTAATAATTAAATAATATTTAATTATTAATAATTAAATAATATTTAATTATTAATATTTAATTATATTTAATAATAATTAATATTTAATTATTTAATACTTAATATTTAATAAGTTTCTTATTAAGTGATGTGTCTGGGGACATTAGAAAAAGATTGACTTGTTTCCATCTTTCCAGGCAGGCTGACTTAACCAATTCTGTACCTTTTGCACTCCCTCTTGATCCTTTTCTCTTAGATTAATGGAAGAGTAACAGCATTTTTTTTTTCAATCATCCAGGCACAAAGGTGCTTTTTCAAGAGGCAACTGGACTTTCTGGTTTTTCTTTGAAGACATTTTGCTTCTCACCCAAGAAGCTTCTTCAGCTCTAACTGGATGGTGGAAGAATTGAAGGATTTATAGCCTTCTAGGCAGCTGGTCATTTGCATTCTTTTAGAGAGTCGTTGAGGCCCCTTGGAGGTTTATCTGTCAGGGTCACCTGAATAGTTCAAATGGGTGGAGAGTCTTCTTGAAACTGCTGGAATGACTGTGTTGCAGACTGTGGAGATAGATGAGGTCATATCCCTCCCCCTCTGTTGAGAGAGGGCTGTTCAATTTTGATTTGTGACCCTGGACACACAGCTAAACTTCCAGATGACCTTAACAACTGGTTAAAAGAATGCAAATGTCGAGCTGTCTGCAAGGAGTATAAATCCTTCCATTCCCCACCATCTAGTCAGAGTTGAAGAAGCTGCTTGGATGAGAAGTGAAACGTCTTCAAAGAAAAACAAGGAAGTCCAGTTGCCTCCTGAAGAAGCATCTTTGAGACAACCACAACCTGGTTGACTAAGAATCTCCATAGACATCGGGCCCAAATTCAATCTTTATCCAACACTTATAGTCGTTAAGCAGATCAGATCCATCTTTTAATTGGTCACCAGATACACTATCCAAATGTTCGGATTTTAAACCATTTTAAAAATTCGATTCAATGTATTTTGGATTATTTTGTGCTTTAATTTAGTTCAAATGCATTTTAATTCAACGCTTGATGCCACTGCATGATTCCAATCGATCTGCAATTAGCAGAAGATTTTCAGGACGGGAGGAAGCCAACAGTTGCAGGCAGTCCTCGACATGACCATAATTGGACCACAATTTCTGGGGCTAATGAGATGATTGTCAGAGGGAGTTTTGATTATCTTTTTGACATGGATGTTAAGTGAATCACTGCCATTGTTAAGTAAGTCATGAAGTTGTTAAGATCGTAAATGCCGATTTCCTGAACCTGGGATGCTCCAACCATCATAAATACCACGTTTCCCAGAAAATAAGACAGGGTCTTATTTTCTTTTGACACCCGAAATAAGCACTTGGAGTTCTTATTATTTTTGAGGTGCAGGAGGCAGAGAGAGTGGTCACCTCATGGCTGCTGCTGTGTTGCAATGCTTATGGGGAGGTCTTATTTTAGCGCATGCACTCAAAAGCCCAATTGGGCTTATTATCCAGGGAGGTTTTATTTTCGGGGAAACGGGGTACATGCCCTTTGCCAAGCTCCCAAATTTTGATCACGTGACCATGAGGATGCTGCAACGGTTATAAGTGTGAAGACTGGTCATAAGTCATTTTTTTTTCAGTGCCATTGTAGCTTGGAACGAATGGTTGGTAAGTCAAGAACTACTTATAATCTTACAAAGCCTTAATAAACAAGGAACTATCTAGTATGGACACTAGATGGAGCTATTGACTGCAGCACACAGATAGTCCTCAACGTGCAACCGCGATGGAGCCAAGAATTTATGTTGCTAAGTGAGACATTTGTTAAGTGAGGTTTGCCCCGTTTTATGACAGTTTTTAAGTGAATCACTGTGGTTGCTTAGTTAATAACACGAGTGAATCTGGCTTGCCCACTGACTTTGCTTTTCAGGAGATCCCCAGAGGATCACATGATCCCAGGAACACTGCAACCGTCATAAATATGAACCAGTTGCCAAGTGTCTGAATTTTGATCACATGACCATGGGGATTCTGAAATGTTCATAAGTGTGAAAAATGATCCTAAATCGCTTTTTTCAATGCCACTGTAAATTTGAAGGGTCACTAAATGAACTGTTGCAAGTCGAGGACTACCGGTATTATACTACTGGTAGCCCCCCAGGTTACAACAATTCATTTGGTGACTGTTCAAAGTTACACCGGCACTGAAAACAGTGACTTACAACTGTTTTTCACACTTATGACCGTTGCAGCAGTTCCACCCCCCCATGGTCACATGATCAGAATTAAGACACTTGGGAACTGACTAATATTTATGACGGTTGCAGTGTCCCTGGGATCATGTGATCCCTTTTTCTGATCTCCTTTTCACAAGCCAAGCCAATGGAGAAGCGAGATTCACTTAACAACCGGGTTACTAAGTTAACAACTGCAGTGATTCACTTAACACCTGTAGCAAGAAAGGTCGTGAAATGGGGCAAAACTCACAATGAAATGTCTCACTTAGCAACATAAAATTTAGGCTCCATTGTGGTCTTCAGTCGAGGGTCACCTGTATAAGCAGTGTGAAACCAGATCTACAGCAATAATTAAATTACCTGGCAAAATCCACCCATTTTTCAATTATTTTCTTTGGCGACAAGCGGGTGCAGATGATTCCAACAAAGTCTGGCTGCAAGAAAATGCAAAAATAATAATGCTGCTTCAGCATCGGATCAACATCATTCATTCCAATAAAATATTTAACCTAAAAGCTTTCTTCCCCCGACCCCAGGGCCAAAAGCTAAAAGACTTTTGGGCTGGGCCTGCGGGTTCTGTGGGCTGATGAGTCAAAAGCAAAGATGTCAGCAAAACCTTGATGACTGGTTGCTAATATCTCCTGCCAGACAATTTCTCGGTTATTCGGGAATCTAAATCTGTTCCAGCCAAAGGAAAAAGGTTTTATCTCTTTATTGCTGGAGGAAGGAAAGTTTGAGGTCTGTTCTAGCAAATTTGGGGGATTTGGGGGCTTGGAACACTGCATCCGTTAGATGCTCTCTTGTATGCCTCCCATAGTGCTTTGTTGTTTTTTTCATGTAAATTTTTTAAATTAAATGTTTTAAAGAGAACAGAAAAGCCAATATAAAACAGAAATTAGAAAGAAAAAAAGAACAATAAAATTTCAACAAGAATAAATAGAAAGAAGAAGCTCCTGGTTTCCTTGGCGACAAGTATAAGTATGATTACAAAAGCATCTCTTACACTGTGGGAAATCAGAGAAAAGGAAAAATAATCCCACCTCATCTTTTTTTCCTATTCTCTGGAGTTTTTTCTAATCACCAGAACCTGCGATTCTGAATAAATGAATTTTTCCTGTTTTATGCTAAAAGAGGTCTCCAGTCCCCTTACAAAGGGAGAGAGGCAGGGAAGGAAGGAAGGAAATGACATGGAGGGAGAGAGGGAAGAAGGAAGAAAAGAAGGAAGGAAGGAAGGAAGGAAGGAAGGAAGGAAGGAAGGAAGGAAGGAAGGAAAAAGAAGGGAAGGAAGGAAGAAATAAAAAAGAAAGGAAGGAAGTGATATGGATGGAGAGAGGAAGAAAGAAAAAAAAAGAAAGAGTAAAGAAAGAAAGAAGGAAGGAAATGACATGACAGAAAAGAGGAAGGGAGGAAGAAAAGAAAAGAAAACAGAAAGGAAGGAAGGAAATGACATGTCAGGAGAGAGGGAGGAAGGAAGAAAGAAAGAAAAAAGAAAAAAAGGAAGGAAGGAAGGTTGATTGGTTTGGTCTGTGAAACCAAAAAGGGAAGGAAGTAATAGAGCTGTATGAAGGTGGCCTGGTTTTGTAAGGTTGAGAAATACCCCAAAGAACGTGAAGATACACAGGTATAATTATGAACGAAAAAGCTAAACTATGTGCCAGAACATAACAACCTGATGTTATCTAGGTTGTTGTGGCTGGCCTGAAAACAGATATTTAGGTTAGTGAGGCAAGCAAATTATGCCCCAAAGATTGATGATAATGGAACAACTGAACTTGAATTGTGGGGAAATTGTGTAATATTCTTAATGAGTAAAGCACTTGAGGCAAAATTATTCTGTTAGATGATATGAATCAATGGACGAGGAAAAGAGCAAAGAAATAAAAAAAAAATGATCGGGCCATTTGAAGCTGCATGAACGACTCAGAATGACAGAGAATAGACAATACAAATATACAGTTTAAGCATTGTCCTACTCACAGGTGCACAAGACAATGGAGTGAATATAAATCTAAAGGCAGAGTTAATCTGATTGTTCATAAAGTCTGAGAGAATTAGCCAGTAATGAAAGAGATCATTATGTAGTGTCAAGATTGGGGTGGTTTTCACTTACCTTCCCTATCAGTTCGCAAATGTGCGCGCATGTGCTTTGCTAAAAAAAAAAGTCCCTAAATAGGACAAAATAGAGCCAGAGGGGGTGGGTAGGCCCACCCGTGATTTCTGCTACCGGTTCGGGCAAATCAGTCCAAACAAGCAGAATACTAACTCTGGTCAAGAATAAAACTTGGGGGTTGGTGGGATGGAAATGAAGAAAAGAGGTAAAACAAATAAATAATAAAAACAAAACTGCACGAGAAGAAAAGACGGCTCCTTATGAGAAAACATTACGAGACAGGTTAATTTTTCTACAGAAAGAATGGAAAGTGGACATAATCGAAGAAGTTGTAAGAACTGCTTGGAACAATGAAAAAAAAACTTTTTTTTTCTTATTTATTTTGTTCTTTTCTCTTCTACTCTGCTTTTTCATGCTTTTCTGTGAACTTGGAATTTCACTTCCCCTCCCCCCGTCCCTATTCTCAAACTGCCCTCAGAATTGACTTCGTTTTCTGTACTTCTCAAAACCTACATCTGCTCTGAATTCTTCCATGCTGGAAAGGTCCACAAACTGCTACCAAATGACAAATTTGTTAGCAATGCTTTTGGAGGCGTCCAGAGAGATAGAATTTCTGAATCAGGAAAATAATATTTCTACACCACAGCATGGGAAGGATTATGGCAAGGGTATTCTGACCAAGGCTTCCCAAGAGCATGAAGCAAACTCCTGGGCCAGACAAAAACCCCTTTTATTAATTTACTGTGAATTCTGCTCATCCATATACAACAAAGTTAGAACTATTAATCAGTGGAACAACTTGCCTCCAGAAGTTGTGAATGCTCCAACACTGGAAGTTTTTAAGAAGAGATTAGACAATCATTTGTCTGAAGTGGTGTAGGATTTCCTGTCTAGGCAGGGGGTTGGACTAGACGACCTCCGAGGTCTTAGGGATTGCCACAAAAAAGAGGGAGTCAAGCTATTAACCAAAGCACCTGAGGGTAGGACAAGAAGCAGTGGATGGAAACTAAACAAGAAGAGAAGCAACTTGAAACTGAGGAGAAATTTCCTGACAATTAGAACAGTTAATCAGTGGAAAAACTTGCCTCCAGAAGTTGTAAATGCTCCAACACTGGAGATTTTTAAGAAGATGTTGGATAACCATTTGTCTGAAATGGTATAGGGTTTCCTGTCTAGGCAGGGAGTTGGACTAGAAGGCCTCGTCCCTTCCAACTCTGTTATTCTATTGTATTCTATTGTATTCTATTCCATTCCATTCTAAAGTCTTTCAAGGGAGGATTTACAGTCACAGACCTTATCTGGCTTGGAGAGCTCATTTCCTCCCCAACCTCCTCACTGTCTGAATCTGCTGCCAGTTCCGCTGGCCACTGGCAGGCCACAATAAAGGGGCACAGATTTAGGGAAGGTTAGTGGAGATGAACAGAGATGGAAACCTTGTAGAACTTTGAGGATAAATTTACTGTGAGAAGATTGAATGGCGATGTGAATTTTTAAAAAAGGAAGCAACTTTAAGCCAATCGGACTTGATCTGGGTATTCTTGGTAGCAGTACAAAGATGAATGGCTACTGCTTCTTCCAGCAGTTTTTGTCTTCTTGTTTTGGCCTGCAGCCCTAAGATTTCCTAATGGCCTCCCATCCAACCTGGCTTAGCTGCCCAGATCAACCAAGATTGGTTATGTGCTGCCAACCTCCTGTGATCTGGCAGAACTGAAAAAGCTTCTTGGATGAGAAGCAAAACGTCTTCAAGGAAAAACAAAGCCCAGTTGTCTTCTGGAACAAAAGCACCTTTGGGACAGTTGACAAGGCTTGATTTTTTTTTAATCTTGGAGAGATTCTGGTTGAACAGGGAATACCCAGCAAAGAGAAGCACAGGTGGTTAAACTGATTCTTTTATCCAAATAAAAGAGTCTATTTAATTTTTGTCTATTTTGAAATTGCTTCTGGATTTCAGTGTTTGCAATGGGAAATATATATATATGAAACTTTGATTCTTTTTTTGTGAACTAGACAGGCTTATTGTTATATAAATGGCTTGTACATACTGTTTTGTAAAAGCAAAAAGTTGTGGTTGTAATGTTCTTACAGCTGCTGACAGAGCATACAACCATAGAGCATACGGCCAGAGCAGCCACTTCTGGAAGACTCGGTTTGGAAGCCGCCAAAAAAGCCATGCTGGGATGGTGGTGGCGATGGCAACGGAGGTGCCCTGGCTCTGCAGGGAGAGCTGAGCCAGGGCATCGTGAGGCTGGGAGGCACGAGAGCGGAACAGCCGCTCGCGCAACTCCCCTCTCCAGCCATGCAGAGCGCCATTCACGGGCATTTCGAAGGCACCAAGCCACGGGAGCCAGGTGGCGGCGAACAGGCACTCATGCGGCTTGGCTATACCCCTAGGTCAGTGAATGGTGCTGTGCCCGGCTGGAAAGGGGGTTTGCCGGGTGGCTGCTAGTGAGCGTGGTTGCTTCATGGCTTTTGTGTTGCGCTGCTGCGACAGCGCAACACAGCCATTCGCCCATGAGGCTGTGCCCGGCTCTTTGGGAGCCTGCTTGCAAGAGATCAGCCGCCTGGCAACTCCCCTCTTCAGCTGAGCACAGCGCTGCTGATCAACCTAGCGGTATCCCAAAGGCACCAAGCAATGTGATCACCTTTGCCTCCCCTCCGGTTCCCACGGTTTGGCACCTTTGGGATACCGCTAGATTGGTGAGCGGCGCTCTGCCTGGCTGGAGGTGGGGGGTTGTCCAGGGGGCTTATTTGCAGGGGAAGGCTTATATTTTTTCCCACCAGAAAAATGTGGCATGGCCTTATTATCAGGACATCTCGTATTTTCGGGGAAACATGATACAAATATTCTCTTCTATCGATAAACACTTTTTGGTTAGAGGGACTCAGAGCCTGCCTTATATGAGATGACTCCCAGTGGAATTCATTCTAAATCTTGGTATGATTTCTATAAATAAGGAATGCAGAATAATGTCCGAGTATTTGATCCCTCATACATCAAAGAAATACAAAGCTAAGGGATAAACTAATAAAAAACAGATTTGAAAAAAGAAAAGACTCAAGAAAGAAAAAGAGTGAAAGTGTAAGAAAGAGGAATAGAAGGAAAACAAAAAAAGAATGACTTTCAATTTTCTTTGGTACAGATATAAGTAAAAATATATCAAACTCTTTTACTCTAAGATAAACATATGTCTACATTATTTCCATAATCCCATATCTAATCATCAAAACCCAGATCAACTTTTAATTTCAGTTTCTCACAAAAAGTCCAGTAATGGTTCATAATGCTTTAATCACTATTTGTTAAGGAAACCATAACTTTATTTGATTGCACCAAACTCTAAATAAAACAGGAATGGAAAATCCTAAACTGTAGTGTAGACCCATGCATGTCAACTGGCAATTTTAAGGTGGATGGACTTTGATTCCAGAATTCCCCAGGCAGCATGAAGTTCGCCTATCTTAAACTTGCCAAGACTGAAAAAAGCTGATCTACAGATAGAGATTTTTCCAATCCTCTTTACTGGTTATTACTTATGAGCAATCATAATGCAAAATCCTGACTTCCATCCCATCCCAGACCACTGATAATGCAAAATCCTGACTTCCACTCCCTTTCATTTCTTGACTAACCTGCCAGTTCTCTTCTCCTGCGTGCAGGGCAACAAAAATAGGCCACGTGACTTCCAGTTTAAAAAAGTTCAGTCAGACTTTCCAACTTCTTGGGGGGGAAAAGATCTTGCGAAGTTGGAAGTTTAAAAAAAACTGGTGGTCACATGGTCTCCCTTTGGGCTTCAGGGATGTGGCAGCCTCCCAGCTGATCGGCGCTGCAGATTCATTCACACTTTCACAGCCTCCCAACTCATCAGCATGGGTCCCAGTAAGGCCCCTGCAGCTTCCCCACCCTGAATGGCAAGCCCAGGGGGGAGGGGGACAGAGGACAGGACGGGAGAGTCAGTGGTGGGATTTCCTGGTTCGCCGAACTAAGCAGAATCTTAACATCCAGTTCACCCGAACCGGTGCGAACCGACTGTAGCCCACCACTGTTCAGAGTCCTCAAAAATGTGAATCGAAATCACGTTTAGCTTACTAACAGAGAAGTCCTGACTCCTGCAAGTCAAATCTAATTCTCCTGATTATAAAATCTCCGTTGAATTCAAGAAAGACAATACTTTGTCCTCATGCAAGGCAAGGTGGTGAGTAGCCAGCATCCGGATGCCCAAGCGGGAGGTGAGGGTCTTGTCCAGAAAGGAACGGATCATCTTCTCATCCTGGAAAGAAACAACTCCTGAGATTCAAAGCAACTGCAAAACCTTTCTTCCCACCCAGCTTTCTTCAAATGTCCTTCTCCTTGGTCGCTATTTGATTTTAAACGGGTGCAGGTGGCACTGAAACGTTTTCCCTGCAAGTGAGATCCAAAAATCAGCTGCCTTCGCCATATTTAGCCATTTCCCCAAAATTGACTCCACGGTTCAGATGATTATAGTGACAGGAGTGAAATTGGGAAGGTTTCATAACATGGAGCAAGCCTGGATAGTCTCTCCTCACGAACTAACTCTCCAACTCAATGTTTCTCAACCTTGGCAGTTTGATGATGGGTGGACTTCAACTCCTAGAATTGAACTGGGAGTTGAAGTCCACCCATCGTCAAGCTGCCAAGGTTTGAAAAAGATTGCTGCAATTCTTCTAATCTCTTATCAGGCTTCATCAGAACTCCCTCTGAAAGGGATTTCAATTCTCATGGAAATCTCTTGTGAACTTTTACTGGGAAGAAAATCCAATTTATCGGATAGGCTTCCAAGAATCCCATCAATCCGACTTGTTTCCCACTTGAAGTAAATAAATCAAAGAGAGAAGCAACCTGGAATTAAGGAGAAACTTCCTAACAGTGAGGACAATTGATCAGTGGAACAGCTTGCTTTCAGAAATTGTGAGAACTCCACCACCGGAGGTTTTTAAGAAGAAACTAGACATCCACTTATGTGAAATAGTATAGGTTCTCCTGCTTGAGCAGGGGGCTGGACTAGAAGACCTCCAAGGTCCCCTCCAGCTCTATTCTGTTCTGTTCTATTTATTTTACTCTACTTTACTCTACTCTACTCCACTCTACTCTACATCTACAAATTTTAATTATGGTTAATATTAATATCTCTCAAAGCTCATATAAAAGTTTTCTGCATTTGGAAACCTTTAAAATAGTTTTCCAATGAGATTTTTTTTAAAAATTCCAGTGGGGTTGATTTCCATACTGTAGTCCTTATTATTCTCATCTATAACCTCACAGAAAAACAACAACATTACAACACAGGGATCCATCCTTTTGCCAAATAACCCATTTAAAATAGTTTTCCAATGAGCTTTTTTTTAAAACCTCCATCACTAGAGGTTTTTTAAAAGAAACTGGACAGTCACTTATCTCAAATTGTATAGGGCCGTGATGGAGAACCTATGGCATGCATACCACAGGTGGCATGCAGAGCCATTTCTGAGGGCACGTGAGTCATTGCCCTGTCAGCTCCAGCACGTGTTGAATTTCGGCCATTTTTCGTCCTCCGGAGGCTTCCCTGAAGCCTCCAGAGGGCGAAAAACCGCCCAATGCACAACCCATAAGTTCGGGAACGGATGGGGGTGGGCACGTGAGCATGCGCAATAGTGCGTGCGTGTGTGCTTTTCGCACCCAAGGCAAAAAAGTTTCGCCATATAGGGTCTCCTGCTTGAGCAGAGGGCTGGAGTAGAAGATCTCCAAGGTTCTAGTTCTCGTTCTATTCTAATTCTGTTCTAGTTCTACTCTATTCTTTACATCTCTGTTTTCGTGAGGGGGGGAAAGATTTTTAGAATTTGTTCCAAACATCCTTCCCATCAGGAGAAGGATAATGGTCTCCTCACTGATAACGGAGAAGCTACCTGTTACCTTGCAATCTCCTGAAACCATGACAACGATCACGGTGGTCTTATCTCCATCCCTCTCAAAATATGTTAACAGGCCTTCAGCCGCGGAGTTCTTTGGTTGCTGCACAGTGGCCTCACCCACTTGGACAAACAGCCTCACCGATTACCTGGATGTGTTTGCGACATTCTCGCAAGCCTTCTGCCAGCAATGTGACGATGTCCTTGTGATCATCTAGGAGCTGTCGGACCAGTTTACAGTACTGGGTCTCTGATTCTTGGTCTTTGATCTTTTAACACAGAAGAAAAGATGAAGGAAAAGCATTAAATAAGGGAACTGGGGCTCTTGAATGATGTAGTCTAATGACAATTCATTTTAACCAAAGTCATTTATTTTATTTACTCGATTTATTTGCTCCTCGTATCACTGCCAAGCGACTTTGGGCATCTGTTTTTTTAAAATCTATTTTGAAATATATATTGTTGCTTTTCATGGCTCTACAGCAGGATTCCCCCAAAGTGGACAATATTGACCCCAAGGATCCAATATTACTGTTAATGTTAATATCAATAGTCTTTATGAACTACTACTATTATTATTAATTAAAGTAGGCAGGCAGAATTTTATTTTGGTCATGAACCAATACAAATACAATCAATAAAATGAACAACACGAAAACTATCCCCTACCAACAAAAGCTATATAGCAATCATCTGTGGGCAAAACTTACACATCATGTAGTAAAATTTGGCTATTTTTAGAGAAATACATTTGTCTTGATTATTTCATGGACAGTGCAGATAAAAATGATCAAAGGGCCCCGGAAATTTAAATAAAAGAGGTATAATCAACTTGTGGCGAATGTCTCTGTAGAACTGGCAATGCAGAGGAATTGTGGATTGTTCATTACAGTAATAATGATTAATAGAAAACAAATATATATATATATTAATATTAATATATATATTAATAGAAAACAAATATATATATATATATATATATATATATATATATATATATATATATATATATATATATATACACACACACACACACATACATACATACATACATACATACATATATATATATATAGTATAATAAATGTTGGAGGTGTGTGTGTCAAAGAACAATCTGAAACTTCACGAAGGGGTCGATGAGCAAGCCTCACAATGGCCAAAATAAACATTTCTCTTTCCAAAGATACTTACTGGGGGAAATTCACTCAGTTTCTGGAAGGCCCGAATATAAAGCTCGTGCTGAAAATAGAAAAAAAAAAAAGGCAGGAATAAGTAAAGCAGAAGAACCATCAACAAAATCAGGCAATATGCACTCACCAAATTCCCAGCCTCTGGTTAGATTTTGAGAAAGAAAGAACTGAAATAGGATAAACACAAGGGGAGAGACAGGCCAAGTATTGGGGGCTTTTCCCAGGGGTGGGCTTCAAAAACTTTTAGCAACCGGTTCTCTGCCCAATTGCTGGGTGGGTGTGGCCATGGTGGGCGTGGCCTACTTGGCTTCCTGTACCACGGCGGGGGGGGGGGGCATTTTTTGCCCTCTCCAGGCTCCGGAAGCTTTCCTTGAGCCTCTGGCAGGAGAAAACTGCTTCCCCCGGCTTGCGGAAGCCTCCAGAGATCAGAAACAGGTCATCTACTGGCCTACACTGCAGGGCCACTGTAAAACAGTAGTCACTGCTGTTGTAATGCTGTTTTGAGGGAAAATGAGGCCACGAGGCCATGGCAATTAGCAAGCTACTTAAAAATTTGACAGTGGCTAGGTGAATAGTTTTCTTTTTTAGCCACTGTTCAAGGGAAGCAGAATACAGTATATTAAAGGAAAACGGTACTCAGATCAAGACTTTTGCCATCTAATTCTCTTGGGGGAAACAACAGAATATTTGATCAGTATTCCTATCATTTTTACTGTTACCACACTTAGATTATACATTGTTATTTCCCCAAAACCTCACCCTCCAAGACAGATTATGCTGGGAGCCATTGATTTCTTAAATTCTCCGTACATCCTTGACTTACAACCACCAATGGAACCAGATTTTCCACTGTTAAGCAAGTTGCTAAGTGAGTCACACCCATTTTGGCTTTTTGCCATGGTTGTTAAGCAGATCACTGAGGTTGTTAAGTGAATCGTGTGGTCATTAAGTGAATCTGACCCCCTCCCCCCCCTTGATTTTGCTTGTCAGAAGCTGGCCGAAAAAGTTGTAGGTGTGATCATGTGACACGGGGACATTGCAACCAGTGGTGGGATCTTATCGGTTTAACAACCGGTTCAGGGATCGGGTGCTTTGATCATTTGAAAAAGCACCTTTGGGACAACTATGACCTGGGTGTCTGTAGAGATTCTCAGTCATCCAGATCATGGTTGTCCCAATGTTGCTTTTTCAAGAGTCAACTGGATTTTCTTGTTTTTTTTTCTTTTGAAGATGTTTTGCTTTTCATCCAAGAAGCTTCTTCAGCAGTGGGGAAGGGAAAGATTTATATTCCTTGCCAACAGCGGGTCAATTGCATCCTTTTTACAATGCAATACAATAGCAGAGTTGGAAGGGACCTTGGAGGTCTTCTAGTCCAACCCCCTGCCTAAGCAGTAAACCCTATACCGTTTCAGACAAATGGCTATCCAACATCTTTTTAAAGACTTCCAGTGTTGGGCGATTAATTGTTTTAACTGTCAGGAAGTTTCTCCTCAGTTCTAAGTTGCTTCTCTTCTTAATTAGTTTCCACCCATTGCTTCTTGTTCTACCCTCAGGTGCCTTGGAGAATAGTTTGGCTCCCTCTTCTTTGTGGCAACCCCTGAGATATTGGAACACTGCTATCATGTCTCCCCTAGTCCTTCTTTCTATTAAACTAGACATACCTAGTTCCTGCAACCGTTCTTCATATGTTTTAGTCTCCAGTCCCCTAATCATCTTTGTTGCTCTTCTCTGCACTCTTTCCAGAGTCTCCACATCTTTTCTACATCGTGGCGACCAAAACTGAATGCAGTATTCCAATTGTGGCCTTACCAAGGCCTTATAAAGTGGTATTAACACTTCACGTGATTTTGATTCTATCCCTCTGTTTATGCAGCCTAGAATTGCATTGGCTTTCTTGGCAGCTGCTGCACACTGCTGGCTCATATTCAAATGGTTGTCCATTAGGACTCCAAGTTCCCTCTCACAATTACTATTGAGCAAGGTACCACATATACTGTACCTGTGCATTTTGTTTTTCTTGCCTAAATGTAGAACTTTTTAGAGTCCTGGAAGCATTTGGAGATTTTCTGGGTCACCTGAGTAGTGCTCCTGGTTCCTGTAGTCTGCATTTTCCCCCTTCTGGAAATCCATTTCTACTCCACACTCCAAATAGTATTCATCCCAAATAGTATAGCTAAAGGTCTGTAGAGATTCTCAGTCATCCAGGTCATGGTTATCCCAAAGGTGCTTTTTCAGGAAGCAACTGGACTTTGTTTTTTTCCAGTCCAGCTGCCATGCACAAAAGACAAATTCCCTTTGGGTCTGTATTAAAGATAGCCCTTGACTTACAACCATTCATTTATCCCAAAGGTGCTTTTTCAAGAGGCAACTGGACTTTGCAGACTACAGAAAACAGGAGCATTCCTCAGTTGACCCTGAGGACATAGTTAAACCTTCAAGTGCTTCAACAGTCCTCTAAAAGGATGCAAATGACCAGCTGCCTGCAAAGAGTGTAAATCTTTCCATTCCCCGCTATACTGTCAGAGACGAAGAAGCTTTTTGGATGAGAAGCGAAACGCCTTCAAAAGAAAAAAAAAACCAAGAAAGTCCAGTTGACTCCTGAAAAAGCACCTTTATGAAGCTGGATGACTGAGAATCTCCATAGACCGCCATTCATTTAGGGACTGTTCAGAGATATGACTGGTGTTTCCACTTTGCACAGTGGCAGCATCCCCAATCACACGACCAAAATTAGGGTGCTCGGCAACCAGTACGCATTTACGATGGTTATAGCATCCTGGGGTCATGGAATCGCCATCTGGCACCTTCCCAGCCAGCTTCCCACAAGCAAAATCAGGGGGAGAAGTTGGATTTGTTTAATGACCATGTGATTCACTTAACAATGGCACTAAACCAGGGCAATAAAAGCCACGGGTAGAAGTCACTTAGCAACTGCCTTGTTTAGCAATGGAAATTCTGGTCCCGATTTTTCTGGTCGCAAATCGAGGACTACTTGTACTGCTGCTTTGAGAAGCAGCTGCTCAAAAAAGCAGGTAACGAGGCCCTTGTTATATAATGTGAAGAAGCAATTACGACACGGCTTTACGGGTGGGTGATCAGAACGTCCATAGCCTTAATGGCCTCGTCTGCCTCCCCTGCTTTAGATCCAACGGCAGTTATGGGTCATCTCTTTCCGATGCTTCCCCGCAGACCTTGGGGCGCCTACCACATGGAGGATGGTGGGGTTGCAGCCAATGATGAAGGGAAGGCTTCGAAACCCTTTGATGCGGTGAGCAATACGGACCGGCAGCTCGTGGTGCAGGTAACGGGAGCTTTTCTGTAGCCAAAACACAAAAGGGGAGATTGTAAATCGGCGAGCTCCAACCTTTCCTGGCTGGTTGGAACAGAGGCAGACGGAGAAGGAATGGTTTCCCCATGCATGTGCCACTTTCATAAATGCAGCTTTGCATGAGCTCGCCCACTATTTCTACAATCTGGTTCCAAACAGGCTGCAGACTGGCGGCTGGGGACTAATGTACATCATTTGATTCTGCTGCCTGATTATGTCCAAAAGGAAGGAAAATATCTTAGTTGTCAAGGTGTTATAAGCCGAATCAGAGGAGGAGGTGTTGGAATCAGGGTCAGCATCAAGGCAACCTGGGAGCTCCAAGGGGGAAGAGGGAATGGAGCTGGCAGAGAGTGAGACAGAGGTGGAGCCTATGCTGTCCGTCAGCTGTCAGATGGAGAGCCAACAGCCCCCAGGTCTGGAGGTAGCTGCTGAAGAAGAGGAGGAGCATCTGGGTCCAGTGCCTGACGCATGGCTGCGCAGAAGGCAGAGGAGAGGAGAGCAGTGGAAATCTATGGGCCGAACCTGGGGAAGGAAGAGCCACCGCTGCTAGGGAAGCCATACCCTAGCTCTGGGGATAAAAGGCAGAGGGCGGAGATGAATAGATGTGACAGACAACTTATTCATCTTCCGGATGGACGGACTTGTTAGCCTGCGAGATAAATTTTTTGCCAGCACTCCTAATAAAGGAATCTTTTGAGTTCATGTCAGAGGATTTGTCGTGTTTGGGGAGCTGGGTCAGAACACAAGGTCGAGAGAAACACTGCATTAGAGGGTATCAAATAAATAGATAACTGAAACAAATGAGATTCAAAAGCTTCAAAGAGACCCAACGCACTTACTAATAGTGGATGTTTGGAAAGTTTCCATCTCACTTCTCAAGAGTTTCTCCTCTAGTTCCTCAGTTTTGGCATTAAAACTCATTGGATTATGCCCTCCCCTTAAAGGACTTGACGGGAATGTTCTCCATGGAAAGATACAAGCTGGGCTGCATCACCTATTATTCCCAGCCAACCTGGCCAAAGGTGTAACGCAACTCAACTGGAACACCAGAGAGTATCATAAAGATTGATCTAAAGTCCAACAGCCTTGTTGAAACTGGACAGAGCTAGGGCGAATTTATAGCCTGGATGGTGATTTGCCTGGAAATTCAATCTGCCAAACCACATCAAATAACAGGAGCTTGCTTAAAGTGAACACATATGGAATCGGTCAGATGAATAAGCATGGTTTATGCTTTGTGACCACTATGCCACAGTATTGTGTGCATGTGTCACATAACACCATTCACATGATACTCTGAGCCACATAAGAATAAGACTCTAGTTTGCCAGCTTTTATAAGTAGGGGATTCATTGTAGCTTCAACAGCTATCCAAATTTATTTACAATTTATAATATTACAGCTTACCAAACTAGAGGATTTTGAATCAGTTTACACGGGGTAAAAGTTTAAGGAGTCGCTGTGGATTTTACTCCGCTAGTTGTTACCGACTATAGGGGGCGGTACTCATCTCTGATTCTAGGTGATTGAGCCTAGAAGACATTTCCATGGACATGTGGCCAGCATGATGTCACGGACTGCTGTTACCTTCCCAACAAAGTGGTACCTATTTATCTACTCACATTTTCATGCTTTTGAATTGCCAGGTTGGCAGAAGCTGGGGTGAAGACAGGAGCTCACCCAGTTGCGTGGCGCTTGGGTCCCGAACCTGGGCTGCCAGCTTTCCAGCTGACAAGCCAGGCATTTTAAACATTGAGCCACCGCGCTGCCCAGTTTAGGAGAAACTTATAGCGTAATAAAACACTGTAAAACAATCAATAAACCATATCGATAGAGATAGGAAAGGAAAACAATAGAACAGTTATTGAGGCAGTTTGGTGTAATGGTTAAGCTAATGCCCCAGAAACAAGAGACTGTGAGTTCTAATCCTGCCTTTGGCATAAAAGCGTGCTGGATGACTTTGTGCCAGCTCCTCTGTTTCAATCCAACCTGCCTAACAGGGTTGTTGTTGTTGTGGAGAAAATAGAAGGAGAAAGGAGCATTAGATATGTTTTCCACCTATAAAGTGATAAACAGGTAAAAAGAAGTAAAGTAAAAAGTAAAATAAAGTAAAGTAGAGAAGAAAGGAAGGAAGGGAGACAATTTCTTATTAGAAATTTAGAAACCAAAGGAACAAATTTTTAAAAGCTATGATTAATATTCATTAGAGGAAGGTTAGGGTTGCAACACAGGAATGCCAGCAATGTTAGTGTGCAAGTGTTGATTGTTTGTGTACCTACTAGACTTCTTATCAGCCTGACAAGGAATTCTTTCAGTGGGGTACAGAACTACATCTCTCACCTGTAACGTCTTGAAGAACATTTTTAGATTTTTTTTTAAAAAGACAGCTATCAACATGTGTGCAGGGGGTTGGACTAGAAGACCTCCAAGGTCTCTTCCAACTCTGTTATTCTATTCTATTCCTATTCTATTCTATTCTTCTATTCTATTCTTCTATTCTATTCTAATATATATGTTGCTGTATTTATATGATACAAGGTGCATGTTAACATACACAGATTAGTAGGGGCCCCTAGGCTCATGGGGCCCATGGGCAAATGCCCATCAGGCTTCTGCGTTAAGACAGCCCTGGGTTGTTCGATCTCCAAGATCCTTTTTCATCCCTATGAGTCTATGATTTAATGATTCTACAAGTTATTCTTGAAATGTGAACATTTGTATGTGATTTTTATTTTCAATTCAGACAGAAATGGAGAGTTTAGGTTTAGTGGTTAAGGCACCGGACTAGAAATTGGTAGACAGTGAATTTTAGTCCCATTTTAGGTATGAAACTTGCTGGGGATTTTGAGCCAGTCCCTCTCTCCAGCCCAATCTACCTCACAGAGTTGTTGTTATGGGGAAAATAAGAGGAGCAAGAAATATCAGGTATTTTTGCCTATTGTTGATAAAGATAGGATAAAATAAATAAATACAAAGTCTCACAGCTCTTCTGTCATTCAGGCTAGAAGCACCACAGTATTGTCCAGAAACAACTTGGATCTCTCAAGGAACAGAAGGCTAAGATTACAAGCACAGACTTAATTCCACTTTTCCCCTAAGGGCCCTCAGCCAAGCCCAGCACTTGGCTCGCCGGTTACTGTAGCTACATGTCTTAATTTCAAACACCCTCTGCTTTAAACCAAGGATTGGTTCGCATATGCCTTGATGGTGCCTAAATTCTAAAGATTTGGGGTGGGGGGGGGCAGTGAAGTTTTGGAGAGCTATCCTTTACCTTAATGCTGCAGAAGACACAAAATAGAAGGCGGGGAAGAGAGAGGTTCTCAAAATAACAAAGTAAAGTTCATATTTAAGAAGAAAGAAGGGGCATTCAGTTGTACGTGCAATATTATCCTTTTACAGTATAAGGTTTAAGCCGGAAGTGTTTAACCCTGGCAACTATAAGACTTGTGGACTTCAACTCCCAGGATTCTTCATGCTGACTGGGGAATTCTGGGAGTTGAGGTCCACAGGTCTTAAAGTTGCCAAGCTTGGACACTCTGGTTTAAACCATCTCAGAATACACACACACACACACACACACACTTGGGGGAGGGGCAGGGGTGGGGGTTTGCAGGGGTTCGGGAGAACCTCTAGCTAAGATTCTGTGCAGTTCGAAGAACCCCCAAATCCCACTCCTGGCAGGCCCCGCCCCACCCACCCCACCACGCAGCCTATTTTGGATAGGGCACATACGGAAGCTCGGGGAAGGTAAAAAACAGGCTTACCGGAAGTTTGGGGAGGCTGGAAACGGGCCCATTTCGGGCCTCCAGAGCTTGGGACGGTCATTTTTCCCCTCCCGGAGGTTCGAAAGAAGCCTCCGGAGCCCAGGGAGGGCAAAAACGGCACACACACACCGCCCAGCAACCGGGCAGAGAACCCCTTGCTAAAATTTTTGAAGCCTACCCCTGGGGAGGGGGGCTATATGTGTGAAATCCAAACTAAGAAATAGAATGGCAAATTAAACTTGGGAGGGAATTTTGAATCAGGAGCTCCTTCTTTATTAACAGATTTTCCATGTGCTAGATTGTGTCACCTGTAAAAAAACGCATTTCTATTCTAGACACATAACAGAATCATATGATGCAGCTTTTCTAGGTCACACCTATTAGATATATATACCCTTAGATCCAATTTCCCGAAAGAGACTTCCTGCTCTTCAAGATTTAGCAAACAAACCAAGATTTCTCAATGTGTAGAACAGCTCCCGAGGCAGCAATAAACCTCATAATTCCAAGCAGGGAAGGGAAAGGAAGAAAAACAGATTTCGATTTGGGAAGTAACAACGTGGGGGTAATCTCACACCTACCAAAAGATGACTGCCATCCTGAGAACGTCCAGAATACAACATGGTGGTAGGTGTCAACCTCACAGAGGGCTGCAAAGAGAACAGAAAGCATGTTCACAAAAACTTCAGAGGCCCCCAGGGAGCCAATAAGCACAGCTTTCCACAACAACAACAACAACAAAAAATCATTATACATGGCCTCTTTAAGACTTACGGACTTCAACTCCCACAATTCCCTAGCCAGCATGGCTGGCTGAGAAATTCTGGGTAGTGAAGTCCACAAATCTTAAAGTTGCCAAGTTTGGAAACCTCTGCTGTATTCAAAGCCTTTTCTCAAATCTATGACACCCTCCAAAGGTTTGACGGTGACCCTCTTTGCAACATGCAGAATATGAAATCAATCCATGATGGTACATTAAAATGGATTGGCACCAGGTATTTGTGATTTTTTGTTTTTTTGTTTTATGGTCGTGTTTTATAGTTTTTAAAACAATTTTATATCTGGGTATTTTTTAATCTTGATTGGGAGCAGCCCAGAGCTGGCTGAAAGATTGACGTCTACATAAATGTTTTAAATAAATAAAGAATAAAATTTCCAGACACAAACTAAACCCTGAGCTAGTTATAGTGGCCAGCAACTCCCTCGTTTATTTTCTACAACCCATTTTCACACCCATCCATAAATTTCCCCCGCACCTGATGTAGAGAACTACAGAAGTGAACTATGAAGGGATGATGGTTACAAAACTATGCTTCAAGTCCAGGAAAAAGGGAGTATGTGAATAAGAATTCCACTCCAATACACTAGAGCAGTTTTTCTCAACCTTGGAAACTTTTTAAGTTGCATGATCCCACAAGGAACGAGCAGCTGCAAAAGCTGATGGAGTTAGTAGAGATGACTGAATTGAATTCTTTAATTAAGGAAAAGAGTACACCTAATTTTATTTTTTACTTGGAAACCACTTCTGGACTTTGTTCTCGAGGTGGAAAAAATATGAAACTTTGATTTTCGGTTTTGATGATTAGATTGATCTGTCGTAATAGAAATGGCTAGTATCTATTACTATGTAAAAGTAAAAAGTTGAGGCCTGTATGTTTATTACTTTATTCTTCTGCACTATAAAGAGAGACGGAAAATGTTTTTTCCCCTTTTTTCACCCTATGCTTTTCCTCTTTTCTTTTTTCCTCCCATACTGCCCCATTATTTTCATTTTTCTTCGTATTACTTATTTCCGATGAACTAACATAATTTGTAATAGAGTGATGTGGTTGCCGGCTGCCAATTGCTTGTGGACTGGGGAATTCTGGGAGTTGAAGTGCTCACGTCTTCAACCTGCCAAGGTTGAAAAATACTGTGCTGAGGGAATCATTTCAAGCGGGAATGAGCAAAATAGGATCCAAAGACTTTGTGTCTGCGGCATTCAAAGCACACTGGCTCTCTTCCCAGGGAATGAAATAACAGAGAAGCTCTGCTAAGTCTAGCTCCACCCAACCTCCTTGCTATGAACACTGAAAGGGCATTAACTATGCCAAAACCAACAAATCTGTAGCCAACTAGGTCAGGCACCCTTCAGGAATATAACATGCGTGCTCGGACCTGTCCTTTTATTTCAGTCCTGGGACAAATATGCTCGGTGCTCGAGCGAGTCCTGGCCCGAGGTTTTATCGGAAGGTGGTGGAGAAACAGGAACGGCTGCCCCGTCGGGTTATGTCTGGCCTATGCTTCGTCAGGTTACGTCTGAGCTATGAATGGGGACTCGGCTGCCATATCTATTCTAAGTCCCCTTTTGAAGGACTTTGATGTCCCTTGGCCTGCAGGCCACACCCTCCACATATCTGGAAGGGAGATTTTGTAAGCTCCCTGTTGAACAAGGCCTCTGTCCTGGCAGTGGTGGCCAGGTGAAGGACGTTCTCCGTTACGGCCTTCACTGCCCCATTTGCAATGACATCAGGGATAAATCATTAATGGCCGATGAACTCAAGGGCTCTGACCTTGAAAAATGGAATTACCGTATTTTCTGGCGTATAAGATGACTTTTTAACCCTAAAAATTTATTTCAAGAATCGGGAGTCGTCTTATACACCGGGTGTAAGAAAGGCCATACCAAAAACCCAAAACAAAAGAAAAAGCAATGCGGCCAAGCAAAAAGCATGCTTCCACCAGCGCAGACGCCGGCCTTTCAATTGTTAACCTCGGCGCTCCTCGCCTGGGCAAGCGGATGGATGAGCGCTGGGATGGCTTAGTAAGGTCTGGCTGTTGGTCTGGCACTGATCTCAAACTACGAAAGCCCGGCATCACGGAGGCCTTCAGCCGGCTCATGGGCGCCTGAAATTAGGGGGTTGTCTTATACGCCCAGTGGCCTTATACGGTGGAATATACGGTAACTTCTTGCTTAAGGATGGACAATTAGGACAACTTCACAACCTGTGGACATCAATTTCCAGAATTCCGCGAGTTGTAAAGTTGCCCATCTTTGATCTCGCAGATGTGTTTTCTATCTGTCAGCAAAACCAAGTTGCTACTTTGACTCTGGGTCATTTCATCTTAGAAAGAAATTGTAGCTTGGGCTTTATTAGGTTGCAGGTACCTTTTCTACCTCTAATGCAGGTAATCCTCAACCTATGAGCAGCTGTTTAGTGACCATTTGAAATTATGACAGACCACTTTATAACCTGGTTTTGAAGTTCCAATGGCTGCCCCTCCCTCTGCGCGCGCTTGGCCACCGGCCCACATTTATGCATTTGCTGTGTCCCGTAGTCACATGACCGTGGTTCACGTTTTTGTCAAAAAGCAGCGTTTTCTTCCGGTTTTTGGCAGAAACAGCCCGTAGCAAACAATGAATTCACTTAATAACCAGTGCAAAAAAAAAAGGTTGTAAAAATGCATCCGTTCACGTGGTGACCCGGCTTATGACCGACAAGCTCAAATGGGCAGGCTCCATTATGGTCGTAAGTTGAGGAGCACCTGAACGTCTATTACAGGTCATACTCAACTTACAACAGTTCATTTAGCGACTGTTCGAAGTTACAATGGCCCTGAAAAAAATTGACTTATGACCATTTTTCACACTTATGACCATTGAAGCATCCCTGTGGTCATGTGGTTTACATTCGGATGCTTGACAACTGTTCATAATTATGACTGTTGCAATGTCCTTTGGGGACCTTCTGGCCAGCAAAATCAATGGAGAAGCCGGGTTCACTTATCAATGGCATTACTAATTTAAGAACTGTGGTGATTCACTTAACAAAAGTATCAAGAAAAATGGTAAAAATGGGGCAAAACTCACTTAATTTTCTCACTTAACAACATAAATTTTGGGCTCAATTGTGGTTATAAATCAAGGACTACTTGTATATTGAGCCACTGTACCCTATGTATTGTGTTCTATCTTATAGAATAGAATAGAATAGAATAGAATAGAATAGAATAGAATTTTTTATTGGCCAAGTGTGATTGGACACACAAGGAATTTGTCTTTGGTGCATATGCTCTCAGTGTACATTTCACTGTTTTGTGGTTACTTTATTGTATGTTATGGCAATTCCTAGGTTACGAATTGGGGTCAAAACAATAAACTTAACTATTTATTTACACTCACCTTTTCAGCGGCTGCATCAATGGCAGATTGATTGTAGAAAGAGGTGACCGTCTTGGATCGCTCCCTGGCCAGCTCGTGATGCTGATCGATAGCTGAAGATGACCCGTATCGGAGTCCAGGGAGAAGGAAGGGGAGAACACAAGGGGCCTGGTTCCCTGCTGCCCCCAGTTCTATCCGCAGCAGTGTTTTCCACATAATTCTCTTTACCATAGACGCCTGAAGAGACAGAAAATGTGCTAACCCACTTTAGAAGTCCTTGTATCAATTTGACCAAGATCCTGAGTCCTGGCTAACTCCCGGATTAGCTGCTCCGGGGACTATGAAAACATCAGCTGTGAAGGCATGCTGCATAATTCCACCACCACTTCCCTCTAAGGGGGTAGGGACCACGAACTCCCCATCTTTGCAGTTTTGTCAGCCTCCTTCACAGGGCAGGTCAAAGCAGGCAACATTGCAGCCGTGGCGGTGCAATGGAAGCCCTGCCCTGTTGTACGAGCGATGGCACACATAGAAAAGTGGCAAGGATTGTATCGTGATGCCATGATTGCTATCTACTCTGTTTTGACTCCCTCCCCCGCCAACATGTCCCTGCCCAGCCTTATGGAATTCTTTGCACCCTTATGCAAAGATGGCTTCTGTTGTGGCCCGCCAGCTACCAGTGGAGTTGGCAGCAGATTCACACAGTGAGGAGGTTGGGGAGGAACATGGGCCAGTCCTGGAGTCTGGGGAAGGCTCTGATGAGGGCTCTGTGTAGGAGGCAGAGAGGGGGCCAGAGCCATATGCCAGTTATCAGCTGCCTTCAAAGTCAGACATCAGTGAGGCAGAGGAACAGCTGGAGCCTGTTCCCAGTGTGTGCATGCGCAGAGTTGCCAGACGAAGAGAACAGCTAAAGAACAGGAGTCGACTTGGGAGTAAGGCCACAGGTGGACGGTGAATGGCCCCTCCCAGAGGAAATAAAAAAGGAGTGAAAGGGGAGTGGAGTTTGCAGGAGACAAATTCGCTTAATTGGTTTGTGACTCTCCGAGACTCCTTGCCAAGTTTTGCAGATATCAGCCTGGCAGCTCTCCAAACCAGATAAGGTCTGTGACTGTAAATCCCCCTTCGAAAGACTTTGCTGGATATGAATGAGCAGAATTCACAGTAAATTAATAAAAGGTTTTTTTTGTTTGGACAAGGAGTTTGCTTCATGCTATTGGGAAGCCTCGGTCAGAACAGCTCCCTCCTTCTTAACACTGAGAAGAGGAAGTACAATTGCCTCTTGAAAAAGCACCTTTAGGACAACCGTGACCTGGTTGATTATGGATCTCCATAGATATTGAGAAGAGAAATGGTAACAGTCCCTTTGGATTGTTGTTGGTATTTTTTTCCTAAATGGTAATGAGGAAGGAGCCATTTTTATAGATGTGTGTGTGTGTGTGTGTGTGTGTCTGTGTGTGTAATGCATTTCATAAGGCTGGGCAGTGATACAGTGTTTCCCCCAAAATAAGACAGGGTCTTATTTTCTTTTGACCCCCGAAATAAGCACTTGGCCTTATTCTCAGGGAGGTCTTATTATTTTTGAGATGCAGGAGGCGGCGAGCGTGGTCACCTCACGGCTGCTGCTGCATTGCAATATTTTCAGGGGAGTACTTATTTTAGTGCATGCGCTCAAAAGTCCAATTGGGCTTATTATCTGGAGAGGTCTTATTTTTGGGGAAACAGGATATGTTGGTGTCAAAACAGGCAAAACAGCAACCAGAGTTTCAGATCTTTATCTGTTGGGAATAACCACACTATTTTGCGGTATTGGCTCGTTTTATTGTTATTGCGCCTATTGTTTAATGCTCCTATGATTGTTCTACATGCGCAAGCTGCCCAGGATTATTTAACCGTGATGGCAGAAGAATGGTGCAAAATAACAAATAAGAAACAAGCAGAAGCAGTCATGCCCAATTGAATATTTCTGTGCTGTTGCTATCATTTGCTTTCCCCTATTGAATCTTTAGCCAAAAAAAATTGTGACCCTAAAAAAATTGTGATCTGAAAACAAGGTGTCCCAGAGGGCAAATTAAAGGTGTGGCTTGAATGCAGCAGAATCAGAAAGAAATCTATATAGGGCAGCATAAGCAAACACAGCTTGATAAACAAGCACCAGACTTAATGATGTACAGAATCTTCTGAATATACTCGGGGGGTGGGGGGGTGGACCCAGAGTACAGATAGTCCTTGATTTACGACCCCAGTTGAGCTCAAAATTTCTGCTGCTAATGTGACAGTTGAGTTTTTCCTCATGTAATGACCTTCCTTGCCACACTTGTTAAGTGAATCCAGCTTCCCCACCGTGGGACACTGGAACTGTCATAAATGTGAACCAGTGGTCAAGTGGTTTTGATCGTGTGACCATGGGGATGCCACAATGGTCATAAGTGTGAAAAATGCTCAAAAGTCACTTGTTTCAGTGCTGTCGTAACTTTGAACAGCCACTAAAGGAATGGTAGTAAGTCGAGGACTATCTGTACTTTGTATCCTTCTTTTTTTTTAAATAGTAGTTCCCTTGAAATGTAAGCCTAATATTTCCAGTTCAGGGCATCAAGTTAGGAACAGCTTCTGAGCAACTGGATAGTAACTGCATAATAGACATTTCATGAGTAAAAACTCAGCAGGATCCTTAAACAAGGAAGGAAACTAAGATAGTTGCTAAAGTAGGTCTGAGGATAGATTCATCCAGAACGACTGGATTCACACCTCTGTTTATTTATTAAGTTTAATATTCCAACTTTCCTCCAAGAACTGAAGGCTACATCAAGAAGAAGCCTTCATTTCATCCCCATAACCCTGAGAAGTCAGTTGACCGAAAGAACAGGACTAGCCCAAAGTCACCCAGTCAATTTGGGTCCCCCGCATTCTCAATCCATCATCTTTGTCACTACGTTATTTTGTTTGTCTACTTGAGCCTCTATTATAAGTTATACTGTAGAGAAGTTTTTCTTATCTGGCAATGATTTACTGCGCATGCTTCTTAACACGTTTCTATATACATCACACATTCCAGAGACTTCTTTCCTTTTGATCTTCTGTTCGTCTGCCAAGAAGGTGGACGATAACTGCTCTTGCCAGAATGTAACAATTAGATAGATTTGTTTTATTTCTATTTTCTTATTTTTGTATTAAAGTTTGTTTTTAATTAGAACATGTTCTCGGATTTTTTATTTTCGCTTCTTCTGAAGATATGCTGTTTGGAAAGTCATCGATTCTAGACCTCGTTAGTTCAGGGTGAAATTTTCCCCCTAACAATCTTCACCGCTCCAACTCCTGGACGGAGAGAGGGACTGTTCTACAATCACCCAGGGAACTTCAACTTTGGGATTCAATGTTTGGGACTCACCAACAATGCTCATCCAATGACTTCATCCAGTTATTTGCCAACTTTAGCAACTTCTACCGTGTTTTCCTGAAAATACGACTGGGTTTTATTTTATTTTTTGCTTCAGAAGATGCATTGGGGCTTATTTTCTGGTTAGGTCTTATTTTGGGGGAAATACTGTACTTAATGCATCCATCGGACTGACAATCTTAACTGGGGCTTATTTTAGGGGGGTTAGGGCTTATATTAAGAGCATTCTGAAAAATCATGCTAGGACTTATTTTCCAATTAAGTCTTATTTTGGGGGAAACAGGGTAGCTGTGCGGACTTCAATTCCCAGAATTCTTCTCAGTGGCTACGCTGGCTGTGGAATTCTGGAATTTGAAGTCCACATGCCTAGAAAGTGCCATGGCTGAGGAACCTCACTTTAATCGCCAGGATCCCTGTTCAAGAGTAACAAAATCCCATCCAACCTTCCTTGGCCTCTGCAGTACTTACTCTTAAGATGACAAGTCACACGGATGCTTCCGTTTTCCCCACGTCTGGTCGCTGTCCTCTTTGGCAGGGCCTTTGTGCATTCCCTAAATGTGACAAGAGATGACACAATTCACTCATCTAAAGCATGACGGCTTTATTCCTTGATAGCTGAACCAGCAATCTTGAAAATATGGATGGATGCTATTGAAAAACACTCCGGGTGAGGTACCTTTGTAAGGTGGTCAATGTATATGTGCAAACTGTGAGCATCTGAGAAGAGACCCAGCACACTAAAAATATGTCATACCTGCAGTGCGCACTGATGATGTTACCTAGTTTGGTAACGAAACATCTGCAAGAAAAACCCAACAAGCTCAGAGAGCACCAAGGACTCCACAATGTATTTTTCATTTTAAATTAGAGGAAGAAAAAGAGACAAAAACCTCTTCCTGCACTTAGAAGTTGTTTTCCTTCCTCTATTTTTTAAAAAAGATATTGCATCTTCCCAGTATGCTAGATGTTGCCCAATTGTCTCATAGCAAAAGCCACGTAGAGCAGCAAAATGCTCCAAGACTTTCTGAGTAACAATTTGGCACAGTTCTTACACTAGTTTGGCACAGTTCTTACCTGCCTATCGTTCAAAGGCTAAAGTTGCAAATTTCCTACCAAAGATATTAAAACAGCATTCACAGCACAATTCCCCTCCCTTCAAACTATGCAGTCCAACAATCCAAGGGGAACTGGATAGTTTTACCAACTTCAAGACTGAATTTGCTTAACAGAACATACTGGGGGAGAAAATGAGAGCAATTCTCCATCCACAGCAGCGGTGGGTTCCAGATCCCATTGCAACTGGTACGGTTGCAATGTGGCCCGGCATCCACCACATGAATGCAGGCAGCGCACGCAAGCATCCTTACCTCTTGCGACGCCTCCGCAACACTCCAGCTTCTGGGAGGAGTGTTATGCAGGCGCCGTACATTCCGTGGCGGGAAGTGCCGAAGAGCTCAAATACAAGTAAGGCGCTCGGGCTGGCGGGCCCTCTGGAGCACTATACTGGAATGGTAGCCAGTGCTTCGGGCAGGCACCGGTACGCCTGTACCAGAGCGTACCGCCTGCAACCCACCAAAGCCAACAGAAATTGAAAAGAATTATTCTCCTCAAACAAACTACATTATTGCCTGCCAATTTCCTTGTTCTACAATGATCGGTGCCCTCCATTTCTATGGGGGAAGGATAGAAAGAAAAGGAAAATCCATTTACTGACTCAAATTTTATATATTCTAAGGGATTAGTTTATACGGATAGTCCTCGACTTATAACAACATTTGAGCCCCAATTTTTTGTGAGTTCTGCCTCATTTTACAACCTTTCTTGTCACAGTTGCTAAGTGAATCACTGCAGTTGTTAAGGTAATAACATGGTTTTAAGTGAATCTGGCTTCCTCCTTGATTTTGCTTGTCGCAAAAGTGGGACCACATGACCCCAGGACACTGCAATCAACGTAAAGACGTAAAACTAAGGAAACACTCAAGACCTATCATAAAGTCAGTGGTGGGTTTCAAAATTTTTTAGAACTTCTTCTGTAGGTGTGGCCTGCTTTGTGGGAGTGGCTTGCCGGCCATGTGACTGGGTAGGAGTGGCTTGCCGGCCATGTGACCGGGTGGGAGCTTGGAGTGGCTTGGCAGTCATGTGACTGGGTAGGAGTGGCCAACTTGTAAAATATGGTGAAACTCATTTAACAACGCTCTTGCTTAGCAACCAAAATGTTGGCTCAGAAACTCTGGCATTTGAAGCACGCAAGTCTTAAAGCTGTCAAGTTACAAGACCCTTGCACCCCTAACCCTTTAGAAAGAAAAACCCCAGGGGTGTTCAAACTTGACAGCTTTAAGACTTGTGGACTTCAACTCCCAGAATTCCTCCTCTCGCTCTTCATCTTGATGATGTGCGGACGGGCTGGGGGAGGGAGCTGGTTCTAAACGGCACTTTAGATTTGTGGAACCTTCTCTATAGAAGAGGTTAGAACTGGCAGGAACCCACCCCTGCATAAAGTGTAAGATGAGTTATGGGACATTAGTATCCATGTTTACTTCGGTATTTCACAATCTTTTCCACTTCAAGATATGTGGACTTCCAACTCCCAGAATTCCCCAGCCAGCATGGCTGGCTGGGGAATTCTGGGAGTTGAAGTCCACATATCTTGAAGGGACCAAGGTTGAAAAATACTGTTCTATTCAACCTGTTATTACTAATAGGAAATTCCAAATATTTCTAGAATTTTCTACCTTCTGCTCCACTCTCTTCTCAACATGAGGAGAAACATTAAAAATCTTTTCCTGGTATCTAAGATTTATGGGACAAAAAGCATTTACATTCCTTTTTCATTTGGGTAGATTACTTTGTGTACTTCAACTATGTGTTCTTTCACTAATCAGCCATCCAAAACAAATACACACACACACACACACACACACACACACACACATTCTTTTCTTGCCTCTCTGCCTCCAATGCAAATCTTTGTGTTCTGATCAGTGCTAGAGACTTAGCGGTTACTTTTCAAAATCTATACAAAAGTTATGCCTGGTGTGTGCCAGCGCAGACTAAAATTTGTTTTGCATCCACCAAAGAATAAATTATTCAATTACAGGCAGTCCTCAACTTATAACCACAATTGAACCCAAAATTTCCGTTGCTAAGCAAGGCAGTGGTTAAGTAAGGTTTGCCCCATTTTGCCACAGCCATTAAGTGAATCACCCCAGTTGTTAAGTTAGTAACATGGTTATTAAGTGAAACTGGCTTCCCCGTTGACTTTGCTCATCAAAAGGTCGCCAAAGGGAATCACATGATCCCGGGATACTGCAATTGTCATAACACATGCCAGTTGCCATGCGTCCAGATTTTGACCATGTGACTACAGGGATGCCGCAACTGTTGTAAGTGTGAAACTATCATAGGTCACTTTTTTCAGTGCCATTGTCACTTCAATCAGTCATTAAACAAACGGTTGCAAGTTGAGGACTATCTGTTTACTGTATCTCAATTTAAGCTTCCATTTTAAAACTGCTTAAGACTGCAGAGTAAAACCTTAACACCCTTATTCATCTGCTTTGTGTAGTACTTATTGATTTGAGCTGTGTCTTTCCTCCAAGCAAAAAAGAGTTATGCATGCAGGCTCACACATATTCATTCTTTGCTGTGACTTCTACACGCCTTCAATCAAAATTTCTTAGGTACCATTTTATAACAAAATAGTAATATGTGTGACAGTAACATCACTGACACCCGCGGTGTCCTTTTCTCAGTCCAAGGGATGCTAGTAATTTCCTCCTAGCATTTGAATAAGCCTGCAACGTGGCTTGGGCTGAGAGAGAGAGAGAGAGAGGCTGATCCACCAAATATTCTTTTGCAATTTGGGGATGTTTTGTAATGAACCAAAAGAATTTTCCAGACAACGTTACAGGATTGGCTGTCTTCCTTTCGATAGGCGGAAACCTAATCTAATCTTGTTTTAGGATCACACAGACATGGTGGCTCCTCCATGCAAAGTAAATCTCTGAAGGTGAAAACAGCGCATGGTAGAGAATGAGTCCCAGTCTTGTTTTCGCCTTGATATCCTCAGTAGAAGAAAAAAAAAAAACCCAGCAAGGAAGCCCCCATTTGAGTGTCTACAGCAGGGGTGTCAAACTCAAGGCCCGCGGGCCAGATCTGGCCCACAGGGTGCTTAGATCTGGTCCATGGGGCTGCATTGCAAACAATGAAGGACTGGCCCACGGTGCCTCTGTCAGCAAAAATGGAGCATAAGGCCCTCCTGAGCTCTGTTTTCGCTGGTAAAGGGCTGCAGGAGGCTGTCGTGGCTGAAAACAGAGCTCAGGAGCCTGTTTTCACTGGCAGAACACTCAGGCATCGACATGAGTGACGTTGAGCTGGCCACATCCTCTCTAGCCACGCCCACCCCAGGCCCCTAAGGTCAAACACAGCCCTGATGTGGCCGTCACTGAAATAGAGTTTGACACCGATAGTGAGACGCTCTGGTGAAAATCTGGACCAGGATGAAGGGCAGAAGGAATAACCTTGAGGAACAGGAGGAAGAGACACAACCCAAACAACAGTCAGATAAAGGAAACCTGAGTCTGGGCCAGAACTGTAACCTGAGAAAACGTCTTAGCAAAGCCTTGCCTAGTTCTCATCAAGATAAAAGGAGGGAAGGGAGAAGCATATTCAGACTTGCAAGATTCTGTTACTGCAGCCTTATAGTAATGATAATAATAATAATAATAGTACAGTATTAGTATTAACTTTGATTTCTTAGTTTGGTGTACTATGATGGAGAACTGATGGCATATCAGATGTTCTTGACAATATCCCTCATGACCAGTAATCAATCAGAGACAATGGGAGCTGATGCCTAATAGCAATAGCATTTAGACTTATATACCACTTCACAGTGCTTTACAGGACTCTGTACAGAGTTAGTCTATTGCCCCCAAAATCTGGGTCCTCTTTTTACCGATCTTGGAAGGATGGAAGGCTGAGTCCACCTTGAGCTGGTGAGAATCGAACTGCCGAATTGCTGGCAGCCAGCAGAAGTACACTGTAGTACTAAACTCTAGCCACTATGCCATCACGACTCTTTGTGATGAGAGGACTGGAAGGCCACAGGGCCTAACCGGACTTTAGAGAAGGGCAAGCAAAGGGTCACCAAAGGGCAAGCGAAAAGGTGGAAAGTGAACCAAGATTATTAGTTTATTTCCAAACTTGGAAGGGCACTAAGCCCTAAAGTAGTGCTTATCAACCTTGGCAGCTTGAAGACATGAGGACTTCAACTCCACATAGCTGGCTGGGGAATTCTGGGAGTTGAAGTCTACCCATCTTCAGCTGTCAAGGTTGACAAACACTGCTCTAAGGACTTGAAAAACAGGACGCTCTCAATTAATGCTATGTGGTCAAATAGTGGCCCACAGCTCTATCCCAAACTGGCCAAAAGGCTGAGAAATTAAAGCAACAGGAAACCGGGATACTTGGCTTGAGTTGCAGAAGGAAATATTGTGGCTTGGTGACCCTGGAAGCCACAACTCAAAGCAGAAGCCCTCAGGAGCGGCAAGGAACCCACAAGTCTCCAGAAATCCCAGAATCCATCACCTACCTCTTCTCCAGGTCTGGAAGAGCTCCTTCTACACAGATCCATTAAGTCCCCCCTTCCCCCAAAAAGCTGCTCTGTATGGCCCCCCTCCACAACATTCACATTCTCGGCAATGCCTGTACATGTAAGACAGATGAGCTCTGTCTGTTTCTTTGGCCTCATTTCACCCGAAGCAGCTGAAACCTGGAGGGAGGGGTAGGGCTACAGGACTAGAAAGGCGCCAGGCGAACAGGCTTATGAAATCCCGGAGCGCCGGTAAAGTTTTTGGAATCTGGAAAAGATTATGGCAGCAACTGTCTCGTCAGCTGATGCCCGGGGAATCTGCAAGCTTGTTAGGGACTGCAGTCAATCAGCAGGAAGCCATTAAAATGTGGACCAGGCAGCAACATGGGGAGAAAACAGAAGGTATTACTCAAGAATCTGCCAGCTCATTTTCAGCGGTGACTTTTAAGCACAGTACTTACAGGAAAGCTATGACACTAAGCATGCTTTCTTGCAAATAAATTTCAGGGACTTGTTTCTGGTAAGTCGTTCACTACTGTGGATCTCTTTTTTTCACTCTGTTATCTTCAGTTCATACTGGCTGGACTCATACATCAAAGGTGACGAAGCAAGAAGGCGATTTGTGTGGCTTGGGTTACGCAGTATGTGTAAATCCAGCCAATTATGGCTTTTTCAACAACCAGGGTAAAACAACCCATGATGTGGCATGATATCTGAATTTACTCTTTGTTTTACTGAGAAAAGTTTATTTAGCTTTTCCAAATAACATGTTGCATTGGCCTTGCATTTGCCCCACATTTCTACCTTGCATTTATAATTTATTTGGGGGCAGGAGTGTTGCTGTAAGATCTATTGTAGCATTTCTATGTTCCAGATTCCTGGTTCTTATAAGGACCAATAAGAGGTTCCTGATTATGGGGAAAAGGAAAATGCTTTTTCTCCTCTCCCTAAGTTCTTGAACTTGGCTAGTTTCCTTGAAAATGTCTCAACAGGAAGTGTGCCTAATTCAAAAGAATTCAGGAATTAAGTTTGTTGTAACAAAAAGGTTAACAGGTCACTGCTTCCAGAATAGTTCAAGAAACGGTCTGTTTCTAGGATAGTAAATATTTAATTAGAAATTACTTTGAAACCTGCAGGAAAAAATAGCCTATTGAACTATTATCTCTTTTGTTAATTTTTTCTCATTTTACAATTGATAAGACACAAGGACAAGATTCTAGTTAAGAGACTAAACCTAACACTTTTTTTTCCTGTGGTCAAAATGATGGCTAATACGACAGAAATCAAAGGCACATTTTCACATCAATTAATCACAGGATTTCAGCATATTCTGTTAAGGAACCTTATAGTGTAGTGTTTTTCAACCCTGCGGTATGATCTAAGCACAGTACAGAAAATTGTCTGCTACAATGTCTTACCTGTCAATGACTTCTTCAGTTTCAACCTCAATAATAGTCGGGAAAACACTAGATACAAACTCAAAGTAAGCCGCTCCAAACTTGATTGTAGAAAATACTACTTCAGCAACAGAGTGGTCAATGCCTGGAATGCTCTACCTGACTCCGTTGTTACATCCTCAAACCCCCACAGCTTCAACTATCCACCATGGAACTTACCCCATTCCTAAGAGGACCGTAAAGGGGGCGTGCATAAGCCTACCAGCATACCTACCGTCCCTGTCCTACTGTTCCCATTTATTTGTATTCATTTCTTTAGTTCATATCCATGATTATATTTATACCAGTTAGCTTGTATATGTTTTAAAAACTAATAAATACAAATACAATACAAATTTAAGATGTGCAGACTTCAACTCCCAGAATTCCCCCGCCAGCAGGGGGAAATTTTTCCTGCAGCCAGCAGTAAGGCTGGCTAGGGGGATTCTGGGAATTGAAGTCCATACATCTTAAAGTTGCCAATGTTGAGAAACACTTCCATAAAACATTAACAGATAATTCCCAGAAGCACATTATATAACGGAAGCCCCAAATTTCACAAGCCTTGCCTTCTCCTTGAACTGAAGGTCTCCTTTGATGCTCATTATCTGAGAGATTTGGCAGTGCTGGGCAACATGTTTTTCAGAGTAATTTAGCTGCCATAATTCATCATCCAGAATACCTGCTAATCAAGCTTCAGGGCTAGTTTTTAGTCTGAAACCTACTGCAATGTCATCTCATTGTTTCTTTATTCAGCTAGTCCGAATGCCAAGCCAACTAAACTTGAAAACATGGCTCACACAGTGTATTCCAATATTTATTGTCTTGACTTTCAGAAGAGGTTTGAGGCAGCAACACATTTTGTTATGAAAACATAATTTCACATTGCCAGCACCAGCCCTCAAATATGCTAGCTCTTCCTGGAGTTGATATTATCATGTGTAGTTTCGCTTTTTAGTCTGTCTTTAGTCTGTCAGGTAATTCTACATGTAATATAATATACAATATTATATCACATATAATTTATGTACTTAGCACCACACTTGGGGGGGGGGGTTGGACTAATTGAGGTAATATTTTTTTCAAGTCGTTATTCTTTAATATTACATGTTTGCATTTTTTTTTTTGGAGCAGCTGTCACATACCAAGAAGTGGGGGACCATCAGCCCTTTCTTGCCAGGTCTATCTGTTTACATTTCCAGGTTAAAGTTCTAAAAAGGGAAAACGAACAAGGTAGGATGTTTTAGAGGGCAGCCCAAAGAGATCTAACACCCGAAGGGGACCAGGTGCCTTCTGCCAATCACCAGCCTTGTTATTCTGATCCTGGTTTAAACCTACTGGATTAAACCAAGTTAAATGCTTTCAATTCCAGAGTTGTGCTAATAAAACCTCTGGATTCTTAGGTGCTGGGGAACGACTAATGAACCGGTGCCATCAATGTGGGCGAGACCCAAATTTCCTGACCAATCTCTGCCCCAAAGAGCCTACTGTTCGAATGTATATTCATTGGATGCAAACTAAGGAAGCAGAAATACAAGTAAGAAAAGGAGAATCACCATGCATTCTCTACTCCAGATGTTTCACTTTGGGCCCTGAAGTGGTTGCTAGCAGTTTTTTGTTTTGCTTTTACCCACTGCCACCACAAAAAAAATTGTGTTCCAACTTCCTTCCTACCCCATGTCCTTTTCATAAGCCATGGTTATTCTTAAACCCGCTTTTCTTTAACGCTGCAACGCACCTCACTCGGGTCATTCTCCAGGGTGGGAACCTGGAGTCCTGAATCCCCCTTTCCCAACCACTCTGCCAAACCCATCAGGCGGCTTCCTGGGCCGAAAGGGGAACCCCGCTTCAGTCCCAGCGCCTGCATCCCCCCCCCGTAATAAAAACCAGGAAGCTGCCTCCTACCTTCCGTGCCGGGGCAACAAGAAAGCAGGGTCTAAAGCCTCCCCCCCTCTGCGCAAGCACAATGGTATGTCCCTTAAATGACATCTTACCGCCAAGCCGAAACGCCGCCGCAGTTTCTACACTTCAAGACCGGACTAAACCAGCTGCTTTTTTCTTAGCAGAAAAAGGGGGAACTGATGGCGGGCGTTTTTTTTTTTGACGGAGATAAAGGCAGCAATGCCGCCTGGGAAATGCAGTCCAGCCAATGCGCTTCCATGAAGCTTGACAGACGCTCCGAGAAATACGACTCCCAGAAAGCCTCGCGCTACATGGGAGGAGCCTGACGGGAAATGTATTAAAGAGCATCAGATAACTTTGTAACAATGGCAAACGACGGTCGTGAGAATAACGAAACAAGTTATTATTTCAATAACTCGTAACTAGTTGGTGAAATGCACCAACTTTCAAAAGAGGTGGAAAAATGTATCGAGACCAGGATGATATAGCCCAGTCCCTAGAAAAAGCATATTGCAGATAAAAAATTAATGTAGGATTAATCTCTACATTTATTTTCTTTACATTACAATGCTGATGCAAAGAAGCACTTAAGATACACAGTGTATCACAGAAGTGAGTACATCCCCTCACATTTTGCAAATATTTAAGTATATCTTGCCAGCAGTTTAGACATTAATGGCTGTGTTGCATTATTTTGAGGGACAGCATATTTACAGTTATAGGAGCTGAATACTCACTACTTTATATTGTAGCCAAGTGTCATTTCTTCAGTGTTATCACATGCAAAGATAAATATTTACAAAATGTGGGGGGATGTGATACACTATAATTGTCTTTGAGATTTCTGAATATGTACTCCAGAACTGAAAATAGAAATATCATCAAGTATTTTTTCCCACCTTTGACATGTTTCTGATCCTGCTTTCATTATCATTCCAAGATATATTTTTTTTGCTTGAACAGCTATTTAAGCATAATCAATTTATGCAAATATTCTTCACTCTTTAAAAAATGCTATTTATAAATCAAGATGCCTCTGGGAGAAATTAAAGAAATATATCCGTAGAAATGTTTTTTAATAAAATGAATAGTGGAATTATTATTTTTCCTTTCTGTGAACGGAAATAGTCAAAAGATACTGATGTAACTTGAAAACAGGGTTGGACTTTACATAAGTGTATACATCATGATCATACAAGTCTTAACTGAGTCAATTAGACAGAAAGCCAATCTGGATTTTTGTCTTTATGTCTTTATTTTTTTGGATAAAACATTAAAAGTGTTAAATACAGAGCTGGTTGCATTAATAGAAAAACAGCGCCCCCTGCTGCTAGCTGAGAGAACAATTCCTCCATTGTTTCAAATCTTTCCATTATTTAACCTAAAATCAAATGGGAACAAATGTTGCTTGTTATAAACATAAGTTTAATGTACAAAAAGGGAACCCACATGATTCTTCTGCCCAATTTTCTCTTCTTGCAACAGGAATGAGAAGTTAGAAAGTGATTCCATTAAAACAAAATGAAATATTAGCCCGGTGGCTGGCAAATACATTTTGTTATACATAGAAATGGCTCAAGAAGTTTTGGTACCCAATACAGAAAATCAAAATCAGTGTAGTGTTTAAAATAATAGTAATCCAAACTATCGTTGTAAAATATAAACCTAACATTTTAGCTATATTTTAAATGGCTGAATATGTTATGTTATAATTCATTTTTTTATAAATTCACAACTGAATGCTCTTTGCTACCAACAAAGGATATTTGTAACTCAAAGTTGAAATGAAGGATCCTTGGTGCTTTGTGAGCTTGCTTGTTTTCTTGCAGATATTTCATTACCCAAATTAGGTAATTAGGCATCTGTTCAAAGGACACCTAGTACGGTAATGAAATGTCCGCAACAACCAAGTTCAGAAAGCACCAAGGACCTCTTATTTTTGTTAACTCTGGATTTTTGCTTTGCAAGAACGTCTCTGCATACTGAACTATTTTTGAGTTTGCTTCTTACCAGGAGAAATTACAGATAGTCCTTTTACAACCAGTCGTTAGGACAGCCTATAATGGGTGCTTTATGGCCTGTACAATTTCTGGCTACTACATTGTAAAATGTGCCCACACCCTCAGAGTGACCGCACTCTGATCTCTTAAAAAACTGGCTTATATTTACATTTACAACGTCCCAGTTATCTGACCATGATTTATAATATTTGTTTGCTGGTTTCAGGCAAAAAATAAATGAAATTCAGAAGAATGGGCTTTTAAAAATAACTATGTGATTCACTTAACAACTGGAGTGATATGTACTTAACAACCACAGTCAAAAATGTAGGGGAAAAAGTCGTGATGTGGATGCTTCAGTTTACAAATGGAACAACTTAAGATCGCATTTCTAGTCCCAATTGATACCATAAGTCAAGATCTACCTGTAACTGTTTATAGATGGATTTGCATCTCTGTTTATAATCTTCGTTTCACAATCCATTGAATATAATAATTTGGGCTGTGGTTCTAGACCAGTCTCAGTTTTAATTTATCTACAATGTGTAGTATTTTATTTCTAACAAAAATAATTATCTGCAACTTGCTATTCTTTTTTCCATAATTAAGCATCACTATCTGCTATTTGGGAAACACTTTCGGTTTGCCAAACGATACAGTTAGCATAACACCAGGCAAAGGAAAGTAATGATGGGAAAAGTAAACTGGGCCTGATTCTGTGTGAAATGGTGTTGATTTAAGCAGCCCCTGTTCAATGGTGAGTCACTTTTAATATCATAGTTGAAAATCTTTAAAAGTTTGCATTAAGCATGGCATCTGTGAAAGATGGATACCAACGGCAGGAAAATGGCAGATATAACTGAATGATAAGACCCTGCTTCTTTTTACATGCATGTGATATGTGCCATGCATATGAAAAAAGGGCAGGTATCGATGACCTGGTTGTCCATATTATGATGTTGATGCTATCTACCCGTGCTAAACCTTCCCCTGTACTAGAGGTCCCCAAATTTGGCAACTGTAAGACTTATGGACTTCAACTCCCAGAATTCTCCAGCCAGCTATGCAAGTCTTAAAGTTGCCAAGTTTGGGGACCTCTGCCCTTCACATTAATCCTCTCATAAAACTCCTCCATTTACCACTTTATATACGTCTAAAGTTATCAAGAATAATCTGTAATTGTACAAAATAAGTATATATATATATACATAAAACAATTTAAAAGAGCGCTAAGGAAAAAATGCCATTTTAAAAGTTGTTAAAATCGAAACAGCTTAATTTTGGTTTGCACCGAAGAAGGTAGATTCCATTTTAGTTCCAGGTAATAGAAATCAGGTAGCCTAGAGATGTTTGGAGGCTGAAAGATGAAGGGAGATATGCTGAAGGGCATGATCTCCTGGGCAAAGAAGATGAAGGTGGTGTATATACTGTCTACTTGGTCATCTTCAAAAACAAGGTCAAGGGATTGTCCAGGCCCAAAAGCCACGTTCAGCGCCTCTTGGCTTTTGGCTTTGGTGGGGGTGGACGGCTGAGGTAGCCCAGGCGCTTGTAGTTTATAAACAGGAGGGCAAAGTTAAGGAAGTAGGTACTGATGCAAATCACACAGAAGTCGTGGAGCACATAAAAAAGGATGTAGGCCAAGTAGAGAGATCCAGCAATGGAGACAAACGAAGAGCCCACTAGAGCGACGGCTGCCAGGTTGTGGTGAAAGAAACCTATGAGGAGAAACCGTGGTTAACTTCTCTTCAGCAATTCAAGAGAAGTGCTGTTAATCAGGAGTTAATAGTAAAAACATGAGTTGATTAATGAGCTCGCACCCTAGAGAGAAGCATTTTTCAATGAGCAATTTTAAGATGTCTGGACTTCAACTCCCACAATTCCCCAGCCAACCATGCTGGCTGCAGTTTGGTAGTTCAAATCCCACCAGGCTCAAAGTTGACTCAGCCTTCCATCCTTCAGAGGTGGGTAAATGGTCCAGATGGTTGGAGGCAATATGCTGACTCTGTAAATTGCTTAGAGAGTAAAAGACTATGAAGCAGTATAGAAGTCTAAATGCTATTGTTGCCTATTCCAAATCCTCTTCTATTGATGTGCATGATTCAAGCGAGAGTAATACAGTCAGTCCTTAACTTACGACCATGATGTTTTTGCCAAAAATTGGCCTTTATTCTAGTTTTCTGCAGGATGAATCCCCCCCCCCCCCCCGCCCTGCTGGCTGGGGAATTCTGGGAGTTGAAATCTGCACATCTTAAAGTTGTCAGGGTTCAAAAACAGTGTTAAAGTTGCTCAGATTGAAAAAACACTACACTAGAGAAAGTGGCTTGGCTCAGGGGTGAAATGCTACTGGTAGTAAAAATGCTACCAGTTCACCCGAAACAATAGTTAAAAAATGCTTTTAAATTTTTTTTTTTAAAGGTTCCCATGATCATGCAGTACCTTTTTCTAAAAAAAAATTTAAAGCATTTTTTTTACTACAGATTCAGGCAAAAAGGTAGTAAAAAATGCTTTAAAAAGTTTCAAACGATCACACGGCACAACTGATCGTACATGAGATTAACGTTTGAGATTTATTTTTGTGTAAAGTGTGATAGTTTGTTTTTGAGCCCTCTGTGACTCTGTGAGGTTCCTGCAGGGGCCATTTTGTGTGAAGTGCAGCTGCTTTTGCATTGTGTGTGAGTGAGTTGCATAGCTTTTGTAGTATTTTTGTGTAAAGTGTTTTTGAGGTCTCTGTTACTTTGTGAGGTTCCTGTTTGTTGCACCAAGCCACACCTGTCTGGTCACTTGACCACCAAGTCACACCCACAGAACAGGTAGGGAAAACTTTTGAATTTCACCATTGGCTTGGCTCAGAGGTTTGTGTGAATCATGGTTCAGGACTTAGCATGGTTGTGTGAACTTACTTCATGTTTGATCAAACTATGGTTAACCAAGCCATGGTTTATTGTAACATATGAATCCAGCTTACATGTGTTTCTCACTTCTCCTTTCCTTATGCTAACTATGGAGTGCCAATCCCCACCTATCCCCATAAAATCCCCACTCCCTCTAAAGATCACTGTTCTTTTTCTTTGGCATTCCCACAGTACAACTCTTGTGCAACCACTGTGTCACATCTCTTACCTAATGAGCACATTCTGTCCTGCAAAAAACCATTTTTTAAAAAGATCTTTTTTAATTTTTTACATTTCTGCAGACTTGGAACTTTATTGAGTATTTATCATTTTTCATTCATTTCTCATCCTAGAGCTGAGGTGGCGCAGTGGTTAGAGTGCAGTACTGCAGGCTATTTCAGCTGACTACTAGCTGCAGTTCGGCAGTTCAAATCCCACCAGGCTCAAGGTTGACTCAGCCTTCCATCCTTCCGAGGTGGGTAAAATGAGGAGCCAGATGGTTGGAGGCAATATGCTGACTCTGTAAATCGCTTAGAGAGTAAAAGACTATGAAGCAGTATAGAAGTCTAAATGCTATTGTTGCCTATTCCAAATCCTCTTCTATTGATGTGCATGATTCAAGCAAGTAATACAGTCAGTCCTTAACTTATGACCATGTTTTTGCCAAAAATTGGCCTTTATTCTAGTTTTCTGCAAAAAAAAAACCCGCCATCAGCTAAAATGGATTCCCTTAACCATGCCAATAAAGGAGGCTATAAAATTGGGTGCAGTCACATGACTAGCACGACTTACGACTGTAACTCTAAGCTCAATTATAGTCATAAATTGAGGACTACCTGTATTATGAATATTTGAAGATAAATCAGCCAACTTGTTTCTTCTACTAAGGAAGACAATAAATTAATGCTGGCTAGTAAGCCATGTGAAGACGCTGCACTGGCTAAATCTGCTTGGATGACCACTTGTGATGGCAACCTAGCTCACAACACACACGCACACACACACACAACCAATGTAAGCCATTCTAAGTCCGAGAGAAAAAACAAGATGTACACCTAAACCAATAACAACAGGATTATGAGGCAATCTGGGTCTAAAAAGGTCAAAAGGATGGGCCTCTCTCCATCATGTTTTCTCTTGCACATCCTGTGCCTCTTAACTCACCCAGGAGAATCTGCAGAATGTAGAAAATAATCCCAAAAACGCTGTTTGGCTGATTGAAGAGGCTGCGAGGTCCCAGAATGCCTGCCACCAAGCCAAAACCACGACCCCACCTGGAAGAAATAATGCTGGGTAATGATTACATTGACAATAAGCAGAGGTTTGGGACTTGGAATTCCAGGGAATCTCGGCCTGAAGCTAGATGGAGAAATCGAAAAACAGCCATTGTCTTGAAAGAGATACAGGCAAAAAAAAAAAAAAAAGATGTGTTACACTTGACAGAAGGGAAATTGGATAGTGAAGAACCAGGAGAAAAAGAGTATTGAGTAGTCTTTGCATTACGGTTGTGACTGGGGCCAGAAATTCTGTTGTTAAGCAAGATGGTTGTTAGATGCATCATGCCTGATTTTACGATTGTTTTTGCCATGGCTGTTAAGCAAACCACGGCCATTACTAAATACCATGTAGCCATTAAGCAAATCTGAGGTTCCTTGTTGGAAGGTGGGCAGGAAAATTGCAAATGGCGATCACATGACCCTGGGACCTGCTAGTATCCGTGGTTTTGGAGTGGGATATCATCTGTATGCTGATGATACTCAGCTATACATTTCCACTCCGAACCACCCCAATGAGGCCGTCGAAATGATGTCCCGGTGTCTGGAGGCCGTACGGGTCTGGATGGATGGCAACCGACTAAAACTCAACCCTTCCAAGACGGAGTGGCTGTGGCTTCCGGCCTCCCGGTTCAACCAGGTGCTTCCATCTCTGGCCATCGGGGGCGTTCAACTAGCCCCCATGGAACAGGTGCGCAATTTGGGCGTCCTCCTGGATACCCGGCTGTCCATGGATAACCATGTAACAGCCGTGGCAAGGGGGGCGTTCCATCAGGTCCGCCTGATGCGCCAATTGCGCCCCTTATTGGACCGGGATGCCCTACGCACAGTCACTCATGCGCTAGTGACGTCTCGCCTGGATTACTGCAATGCTCTCTACATGGGGCTTCCCTTGAGATGCACTCGGAGACTACAGTTGGTCCAGAACGCGGCCGCGCGGGTGATTATGGGGAGGACTAGATACTCCCCTGTAACACCTCTCCTGCGCGAGCTGCACTGGCTGCCTGTGGTCTACCGAGTGCGTTTCAAGGTTTTGATTATGATCTTTAAAGCGCTCCATGGCACAGGGCCTAGTTATATGCAGGATCGCATCCTGCCCCACACATCCCTACGACCAATTCGCTCACACAGAGAGGGACTTCTCCGGGTGCCGTCCGCCAAACAGTGCCGGGGGGCGACACCCAGGAGCAGAGCCTTCTCTGTGATGGGCCCAGCCCTATGGAATGACCTCCCCCGTGACATCAGGATTACTTCCGATCTCCGCTCCTTCCGTGTACAGCTGAAGACCCACCTCTTTCAATTATCCGGCCTGGCTCAATCGCAATCGTAATTTTCCCATTCCTCCAAACTGTTTTTTAAATTGTTCTTAAATATTAATTTTATTGGGTTTTTACAATTGGGGTATTTTAAAGCAGATTTTTAACTGTCTATAGATGTAATTTGTTTCCTCCTCCGTGTATGTATGTGTGTTGTGTATGTATGTACGTTGGGTGTTGTTATATATTTTTTATGTTATATGCTCCATTGTACGCCACCCCGAGTCCTACTTGGAAAGGGAGCGGCTAATAAATCCAAATTTATTATTATTATTATTTATTTAGTATCCTAAATACATGCTGCTTACCAAGTGCCCTAATTTTGATCACCTGAGCTTGGAGATGTTACAGACAGTTGTAAGTGTGTGCAGCTTGAAGAATCAGGCGCACACATTACATTCTTTTTAAACTGACTGTATATGTACAGCTCATGTCTGTACACAAGAATCCAATCAACTGTGGCACTAAATTGGCGCTAGATAAGACTTAACTGGAATTTAAGGAGGGCTCGGACTGGGTTGTTTGTGGGAAGACTACTCCAAGCTAATTCCTCTCTTGACTCTGCCCCCAGTTTCTGCCTTTTCTTTTCCTACAGTAAGTACCGTTTGTAAGTCAGTTTTTCTAGGGCAGTTGTAACTTTCAACACTCACTAAACAAATGGTTGTAAGTCAAGAACTAGCCTGTACTGATGCTTCTCAACTTTGTCGTGGGAGACGACTTCTTAGAATACCATGGACAGGCAAGAAAAAAGCAGACGGCCTCATTGAACAAACCAGCCCAGAATTCTCACACAACAGACTGTGCTTTCCTGAACTGGATGCGAAGAGAAGAAAAGATTCAGGGTAGCCACACCCAAGAATCTCTAAGGATGTATTTATGAAGTTACAAGCTTAATAACTATACTCTGGCAAGATTCTGTCTATTAGGTGTGAGCAAATAAAATACTGGATGCAGTTGGATTCACTGTGTCGTCTTTATAGGTAAGTCCTTGATTTACGACCATAATTGATCCCAAAATGTATGTCGCTAAGTGAGATACATGTCAAGTGAATTTTGCCCCATTTTATGACCTTACTTGTCACAGTTGTGTCAAGACACAAATGACCATGTTTAAACAAGCCTACTTTGGACATATTATAGAAAGATGTAGTTATCTGGTGAAGGCTCGAATGGGGTGATTGTATTACTCTGCCCCTCCCTTGCCTCATATTTTGTTTTGTTTTACAGGCTTCCTAACTCCCACATGATTCTGGACAACTTATAACAAAAAACCAAATTATTAAATGCACAGGTACAGTATATGTGGTACCTTGCTCAACAGCAGTAACTGTGAGAGGGATCTTGGAGTCCTAGTGGACAACCATTTAAATATGAGCCAGCAGCTGCCAAAAAAGCCAACACAGTTCTAGGCTGCATAAACAGAGCAACAGAATCAAGATCACGTGAAGTGTTAATACCACTTTATAATGCCTTGCTAAGGCCACACCTGGAATATTGCAGCCAATTTTGGTTGCCACGATGTAAAAAAGATATTGAGACTCTAGAAACAGTGCAGAGAAGAGCAACAAAGAAGATTAGGAGGCTAAAACATATGAAGAATGGTTGCAGGAACTGGGTATGTCTAGCTTAATAAAAAGAAGGACTAGGGGTGACATGATAGCAGTGTTCCAATATCTCAGAGGTTGCCACAAAGAAGAGGGAATCAAACTATTCTCCAAAGCACCTGAGGGTAGAACAAGAAGCAATGGGTGGAAACCAATTAAGGAGAGAAGCAACTTAGAATTAAGGAGAAAATTTCCTGACAGTTAGAACAATTAATCAGTGGAACAACTTGCCTCCAGAAGTTGTGAATGCTCCAACATTGGAAGTCTTTAACAAGATGTTGGATAACCATTTGCCTGAAGTGGTGTAGGGTTTCCTGCCTAAGCAGTGGGTTGGACTAGAAGACCTCCAAGGTCCCTTCCAATTCTGTTATTCTAATTCTAAATGAAAAATTAAACAATGAACCAGAAGAGCGAAGTATGAAAACCAAAAACACAGTGAAAATAAAAAGGGGGCTTCCTAGTCCCTCTGATCCCAAGGCCTGAGAGTCTTCTATAATTTCCAGAATACCATCACACCACTGGAAGCTTCATAAATTTTTGGAAGGGGAATTGGTCCAGAGGACAGGAACTGCCCATAGTATAGGCCTACTTCCTGGGTCAAGAAAAATGACACTCTTTAATTGGCAGCCCCCAAAGCTCACTTGACCTGCTAAACCGAGCCAGATAACTAAAGATAAGCAGTCCCTTATGTAACCAGGCCCTTTGTTATGCAAGACCACCATGAATTGCATCCAGAAGTCAACTGGCCATCAGTGCAGCTCATGCAATATTTGCAAATGATGAGAAACTCTGCCAATTCCTTTTCAGCTCTTTTCTCTCTTGGCCTCCAGAAAAGACACTCATCTCTCGCTGGGAGTTGAAAGGCAAAGTCATCCAAAAATCAATAAAGTCCTTTTCAGTGGTGCTGGAAGATAAGGAGTTCACATCACAGCTCAAATGCTGGTTCTGATGGGAAACACTGTCTTCTCTCCCATCCCCCAAATTTTCTGGGAATTATATTGCAGCCTAACCAGAGATCAAAATGACAAGGGAATTTCAGCTAAATTGTAGAGTAGCGAGTCCTGGGCCAGGAGCCACAGATTTACTTATAAACATAAAGTGGGTGAAGAGACAGAACGAGGGGGATGGGAACCACGTTATCAAATAGTTCAGTTCTATTCCAGCCTGGGATAAAACTAGCTTTCTCCATAATCAACTTTTTCAGAACAGAAGGGCTGTCCCTTTCATTTGCATGGACAATTTTTATTTATTTGCATTTTGCTTTTTATTTATACAAATGATTAAAAGACACAAATTCTCCCTTGCAACTGATACAGGACATTATCCCAGGGAGAATGAAAACTAAACTTTGGGTAATTCTGAATCTTTTGTTCTGTACAGGTAAGATGCTTGCTTATGACCACAACTGATCTCAAAATGTTTGTTACCAAGCAAGTCAGTTGCTACATACATTTTTCACTACTGAACATCCCTTTTTGCCACAGTTATTAGGCAAATCATCGCAGTTCTTAAGTGAACCATGCACTTAATTAAATGCATCTGCCTCCCTCCTCCACACTGATTTTGCTTGTTGGAAGCTGGCTTGGATCCAGGACAGTACAACTTCATAATAAATGCATATATGCACCCAAATTGTGATCACGTGGCCACAGGGATGTGGCAATGGTAGTAAGGGGGTGAAATGGTCATAAATCACTTTCCCCCCCAGTGCTTTTGTAACATTAAACAGTCATTAAAGGAATGATTGTAAGCAGGGCCGTGGAGAGGATTATTAAGTGCTGGAACAAGGCTAATATGGGTCCCCTCACCTACACAGACACATAAATCAATGATGTCATAATTGTATATTTATTAATTACATTCAAACACACTTGCAAATATATTAAAAAGAGGATAGGTACTTCTATAAAAGATAATGAAAACAATACAAATTAAAATTTGGTTTTGAATTTTTTTTTTAAAAAATAATCCCCTTCATGGGTCTCCTTTGAGCTCCACCCCCACCCCCCTAACAATGTACTGGCTGCACCCCTCTCTCCTCAGGTCTGGTTGTAAGTCAAAAACTACCCGTCGTGAAAGAAGACTGAAAGCCTAGATCACATTAGTCAGCTCTATAATATCAAATGTGCTGGGAGTGCAATTTGATCCTCTTCTTGGTAAACCTACAATGGGGAATCTAAAAAGAAGCGCTGCCAGTTCCCCCCAACAGCAGAAGCCCATTGGCTTCTCCTGGGCTAAGACCAGGCCAGGTTCACACAGTACACGAACAGGAGACCACCAGAGGATCCCAGAGCTGCAGGATCGATTGGGAGGGGCAGGAGAAACTATTTAAAGGAAGCAAAAAGACCAACCACTTCCGGATTTTTGCTAGGAAAATTACAGGATGTGCAAAACCCAAGCTCGGCTCTTAAAAACGTCCGGGGCCCTAAACCTCCGCCCAGGCGCGTAGGAATATTGCAACTCCACACTCTGAATTCCTGCAGCCCTGGATCTCCTGGTAGTCTCCCGTCCGGAATAAACGTCTTAACCTGGAAATGGAGAAACGTAGGGGAAGTCAATAGGAACCCGACAAACCCCAACCCCTTCCACTTAATGGACCCGAGCTTAGGGGATGCCAGCTTAGAGGGCGGAGAAGCTTGGGATCCACTGGATCGGGGGTGGGGTGGGGGACCACCGACCTGGAGGTGAAGACCTTGGAGCAGCTGATGTCGGCGCTGATGTCACACATAGCCCGGTAGGCGGCGTCGCGCTCCTTGGAAGTCTCCACGTGCCAGGCATAAATAGAGAGCGCCAGCCCCGCCGCGCAGAGGAGCAGCCGGGCTACGCGCTCCCACCTGGGCACCGTCATCCTGCCGGTCGGCCACGAGGAGAGGACACTGGCCGCTGGAGCCAATGCTGCTTCTTCCAGCCTGGCCCGGGGACACTAGGCCGTTTGCCATTGGCCGGCCTTTGGGCGTTCGAACAGCCATCCCAGCTAATCAGAAAGCGGGGGAGGAAAAGGAGCAATGCATGCTGGGGGTTGTAGTCTTCTGGCGTTCTCTCAATTAGGGGCCTTCCTCCTGAGCGTCTCAGGTTGGCCTAGGCCAGGGGTGTCCAAACTAGCCGGGGAATTCTGGGAGTTGAAGTCCACAAGTCTTAAAGTTCCCAAGTCTGGACACCCCTGGCCTAGGATCAGGAATGATAACAGACTACGACTAGGACAGGGGATTCCAACCTTGGCAACTTTAAGAGGTGTGGACTTCAACTCCCAGAGCTGGCTGAGGAACTCTGGGAGTTAAGTCCACAAGTGCAAAATTGAAATTCATTTTTTTTTACTACCGGTTCTGTGAGCGTGGCTTGGTGGGTGTGGCAGGGGAAGGATATTCCAAAGTCTCCATTCCCACCCCACTCTCGGGCCAGCCAGAGATAGTATTTGCCGGTTCTCCGAACTACTCAAGATGTTCACTAGGGCAGTGTTTTTCAACCTTGGCAACTTGAAGATGTCTGGACTTCAACTCCCAGAATTCCCCAGCCAGCGAATGCTGGCTGGGGAATTCTGGGAGTTGAAGTCCAGACATCTTCAAGTTGCCAAGGTTGAAAAACACTGCACTAGGGGTTTTCCAGAACCCGTCAGAACCTGCTGAATTTCACCCCTGTTGGAGACTCCTGGTCTAGGAGAATGTGTCACCTGAGTTCTTAAAAGACAAGGGCTCCCTAGAGTCCGGTGGAACCCCGGCAATCCCATGGACATGTCTTGATTAGAGCAACAATAGAGAAATGTCTAGAGATTGCCCTTCGGGGATGTTTTCCCCACCATTAGACTACAGTGCAGCCCTGAGGTTTTCACGCAGCCAGATGCCAGCTTGTTTAGCATTTCTAAGAGGATTGGGGTAGTGGGGCTTTGGTGTGATAGGTAACTCTTCCCACAACTTTGTAGATGGAGTCTGTAGAGTTACTCAGACATCGAGGTCATCGAGTGTCTCAAAGGTTTTTTTTTCAGGGTGCAACTGGACTTTCTTGTTTTTTCTTTGAGGTCATTTTGCTCCTCATCCAAGAGACTTCTTCAGCTCTGACAGGATAGTGAGGAATGGAAGGATTTATATTCCTTGCAGACAGCTGGCCATTTGCATTTTTTTAGAGCAGGGGTGTCAAACGTGCGTCGTGGTGGTGGCGTCATGCCGGTGTCACATGACGTATTGGGACTTTTCTCCCCTTTGCTAAACTGTCATGGGCATAGCCAGCATGTGATGTAGCAAGGCTGCAAGGTTGACACCCGTTTTAGAGGGTCCTTGAAGCACTTGGAGGTTTGTCTGTGGCCTTAGGGTCACCTGAGCAGTGCTCCTGTTTCCTGTAGGCTGCAATTTTTCTTTGGAAATCCATTCCTACTCCCACACCATTCAAAGGGTGTTCATCCCAAACTGTATAGCTAAAAGTCTGGAGAGATTCCCAGTCATCCAGGTCATGGTTATTCCAAAGGTGCTTTTTCAGGAAGAAACTGGACTTGTTTTTTTTTTTTCTTTGAAGACATTTGTAGGTGGAGGCAAACATGCTAAGTTTTTCTGTCTCTGCTGCTGGCCAGTAGTCATCCAGATTCTTTGTGGCCCAGATCAGAGAGCTGACTGGTTGCTGCTATTGGGCTGTGGAGTTGTGTGGCTAGAAAGAAAATAACTACTGGTTGTTATTTATTTAATTTGGTGTGAACAGTCCTGCATTTTGGCTGTTTCGAAAGAGGGACTTACAGTTGGTGCCCAAACAGGTTAGCAAAACTCAGGTTGGGAGAGGTTGGGAAGAAAAATACCAGTAGATTGTTACGTGCTCTGTTATTTATCCTAAAGCTTATATATTACATTATGTTAGAACAGAAGGAGACTTAAATGTTATTCAGTTGTTTATTTATCTAGAACTGTTTTGTTTGATTTTTGGTTTTTGTTCTCAGAACAACTGCCAGCAAAGATAAATGCAAATCAGCACTAAAACAAAATGGAAAAAACAACATTAACAATAAGCTGGATAAAGCAAATTAAGGCCAAATTAAAATATACTTATTTCCGCCTCATTGCCAAAGCAGCGTGAAAATAATTCTGGGCGTAGTTCTCAGGAAATGAATTCTTTAGCTGGAAGCTTCTGATAAAACAGTTGCTTGGATTCATGTTTTTTTCCCAATAGAGGAACCCGGAAAAGAATATCTTAAAATCTTGGTCAAATGATTTAGGACAGAAGTTCCCAACTGTGGCAAAACATGTTGGCTGGGGAATTCTGGGAGTTGAAGTCCATGTGCCTTAAAGTTGCCAAGGTTGGAAAACTCTGATTTAGAGACATTGGGCAGCAAGTTGTGAAAGATTTTAAGGCTCCAAAGCATTTCAGATTGAGCTGTGAAGAGAAGGTGATCCCAACTAACTAATTCAGTCGTTTGAAAATGACTTGCTGGTGTTTGCTGTTCCTCAATGATTAACCATGCAAGCTTTGCTTTAAATAAATAGGAATGTCTAAATAATCTATAGAGATAAATCTCATGGACCATGCACCAAAGTAATGCAGCTGGGAATTTGCCAAGGCCTCGATAATTTTAGATATACAGGTTGTTCTTGACTTACGGCTACAATTGAGCCCAAGAGTTCTGTTGCTAAGCAGGACAGTTGTTAAATGAGTTTTGCCCCATTTTATGGCCTTTCGTGCCACAGTTATTAAATGAATCTCTGCACTTTTTAAGTTAGTAACACAGTTGCTAAGTGCATCCGGCTTCCCCACTGACTTTGTTTGTCAGAAAATCACAAAAATTGATCATATAATCCTGGGACACTGCTCCCATCATAAATATGAACCAATTGCCAAACGTCCAGATTTTGATCATGTAACCATGGGGATGCTGCAACAGCCGTAAGTGTGAAAAACTTAGTCATAGTCATTTTTTTTCAATGCCATTGTAACTTTGAATAGTCATTAAACAAATTGTTGTAAGTCAAGGACTTCCTGTATACATGTAGTTCAGAGGTGGGTTTCTGCCAGTTCGCCCCGGATTGGGCAAACTGGCGGTGGCGGGAGGCTCTACTCACCCACCCGCATGCGCCTGTGCATGCGCAAGCACACACAAGCAAACCGGTAATAAAATAAATTGAAACCCACCATTGATGTAGTTATTTCATTTAATGCATTGCCTTCTTTTATTTTTATATCAACAGGACAATAAGCCTAGGATCCAAACCGGAGATCTTGCCCTAGTTAAATTTACCCAGGGAAGAAGTAAGTGATTAAGTAGCATTGGGAAAGAAGATGTTTAGTTCTATAATAGCCTAAAAAGGTAGGACCAAAGGAATTTCTTCTCTCCTAGCGAAATACTTATTTTTTAAAAAGTAGGAAGGGAAAAAAAATCTTTAAATCAGAAGTGTCCAATTTTGGCAACTTTAATGCTTGAGGACTTCAACTTCCAGGATTCCTCAGCCAGCCAATGAAGTCCACAAGTCTTAAAGGTGCCAAGGTTGGACACCTCTGATTTAAATGGTATGAGATGGGGTAGGATAGAAGTCAAAGCAATCAAAAGCTATCCTAACAGGAAAAAAGCTTTCTTATGGTCTGTGAACTTGTATGATCTCATTTTCAGAGAACAGGGATAACTGGTTGGTTGGCACATTTAATAGGAGCACTTAATGCTGCAATAAAATGAGGCTCCAGGTCTCATTTTATAGGTGTCAGTTGAAATGGGTGTTCTAATGCTCTGTCAAGAAAGGAACAAACATTTGATCTTTATAGCCATATGTTAGAATATTACATTGTCTTTTATTAATTACATTGTCTTTTATTAATATTTAACTTTGAACAATGTCCCGCCTAAGTTTTCCTTTTTAATATATTTTCATTTCATTTTCTTTATTGTATTTTTGAACAGTTCATCTCTTTCACAAAGGGACACTAGGCAGCGTACAATAAAACTGTGTTTCCCCGAAAATAAGACAGGGTCTTATTTTCCTTCCCCCTCTCGAAATAAGCGCCTGGCCTTATTTTCGGGGAGGTCTTATTATTTTTGAGGTGCAGGAGGCGACGAGCATGGTCACCTCATGGCTGCTGCTATGTTGCAATATTTTTGAGGAGGGCTTATTTTCAGGGGAGGGCTTATTTTAGCGCATGCGCTCAAAAGCCTGATTGATCTTATTATTCAGGGAGATCTTATTTTCGGGGAAACAGGGTACTTTAAAAGATTAAAAACAGTATATGAAAGTTAACTTTTAAAAGAGGCAAAGATGGCGCTGAATCAGAATTCTACCAGATATGGGATAAATTATATAGGTGGATGAAGGAAAGAAATAAGAATCAATGAAGGAAGGTAACAAAATTTAAAAATAATAGTTATGGGTAAAATAAGAAAGTTAAGAATGGTGAAACCTAAATAAAACATAATCGAATGGGAAAAATAAAAATAAAAACTTAGTTAATTCTAGGTGATAAATAAGTAGAACGTTGTAACTGCTTATAGAATGTTTTCGGTTTTAAAATGTTTATTCGTTAACAGATAACTCATCATGACATTTGACTAGACAAAAGTACTTTCAAACAAATATAGTTAAATGAGAATGTTGGTATATTGATGGTATAAAGATTTTTGATTTAAAATGTACAATTCAATTTGAATGAAATATAAAGAATGATTGTAGTAACGCATGAAATTTAATTGTAACCAATCAACATGCTTTCTGGAAGATATAATGAAGAGTGTTTTTGTGTGTGTTTTCTGTTTAATTAAAACAATTTAAAAAATAAAAAAATAAAAAGATTAAAAACAGTATATGAAAGTTAACTTTTAAAAGAGACAAAGATGGCGCTGCTGACGGTAGCCTTGGTGAAATGTTCTCTGATAGTTTGCTGTTTTTTTTTATCATTTTCTGTGTTTCACTGCGGATTTCATACTCAAGAGATGAATGTATTTTTTCCCCTTTTTTCCTTTTATGCACACCAAAGACAAATTCCTTGTGTTTGCAGTCACACTTGGCTAATAAAAATTCTATTCTATTCTATTCTATTCTATTCTATTCTATTCAATCCTGCATTTTGTGCAACTCCTCTCTTTTTGATTGCTTAGATCCTTTTGCAACAATTGTTGGGTAAAAACTTGCTTTAAATATATCCATAGTAGCGCATGAATATGCAGCTTCTTCTTTTTAATCCCAGCATGCTATGAAAGCATGACATGAATGGAAAAGTAAAAGGAGAAATGGCATCTACAGGTAGATTAAAAGTTTGATGTATGTGCATTAAAAAAAATAGTCTATGTTTTCCCAAGGCAAAAATTAATACAGGTAATCCTTGACCTGTGACTCCAATTGAGCCCCAAATTTATATTGCTTAAATGAGAAAAACTTACTTAACAAATCTCCCATTTAGAGAACTTTTCTTGGTACATTTGTGAACTGAATTGCTGTAGTTGCTAACTTAGTAACACTATTGTTAAATGAATCTGGTTTCTCCGTTGTCTGTGATTGTCAGAAGTTTGCAAAAGATGGTCATAAAACCCCAGGTCATTGCAGCTGTCATAAATGTGAGTCAGTTTTCAAGCATCCGAATATAAATCAAATGACCATGGGGATGCTGCATTGACCGCATTTTGCAACAATTTTACTGAAAACCCAGGACTTCTGGGTTTGGGCAAAACTGCACCCATAGCAAATCAATGATTCACTTAACAATGTAAAGTTTTGTATGCAAAAAAAAAATGTAAAAAAAATGTGGAGACTCTAGAAAGAGTGCAGAGAAGAACAACAAAGATGATTAGGGGACTGGAGGCTAAAACATATGAAGAACGGTTGCAGGAACTGGGTATGTCTAGTTTAAGTAAAAGGAGGACTAGGGGAGAGATGATAGCAGTGTTCCGATATCTCAGGGGTTGCCACAAAGACGAGGGAGTCAAGCTATTCTCCAAGGCACCTGAGGGCAGGATAAGAAGCAATGGGTGGAAACTAATCAAGGAGTGAAGCAACTTAGAATTAAGGAGAAAATTTCCTGACATAGAACAATTAACCAGTGGAACAACTTTATTTTATTTATTTATTTGATTTGATTTGTCAGTCGTTTACAAGATAATAGGTATAAGAATAAACATGAGTATGAATGAAATGTGTATGAGTAAATGGGGACAGTAGGATAGGGATGGTAGGCATAATGATGCGCTTATGCATGCTTCCAGAAGTTGTGAAGCTCCAACAGTGGAAGTTTTTAAGAAGATGTTGGATAGCCATTTGTCTGAAGTGGTGTAGGGTTTCCTGCCTAAGCAGGGGGTTGGACTGGAAGACCTCCAAGGTCCCTTCCAACTCTGTTATTCTATTCTATTCTATTCTATTCTATTCTATTCTATTCTATGCTATTCTACTCTACTCTACTCTACTCTACTCTACTCTACTCTAACAACTTTGGCATTTCCCTAACAACTGCTGCAAAAAAGGTGGTAAAATTGCATGTTCAATCTAGTGTATGACCATTAAATATGCAATCATAATGGGCAGGCTCCATTGCAGTTGTATGTCTTGGACTCCCTGTACAATATCAATGATAGTGGATTAGCAGTCATTTTCTTTATAACAACCCATGTTCTTTAAATTAATGGGACAATTTTGTACCACCAACCTACTTCGCAGTGTTATAGTATTCGGCAAATACAGGAGAAAGGAACACTCTGATTCCTTGAGCTTCTGAACAAAACCTGGTATAAATATATATACTACTAATAGTAATGTTGTTTATCTTGCACTTATAATTATGCAGAATAGAGACAGAGAGTAAACAACAATGCTAACATGATTCCAACAATAAATTATAGCACTACTTTATAATATAAGAAGACTCTAAAGTAAAAGACCCAGGATATACGACCATAATATCTATTGATTCAAATTAATAGATTTTCCCCCTCGATGCAACTTCACAGGGCCTATGAAAAAATATATTTTATTAGTTTTTGAAGCTTTAAGCCAGAAGTGTCAAACTTGATTTCACGGAGGGACACATCAGGGTTTTGTTGGACCTCAGTGTGTGTGGGGTGTGTGTGTGTGTGTGGGTGTGGCCAGGGTGGGCATGGCTAGCTTGATGTCACTCATGTCAGTGCCTATAGTGGCCCAAGGACTCTGTCAGCGAAAATGGGCCCCCAAGCTCTATTTTCAATTGTGACAGCCTCCTGCAATCCTCTTCCAGCAAAAATGGAGCTCGGGAGAGCCACAGGCAGCCCTTGCAAGCTGCATTATCGCTGGCAGAGGTACCACAGACTGGTCCTTCACTGTTTCCAGGGTGGCACCTCGTGAGCCAGATCTGGCCCCCAGGCCTTGAGTTTGGCACCCCTGCTTTAAGCAGTCCCATTACAAAAGTCATTCTGTACAGAGTCAATTCCAAAGATAGAAAGTGAAGAAAACTCTCAACCATGATATGGCTCTTCTGCTACCTGGGAGAAAACCATTGACCTTGGACTAATAAGTAGATTAAAAGTGCAGTTATGCAAGCCAAGGACTGTTCTTTTCAACAGCTGGATGTGTTCATTCAGCACCAAATGTCTACGCTGCAATTTACAATATTTACTGGAATTTATGCTGATATTCCCAATCAGTGTAATGGATGTTAGTAAAAAGGAGAATCAAATAAGAACCATCTAGGGGCAGTTCAGGTTCTTGATGGTCCTCTGTAAAAATAAGGAGCCAGAAAATGTTTCGAGAGCTTCTACATAGGGAGCAAGAAAATTTGTCCAGCATCCCAACAGGAGAGTCATGCTCCATCTCTTAAAGAGTGCCATCTACTAAGACCAAGGAAGTGAGCTTTTTCTATTGCTGAGTCTGCCTCTCCACTTCATCCATGATTAGGTTCTCCCTGACCTTCATTGATGTTTGAAGAGCCTTAAAACCTGGCTGTCCTCCCAGGTATGTGGTTGGGAGGTTAGATGAGCCAACGAGATACTATTGATTGACTGCTGATGGTTATCACCAGCTGCCATTGTGTTAGTTCTGTTCCTGTTGGGTGCATATTGTCATTCTTTTTATTGTTCTGCATTGTTTCGACTTTTGTAACTCTGTTTGTCACCCAGAGTTGCTTGTGTAAGGTGGGAGGCCATATAAATCAAATCAGTCACTCAATGGATCAATACTATTATGAAAAGCAGCAGCATTCAGGGGTAAAGTTAGATTTTGGGTAACCTATATAATAGGCTGCTGCAGATGCTTAACAACTGCAGTGAATCACTTAGCAACTGTGGCAAGAAAAGTCATAAAATGAAGCAAAACTGACTTTAACAACTGTCTTGCTTAATTTGTTCCCAAACTTCCGGTTTGTGCGTTCAGGGAAGCCTCTGGAGGGCGAAAAACAGCCGAAAATCAAGGCCGAAAATCAGCTGGCCAGCACGCGTGCTGGAACTGACACGACAACGCCTCGCTTGCCCTCAGAAAGGGCTCTGTGTGCCATAGGTTCTCCATCACTGACCTATAAGGAGTCCTCAACTTATAACCAGTTGCAACCATTCAGAGTTATAATGGACTTACCTGGGGGCTGATCACCTGGATTTGAAGTTATGATGCTTCCTCCCACCCCACCCATGATCATGAGACCTGGAAGCTGGACTGTATTTACAGCTGTTTGCAGTGCCTCATGGTCATACGACTGCATTTTACGCCAGTATTCATGAATCGTCTTTTAGTACTGGATTTTGGCAAAACTGTTCCCATAACACACCATTGGTTCGCTTAACGAGCAAGATGGTCATTTAGCAACCACCACAAAAAAGGTTTACACATTCAGGCCAATCATGTGACTGCCCTGTTTTTACAACCTTCACAATCTATGACTGTGCAGGCTCCATCGGGGTCGTAACTCAAGTGCTACCTATACTGCCTTTGAATTTTTACAGCTAATGAAGATGAGATCAGATTGAACCAGTTAGGCAAAATAGATTCTAATTTTGAAACTGAGTTACATAAAAATCCTAGAAATAAATAAAAATCATACAGGTACTCCTTGACTTACCACTGAGCCCAAAATTTCTGTGGTTAAGCAAGACAAGTTGTTAAGTGGGTTTTGCTCCATAGTTGTTAAGTGAATCTGCAGTTGTTAAAATAGTAGCATGGTTTTTAAGTGAATCTGGCTTCCCCATTCACTATGTTTGGCAGAAAGTTGCAAAAGGCCTCACATGACCTTGGGCACTGCAAACATCATAAATACATTTCAGTTGCCAAGTGTTCAGATTTTAATCACGTGACTATGGGGACGCTGTACCAGTCATAAGTGTGAAAAGCTGTCACTTTTTTTCAGAGCCATTGTTAACTTCCAATAGTCACTACAAGAATGGTTGTAAGTGAAGGATTATCTATAATCTGACCAGTGACGTGCGGTCAGGGGAGGCAGGGGAGGCAGAGCCTCACCACTGTCAATAATGAAAAGGAAAAAAAATGTAAACGGGAAAAGGCGAGTGCTGAAGGGAGGTTAGCTAGCTGCTGCCTCACCGTGAATGACTGCCTGTTTAAAAAAGCCTCTAAAGCTCTGAGCTCTTCCGCGGGCGAAAGAAAGCACTTTAGTCAGTGGGGTGTCGGGGGAGAGGAGAAAATGCTCAGGCATTCTCTCCTGCTCTCCCCCACACCCCGCTGACTAAAGCGCTTCCTTTCGCCCGCCTGAGCTCTTACGCGGGCGAAAGAAAGCGCTTTAGTCAGTGGGGTGTCGTGGGAGAGGAGGAGAGATTCTATCCTCTCCCCTGACACCCCACTGACTAAAGTGCTTTCTTTCACCCGCGGCACAGCTCAGGCAGGTGGACGCTCAGAGCCCCTGGAGCCCTTCCGCCGAGCAGGGTGCTCCCTCACAGCTCCTGTCCCGTCTGGCAGGCGCCACCCGCCCGGGAAGCAGCTGAACTGGGAAGTTCCGGCCGGCAGTTTGGCTTCCAGAGCGGGCGGTGCAGGCGCCAGTGGGCTCCTCTGGGCTCCCGCCTTCCCAAAGCGTGTCCCTGTTTTTGCGGAAAGCAAAAGAATGGAGAAGAAATGGGGAAGCTTCGGGTGGGAAATGAGGCCATGGAAGAGAGTTTTGCCCTTTGCTGGAGAACATAGATCGGTCTTGCGCCCATCCTGGAGAGATCCCACCCTGGGCTGGCTTTCAGAGACGTGAAAGGCTCTTTCCTCAGGCGGGCATCTTTTCCAATGAAATAGATCGAGACAGGAAGATCATTTTATTACATTTGAACGTTTTGACTAAAACGGATTCTCTCATTCAAGGAGGGAACCCAAAGACCATCTTTCCGTCCCTTTTATCAAAGAAAATGCCATTGGACAGGGCAAAAATAACTCCTCCTTTGCCCTGGAAATCAGCTACATGGAATTAAACACTATAATGTGTGTGTGTGTGTGTTTGTGTGTTTGAGAGGGGGGAGGAGGGAGAGAGGGAGGAAGGAGGGGAAAGTAAAAGAAAAAGAAGGAAGAAAACTTATTTAAATAAGTTTAAAGCTGTTGCTTTAAATCGGAACTGAGCATGCCTGGCTGTGGAATTCTGGGAGTTGAAGTCCACAAGTCTAAAAAAATTGCTGCCTCACTAGCCATAAACTTCACCGCATGTCACTGAATCTGACTCTAGGAAAAGAAGGATTGTGGGAAATGGTGTATTGTGCCACAGTTTATGTGTTCCCTTAAGATTGTTGCTGTTGTTAGTTGCGAAGTCGTGTCCGACCCATCGCGATCCCACGGACAACTTTCCCCCAGGCCTTCCTGTCCTCTACCATCCTCTGGAGTCCATTTAGGCTCAGGCCTACTGCTTCAGTGACTCCATCCAGCCACCTCATTCTCTCTTGTCCTCTTCTTCTTTTGCCCTCCATCTTTCCCAGCACTGGGCTCTTTAATATAGTACTAGACTGCATTTGGTTCTTTGTTTTTCTTTTCTTTTTGGTTTCTTCACTTTGAAGTATTTGCCCAGATGCCATTCTTCACCTGTGTCCACCTTAGTCAAACATTCACCCAAAAATAACGTCAGAAACGTAGAAATAACGTAGACATTTGTTTCACTATTTCAGTTCCGACAAAGCCAACCAATTGAGAACATAACTCAGCTTCCATCTGGAGCATTTATAGGAGAGATATTGTGTCCTAACCCAAAAAAGACACTGAGTACATTAGATAAGGAGGAGGATGGGAATCAGAAGCCAGCCAGCACATGAAGATGGAGAACTCGGATACCGGGACAAAAATTAGTCAAGATAGTGGCCTCCACTATATAGTTGGAACTATGCCTGTTTTTTAGGTCCATTGTGATGCGTATACTAAATGGTTGGCAATTGCACTGTTCCAGCTGACATTTTGACTTTGAAGAGACTCCTGTCTGATACAAGAGAGCAGAGTTTCTTCTCCTGACTGTTTTTTCTTCCTCACATTTTTTACACTTTTTTTCAGGTCAAGCATGTGGTAATCCATTGGTTGCAACAGGAATTGTCTAACTGGCTTATTCACCTGAGCCTGATGTTCTGGGCTGAGAGTGACTGACTTCCAAATCACCCAGCTGGCTTTCACGGCTTAAGTGAAATTAGAATTCACTGCCTCCTGGTGATTGGCTCAAAGACACCCAGCTGACTTTCATGCTTAGGGCGGGACTAGAACTCAAAGTCTCCTGGTAATTGGCCCAAAGTCACCCAGCTAGCTTTCATGGCTAAACCAGGATTGGAACTCAAAGTCTCCTGAATAACTCAGCCATCATTCATGGCTAAGGCTGAACCCACAGTCTCCTGGTTTCTAACGTGGAGTCTTTACCACTTGGGTGGGCTGCTGGGGGTTTGCAGGGGTTTAGGAAAACCTCTATCTAAGATTCTCTGCAGTTTGGAGAACCCCCAGATTCTACTCTTGGCTGGCCCCGCCCACCCCCACGCGGCCCTTTTTGGATGCAGTTAAGTGCAGGGTGTGCGCATAGGCTCGGGGAGGGCAAAAAATGGGCCTAGTGGAAGTTCGGAAGGTCCTCCAGAGCCTGGAGAAGCAGTTTTCACTCTCCCGGAGGCTCAAGGAAAGCCTCCTGAGCCAGGGGAAGGCAACCCCCCCCCCCATCGTGGTGCAGGAGGCCGACTATCCCATGTCTACCACGGCCATGTCCACCCAGCAACCAGGCAGAGAATCCCCTTGCTAAAATTTTTGAAGCCCATCCCTGTCACCACTAAACCATCCTGGCTCTATTCTCGTGATGTAATTCTTTGAATAGAATTTTTACAACCCGCTTGGTCCTTATGGCCAGAGAGGTGAAAGATACCCAATATTTTTAACTGAAGTTTTTTTTTTCAAATATAACATGGTTATATTAGTAATTAATGAAATTACTTTGCATTGATTTATTGTATAACTTTCTGTCCATGGACTAGATATAAAATGTCAGGCTTGGAGCATATGCGATCATTTGAGTGTATACAGAGATCCACTTCCTTGTCAGCTTTTGCATATCAGAGATTTCAGGATTTCCAGGGTAGGAAATCAGATTAACAAGAGTTGGAAGGGATCTAGTAGGTCATCTAGTCCAACCCCATCCCCCTGCTCAAGAAGGTGAGCCTACACCATTTCTGACAAATGGAAATCCAATCTCTTCTTGAAAGTCTTAAGTGATGAAGCCCCGACAACCTCTGAAGGCAACTTCTGTTCCATTGGTTGATTGTTCTCACTGTCAGAAAGTTCCTCCTTATTTCTAGGTTAAATCTCTCCTTGGTCAGTTTCCATCCATTATTCTTTGTCTGGCCTTTGGGTACTTTGGAAAATAGATTGACCACCTTCTCTCTCTGACAGCTCCTCAAATATTGGAACACTGCTATCAAGTCTCCCCTGGTCCTTCTCTTCTCTAGACTAGCCATGCCCAGTTCCTGTAACCGTTCTTCATATGTTTTAGTCTCCAGTCCCCTAATCATCCTGGTTGCTCTTCTCTGAATTTTTTCTAGAGTCTCAACATGTTTTTTTATAGTGTGGTAATCAAAACTGGATGCAATACTCTAGGTGTAATCTTACTAGGGCTTTATAAAGTGGTATTAGTACCTCACTTGATTTTGATTGTATCTCTTTGTTAATTCAATTTAGGGTTCTATTGGCTCTTTCGAATGAATAAACAGAAATCAGCAGAACCAATATTGCTTTTCAGTATGGGATTGCTAATATTAATTTGATGCTTTTTTTTTGCAGGAAGTTTATTCACTTTTCCATTATTAGAATTTTATATTTTCACTACACTGTGAAAGTACAGCAAAAATATTATCATATTTCAATAATCCTTTCTTTGTGTTTGTATATATTCAACAGATTATTTCCTAATTTCACAGCAAATAGTTATTGAATACATACAAACACAAGGCTGTTATTTCCTCATTGCATAGATATGATTTATTGGTCAAGCATTATGGTTGATTTTTAAAAAAGTATTCTTTAAAAGAAAGTGCGTAAGTGTCAAGGTTTTTCTCAAAACCCTTTAACAATAGGCTCATGTTTATTACCCAACTACCTGATCTGATACGGTGCTTGGATGCAGATTTGAAAATGAAAGCAAACTATGATGAAACACCTGTTTGTTGTTCTATCGGAAAGCAAATAAAGAATTAACTGGCTATTTCCTTTTAAGGTAGCTGTAAAACTCACCCAAACTTTTTAGCATCCTTGAGTTGGCAGAAAAACTTGCGGAAATACTGAGGTAAACAGAAAAAAACAACTTGGCCTATTACTGTTTGCAAAAAAAGTAACTTTTCCCAAATCGAAGCTGTTGGAAGAAAAATCCAATCCGCTTCTAAGCTGGGGGAAAGATGCTGGAAATAAAATGGAGGCTGGCTGCAGGAAAGAAGTCCTCTGTTTATTTTGGTTCCAGAAACTTTAGTTTCTGGGGTAGCTGACAAAATGGGTTTGAGATAGGTGGGCTTTTATACATTATTTGGGGCCTCGTGATTGAGATGCCTCTTAATGTGCAAGAGCATGTCCTTTAATATTCTAATGGCTATTGCCAGATTCCTATGGGGTCGTATATGGGTCATGGCTGGCTCTACAGGCAAAAGGGGATATGCAAATCCTAGGCCAGCGATGGCGAACCTTTTTTGGCTCGCGTGCTACAGGTGGGGGAGCGCAGGGGGGTTGTGTGCAGGCGTGCCGCACCCATAATGCAATGCGTGACCCCCCATGTGCGCATGCGCACACTACAGGCGCGTATTTTTGCATGCTTTTATCACCCTCCCCAGGCTCCAGAGGCTTTATAGGAGCATGGGGAGGGCGAAAACAGCCTCCCCCCCCTGGAAGCACTCCAGAGGCTTCTGGGACCTTCAGGAGGCTTCCCTGAAGCCTTCAGAGCGCTCAAAACAACCCTCCGAGCAAACAGGTTTTGCGTTCCCGAACTTCCAGTTTGCCCATAGGGCTGGTTTTTTGCGCTCCGGAGGCTTCAGGGAAGCCTCCTGAAGATCCCTGAAACCTCTGGAAGGCTTTTGCGCTCCGGAGGCTCTTTTCGCCCTCCCCAGGCTCCTATAAAGCCTCTGGAGCCTGGGGAGGGTGAAAAATGGCTTTAAAAAAGGGTGAACTCAGCTGGCCAGCGCACGCATGCGCGCTGGCCAGCTGACAGGGCAGCGCCTCACGTGCCCTGACAAATGGCTCCGCATGCCACCTGTGGCACGCGTGCCATAGGTTCGCCATCACTGTCCTAGGCGTTTGAGCGAATTTTGTCAGCTTTGGCTTGCCTTATTATGTTGCTCATCCGGAGTCTCCATTTGCTCTTTGCTTATGAATAGAGTGGCCCAATTTTTCTGAATGGATAAAAAAATCTAAAGACTGGCCTCTTCATGCTTCTGCTTGAGGTTATAGCAAGAAGACTGGAGGTGCTTTCTGCCTTTGTTAAGGTTTTTCTCTATTTCTCCTTTAGGGGTAATATTCTATCTGGCTTTTAATATTAATAATAAATAATATTTTAATTTAGGGAAGAGAGGGCCTTCCTACAAAGCTAAGGTACCAGAAAATTAAGCAAGACAGTTGTTAAAAGTCAGTTTTGCTTCATTTTATGACTTTTCTTGACACAGAAGTTGTTAAGTGATTCACTGCAGCTGTTAAGTTAGTAGCCCAGTTAAGTCAATCCTGGCCTCCCCCTTGATTTTGCTAGTCAGAAGGTTGCAAAAGGTGATCACACAACCCCACAACCATCATAAATATGAGCTAGTTGCCAAGAGACTGAATTTTGATCGTGTGATCATGGGGATGCTGCAATGGTCATAAGTGTGAAAAATAGTCATGTCACTTTTTTCAGTGCCGTTGTTGTTGTTAGTTGCAAAATTGTGTCCGACCCATCGTGACTTCATGGATAATGTTCCTCCTTCCTGTCCTCTACCATCCTCTGGAGTCCATTTAAGCTCACACCGACTGCTTCGGTGACTCCATCCAGCCACCTCATTCTCTGTCAGCCCATTCTTCTTTTGCCCTCGATCTTTCCCAGTATTAGGCTCTTCTCCAGGGAGTCCTTCCTACTCATTAGTTATTTGAGTTTCATCTTCAGTATCTGGCCTTCTAAGGTTAATCTCCTCTAGGACTGACTGGTTGGATCGCCTTGCAGTCCAAGGGTCTCGTAAGAGTCTTCTCCAGCACCACAGTTCAAAGGCCTCAATTCTTTGGCGCTCAGCCTGTGAAACAATCACTAAATGAATGGCTGTAAGTTGAGGATTATCTATATGGCCAGGATTTTTTGCCATAAACTATTTATACTGGTTAGAAAATGCTGGAAGTCATCCTTTTAATAGTCTCCCAATCAGCCATGAAGAATTGAGGCTGTGCTCTCTCTCTCTCCGTTCCATTTCAAAGGCAAAGCAATATCACCAATACAGATACAGTAGTCCTCAAATGATGATCTCAACAGGGACTGTAAAATTGGTCTTTAAACGGTATGGTTGTTAAGTGAGACATCTTGACCTATTTTATGGGTCATTTTGCTATCGTCGTTAAGGGAGGCATCACAGGTCTGACTGAGACTTGCGAGTTACTGCAAGATTCCCCACTGAGTTTGCTTTTTGGAAGTCGACTGGGAAGGTCGCAAATGATGATCACGTGAATACAGGACATTGCCACTGTCATAATTGCAAGCTGGTTGCCAAACACCCAGATTGTGATCACATGGCCCTGTGGGGACCCTGTGACGGTTGTAAGTGTGATGGGGTGGTCATAAATCACCTTCGTAACGTTGAAAGGTTGCTAAACAAATGCTTTTGGGTTGAGGATTACCTGTAAGTCATTTGCTTTAACAGGAAGTTCTGAGTTAAAACTGAATGTTTGGATGGGTGGGTGGGTGAGTAGGTGGATGGATGTCTACTCATTTATCCTTGCTTCATTTTCTCAATCAAAATTTCTCTGCATGAGGTTGAGCTTCACTTAGGAGAAAATGTTCTACTGGCCTGATAGTGTCTTCTTCGCATGAGCAAACATAACGAAGCATGAATAACATCCCCTTGATGAGTAACAGAGAATTTGCCAAAACCTCCACAGTGCTGTGTCAGCCCATATTTGAATAAAAACAGTACGCAATAGGATTGTTTCCTGTATCAACAATCTGGTATGAAAATAAGGCAGGAAGACCCCATGGAAACCTCAGGAATTAGGTTTTATTTTGTTTAATTTTATTTTATTTAGTTTCTCAGACATGTACAAGATAACAGGTATAAGTATAAACATGGACATGAATAAGGGAAATGAGTACAAATAAATGGGGACAGTAAGACAGGGACGGTAGGCACCCTGGTACACTTATGCACACCCCCTTTATGGACCTCTTCAGAATGGGCTGAGATCCACGGTAGACAGTTTGAAGTTGAAGCTGTGTGAGTTTGAGGATGTAACAACGGAGTCAGGTAGAGCATTCCAGGCGTTGACCACTCTGTTGCTGAAGTCGTATTTTCTGCAATCGAATTTGGAGCGGTTTATCTTGAGTTTGTATCTATTGTTTGCCCAAGTATTATTGAGGTTGAAGTAGTCATTGACAGGTTATAGCAGACAATTTTGTGTAAATGTCATGGGAATATAATGTGAGGTTATGGGAACCTAATGTAAGGTTATGGGAATGGCCCTTAGAATTCTTTTAAAAATAACTTAGTTTTATCTCTAACCAGAGTAAAGTACTGTAAAGAGCTTGCATGGAAGAAAGCTTTATTTTGTTCTTAATGAGATAGAATTGATGCGATGGAAAGAGGAGACAAGCTTGGAATTTGGCAGAGTTGAAAGCCCTATCGACTACGGCTTTTTCTCTAGCATATCAAACATACGGTGGGGAGTGTAATTATTCTGGGAAAACATATTACCCAAAGGCTCAAGAGAATTATGTATGTATACGCTTAAAAAGCAATACTCTAAATTAGTGTTTCTCATCCCTCAACAACTTTTTATTGGTGTGGACTTCAATTCTCAGAATCAACATGGAGGCTGAGGAATTCTGGGAGTTGAAGTCCACCTCTCTTAAGTTGGAAAACACTGCATTAAATGGGATATGATTACTTTCCATATTTTCATGTGTACTTTTTGCCATATTAAATGTTACATTTGCATACCTTTCAGGGAGGATTGGGAGATTGCACCCCAAGGTGTCATGAGGTATCAGCACATACCACTACCTATAGATACAGGTTCAGTGCAGAGGAGACACAAGGTTTCAAGTTACACTCAGCGTTCAATGTCTCAACCAGGGGTGAAATGCTACCTGTTCGGACTGGTTTGCCTGAATCGGTAGTAAAAATGCTACTGGTTCACCCGAACCGGTAGCTTAAAAAAATGCTATCGGTTTGGGTGAACCGGTATTTCCAACTATCAGCTGTGACACGTGAATTGTATTAGCTAGAATCGTTGGATTTCCTGCTTTCTAGTTAATCTAAATCACGTGGCACAACGGATCCCAACCTTATTATTGTACCCATCCACCCAGACGTCATCACATTCCATTTTTGATAGAATGATCCTGTGCATCTGGGGAGGTGGCGCATGCGCTCACATTTGCGAAACCAGTAACGAAGGGAAGTTGATTTCACCCCTGGACTCAACCATAATGGTTATTGTCTGATAACCTGATGCAGGAATCTGATGCAGATTCCACCAATTTGGTATCTTGTACTGGTGCAATTTCCACCAGTAGAACATTTGAGCACTCTTCCAAATCAAGCAGAACATGATTCCATTACGTTCATCTCTGGATCTCTGGTTCTAGAAGTTCCCTGAAGTTTTCAGGGGAACAATGGGCTTGTGAAACAAGAGGGTGACCGGCAAGGAAATGTCAATAAAATTGTCCGAAAAGGAAATTAGTCAAGGTGGCTCTTAATCGTACAGTTTAGTCAGGCAGGCATGGTGTCCCATCACAGAGCTGAATACTAGCAAAGAAGCTGCAATAAAAGAAGCTCCAAATCTTGTTGTTTGACTTCAGGCCAAGTTCAAGGAATGGGAAAGCAAAAGACAGAAAGGAAAGGATGAAAATGTTAGATAGCAGCCAAATATTACGCAAAGGAGTGACAAAACGGGGCCATAGTTCATAATTAAAAGTGATGAAACATTAGTGATCTTTTTCTTTCTGAAATTTCAACAGTGGAAACCAGAAATAGAAGTATTTCCCAAATTTATAAAGGAGAGTCAGCTCCTCAATATGCTTGGAAAAAGTTCCTCTTCCAGAAGTCCAAAAATACAATTAACTGTGAAATCGAATTGGCTAATATTTACTTCCCTGCATTTATTACTCTCCACTTCTTGTTTTCTTTATGTCAGAATTTCAGTTCGTTTTTTTTTTACAACAGCCGACGTGTTGGGAAGAGAGACTGCTGCATCGTGTTTAACAGAATTGATTTTATGAGTGTTGATTATAAAACGATCTTACTGCGTCATCACTATAGCATGTAAAACAACACAATAGTACTAATGCAATAGAAAGAATAATAATATACAGGTATCTTCGACCTATGTCCAGTTTCTTAGTGACTATATAATGACCGATCTCCCCATGACTGTTCCAATGACTGCCCCCCTCCCCACAGTCACATGATTGCCTTTTGGGTAACTTAGCAACCGGCTTGCATTTACATCCATTTGCAATGTCCCAATCACATAACCAGGATTTCCATGTTTTCTGCCAGAAACCGGTATTTACTTCCTGTTTCTGACAAAAGGCACCCATTGGGGGCAATGGATTCACTTAACGACCACATGTTTCCTTAACGATCACTGCATTCTCTTATCAATTACGGCGTTCACTTAACAATTGTGGCAAAAAAAAGAGATCATAATTAAATGCGGTCATATGGTGACCTGCTTAATGACCCAACATGTCTTGCGATCGTAATCCTGGACTCAATTATGGTCATAAGCTGAGCACCACTTGAAAAAATGAACTGAATTTTTTTTTTTAAAGTTTCAGTTCATTTTTTCAAGTGGTGCTCAGCTTATGACCTTTTTTTTTAAAAAAAAGGAAGAATAGAAACTTCAAAGTAACATTAACTAGCGCAGGCTTTTAAGATGCTGCGAAATCTAGATTATATGTAGGTTAAATCAAATTCTTCGGGAAACCAGTATTTTTCAAACTTGGCGATTTGATTTATGGATTTCAGGTCCCAGTGAAAAACGCTGATTTGAACCCTATAGCACAACGTACTGTTCCATCTTCCCATTTCCAACAATTTAAAGACATTTTAAAGAGCAAACAAGGTAATCAATCTGTTTTAAGGGCAGCAGATCTGCAAAATTCCAGAAAACTATTCGACAGCATCAAAGATTGGAAAGGTGTCTTTAAAAAAATTTTTTTTTTTTTTTTGCAGATTTGATAGATCTTATGATTCATTTATTCTTTACACTCCTTCATCACTCTAGCTCAGGGATGTCAACTTGATTTCATTGAGGGCCCCGTCATGGTTGTGTTTGACCTCAGGGGGCCCGAGTGGGCGTGGGTGGGGTGGGCATGGCCAGCTCAACGTCACTCGTGTTGGGGGTGCCTGTGGTGGCCCAAGCACTCTGCCAGCAAAAACAGGCTCCCAAACTCCCAAACTCACACTGCCACAGCCTCCTGCAACCCTCTGCCAGTGAAAATGGAGCCTGGCTGGGCCATCTATGGCCCTCCCAATCTCCATTTCTGGCTGGGATGGCCTCCTGCAACCCTTTGCCAGCGAAAATGGAGCTCTTGAGGACTGCTTGCGAGACAGAAATAGAAAGGTATTTCACTGGCAGAGCCACTGCAGGCCGGTCCTTTGCTGTTTCCAGGGCAGTGCCAGGGGCCAGATCTAAGCAGCCTGTGGTCCGGATCTGGTCCCCGAACCTTGAATTTTATACCCTTGCTCTAGCTGGTTGCTATAGAGTGGGATTCAAAGTTCATTCTTCTGCAAAACCATATTGATATCTAGCCTTGATATTTGATGTGGAATTCACTATGCATATACTTAGGTAACACCTAATTCTTCTCTGAACAGAGGTACAGGTAGGGTTCAACTTACAGCCATTTGTTTAGTGACCATTTGAAGTTATCAGGGCACTGAAAAAAGTTCTTGCACTTAGCAACTATTGCAGTGTCCCCACAGTCTCACGATCAAAATTTAGGTGCTTGGCATGATTGCTATGGTAACCTGAGTTTGAGTTTGAGTTTTATTAAATTTATATACCGCCCCCCTCTCCCCACAGGGACTCGGGGCGGTGTACAGACAGTACATATAAAACAACAAAGCAAGAACAACAAAACATAGACAACCAACATAAACATACGGTCTGTAAAATACCTGAACTCATTTCAAGTTAAAAACAGTCTAAAACCAAATTAAAACCCCAAAATTTACAATATTAAAAAGCCATCCAGGAAGGTCAGTAATAGATTGTACTTCTGAGCCGACTTCAATCAAGCAAATTCAGTGGGGACGCAGGATTCAATTAACTAGTTTAGTTTAGTTTAGTTTAGTTAGTTTAGTTTAGTTTAGTTTAGTTTAGTTTAGTTTAGTTTAGTTTAGTGTCATTGCACATCATACAACTAAATTAAATGCCATCCTCAGCTGTGGCAAAAAAAGGTTGCAAAATTGAGCTTAACACCTGTCTTAATTAGCAATGGTAATTTTGGTCCTGATTGTGGTCATAAGTCAAAGACTACCGGTAGTATAGTTATTTCATTTCATTTTGTGCTTCTTTTTAGGAGGAAAAGGTCAAGCTCAGATCTGACAGAACTGCCACCTTTCTTGCATCCCAAAGTATAATTGGATCTCCAAAAACTATACAGGTAGTCCTTGACTTACTGACCACAAAGCAGCCCAAAGTTTAAGTTGCTAAGCGAAATATTTCTTAAGTGAGTTTTCCCCCATTTTACCTTTCTTGCCACAGTTGTTAAGTGAATCACTCCAGTTGTTAAGTTAGTAACACGGTTGTTAAGTGATTCTGGCTGCCCCATTGACTTTGCTTGTCAGAAGATCGGAAAAGGAGATCACATGACCCCGGGACACTGCAACCGTCATAAATATGAGTCAGTTGCCAACTTTGATCATTATGCTGCAATGGTTGTAAGTGTGAAAAGTTAATTTTTTTCAGTGTTGTAACTTTGAACAGTCACTAAATAAATTGTTGTAAATCAAGGACAACCTGTAAATCTAATAATCACTGACCAGAAGACAGGAATTAATCAATGCAGAAGCGATTCCTAAAATCGAATGCACCATTTTCAGGAAATCGGAACTCTGCACTATTACAAGAAAAGAAAGAGAATGCAAAATGAAACAGAAATGACTGCCACCCACCAATTACCCTGACTGTAACCTATTCTGATTACATTCCTTATATTTGTCAAGCTTTCTAAATCTTTCATCATTCCGAGACCAAATCCAAGTTCCTGGGAATAACACTACAATGAAGTATACTGTACAAACAGCACATTTGTTTGTTTTTGATAAGCTAAGTTCCTTCTAAGTCAGGGTCAGAGGTCGAGAAACCATTTGGCATTGATACATTTTTTTATAGTGGCTGGGGATGTGATCTATGCATTTGCAAAATGGCTGGCAGTGGAGGTGAAGCCATACTGCATAAGTCCCCAGAAGGCAAATGGATAGGATACTGCCACACACACACACACACACACACACCAGCCCTCTGCTCCCATCTTACACGTAGCCATGATTTAAATCTTCTAAGAGTGTATTTGCTGTAAATAAAGCTGACATTAAAAGCTGTGTTTTGCTTTGCCCTTCTTTAATTTTATTTAGGGCAAAAAAAACCTTCCAAAGGGGAGAACGGAGAAGTTGGTAGGTAGTAGAGAAGATAATTGGGAGAAGATGAATAGTTTTTCTAATTGGAAAAGTTTAGAAGATCATCTAAAGTTTGGAAGATCATCTAAAGAACATCTAAAAAAAGAGACCAAGGATCTAATCTTGATATCATAGGAATACTGTATTAGACTTTGGTGACTTCTGAGGCTTTGGTGCCAAAGCATCAGAAGTCTGGTAGACCATTTTCCAACTAACCAATTTGTAAAAGCATTTAATAAATCTTGTTACAGGTAATCCTCGGTTTATAGCCATTCATTTAGTGAACATTTGAATTACAACAACACAAAAAATGTCATATCTGTTTTTCACACTTATGACTACTTGGATAGCCATCTGTCTGAAACAGTATAGGGTTTCCTGCCTAGGCAGGGGGTTGGACTAGAAGACTCCAAGGTCCCTTCCAACTCTACTATTGTATTGCATTATTGTATTGTATTGTATTGTATTGAATTGTATTGTATTGTATTGTATTGTATTGTATTGTATTGTATTGTATTGTATTGACTATTGCAGCATCCCCAAGGTCACGTGATCAAAATTCAGGCTCTGGGCAATTAGCATGTATTTATGATGGTGGCAATGTCCTGGGGTCATGTGATCAACATTTGCGACCTTTGGACAAGCAACATCAATGAGGAAGCCAGATTCACTTAACAACTGTATTACAAACTTAACAACTGCAGTGATTCACTTAGCAACTGTGACAATTGTAAAATGGAGCCAAAACTCACTTAACAACTGTCTTGCTTGACAACAGAAATGTTCGGCTCAATTGCGGCCGTAAGTCGATGACTACCCGTGATTGGAAAAAACTCCTGCAAAGATCTGTTCCGTTTCTGAAAATCCACACACTGGTTCAATGAACAATAGAGTAAAGAGGCCAATTGCACATTTGCATTATTTGGGAAAAGAGGATGGGGCTGTCCCTCTGATGTGCAAATAGTCAAAATTATTTCAGCAACATTTGCTGATCTTCTTTGCTCTGTCATGGAAAGGAAAATGAGCCCTCTGTGAACTCCATAATCAGGAAGTGATGGCAATTGGAAATAAAAGCAATTGCTCAAACATTTATGAGAAGGACAGGAAGTGGGCCTTTTTTAATGGGCAAAAATGAGGAAACTGCGTGCATAGTTGGACGATGCACTGAATCATAAAAATTAGAAAGAAATCCCAATAGAAAGGAAAACAAACTCAAATACCCCTCAGAGGTGTCCCCTGGCTAGCTGAAAGACAGAGGGTGAAATATGGGGGTGGAGGCCTGCTACAAATTCTTAAAACACCCCAAAAATCCAATGTAAGATCCCCTTTCACACTATAAAAGAGAACTGAAATGCATTTATCTATTGTCTATCGTCTGCTTGTCTGTCTGTCTGTATATCTATCAATCTATTGGTATCTCTAATCTCTAATCATATATATACACCCATTCCATCCACCCACCCACCCACCCATCATTGCTTTCTCCCCCCCCCAAAAATGTAACTTCTCTAGTATAACCTTTATTGTCCTTGTACATCATGTATACAATGAAATCTCTAATCATCTCTCTCTCTTTCCTCTCTCATCTATCCATCCACCCACCCACCCACCTATCTACCTACCAGTATTTATCATCTCCAATCATCTCTCCCCCCATTCTCTCTCATCTGCCTGCCTGCCTGCCTGCCTGCTTATCTATCTATCTATCTATCTATCTATCTATCTATCTATCTATCATCTCCATATCTATCTATCTATCTATCTATCTATCTATCTATCTATCTATCTATCATCATCATCTCCATATCTATCTATCATCTATCTATCTATCTATCTATCTATCTATCTATCTATCTATCTATCATCATCTCCATATCTATCTATCTATCTATCTATCTATCTATCTATCTATCTATCTATCTATCTATCTATCTATTTATCTGTCTTCACTGATCCATCTTTATCTGCCTACCTTCCTACCTATCTTTATTTATCTATCTTTATCTGCCTGCCTGCCTGCCTGCCTGCCTGCCTGCCTACCTATCTATATAATCTCTATCTATCTATCTATCTATCTATCTATCTATCTATCTATCTATCTATCTATCATCTATATATATATATATATATATAAATATATATCTATCTATCTATCTCTATCTATCTCTATCTATCTCTCTCTCTCTCTCTCTCTCTCTCTCTATCTATCTATCTATCTATCTATCTATCTATCTATATCTATTTTTATCTGCCTGCCTGCCTACCTGTTTGCCTACCTGTCTATCTATGTTATCTGTCTGTCTGTCTGTCTGTCTGTCTGTCTGTCTATCTATCTTTCTATCTTTCTATCTGTCTATCTGTCTATCTGTTTATCTGATCCGTAGAATTACCAAGAGTTGGATATGACTGACTGGATTATACCATCATATCTGTCTGCCTGTCTGTCCTTCCATCTATTTACCTGTCTTCTTTCTTCCTCCCCTCCCTCCCTCCCTCCCTCCCTCTCTTCAGCATACAGGGGGATCTCTGAAAGGACCTCGGTTTATATTTTAGTCTTCTGTCAGTGCTCTTTCTATCCTTATTCCCATTTTACAAATAGACTGACTACTGGTCTAACCAATTACAATTTGTTCCTAGCCGAAAGGTTGGCATAATGATGCCACACCCTGATCCAAAGTTCCTCCCTTTGAATTCTCTTGAAAGTTCCTGATGGCATCTAGCAATATTTCCTAATTCTCTTCCTGAGAAACATTTTGGAAACAGACAAAAAGATGCTTCTTAGGAAATGCTCAGATAAGAGAAGCTGTAGCCTGCAACTGCATAACAGGTGGCGAAAGAGACTCAAGAGAGCAGGAACCCTTTGTAACCGCTGAGGCTGTGAAGGAGATAGTAGAAGATTTGTACTTTCAGACTTGCAAGATTATGTTAATGTAGGCTTAACACTTAATAAAGTAATATTAATACATCTGATTGCGTTTTCTGTCTGGTCTACCTGGAAAGATTGATATTTCCTTTTTCTTCCAAACTGCTGACTTAAAGATATTTTTTTCCTGGAGAGATTTGAGGGCTGAGACCCAGTTAATATGAAGCCATTGAATTTTGATATATTTAAACAATCATTTTTCAGCATCTAGTATCTTGTTGATGACATGGATCAAAGAGTAGCTTATATTGTACGTCTGGTTATGTTTTATTAGGCCATAAAACACTGAAGTTAGGAAAGTACTAAGAACAAATTAAGTATTATAATGCACTTAGTGCAGGGCAATCATGATATTTGCATATGTTCCCATTGGCAGTATAAACTTTTTTTTAAAAAGCAGGATAGATCTTCAGTCTTACCAGTGGGGTCCAACCTCGGTGGTTTTAAGACCTGTGGACTTTAATTCCCAGAATTCTGGGAGTTGAAGTCCGCAAGTGTTAAAACTGCCAAGGTTGGACATCCCTGATCTAGGATTAATAAAATCATGGAAGCATAAAATGACAGAATGGAAAGAGATACTGGAGCTCTCTATAAAGAGTGCAGAAAAGAGCAACAAAGATGATTAGGGGACTGGAGACTAAAACATATGAAGAACGGTTGCAGGAACTGGGTCTGTCTAGTTTAATGAAAGGAACGAGTAGGGAACACATGAAAGCAGTATTCTGATATCTCAGGGGTTGCCACAAAGAAGAGGGAGTCAATCAGTGGTGGGTTGCAAGCAGTACGCCCCGGTACGGGCATACTGGATCCTGCCTGGAGCATTGGGTACCGTTCTGGTACGGTGCTCTGGAGGGCCCACCCAGCCGCCCGAGCTCCTTGTCGTCTTTTAAAGCTGTCGGCGCTTTTGCGCATGGTGCATACAGCGCCTGTGCGACACTCTGCCAAGCAGCTGGAGCGTCGTGGAGGCTTGCAGAAGCGTCATTTCCAGCTACAATGCATGTCCACGCTGTGCATGTGCATGTAGGTGACACCGGGGTCTTTCCAACCGTACTGGTTGGAACGGAATCCAGAACCCACCACTGGAGTCAATCTATTCTCCAAGGCACCTGAGGGTAGAACAAGAAGCAATAGGCGGAAACTAATCAAGGAGAGAAGCAACTTAGAACTGAGGAGAAACTTCCTGACAGTTAGAATGATTAATCAGTGGAACAGCTTGCCTCCAGAAGTTGTGAATGCCCCAACACTGGAAGTCTTTAAGAAGATGTTGGATAGCTATTTGTCTGAAACGGTATAGGGTTTCCTGTCTAGGCAAGGGGTTGGACTAGTAGACCTCCAAGGTCCCTTCCAATTCTTCTCTTCTCTTCTCTTCTCTTCTCTTCTCGTCTCTTCTCTTCTTTTCTGTTCTCTTCTCTTCTCTTCCATTCCATTCTATTCTATTCATATAGTCCAATCCTCTGCCCAGTTCAGGAATTGACCATTGGAGCCTGTGACATGCGGTGATGTTTATGACTGGTGAGGCTGGTGACCCCTGGTTGCTCCGATCACACGGGCGCAGCCCAAACGGAGAAGTTTCTTTTCTCAGAAATGTCAGAAAGGGACAGACAGGCTGCCGCAGTTCCACTGAAAAGACATTTCTGAGAAGAGAAACTTCTCCTTTCTCCTCCTTCCCCCCCCCCCCTTCTAGCACTGACGTTGTTACCTAGGCATTTTTTGCATCGGGCGAGCCCGGGATCCTTGCAAGGGGAATGGGAAAATGTGTGCAGGCGGCTCCTCAGCAGCGCACAGCCTCAGATTAGTGCAGCTGTGTTTCCCTTCCCCTGCACACGTGGTCCCATTCCTCTCCTTCCTAGTCAACATGAAGGGGACCGTGGCTGAGCTGATTGAGGCTGGAGCTGAGGAGCCTCAATCAGCGCAGCCGCGGTCCCCTTCATGTTGACTTAGGAAGGCGAGGAATGGGACCACGTGTGCAGGGGAAGGGAATCACGGCTGCGCTAATCTGAGGCTGTGCGCTGCTGAGGAGCCGCCTGCACACATTTTCCCATTCCCCTTGCAAGGATCCCGGGCTCGCCCGATGCAAAAAATGGCGAGATCGGCACACTTGGGGCTGCTGCTGAGATGTCCAGGGAGGCTAAACCAAGCCGCGCGCCTCTCCCAGCCACTTTCGCGGCTTCCCGGAGTATTTTTTTTAAATTTTTCATGATGAGAATGGTGCGGCTCTGCCTTCCCTGCCTCCCCTGACTACACATCACTGATTGGAGCATTTAATTAATCGGGATCATTTGTGGAGGGATGGAAGGGGGTATCCAAAAAGTCAAATGGGTGGCTACATCCTTGTGATGGAAGTCTCCCCCATGTTAGGTATATTGCACATGCAATGCACATTAAAAGGGGTTGAATCACAGTCATCTCCCTGCACTTTTGGGATGCCCCTGCTTAAAAGATTATACAGTGAAACTCCTGTTGTGTCAAGCTTCAGTGTTATGACGCTCCAGTAATGAACTAGCCCTCATGAGGCACTTATGATACATGGCAACCCACACTGAACCCAGTTGCGGGTTTATGGATCATGACTTTTGGTTTCATGTTAAATCAGCCTTTGCTGTGAACCAGATGTGAACCCCAGGCTATGATATTCTTGATGCCAGAATTTCTCCATTAGCATTATTAGCAATAGACAAGATTCGTAACCACCCGGAGTGACTCCATAGGTGCTAAATGCTCGATCTAGCATTTCTAGCTCCGTGATTTTGGTGTTAGGAATTTGACTGCGCCCCCTTACCAAGGCCATATCAAGGGCTGAGGAATTCCCAGCCATTCAGCAAGACAAGGCAGGCCTGTTTCTGGATCACCTGTGCCTAAGGAAGGATTCACACAACTCCTCCCCTTTTTCCCCACCTGACACGTGGCCTCTTCTCTCTTTTCCACAGCTCAGTCATCCTCTCACACCTGGCAAACAACCATCTCAGCCAACGCTACCTGAGCTGGCCCATTTAGCAGAAGCCAAGCCTCCCTATGAACCCCGAGGGGAAGGGGGAGTCTGAACGTGTGTTTAATTGGCACGTATGACAAAGAAAGCAAGAGGGGGAGAGAGCCATGATCTCTCACAAGGGAGTGAGCCTTGATGTTAGGGCTGCGCTCTTGGCGGCGGTGACTACATGTCTTACATGTTCAGTGCTGACGAATATCATCCGAGGCCTGACCTGAATATTGGTGTGGTTGATGAAAGCAGATGTCCATCAAGATCCATCTTTTGGGTTGCCCTTCCTAGGTGCTTGGAATGCCATATTGCCAAGTCCTGGTAAGCTATTTCCCCCCATCCTTTGACCCTTGGAATATAGGTTCCTTCATACCCTGCCAGACCATGCTATTAGGCACAATAATAGCTGCAGTCAGCTCATGTGATTGGCCTTAAGTTATCAAAAGTTATCCATGAGAATGTTTTAGACTTTTATGACCTTCCAAAGACCTTGTGGCTTTTGTTTATTTTCGACTAAAATCTGTGGCATAAACCTCAACTTTATACCATGGTTTATGTTGCAACTGTAGCCACCGATGTTTTCTCAGTAAAAAGGAAACAGGATTATAAGTATAGTCTTTATTGTCATTGTACTTAATTGCAATGAAATTGGTTGTATTTGGATTACACAAATTGGATTACACAAATTCGTAGAATTAAAAGTGAAAGAAGAAGAGCAGATCTCCTTCTGGTCAACCCAACACCTAGTGACCTCATGGACATGCCTTGGTAGTTTCATGATACATTGCGGAATTGGCCTGTTGTGACCCTTTTGTCTTACTACAACTCTACTATTGCTAATAGTTCCCCACCTATGTCCTTGCTTCATTGTTCTACCTCACTATTTGAGATCATTCAAGGTCAGGTACTGACAAAAAATGGGTAATTTTTTGTTGTCCTTCCTTGTCCACCACTTAAATGGTGTTCTCCTGGCCCATTCCTTCTTTTTATTAATTTTAGACCAGTGTTTCTCAACCATGGCAGTTTGAGGATGTATGGGCTTCTACTCCAAAATCTCCCAGCATAGCATAGCTGGCTGGGAAATTCTGGGAGTTGAAGTCTACACATCTTAACACTGCCAGATTTGAGAAACGCTGCTTTAGATAAATTCTTGGATTTTTCTAGCTAATCTTCTCCTAATTCTGGTTGTGAAAGTTGGCCCATAAGAAAGGCTGAGCGTTAAAGAATGGAGGCCTTTGAACTCTGGTGCTGGAGAAGACTCCTGTGAGTCCCTTGGACTGCAAGGCGATCAAACCGGTTAGTCCTAGAGCAGATCAACCCTGTCTGCTCTTTAGAAGGCCAGATCCTGAAGATGAAACTCACTTTGGCCATCTGATGAAAAGAAAGGAATCACTGGAGAAGAGCCTAATGCTGGGAAAGAATGAGGGCAAAAGAAGAAAGGGATGACAGAGAATGAGGTGGCTGGCTGGAGTCACTGAAGCAGTAGGCGTGGGCTTAAATGAACTCTAGAGGATGGTAGAGGACAGGAAGGCCTGGAGGAACATTGTCCATGGGGTCATGATGGGTCGGACACGACTTCGCAACTAACAGCAACAGTTCTGGTGGGCAGTTCCATCTTGGAGAGCTAATCTCTTTGATTCTCCCTCCTTCTTGTTCTCCTTGCCAAAGGTCTGAGCACCCAACATAGCAGTACACATAGCACCTGAACACTTCTTGCTTAACCTGTCCATCTCTACCTTTTTCTACCAACCTTGGCCAGAGGGAAGGAGGAAAAGGAAGAGGATGTGGAGAGGGAGGGGGGACAGGAATAGAGGAAGAGGAAGGAAGAGCCTCCAAGAATGAGGCTCTTGAAATGTGGCAGTGATTAGATGATGGCTTAGAAGTTTATTTTTCTTTGGAGGTGTGCCCTGCACAGTTTTTCCAAAAGCAAAATATATGCATTGATCTGAACATTGGTGGTCCAATCTAGAAGGGGGTTGCAGCAACCACAAAGAAAAATGAGTTCAAATAAGGGATCGGGAAAGCAGAATATGGTTTCCACTAAAAGATAGCAACTTGACATTTGTTTAATGAACCTTAATTGCTGTTCCTGTTGTTTGTATTGCTAAGGAAAACAGTTGTAGAACATTTTGTGATAAATGCCAGCCTAACTTTATCATTCCTGGCTAAGAGACCCAGAATGATTCATGGATGCTGCTTTATGAAGGTAGTCATTCAAACACAGTTTCTTATCTTACTCCTGGGAGAACTTTGAAGAACAGGAAGATACATGTCATTCTAGCTAAAGAGAGACTGAGCTCATGTGCTTGGCTGCAGGTCCATTCACACATCCACAATGAGCTGTTTCCTCCTGTCCTTGAAATAGAAGGGAAGATATTACTTCAGAGAGTGCGGACCCACACTTACTTTTTATAATGAGATGAGACAGGAAAATAACTCAGGTTGCCTTCAAGGGAGTAGTTGGTTCTCGAATGCTGGGGAGAAGCAACTTCATTTCGCTTACAGATCTCTAACCAAAGAGGATTGGATGGGATCGCTGGTGCTTTCTGAGCTTGTTGGTTTTCCTGCGAACGTTTCATTACCAAACTAGGTAACGTGATCAAGTTTAAAATGTGTAATCCTTAACTCTGATGATGTTACCTTCACACCTTGATTGGTTAATGAAACATCTGCAAGAAAACCATTAAGCTCAGAGTGCACTGTGGATCAAACAATTTAACCCTGAGCTACAAGTATTCTCTTCCATTAGAATTGGATGGGATTGATACCACAATGCAGCTCAAAAAGAGAAAAAATGTAAGGACCAAAAAGATTTAAGTAGCCGAAAGAACAACACGCACCAAACTGGGACTGCAGCATTATAATTCCAGATTTAATAATATAAATTTCTAAACAAGACAAGCGCAGTTCCAGAACACCAACTCCATCAGTCAGCAACAAGAAAAAGACAGGAAGAGGCCAAAGAACAGCTAACCAACTTATAATTCTGCTTTTTCACTAGCCCCTCAGAGTTTTCATTCCTCCTTGATGCCTAAGTTTATCTAGCACCTTGTAGGGAAAGGGGGAAGGCTGCAAAATGCTGGGATTTGCTGGGAGGATCATCCCCTGGCCATGTAGAGCAGTGTTTTTCTACCTTAGCAACTTTAATATGTGTGCATTTCAACTCCCAGAATTCCCCAGCCAACATGGGGAATTCTGGGAGTTGAAGTCCATACATCTTAAAGTTGCCAAGGTTGAGAAAAAAACAACACTGATCTAGGGACTCAAGTCAAAGCTGAAATCCATTCTGTTAATTGTCTCAAAGGTGCTTTCTCAAGAAGTGACTGGACTTTCTGGGTTTTTCTTTGAAGACATATCACTTCTCATCTAAGAAGCTTCTTCAGCTCTGGCTGGCTGGTATCTGGAGCATTGGCAGAAAAAGGGCATCAATTCCCTCTGGCAGCCACTATAGAAATGGACATGTGGGGCCCCACGGCTGAATGGAAAAGGTAGAATTGCAGTGAGAAATGTCTGGAGCTGATTGCCGTGGGTCCTGTCTTCCTTACTGATTCATTTATCAAGTGTCTTAGCCACCCATCTCCAAAATTACTCAATTTCACAAGATTTTTTTTTAAGTGAATAGACCACATGAAACAAGAGTATAGTCATTCATCCGGATGGAGTAGATTAATAAAAAATCTTTCCTACGTCACTCCCAACTTAACAAGACCCACCAAGTACCTTAACTCAAATTCTGGAGAAAGAACCACATTTTAGGGCTCCTTTGAAGGCGGGCAGGATAAGTGTCACATAAATCTTCGGGTGGGGGGGTGGGTGCTGTGTTAGAGGAGGCTCACTTCCTGGATTCTTCTAGATAACATTGATTGATTGACAGGACCCCCAGCAAGCCAACACTGTCAGGCATGTCCAGGATGGCTGAATCGTTATTTTTCTAGGACTGCCTGAAAGAATTTGAGCAGGGAAAGGCAAAACAAAGAAGGGGAAATAGCTGAAAGCTGAGGCCATTTGAGGGACAGAATCAGGGGTGGGTTCCTGCCAGTTCTAACTTCTTCTATAGAAGAGGTTCCACAAATCTACCGTGCCATTTAGAACCGGTTCCAGCTCCCTCCCCCCACCCGTCCGCACCACGCTTGCCCTGCCCACCTCTAAGAGTCCTATCTAAACCTTAAAGTCTTAAAGCTGTCCAGTTTGAACATCCCTGGGGGGTTTTTTTCTAAAGGGATGGGGAAGCAAGGGTCTTGTAACTTGACAGCTTTAAGACTTGCACACTTCAATGTCAGAGTTCCTGATCCAACATGACTGGAGGAGGAATTCTGGGAGTTGAAGTCCGCAAATCTTAAAACTGTCAAGTTTGAACACCCCTGGGGTTTTTTTTTCTAAAGGGTTAGGGGTGCAAGGGTCTTGTAACTTGACAGCTTTAAGACTTGCGTGCTTCAATGCCAGAGTTTCTGAGCCAACATTTTGGTTGCTAAGCAAGAGCGTTGTTAAGTGAGTTTCACCACATTTTACAAGTTGGCCATGCCCACCCAGTCACATGACTGCCAAGCCACTCCCACTCAGTCACATGGCTGGCAAGCCACTCCCACTCAGTCACATGGCTGGCAAGCCACTCCCACAAAGCAGGCCACACCTATAGAAGAGGTTCTAAGAAATTTTGAAATCTATCACTGGACAGAATATAACTGTGGAATTAAGCAAGTTGTCCGTGTGGATATTTGCGTTTTACTGTATTTGTATATTTATAGCAATTGTAGTTTTCATTAAATGGCTGATATGAGTGTGTGTTGTTGCCGAGGGGGTATGGGGGTTATTTTATTATTTTATTATTATTATTTATTTCTTCTACATTGTGTTTTTATTTTCTAAAATGCCATGAGCAAATAGGCATCTATACAAATTTTCCAAAACAAATGAATAAATAGTTTCCACAGGGGATCAACATCAGCTAAAGCATCGTGATGCAGTAGCAAAGAGGCATTGCAATGCCCTTGTCCACCATCTTACCTGTATTTCCCATCGAACGCCACTGAGCAAATACTGCAAAAACAGCTATAGATCTGGAACTCCTCCCTGCTTGGGGAAGATGGGAAGCCTGGAGGTACAACCGATTTGATTTCCTGTAGAGCTGGAGTCAACTAATCTGCGAGCAGGAATTATGGGCACTGAGAGCTTGGAAAGGCAAGGATTGTTTCTATCTGTATCCTTGAAAAGGAATTCCTGCATATATACGACCCAAAGAATCAGCAAAAGCTGGCAAAAAAAGGTTGTCTGAATCCATCTTACAAGAGGCAAGGGGGAAGCCACATAAATTCACCCCCCCCTCCGATTCCTAAATCAGCAAGACCATTGCTGTCAATATTTTGGCAAAGCATATTAGGTCCTTGGTGGGGGGGAGAGGAAGATGACTAATTTGGCTTCAGATTTACACATGCTGAAAAATGCCAGATTGTGCAAGGCAGAAGAGGTGTGGTGGGGGCGGAGCGACCCAGGGATCCTCCTCCTGCAACATGCCTAGAATATATATAAACCTTGAGTCCTGCAGAGAACAAGCAGATGCAAAGAAATAACTTGGCAAAGATGACCAGACAGATAAGATCTGCCAACATTGGGCTGATTCTGGCCTTGGTCCTTTTGGGTGAGTCGCTAAGCTTGGATAAAGGGTTAGTGAGACCAGGTGTGTGCCTGGGCTTTAGAGCGCTAATTTGATTTATAATTTATTACAAGTTGATTCAGTTTGGTGGTTGGATAATCTGCAACTTGTTTATTTAAAAGGTGATTGGGTGAAGCATCTACCTTCTCAGCAAACATTGTTCTGTGGCAACAGAAAACAAAGCCAAATTTGTAAGCCAAACCCAGTATCTTTGGCTAAACAAATATTATCTGTGGTAGATTAGTTATTAGAGTTCTACCATGTGCCATATGGTACTCATGGCTGGATAATGGGTGGGAATAAGGGCCGTTCATTACCCTGCCAATAAAAAATCCTTATAGTATTTACACTTTTATGGGGGTAAGAGATGGCAGAGGTGCGTTGGAGGGAGATATATTAGCAAATATGGTAGAAAGATTAGCAAAAAGCGGGGAGGGTATGCAAGTGATCCGTGCTTTATCAAAAAAGTGCAAGAGACTGGAACTTAATTCTTGAAAGTTGCACAGTTTAATCTCATTTGATTCTGGCTATTTCTGAAAAAATGGGATGTACTCAGTATTAGAAAAGATCAGCTATGGACGCCATATCCTTTTTGGGACAAACTGGAATAACCAATAACATAAGCTTAACAGCAATCTGATTCTGCAATCTGGTACTTCTGTTTAGAATAAGTTTAATAATGTCTGGAAGTGGTGCCCATGGAGGCATTCAGTTCAAAATCTCCCCATCACTCATTTTGAGAGGGAAAAGGGTGAAAGAAGGGGGACTAAGCAAAGCCAGCTGCGTTGACTATCCTGGCTGCTCCAGGCTGATCTGTAAAAATCAGTACGTTTTTTTCCCCAATGTGGCAATAAGGATGAGCATCCCTTCCTCTCTGCAAACCAGGGGTTCCTATTAGTCCTGGAAGCAGGCGATTTCAATATATATTTTCCAATTTTGTACAGGAAATGAAGACAGTTTCACAAGAGAGCAAGGGGTAGTGATGGAGGGAGCTGATTCACGTATGACCCTGAGCTGACCCTGAGCTAAAGTTTCAAACTGGAGGATTACCGTTGATGATGCTTGTGTAACATACAGCTGCCACCTTTAACAAAGTGCAGTGTACATATTGGATCTAGACCAATGTTTCTCAACCACAGCAGAACTTTAAGATGGGTGGACTCTAATTCCCAGAATTCCCCGTCTTAAAGTTTCTAAGGTTGAGAAGCATTGGCCTAGATTTGTCTAATCTCAGTTTCCCACTATAATCAGTCAAGCTTAGGCTATTCATAGCTAACTTTTCATATGTGTTTCTGTGAGTCTTAAAACATGGTTAAGGATGAACCCAGTATGGCACGGGAGAGCACACATGTACTCCTACTGTAAAACTTCCCATGGGTAATATTTCTTCCACTGAGGATGTTACAAATGAAGAACATATTGTACAATATTCTTCTGTCTGTTTGTATAGTTCTTGATAAGTTTGCAATTATGATCAATTGATCTCCCTCCCTCTCACCCTCCCTCCTGCCAACTAATTGTCTGTCTGTCTGTCCATCCATCTGTTCTAGCCAGCTAGCCACTCTGCCAGCCCAATCTCTTTGTGCAAAGATGTTATACTGGGGAAATCTCCCCCTGTTGAATTTTTGCCTTTTATTCTTGCTGCCATTCCATGCCTTGGAGACACCAAAGCAGTCAAGAAGAACAAGCTACCATCTTCCAGGGGAGCTATCAGCTAATGTAAAGTGGTTTCTCAAAAGTCACATTAAAAAGCTGTTGTGTCTTTAGTTATGCATTCACACCCTTCATCTTGAACATCCCCCCCTCTTTGCTTCCTGGGGGCAGGTTTCCTTGCTTTTTCCCTGAATCTCTTTCATGGAAGGAATCTGAAGAAGTGGGAAAGCCAAAGAGTTGTAGTTTTATTTGCTAAAAAGGTCAATATTGGGAAAGGTGCAATTATAAATCTTCTTTCCCAGCTGAGCAGCACAACCTGTTTTAAATGTCAGGACTCCAACCCCTTAACCTATGAAATGCTAGTTTAAAAATACCAGTTTTGTTTGCCATTACCATTCCTTATTCTATCAGACACAAGCGGGAATTCCTTTGAGATTCCAGATCTCAAAATTGAACATTTCATTTGATTTTTCTCAAGATTTCAAAGCAGTTATACAAGGAAGGGGCTAGCCACGAGCAATGACTGCAGAAAGCCTCAGCATCCGTTGGGGAATTGGGAAGAGATCAAGGCAGGAAGATGGCAACTGTAGGTCCGCTCACAAAACAAGGAAGTTTTATACCCAGAGTCTCTGGTGCCAAACTGGTCAATTCGACTTTTTGGACTTCGCTTTAGAGAGTGATTGAGAGAAAGGCACCAATTGTAGGCATTCCTGCATTAAAACCAAGTTCGATGTGCTGGCACATTATGATTTATTGATTACTAAGAAACAGGGTAGCCATTTTTCTGGGGTTTCCCTTTCTTTCTCAACCCTTATAACCTTCCATCACGAACACTGGGCAGACAAAATATTGAAATAAGAGATTTATCCCACCTTTTGTGAGTTTCCCACATTTCCCAGCTCTTTTGTTCTCCTGTGCTCTGCGCTAGTGCTTGCTGTATATCCAGTTACTGCTGTTGCTCAAAACTGGCTTCCTAATCTGGTTTTTTTATTCAAATCCGCCAACCATCAGTAAATGCAGCCATTGAAGGAGGGATTGGGGGGTTGTAGAAAATGAAATCCTTGGTTCTTCCTTCCCTGCTACTGCCAGCTGAGATCCTGGGGTGTACGCAGGTGGGTTCAAAAGCCAAGATGGCAGCCATAACTATCTGGACATAATAAGAGTGGCATGGCCATTTTGTTTTTTTGTTTTGGCCGCCATCTTGATTTTTGTTGTGGCTGCCATCTTTTTTTGTTGTGGCTGCCATCTTGATTTTTGTTGTGGCTGCCATCTTGATTTTTGTTGTGGCTGCCATATTTTTTTTTGTGGCTGCCATCTTGATTTTCATTGTGGCTGCCATCTTGATTTTGTTGTGGCTGCCATCTTGATTTTCGTTGTGGCCGCCATCTTGATTTTTTGGGGAACTCTTCCCGGTGCATAGCCTGGAAGGTCTACCAGAAGATAAAGGGTTTGTCCCGCATTCCTCTCAATTTTGAATCATAATTTAATTCTAAGGAGGGTCTGGCCTATGAGACAAATGTGGGAAAGAGAAAAATCCAGAGAAACATAAGCACCGTTTCAGTTTTTTTTTTTTTAGCAGCCGGGGGAAAAATTAATTCTTTTTCAAACAGCTAGAAAATAAGGAATTTAGCTAAATATAGGCTGTTTTTAAAGGAAAGCTCTATTTCCCTCAGGGTGATATTTTTTCTTTTTATGGACAATATTCAAAAGGATTCCATACACACACACACACACACACACACAGAGGAAGAGAGCTGCAATCTATATAATTGGTTCAGAATTTCATGCAGGTGGTTCTCGATTTATGACCGCAATTGAGCTCATAATTTCTGCTGCGAAGTGAGGCAGCCGTTACGTGCGTTGTGCTCCATTCGACGACCTTTATTGCCACAGATGTTAAGTGAATCACTGCAGATGTTAAGCGAACCATGCGGTCGTTAAGCAAACCTGGCTTCCCCCAGTTGACTTTAAAAGTCACAAAAAGGTGATCATGGCGTGACCCTGGGACAGTTGCAACCATTTGTAAACACACAAAAAGAGCTACATTTTGATCACACAACCACCGGGGGATGCCACGATGGTCGTAAGTGCGAAAAACAGCCCTTTCCTCAGTGCCGTTGTAACTTCAAGCAATTACTGAACAAATGGTTGTACATCGAGAATTACTGCTGATTTGTACTCGCTGTATAAATTGAACTGGATTCAAAGGATGAGGTCATGAATGACGAACGGGAAGGCGGATGTGGGCCCCGAGGGAGCAATCCCCATTTCTTTTTTTCGGGGATAATCTTGCCTCCGTAAAATCTTGTTTCAGGCAGCAGGCCTCTGAATAAAAGGCATTAAGTCACGCTTTGCAAGCGTTACGCCTACCGGGAGTTTATCTTAGCTCATGCTAAAACTCTTAGTCAAGGCGGCTGGCGTGTCCCATGTTGAGAGAGGGGGAAGAGTTCCCATTTGACAAACAAAGCCACACCAACCTGCGTTTTTAGTGTTTCATCTGGATTTCAGCCTGTCTTGATGGCTCCTGGTCATCAAACAAAACATGCATCCAACTTCAGCTGAACAGACGTGATCTCATTATATTATAAGGTTGCAAAGCAAATAGATTTTTTTCTGAAGCTGAATTGAGCCTAAGGGAGCAGTAGAGGAGGGTTGTTGAATCTAAATTTGCCAATCTGGAGAGCAAAGCGTGACCCAGATGTTGACTTTTAGAGCAGTGTTTCTGAACCTTGGCAGCTTGAAGATGCGTGGACTTCAACTCCCAGAATTCCCCAGCAGCTGGCTGGGGAATTCTGGGAGTTGAAGTCCACGCATCCTCAAGCTGCCAAGGTTCAGAAACACTGCTTTACAGAACATCTGGTTGGATGGAGCAGATTGGTATAGATCTGACCTGTATTCCCTTCAACATGCTAACTCGAGTTCATCCTATTTAACTTTCAACATTTACTGAGGCTCTTAATGGCAATTTGCAGGAATAAGCAATTTACACTTCCATTCAGTTTTACTATAGATAGCCCTCAACAACCATTTGTTTAGTGAGCATTCAAAGTTACAACAGCACTGAAAAAAGTGACTTATGACTGTTTCCTCACACTTACGACCATTGCAGCATCCTCTTGGTCACATGATCAAAATGCACACTTGGCAACTGGCATGTATGTGTGATGGTTGCAGTGTCCTGGGGTTACACGATCCCTTTTGCAACCTTCTGGCAAGCAAAGTCAATGGGGAATGAGGATTCACTTAACAACCGTGTTACTAACTTAACAACTGCAATGATTCACTTAACAGTGAATGTGGTAAGAATGCTCATAAAATGGCACAAAACTCCCTTAACAACTATCTTGCTTAGCCACAGAAATTTTGGGCTCAATTATGGTCATAAATCAAAGACTTCCTGTACTTAACCAACCGCTGCTGATCAAAGTCGAGTCCCTTTGGGGAGAGGGGGCGGTATAAAAAATCTAAATAAAAGTAAAAGTAAAGTAAAGTAAATAGAAATATTTGTGACAACCAATGCTAAAAAGAAGTCAATTCAAATATTTGTGGCCAAAATTTCTCATCACTTCATTGTTAGGAAATGAGGGAAAAATCCCTACAGGAGCAATTGAGGAAATTGCTTCTATTTGTTAACTGTTGCAAGCAGCTGGAAATTGCCTCTCCAAGTGAGTAGCCCCTTTGAACTGAATAAGGCATGACTAACATGTCTGAAATCACACAACTGCAGAGATAACCCAGGACAAACATGACCATTTATCTCAAAGGCAATTCTTATCTATCAAATAAATTGACTTAGAGCCAGTTAGATATTCTGCAGAAAGCTGAGGACATTTGTGGATGAATTTCTAATTGTTGATACTTTATCTTAGTTGTATGAAATTTTAAATGTCTATTTTGTAGCAAAGGGGATTTATATGTGCATTTAACCAACTGTTCAGATATTGGATTTTTTAAAGGGGATTTTAACACAACCGTGTTTTTTGTTTTTACCAGCTCTTCACAAAGGATCATCAGTTCCAGGTATGATTATAAATGGGCCATATTTCTCTTTTATTTTGCAACTTTCTAATTATATAAAATCACATAAAGGTTGGGCTGAAAATGGGCTGATTAGTCTGGGAGCCTTCTATCCTAGGCCTGAAAGGCAGCTGCAAACAATATTTGGGTGGGCTTAAAATGCTGTCTTCTGGGTTTAAATTGGAAAAATTGGTCTTGCATCATATTGATGTGATCAGGGCTATGTCAGAAACAAAGCATGCCCCCCCCCCCAAAAAAAAACCCAGTTACTTGCTTTGGAGCTGTGCATTTCACCAGTTAGTAAGAGAATCAAGCTGGGCGGATTTGACCTCGTAGACACCCTCCTACCTGTCAATGACTACTTCAGCTTCAATCACAAGCACACAATAGATATAAACTTAAGATAAACCACTCCAAACTCGATTGCAGAAAATACAACTTAAGCAATAGAGTGGTCAACGCCTGGAATGCACTACCTGACTCTGTGGTTTCTTCCACAAACCCCCACAGCTTCAACCTTAAACTCTCTACTGTTGACCTCACCCCATTCCTAAGAGGTCTGCAAGGGGTGTGCATAAGCGCACCAACATGCCTACCGTCCCTGTCCTAATGTCCCAATTTTTTTGTATCCATTTCATGTATTCATCATCATGTTTATACTTATACCTGTTATCTTATACATGCTTGACAAATATAATAATACTAATACTAATAATATAATAGGGCAAGACTTTACTGCTATTAATCCCATATGGTTAACTGATTATACTTTTAATAATTTTAAAGAGAATTTTGGGAGTTGAAGTCCACACATCTTAAAGTTATCAAGGTTAAGAAAACCTGCTCTATCAGGTGAGGGCCAGTTTGGTACAGTTCTTAAGACACCAGGCTAGGAACCAGGAGCCCGAGTTAGATCCCACCTTAGGCATGAAGCCAGCTAAATGACTCAGGCCAGCCACTCTCTCTCAGCCCTAGGAAGCAGGCAAGGGCAAACCACTTCCATAAAACTTACCAAGAAAACGGCAGGGACTCATCTAGGCCATTTCCAGGAATCAACACTAGCTCCGAGAGATCAAAACAAAATTGGATAACCTCTCTATAAGATATCCTTTTTAATTTTCCTTTTCCCCAACCAGAATTAACATGTGGACTTCAACGGCCTGTTCTACGGATAGCGGGTGGCGTGAACGCCCAGCCTGGCGAGTGGAGGTGGCAAGTCAGTGTCCAATATCAGAGCCAACATATCTGTGGAGGAAGCCTCATCAATAATCAATGGGTTCTCACTGCTGCCCATTGCTTTTTCGAGTAAGTGAAGATGGGTACCCTTTTCTTCACGCCCTTAATATGCCTTATACTTTCCTTATACTTTCTGGTGACTCATTGGTGGCTCAACCTACTTCTGCCACCATTCCCCACTGAGGACTGTTTTGATTTAAATTGGCAGTAGAAAGCTGCTTTTGTTACAACTTATGTAGTTAACTTTGGGGCAGCCGCATAAAAATCCATTGAACCCCAAAAGGCCAATTTTCTGTAATGCTGTTCTGTTTCTGCATTCTCTGTAGCTATAATTCATTTAAATGTTTGATAGTATCACTTTGTTGTAATTTTAGATGTTATCATATTTAATGTAATTTTAGACTCTAAATTAGAATTTTAATTCAGGCTGCATCTTGGACCTCACTTAATGTTAGATTATTTAATAAATGTGTTTTAACTTTGTCTTAGAATTGATTTTGTTCTTCACCACACACAGACACACAGACACACTAATATCCATCCATATGTCTGTCTGTCTGTCTGTCTGTCTGTCTGTCTGTCTGTCTGTCTGTCTGTCTAGCTATCTAGCTAGCTATTCACAGAGTATTCCTCTTGTACTAGTCTACAATTGAAAGGAGTTGAATCAAATTGAGCCAGTAGCTGCTGAACACCAAACTAAATAATTGGGTTGGCTATTCTGGAACTAATTCTCCAGAAAGATTAAAGACAGGTGCACAATTTCCCCTGGGGATCCCTAGGACTGGTACTTTAGGAGCCCCTGAATGAAAAAAATACAAGTATTCCTCGACCTATGACCACAGTTAAGCCCAATTTTTTTGCTGCCAAACAATACAGTTGTTAAATAAGTTTGTCCCCATTTTATTACTTTTCTTGCCACAATTGTTAAACAAAACTGTAATTAAATTAGTAACACGGTTGCTAAGTGAAATCTGGCTTCCCCATTGACTTTGCTTGTCAGAAGGTCACAAAAGGTGATCACATGACCTTTAGACATTGCAACCGTTATAAATATGAACCAGTTGCCAAGCACCCGAATTTTGATCATGTGATGATGGGAGATGCTGCAACAGTCGTTAAATGTGAAAAATTATCGTAAGCCACTTTTTTCAGTGCCGTTGTGACTTCAAACAGTCACAAAATGAATGGTTGTAAGTCGAGGACTAGCTGCAATTAACAGGCATTTCAGAACTGTTCTGTCTGTCTTTACCAAAATGATCAACTCTTTTCTATCAATTAATTACAAACTTAAAATATTTACCCCAAGGTAATCTTTCTTGAACACAGTGCCTCCTGTTGGAGCCCTGTGTTTAATCATCCTCAGTCATTTATACCGACCGTGAATCATGGGAATTATGGTCTGGCACATCAGAATCAGAATCTGAATTGAGTTGGAAGGGGCCCTTCGAGGTCTTCTAGTCCAGCCCCCCGCAGTAACTGTCCAATCCCTTCTTAAAAGCCTCCAGTGGTGAAGCGCCCCTAATTTCTGCAAGCAAGCTCTTCCACTGGTTAATTGATCTGTTGGGAAGTTTCTCCTCAATTCCAAGTTGCTTCTCTCCTTGATCAGTTTACATCCATTGTTTCTTTTCTTACCTTTGGGAGCTTTGGAAAATAAGTTGAATTTTCTTTGTGGCAGCCCCTCGAATATTGGAGCACTGCTATCAGTTCCCCCCCTAGTCCTTCTTTTCTCCCAACTAGTCAAACACAAATCCTGCAACTGTTCTTCATATGTTTTAGTCTGCAGGGCTTTATTCATTTTAATTGCTTTTCTTTGCACTTTTTCCAAAATCTCAGCACCGTTTTTTGTAGTGTGGTGAACAAAGCTGGATGCAGTATTCTAGGTGTAGATGGCAGAAAGTTGGGTGGAATTACAGCTCTCTTACACGGATGTTGTTTTATTCCAGGATTGGGAGAGAAATCCACGTGCAGCACTGGAGCGTGATCTTGGGAACCGTAAAGCTGAGCGGCAGGAGGTTCAGAGGGACAAAACGGAATGTCTCCATGGTTATCCCTTACGAAAACTACACCAGCTTCATCACAGGCCATGACATCGCTCTGGTGCGCCTGGCCAAGCCTGTGCGCTACACCAAAGACATCTCGCCCATCTGCCTGCCCTTCGCCGAGCACCGCTTTGCCTTTGGGACCCAGTGCTGGTTGACTGGCTGGGGAGACGTCGCGGCCAACGGTGAATAGAAGGGGTTAGAGAGTGGAGAGGCCTGGAGGGTCTTCATATCTGGCTTCAGGAATATGTAAAAGACAGATTTTTTTTTTAAAAAAAAGGTCTGGAGTTTCTTATTGATAAGGAGAAGGGTTAAGGCAGAGTTCCCCATCGTTTCTGGCTTTGCGGACTGACAGGGAGGAAGAGGGGATGGTTTTGCATGAGTGGCAGTCAGATGCGCAGCTCCATCTGCACAAGCAGCGAGCATACACACACACCGCTTGCACAAATAGACTACATGTACATGCGCTCAGCCACTGCATGAGCAAGTGTGTATTCCTCTATGCACTCGCCTACCACTTCCGCAGCCTGGTTCTGACCAGCTCAAGGCCCCACCCAGGGGTTGGTCCTAGACACGTTAAGTGTCGATAAAACTATGGCTCGTCATCATCTTACTAGTTACATTCTTTCTCTCCCTCTGTGAAGAGAAACTGGCATACTGAGAAAGAGGAAGTCCCTAGGTCAGGGGTGTCAAACTCGATTTCATTGAGGGATCATCAGCATTGTGTAGATCTCAGGAGGCAGAGTGGGGGTGGCTAGCTATATGTCACTCATGTCAGGGCTGCCTGTGGTGGCCCAAGAGCTCTGCTAGCGAAATTGGCTGTTTCCAGGGTGGCCCTGTGGGTCAGATTTAAGCACCCCGTGGGCTGCATCTGGCCCCCAGGCCTTGAGTTTGACAGCCCTGCCCTAGGTGATTAGAACCCAGGATCCATGGAAGCTGATGGGATTAGTGGATACAGCCCCATAAAGAACCTGGAAGAAATGGGGGCTGAAGCCAAGCCGAAGTGGAGATAGAACAGGACAGTGTCTTGTCTAAGAGGCTATAGGTAGTCCTCAACTTATATTCGTTTAGTGACCAATCGAAGTTACAAGTGCACTGAAAAAAGTGTCCATTTTTTACACAACCACAGCGCAGCAAGGTCACACGATCAAAATTCAGGTGCTTGGCAACTGCCTCATATTTATGACGGTTGCAATGTCTCGGGATCATGTGATCAATTTTTGTGACCTTCTGACAAGCAAAGTCAATGGGGGAAACCAAATTCCTCTAACTACCATGTTACTAACTTAACAAGTGCAGTGATTCATTTAATAACTGTGACAAGAAAGGCCATAAAATGGAGCAAAATTCACTTAACAAGTTTCTCACTTAGCAAGAAAAACTTTGGACTCAATTGTGGTCATAGGTCAAGGACTACCTGCACAAAAGGCAAGAGAATCAGTGTGCATGTGCAAGCAAGCTAGTTTTTCTGCGTGTGTGCTTGAGTTTATCTGGAGTGTGTGCATGCATGTATTTCAGTGCAAAATGTTGTGTTTAGGGTTACCGTTTCTGCAGGTTTAACTTCATTTCTTCTTGTCTCCCAGTCCATCTGCCAGACCCCATGCCCCTCCAAGAGATAACCATGGATCTTTTGACTGTTGACACCTGCAACTGCATTTACAGCAATCTGCGCAACAGGCGGATCGTCAACCCTGCCTTGCCTGGCATGGTCTGCGCCATGACTCCTGACCGCAAGAGAGGACCTTGTAAGGTTAGTCAAACATCACACTCCCAACCTCCAAAGAAGCATGTGTTTGTCTGCCACTTCCTAACTGTTGGAATACATGTTGGGGTGTACTTTATATTGCAACAACTACAGACGTATTCAGCCAGTAGATGGCAGTATTTACAAGTTTGGATCTATACATACTCTATGCTCTTTTGTTGTAAGTAGAGTTTCCTGTTACAGTAATATAGTTGAGCGGTAAAATACATGGTGATTATACTCTTTGTTTGCTCTTATGTAAATCACTTATGTGGTGCTTTATATAAACAGAATTTCTAACAATAACACTGCTGACCTGTCAGGGAATTATGACTGTCCAAATGAAGTCAAAGACACTGACATGAACTTGTAGTTTATAGTTTTATATAAATAAATATATTTTACATCTATATTTACAGCAAACAAGATAGTCAGGCAAACAGAAGATCATGAGGTAAATCACAGAGCATATAGGGCAGGGGTGTCCAAACTTGGCAACTTTAAGACTTGTGGACTTCAACTCCCAGAATTCCCCAGCCAGAGTTGGCTGGGGAATTCTGGGAATTGAAGTCCACAAGTCTTAAAGTTGCCAAGTTTGGACACCCCTGATATAGGGCATACCGGGGAAAAAAGGCAGGGAAAAAGGGAAACTGCCCCTCCATACCCACAACCACCAATCACGGCGTAGATTGCCTCATGTAGGAGCCAGCCCTCTCCAACCAATCAACTACAACTGTGTGTTTTGGCTCATTGTACAACCCCACTCTTCCAGCTACTAAATTTAAATATTTTCACATGGCCCTACCTTGATAGAGAAGAGTTGGTTGATAATTTTAAAGCAAAGAATGTAAATCACGTTTCTAGTCCTGTAGGTCTGAACTTGGGATTCTGCAGCAATGCTTGAGGAAATCTTTGAATTCAGAGGCTAGAAAATGTTTCAGGAAGTTGTACAGTTCCCTCTTTTCCCTCCATTTTTTTTGTGTATGGCACAGAGGGAATGCAACATGGTGAAGAAAAGGAATTCAGCCGAGGGCCTTAAGTATAACTTGAGATAATTAGATCTACCCTAATATAACATAATAACAAGATTGGAAGGGATCTTGAAGATCTTCTACTTCAAACCCCTGCTCAAGGCAGGAGACCCTATCCTATGCCATTCCAGACAAATGGCTGCTAGTCTCTTCTTGAGAGCCTCCAGTGATGTAACACTCACACCTTTTGGAGGCAGGTTGTTCCATTGATTGCTCTGTCACGAAATTTCTCCTTAGTTCTAAGTTACTTTCCCTGATTAGTTTCCATTTGTTGTTTCTTGTCTTGCTTGATACTGTTCAAAATAGCTTGACCCCTTCTTCTTGGTGGCAGCCCCTCAAATATTGGAGCACTGTTGTCATTTCATCATAGTCCTTCTTTTCACTAGACTAGACACATCCAATCAGATTTATTCTCCAGACCACCCAAGGGCAGGACAAGAAGCAGTGGGTGGAAGCTCATCAGAGGAGATCAAATCTTAAAATAAGGAGGAGCTGCTTAACTGTGAGAATAATTAATCAATAGATTAATTAATCACATTTTTGAAGTTGTGGATGCCCCATTGCTGTAAGTTTGGACTAGAAGACCTCCAAGGTCCCTTTCAGCCCTATATTTCTATGATTAAGACCAACAGATTGCCAAGTTTTACTGGATGGTTTTATCATCAGTGAATTCATAATTCTCATAATTAAATAAAACTAGAGATAGGAGCCAAGGAAAAGAATTATGAATTCATAATTCTTTTCCTTGGCTCCTATCTTTTTTCCCTTCATCTACTCTTTAATTTAATGTTGTTGCCCATCGAAGGCTGGGGAGGTTCAGCCTGAGGCATCTCCTTGCCATTAGCTTCCAGTGGTGGATCATGCAGTAAGAACCTGATAGCAAAGGAGGAAATGGAGACAGACACCAACCAATGTGCATGTAGAGAAAATGCAAAAAAAACCAACAACAACCCTCTTTCCACCCTAGGGCGACTCGGGCGGCCCGCTGGTTTGCCTAGAGAACGGCCGATGGTTCCAGGTAGGGATCATGAGTTCCTCCTTGAGCTGTACCCAATTCTACGGACCCACCCTCCTGACAGACGTGAAATCCTACACCAGCTGGATCCAGCATCATGTTGAAGGAGCCTCATTTGCCAAACAGATTGAGCCCATACCTAACACCACTGACAGTTACATGTGCACAGGTAAGCATCTTCACATCTGGTTACTGTGAAAACCTTCATTGACAACCCACCTGTCCAAAACCTCCCTTCAGGATTTTGGTGACATTCCGTACTTTCTCCCACTTGCTTTCCAATCCAGCTTTCAGTTCTGCATTTTCTTTTTCCAGAGAAGGAAGGTTTAAGCCAGAGGTCCTCAAACTTGGCAACTTTAAAACTTGTGAACTTCAACTCCCAGAATTTCCCAGCCAGCCATGTTGAAGGCCAGACATCTTAAAAATACTAAAGTTGAGAAACATTGCTCTAACTAGTCACCAATTCTATATAATTGCTGTCTTAATGTCCATGCAAAACTGGCCCACATTTTATGGAGCAGTGATTTTCAGCCTTGACAACTTGAAGATGGGTGGACTTCAATTCCCAGAGTTCTCCAGCCAGCCCGGCTGACTGGAGAATTCTGGGAATTGAAGTCCACCCACTCTAATCTTAATTTAAGACCCATTTAGTGCATCAGAGGGAAGAGGGATCAATAGCCCTTCCTACCTTGAACTACAATCTCCATCCCCACCAATGATGTTGCCTGGGATGATGGGAACTGGAACACAATCACATTTGAAAGGCCACATGATTCCCATCTGAATCTTGCTTCTTATCTGGGCATATCATAGTTTAAAGCTGGATGCTCTCATCAGTGCCTTTTTTGTGATGGGAATTATATGGCTTATCTGTTCATCTAGGCATTCAAAGGTCACATCCAGGAGGATGTGTAATAATTCTGTTCATGTGGAATAGGAACCTTTTGGCTACATGTGGATTGAAAAACAGAAAAATGTTTTCCCTTTCACAGTGACTTGCTAGGCCTCTTTTGCTTCTTATTTTATTGTCCCTGTCAACACACTGTGAAAATCTTTAGCATCACATGTGTGCGTTGCTTGGAGATGTTCAGGATTCATGACTGGCACAGCCCTGCCAATGTAGAAGAGGGGATGATGGGTGTAGCCATATATATGTACTGTACCTCTTGCCTTTGGGGACATAAGATGAAAAGTGATGCATCATTTTGCGGGTAGTCCTCTTCTTACACCTACTTGTTTAGTGACCGTTCTAAATTACGGTACCAAAAAAAGTGACTTATGACCGTTTTTCACACTTGCAACCATTGCAGCATCCCCATGGTCACCAGATCAGATTTTGAACACTTGGCAACTAGCAAGTACTTGTGACAGTCGCAGTGACCCTTGTGGCCTTCAAAATGTGATTGTGTTCCAGTTCCCATCATTCCAGGCAATATGTGATGCAAACTTTGACAAGCAAAATCAATGAGAAGCCAGATTCACTTAACAACCGGGTTACTAACTAAAGAACTGCAGTCATTCCCTTAGCAACTGTAGCAAGAAAGTTCATAAAACGAGGCAAAACAACTGTCTTGCTTAGCAATGAAAATTCTGGGCTGAATTGTGGTCATAAGTTGAGGACTACCTGTCTTCTTTATTGATCTCCAGGCTGTGGGGTCCTGCAACAGGAGAACAAACAGTGGCCTTGGTATGTAAGTCTACAGTATGAAGGAGAGCACGTCTGTGGAGGCACTTTGATTGGGGAACACCACATCCTGACTGCTGCTCAGTGCTTCATCGGGTGAGTAGAAGATGGGGGTGAGGCAGCCTTTGAGTAGGGAAGAACCCATGTTGGTCAATATCCACATTCATCTCACTGGCTCTGGATTAGATCTGAGAACTTCTTTTCAACCAATGGTGTCCTTTGAATGTTCTCAAGCTTAGCTAACCTGACCCATTCATTTCTCTGTATCGTAAACATGAATGAATCTGGCACCAATCTGGTTCTGATGGTGACTATTTATTTATTTGCATCCTGCCTTCATTATTTTCACTAGGTGGCAAATATATCCAATGTGACTTCACTCTTCTATTTTCCCTCAACAGCAACCCTGTGAGGTTGGTTGGGCTAAGAGAGAATGACTGGCTCAAAGTCACCCAGCTGGCTTTCATGGCTAAGGCAGGACTAGAATTCCCCATCTCCCGATTTCTAGCTTGTGCCTTAACCACCAAACCAAACTAACTATGGTGGAATTTCAACTCCCAGAATTTTTGGTCTGATTTTTACAAAAATCAGGATATCTGGAAACCCTCCCTCTTTATATCAAGTCAAACCCCAAAACTGCAGTCCAAAGTGATTACAGACAATCCTTGACTTACAATTATTTGTTTAATGACAGTTCAACGTTACAGCACTGCTGACAAAAAGTGACATGACCAGGCCTCCTACTGATGATCACTGCAGTGTCCCCATGATCACACGATCAAACTTTGGGCGCTTAGCAACCAGCACGTAGTTATGACGATTGCAGGATCCTAGAATCACGTGATCACCTTTTGTGACCTTCCCGCTGGCAACTTTAATGTCCATTAGGGCATTTTTTTGGGAAACCTGACACCCATGGGCTTACAGCAAACAAACTCAATGGGGGATTTTTCAACAACTGCAATGATTTGCTTAACAACCACATACATTTGCTTAAGGAGTGGGGCAAAAGAGGTTCTAAAATTGGATGTGACTCAGTTAATGTCCACATTGCTTAGCGATAGAAACTCCAGTCCCAAATGTCATAAATGGAGGACTATCTGTATTCAATCCAATCTGATTGCACAGACTTTCTTTTTTTGTTTAACTTGGGCATCATTCTTTTTCCTTCTGCATGATGTTTTCCAGACGCCAGGAAACGGAAGGCTGGGGGGTATTGCTGGGAGAGTATCTGGAAGGAAGGCAACAAAAATGGCAAGAGAAGAGAACTCTCAAAAACATTGAGCTTCATGGTCTCTACGTTGACATGATGGAAGGTTACGACATTGCAGTAGCCACACTGGCGCAACCTGTGGTGCTCAACAACAGCATCTGGGCCATTTGTGCCCCATATGCTGCCCACCAGTTCCCCCTTGGCTCTACTTGCTGGACCCGTGGGCGGAGAATTGGTACGTTGTGGATCAGAAGGATGGGAGAGGGTGATGGGCTTTCCCTCTGGGATAGGCTTTTAATAGAACTTGTAATCTGATACAAGATATGGTGAAAAGAGAGGTTGTCACAGCTCAGGATGCTGCCTAATGTTGAAGAAATCTATGGTGCTTTGCAGGGGAAAGAAGAAAGGAGATTAGAGATTTAGAATTAACCCCCCCTTTTTTCCCCCCTTTCTTTTAACAACCACGTAATCTCTTGCATTGGGGTGGAGTTGGGGTGACTGAATGGAGCTGAGCTGGCTGGCTGCCCTTCCTGATGCCTATATGGGGTTCATAGCAGATATTTTCTCTTTGCATCCAGAGAGAGAGAAATATCTGCCACTACCTAGCATTGAATTCACAGTCTCCTGATTGTAAGGCAAGAGCTCCACCTCTAGGCCACCATGTCACTCATTTAGAATTACTCCCCCTGTTCAACAATATTGTTCCCTCTTTATCCAGATGACGGTGGGATCCCAAGCCCTCTGCAAAGTGTGCAGGCGAAAATCGTTGGCCCAAAGAAATGCAACTGCCTCTACAATGCGACGAGTGATCCTGGGAGAGAAATCCCCATCATTCCTGAGATGATCTGTGCAGCGCCACACAATAGATCCATGCGTTGTGAGGTAAGGCATTACCATGTCTCAGCTTAGAGGTGTTCATAAATGATATAAGTGAAAAAAAATGGGAACTGGGTTATCTCCCTAAAACCGAATTGTCCAGGTCTTTTTTCTTGCATGCAGCTCCATTCATTAATAAGAGTTTTATGCAATAAAAAAAAATCCACTTTAGATTTTTGCACGTTTCCCAAGCACTTTTTGATAGATTTGATAACATACACACATCTACATGGGTGCTGAACTTATTTTCTGCAAAATGGGAGTCAATGCTGTTTCTTACTTTCAGAAGGGAGTGCACCCATTTTGGAAAAAATAACATTTTTTTTTGTTAAACACCAGTGGTGTTTCCTCATTCTCCTGCATGGATTCAATTGAATAGGGAACAGGAATGCTTCTTTCAGCGCAGCTTTTAGATTTGAATGTTCCCTGAATGCCAAACTCTAAATTTTTCCTCTGTTTCCCCCAAAATAAGACCCCCCCTGGATAATAAGCCCAATCGGGGTTTTGAGCACATGTGCTAAAATAAGCTCTACTCTGAAAATAAGTCCTCCCCCCAAAATATTGCAACACAGTAGCAGCCATGAGGTGACCACGCTCGTCGCCTTTTGCACCTCAAAAATAATAAGACCTCCCCCAAAATAAGACCAAGTGCTTATTTCAGGGGTCAAAAGAAAATAAGACCCTGTCTTGTTTTCGGGGAAACATGATACTAAAGTGAATTCAGGAGTACTCTGAGTTTATCCAGTGATACAGCAGCTTTGGGTGTACTATGAAAAGATACCATTGCTGGAATAAAGTTTTCATTACATGCTGTGGCTTAGAATCAATGGAATCAGAGCAAGGGCCTTTGCCCTGATCATTCCCACAGTCAATTGTTATGAGCAGCACAATGCCAGAAGACTGAATTTATGCAAATACTGGGATTTTTCTTTTTAAAGATTTGAGATTTCTGGATTGAACCCTGAAAAAAAATGAAAGGAGCAAATATATTTGATTTTGATGTCTTCTGTTTTAAAATTAATATGTGATTTAAATATGGCCTGTTTTGTTAGATGTTTCAGAGATAAATTATGTTGAAAATGGTGCACTTAAACATTTGTGGAAACTTTTTTAATGCAAATTGACTTGCTTGGTGTAGACTGTTTCCTAACTTCAGGGAAACTATAATTCCTTGCCGCAGTAAAAAGCCAAATGGACAGAAAATACCCTAAACTTTGAATAGTTAACTATTATTTACCCATTATTAACTGAAGCACTGATATTCCCTAACCAGAGATAAAGCAAAATTCAGGGCAATAACCAATTTCGTTGTATACATGATGTACAATGACAATAAAGGCTATACTACGTAAAAAAATCATTTTTAAAGCAGTTGAGCTGTCCATCGTTTGTGGTGCTGAAATATTCAATACAGGGCCATCTTAAGGCTGTGACCAGCTTCTCATTTCAAAGTGCTTTTTGTCAAGTACGTTGCCTAAAATTTATGTCATTCCCCTACTCACAACTTCAACTGTTGTCTGTTCATGCACATCCTTTTGATGTGCATGAACCTTTGGGTGATGAAACAACACCCTGCAATCCAAAGTACCATAAACTCTCACAAGTTGTTTCTTTGACTGTTTCTTAACTTTAATCCAATATAGAATTCTTTATGTTGATTGGAGATGAAACCCAGAAGTTCTGTCTCAGATCTTTTCCTCTTTTAAGTCAATGAAACAAAAAAACGAAGCCTAGAATTTTCACCCATCTGTGTCACATAAGAGACACTGAAGAAATACCATACTATTGTTGATAGGCAGTACCATTAATGGAGCTCTTAAGCAAAATAGCATCTAGCTGACCTTACCTAGGCATATAAGATAAAGCTATTATGGAAAATTGAAAAAAAATGCCACAGAATAAAGTGGGATAAAAATGATTCCCCAGTTCTTACTTAACACGTAAAACTTTTGAACATTATAAGAAGAAGCTATATTTGAGACTAATAATCAAGGACAATTGAATTATGATTCACAACTGCTGGTAATAATTTTTTTCTAGAATCAATATCCAGATAACCCAAATAGCATTGCTTATTTCTGCCTGCATTACCTCTGCTTCCTTACGATTTGGAACTGTTACCCTGCAGCTTCCCATTTTGTTGGCTTGAGATGGTAATCTTGTTATTCTTGAATCTCTAGGTAAGCATCGGAGACCCCTTGGTTTGCAGCCAAAATGGGGTGTGGTTCTTGGCTGGAATTTCCAGCTTTGGGAATGGATGTGGAACTATAATTCGTCCAGGAGTTTTCACATCGGTCAAGAACCATGAAGAGTGGATCATGAATGCTGCCTGGTCCGCATACTATAATGTGCAAAAGCCCCCTCTACCAAAGGCCGTGGATCAAGAGACTTGCCTGACTGCCTAGCCTTCTTGTTAACATCTAGCAAGCTCATAAATCAGGATTTCTCTTACAGTGAGGGGTTGAAAGCAAACTTTTGCTTCATCTTATGATCTGTATGTACATCTGTCTTGAAGCAACTTGAATCTTGGTGTAATCCGACAAGCCAGAGAAATATCTACAAGACCAGTCACATCCTTGGAAATTCTCTAGTCACCACTGCATTCATTTATTTATGTTTCTCAACTGGGCAATGTTTAAGATGTATGGATTTCAATTCCCAAAATTCCCTGCCATGTGTCTTAAAGCTGCCAAAGTTGAGAAACACTGCCTTAGGCACCCTGTTCATACAGTTACATTTCTCATTTCATTTCATTTTTTAAAGTCTGTGGTTGTCCACTCCTGAACCTGAAATATCAGGATGGCAAATATTTATTTCCTTTTTTTCCACTTTCAAATAAGCCTGGGACTAAACTGATCAAAACTGACTTGCCCATTTTTTACACTCCTAAAAATCCATTTTCAAAGGCTGTGAAGCTTGTATAGTCAATATGCCCTGCTCTTTAATGCTTTGGAATGTTCTTATTATTTTCTAAAAAACAAACCACACACACTAAGTAACCTGTGTACTAAATATGAGCTTTTTAGTGTAAGTAGAGTCTTGCCAATTGGTTACAGACAGCCCCATAAAATTTACATTTTGTTTCAGTGATTATGACTCTCTAGTATCTCAATTGAAATATTGAGACTGACATACTTCTCCCAATGCATTAAACCATGATATGGTTTGTTTCCTTAAGCTTTAGCTATTCTACAAACTTAACTGCTGTGCTTTATGGCTTAGCCATTTGAACAAACCTTAAGGGTTGTTTGTTATACTGTGTATGCCATGGTTATATACAAACCTTTGTACCATGTTAGCACAGACTACAGATTCCTTGGCTTTTGTAGACAAGCCAGGAATCCAGGTTTCCTGCCCTCCTCTTTGCTTTCTTTGAGCCTCAGCACTTTATTTTGAAAGCAAGATGTGGGTAGAATCTTGGATTTCTTGTGTGAATTAAAAAGCATCCAAGCTAATCTTGAGGGTTTCTTTTTTGAAGATGATAAAACTGACATGGATTTGTTGGTGTATTTATTTTCAATGTTGCATTTAATGAAGTAAGTTATTTAAACATCTCTAAACTCTGTCCGGTCAACATCTGATTATTTGTGCATGATAACGTTGCTGATTGTATAGGCTTTAATTGTTGGAAACCAGCATCTTGTACTCTATAAGCATTTGATAGTTGATCTTCGTCTTTTTAAAACGTCTTCTTCCCCAGGCTGATTTATAATATGCTACTATAATATGATACTTTTCTATCTCTGTGTAGATAGATAGATCTATTTATATTTGATAACATGTATTTATTAAATTTTGTTTTTCTATTATGTTACTGTGAAAATTTGTTTGGAAAAATGGGATATAAACAACAATAAAAGAAAGACAAGCATTACCTTTGTTTGTAATTTAATATTGCCACAATAATATTACAGATGGTCCTCAATGTAATGACCATAATTGAGCCTGGAATTAGTTCTGGTCGTCAAGCAGGTCACCATGTGACTGGACCTGATTTTATGTCATATTTTGAGGCAGTCGTTAAGTGAAAGCCCTGGTTGCCAAGTAAATGCATTTTATCCAATGTGTTTTTTTTATTTTCTCTTTTTTGCTGGAAACCAGCAAAAACTGTTGAAAATCAGAGTCACATGATCGTAGGATGCTGCGAATAGCCATAAAGGCAAGTTAGTTGCCAAGCACCCAAAATATGATCACGTGACTACAAGGGGTGTGCATGTAGTTGTGCAGCCATCGTAACCTCAGACGCAGGTTGTAACTTTTTTTTTGGGGGGGGGGTGTCCATTGCAACTTTGAATGGTTAGACTACCCATCATCCTAAAATATGTGTCTCCCTCAATACAGTTCAGCAAGATGTCTATTCAGTAAGACGATTTCCCTATTTATGGACCCTTCAAGATAAGCTTAAAGCTACAGAAGGGCACATTTGCGCATCTATCTAGTCATTGACAATTTGGCACAAAGCTCAAACTTGCCCAAATCTCAACAGATTTTGAGTTTTATGCTCTTCTTCAGGAAGCCTAATCTTAAGACGCCTTTGAAAACGAGCACCGAAAAGCCATCGCTTGGATCAAGGCACTCCTTAAAAGTCGCTGCTTAAAGCAGCACTTTTGAGGAACTCTGGAAATTATCACCAAGTTGTCGCTGCGAAGCTTTGGAATCACATCTGCACCACCGTCCTCGTTGATGTGTGTGGGCGTGTGTCCTCGGGATATGTATTTGTGTAAGAAGTGTTAAGATGGTCGCCACAACCGTGAGATCAACGCCTGGTCCTTTTTTGCTTGCGTGGTAAAACTTGGAGGGGGGAAGGGAGTAATTGCACAGTTGTGATACCATCTTAAGTCTTCTTGAACCCCTGCTTGGGGACAGCCCTCCTGCTGCATTTCCTGGCAAGAAAAGGCCATCTCAGCTTGGATACAAATTATTTGGCTATTCACAGAGCCCACCGCGGGTTCTTGGGTGCCTATTTGCAAGTTATTCCACAGACAGGCTTTTAATTATGAAACCATCAGGGGCTAAAATTGAGCCTCCCTCCCTTCCTCCCTCATCACAAATTAGGGCAGGGCTTAAAACATTCATTTATATATAACTGTTCACTAGAGCATTTCTTAGCCGGGGTTGTAACCGTTTTATATATTCCATCAGAAAACACATCTGCCATCTGGATTCGTAAATGCAGAGGTCCCCAACTTTTTTGCTTTGTTTTGTGGACTGGTGGCGGCGGCTTTGGGGAATGATTTCATGTACGCAAACTGAATCCTACGCATGTGGAAGCTTCGGGTGCTCACCAGCCACTTCGGTGGTTCATTTCCCTATGGGCCACAGACTGGTAGCAGACCACAGCCCAGGCATTGGGGGACCCCTGCATTGATGAGATCTCTCTCCCATTCATCCATCCATCTATCTTTCATCTATTCATTCATCTATCCAATCGTTAATCTTTCATCTATCTCAGGGGTGTCAAACTCAATTTCATTGAGGGCTGCATCAGGGTTGTGTTTGACCTTGGGGGGCTGAGATGGGTGTGGCCAGCTCAACATCACTCATTCAGGGACAACTGCGGGGCCCCGAGTGCTATGCCAGCAAAAACCAGCTCTCGAGGTGCTTTCAGCTGTGACAGCCTCCTGCAACCCTCTGCCAGTGAAAATGGAGCTCAGGAGGGCAGCATACAGCTCTCCCAAGCTCAGTTTTCGCTGGCAGAGGCACTGAGGGCCAGTCCTTTACTATTTCCAGAGTGGCCCTATAAGCAAGATCTGGGCCCTGGGCCTTGAGTTGACACCCCTGATCTATCTAATCATTCATCTTTCATCTAATTATTCATTTAAATTCATTTTTCCATCCATCCATCCATCCATCCATCATCTATCTCATCATCATTAATCTAATCTATATAATCTCTAAACAATTGCAAAACAACTGATATTCAAGATGTTAGAAAATGGTTGGTCCAGTCAGTGTTACCGAATGCCATAGGCTGCAAGGAAGCTCTTAGAAATGGATCCCATTGATTTCACAAGGCTTCGCGAACACCACCTTACTCAGATGGGGCCCCAAATGTTGGAAAAGAAACAGGCCAAAATGGAAAGCCCCACTGGAAATTGTCTTTCTGTAGGCTCCAGTCTGCAGACGACAAAAAGGAAGCCTAATGCCAGACAATGGCAATGAGTAGCTTGGGTAGGCCTTGGATTCACCCAAGGGTAGACTTTACAGCCTCGGGAGATCAAGCTAACCGATCTGTCTGCTGCTTTGCTGAAGACCTCAGCTAGCTTGCCTGAAAATAATTTGACCACCCCCTCTCCATATTCAAAACAGCAGATAAAACTTACTTTAAAATTTTTTAAACTGTTCATTGAAGTGTTTCACAGTTCAGGCCTAGGCACCAGGGGGCACCAGATAGCTTTCAAAAGAAATTCCCAGGCCGCTAGACATAGTTAGGAGGCCTCTTCCTCTAATCAGGGAAAAATAGCCATTACTTGCTTGGTAACCTGAACTATAGCACCAGTTCCTGCCAGACGTATGCTGGCTGGGGAGGATGGGGATTGTAGTCTAGCCCATCCAGAAGATCTTGATTTGGGAAGGCTGGGGAGCAGAGTATCAGTTGTTTCACCATCTTCATGAGGGCAGTGGCAGCTGTGGGTTTGTATGTCAGAACAGTAAAATATGTTTGAAAATGTCTCCTCCTTCAATTCTGCTTTCTTCACCACCACACGTACACAAGTACACACACACACACACACACACACACACCATCCAGGAGCTTTCAAATCTAATGACATCAAACCATGTCTTGAATCGTATTGAGTGCCTGCGCTAAAGGAGGAGGGGAAACATTTGAAAACGTACGAAACTCAAAATTTATTTTCCTTTTGTGAGGTTTCTTTCTTTTTTTGCTGAACCAGAGCTAAAATGTCAGTTATCCAAAACAGCAGCATAAACAGGAGTTGATCGTCAACATTCTGGAGTTATTGGGCATCGTTAAGGATAAACATTGAAGGCAGAAGGAAAAAAAAAACACCCCCAGATTTCAGCTGGCGAAATAAACCAACATGAGTCCCTCCCACACCCTATGAAAAATATTACCCGCCTATGTTAGAAATTCTATAAAACTTTAATCACAAATGAAGAGCTCTTACCTACTTAAAAACATTTATTCTTTCACTGAACCAAATTCTACCTGAATGAGAACAAAATTGGGAGCTGGCCTCAGAGCAGTAGTGAAACAGGTACCCATGCCAACCCCAAAACAGAAGAAGATAGCCTGGTGATGGTCAAGTTTCTAGTCCTCTTGTTTATTTTTTATGTTTTCATAATCCCACCCACCGCATCCCTGTAGTCTAAAAGCTGATCACTATAAACCATTTGCAAATTCTAGGGATTATGAGGGTGACAGCTCTTTGATGCGTCCCCAGTAATCTCTGGCTGTGCCTTGCAGAACAGGGGAAGCACATGGGGATGCTTCATTTCAAGTCATCTGCATTCTGGCTGTCTTTAAAAAAAAAACACCCCAGGGTGTTTGAAAAACAAGCCCATCTAAGGTGGTTTCCCCTTCTCTGTTTTCCAAGCTGTAGTGAAAAGCCCCTCAGGGGTTAAAATCCCTTCTCTGCAATCTGATCTGCATCCAGATCAACTCTAAAGGGATCCAAGCACTCTGGGCAAAATAGAACGGAAGGGATCAGGAGTGCTTCCATAGTTCTCTCAAATGGAGATTTCTTTCGGGACAACAGAAACAAGGAAATCTTCCCTTTCCTGCTCTGTTCGTCTTTCCAGTGTTCGACTGCCAGGCGTATTATCCTGAGCCACCCTCGCTGCTGCTTTGCATTGTTAGCCTTGCTTGTTGAGAACTGACATGGGGAGAAATAAGGGGCATTGTTTCATATTGGGCAGGATTAGGTTCGGTGACTCTTTCTCGGGGGGAATTTAGGGCCAGGGTGGATGGGAGAGTAAATGCCGCCATTAACAGAAGGGTTTCCTTCTAAAAAGAAATACAAACAATCAGGGGAAGAAAGGTGGCCTGATACCATTTGTTCCAAACCCTGTGCAAATCCCATGAAGAACAAGACTAATTAGCTTTCCACACCAGCTAGAATCCCAATTATTAGGCTTATACTAACAGTATTATTTATGTTGGGAAACACTCCCCCAACCCCAACCCCCCATCCTGCCTGGCATCTTAAAGGCAAAGTGGCAATTGAAGAGAAATCGAAGAAGAAATTAAGTGCCTTCCCCGCCATCTCAAAATTAACGGCAGGACCAAAACCCATCGGGATGCGGCAGAGCTCAGAAAGTCGAGCGCCTTGGAAGTTTTCTTCCAAAATAAAAAAAAAGCACCCCAGGAGCTTCTCTGAACCTAATCCCGTTTGGCGTAAAGAGAAACGAAGAACGTGAGATCGAGTCTGGCCATGAGAATCACCCTAAGGGAGAGTCCGGATCATAAAGTGATCTGTGTGCATTGCTGTCCCTTTTCCCGCATCAGCTGGTCACCCCGTATCATCATCTAAAAAGATGGACAACCAGGAAGATCTTGGTCCAAAAGATGGTGAGGGTAGCTAAAGCCAAGAAGCCTTCTCAGAACTGGCTTCTTCCAGATGCAATTGATGGCAGCACCCATCACTCTCAAGTCAATACGGTGGTAGGGGTGGTGGGCCAACCCATTCTGGAGGATGCAAGGGGGAGATCAAAGGGGGGGCTAGAAAGATGGAATCTTCCTCCCAAGAGATAGGCCTTTAAGAAGTCTCATTAATTTCAGGAGGTAAATGGTGCTTCTTAATTACTCATTTACAAAATCCCCAATTTTTTTTATTTTTATTTTTTGCTCAAGACCTATTCTGATAAATCACAGCCAGCAGAGGTTTTGCCAAGGAGAGCTTCCTCACCCACATAAACCTAAAACTTTCAGTCAAGTTTCTTTAGAAAACTTTCCACATAAACCCTAGTACCTTTTAGGATCCGTTTTGAAAGCTATCAAAACCTATGTCTTTCGAACTGTTTTTTAATGTTTCCTTGCATACCAGGAAACGTGTACGCATTTTAATGAAGGAGGTAGAATTTTTTTTAAAAAAAAGAAAAGATTACTCCGCACCAAGGATTATTGTCTTCTTCTTTAAGTCTTTGACACTGAGACCCACCCCCAGTATTCTTGTTTTTTCCTATAAGACAGTACGTTTGCCATTAATTTAAAAAAACCCAGCAATTTAAATACTATATGCAGCTTAAACATGGAGTTAGCTACTCGTCTGACGTCCCAAAAGGATAGAAAACAGTTCAAAAAATGCAAATAGGAGAATATCGATGCACAATCCTCTGAAAGTCCCACGGGTGTTTGAAGTCAGTTCCCCAAAGACAAATCCAAGACAGAAAATATAGGACGTGTTTCCAAGAGACGCCACAGAGATGTCTTATTTTATGTGCTCAACGTAACATTCCGTTAAGAGGAGAAAACCCATCACCGTCCCACCTCGCCTGCTCTTCTATCTGCTGCCAGCTCGTTTTTTTTTCCGATCTATGTTCTAAAAAAAGAAAATCTGGGGAATCCTGGACCCAATTTTCCTCGCCTTATCTTCCATTGATGACCAAGTTTAACCTCCGCCCCCCCATGTGTGGACTGTTGTTCCTATGAAGCCAGCTTCCCACCCAAACCTCGACCATTTCCCTGTAATTGGATCTCCCTGCCATACAATCCTGGGTGCACCTCCTCGCGTGTGCTAACAAGCCCTCAGTTCCCTTCCCCTGCGATGCTGCCCTCAAGGGCATGGTGCCCATCAACCTTGGTGTGCAACAACTGGTGCTGCTGGAAGGCGAGGTGGTGGAAGAACCTCTTCGAGCAGACGGGGCAGGAGAAGGCCTCTTCTTCCTTAGGCCTGCCGTGGACCTTGGTGTGGGCGGCCAACCGCTTGGCCGTCCGGAAGGCCTTGCCACAATGGAGGCATCGGTGGCGCCTCTTGTCCGTGTGGATGTGAAGGTGGTTCTTGAGAGCCAGAAGGTTGTAGAAGTCCCTCTGGCAAGTGGGGCAGTGGTAGAGGCCGGTCGCGTGGGCCTTCTTGTGATTTAGCAGACTACCAGGATGGCGGTACGTCCGCTCACAGCTATGACACTTGTAAGGCTGGTCATCTAGCAGCTTGCCTTTAGGAGTGTCCCCTCTTTCCTCGGCTTGATGCTTTCTTAGGTGCTGCATCAGATCCCTGGAGGCCCGATAAGCTTTGCCGCAATCTGAGCACTCCAAACGTTTCTTTCCACGCACACGGCTGGGGTTCTTTTGGGAGGCGTGGTTGCGAAAGCGTTTGGGCCGCGGCTGGCTCTGCAGAGTCCCAGCGGGTGCCTCTCCAGGGTTGTTCCCCTGGTCCCTTTCACAATCCGCTTTAGTTCTTTCGGGCTCTTGCCCTGCCGTGACCTTGCTGCAAGGACGGGGCCGGCGCTGGTGCCTCTGCAGCTGCCGTTGCCACTTGAAGGCTTTGCCGCAGTCGGGACACTGGTGGCGTTTCACCTCGTAGTGGATGCGCTGGTGGTTCTTCAGGGACATGAGGTTGGGGTAAGCCTTGCTGCACAAGGCACAGGTGAAGTGCCCGACCTTGTGGCTCTTCTGGTGGTTGAGCAAGCTGCCCGCGTGGCGGTACGAGCGCCCACACTGCCCGCATCTATATGGACGCTCTTCGGGGTCTGGAAGTTGCTTAGCAGGGGCCCGAAGGAGTGGGAAGGTCTCTGCCCTGCCTGCCCGCTTGGCCCGAAGGGGCCTCTGGACCGAGTGGAAAGCAGGCTCCGGCCTCCTGTCCCGATGCACACGCTGGTGGCTGGCCAGTTGCTTCTGGAGCCGGAACGCCTTGGGGCACTCTGCACATCGGTAGCGTTTGGTTTCAAAGTGGGTGCGGTTGTGGTTTTTGAGGGCCATGAGGTTGTAGAACTGCTTCTGGCAAATGCTGCAGTGGAAGAGGCCTGTCTTGTGGGTCTGTTTGTGGTTGATGAGGCTGCCGGCATGCTTGTAGCTGCGTCCACAAACATCACACTGGAAGGGGCGTTCTGAGAGAGTGTCTTCCTCTTCTGCCTGAGAGACCTTCTCCTCTCCTGCTCCTTCTCCCTCTTTCTTTATTGTCTCCATTTCTTCTATTGCTTGGTGGGCCTCCTCCTTCTCATTCCCCTCTCCAGGAACATCACATTCCTGAGCTTCTCTGCCCTCCGAGAGACCTGAGCTCAACTCTCCTCCTTGTTCCACTTTTACTTTTCCTACAGGAGGGACAAGAAAAGAATTGCTTGGAGAATCTTCTCCATTTTGGGAAGCCCCACACGGCTCATCTTTCAGCCTCTCGTAAAGGCAAGGCAGCTCCCTTTCCGCAGTAGGGACTGGGTGTCGGAGTTGGGGGACGCTGCTATTCAACTTGCATCTTGGGTGGTTTCGAAGGTGATTCCTATAGGCAGACAAGTTACGGTACTGCCGGCAACAGACGCTGCATTGGTAATCGCCAATCAGGTGGATCTTTTTGTGATTGACTAAGCTGCCACCATGGCGGTAGGTCTTGCCACATTGACCACAAGCATAAGGTCGGCTGTCCAGCAGGTCATCAGCAAGAGGAAGTGTTTCCACCAACGGTGGGGGTAGAGGAGGCGGGTCATCCTCCATGCGTGGAGCTCGCCGGAGCTGGATGGAAGTGTCAGCTAAGGCGGCCGCTTTCTCTTCCAGATGCCCGTTGCTGTGCTCTTCCAAGCTGGACATATCATCAAATGTCTGTCCACAGTAACCACAGATGTGCGAGAGAAGCTGATCCTCCTCTGGATCCCCTCCATCATCCAGCTGCTCTTCCGTTTCCGTTTCCAGCACATCCGGATTGTCGCCCTGACTTTCATCCTCCTCGTGCAAGAGGCTGTGGTGATGCTGAAGGATCTGTTCACTGGGGAAGATCATGCCACAGAGGCTGCAGAGGAACGGCTGTTCCTCAACATGGTCTTTGGAGTTGTCCTGGCTGGATGCTGTGGCCTTGGCATGCCCATGGAAATGGTGTTTTAGAGCGAGGAGGGTGGGATACTCTTTAGGGCAGACAGAACATTGGAAGATGCCAGTTTGATGAGTCTGTCGGTGGTCAATCAAGGTTTTGGCCTGGTCAAAGCCCAGACCACACTGTTCACAGAGATAGGGACGGCCTTCAGAATCGTCAGGCAATGGGGAAGACGCTTGTGATTGGGACTGCCAGCCATTGGCTGTGGCATCTTTTTCCAGAACGCTGCAACTATCTCTCAACTGCTCTGCCAAAGATAAAATCATAGGCATGGCAGCGCCAGCTTCAGTGCCAGTCTCCTCGTTCGTAGTCACCAGTGTCTCGGACAGTCCTCTCCTGGGTCTCTGATGGCCACGCAAGTGGCTTTTAAGGGAGGCCATGTTTTGGAAGTGTTTGCTGCAAAGCGAACAGCTGAAGTCACCCGTCTGGTGTGTCTGCTTATGATTGATGAGGCTTCCTGAGTGCCGGTATGACTTGCCACACAGCTCGCACTCATAGAGACGCTGGATGGGGAGAGGTGGGTCGGTTCCTTCCGCCCCCCCTTCCAAACTCTCCCCTTCACTGCTGTGTTGCACGGCGTGAGTCTGCAGGCCAGCCAGGGTAGGAAAGGCCAACCCGCAATGGTGACAAACGTGAGACGTCTCTGAGGCCGGAAGGATGTCCTCAGCCACTGTTGCCCCATTCTCCAGGGCTTCTACGTCCTGTTTAATAGTCTGAAGGAGATCTGCTTCCTGACAGTGAAGGACGCCAAGCCTAGGCTCCTCGGCCACCTCAATGTCCTCTGTGCAGGGAAGATGGCGCAGCTGATGAAGCTGGAATTCAGCCTCCTCCTCAAAACTCTCTCTGTCATTAGTGGAGGTCAAGCTGTCCCCTAATTCTTTGCCCCGCATGCGCGCGGCCCGCAAATGGACGCGGACGTGGTTCCGGAGTGCCATGAGGTTGGAGTATTGCTTGGGGCAGATGGAGCACTGGAAGATTCCCGTCTGATGAGTGTGGCGATGGTTCACCAGACTACCGCGGTGGCGATAACTCCGTCCGCAGTCTTCACACCGGTAGGGTCGCTCTTCCTCCCCAAGAGTCCTTTCTTCCTCTTCCTTGAGACAGGCAGCTGGTCCTTTCCAGGCATCTGAGGGCTGGGTTGGGCAGTCGTCAGGGCAGTCCTGCGCTTTTGGTGGGTCCAGGATCCCAGACGGGTGCTGGGAGGCCTCTTCTGGGGTCGAGGAGTTGAGCTTGGACTTGAGGTGTACCCGCAAGTGATTCTTCAAGGCAGCCAAATTGTACAACTGTTTTGAACAGACAGTACAACTGTACACCCCAATCTGATGGCTCTTCCGGTGGTTAATGAGGCTCCCTGCATGGCGGTATGTCCTCCCACAGTCCCCGCAGCGGAAAGGACGCTCTTCAGACATGGGAAAGGCTTCCTCGCTCTTCAGACGGGCTTCCCAAGTTTCATTGGAGCTGGGGGCTGCTTGGAAAGGGCTGCTGCCCTCATCCTCTTCTTCTTCATCTGCCTCCTTTGGGTAAAGGCAACTGTGTTCCTCCAACTCCTCCTCGTTGGCGAAGGTCCCGCCACAGCGGACACACAGCTCTCCATCTGGATTACAGCGTTCTCCACCACCGGCCTTGGAGGCATCTTTGAGGCTGCAGGGCACCCTGTCCCCAAAGCCTGTGCCCATGGGAGGTGGCTGATAAATGTCCAACTTTGCTGATGTTTCTATGGAGTCCTCCTCCCAAACGTCGTGCTCCGAATCCTCCCAAGCTGACGGGTCTGTGGACTTGCTCTCTTCCTGGCTGTGGGCTTTCTGGTGGCTCAGCAGCTCCGAGGGCAACCGGAAGGCTTTGTGGCAAAAGCGGCACTTGTAGGGCCGATACTCCGAGTGGAGACGGGCGTGGCTTCTGAGGGCCATGAGGTTGGAGAACTCCTTGTGGCACATGGCACACTGATAGACCCCCAGCGTGTGGCTCTGCTTGTGATTGGTCAAGCTGCCGGCATGTTTGTAAGCCTTGTCACACTGGTTGCATTTGTAGCGGCGCTCGTCCTCCAGGGCAGCTAGCAGCCCAGGCTCCTCCCCGCCCCCCTCATGCCCCGGGAGCGGATCCTGCTTCTCCCGTTCCTTCTTGATTTGGAACTCCTGCTGAGAAAAGTCGGCTGGCACCACCGACTCAGCAATGTACTTCTCCAGGTTGGACAACAGGCTCCTGCTGCTGCCTTCCATCCCAGAACGGGAGTCCACATCTGGAGAAGACATGCCCTGGCCACTTTGGAAGCTGCAACTCCCATCCCTCTGGCCTTTTTCCTCCTGCTCCTGGATGGCCTGAGCTGGGCAGTGGTGGTTTGGAAGCTGGGATGAAACTCGGAAGCTTCTGCCGCAGTCTGGGCATTTGTGACGCTTCTCTTCCATATGAGTGCGCAGATGACTCTTCAGGGACATGGGGTTGGAGAAGTCTTTGTGGCACAGCAGGCAGCGGTAAAGGCCTACCTCGTGGGTACGGCGATGATTCACCAGGCTGCCGGCGTGGCGGTAGCTCCGTGGGCACTGCTTGCATTTGTACGGCCGCTCCTCTTGACCCACAGGGGGCTCACTGCTCAGAGCAGCATCACCCTCAGCCATTGCTCACGTCCAAAGTCCTTCTTAATCCTGGCACTCGTTAAAGAGGAAGCCACAGGCATTTGGAAGCACCCCTCGGTCTCATTGCAGAGGTTCGGGTCCCCTCTTCTCACCCAAACATTCCAAGACCTGCAGAGACAAAGAGGGGCAGTAATGAGGAAGAATCCCCTGGAGTGAGCATCGCTGGAACCAAGAAATAAGTTAAATGCCACAAATCACATCTTTGCATAGAGCAAAATGTTTCTCAACTTTGGCAGATTTAAGGCATGTGGACTTCAACTCCCAGAACTCCCCAGTCGGCACACTGGCTAGGGAATGCTGGGAACTGAAATCCACAAAGCCTAAGAGTTGCTAATGTTGAGAACCACTGGGGCAGAGTCGAGACTGAGTGGGTTTTTGATTTCCTGTACAGAATTTCAGTTCATGTTTCATGTCAAACACCCAAAAAAAAAGGGTGGGGGATCTATGGTATACAAGTAATCCTTGACTTATGACCACAATTAAGCTCATAATTTATGTTGCTAAGTGAAAATTTTTGTTAAGTGAGTTTCGCCCCATTTTACCACTTTTCTTGCCACACACTTGTTAAGCGAATCACTGCAATTCTAAAATCAGCAACATGGTTGTTAAGTAAATCTGGCTTCGGCATGGACTTCCCGTGTCAGAAGGTCACAAAAGGGATCACGTGACCCCGTCATACTGCAACCGTCATAAATATGAACCAGTTGCCAAGCATCCAAATTTAAATTACGTGCAATGATCATAATTGTGAAAAATGGTCATCATCAGTGGTAGTACTTCAGCCAGTTTGGACTGGTTCAGGCGAACCGGTAGCAGAAATTTTTGGTAGTTCGGAGAATGCCACACATCTGGTTGGCCCCGCCCTCCCACCCCCGTCTTATAGTCCCTTGTTTTTTTAGCTCAGCTGATTTGAGCGGCAGAAAGGACTGCTGTGCCTCAGCTGCGTTAAAAAACCAGCTCAGCTCAGCAGCGCTGATACCGAGGGCGGTCTTGAGCGCTGCAAGCAGTCGCGAAGCTCTCTCTCACAGAACTGGCAGGGAACGATTTGGAAACCCACCACTAGTCATAAGTTGCTTTTTTCAGTGGCATTACAGCTTTGAATGGTCATTAAATGAACTGTTTAAGTCGAAGACTACCTGTGATAGGTAATCATACAAACTGGTAATCAGGGAGGATAGTGAAAAAACCCGGATATCTTACCAATAACTTATAGTATTTAACAGAGATGGGAAGACTTTTTCCATAAGAGGTGCCTAATTTTCGGGGGGGGGGGGATTGGCAGCAGGTGGGCTGGGTAAGAATCAAACTGCTTTCACTATAGGCCACCACTATAGGCCAAAGTTCATTTAGTGACCATTCTGTCACTCTTAATTTAGTAATAATTTAGTTGATAGAGAAAGATCAAGGCTTCCTAGAGCAGCGTTTCTCAATCTTGGCCACTTTAAGATGTGTGGACTTTAATTCCCAGAATTCCTGAGTGAGCAAGTTGGTTGGGGAACTCTGGGAGTTGAAATCCACACGGTTGAGAAATGCTGCTTTAGAGCTTGATGATGTAATTGTGGAGTTTCCCCCCCCCCCCAAACTCCTTTTGTTGCTCCACTTATTTCAAATTCTTTCTTACACTGGGTCGTTTCCTGTCGTCCCGTCCCCCCACCCCACCCCAATATTCAGAGCCAGCCAACATACTACCCATCTGTTACATCACTTTAATTAAGAAAAACTCTGCCAAAAATGCAGATGATGTTAATTACGGATAGCTTTTTATTTAGCTCAGGATTCCTTCAGGGGCAGTTTCTTAAACGGACTTTTCCCCTCTGATTTATTTCCTTATTTATATATTTTTGCCACTTCACTACTGTTTAAAAATCCTTTTGCACCATCTGAAAGGTCTAAACCACATTAGTATCACCTGCAAACATGGAACCAGGGTGCTCTTTCCTGCAGTTTCAAAGATATCTTTAGAAGCAAGGATGCAGCTTCACCAAAAGGAACCATTAAAAGGAAGTGGTCCGCATCTTTTCCCCCTCCCCTGCTTCATTAATAGGAAGTTGTGCCTACAAGTCAGTCTTGACTTCTGGCGAGCCACCTGAAGTTTTCTTGACAATTGCTTTTCAGGAGAGTTTTCTTGGTACTTTTATTCCTAGATCTGAGAGGAAGTCACTGCATTGGCTTCATGTCCAACCCACAGATTTCCACCTTCGTGTCTGAAAGCATTACACCAGCTGGCCTCAAGATCTACACAGGCAGTCCTCGACTTACAACAGTTTGCTTAGGGACTTTTTGAAATTAAAATGGCACTGAAAAGAGAGACGTAGGGTCATTTTTCACACTTCTGGCCGTTGCCAGCATCCCCATAGTCATGTGATCATAATCAGGTTGCTCGGCAACTGACTCATATTTATGACGGTTGCAGTGTCCCGGGGTCATGTGATCCCCATAGACTCTGATAAGCAGAGTCAACGGGGGAAGCCAGATTCACTTAACAACTGTGTTACTAACTTAACAATGGCAGTGATTCGCTTAACAACTGTGACAAGGAAAGTCATAAAATGGGCCAGAACTCATTTCACTTAGCAACAGAAATTCTGGGCTCAATTGTGGTTGTAAGAAGAGGATTTCCTGTTGGTTTTTTTTTCATTTCTTTTTTCACAGGGACGAAGCTTTTATGAGGTTATGCACCAAAATGCTCCCACCCTCCAGAGAGGGAAAAGACAACAGGAAAAAACACAGTGGCCACTTAGTCTAGAGCAGGAGCAGGGGTGCCAAATTCAAGGTCCGCAAGCCGGATCTGGCCCGCAGGGTGCTTGGATCTGGCCCAAGGGTCTGCCCCGGAAGGAGCGAAGGACTGGCCCGAGGTTCCTCTGCCAGTGAAAACAGAGGTTGGAGGGTTGCGTGCAGGCCGGCCGAGTTGTTTTCAGTGGCAGAGGGCTGCAGGAGGTCATCGCAGCCGAAAATGGATGCAGAACTGGCCATACCGCCCTGGCCACACACCCCACCGAGGTCAAACACAACCCTGATGCAACCCTCAATGAAATCAATGTTGACACCCCTGGTTTAGAGGATTAATCCCCGATGGGACAATACTAAAATGCATAAGCTTTTGTGAACTGTATCACAATCATTACCTTACAAGAGGAGGACCCAACCTCCAGACTGCGGCACATTACTTGGCTGCGGCTCATTCAAAACTGGTCCATGCAAATGGTGGGTGAGCACACAAGCGCATGTAGCTCCAGTTTTGTGAGTAGCGAGCACACGGGAAGCTCCATTCGTGTGAGTGGCAGGCACTCGCGGGCAAAGCTCCATTTGCATGCAACCATCACTCACAAAAATAGAGCTGTGTGTGCTCATGTGTACATGCCAACCACTTGCACAGAACCATCCTCTCCCCACCTCCCATGGGCCACTAAGCTGGAAATATTGGGGACCGCTGCCTTACAGCAGACTTCTGAATGATTGTTTTGGCAATTGAGGGAAGAATTGCTGAATTTGCATAAAGCAAATGGTTTCAGCCCATCTCTACACACAAAAAATGGGGGTTTTATACCAGGACAAATCATTAAGTGATAAGGTACTTGAAACCCATCATCACTAAGTTGCATCTACATAATCAACCAGTTTTCCTCTCTACCTCATCCCAGTTCAAAACCTAAGTGTAGCTATTCCAAGTGAAACTAAAGCAAGTGAGGCCTAATACCACTCCATAAAGCCCTAGTAAGACCACACCTAGAGTACTGCATCCAGTTTTGGTGACCACTCTATAAAAAAGATGTTGAGACTCTAGAAAGAGTGCAGAGGAGAGCAACCAGGATGATTAGGGGACTGGAGGATAAAACATGGTATGATAGACATGATAGCAGTGTTCCAATATCTCAGCGGTTGTCACAAAAAGGAGAGGGTCAACCTGTTTTCCAAGGCACCCTGAAGGCCAGAGAAGGAATAATGGATGGAAACTGAACAAGAAGAGATTCAACCGAGAAATAAGGAGGAACTTTCTGACAGTGAGAACAATCAACCAATGGAACAGAGGTTGCCTTCGCAAAAGTTGTGGGAGCTTCATCATTAGAGACTTACAAGAAGAGATTGGACCGCCAGCTGTCAGAAATGGTGTAGGGTCTCCTGCTTTGACTAGATGACCTACAAGGCCCCTTTCCAACTCTGTTAATCTGTTATTCTAAGTGGAGCTCATTAAAGCTTTTAATAAAGGTTGGCTTGTCTGCAAAGGTGTTTTCAGACTTCTTCTGTCAACTTCAAGCTCTAAGCAATTTTTTGGGTCCCTGTAAGTGGGAAAAGCTCAGGCTCCTGGAACTGATGTCGGAGTGGCTGTCTGAGTTTACTTTGGCTAGTCGTGCTAATGAGGATTAATGTGAATACTGCGACCCACCACAATAAACAGCAATCCACAGTTTTCAAGCCACAGTAGTTCAGTTTACACAATATCTTGGGGCTGTGTGACTCTTCGTCACGAATTAAGTACCACAGGTAGTCCTTGACGTACGACCACAAAAGACGCAAAATTTCTATTGCTAGGCGAGACAAATGTTAAGTGAACGCTGCCCCATTTTACGACTTTTCTTGCCGCAGTTGCTAAGTGAATCGCTGCATTTGTTAAGTTGTAAAGTGAATTTTGCTTCCCTATTGACTTTGCTTGTCAGAAGTTCACAAAGAGTGACCACATGACTCCGGGACATTGAAATCGTCATAAATATGAGCCAGTTGCCAAGCATTCAAATTTTGATCACATGACCAGGAAATGCTGCAACAGCGGTGTGAAAAATGGTCCTAAGTCATTTTTTTCAGTGCCATACTTAACTTCGGTCATGAAATAAACTATTGTAAGTTGAGAACCTGCTGTATTTCTCCTCTCGGAATGGCACCTCTGTGAAGAAAACTGTTACATGTACGTATGTATACATGTATGTGCTCTAATTTTCCTACCTCCCTCTTTTATAATGCCTTCCCACAGGAACCAGCCAGTATCAAATCAGAAAAGGAGCATCACAAACATTACCAGTGATGAAAAACAGAATGATCTCTGGAATACCGACTTCTTAGAAAGAGGTCACATCAGGACACCAGAGGAAATGTTGTTATGCCCCGGTTGTAGACTTCCTGGAAATATCTGACTGGTTGTGATAGGTATTAGCATATTGATTATTCACTCTTTGGTTCTTACTACACAATCATGTTATGAAAGCATTGACACAAAAATATAACAATGGTTGTTGCTCAGGTTGTTTTGCAGGGGGGTTCTTATTACATGAGTGTTGTTCTCTTCTTTCAGGGATTAATTTGATAAGATGGGAAAGGTTTTATAACAAACACACGTAGGTGTTAGCTAGTGTCTAAAATAAAAGCTGCACTGACAACAAATGTACTAAATGAACCACAGTGGCTTTTTAAAACCTTAATCAGCAAGTTTCAGCTTCTGGGCCCTAAACCAAAGTAAGAAGAGAGGGCACAATCAAATCAAGTGACCTCAACTTGTGGGTGGGGTGTGAAAAAACTGATTTTTATTGCATCGATATAAAGGTAAAGGGTAAAGGTTCCCCTTGCACATATGTGCTAGTTGTTCCCGACTCTAGGGGGCAGCGCTCATCTCTGTTTCAAAGCCGAAGAGCTAGCACTGTCTGAAGACGTCTCCAGGGTCATGTGGCTGGCATGACTAAGCGCCGAAGATGCACGGAACGCTGTTACCTAAAAGTGGTCCCTATTTTCTACTTGCATTTTTATATGCTTTCGAACTGCTAGGTTGGCAGAAGCTGGGACAAGTAATGGGAACTCACTCGCTGACCTTTCTGATTGACAAGCTCAGCATATTAGCCACTGAGTCACTGTGTCCCCTTCAACATAGAGTACCCTTCTCCAATTGGATGCCTTACATAGCACATTGGAATAATTCCCATTCTCTAAGAACAGAAAGACTGAGAATTGTGTTTTGAAAGGGACAGGAAACTAACTTAGGTCTGAGATTACAGGTCAGAAATCTAGGATTTTCTGATGCAGAACAAAACATTAGTTTTATACCTCCTTCTAAGAAACAAGGTCCTTAGGTAGGTCTAATAAACTAAGCATCTCAGTTCCCAGAGTATGATTTCACCAAATGTCACTCGTTTATTTTTGTTCTGCTCAATAGCATAAATTTCCTTGTATGTACGTCTTCTCTCCTACCCAATTATTTTATTCTAATCACATAGAACAAGGAGAGGTCCAGAAAGTACAGAAGTACTTTAAGCTGAATTTTTCTCACTCAATAACAACAAAAAAAACATGGGTTTTATAATAAACAGAGCTATAGCGCACAAAGGTTTTATTAAGATTACTCTGGATCCAGCTCCAGATGGTTGGGCCTGTAACACCCATCAACCCTGAACCTCACCATGCAAAAATTGCAGTTAGTGGGAGTTCATTGCCGTTTAAAACATTTGGATGCCCAACCAGGCTAGAAGAATTACGCGCTGAATACAAGTGAATGCATGCACGCAGGGACACAAACGTGTTTCCTCACCTGTCAGATCATTCTGAATTTCCCAGATCAGCACAACATTCATTTATCAGGAGCCACCGACACAAACGTCTTTCCTCCCAAAACAGGGAATACGGCCCAGAGCCAGACATATTAATGAACATTTAAAACACGGCACAAAACATGTTGGGCAATGAGCGGTGTCAAGTTGGTTCTTCCCCCCTGGTTTTTCTGGGGCCGACTTTTAAAGCTGCGTCACCTTTCTCCAAAAGCCAAAGGCATTCAAGGCGACATCCCTTCAGGATCCAGGCAAGCCTTCAGAGCCCCATCTTCGGAGCAGGAGGTTATCCAGGAAGCAGCTGAAGAAGAGGCTGAAGGAGAAGAAGACACGTGGAGGAGACCCTGAGTGCTGAGAGAAGAGAAGAGAGTGAGAGGAGCTGGACCTCCAACCATAGGATCCAGTGCATTTCAGGACATCCCAGAGGGAAGCACGACGTTCAAGTTGGGCAGCAACAGCAGCAGCAGCCCGCAGGTAAATTCCAGGCTTTCCTAAGGCGCCGGGAGGAGGCCGCGATCAGCAGCTGCGAGCGGGGCCGAAAACCCTGAGATTCGGATCCAGGAGCACGAAGGGTCCCCAGGCCCTCGTTTCCCCGGGAGGCTCCAGGCGGACGGGCGGCCTTCACAATCCGCGACGGGTCCCGCCCTGAGGTAGAAGAGGGGCCCCACGACGACCCTCCATTTCCCGGCAAGAGGAACCTTTCGCCTCACGTTCGGCAAGCAACGGACGGATCGGGCCGAGGGGAAACCAAACCGACGAAGGGGGAAGGCGAGGCCAAATCCTCTCGGGGGCCCCTCGGCAGCCCCGCCGTTCCCTATTGACGGGGTCCCGCAACACCGGCCCCGCAACGCCTCCGGACCTCCAAACCCCGGGATTTACTGGTAGGAGTCCCGCAGGAGAGGGCAACAACAAATACTTCCTTTTGTTGCTAGGAAACAGGAAATGTGCATCCCTTCAAAGCGTTCCCCCTGCCTGGTTGGACGGGGACAGACTTCCGATGCCGCCTTTTCTCTATGGTAGCCACAGCGTCCTTTTACAAAAACAATCTTCCCCACTCCTCATTACCCTCCCCAATATCATATCATATATATTTATATAAGTTTAAACGCTTATTTCGGGTAAGCACGTACAAATCTCCCGTTATGCTCTCGGGAGGCCTATGACGAAAACCTTCGCGGGGTGAGGTGGGATAGGGGAGTGATTGGCGGGTAGAACCGTTTCTTTAGAACGGAAGTGCCGAAACGAGCATGAAGCGTTCTAAGCGTCTCTATCACTAGGTGGACCGGCCGCTCTATTGTCCTGTTTCCGGTCTGTGATGGAACGGGTTGTCCGATATCCCAACGGTGTGTTAGCGATTCTGCCATAGAGATTCAAAAGGGTAGAGCGGCGCTGAAAAATCTGACATTAAAAGAGAATATTGAACAATGGAAACGCGCGTCAAACGTTCTCAGAAGTTCCGAGTGCATCTTTTATTTTTATTTTTAAAAAAGAATCGCCTCTTCTGAAGGGTCACAAAATATATAAGGCCGTGCAATAGAAACCCTGGAACTGTCTATGGAAATTCTCATTCATCCTTGTCATGGTTGTTCCAAAGGTGCTTTTTCCAAGAGGCATCTGGACTTTCTGGTTTTTCTTTGAAGACGTTTCGCTTCTCATCATTCCCCACCCCACCGCCCAGTCAGAGCTGAAGAAGCCTCTTGGATGAAAAGCGAAATGTCTTCAAAAAAAACCTGAAAGTCCAGTTGCCTCTTGAAAAAATCACCTTTGGGATCTGGGCTGTAGTATAGTCTTTATTGTCACTGTACATCATGTATACAACGATTACAGACTGGACTACAAAGCATCTCTTATAGTGCCTTATAGTCACATTTTCTCTCTCTCCTTAGCGAAATGAGAGCCTTGACCTCAGATCGGCTCCTGAACAGAAATATATCCAAGGAAATCCCCCCCCCCCTTCAGGTGCCATTCATGTCTTGTTGCAATGAAAAGGAACAGCAGCAACAGAAACAAAGCAAATCTCGTGAAAGCAGCTGGTTTTATTGCAGGCGAAGAGATCCAGTGTCGCTTTCTTCTCTAGCCTGTTAGCTCTGATCCTCACTCATGTCTTTGGGGATTTCTTCCCGTGCCACACATTTTGCAAATAGGTTTAGCAAGTTAACATTTGGGGATGGGAGACCATGCCGGAAGGACAAGGAAATCGGGGGGGGGGGATCACCCTGTGAAGATGTCAGGGGAGATTCTCAATCACCGAGGTCGTAGTTGTCTCAAAGGTGTTTTTTTCCCCCAAAAGGCAACTGGACTGTTGTTTTTTTCCTTTGAGGAGGAGGAGGAGGAGAAAGAAGAAGAAGAGAGGAGGGGAAGAGGAAGAAGCGGAGGGGGAGAAGGGGAAGAGGAAGGAGAAGAGGAAAAAAGAGAAGGACAGTAAGAGGAAGGAGAATGAGAAGAGGAATAAGAAGAGGAGAGGAGGAGGGGAAGAGGAAGAAGAGAAAAAAGAGAAGAGGAAGGAAAATGAGAAGAGGAAGAGGAGGGGGGAGAGGAAGGAGAATGAGAAGGGGAAGAAGAAGAGGAGGGGAAGAGGAAGGAGAATAAGAGGAAGAAAAGAAGGGGAAGAGGAAGGAGAATGAGAAGAGGAAGAATAAGAGGAGGAGGGGAAGAGGAAGGAGAAGAGGAGGGGAAGAGGAAGGAGAATGAGAAGAGGGAAAAGAGAAGGGGAAGAGGAAGGAGAATGAGAAGAAGAGGGGAAGTGGAAAGAGAAGAGGAAGAAGAGGAGGGGGAGGAGGGAAAGGAAGAGGAAGGAGAATGAGAAGAGGAAGAAGAGGGGGAGAAGGGGAAGAAGAAGAAGAGGAGGGGGGAGGAGGGAAGAGGAAGGAGAATGAGAAGAGGAAGAAGAAGAGGAGGGGAGGGAAAGAGGAAGGAAAAGTAGAAGGAGAATCAGAAGAGGGGGAGGAGGGGAAGAGGAAGGAGAATAAGAAGAGGAAGAGGGGGAGGAGGAGAAGGAGAAGAGGGGGGGAGAGAAGTAGTTTAGTTTATCATCCAAGAAACTTCATCGGTTGATCAACCGATTCATCAACGGATGAAGTTTCTTGGATGAGAAACGAAACTACTACTTCTTCCTCAAAGAAAAAAACAACAATAATTCCTTATTGCCGGAAGTGCCCGGTTCTCCTCCCTGAAGTCGTGAAGCGAGAAGCACTTCGGCCTGTCACGAAGCACCTCTTGGAAGCGGGGGGACTCCTTGCTGCTCCGCCAGCTTCCTTATTTCGTTTCATTACCCAAACTAGGCAATAAGATCAGCGCTAACCTCTTGGACCCCCCCCCCCACCTCCAACGTCTGGTGCACCCTCCAAACGATTCCCCCGCAGCGGCTTCGCCACTTCCGCTTGGTGCAACGCCTGGCCGCTTCCCTCCGGGAAACACGCCGCACTTCCTCAGCCTGCCCCCCACCCCGCCTCCCCTTACCCCTTTCGTATCCCCCCCCATCCGCCCGCCCCCGCAATCCCCATCCCCTTCTAATCTAACGAGGCGAGCCTCGAGATCGCCTCCCTCCGTCTCTAAGGCGGTTGCTGCCTTTGCAGCCGGGGCGGGAAGAGGAGGAGGAAGAGGGAGGGGATCATCCCTGCAGTTCCAGCTCATCGCTGCTGGACTCCTACCCACCCACCTACACTCCGGTCGCCCCGCCCTGCGCCTCCATTTCCTCTCCTTTCTCCGCGGTCCTAGCGCTCGGCCACATGGAGCCGCAGAGAAAGGGGAGAGCCCCCAGACAAAGGAGCCAGCAGGTAAGGCTGGGGGGGGGGGGCACACACGAGGGACAGGGCGAAAGCGCCGCCGCTGGGGATGGCCTTTGCTCTGCTTCTCCTTCTCCTTCTCCCTCCCGCTGGAAGGGACTGAGCGCCCGGAGACTGCTCCCTATGCAGAGCCCCGAAGCGCCCTCTCCCCAGCCTGGCAGCAGGTCGCTTGTCCCCCGGTCCTAAAAAAAAGCCATTCTGCCGTCTGGACTGTCGAACAGCCTATTTACTTTGGATACAAAGAGCGGCTGCCGTTGTCTCTGCTGCTGGCATCGCCGCCTTGGCTGGGAGGAGGAGGAGGAGGTGGCGGAGGAGAGCCCAGCGGGTGAGGGCGGCTGGCCTCCCGTCTCCCGTCGGGGGTCCCTCGGTCCTAGAGATAGCCATTTTATTTATTTATTTGATTGATTTGACTTGTCCATCGTTTACAAGACACAAGAATAAACATGAGTATGAATGAAATGGGGACGAATAAATGGGGACGGCAGGATAGGGATGGTCCGCTTATGCACACACCCTTTACGGACCTCTTAGGAATGGGGTGAGGTCCACAGTGGACAGTCCTAAGGTTGAATTTGGGGTGTGTGTGTGTGAAAATGTAACAACAGAGTCAGGTAGAGCATTCCAGGCAATGACCACTGAGAACATTTTGCAGAAAGGAGGCTCCCGGCCGGGCGGCAGGAAAGCTTTTTGTCCCTTTGCCTGGCCGATTGAGCATCTCTGTCTCTCAATGCCGCATTTGCGGGCGCGGCATCGGCTCCGTAGGTTGCTGCTGGCTGGATCCTGGCCGCAGAAGCCGCCCAGATCTGCCATCCGCAGTCCGCCTTCGGCTGTTGCTGCTGCTGGGACCGAGCTAACCCATTGGATAAAGTTGGGGGGGGGGTTGTTTTTGTTTTGCAAACAGCCTCACTTTCCGGGTTGGGTTGCAGTTCTGACGAGTGCCAGAGGTTGTTGTCCCTGGGGGATGATGGGAATGAGAGCATTTGAATAGCAATAGCACTTAGACTTATATACCACTTCATAGTGTTTTTACAGCACTCTATAAGCGGTTTACAGAGTCAGCCTATTGCCCCCTAACAAACCGGGTTTTCATTTTACCCACCTGGGAAGGATGGAAGGCTGAGTCAAACTTAAGCCTGGTGAGATTCGAACCGCAGCTAGAAGTCAGTTAAAGTAGCCTGCAATACTGCACTCTAACCACTGCGCCACCTCGGCTCATTTGAACCCATGGTTAGGCAGTTCTAAACACGCAGGCACAAATGGCCTGCGAGCGTTCCACACCCGCCTTTCCTTTGTCCCTTCTGTTCAAAGGGAAAAAAAATGTGTGAGTGTGTGTGTGTTTGTTTTTCCTAATCCTTGGTAAAAGACAGCACACACAGAGTCTTCTCCTGCAGACAGTTTTAACAGTAGACCTCTGCCATCCAGTCACTGGAGTAGGATCATCTGGGGATGCCCTGCCCATCCTATCCCCCTTTGCCACAGAATGAACCGGAACAGGATCTTCTTTGGAGTGGCACCACTAGCATGGAACAGTTCTCCCAAAGGAAGCTATGGCTGACCACTCTTGCTTTGTCCTTAAACCAGTTTTTCCCCCCAGCCTTGAGCATTTTAAGATAACCCCCAGAATATCCCAGCCACCCATGTCCCAAAAGGGCTCCTCCCCCTCCAAAAAAGGAACTTTGGACTTTGTTTTTTTCCTTGAAGATGTTTGGCTTCTCATCCAAGAAGCTTCTTTGGCTCTGACCAAATAGGTAAAGAATCTAAATCTTTCCACCCTCCACTGTTTAGTCAGAGCGGAAGAAGCTTCTTGGATGAGAAGCAAAACAGCTCCAAGGAAAAACCAAAGTCCAAAGTTCCCTTTTGGAAAAAAAAAACAATTTTGGGACAACCATGATCTGGATGACTGAGAATCTCCATAGACATCTAGCCAGCTATGCTGAAGGGGAATTCTGGGAGTTAAACTTCACATATCTTAAAAAATCCTCAAGATTGAGAACCATTGCTTTAGAGACAATAAAAAAAGGCTGCCCCGGGACTGAATTGTCTTTCTAATGGCTCTTTTAAAAATTGTTTTAAAAACTGTTGGTCTACATGGGGTATTTTTATTTAATTGAGCTTTTACAATTTCTACACAAAGTGCTCTGAGCTTCTCTGATGGAAATGAAGGTATAGAAAAGATAGGCAGACAAGATAGATAGATAAATGATAGATAGATAGATAGATAGATAGATAGATAGATAGATAGATAGATGATAGATAGATGATAGATAGATAGATGATAGATAGATAGATAGATAGATAGATGATAGATAGATGATAGATAGATAGATGATAGATAGATGATAGATAGATAGATAGGTAGATAGATAGATAGATGATAGATAGATAGATAGATGATAGATGATAGATAGATAGATAGATATGGAGATGATAGATAGATAGATAGATAGATAGATAGATAGATAGATAGATGATAGATAGATAGATAGATGATAGATAGATAGATAGATAGATGATAGATAGATATGGATGGAGATGATGGATGGATAGATAGATATGGATAGAAATGTTTGATTGATAGGTAGGTAGGTTGATTGATTGATTGATGATAGATATGGATGGAGATGATGGATGGATGGATAAATAGATATGGATAGAGATTGATAGGTAGGTAGGTAGGTAGGTAGGTAGGTAGGTAGGTAGGTAGATGATAGATAGATGATGATAGATAGATAGATAGATGATAGATAGATAGATAGATAGATAGATAGATGATAGATAGATAGATAGATAGATAGATAGATAGATAGATAGATAGATAGATATGGAGATGATTGACAGATAGATAGGAGGTAGATAGATGGACCCTGACAGCTCAGACTATTATGGGACTGCTTTGGAGCATGAGAAAGACTCTGGAGGGTGTTTGGAGTCAGAGCAGGAACTAGAGAGGCCTGTTGGCCACCAGGTGGCATCCGAGGCAGGGAGCAGTGAAGAGGAACTGAGGAACAGAGGGAGGTTGTCCTTGATGTGCGTATGCATAGAGCTGAGAGGAGAAAGGAACAGCTGTGGAGAAGATGTCATAGAAGGAAGTAGGGACAGCTGGCAAAGGTTGTGGCCCCTCCCAAAGAGTTTATAGGTGGAGCAACGGGAAGAGAATCTTTGCAGGAAACAACAGCCCATTTTACTAGCCATTGAGAAAGCATTCCGTAAGTTTAATCTTGGTTTCTTGAAGATAACTTTCTAGGCTCCTAGCCAAGGGGTGGCTTTATCTATGTAATTAGTCATGGCAGACAACCATGCCTGTGTCTGCATATTCATTGGAATCACGGGACAGAACAGATAGATAGATTGATAGGTAGATGGAGATGATAGATAGATAGATAGATAGATAGATAGATAGATGATAGATAGATAGATAGATAGATAGATAGATAGATAGATAGATGATAGATAGATAGATAGATATGTATGTATGGAGATGATAGATAGATAGATGATTGATAGATAGATAGATAGATAGATAGATAGATAGATGATAGATAGATAGATAGATAGATAGATAGATAGATAGATAGATAGATATGGAGATGATAGATAGATAGATGATAGATAGATAGATAGATAGATAGATAGATAGATAGATATGGAGATGATAGATAGATGATAGATAGATAGATAGATAGATAGATAGATAGATAGATAGATAGATAGATGATAGATAGATAGATAGATAGATAGATGATATGGAGATGATAGATAGATGATAGATAGATAGATAGATAGATAGATAGATAGATAGATAGATGATAGATAGATAGATAGATGATAGATAGATAGATAGATAGATAGATAGATAGATAGATAGATAGATAGATAGATATGATAGATGGAGATGGTAAATAGACAGATATGTATGTATGGAGATGATTGATTGATAGATATGTAGATAGGAGATAGATAGATAGATAGATGATAGATAGATAGATAGATAGATAGATAGATAGATAGATGATAGATAGATAGATAGATAGATAGATAGATAGATAGATGATAGATAGATAGATAGATGATAGATAGATTAGATAGATAGATAGATAGATAGATAGATAGATAGATAGATGATAGATGATATAGATAAATAGATGATAGATAGATGATAGATGGATGGATGGATGGATAGATAGATATGGATGGAGATGATAGACAGATAGATAGATAGGACAGGAAATTACAGAAAAGCATTTCAGACCTCTTATCTCTTTTATCTGCTAATAAAATCTGCTGACCTCTTTATCTGCTGATAAAGAGAAAGGGTTTGCACCACTCAGGTGACCCTGACAACACAGATAAAGTTCTTGGATGAGAAGTGAAATGTCTTCAAAGAAAAAACAGGAAGTCCAGTTGCCTCTTCAAAAACCACCTTTGGGACAACTGTGACCTGGATGACTGAGAATCTCCATAGACTTATAGATCTGATTGTGAAGCTTTATATATTCCATCTTACACTGCTATTTCTTACCTATGTTTTTCCTTCCTGCCTCCCTCCTTCCTCCCTCCCTCCCTCCTTCTTGCTTCCTCCTTCCTTCCTTCCTTCCTTCCTTCCTGCCTGCCTGCCTGCCTGGTTAGACCATGATTTCAAGGCAAGCTCAGATGGGTTTTTCTGAGAGGGGAAAGGCGTGAGCTGCCTTGCAAGAACCTCTGCAAATTTTGCTGCCAAAATGTTGTGCTGACGTATGCTTATTGGCCAGGCACCCCACAGCTGGGGTGGGCAGACCTTAGCCCTAGACTTCTCCTGCCCAGCCTTGTTTTTCCAGCCCTCAGAGCACTCCTTCATCAACCATGAAGACGAAACTTGGCAGCAGAAGACTTGAATAAATATTGAGCTGTTCGTTTTTGCAGAATGAAAAAAAAAACAGGAATAACTGTACTAAACCTTTTGTATGTTTGTCTCCTCTTTTGGGACGCAGTGGCTATGACACTGAGCTTGTCGATCAGAAAGGTCGGAGGTTCGAATCCCTAGCGCCACGTAACGGAGTGAGCTCCCATTACTTGTCCCAGCTCCTGCCAACCCTAGCAGTTTGATATCATATAAAAATGCAAGTAGAAAAATAGGGACCACTTTTGGTGGGAAGGTAACAGTGTTCTGTGTGCCTTTCTGTGTGCCTCATGCTGTCCACATGACCAAGGAGAACGTCTTCGGACAGCGCTGGCTCTTCAGCTTTGAAACGGAGGTGAGCACCGCCCCCTAAAGTCGGGAACGATAAAGTATGTGCAAGGGGAACCTTTACTTTTACTCCTCTTTTACCTTTCAAAAAAAAAAAAAGGAACACCCATCTTTCTAATGTCATGATTGCCAAGCTCTCTGCTAGAGCAGGGCTGCTCACCCCCCTCTCTCAGCAGCAAACGTCCATCTTCCATCCTAATAAGCAACAGTTATGCCTTTTTTTTTTGCACCTGCCGTCTTTTTCCGAGAGTCTCCCTACAGCTCCAGGTTTTAAGTTCTTCAGTGCTAAATGAAAGGAAGCTTGTGAACAATTGCAATTCTGCTTGGCGAATTCCAGGCACTCCACTTGCAAGAGGATTGTAATTTTATTTTACCTTCCTCCAAAACCTTCTGTAATTCTAGCTCTGTCTGCTTCTGACGGCCTTCCTTATCCTCCGCCTCCCTTTCTCCCTCCAGATCCTGAATCCAACCATTTTGCAAAGAGCAGGCAATTTCCCCACCATCTGTTCTGGCAGAGTAGAGGAAAAAAGCCTTTTCTGTCTATTCCCCTCACCCTGAGTTACCGATGCTTCTTATATTACAGAATCTTAAAAAAAAATAATCTGATTCTGGAATGCAAAATAGACTTGTGTACCTTTTTCTTCTGCTTTAAATCCCCCCCCTCCCGTTCAGTTACACACTCCTTAAAAACAAAATTTCATGCAACGTCTTGCATCTCGTAAAAATCAGGATGCCCTGTGCACTCCTTAGGAAATTTGCATATAAGACATACCAAATAGATGTCACTCCCACTAAAGGCCTGAAGAAGAGATTTCCCCAAACTTGCACCTGGCAGCTGCGTTGGATTGCAACCCCCATCGTCCACATTCCACACAGCTTGCAAATGTCACCCCCGATGGAAGGGAGGGAGGGAGAAAAGGGGAAAAGGAAAAATAGCTGTGGATCGCCAGATAGGCTGAGTCATATAAAAAAGCTGTCCCATTCTTGATTTTATGTCCCTGTGCTTTAATTTTCTCTTTCAAAGCTGTTTCCCTTGGGATCCCAAAGGTGCTTTTTTTCAAGAGGCAACTGGACTTTCTGGTTTTTCTTTGGAGACGTTTCGCTTCTCATCCAAGAAGCTTCTTCAACTCTCAGAGAAAGCTCTTCAAAGAAAAACCAGAAAGTCCAGTTGCCTCTTGAAAAAAAGCACCTTTGGGACAACCATGACCTGGATGGCTGAGAAACTCCATAGACAGAAACTTGGGATCGTCCACTGCCACCCCTAAATACTTTCCTTGCCACACAATCTCCCACAATTCTGACAAAATGTAGTCTCTTCACCACCGAATTCCAGGGAATTTAAAGAATGGAAATGGGAACAGTGAACTTCCTAGAAGATTACCAGTTCATCTGTATCCATATAACCTCCACCCCCCCCCCCCCAATAGGCCAAAATGAAGCAAAATTAAATTTAATTAATTAATTAATTAAAAATAGGGGGGGGGAGACAATTCATTCTAATGGTTAAGACACCAGTTCAGGGACACGGTGGCTCAGAGGCTAAGACGCTGAGCTTGTCGATCAGAAAGGTTGGCAGTTCAGCAATTCGAATCCCTAGTGCCGCATAACGCATAAGCAGTTCAAAAGCATGTAAAAAATGCAAGTAGAAAAATAGGAACCACCTTTGGTGGGAAGATAACACTGTTCTGTGCGCCATTGGCATTTAGTCATGCCGGCCACATGGCCACGGAGAACGTCTTCAGACAACACTGGCTCTTCGGCTTTGAAACAGAGATGAGCACCGTCCCCTAGAGTCGGGAACAACTAGCACATATGTACAAGGGGAACCTTTACCTTCAAGACACCAGGCTACAAAACAAGAGACCCCGAGTTCTAGTCCCACCTTAGCCATGAAAGCCAGCTGGGTGACATTGGAGTCAGTCAGTCTCCCTCAGCCCAATCCACCTCACAGGATTGTTGTGGGGAAAATAGGAGGAGGAAAGAGTATCGTGTGTATTTTGAGTTATTTGTAAAAATAATAAAGGTAGGATACAAAACAAACAAAATGATTGAAAACCTTCCAGTGACATCACTGTCTTCCTGTCCATCCTCCATGATGTCCAGGGTGGGAGTTATGCTCCCCAATCTTGGGAAGTTGCTAACCCTAATAGAACTATACATTTCCTCACCCCACCCCACCTAAGACTGGCCAGGACTATCTTAGCTCTTCCATTAAATAATTATTTAATGAAGCTCTCTTAGTTATCTGCTTCTCTCTGTTCCCACTCAGAGACCCCCACGCCATATGGGTCTGCTTCACTCATGTCTTCAGGTTTAAGAAACAAATGCAGTTGCTCTGAGATTTAAAGAGAAGGGAATTTCTCTGCTGCCTTCCAGGATGTCTTTGTGGCTGGATCTCGATTTTTTTTTAGCTCAACCTCATTTGTACTGGCTGAGCTTAAACGGAATATATCCTGTTTCCCCGAAAATAACACCTCATCAGATAATAAGCCCAACTGGGCTTTTGAGCGCATGCGCTAAAACAAACCCTCACCAAAAAATAAGCCCTTCCCTAAAATATTTAACCACATGCACAGCTGGTCCCCACCATTTCTTGGGGGGCGAGGGGAGGAAACATGCCCCACATGTAACGCAGAAGGGCCTCACGGAGATCACACCCACAAACTCTAGCTACCACGCCTCTTAGTGGTAGATAAGTGCCAGTATCTATTGACAGATTTCTAAGCTGTGAACTGTTGGTTTTACATCCAATTTTTGGCTTGCGTACTCTGACTCTGAAGCAGGAAGCTGAAATTTAGTTGAGAGAAACCTCAAAATTTAAAAACATGTCTTTCTGAAGACATTTGCAAATATTCACAATTTTAGATGTTTGGTGCTGGTCTTCTCTCTTTCAGGTATAAGGGAGTTTTTTTTTTCTTATCCTTAGTGGATCAGTGTGCCACTTGCTCACAATCTCACCGTTGTGTGTAATTGGTTGCAAATTTTAGAAGGTCCTGTATTTTTTTAAAATATATTTTGCTTGATCTGATCCTGTCTGTCCTCCAGGAAAGGTTTTTCGATCTTTTTTCTTTGTTGCAATCTAAAGAAAAGCTTGCATGACGAGCTCATGAATTGTTCTGACCGAGGCTTCCCAAGAGCATGAAGCAACTCCTGGTCCTGACAAAAAATCATTTTATTAATTTACAGGGAATTCTGCTCATTCACATCTAGCAAAGTCTTTCAAGGGAGGATTTACAGTCACAGAACTTATCTGGCTTGGAGATCTGAGAGGCCAATATTTGCAAAACGTGACAAAGAGTCTCGGAGAGTCACAAACCAATTAAGTCTCCTGCAAACTCCACTCTCCTTTCACTCCTCTTTTATTTCCTCTGGCCTTACTCCCAAGACGACCCCTATTCTTTAGCTGTTGCCTTGGTCTGGCAAATCTGCGCATGCGCACACTGGGAACAGACTCCAGCTGTTCCTCTGCCTCACTGATGTCTGACTCTGAAGGCAGCTGATAATTGTCAGACGGCTCTGGCCCCCTCTCTGCCTCTGACACAGAGCCCTCATCAGAGCCTTCCCCAGACTCCAGGACTGGCCCATGTTCCTCCCCAATCTCCTCACTGTCCGAATCTGCTGCCAGCTCTGCTGGCCACTGGTGGGCCACAACATGAATAGTATAAGGCAGGGGCCCCCTACCCCTGGTCCGGGGACCAGTATCAGTCCATGGCATGCCAGAAACTGGCCCACGCAAACAAGTAAAGCCCCATTCGCGGGATGCAGGCAATATGCAAACCACACTCCCTCCGGTCCATGGAAAAACCCCTCCATGGAACCAATCCCCGGTGCCCAAAAAGTTTGGGGGCCGCTAGTCTGAGGTAAATCTTGCAGTTCAGGAGGATTTGAACTGAGGACAGTGCTTGGTCCAGAAGATGAGCAAGATTTGGCCATATTTTTCTGGTTGAGGTCCATATGGCAATAGTGATAGGCGTAATTAGACGAAAATGAAAATATCCCATGGACATAGCAATGGTGGGTTCTGGATCCCGTTGCAACCGGTACGGTGCAATGGGGCCGGGCGTCCACCACATGAATGCACTTAGCACGCGCCCAAATGCTTGCAGCACACATATGCGTACTTACTGCCTGCGACGCTCCGTGACACCTCCGCGACGCTCCAGCTGCTCGGGGAGCATCGCGCAGGTACTGTATGCTCCGTGCGTGTGCATGTAAGCCCCGAACAGCTCAAATAAAGGTAAGGAGCGCGGGTGGGCGGGCCCTCCAGAGCACTGTACCAGAATGGCACCTGGTGCTCCCAGCAGGCACTGGTACGCCCGTACCGGGGCGTACTAGTCGTATCCCACCACTGGGACACAGGCTAATGTAGTTGTTGTTTCTCCACTACAGGTAGTCCTTGACTTAAAACATTGTTAAGCTTGCAGTGAGGGTGGCAAGGCCTGCTGGTAGCTAAGCAGCACATCAAGTGACCAAAACCAATTTTACAATCCTTTTTTGCAGAGACAGTTAAGCGAAGGCAGCTATTGTTAAATGAATGAGGCGGTTGTAAAACGAACCTATTGTTTGTGATGGGTGTTTTTGCCAGAAACCAAAAATGAATACTGTTTTCTGACAAAAACATAAAACACAGCCATGTGACAACTGGTGCCAAGCACCCCAAGTGTGGTCATGTGACTGCAAAGGTGCAGCTGTTGTAACTTCAAATCTGGCCATAAGTTCCTTTTTTGAGGTTTGTGGTAACTTTGATTGTTATGCATTCCCATCATAAATTGAGGATTACCTGTACAGGCAGTCCTCGGCTTACAACAATTTAGTGACCAATTTAAATGACAATAGCACTGGAAAAAGAGAAATGGCCGTTTTTCATATTTACGACCGTTGCAACACCTACATGGTCATGTGATCAAAATTCGGACCCTTGTCAACTGACTCAGATTTATGACCCGGGGTTGTGGGATCCCTCTTTGTGACCTTCTGACAAGCAAAATCAATGGGGAAGCCAGATTCACTTAGCAATTCAGTGATTCACTTAACAACAGTGACAAAAATGCTGTAAGATGGGGCAAAATTCACGTAACACGTCTCAATAACAGAAATTTTGTACTCAGTTGTGGTCGTAAGACTACCTTTACAATTTCCCTCTTTTATGGTATTATCTGATTATTTTGTCATTGGAGGAAAGCAACGGAGTTCACTCACAAACATTCAAGAACTCTGGAAAGACTACACAAATTAATTGGGGAGGCTATATCCCACCACCCACTGTAAAGCACATAAAGCAGTGGTGGGTTCCGGATCCTGTTTCAACTGGTACAGTGCAACGGGGCCCGGTATCCACCACATGAATGTGTGCAGCACGCGCGCAGCATGCACTTGCGTCCTTGCCTCCGCGACGCTCCAGCTGCTTGGCGGAGCATTGTGCAGGTGCCATACTCCGTGCGCATGTGCTGAAGCGCCGAAGAGCACAAATACAGGTAAGGAGAGCAGGCGGGCCCTCTGGAGCACCGGAACGGTACCCAGTACTCCCAGCAGGCACCGGTACACCCGTACTGGGACGTACTGCCTGCAACCCACCACTGACATAAAGAGACAATTTGTAAAGGTAAATGACCATTGTTGTGTATTTCAGGCAGCATCCTCTGGAAAGATGGCTGAAGCAGAAGGAGGAGAGGTTGACGTAGAAGTGAAGCAAGAGGAGGAGGATGAAGATGAAGAGCCTGGCTACATCCAGTCTGGGCGGCGGTACAGGTGCCTGACCTGTAGCAAAACTTTCCCTAGCGTGCCACGGGTGTTGCGACATTTAAAGTCCCACGCAGCTGGTACTGTGGATGGCATAGCTGCCAAACTCGCTTGTCCTAATTGTAGGAAGGAGTTTCCTGACCGGGCTCAACTTCGCAAGCACCAACTCAGCCACCAAACGGAGCGCCCATACCAATGCCAGCTTTGTGCCAAGGCTTACAAAACGGCCCCCGAGCTGCGGAATCACGGGCGTAGCCACAGTGGCGAAAAGCCCTTTGTTTGCCACGAGTGCGGCAAAGCGTTCATGCAGCCCGTTTGTCTTCGAGTCCACATGGCCCGGCACACTGGAGACCTGCCCTTCCGCTGCCAGCAGTGCCACAAGGGCTATGGCACTCTTTCCAAGCTGAAGATCCACCAGCGTTCTCACACAGGTGAGAAGCCATACTCCTGCGGTGAATGCAGCAAGCGCTTCGCTGATCCCTCGGTGTTCCGGAAGCACCGCCGGACCCATGCTGGCCTCCGCCCCTACCAATGTGAGGTGTGCCGCAAGACGTACGCTGAGTTGAAGGATCTCAAGAACCACGAGCGCTCCCACACCGGCGAACGCCCCTTCTTGTGCCAGGATTGTGGGAAGGCCTTTTCCCGGTCCTCATCACTGGCTTGCCACCAGCGCATCCATGCGGCCCACAAGCCCTACCGTTGCAACCTCTGTGGGAAAGGCTTCACCCAGCTGTCCTCCTTCCAGAGCCACCAGCGCACTCACTCTGGTGAGAAGCCCTTTCTCTGCCCGCAATGCGGCCGCATGTTCAGTGATCCCTCCAGTTTTCGCAGGCACCAGAGAGCCCACCAGGGCCTCAAGCCCTATGCCTGCGACAAGTGTGGGAAGGCTTTCCGCCAACCGGCTGACCTGGCCATGCACCAGCGCATCCACACAGGTGAGAGGCCCCACAAGTGCTCGCAGTGCGACAAGAGCTTCGTGGCTTCATGGGACCTCAAGCGCCACCTGCTGGTGCACTCCGGCCAGCGCCCTCACCAGTGCGGCGAGTGCGGCAAGAGCTTTGCTGAGCGGGCCAGTCTCACCAAACACTACCGTGTTCACTCAGGCGAGCGGCCATTCAAGTGCGGCCGCTGCGGCAAAGCCTTTGTGGTGTCATCCAGCCTCCGGAAGCATGAACGCACCCACGGCAACGAGAACAGCGAGGACAAGGTCGCCCCCGCGGGCAACCAGGACCCATTCCTCAGTGACCCATCGGCCATTGTGGTCGCTACCGTGGTGCCCGCCTGTGGAGAGTGTGGGGAGGTCTTTGCCTCCACCCAGGAACTACGGCGCCACGAACGCCTGCTGCATCCTGGCCTGCGCCCATTTCCATGTCCAGAATGTGGCAAAGGCTTCTCAGACCGAGCCGGTCTGCGTAAACACGAGCGGATCCACTCGGGAGTCCGTCCCCATGCCTGTCCCCACTGTTCTAAAGCTTTCCTAGGTGCCTCAGACCTGCGCAAGCACCTCAAGACCCACGTGTCCCTAGAGAACAGGAGCAGTGAGGACACCATGGTGACTGCCACCATCATGACCTACGAATCCCTCCTCCCTGCTCAGCTCCATCCCCATGACGACGGGACAGAGACTGACAAGGACTCTCCCTCGGACTGCTTGCCTGACCCCCTCACGGAACCCTCGTAAGCTCCGCCTTCCTTCCCGCCTTTGCCCTGCCTGCGATTGGGCGAAAAGAAGCCAGCTCAGTTGCTTAAAAGCTCTCTGCGTACTTTGATGATTGCCCAGCCTTGCCTCGCGGATGTGATGTGTGGACCGCGCTCTTTCAGCGCCCTCCCATCCAGCATGGCTCTCCAGCATTTCTTTCCAAGTAGGGCTTGATGTGCTTCACCACTGGCTGTGTGTGGCTGCCTTTCCTCCCACCCTCCATTGTTGCCCACACCAGATGTTCACTTGCCTGAAATTAAATGTGCCTGGTGTGTCTGTGTTTGTTTGTGTGTGAGAGCAAGAGAGAAACCAGACTCATGGTTTTGAAACTCTGGTCAGCAAAAGGAGCCTGACATCTTGTGAGATGTTACATGTCTGTGCGTGAGGAGGTGCGTTTTTTATTGTTTGCGGGGTGATGTGCATTCATTTTATGAGGTGTTTCTGCAACCTTTGTGAACTGCTGGTGTTTTTTTTAGTTTTTTTTTTTTAGAAAATGAAAATAATCTCCAGGCCGTTTTTTAAGGGCAAGAAGAATTAAATTTAGAAAACTAAGGGAGGAAACAAAGGACCATTATTCTTTTCTTCCTGGAGAGTTTTTTTTTTTTAAATTATCTGAGGGTTTCCTTGCTTGTAAGAAAAGATTAAAATAAATGGCTTGCTTTTTTTTTAAAGGGGAAAATTGACTTGGATTGCATGTGGGAGGTGCAAATTTTTTTAGCTTGGGGTGGGGGGGCACAACCCTTATATTATCCTTATCTCACCTATAGAAATTTATCTTGCCTATTGAATTTCATTTCAAGTTTTATTTTATTCCTGTATTTATTATATCTAATTACCATTGCTATCAAAAGCCTCTCAGCAATAAAGGCTCTTTGACTGCTGAGGAGAGGGTTTGAAAATCTTCCTGTTTTCCTTTCTTCTCCCACTACACTTCCAAGAAAAAAATACCCTCACAGTCTTGGTCTGTCTATCAACTATTTATGTTCCTGAAGCCTCTGAACTCCGATTGGCTGGCCTGCTGTGATGTCACTAAAGGTTTACTTGCTCAAGGAGCAAAGCAGCCCACTCACATCTATTCTGAGTGTAGCAGAGGTGGTATTCAGCCAGTTCTGACCGGTTCTGGCGAACCGGTAGCAGAAATTTTGAGTAATTCAGAGAATGGGCAAAAACCACCTCTGGCTAGCTCCGCCCCCATCTATTCGCTGCCTCCTGAGTCCCAGCTGATCGGGTGGGCCTTTTGCCCTGCACAGGAGAATGAAGCTGGAAAGCAGGGATGGGGAGGGAATGGGGATTTTACAGTATCCTTCCCCCAGGAGTGGGGAGGAAATGGGGATTTTGCAGTACCCTTTCCCTGCTATGCCCACGAAGTCATGCCACGCCCAAAGAACCGGTAGTAAAAACATTTGAATCCCACCATATATTTATTAGTGGGAATAGGGTTTAAACCAACTGTAGAATTCTCAGGAGGCATACTGTTCTTTAAGTATGGTTGAATGAAGAGGACCAGAAGAAGGGGGCAATGTTTAGGCCAGAAGTTAGGAATTGGTGACTTTCCAGGTGTGGTTGAACCATAGCTTCCATCACCAGCAACCATGCTAATTGTGGCTGAGAAAAAGCCAGAAGGAGAAGGAGAAAATGAAAAAAAAACCGAAATCAAGAAAATATGAATTATCTTGTTGGCCCAGAAGACATCCTCCAAAGAGTGTCTTCTCAATAACAAGTTCTTCAGAGGTATCTTTAATTTCAACTCTGATCAGAAGAGTTGTTGGAGGATTTCTGGCTGGGAAGTGTCCATATATGTCCAAATGTGGGGAAAATATGTAGATGGGATTAGGTAGTCCAGTTTAAAATGTGAGAATTGGCAGCTGATTGGCAGAAGGAGGAACCAAGGGGGAAGTTAGATGTCAAAAGATAAGGAAACAAAACCAGAATAGATGACAAGTGAGGAAGTGTCTGCAAGCAAATAACCAAACTCGCCACCAAGGTGTCCACAGTTCAGCCTTGAGCTACAGACATTTCTCTTATTGACGTACAGGCAGGAAGGGATGGGTGGGTATCTTAGACTGAGTTCCAGTAACTGACTGGGACATCCTGTTTCGGTGTCATCTTGTCATGGCAACATCATGACCTGACAGTCCTCCAGGGAATGGCTGAAGGAAGACGGGGTACACTCTCAAACATTTCTGTGGCAGGGTGGGGGGAATCCCTTACTCCTGGCCCAGTCTTCAGCAACTTGGAATAAACATCTACAGTCTTGCAATTTAAACGACAACTGGTTGAATTGGCATCTTCAAAGAGGTGATTTTCAGTTGGATGGACTTCAACTCCCAGAATTCTCAGCAATGGTCTCTCTGGCTGGAGGTTTCTGTGTGCTGGAAGTTCACGAATCCAGAGGGCAGGGCACCCTGTTAGGAAAGGCTACCTTATCTGCTTCCATTTTTTCTTAAAAGCCCCAGAGGCAAGATATCACACTTGTACATTTGCCACATAAGGAATGATAGGAAAACTAACCAAGAGGGAAGCTGGGTTTTTTGTTTTGTTTTTTTTGTGGATGTTGGCATTAAGAGTTGTTCCATCTTACTAGGTTTTTTTATTCCTCTTATGTTCAGACTATGTTAACCAGGAATCTCCACCTTTGGCAACTTTTAAGACTTGTGGACTTCAACTCCCAGAATTCCTTAGAGGCTAAAACATGAATGGTTGCAGGAATTGGGTGAAAAGAAGGATTATGATGATATGATAGCAGTGTTCCAATAGGGGCTGCCACAAAGAAGGAAGGGTCAACCTATTTTCCAAAGCACCAGAAGGCAAGACAAGAACCAACAGATGGAAACTAACCAAGGAGGGAAGTAACCTAGAACTAAGGATCCCAAAGATGCTTTTTCAAGATGCAACTTGATTTTATGGTTTCTCTTTGAAGATGTTTCGCTTCCCATCCAAGAAGCTTCTCCAGCTGTGAGAAGCTAAACACCTTCAAAGAAAAACCAGAAAGTCCAGCTGCCTCTTGAAAAAGCACCTTTGGGATAACCATGACCTGGATGAATGAGAGTCTCCGTAGACATCTGGAACTAAGGAGAAACTTCCTTTACAGTGAGAACAATTAACCAGTGGAACAGCTTGCCTCCAAAAGTTGTGGTTGCTCCAATACTGGAAGCTTTTAAGACTGGACAACCACTTGTCTGGAATAGTGTAGGTAGGGGGCTGGACTAGATGACCTCCAAGATCCCTTCCCACTCTTGTTATTCTATTAAGTCTTAAAGACAACAAGATTGGACACCCCTGCTAGAAACCATGACACCTTCTCCCTCAATGGTTTTCATTAGTCACCTCTGTCTCTTGGGTAATCTAAATAAGAATGTGAGAATCAATCCCACAGTTACCCTTCCTGAAACTTGGCGGCCACTGATGTCAAGAGAATAAACCACAGAAAAATTGTACACATGACTTTGCAGAAAAGCTTGGTCAATAACCTGCAAATCACAATTTAATTCCATTACACATGGCCCACTAACTGTGACCACATCCCACACTTAAATTGGCCACTATCCAAATGTCACATGCACAAGCCTTGGATCCAAAACAGAGGTGGGTTGATCCCAGTTCGGCTCAGTTTGGCTGAACCAGTAGTGGTATTTTTGCCTGGGACACAGAACCAGTACCAACCCAGGCTTGCCACCCCCCCGAACCAGTTCCCTCATCACCGCCGGTGTTGACACCATGTTGTTTTGTACTGACCAGGCATGTACAGTTCACAGTAAATTGTTCTGCACATGTGTGAAGAACAATTTACATTGAACTCTGCACGTGCAAAACGCACACGAGGCAAACTGGTAGTAAAACCAGCAACAACCCCCCTGATCCAAAGTCTGCTCCTGAAAACACAAATTGTGAATATTCCAGGATTGAATAACCTAGAAAGTATCTAAATTGGATTAAGGAAGCCATGTGTAAAATGGGCCAGGGCAGGTTGGGTAAAAGGAAGGCACGGGAATGGCCCTTCATGAAGTTTTTAATCCTAAAATGTGCAAACAACCAAAGTATCATCATGAGTGACTCTAGAGCAGGGGTGTCCAAACTTGGGAACTTTAAGACTTGTGGACTTCAACTCCCAGAATTCCCCAGTTGAAGTCTTAAAATTTTCCAAGTTTGGACACCCCTGCTCTAGATAATGCTTATGGGACTCAGTTTGGTGTATTAAGTAGTAACTTCTCTTATAGCCACAACTGAGCCCAAAATTTCCGTTGCTAAATGAGACAGTAGTTAAGTGAGTTTTGCCCCATTTTACAATCTTTTTTGTTTGCAGTTGTTCAGTTAGCAATGTGTTTGTTAACAAAGTTTTTGTTAAGTGAACTTGCTTCCTCACTGACTGTGCTTGTCGTATACCTTTGACCGAAGATCGGTACACTCCTATCTGGGATAGTTGTCCTCTTCCACTGAGCGCGCAGCTTCGGGAGGGACGCACATGGAGCAGTAAGGGAGGAAGGGGACATCCACCTAGCCAGCCAGATCAGCCAATCAACCCTGGCGATCAATGGAGTGACAGACGTCGCAGCCACTCTGCTTGTCAGAAGGTCACAAAAAGTTATCATTTTCCTCAGCTGACTGGAGAATTCTGGGAGTTGAAATCCACACAGCTTAAAATTGCCGAGCTGGAGTAACACTGTACTCAAGAGCATGCTGGAGAGTACCGGAGATTGGACTCTGATCAGTTGCCTAAAATACAACAATTCCTCATTGATAGCAGATCATCAGGAGGGTATATTTGGGAAGGTATTCATCTTTAAGGAATATGAAGGTTCTCCTGTTAGGGAACTGGAGGCTAAAACATACGATGAACTGTTACAGGAACTAGGCATGGTTAGTCTAGTGAAGAGAAGGACCAATGGAGACATGATAGTAGTCTTCCAATATTTGAGGGGCTGTCACAGAGAGGAAGGGGTCAAGTTATTTTCCAAGGCACTTGAAGGCCAGGCAAGGACTGGAAACTGAACCAGGAGAGATTCAACCTAGAAATAAGGAGGAACTTTCTGACCGTGAGAACAATCAACCAATGAAACAGAAGTTGCCTTCAGAAGTTGTGGGGGCTTCATCAATTGAGACTTAAGAAGAGATTGGACTGCCATTTATCAGAAATGGTGTAGGATTTCCTGCTTCAGCTGGGGGGTTGGACTAGATAATCTACAATGTCTCTTCCAACTCTGTTAAACTGTTGTGTCTTTAAACTTTTCCTGATAATGGAATAGTACAGTGGACAAAAATGGGAAAAATGAATTCTCTTCATTGTGACAAGCCAGCTTTGATTAAAATAGCTTGGATAAAGTCTTGATTGCACCGCAAGCAGAACAGATATTAAAATATATGAATTTCAGAAACCAAAGTCAATTTGGCCAAATAGCCTTGACCATGATCATGGGATAGTCTGCATCATCATCTCGGCCTACTTGCAATGTTTCTGTGAAGATACAGAACAGGGAGCCAGAAGGATGTTCTTTGAAGAAAGAAAAGATAACCCAAGAAAGCCATTTTAATGAGGTTGGAAGTGTGAATTATGTTGCTCTTCCCACAAGTATTTACAGTAATAAAAGCTTCCCCTTTGTGTAAAGTTTGACGAGATTTTACATCTCAGAATCACACCTATTGTTCACATTTTGTTCTTCAATAACTGAGTCTAAACTTCTCTGGGAAATTGATTTTAAAATCATGGTAGGATATGCTCATACAGGTGAAACTCGAAAAATTAGAATATCGTGCAAAAGTTCATTTATTTCAGTAATGCAACTTAAAAGGTGAAACTAATATATGAGATAAGACTCATTACATGCAAAGCAAGATAGTTCAAGCTGTGATTTGTCATCATTGTGATGATTATGGCTTACAGCTCATGAAATATGCATACATATCTTACATAACTAAAGAGGTAATAAAGAACACACTCACCTTACTTCAGGTAGAACTAAATGTCAGTCTGTCCATCCATCCATCCACCCATCTATCTATCATCTGTCACCAGTAATCAGCTCCCAGATCAGATTAGGTTAGCTCCAAGGTCAACTTCAGACCAACAATCAAGTAATCAATAACCCAATCAAGAAACTGCCAAAGAGCCATTAGCAAACAGCCTAACCAAAGGATTTCTAAGACCATCTCCACTTACCCAGACAGGTAAATCACCAGAATATAAAGTGACAGCAAACACCATTCCTTACTAGCATTTATGAGTTACATAGTTTGGGTAGTGAAACATCTGCAACAAAACAAGCAAACTCAAAGAGCAGCAAGAACCCCTCATTTCAACCCTGTGCTACAAATATTCTCTCTCTCTCTCTTATCTTCTATCATCCATCTGTTATCTATCTATCTAATCAATCAATCTAACCAACTAGCTATCTCTAATGTTTCTGTGATCAGACTGGTCTGGAAGAAATATGGGGCTACTTTCCAGATGTCTGGTAGGTGGGAGGTATCGTCATGTTTATTCATGTTGTGTGGGTTTCTCTCTATTTTGATAGCTTCCATAATTATTCTCTTGTGGAAGTGTTCAGTTTTGATTTAACCTGGTTCCTTCAAAATTAATTTCATGTCCTGTAACTTTAAGGTGCTGGAAAAGGGAGGATTTTTTTTTCTTTTTTTTACCCCTTTCTTGTGTTCTGCAATGCGTGCATTTATTCTCCTGTTCGTTTGTCCTATGTATGTTGCAAGGCAGATTTTACACCCCCCACAACATGAATAAAAGTGACAATACCTCCCACCTACCAGACATCTGGAAACCAGCCCTAATCAACAAATGAGCCCCACCTACCACCCAGGCTGTTACAACACAAAACAACAACAGACGCACAGCCAGCACCAATAAGCAACAATCTACCAATCATGATACAACCACACAACCAATCATTCCACTTACTGAAACAAAGTCAGCACTCCACACACCTCACCAAGATTTATAAAAAGACAGCAGCTCCGACCACACTTTAAGCCCAAAACCCAGCCCGAAGATGGTGAGTGAGACCTCACGGAAATGTTGCTAAGACAATCTCAATCTTACATGGGAAAAGACCCGAATACAAGACCAGCATGTGTGTGTGTGTGTTTGTGTGTGTGTGTATGGGAAAAGACCCAACTACAACAAGGCCAGCATACCTACACCCGTGAAAATCTATGAATATAGATAGATAGATAGATAGATAGATAGATAGATAGATAGATAGATGATAGATAGATAGATAGATAGATAGATAGATAGATGATAGATAGATGATAGATAGATAGATAGATAGATAGATAGATAGATAGATAGATAGATAGAGATAGATAGATAGATAGATAGATAGATAGATAGATAGATAGATAGATAGATAGGTAGGTAGGTAGGTAGATAGGGAGAGAGAGAGAGAGAGAGAGAGATGTATAGGTGGGTGAGTGGGTGGGTAGATGGATGGATATAGATAGGTAGGTAGGTAGATAAATAGATGGATGGATGGAGATAGATAGATAGATAGATAGATAGATAGATAGATAGATGATAGATAGATAGATAGATAGATAGATAGATAGATAGATAGATAGATGATAGATAGATAGATAGATAGATAGATAGATAGATAATGTTTTTCAGCTTCTCAGCTGAAGAATGGAATGGGAACAAGTCAGCTTCTGAATACCTTGTGCAGCCTTCAGCTTCCTTGCTAAAACATCCTCTTTGTACTTTCAAACTCCATTAACACAATCTGTCAACTGAATGTATTTTGGCTTCGTAATTAGGATTTTCAGAACAACGAAATCAGCCAGTGTAATTTCCTAGTGGGAACCAGATTTAATTTATGTTGGTCCCCTGCTTCTAACCCCACATAAGATGGAGCACGAGGTGCTTCTGTGAAGCCCAGAAAAACTACCATCATGAAAATTACTCCTGCTTTTACTTAACAAGAAACACTATAGGCAGTCTTCAATTTACAGCCATAATTGGAACACGTATTGCTCAGTGATTTGGTCATTAAGTGAGACTCATCCAATTTTACAACACTTTTTACTGCTGTCATGAAATGAGTCACCATGGTCAGTAAGTGAATTCATCTTCCCCCATTGACTTTGCTTGTTGGAAGCAAGTTGGGAAGGTTGTAAATGGTGGTTCCATGGCCCTGGGACGCTGCAACCAGAGTATATGCCTGTTGCCAGGGGCACAAATTTTGCTTATGTGGCCATGTTGATGCTACAACAGTTGTAAGTGCAAAGACTGGTTATTGAGTCCCTTTTTTCAGCAGCATCGTTAAAAATAGCAATAGCACTTAGACTTATCGTATTTTTCAGAATATAAGATGCACCAGTATAAGACACACCAAGATTTTGAAGAGACAAATTTAAAAAAACTTTTTGCACTCTGCAGACCTCCCAAAAACGGCCTGTTTTTTTTTTAAGGACATGCATAGCCTTTAGGAGTCTTATAGAGTGCTCCTGTGGGGGCTGAGGGGGGGGGGCAAAAACAAGCAAAAAAACAGCCCGTTTTTCGCTCATTTTTGCCCTCCCCAGCCCCCAGGAGCACTCTGGAAGCCTCCTAAAGGATATGCACGGCCATTTTTGCAAAGGGGGCTGGGTTATGGGAGGCCACAAATGCTGTGTTCAGTGTATAAGATGCACCCAGATTTTCACCCTCTTTTTTTTGAGGGAAAAAGGTGCATTTTATACTCTGAAAAATACGGTACATACCATTGCTTTACAGCCCTCTCTACAGATGACCTGAGCAGTGCTCCTCATTCCTGTAGTCTGCCATTTTTCCTCTGGAAATCCACTCCTCCTCTCACAAAAATGGGAAAGGGAAAATTGCAAACTACAGAAACCAGGAGCACCACTCAGGTGACCCTGAGGACACAGGTAAACCTCCAAGTGCTCCAATAACCCTCTAAAGGGATGCAAATGACCAGCTGTCTGCACAGAGTGTAAATCCTTCCATTCCCCACTATCCTGTCAGAGCTGAAGAAGCTTCTTGGGTGAGAAGTGAAACGTCTTCAAAAAACAGACAAACAAGAAAATCCAGTTGCCTCCTGGAAAAAAAGCACTTTTGGGGCAACCATGACCTGGATGACTGAGAATCTCTACAAACTTTTAGCTACACAATTTGGGGTGGAACACCCTTTGAATGGTGAGGGAGTAGGAACGGATTTCCAGAGGAAAAACTACACAGTACAGAAACCAGGTGACCCTGAGGACACGGAGAGTCAGATTAATCCTGGGCAAATTCAATTAAAAGGATTAATAGGTATCATTCCTTCCAGATGCTGTGACCAGTTGTGGATTTAGCCATAAGTTAAATAAGCTACAGTTTAAGGTCTTGCAATCCTGCAGGGCCTCACAAAATTTCAAAATTGCACTTTTTTGATATTGCAAATGTGCTCATTACTTATGTTAATAAAAGTGATTCCAATTACTTATTTTGTCAGAAGTTCAATTACATATTAATGTGTCTCAGCTTTATTTTAAAATTTGCATTTAAGTGTTGTTTCCAGGATATCCTGCAAACAACTCTGCTTTTTGGTTTAGGTTATCTTTTCGAAACAGGTTTGTACATGGTGATTCAGGACTAGCAAGAAACAAAACTTAAAAGTGTTCCCAGACCAGGTTTCAACGCCCTCCCACCCCACCCCCACCAAAACCTCTTTCAGCCTTTCTTGTGGTGAAGATAACAAAAATGTGAGGGAACAATGTGTAAACTCATTTCTTTGGAGTAAAAAATGAATAAACAAGTTCATCGGTGGGCAAAAGGCAGGCTGAGGTGTGAATTTTGTTGTCGCTCTGGGGAGGTTGTGTGCAAACCTCAGAGTCATATTCCCCACTCGGCTTATCATCTTTCAGCTATGTGTCATAGAAAATCTGAGTTTCTTTTTCAGTTTTCTTGACTGTGATATCCTGTCACTGCCAGATAGATTTCAGAGGGTGTGTGTACATCTGTTTCTCCTACTGCTAAGGTATGTATTTATGCTTAGATTCCTATTTAGAATGGGAAGGGGGGAGTATGGAAGTAACATTGCAATCAGCAGAACGGTTGATTTATTCTAATATTTTGCTCAAGTTGAGATGGGCAGAAACCAGTTTGGGAATCAGGATGGTTTTTAGCAAACATCCACTCTCGGCTGAGGGGCTGAATTCTTTTGCTAGCTTTTTGAAGCTGTGCCTTGAACAACAGGTTGATCTGAGGAAATTTTGGGGTGATTTCTTGGCACTTCTGATGTTAAAAAAAAAACCTTTTCTATCTGCCAATCTTTGCATGTAAAATAGATCTTCTTTGCTGGCCACATTGAGACCTGCCATGCTGGTTAAGATGCTAGATTAGGAAGAAGGTTCTAGTCCAATTTCAACCATGGATCCTAAACCTGGATAATAGGGGACCAATTATTTTCTTTTAGCCTAGCTTAGCTCGCGGAAAAAAATAGGAGGAAATCCTAGACATGCCACAAAGAGGTCTTGAATAAAAGGCAGTATTTATTTTAAAATAATAAGTATGTCAAGATCAGTATGGATCACTTCATCTTTAATGGGCTGAAGTTTTACAGCAGATACTTATTCTTCCCTTTAATTGTGCTTACGAGCATGTCTAGTTGTTCAGTTTACCCCATACATTGTATATGGCTTCTTTTATGTTCCTTTTAAAAAGAATTTTAAGAGTGGGAGATGACCTGTGTGTGGGTATGATGGGATGTCCCGCAGGTTTTATGGGCAAAAATTCTGCAGGCAAAGAATGTGCAAATAAAATTTGTGTATAAAACCTCTGATATCTTAGATATCAATACTTCAAAAGGAGAATAAAAATGGGGCGTCCCCTGCAAAGGTTTCTGCTCTGGCTGACACACTGAATGTGGAAAAGAAAAGCTTGTGTGTTCTAGTAGCAGAAAGACTTCTAAAAACAGCTTGAAATTCTAACTTTTTCAACATGCTTAAAGGGAGATTGGATCTTGTTAAGTCCTCGAGGCTACGACGCCATTGACTATCATTTAATACCACTTTATAATGCCTTGGTAAGGCCACACTTGGAATACTGCATTCAGTTCTGGTCGCCACAATGTAAAAAAGATGTGGAGACTCTAGAAAGAGTGCAGAGAAGAGCAACAAAGATGATTAGAGGACTGGAGACTAAAACATATGAAGAACGGTTGCAGGAACTGGGTATGTTTAGCTTAAGAGAAAGAAGGACTAGGGGAGACATGATAGCATTATTCCAATATCTCAGAGGTTGCCACAAAGAAGAGGGAGTCAAACTATTCTCCAAAGCACCTGAGGGCAGGACAAGAAGCAATGGGTGGAAACTAATCAAGGAGAGAAGCAACTTAGAACTGAGGAGAAATTTCCTGACAGTGAGAACAATTAATCAGTGGAACAGCTTGCCTCCAGAAGTTGTGAATGCCCCAACACTGGAAGTCTTTAAGAAGATGTTGGATAGCTATTTGTCTGAAACGGTATAGGGTTTTCTGCCTAGGCAGGGGGTTGGACTAGAAGACCTCCAAGGTCCCTTCCAACTCTACTATTGTATTGTATTGTATTATTGTATTGTATTGCCGGCCCCTGATTGGTTGAGACGCGAGCAGCCAGCTGGCGGGAGAATGCAGCCATTCTATTGGTTCAGCGTCTGACAGCTCTGGTATAAAAAGGGCTGTCAGCTGTCAAATGCTGCTGTTTGCAGGGTCAAAGTTCACCTTACATTTTGCCGTGTTATACTGTTAATAAAGGTTGTGTTAGCTTCAACCTGCCTTGCCTCAGTTCCTGTCTGCCTCGTTCTCCCTACAGAACAGATCTGTTAGAATTACTGTAATAGAAGATTCCTACACTGAGCAGGAGGTTAGACTTTAGGGGTATCTAAACTTGGCAACTTTAAAACTTGTGACTTCTACTTCAACTTGTGGGCTTCAACTGCCAGAATTCCCCAGCCAAACATGCGGCCTGGGGAATTCTGGCAGTTGAAGTCCAAAAGTCTTAAAAGTCACCAAAGTTTAGAGACCCCTGGGCTAGATCCTTATTTCCCAAACTCAACTATTTTTGAATCTGTAGACTTCACTTCAATAGCATGCTGGGGGAAGCCCCCCCCCCCCTAGAGAATGAAATATTTTGGGGAATATTAAAGGAGGCAGAATATTATATTTCCCCAAGGGAGAAATGGAGAGAAATCTTAACAAAGGCAGAAAGCATTCCCATAGCCTCAAAGCAGAAGCCTGAAGTCATTAGAGAGGGTCATTTTGTGCCCATTAAGAAATCTAGGCCAGCCTAGAAAGAAAATGCCTTCAACCACAGATCTCACAAAAGGAAGGCTGGAGCTGATGGGATTAAGAATTTGCATTCCCCCAGCCAAATTCTAAGGACAGGACATGACCTTTAGGACATAATAGGATTAATCCACCATCACTGGAATAGCAAAAGACACAAGGCTCACTACATTGCACAACCCCCTGAAGCATCTCAATCACAAAACACCAGAATCCTATAAAGATCCACCGACTTACTCAGCCATTTTGTCAGCCATTCCAGAAACATTGCTGTTGTCACTGAAGTTTCTGGCATCCAAATAAACAGAGACCTTCTTTGCAACCAGCCAGCCTCCATTTTATTTCCAGTGTCTTTCTCTTGGCTTGGAAACAGGCAAGATTTTTCTTCTTACAGTGCTGCCTAAGGAATTCTGGGAATTGAAGTCCAGATATTTCAAAGCAGCTGAGGCTGAGAAAATTGATCTCCAAGATCCACTCAAATCCTTACATTCCGTAATTTTATGATTGACTCAGTAGCTGAGATTTCCTTTGTGTGAGTATCTGAGTATCCTTAGTTTAGTGATGTCATTTCCAGAGGTTTTAAATTCTCTGGGTCTTCTCTCTTACGGGCTGGGTATGCAATTTTCCCAAATGTGCATAGTTCAGATTTAAAGTTATTGGATATACCTGGTTTGAAAAGTGGTTGTGAGGAAGCAACTGCAAGCTGGCTGAGGAATTTATTTATTTATTTATTTATTTATTTTGTTTAGTTTGTCAAACATGTACAAGATAATAGGTATAAATATAAAAATGGATGTGAACACGGGAAATGAGTACAAATAAATGGGGACAGTAGGGCAGGGACGGTAGGCACGCTGGTGCGCTTATGCACGCCCCCTTTACGGACCTCTTAGGAATGGGGTGAGGCCCACGGTAGACAGTTGAAGGTTAAAGCTGTGAGGGTTTGAGGCTGTAACAACGGAGTCAGGTAGAGCATTCCAGGCGTTGACCACTCTGTTGCTGAAGTCGTATTTTCTGCAATCGAGTTTGGAACTGTTTACTTTGAGTTTGTATCAATTGTTTGCCTGAGTATTATTGAGGTTGAAGCTGAAGAAGTCGTTGACAGGTAAGATGTTGTAGTAGACCATTTTGTGTACTATGCTGGGAGTACAGCATAGTACTGTAGTACTGTGCGATTCATAGTACCGGGATTCTGGGATTCCCATAGTATTTGGAGATTCTGGGAGTGGAAGTCCACATCTCTTAAAGCTGATGAAATTGAGAAGTTCACTGATTTAGACTGAACTTAGATGTTTTGTTCTGGTTGCATTTTTTTAGAATTAGAATAATAGAGTTGGAAGGGACCTTGGAGGTCTTCTAGTCCAACAGCCTGCTCAGGCAGGAAATCCCATACCACTTTGGACAAAGAATAGAATAGGAATAGGAATAGGAATAGAATAGAATAGAATAGAATAGAATAGAACAGAACAGAACAGAACAGAACAGAACAACAGAATTGGAAGGGACCCTGGAGGTCTTCCAGTCCAACCCCCTGCCTAGACAGGAAACTCTACATCACTTCAGACAAATGGCTATCCAACATCTTCTTAAAAACGTCCAGTGTTGGAGCATTCATAACACATTTGGTTGAATTTAGATGCTTAGACTAAGAGTTCTGAAACTTGGCCACTTTAAGATGCATGGACTTCGTTTCCTGGCTGGGGAATTCTAGAAGTTGAACTCCACAGATCTTAAAGTGGCTAAGATTGGGAACTCCTGTTTTAAATGCCTAATAATTATTAAGAGCTCCTCTGGCCCTTTTGAAAAAAGTGGGCACTTCACACCATGTATCGGGGTGGAGGGGGAGGGATATTTAAACTAATTACATGTCTTTTTCACCCAGTGTTATAGCTGAGGGATTCTGCTCCACTTTGAAATTTCGTTTTTAATTCAGCTTCTGGAATTCACAGTCTAATCTTCTTTCCCATGTAGGATCATCAACCATGCTGAGAGCCAAGTCCATCTTGGCTGACTTCACCCTACAGCTCCTCTTCCTCCTTCTTTTCTTGATCGGCGTCTCTCCCTATTGCCATGTCAGGACAGCCGATGAATGTGATGAGCAAAAGGACTTTGTGCCTGGTTACAGCTTGGCTGGACAAGGCTTTGACATCACCACGCTGGAGAAGAAGTCCAAGGTGTTGGATCTGAGCCAGTGGCAGAAAGCCGATGGCACTTGCACCCTGTGCCGTAACCCTTTCCTGCAGGACAGCCCTCTTCAGAGGCTTCCCTTGGTGGCCGTTGACTGGGCAGCCAAAATGAGTTGTCAGAGGAAGGTTCACTCTTCCCTACAAAGCTCGGGCATCGATGTGCTTCATACCGCAGCATCTGATGTGAAGAATGACTGGAAAGTTGGACTCGATGTGCCGAAACCTCAGGTCCAGGTCCAGGTGCAATTGGCTGGATCTCACTCCACGGTGGCGGACTTCACCATACAGAAGAATAACCAAGACAAATACAATTTTGCAAGTCATGAGGTCTCCTGCTCTTATTACAGGTGAAGGGAGGCCTGGGTGAGGGATAATGGCTGGGAAATCCTCAAGGGCTTTACTACAATGATCCATTCGAATAGCAAATCTTTTGAGGGCACCTTATGAGGAATAGAATAGAATGGAATAAAAGAGTTGAGACCTTTGAGGTCTTCTAGTCCAACCCGCTAGACAGAAAACCCTATACCATTTCAGTCCAAATGGGTTATCCAACATCTTCTTAAAAACTTCCAGTGTTGGAGCATTCACAACTTTTGGGGGCAAGCTGTTTCACTGATTAATTGTTCTAACTGTCAGGAAATTTCTCCCCAGTTCTAAGTTGCTTCTCTCCTTGATTAGTTTCCACCCATTGCTTCTTGTTCTACATTCAGGTGCCCTGGAGAATAGTTTGATTCCCTCTTCTTTGTGGCAGCCCCTGAATATTGGAAGACGGCTATCATGTCTCCCCTAGTCCGTCTTTTCATTAAACTAGACATACCCAGTTCCTGCAACAGTCTTCATATGTTTTAGTCTTCAGTCCTCTAATCATCTTTGTTGCTCTTCTCTGCACTCTTTCTTACATTGTGGTCTCCACATCTTTTTTACATCATGGCGACCAAAACTGGATGCAGTATTCCAAGTGTGGCCTTACCAAGGCATTATAAAGTGGTATAAAGGAAGTGTGCAAGCCTAGATTTCTTGCCTGACAGGTAACAGGTAGCTCTTGACATACGACCACGACTGAACCCCAAATTTATGTTGCTAAGCTAGACACCGGTTAAGTGAGTTTATCCTCATTTTATGACCTTTCCTTCCACAGCCGGTAAGTGAATCCCTTCAGTTGTTAAATTAGTATCACCATTTAATTTAATCTGGTTTCCCCATTGACTTGGCTTGTTGGAAGGTTGCAAAAAGTGATCATATGAGCGCGGGACAACAGAAACGCTCATAAATATGAACCAGTTGCAAAGTGTCTGAGTTTTGATCATGTGCCCGTGGGAATGCTGTAGTTGTAATTATGAAAAGTAATCATCTCACTTAAGTGAACTTCAACTTTCAGAATTTCTCAGCAGGCCACGTTGGCTGAGCAATTCTGGGAGCTGAAGTCCACGCATCTTGAAGTTGCCAAGTTTGAAAAACATTGCCTTAATCCAACCAGCAGCTCTGAAATTCCTATCCTCGACTTATAATAGTTCATTTAGTGACTGTCCAAAGTTACAATGGTACTGAAAGATGTGAGTTATAACTGATTTTCATAGTTATGACCTTTGTAGTATCTCCATGATTATATGATCAAAATTTGGGCACTTGGCAACTGGTTCATATTTATGACCATTTCTGTGTCCCGGGTTCATATGATCGCCTTTTGCGACCTTTGACAAGTAAAATCAATGGGGAAGATCAATTCACTTAGCAACTGGGTTATAACTTATCAACTGCAGTTATTCACTTAACAACCATGGCAAGGAAGATCGTAAGATGGGGCAAAACTCATTTAGCAAATGTCTCACTTAACAACAGAAATTTTGGGCTCAACTGTGCTCATAAGTCGAGGACTAACTGTATTAACCAGGCATGAGTCAGCTAGATGTTTCCATCTGCTAAGTCCTGGGTGGTTATTAGTATTAATTAATAACGTAATTTGCTTATCCGTAGTCCTGCCACCAGATGGAAATGAGTCATGATTTCCATCAGAAGTGAAAAATTGAGTCAACAGTATTTTCCCCCCCTCCCAATTGCAATGTCCCATTGTAATGCCGGCTTCCATTTATTTATTGAAAAAATAATTATGCTGCTTTTCCTACAGCACCGATTTCCAGGGCAGCCTTAAAAGGTAATACAGGTAATCCTCAACTTATGACCACAATTGAGCCCAAAATTTATGTTGCAGACTCAAAAATTAGTTAAATGAATTTCGCCCTATTTTATAACTTTTCTTGCCACATTTATAAGTGGATTACTGCAGTTGTTAAATTAGTAACACAGTTGTTAAGTGAATCTGGTTTCCTCATTGACTTTGCTTGTCAGAAGGTCACAAAAGGGGAGCACATGACCATAGGATACTGCAACCGCCATAAATGTGAGTCAGTTGTCAAGCATCCCAATGTAAATCACAACCCCATGGGGAAGTGGCAGCGATCATAAGTGTGAAAAATGGCCATAAGTCATTTTTTCAGTACTGTTGTAACTTTGAATGGTCACTAAATAAACTGTTGTAAGTCGAGGACTACCTGTACACCTTTAGTACAAAAGGTGAAAAAGACTAAAAGAGAAAGCAGGGAAAAGGTAAATGTATGAATTGGTTCAAATATATCCGAAGATTGAGTCATGGCAATTGCAATATGTCAATAAAGACTCTCAATCATCCAGGTTAAGTTTTCTTTCTTTTTTGATTAAAGTTTTTTTATTTTTCCATTTTCATAACATATAATCACATGCATACTATTACATAACCAACATCATATTGTATTATTAAATGTTTACATCAATTCATCTTACCTACAACTCCCAAAAACCAATTATTGACTCTTCTGCTCTCCATACACCATATTTGACCTTATTCATCACTTTCTTCTCCCTCTCTCCTCCCTCTCCCTACCTCCTTTCTTCCCTCTGTCATCGTTCTCTTCTCTACTTTCCCTTCCTCTCTCCTTCTCCTCCCTCCCCTTTCCACTCCTCATTTCTCTCCAACTCTTCCCCCCCCCCTTGCCTTCTCCCCTATCCCTCTCTTCTTCCCTTACCTTTCTCCTCTACTTCCCACTCTTCATCTCATTTACTTGGTGTATTTGAGCTTCTGAGCAAGCTCCCTTTTATGTTGATGGTATTTATAATTCTTTTTCAATATACATATTTAATTTTTCTATTCTTTTTAGTAAAAAAAAAGTGGTATAACAGAAAAATATACATATATAGTCATTGGGCTTTTAACACCCCCACCCCCCCAACCTAATTTTGGTCGAGCTGTAGTCCTGGTTACAATTCCCAGCTATTCTCATCATTACCTTTATATAGTTGTACATCCTTACATGCCTCCAATTTGTGATTCTGCCTTTTTATCACAATAGTTTCCCATTGTAGGTATATTTCATGTTCCCTCTCCATTTTTCTATACCTTGGATTAGATTACCCTTAATTATCTCTAAATGACAATCTTCGCTCTTCAGTATTCATTATACTTCCCTTAAAGTATTATATAAAGTAACAAGCGGTAAACATCTCACTTTGTTCATTATCTTAAAGGTTCTATATATGTCCATGTTTCATAGATTTTGACCCATGCTTAGTTGTCCTTCTATTGTTATATTCACTCAATTTGCAACTCAATTTAATTATCACGTTAAAAAGGTAAATCACAAACCTCTGCTTTAAAGCTCCCCATATCAGTTTCATATTTATCCATATTCCATATATTTTAACTTTTATTTCGTTATCTTTCCATTATCTCGTTCAACCAGTTAGCATCTCCATTTTATTATTATATTTAGGAATAAAGCCCTTATCTTAACTTTATATTTTCCCATATAGTAGTTTTTAATTATCTGTTTTTTTCCTGGTAAGTTTTTTGTCCCACTTTTCTGTTCCTGTCTTCTCCCTTTTCTTTATTTTGACACATCCACTCCCTTCAAATTTCCCCAGGTAACCAAAATAATAATTTATATTCCTCTTTCTTGGGGCATAACCTCCTGCTTCAATTTTCCTTATGCCACCAATAGCCTCCAAGACCATTTTTGTCAGCTTTCTTTTCCCTTTGGTTGGGACACCTCCCCTTTTCACAATTTTCCCTACACCATTGCCGGGACCAAAGGAGTTTTTTGTCTGCTTTTTATTTCCCTCTGCTTCTATCCCTTCAATGTCTCGCCCCTCCTTTTTTTTGAGTTCTTCTATAGCTGTCTGCTTCTCTGGATTCAAAATTCTAATCAGGCTTGATTTCACTGATTTTACTGATTTATGTATATATTTTTAAAAATTTCACATAGTTTTTCAAATTCCCAGTTTTCCATGATATCCAGTTCCAAAGTTACAGTTAATTATACAGTTATGCAGTTCTTATTTCAGAGTTCTGTTCCACCTTAAGTTTATCTGCTTCAATTGCTGTGGGGAAAAACGATGGTGGCCATCTTAGTCTTTTGTTCTACCTCAATGTCCAGATCCAAAATTGCAGTTAGTTATACAAATCTTATTTCAAGATTCTGGACCACTTTAAATTCAAACCAGAAGAGAATCTGGGCCCATCTTACTCTTTTGCCAAGCGAAAAAAAAAGGAAGAAGAAGAAGAAAGCAAAACAAAACAAAACATTCATATTTCCAGTTTGAATTCTGTTATTATTCTGTTGTTATTCTTTCCCTTACAGGGTCCAATCTCTTGTAGCTGCTCACAATATATCACTTGAAACAGGCTTGCAATCTGCCAGATCTGGGTATTTTTCTTTGCCTCCTACTTTTCAAAGTTCTGATGTATGGCAATTGGTTAATTAAAACTTCCTGCACAGTCAATGTTAGGTTATCAGTTATCAGTAGGAAGTGGTGCTTCTTTTCTTTTCTTTTTTGAGTTAAGATTTATCAATTGGAAGAAGTTCAAACAGAATAAATCTTTCAAAGTGTTTGGTTTCTTGTCAAATCCAAAACCAAGTTTAAAGTTTATATTTGAGTGGGTTTATCATTTCTCTGCTTTCTCCTTTCTGTCCAAAATTGTTTCAAGTAAATAACTTTTTTGGGGGGGGGTGTTTTAACCCCCCATTTTCCCCTTCTTTGACAAGAAGTTCAGCATTTTGTCAGTCATATTTATAGGCTGTCCCCCCGACTCCAATTCAAAAGACAAATCTCTGACCTGCGAGGGATCTGTTGCCTCCCCCTGGGTCTGATGAGATGCTGTCCTCTTTGCCCCCCCGGGGGTGGGGTTCTGGTCCAAATGTACCTCAGAATTGGTTTGTCAGACAGGGTTCATGTGAGGCTCTTGAGAGCCCATCCCCCCACATCTGTCCAGCTGAAGAACTTCCTGTCGACTCCCAGATTAAGTTTTCTGAAGTCATGGCATTCTCTTGTTAGTCTCTCTAACTAGCTCTCTCTAACTAATGAAGCTGCTTGGATATATATACATCCGTCCGGCCGTGCCTGAGAGCTGCGGAGGCAGAAATGTTGTCGGCGCTCCCGGATGACGAAGCCACGAAAGCGACTGGGGGAAGGTTCTCGTTGTTCCCCAGTCGCTTTCGTGGCTTCGTCATCCGGGAGCGCCGACAACATTTCTGCCTCCGCAGCTCCCGGGCACGGCCAGACGGATGTAGCCAGAGCGACGCCGAGGCGGTCCAGGTGGACGAAAGAGCTGCGGAGGCAGAAATATTGTCGGCGCTCCCGGATGATGAAGCCACGAAAGCGACTGGGGAACAACAAGAACCTTCCTGCCTCTGCTGGACTTTGTGAGCTCACTCTGTTACGCGGTGCTAGGGATTTGAACCGCTGAACAGATGACCTTTCTGATCGACAAGCTCAGTGTCTTAGTCCCTGAGCCACTGCGTCCCTTGCGCTCATATTTAAGGTGGTACAAGACCTATTTTTGTGAGGTTGGGACAGCTGAGAGAGGGGGGACTGGCTCAAAGTCACTCTCTGAATTTCCATTGTTGAAGTTGGATCAAAACATGGGTCGTCCTCCTCCTTGATCAATACCTTTACCTCCTTACTTCTGGGCCAAGTTGCCAAGCAGTTCTAATTCTGACAAGCTGGAATAAAACCCCAAAAGAGATGACCTTCATGTGAAGGTATCCACTCCTGATAATATAGCTGACCTCATCTAAGTGATCGATAGTTGAATTATATATGATGACACACAGAAAGAAGATATTTATCTATACAAACTGAACAAAACCAATATAAGGAGTTGAATAGAATAGAATAACAGAATAACACTTCAGACAAAATGTTATCCAACATCTTTTTTAAAAACTTCTTGTTTTGGAGCATTCACAACTTCTGGAGGCAATTATTTCCATTTATTAATTGTTCTAACTATCAGGAAATTTCTCCTCAGTTCTAAGTTGCTTCTCTCCTTGATTAGTTTCAATGAATTGCTTTTTCTCCTGCTTTCAGGTGCTTCGGAGAATAGCCTGACTCCCTCTTCTTTGGTGGTAGCCCCTGAGATATTGGAACTCTGCTATCATGTGTTACCAAGTCCTTCTTTTCATTAAACTAGACATACCTAGTTCTAGCAACCATTCTGTATATGTTTTAGTTTCCAGTCCCCTAATCATCTTTGTTGCTCTTCTCTGCACTCTTTCTAGAGTCTCCACATCTTTTTTACATTGTGGCGACCAAAACTGAATGTAGTATTCAAAGTGTGACCTTACCAAGGCCTTATAAAGTGGTATTAACACTTCACGAGATCTTGATTTTTATCCCTCTGTTTATGCATCCTAGAACTGTGTTGGCTTTTTTGGCAGCTGCTGCACATTGCCGGCTCATATGAAAAGTTGAGAAGGACAAGATGTGAGAGTTCCCCCATTTTAAGGACTTGACAAATTCATGGAGGACATATCCTTCTCTGGTTGTTAGAAAAATCCTCTAGGAACTGAATCACCTTCTTTCTAGGCAATTCAGCTCTTGATAACAGCTATGGGAAACATCTCGTTACCTAAATCAATAGTCAATCTAAGCAACTTTAAGATCTCTGGACTACAACTCCCAGAATTTCCCAGGCAGTTTGATGGCTGGGGAATTCTGGGAGTTGAAGTCCAGACATCTTAAAAGTTATCCCTTTGAGAAACCCTGATCTAGTTACTCACCAATTTTGCAAGATTCCTACCCTTTGATACCAAACCATTCCTTTATGATTTCATCTGAAGGCCCGCCAGCTCTGTCACCCTATCTGTGTGGTCTTCTGTTTCCTTTGCAGCTTCCGTATCAACCAATACATTCCCTCCAGCCATTTCAAGCACTACCTTCGCAATCTCCCTGACAAGTACCGTCCCAACTCCCTTCCGGAATATCGGCAGCTCATCAGCACCTACGGGACCCACTTCATCGATCATCTGCACTTGGGGGGCCGCTTGAGGGTTGTGACAGCCTTGCGGGTCTGTGAGACAGCTTTGGACGGCGTGTCTGCTGATGAAGTCAAGGACTGCCTAAACTTGGAGGCCTCGGCCAACATCGGGAGTGGCAAAGGGAGCCTCAACGCGGCCTACAACTCATGTGAAGAACTGAAGAAGAAGAAGACTTTTAAAGGAAGCTTCCACCAGACCTACGATGAGAGACACACTGAGGTAGTCGGAGGTGACCAACACACTGACTTGCTCTTTTCAAACGAACAGAACCCTGAAGTGTTTAAGCAGTGGCTGGAAAGCCTCAAATCTATGCCTGCGCTTCTCTCTTACTCCCTGAAGCCTATCCATAGCTTGCTGCCTAAGGATGACCCAAAACGGGACAATTTGAAGCGGGCGGTGAGCGACTACATCAGGGAAAGGGCCCTTTGGAGGAACTGCACCCAGCCTTGTCCTCCTGGCACCCAACGCAGCCTTCGAGATCCCTGCTCCTGCATATGTCCCAGTGATGGCACCACTAACACCATGTGCTGCTCCCGGGAGCGAGGCCAGAGCAAGCTAACCGTGACGATTCGACGGGCCTATGATCTCTGGGGAGACTACTTCACAAGGACAGATGCTTTCGTCAAGGTATTCTTCCATGGGGTTGAGAGCCGGACATCCACTGTGTGGAATAATGACAACCCAGTATGGATGGCCCATTTGGATCTGGGGAAGGTCCAGGGCTTGGGAGAAGCCAGCCGGCTCCGAATACAAGTCTGGGATGAAGACAACAAGTATGATGATGATCTGCTGGGGTCCTGTGACCGAACTCCCAGGGCTGGGAAAACTAGTATTGAGGTGTGTTACTTAAATCACGGACACCTTGAATTTCAATATCATGTGGAATGTGGCCCCTTCTTAGGAGGGCCCTACTGCATGGATTATGTCCCTCAGCAGCCACACAGTGTTGCTTTGTTACAACGTGGAACAAAGTCAACCCCGTGATAGAGGCTGCTCAAGGGGGTAAAAGGCTACAGGTAGTCCTCAACTTATGACCACAATTGAGTCCCAAAATTCCCCTCACCGAGTAGTTAAGTGAGTTTTGCTCCATAGATGACCTTTCTTGTCGCAGTTTTTAAGCGAATCGCTGCAGTTGTTAAGCAAATTATGGGGTCAATAAGCAAATCTGGCTCCCCCCCCCCCCCCCCCGCTGGACTTTGCTTTTCAGAAGCCCACTGGGAAAGTCACAAATGTCCCCAGGGCACTGCAATGGCCATAAAATTATGCCACTTGTCAGGTATCCAAATATTGATCATCTAACCATGGGGATGTGGCAATGGCCATAAGCCCATTTTTCACTGCCACTGTAATTTTGGTCGCTAAATGAATGGTTTTAAGTTGAGGACTACCTGTATTCGTGCTACAGCTTATTTTTAAAGTTTGTCTTGAGTTTCTTCATATAAGTTCTTGTTTAATTATTGAAGATCAGTGTTTTTCAACCTTAGTAACTTAAGACATGTGGACTTCAACTCCCAGAATTCCGCCTAGCTCGCTGGGGAATTCTGGGAATTGAAGTCCATACGTTTTGAAATCACCAGGGTTGAGCTACATTTACATTTGTAGATGTAAATCTATCTACAAAAGCTAAAACGGAGAACACAAAACAGAACACATTGCTTATGTACCATACAAACAAAACCAATCCTAGAGACAATGTAGAATGCTTTTTTGCATGTATTCACAGATTGTCCTGTATAAATGATGGAGAATGGAATGAAAATCATGTTTGTTGTGGCTTCAATCAAATGACCCTGTAATATTAGAATTATGCAATGCTTGGGAGAAGGTGCTTCTAAGGGAGCACAACACATACAAAGTTACTTGGAATGCTTTTCAAATTTTATCTTGATCATTCACAATATTCCTTTTCATTGTCCTCCTGTTTGTTTTCCTATTTGTCCTATGTAATTTAAAAAAACCACATTTGGAAAAAACCAAATCTTCTGGAAAAAGCTCAGTGTAAAATCACATCACTCCATAAATAAGCCATTTGTACACAACTACATCATACAGGCTAATATTATATTTTAGGAGCCATGTCAACAACAGTTAGATGAACCTACTTTTTTTTTGAAAAATAGTTTTTATTAAACATTTTTACCTTTAAAAACAGAAAGAAAAACACAACAAAAAATTAAAAAAAACATACATAACAATATAAAGTAATTATACAGCCTTCTGTATCTTTTATAGTTCTCCATTCTCCATTGCCTTCCTATTGATTTTATCTACTCTAATAATATAACAGTAGTACTAACACTTATAATAATATTAATTGTTCATATCACCATTATATTTGCTTTATAGTCAATACTTTGATAGTAATTAATAACTTTGCTTAATTTTTATTCAATACTAGTTTAGAAAAAAAAACCATAAAGACTTCTATTTCCTGTTTTGGCTTCTGTTTTCTAGCCACTTATAAATCATATTCCATATTTTATAGAAATCTGATTCTTCTCTTTCTTTTAGCTCCATGGTCAATTTGTCCATCTCTGCACATTCGAGTACTTTTCTAATTATTGTTTTGTCTGCAGGTGTATTGATTTGTTTCCAGTTTTGTGTGAAAGCAAATCCTAGCTGCAGTGAGTATGTGTAGTATTGAAATTGTTTGTCCATTTTCAGGTCTAATATTCCTAATAAGAACACTTCTGGTTTCAATTCTATTTTTTGTTCCGTAATTTCTTCTAACCATTTCTTAATTTTGCACCAGTATTTCCTTGTGATGGGGCACGTCCACCAGGTATGGTAGAATGTTCCAGACTTGTGGCTACATCTCCAACATTTGGGGGATAAATTTGGATACATTTTGGTCAATCTCGCTGGGGGCAAATGCCATCTATAAAACATTTTATAGAGGTTTTCTTTGTAGGCTACTGCGGTCATAAATTTATAATTTCTTTCCCATAGTTTATCCCAGTTAGATGAGCCTACTAATTACTTCTTGTAACAATGGCTTTCCATTCATTCCATTCAGATACCAGACATTCAAATTTCACACCTATTGTCTCCCTATAATTTGAGATGTCTAATTTTGTAACTAGCCATTAGAGGCATAGGCCACGGAGGCATAGCTCAGTGGCTAGGATGCTGAGCTTGTTGATCAGCAGTTCGAATCTCTAGCGCCGCGTAATGGAGTGAGTTCCCATTACTTATCCCAGCTTCTGCCAACCTAGCAGTTCGAAAGCACATAAAATGCAAGTAGAAAAATAGGAACCACCTTTGGTGGGAAGGTAACAGCTTTCCGTGCGCCTTTGGCATTTAGTCTTGCTGGCTACATGACCATGGAGACGTTGGACAGTACTGGCTCTTTGGCTTTGAAACAGAGATGAGTACCGCCCCCTAGAGTCGGGAACGACTAGCATATATATGCGAGGGGAACCGTTACCTTTATTAGAGGCATATTTGATATCTTATTGATAGGAGAATATACATAGGCTGTACTTAATGTTAAGAGGTAGTTTTTTATTGCTTCCCTGTGCTTTGGCCAAAATGAAATACTGCTTGGAATTGCAAGTCCTCAAACAGCAATAATTTGTAGCTTGATCCAGTCAACTGATCTAGAAAATATACTCTCTTCAGGTTTGCAACCAAAATGTTGCCTTGCTCATTTCATGCTTAAATCCTCCCCTGATGTTAATTTGGCAAGTTTATAAAGATGAGTTTGCAGTTGTATTCTAAAGCTTAAATTGCAGGAAGGGAATATTTGAACTTTTCAAGGTGGTTGTACCCTTGCGTTGTACAATTTACAAAGAATGAAAATGCATTGAATCTAAGTTAATCCATAAAAATTAAATTTTAACAGGCAAAACTTATCCTGACCTGCATTGATTTAAAAAGTGTGCTATATGTCAAAAACTTAAATGTGAAAAATTAATATAACCCCCCCCCAAAAAAAAACAACTGTGGCTTTTGTAATAAAAAAAAGAAGCAAGGGAAATAATTTTCCCAAGTAAACTTCCAAAATAATACATTAAATCGCTGCAAATAAATTTTAAAAATCTTCAAAAGTACCATATCAAGAATAAATTAGTTCATGTACTTTTAAAACTTTAAATATAGCTGATAGGTTTTTTTTTTAAAGGTCTATCTCATCTTGCATCAAATCTTGACCCTTTTTTGGCACAATATGAAAAAGACAGGAAACAAGGAAATATAGATTGGCAGTATGAATGAATTTGAAATAGAATCATGCAAAGATGAAGAAACATGTAATTGCGAGAATTTATATAAATTGCTGTTAAATTATGACACAGAAGCTGAATATGTTAAAGAATGTAATGCCACATAGGTGCTTTAATTCTTGGCACGATAGTGGCATGGTATTTGGGGGAAAACATGGGTAAAATATTTACTTTGCAATAATTGAAAAGGAAAATGTTACAGAAGATTTTATTAAAGACTAGAAATCATTTATGGATTATATTACAAAATTAGAGAAAAATAGCTTGATGATCATGGGTTTATAGAAAAATAAGGGGAGAATACTGAAAATATAGTGATTAAAACAGTATAAAATAAGAAAGGGTTAATGAATCCATGAGAAGTGAAGGCTTGTTACTGTACATTTAAGTTATATATTTAGTTTTATATTTGCAGGTTTAAGTTTCTGTACTATATTCTGAATTGCTTTTAATGTTTATTTTATGTGTAGAATTTTAATAAAGTTTTAAAAAAAAATCCTTGAGTCTTTTTGGATTCCTCAGTTCTGCTTTAGCAGAGTGCTTATGTAGTGCACTCAAAAACTGCAGTATAGTCTAGGTTTAATCTAGGTCACTGGTGGTCTTAAACATCCATTTCTTGTTTTTTTTTACATTTAGGTGTGATCTTGACACCTGCAAAAGCTGTTACCCAATTGTTATTTTTAATGGGACAGAAATACGAGACTTACTAAATGATCAGAGTATTTAACTTCATTTAATTTTGTATTGTATTGATTTAATTTTAATGCAATGTTAATTACGATCATATTTATTTTTCTGGCTCCACCCATTATTTTTAAAATCATGGCTACACACCCATCAATCAGAATAGAGCTGGAAGAGATCTTGGAAGTCTTCTAGTTCAACCTCCTGCTGAAGCAGGAGATCCTATGCCATTTCCGATAGGTGGTTGTCCAGTCTCTTCTTAAAAGAGTGATGAAGCCCCCTACAACTTCTAAAGGCAAGTTTTTCCATTGGTTAATTGTCTTCATTGTGAGGAAGCTTCTCAATTCCAGGTTGCTTCTTTCTTTGATTAGTTTCCATCCATCGTTTCTTGTCCTGCCCTCTGGTGCTTTGGAAAATGACATCCTCTTCTATAGTATTTGGCAGATACTCAAATACTTGAATACTGCTATCATGTCCACCCTTAGTCCTTCTTTTCTCTAGTCTGGCCATGCCCAAATCCTGCAGCTGTTCTTCATATTTTAGTCTCCAAGTCTTTAATCACCTTAGTTGCTCTTCTCTGTACTATTTCCAAACTAACAGCATCTTTTTTTGTAATGTAAAGAGTGAGTGAGTGAGTGTGAGAGAGGGAGGGGGAGGGAGGGAGAGAGGGAGGATGGAAGTGATTATGGCAGCAACCTGCATTTCATGTGTGATAATTTAAAATGAATGCAGCCGGACTGAAGAAAAATGAAACCTCTTCAAAATTTAGCAGCGGTTATGCAGTTTCCTGCAAAATTGACTTGAATAGTGGGAGTCAAAATGACAAGAGGGTGACTCCCCAGAGATTGGCGTATTTCTTCGACATCAACCTCCATTAATAAATCATACTAACCAGGTCACACAATTGCTTGAAGGACAACAATCAGAACCATCTCGCAGATGCAGGATGATTACATACATCCAGGCATTTCTGAACACTAAGCGCAGGGGGACATTAAATAAAGAGTGAGGTAAAGTACAATTTATTTGAAATTACTATTATCAGAGACTCTTTTACAAGCATCAAATGGAAACCAAAAAGCCCATATCACAGTTTATTTCCCCTCCTTGTGTATCCTGTATGAGGCCAACTCAGGAAGTGGAAAGAAATGTAAAAAAGATACATCAGACCTACTAGTGGCAGAATGTTTTTTTCACCTAAGTGTTGAAGAAAATAGGTTTTAAAAACATAAAGCTTGTTTCTCTTCTCCAGTTGCTACTCTTCTGCTACCAATCATACACAGGAAAAAGCTAGATATTAATTCTAAGAGGTACTTGTTTTTCCCAAAGGATTACACCAAAATGCCATTTTGCATGTTGGGGGATATTTAAGAATATAACTCTATTCATCACTAACCAGCAGGGGAAAGCTGGGATAAAAAAATGCAGACTGATTCTCATAAGGTTGAATTCTACGGAATTCCACAAAAGAAAGAGTAAAAGAATAAGGAGCACAATCTCAAAACTACTTTTGCATCTTTGGCTAGAAGTTGTCAGAGATTGGATCTATGCATCTTGAGATCTGTAAATATCCTTTAATAGGTTTAACGTAATCTATAAAAAAAATCCATGGCCTACTCGATCTCACCCACATTTGTATCATGGCCGTGGTGCGTTGACATAAATTTAGGCCCCAGCCCTCAAGATTGCCTATCCAATGTAAAACATTGCATTCAGATGAAGTATGCTAGCAACATCCTTTCACTCACCTACTGGCCTATAGAAGCAAAGTATTTTGTTTTAGAACAGGGGATCTCCAAATCTGGCAACTTTTAAGACTTGTGGATTTCAACTTCCAGAATTCCTCAGCCAGAATGCAAGTTGAAGTCCACAAGTCTTAAAAGTTACCAAGTCTGAAGAGCCCCTGTATATATAATGAACTATTCCTCAATCTTTCTCTAAAGAAGCCAAATCTTAAAACTTGGAGCTGATTGAAGACAGGAAGTCCTGCCTTCCTAGCCATTAAATTCAAGTAATCATTCATCTTCAGTTAAGTGTCTTTTGATCCCTGACTGATGCTGTACATCTGATAACTTTCAAATCCCAGGACCTATCCTTGAAATCAATCTGCTGACTTCTAGTTCAAGTGATGTTTTGTTAAATTTGAGGGACCTTTTATGTAGCAATTGTATCATACTTTCTAGTTTAATTTACTGAACGTAGAAAGACGTCTATTTGTAGACCCTACTATGGCTTCTTGCAAGCTTCAGCTACAATGGGAGTCCAGCAGCTCAGGTACAGGGGTTGCTATGCAACAGGAAGGCTGGTACAGCAACAAATCCCAAATGATCCATAGACCCCGGTTTAAATGAACAGGGTCTCATATCCAGCAATATGTAGAAAAAAGCTCCAGAGAGCCTTAAGAAACTTCCAAATGACCATCACATTGCTACTCATGCCTTCTTGGCTGATACCACACTTGATGCTCCACTGAACACATTTCACAAATGTCCATTCCCATTTCTGGACCCAGCCAGGTCTTGGTAATAGTTCTTGGTAATGCCAGGTTGGTCATCTCATCTATGATTAAATCATCTCATTTCTAAGTCACAGATGACCTTACTACAGACTTTACTACAGAACAATCTAGCATTTAGTAGCAGTAGCTGAAAGCCAAGGCCTCTGAAGATCTGATTGAGAAGTTCTTTAGAAAAGAGACAAAATAATTTGTAACCATTTTTAAAAGTGCTTTTATTTTATATTACAAAATATAGTCAGTCTGCTTTTGAATACATTGAGACTTCAAAACAATTGGGGGTGGGGAAGCTTAATTCTCCGATTATTTTTTTTCAAAATACAAAAGTACTGGATTTTTAAAAACAGGACCAGGAGATCCTAATTTCCACTTGCGTCATGATTTCCCAAAATAATTTAGCTGGACTTGCATGGAAAAACACACCAGATGACTCGACTTGCTAGACTATTTGGGACCTTGATTTAACCTGGTCCTCTGAACATGATATTTAGACTGTATTTCGGTCTCTGTGCAAATCCCACAAGGGACAAAGTTTGCATAGTTCATTCTCAATCCTTTCAAAGTTGGCACTGGGATATTAATCAGGATCAAAAGATCGAAGGGAGGGAATGAAGTAATCTGTAGTCACGACCAAGTGTTGGACACACAATTCCTAAGGCACATAGGTGGAGAAAAGACACAGCAACAGCTCTTAAAAAAAAGCTTGGGAACCCAAATATTCCAGCCCAAAATGGACCAGGATATGTTCATCTTCCATCCTTTATAAAACTAGGTTGTGTCTCTAAGATAAGGAGAAAAATCCAACAGATCAACTCAGGGTGAAGAGTAGATTTCCGCCTGCATGGTTGAGCATAGGATGTGAAGGATCAATACCTGCCCCAACCTCTGCAGAATATTCTTCTCTTCCGTTGCTCTCTGGTGAACATAGAATATTTTGAATGGGGAAGAACCTATTTTTTTAAAGTGACATGGCACAAACTATGATAGGTTGAGGAAGGTGCTGAAGCAGGATTTGGGAGAGAACTAGAGGGGGCAAAAATGCCATGATCAGTAAAGGAAAACTAGGGTTGCTCGTGGTGTTGCTTTGTTATGTTTTTACAAGAATAAACAACAACAACAACAACAAAAGGGTTCTTTCATTGAAGATTCTTTCATGGAAGTGACTGATGACCGTTTCTGAGACAGGACTGCAGTATCCATTAAGGAAAACCTTACAAAAATAATCCAAAGGTCAAAACTAAAGCAGCAGAGACCATCTTCTAGATTATGACCGTTATAGGCATCTGGACATGGTTTTGAACACAGGGAAGGTTTCTAGGCATAGGCAGCATGTGCTTCCAGGAATGGAGGGGTTGGAGGAGCCCGACCAGTCATCTGTAGTGCAAAGGCCTCCCCAGTGAAAGGGGAACAGTTCCAGGATAAGAGATACAACCCAAGGGAAATCCTAAAGAGAAAAGAAAAACAATTCCAGAAAGTCATTATTTCCATTCTGACTCCAACTGAAAAGCTCTAATACATGACCTGTTGGCTTCAAATTCGACAATTCCTGAGCCAGCCTGGAATTCTGGGAGCTGAAGTCCACAGGTCGTAAAGGAGCCATAGTTGCCCACCCTTATCTAATAAGCTAGCTATTCCGTAGCCTTCCCAGTTGCCTAATGTGTACAATCAACCTTTCCAAGGGTTTCACTTCCTCCCAGGAGACATGGGACCAGAGATGGTATTCTGCCGGAAATCGCGGGTGGCCATGCACACCCGTCCTGGCTCTATGACACCCCATTTAGGCACTTTTATAAGGCAAAGTGCATGCACGGATGTGTCACGTGCGAGCGCCCATGAGCGCTCACATTTGCAAACTGGTAGCAAAGGTAAGTGAATACCACCCCTGCATGGAACACTAAGGAAGCATCTCTATCTCCGTGAAATGCTGAAAAAATCTGCATCCTTGACTGGTCGGATAAAGAGCACATATGAGCAATGTGTTTAGTCAAATGGCTATGACCATTTTCTTTTGCTCATATATTAATATAATTTATAATTTAAATACAAGTTTAATAAATTATAATATAAAGCACTTTTAGGGATGTATCTCGTCAACAGGTCTCTGTTCACACCTGCTTAGTGGGCCAACCAAGTTTAACCCAGCCCAAGTGTAACCTTGGGTTTTCATCTCCTTGTACGTACCATCAGGCTTTGATCATGCAGCATGAAGGGAGACACAAGGGGAGGGAAAGTTCTTCTAAAGTGTAATACTCAGGATGATGATGAGAATAATGATGAATGCTGTGATGGTCAAGCAGATGCCAATCATGAACTTCTTCTGCAGAGCCCCAAAGGCAAAAGAGAGAAGGCAGAAAAATGTGAAGAAATATAGATGGGAAGCATCTCCATTCCTGCTATACTGATTCTTTCTCTTCTAGCTTCAGGGAATAAAAAATGAACTTTCTCATACACAGACTACTTGTTCAATGCACCTTTCATCTCCTTGAGACTTCACCACATGCTACTAGCTATTTTGGACTACAAGGACTCAAAATATCATTCCCCCTCCCCCCCAACTCAAAAGCAGAAACTCTCAGGAGAGTTAACGCTTGTAAGATACAACAGAAGGGTATTTCATTTCATACTGTAGTCCTCAAAAATAAGACCCAGTCTTATATTTGGGGGGGCTACAAAATAAGCACTAGGGATTTTCAGGGGAAACACAATTTCAGGGTGATCAGCCCAGTTGCGCACAAGAGGCAGCAAGCATGTGGGCACTGACAATATCTGGCAGCAGCTATAGCCCGCTGGTCTCTTGGCTGGCATGCGCAGCGCAGGTGAGCTGATTTCCTGACCAAGAGGCAGATGGAGGTAGATGTGCGGGGAGTGGGGGTGGCGATCTGGATGGCCACAGATAAGCCGAGAAATGTGAAGAGAAGTCTCCCATGGCCGGCTGCCCAATCCAGCCCACTGACTGTCGGCTTTCCTGCGGTGTATCTGGATCGCCTTCCTTCCTCCTGCATCTCTGCCGCCATCTGCTGCCAGTGTCACCACACAAAGACAAGTCTCCTGCAGCCAGCCGCCACTCCAGCCTGACTCTCAGCTTTCCTGCGGCCTGCGTGATGAGTTTAAATCGTGTTCCCCTGCATCCTCCTACTGCTTGGATAGGTAATTAACTTACCTGCGCTGTGTGGGCTGCTGCTGGACACTGTTGGCCCGCATTTGCTTGCTGCCTCCTATGCTGGCTGCTCCCACCCTCTTCACTAGGGCTTATTTTTGGGGCCGGACTCATATTAAGTGCATGCTTAAAAATCAGGCTAGGGCTTATTTTCAGGGTAGGTCTTATTTTTGGGGAAAACATGTTAGAATGTGATTACTGAATCCAGGTAATCCTCAACTTACAATGGTTGTTTTAGTGACCATTCGAAGTTACAACTCCACTGAGAAAAGTGACTTACGACCTCTTTTCCCACTTACAATTGCTGCAGCTTCCCCAGGGTCATGTAATAAAAATTCAAATGACTCCTGTTTATGATGGTCACCATGTTGCAGGGTGTCACGTGAACCACTTGCCAGCTTCTGACAAGTAAAGTCGATGGGGAAAACCAGATTCACTTAATAACATGTTACTAACTTAACCAACTGCAGTGGTTCACTTAACAACTGCCTCACTTAGCAGCCGAAATTTTGGGCTTCATTGTGGTGGTACGTTGAGGGCTGCAGATGGGGGCGGTTTACCTTGAGAGCTTTCTTCTGATTCTCCTGGGCTTGGTGAAGGTGCAGTTGCCCTTTCTTGACGTAATCCCCAGAGTCTAGAATGTTCTTCTCTATCCGGTCAATCGCGTCTCCCTGAATGGAATCAAAAGGGAATGTTTGGATAAGGTTTCGGATGAAGATAACCAGTTCTTAGGGGGACAGAACAGAAAAAGCAGTGAGAAGGAGCTGACGTTGCGACGATACGGACGTGCGTTCTCGGAGCTCCGAGATTGCAGCCGATACTTTTACCGCTGGGTGGTCCATCTGGACCTAAACCGTCCCAAAGAGATGGTGACAGGGAAGAATACGTCTTGCTGATCTCAGGGACATTGCAAAGTTCCTGATTGATCCAAGAGAATCTCTTCTAGCCGGCAATAGAAGCGCAGCCCCAAGCTGCTGAAGTCGGGACAGCTCCGCAACCGGAGGAAAGCGGAAAAGAAAAAGTGTGTCCATCTGGTGAGGAAGTTTTATTTTTACAAAAGAGATTGCCCAAAAAAGATTAAAACCAAATTAAACTTGTAAAGAAAAGAAAAGAAGCAGCAAATTTAAGCTATTTTGGACAGTGTGTTATCCTTTTTTTTAATCGTCTTCTATGGATGGAAGTTTTGCAAACACTTCCTACTTTTTAAAGTGAAAGTATTGGCTTTTCTTCTTCTACTTTTTTTTAACCTATGGATTAAATCTTTTTTTTTTTTACTTTAACAATACTGGCTTGGATGGGTTTTTTTCTTTTTCTTTTGTTCCCTTTAAGAGCTTATTTCTTTTAAACTTGGAATATAAAGAGGATATAAAAGGAATATAAAGAGAGCAGTAACATCAGAAGGAAAAGAAGTTACACTGCCACTTGGAGATTGGAGGCTGAGTTCTGGAAATATTTTTCTCTCTCTTTTCTCTGATCATTTTGATTTTTGCACTTCAAAGTTTTAGCTTGCAAAGAGATAAGATGGGTTGTTTATGCTGGTGCCCTTTGGATGTCTCTTTGGCAGCGAGAGAGAGAAGCGAAAAACAAAGCTTTGTTTTCCAACTAGAGTGGCAGTGTTTATAAATTGGACAACGACACAATACCAAGAAGAAACCATAACATTACAACAGATTATGTTTGAAATTCAAAAATTATTAGAAACATCAGCAAGAATTGTGAAGAAATTGGAAAAATATAGATGGTAATATAGCAAAATATGATGAAATTGAAGATAGCCAACTAATGGAAAAAGTGGAGGTTAGAGTCTCAAAAACCCAAGGGAAAAATGAACAAAGAGGCAAGATAACTGTGGATATTGACAGTGATCTGAGCGTGGTTGAAATGGAAAGAATAGAACATGGAAACAGAAGAGAGATGGAAAGGAGCCCTATCCCAGATTTCAAGGTATAGAAGGAGAAAAAAGAGAAGAATTGATGGATTTAAGGAGAGGAACTTTGACAAAAGCACTACTGATAACCAAAGATAAGCTGATTAAAGAAGCTGATGGAGGGTTTCGAGAATTTATAAGACATGCAACAAGCAACAAGGTGCAAAGAGAAGTCCACACAAAGTTGATTAAGGAAATAACCAGAAGATTAATCCCACATAAGGCAAAAGAAGATAGATTGTACTACTACTGGAAAGACACAGGTTGAGATATGAAAACTATTAACAAAATACTAGCTAAAGAGTTAAAATTAGAGCATTATGTTAAAATGAAGTGATAATGGATATAGCTAGATAGATAATTGATAATGATATAATGTATACATATGTATTGGTTTGACAAGAGAAAATTTGATATAATTTTTTAAATGGTGACCATGAAAGGAAGTTTAGAAGTTTTGTTACGTATGAAAGCCTATATCGAAATTGGATTGATCATGGATATAGTTAGATAAATAATTAATAATGATATAATGTATGTATTATATCCAATATAACCAATATATATATTAGTTCGACAAGAGGAAATTTGGTATAAATTTTAAATGGTGACCATGAAAGGAAGTTTTGAAACTTAGTTATGTATGAAAGCCTATAATATTGAAATTGGATATAAATCGTAAACAGTGATTAAGAAAGGAGATTTAGAAACTTTGTTATCAAACATAATTAATTTTTATTTGGAACGTTTCACAAAGATAGAATGTTGTTGGATGATATTGAAAATAGACAATGGAATGCCATTATGTGGTTTTGCTTTGAATTTTGGAATAATTGTTATAAAGGGATGTTAAAACAACTATAGTCATATGAAGGATGAGATATGATGATAGTAATATATATAAATATATTTGATGTAAAATATATAATTTGATATGGATTATAAGTGATGAGTGTGGAAGGGATGCACGCAAGTTCTTTGTAACTAATTGACACACTTTTTATAATTTGTAATGGAATATGTTTTTATGGTGTTTGTTGTGTCTTGTTTGTTTGTGTCTATTCAAAAATAAATAAAAAGGCAGTGAGACTAAAACAGTCTCCTGCAGGATTATAGGACAAGTAGTAAAGTGAAAACAAAGCAAACAAATGGCAGTTCAAAACTGTTCAAATGTAGCAGCTCAACTTTTGCATCATTAATAGTGGTAGTGCTTAGACTTATATACTGCCCCCAACAATCTGGGTCCTCATTTTACCCACCTCGGAAGGATGAGGACCGAACTCCTTGCAGTGGGCAGAGTTAGCTATAGCAATAGCATTTAGACTTCTATACTGCTTCAGAGGGCTTTACAGCCCTTTCTAAGCAGTTTACAGAGTCAGCATATTGCTCCCAACAATCTGGGTCCTCATTTTACCGACCTCTAAAGGATGGAAGGCTGAATCAACCTTGAGCCTGGTGAGGTTCAAACTGTTGAACTGCAGGGAGCTGGCAATCAGCAGAAGTAGCCTGCAGTACTGCATTCTGACCAACGCACCATCACAGCTCTTGGTGAGTAAAACCTCATAGAAAGGCCAGACAGAAAATCTACTTGACAACAGTACTGATAGGGAGGAGACTGGATGCTTATAGAGAGTTAGAACAGGTAAAATAAAAGGAATAAGAGGACTCTACAAAGTTTATTTTTTCTCTTTGGGGAAGTACTGCCTATCCTTTTCATGCAAGAAATCCAAAGGTCAGTGGTTAACATCGCCAAAGAAGGTGGGAAAAATCTGACACCACAAAAAGCTACTGGTCAGTGTAAACCCTATTAAGGTAATTGGGCTGATGGTTTACTTCAACAAAGTTGGACCAAAGCACAATCCCCCTTGCTTTTCTCTCTTTTCACTTCATACTTGCAGCTCCACTTCTGTAGCCAGGAACATAAACAGGTCATGTAGCTCCTGGATACTGCGTTCCAATTTCAGGATTTCACTGTGCCTGGTTTCAATCTCATTGAGAGCCTGCTTTGTCACTTGTGTGTCCTTTGTGAGCTGCAGAAAAAAGATGAGGTAGATGAATCTCCTTGTTTAGAGGCTTTTCCTCTTTCAAAGGCCCCAATATTCCAATACTCACATTTGAAATAAATACGTCTGTCTGACCGCTCTCCAGCATCTCGTCCAGCTCCTCATCAGATACCACCGTGCTACCAGCTGGAAGGAATAAAAATAGTGTCAATATCAATAAGCAAGAGATTTTTTTTTTACTCTTCCATCAGAAAAGGCAAATGAAATTCAAAATATCTTTTTCCTAGGACTCTGACACTTGTTTTGCCCTGTGAACAGAATTCAAAAATTTAGGAGCTCTATCTGAAGCGTAAGACCTAAACGTCAAGGGATACCCTGAAATTCTGAAATTAATCTGCTCTGTGCTGGTACCACAATGTCTTCTCATGGCAAACTGCATAGCTGAAAGGCAGAGAACCCGATAACGTTAGGGGTAAAAATCCTGTATTTCATAACTGGGTGATATCATCAGACAGCTTTGTTGCTTGTTTGCTTTCTTTCTACTTGCTACAGAGATGCTGAAATGACTGTGATTGTGATTGTATTAGTAGTTATTTCAACTTTTGATGTTAGGAGTTGGTCAACACATCTTGAAGTTGCCACGGTTAAGAAAAAATGCTTTAAAGGATGGCATTATCCCTCAGATGCTACCTTTCTGAGGGATGATGACTTGGTTCATATATTAATAGCACACATTACTGAAGGGCTTTATAAAACTGAACATTCAGAGGTGGAACATAAAAGGTAACCCTGCAAACTCTAGTAAACCTCTTCCAGGAAGAATATATCAAACCTTTAGAG